>NC_046293.1:39413054-40748054 GCF_004115265.2 Rhinolophus ferrumequinum | reverse complement strand
AAGTTTTAAACTATGTTGAGATCATGGATACCATTAGAATGTAATAAAATTTTTGAAATGTCTTTCTAGAAAAATATATGTACATTCAAAATGTATACAATTTCAGATTTTCCTCAAATGTCCTGAAACTTATATATTTATTGTTTGTAAAAACTGTTGTTCCTCCTCAGATATATTGCTAGTCTATTTCCATTTAGGTAATGTGTCCCATTTTATTCACTTTCATTAAAATTGAACTATAATGCTGTAGTGTTTATTTTGTATAACACAAAAGTTCTAGATCCTCTATTTGGAAGCAGTAATAAAATAGAGGAGGGGCAATTGTGCTAAATGATTTTTTGGAGGGTGCAGAATTCAAAGCAATGACTATTGTTATGGCAAATATAGCTATATCTGTTTTTATTACTTTGTCTTTTTAAAATGTAATATAAGAGATTCTTAATAAAAAATGACATAATTTTTTGTTGGGCATTTTTTAGTGCCTTTTCTTGAGTGATGGTTATTTAATTCTTTTTGTTGGACTTGGAATGCTGTTGTGGAATGCTTACGTAGAATCTTGGTCCTAAGTCCCCCATCTCAGGGATTCTGGACCTGCCCTTCTACTAGCTTTATATATTTTAAAATTTGGGAGAACAAGAAAAATCTTCCAAAGCAGTCATGGCTTCTTTCAGGGGATACAGTATCCCCTGAAAGAAATGTTAGGTTCACCAAATCTTAAGATGACTGAAGTTATAAAATTTTCTCTAGTTCTTTTCTGCCCTGATGTCTACCACCTTGTGATTTTATAGGTTTGCCAACACCATCTTCTCCCTTGGTGATCTAGTCCAATGTCCATTTAATATAATCCATTATCAGCATATTACTTCTGAGTGCTAAATTTATGTTTCTAAGCCAGAACTTTTTCCTGAAATCCAAACTTAAACATCTAACTGCCTTCTTAACGTCTCCATTTTGAATTACCCTGTTTCCCCGAAAATAAGATCTAGCCGGACAATGAGTTCTAATGCATCTTTTGGAGCAAAAATTAATAGAAGACCCAGTCTTATTTTACTACAGCATAAGACTGGGTCTTATCTAACATAATATAATATCGGGTCTTCTATTAATTTTTGCTCCAAAATATGCATTAGAGCTGATTGTCCATCTAGGTCTTATTTTTGGGGAAACAAGGTAGTGTCTCAATATGTCTAAAATGAAATTCCTGTTATTTCCCTTAAAAACTAATCTTTCCCTTCTCAGTTGATGGTAAGTCATTCCCTCTCTCAAAAGCTTTGGAGTCGACATTTATTATTGTTCAGCTTCTGCAACTAATTTAAAAAAAAAAAAGCTTTGGAGTCATTCCTGATTCTTCTCATTTTGTCACACTCCACGTTTAGTCCATCAGTTACCTCAACCTGCAAAATATATCCAGAATCCAACTGCATCTTACCATACCAACGCCACTGCTGCTGCCCTGGTCAGAGTTACTGTTATTATCTCTTGCCTGGAATACAGCTTCCACAGTCTTCTGCTTCTTCCTTTGCTTCACCACCGCCCCCACCCCCCCACCCCCGCCCTCCTGCAGTCTGTAGTTTCTTAAAATGTATTTTTCTACAAATTCTTATTTTGATAAATGTAATTCTGCAGAAAAGTTGAAAGATTAATATAATAAACACCCATAAATCCTTCCTGTTAGATTCACCGGTTGGTAACATTTTGCTACATTAGAAAGTTTGCTTAAAAAAAGAAAAACAGTGAAGAAAACACTTTATTGTGAAATAACTAGATTTGCAGAAGAGTTCCAAAGACAGTACAGAGTTTCCGTATGCCCTTCACCCAGCTCTCTAGATGTTAACGTTCCGCATAACAGTCCACATGGTACATTTATGGAAACTAAAAAATTAACGTCGGAATAATGCTACTAACTAAACTATAGACTCTATTTGGATTTCACTAATTTTTCCACTGCTGTCATTTATCTGTTCCATTGGCCAATCCAGAATACCACACTGCATTTGGTTATGCCGCTTGAGTGTCCTCTAATCTATAGGGAGACTAATTCTTAAAAGACTATGAGTCTTCCCCAGGAATGCTAACTTGTGCTAAACACTTGCAATTATGCGTTGTTTGAGGAAGAGACTATTTCTAAGGAAGAGAGAGCAAAACTCAGTAACACTAGAATTTTGTAATCACGGGGCGTGGTTGAACTTTAGACAAGAAGATTGTAGAATTTGACATTTTCTTGGTTGGAGACAGATATGTCTAGTCCATTCTCTGCTGCCATCAGAACTTCCCAACCCCATCCATGTTATCGTTTGAAGAGGTGAGCCCTGGAATAACTGTTAACCATGTCTGTCTTTTGAATAGGTAAATTTCATAAAATATACTTAATTTCATTCATGTTATCTACCTATATCAGTCTTTGAGGGTAATTAATTCTGTAGTACAATAAAGATATATGGACTACCTACTCTACGTCATACACTGCATTTAGGTTGTAGAAAGGTGGATGCAAAGAAGAATAAGAAGTTTTTACCATTCAGTAGCTTGGGTTCTAATATAGATAATAAATAACAGAGCATAATAACGACTGGTTTGACAGCATAGAGGAAATTACTCATTTTGACTGTGGGAGGTGAGAAATGGGGGAGCATAACATTTGAACTTGTCCTTAAAGTATGTTCAGCATTTTTAAAAACAGCCTCAGTGAACAGTCTCAGTGGCTTTTAGTATATTCAGAGTTGTGAAACCATCACCACAACTAACTCTAGAACATTTTCATCATCCCCAAAAGAAACCCCATACCTATGTTGACTCCCTATTCTCTCCTCCCCTTAGTACCTAACAACTACAAATCTACTTTCTCTCTTTATAAATTTGCCTGTTGTGGACATTTCATATAAATGGAATCATACAATATGTCTGACTTCTTTCACTTAGCATAATACTTTCAAAGTTCATCCATTTGTAATACATACGTATCAGTACTTCATTCCTTTTTATTGCCAAACATAATTAATTCCGTTGTATGAAAATAACGACATTTTGGTTTTCCATTCATTAGTTGGTGGACATGTGGTTGTTTCCAGGTTTTGGCTGTTAGGAATAATGCTGCTGTGAATATTCATGTACAAGTTTTTGTGTAGACATATTTTCAGTACTCCTGGGTATTGAAATTGGGAGTGCAATTGCTGGGTTGAGGAATTGTCAGACTATTTTCCAAGGCAGCTGTACCATTTGACATTATCACTAACAATGTATGAGGGTTCCAATTTCTCCATATCCTAGCCAACACGTGTTATTGTTTTGTGTGTTTTTTCTTTTTTTCATGTTAGCCTAATCCTAGTGAGTGTGAAGTGGCATCTCATTGTGGTTTTCATTTGCATTTCCCTGGTGACTAATCATGTTGAGCATCTTTTCATGTGCTTATTAGCCACTTGTATATATTCTTTTGAGGCATAGAATTTTAATAGATGGAGAAAGGGAAAAGGAAGGAGCACTTCAGCCTAAGAGAACAGGGACAAAGGCCTGAGAAATGGTGAGACAATCAGTAAAACTAGAGAGTAGAGTCCCCAGAGGAGGAAGGGAGTGAGAGAAGACACTGGAAAATTGTTTGGGTTTCTAAGTTTATATTTTGATGGGTCATGTCACACTGTCCTCTGCTTATCTTAAGCTTACGTTGCTCACACTTCAGATATTCTTTCTTTTGTAAATGTCAGAGAGTGTTGTGGCTAGCTCATTCGACTGATTCATTCAACCTCAAAGAATTATTGAGGGCTTATTTCCAGGAATTCCAGGCCCCGTTAGTGAGAGGGGTAGACCAGTGAGCAAAAACAGACAAGCTCCTTTCCATAGAACTTCTTTTCTGATGGGGATGAGTTTGTACCAATAAAAAAGTCTTGCTAGAGGCCGCCTTTATCCCAGCATTTCAGGGTTTGGTAAACATATCAGGTCTCTTTTGTTCATGCCGCTGCTGATTGTGTTGGCTTGGGTCATAGCCCCTTTCAACTTTCACGTTGTCAGACTTAAGTTTTAGTCTTGAATCATCCCTTACACAGTAGCAGCCTGAAATCCCTGACATCCTTGTTTCTCTTTTTGGGACTGTTATAGGTGAAGTCCTTTTTTTCCACTGTAGTTAGTATCAATTAATAAAAAAGTCTGATAAACTAGACAGAGAGGCTAGTTTAGGTAAATGGTGGATTAGGTAAATGCCATGCCTATCGCCTGCCAGGATCACATCAGAATTACAGCTAAATTATAGAACAATCAACATCAAGAATCATCTGATAATTAGCTGAACAGAACTCCTATAACTAAGGAAATAAAGAGAGGCCACATCAAGAGTAGTAGGAGGAGCAGAGACTCAAAACAGGCTGACCCAAACCCATAGATAGTGGTTGAACATCGGGAGGGACACCTCAGTGGCAGAGGTGCCTCCTGAAGAGGAAGGGGTCCCAGCCCAACCCCGGGCTGCCCAACTTAAGTGTCCTGTGCCCTGAAGAGGAGTCCCCACATTTGGCAGGGAAAAGCAGTGAGGACTCTGTCTGTCCATCACAGTGAGATGGAAGGCAGCTGGAAACCCAGACATCCTCTTAAATGGCCTGCACATAGACTCGCTTGCAAACACCTGAGCTCCAGTGGAGGGGCAGCGACTTTAGAGGTGCCAGGGACATACAGGGAAAGACTGAGTTGTGTGGCTTTGGAGAGAGGCCTGAAGGGACAGCAGCCATTGTCCCTGTGTAAAACCTGCCTCACGTGTAGCCTACAGGAAGGTGCCACATTTTCAATGTTGCACCCTTTCCCAAAGGGCCAAATCTGAGACCGCATTGGTCTGGTAAAATTGGAGCATGCAAACCACCTTGGTGATACCCTGGGTCCCCGCCCCACTCAGCTAGTGCTGCATCACTGGGGGAGCTCTCAGCTCCTGGGCAGCCAGCCCCTCCCCACAAGCTTTGGAAGCAGTGGAAAGTCCATGGCAATCTGGGGAACTGTCTGTGGTGGACAGTCAGCCACAACTTGCGCTGTAGCCTCTCTTGGGCAGCTCTCGGGGATCTGTTGGCCCAAGATGAGCAGTGGCTGGCCTACCCATCTGACACCTTACATAGCCATACAATATCACTGACTATGTTCCCTATGCTGTACTTTACATGCTGTGACTAGATAGGTATATATTTTTAATTATAGCTGACATTCAATATTATTTTATATTAGTTCCAGGTGTACAGTGGAGAGGTTAGGCATTTATGTAATTTATTAAGTGATTCCCCCCATAAATCGAATAACCAGCTGACACTATACATGGTTTTTACAATAATAATGACTGTATTTCCCATACTGTATTTAACATCCCAGGGACCATTTTTAACTACCTATTTGTACTTCCTACTCCCTTCACCTTTCTCACGCATCTCCCCAAACCCCTCCCATCTAGCAACAATCAGTTCGTTCTCTGTATGAGTCTATATCTGTATTGTTTGTTCGTTTATTCTGTTCTTTAGATTCCCCATATAAATGACATCATATGGTATATTTGTCTTTTCTCAATCTGACTTACTTCACTTAGCATAATAACCTCTAGGATATTAAGAAGATTTTATTGAGGATTTTTGCATGTATGTTCGTTAGGGATATCAGCCTTTAGTTTTTTTTGTGTGTGTGTAATGTCTTTTTCTCATTTGGAATCAGGGTAAAATGAGCTTGGGAGCCTCCCTCCTCTTGAATTTTTTTTGGAATACTTTGAGAAAAATAGGTGTTTATTCTTTTTTTGAACATTTGGTAAAATTCACCTGTTAAGCCATCTGGTCCAGGACTTTTGTTTGTTGGGAGCTTGTTGATTACTGGTTCGATTCAGTTAGTAGTAATTGGTCAGTTCAGATTTTCTGTTTCTTTTTCTTTTTAGTTTCAGGTGTACAAAACAATGTAATAGTTTCTTCTTGATTCAGCCTTGGAAGATTGTATGCGTCTAGGAATTTATCCATTTCTTCCAGATTGCCCAATCTGTTGGCATATAGTTGTTTACAGTGTTTTCTTAAAATTTTTTGTATTTCTATGGTGTCTGTTGTCAGTTCTCCTCTTTCATTTCTGATTGTATTTATTTGGGTCCTTTCTCTTTTTTTCTTGATGAGTCTGGTTAAAGATTTGTCAGTTTTATCTTTCCAAAAAACCAGCTCTTGGTTTCATTGATCTTTTGTATTGTTTTTTAAGTCTCTATTTCATTTATTTCCACTCTGGTCTTTATTATTTCCTTCCTTGTACTCACTTTGGGCTTTGTTTGCTGTTCTTTTTCCATTTCCTTTAGGTGTAAAGTTAGACTGTTTATTTGAGATGTTTCTTGTTTCTTTAGGTAGACCCACATTGCTCATTGCTATGAATTTCCTCTTAGGACTGTATTTACTGTGTCCCAGAGATTTTGAATCATTGTTTTCATTTTCATTTGTCTCAAGGTATCTTTTGATTTCTTCCTTGATCTCAGTGTTGACTCATTCATTATTTAGTAGTATGTTATTTAGCCTCCAAGTGTTTGTGTGTTTTTCACTTTTTTCTTGTAATTGATTTCTTGTTTCATACACCATTGTGGTCATAGAAGACACTTGATATGATTTCAGTCTTCTTAAATTCATTGAGACTTGTTTTGTGGCCTAATGTGGTCTCTCTCTTGGAAAATGTTCCATGTGCACTTGAAAGGAATGTATATTCTGTTGCTTTGGGGTGAAGTGCTCTAAAAGTACCAATTAAATCCATCTGGTCTAGTGTGTCATTTAAGGCTACTGTTTCCTTGTTGATTTTCTGTCTGAAAGATGTGTCCATTGGTGTCAGTGGGTTGTTAAAGTCCCCTACTGTGATTGTGTTACTGTCGATCTCTGCCTTTATGTCACTCAATATTTGTTTTATATATTTAGGTGCTCAGATGTTGGGTACACAGAGGTTTACTTGCGTTATGTCCTCTTGTTGGAGTGATCCCTTTATCATTATGTAATGTCCTTCTTTGTCTCTTATTATAGTCTTCGTTTTAAATTCTATTTCATCTAATATAAGTATTGCTACTCCAGCTTTTTGCTCATCTCCATTTGCATGAAATATCTTTTTCCATCCCTTTACTTTTAGTCTATGTGTGTTTTTAGATCTGAGGTGGGTCTCTTACAAACAGCATTTGCATGTGTCTTGTTTTCTTATCCATTCAGCTATCCTGTGTCTTTTTAGAACATTTAATCGATTTACATTTAAAGTGATTATTGATAGGTACATAGCTATTGCCATTTTATTTTCATATTTTTGATCTTCTTTTGTTTGTTTTCTCCCTTCTTTTTAAAGAAGTCCTTTTAACATTTCCTGTAATACTGGCTTGGTGGTAATGAATTCCTTTAGCTTTTTCTTGTCTGGGAAGTTCTTTGTCCTTCACTTCAAATTTTAAATGATAGCCTTGCTGGGTAGAGTAGTCATGGTTGTAGGCCCTTTACTTTCATCATTTTGAATATTTCCTACCACTCCCTTCTGGCCTGCAAAGTTTCTGTTGAGAAATCAGCTGATAGTCTTATAGGAGCTCCCTGGTAAGTAATGAGTTGCCTTTCTCTTGCTGCTTTTAGGATTATCTGTTTGTCTTTAAACTTTGGTGTTCTAATTATAATGTGCCTTGGTATGGGCCTGTTTGAGTTCATCTTTTTTGGGACTCTGTATTTCTTGGGCTTGCATATCTGTTTCCTTTGCCAGGTTAGGGAAGTTTTCAGTCATTATTTCTTCAAATAGATTCTCAACCCCTTGCTTTCTCTCTTCTCCTTCTGGTACTCCTATGATGCAAATGTTGTTATGCTTGATGTCTCATAGGTCCCTTAAAATATCTTTGTTTTGTTTTTTTAATTTTTATTTTTGTTCTGATTGGGTGTTTTCTGCTACCTTGTCTTGTAAATCACTGATCTGATCCTGTCTTCATCTAATCTGCTGTTGATTCCTTCTAGTGTATTCTTCACTTCAATTGTTGTATTCATTATTTCTCACTGGTTCTTTTTTATGGTTTCTGTGTCCTTCGTTATGCTTACTATCGCTTTGTTGAAGTTCTAAGTTCCTTAAGCATTCTCATAATTGTTTTAAACTCTGTCTCTGGTAGGTTGGTTGCCTCCATTTCATTTAGTTCTTTTTCTGGAGGTTTCTCCTGTTCTTTTATTTGGGACATGTTTCTTTGTTTAATCTTCTGGCTGCTTCTCTGTATTTGCTTCTATGTATTAGATAGATCTCCTATGTCTGTCAGTCTTTGCCAGGTGGCCTTATGTAGTATGTGTCCTATGGGGTCTAGTGGCGCAGTCTTGCTGATCACCTGTGTGTGTTCTGCGAGTGTCCCTTGTGTGTTGTCCTGTTGTAGTTGAGCCTTGATTGCCTTTGGCACATCAGTGGGTGGGATTACCTCACAAGCTGACTGGCTGTTGGGATTGGCTATACCCACAGTACATGAACTGCTGTATGATGGCTGACCCCTCATAACAGGATTCACCCCAGCGGACTCTTGGTGGTACCTGTTGAAACCACCCTTTGGGTATGCCATTGTGGGGCTAACCAGGTAGTGCTCTGGTGTGATCTGAAGCCAGCCTCTGGATGTGTTGTTTCTGCTGTCTGTTGAGAGAGGCCAATTTCAGCCTTGCCTGTGACCAGTCCAGGGCTACCTGGCAGGAGCCACGAAGCTGTATGTGGTTGGTTACTGCCTGTGCAAACCTGGAGGCATGTGGGAGGGGCCTCACTCCCTCCACAAGGTAGGCTGCCGCCAGTATTGGGATTGGGGTGATCACCTTGTGAGGTGTGTAAATGTCTAATCACTATGTTGTTTTGTATACTTGAAACTAATAATAAAAAGTCTGATAAATTATAAAGAAAATAGTTGCATGTATATTTTAAACATTTTCTCTTAAGATATACACATCTGTGTTTTACAAATCTTTTGTTTTAGAAGCATGGCTTTTCCTTTGAATAAGAATCTGCTGACTGTAATTTTTTGTGATGTTTCTTCTATAAACCCCACATATAATGACTCATGAATGATTTTTAGTTCCCATTTCTTAATAGTGGAGCGAGAATTTAAAGCCACTTCAAAGAAATCTGAGTGTGAAATCCTTTTACGTTTTTATAATTTTCTACCCTAATTTTCAGTCTTCCTATAAGAGGACTACATAGGACAGCTGTTCTATTCATTTTGTTTAGCAACTTGCATATATATCATATTCAGCTTCATTTTCATAGAAATTAGAACTCTGCATAATCATATTTCATAGGTTTACTTAATAATTAAATTATGAATTCAGTATCATGTACAACTGTATGAACAGGTTGGGAATGGCTGTGGCAAGCAAATTCAAGTAGAGGAAGCAGAAGTGCTACTGGCCGTGAGGATTTTTGGCCTACTCTGGACATCAGCCATTGTGTTTTACAGGAGAAACAGAGCATTAGTTCAGTCCAGGTGATTGGTTAAGGAGAGATTGGTTTGGAAAGCTTCTACTATGTATTCCAAGATAAGTACTCTTCCACTATGTTCTCGTAGCACTCTGTAAATACCTCTTTTATGACACTTACTTCACTGCTCTATAACTGTCTACTTGCTTGTCTTCTTTATGGGGTTTCATAGCATTTGCAGGAAGGAGTATATTCTCTTGCTATATATTCACAGTTCCTAGTATATACTTGGCATAATTACATATTCACTTTAGAAAATGAATTGACTGCAAGCTCAGTATAATTCAATAATATGACCAGGCTATGAAAAAACAGTTTAGTGTGACTCCTGGTTGCATTACTTGTATGTAGTGTTCAGAATAATTCCACTATATTTATATTATGTTGAACTAGGGTGATAGATTTTAAGATACACACTGGTTAACTGGAGTACATCCCCTAAAATGTTCATTCTATGAGGCAGAGATCCTGTCTGTTTTGTTCACTGCTCTATCTCCAGTATCTATGATTGATCCAGAATAATGAAGCCTGGAAGACAATAGGTGCTCATTGCATTTTTTTTATTTTATTACTGAATCCAGGGAATAGAAAATAGGATGGTAAAGGTTCTTTACTATTTCTTGAGAAATGGTAAAATGAATACAGTGTGCTTTCTTAGAAAAGGAAAGTAGTGAATATATCAACCAATTTTGAAAATATCAAGCCTGGTCCTATAGAAGAGAATGTGGACCTCAGTAGTTCTAGAGAACTGAACTAGAACTAGAGACTACAAGTTGAAGGAAAGCAGATTGCATCTTTAACATTTTTTTATCTAATTTTAAAGACTGTTTTAAAAAATAGAATGTATTATTTCATAAGTTGCTGGAGCAGAAGTTTAATGATTCATTTCAGGGATGTAAAAATACAAATTTTTGTATGAGATGTGAGGTCAGTCTGTCTACACAAACTCTAAAATTCATCCTAATCTAGATTCTGTAAGCAGTAATCTCTTGTTTCAATCTTACATAGTGTTAATATTCTTTATCAGTCATTTGTCATAGAATTTACATAGATTTTATGGCCTTAAGAAGAAATAAAAAATATTTCTTATCTCCCCATTTAATTTTTAAGTGTGGTGGTAAGCAGATACTGTATCTTATTACTACAGTACAAATTATTTTGATGGTATTCTTTTTGTCCAGAAATCTTGATAGATTGGCATTTGATAAATCAGATAGAATTTGAAAAGTCCTAATTGTCTGCTTCATTCATTGTTTGTACAAATGGTTGTATGAATTAATATGGTTTCAGATTGCTTGATAGTATAGTAATGTTCATTGAATTTGCATAGTACAGTAATGTTTGTTAAATTTTCTGAGTGCAGTAGTCATTACATACCTGCATATGATATGTAATAAATCTGCATATGATAATGAATAAGTTCTGTGAGATATTACTATGAATAGTAAAATAGAAGTATGGATTTTGGGTTTTTGCTGCCTCATATCTCTCATAGCACTTAGCAGAGTATCTTATTTATATAAGTTATTCAATAAATATTTGTTAGAAGGCTGGAAAATCTCGAGTCCTTAAAAAAACAAGCACCCATTTGAGGAATAATTTTTTTTTTTTACAAAAAGTTCATAAACCAAAGGTATTTTAGTTGAAATATCTATGTTATTAAACTACTTTGTTAGTTTATTCTTGTCATGTCAACAGGACTTAATTAATGGTGCTCTATCCATTTATCCCAAATTTGTGATACATAGCTATAAAAATAATTTTCCGCCTTACTTGCTCATGTACTTCCTCTGCTTTCTGCTGATGAACTCCTTTCAGTTTTGCCATGGTAACATTTGGGGGGCATTTCTTTTTGAACACTGCCCATTCCCTTGATGTCTATATCACCTTTCTTATAGATTCATATGTATGTGGCCAAAGGAACAATCTATATTTTCTAAAAGGCCTAGAATATATAATTGACCAACTCTCCTATTTATTTCCCTTTGTGTTGGTCATTTTGACAAATTACTGGAAGATGGTGGAATGTTGAAAGAACCATAGATTAGCTCTTCAACTTCATATGGAATATTTTGTTTGGCTTCTTTCACTCAACAAAATGTTACTAAGATTCGTCCACATTGTTGCGTGAATCAGTAGTTTATTGATATTTATTACTAAGTTGTGTTTCATTGCATGAATGTACTACATTTTGTATATCCTTTTGCTTTTTGGTGGACATTTGAGTTGTTTACAGTTTTTGGCTGCTATGAGTAAAGCTGCCATTCTTCTGCACATTATTTTGTGGATATATGCTCTTCTAGGAGTAGAAGTGTAGGTGGTATGGGTTAGATATATGTTTAACTGGACAAGAAATTGCCTGATAGTTATCTCAAGTGGTTTTATCATTTTACACTCCCACCAACAATGTACGAGAGTTCTGGTTGGCCCATATTCTCACCAACACTTGGTATTGTCTTTTCAATTTTGATCAGTCTAGTGGGTGTGAGATGGTGTCTCATTATGGTTTTAATTTGTATTTTAATGATGTTGAATACCTTTTCATTTGTTTATTGGCTATTTGTATTTGTCATATTTATTCTCTTGTTCAGCTCTTTTATCCTTTTAAAAATGGATTGTTTGCCTTTTTCATTGTTGATTTACAGGAATTCTCTAAATATTCTAGTGACAATCCTTTCTCAGATATAAAGACTTTTGGTTTTGAAAATTAGAAAAATATTTAATTTAGAGGTGTCAGGATTCTTTGGGGATCAAAGTGATTGGTCAATTTATTATTGGCAGAAATTGAATTCTTATTCTAAATCTAGGGATCTAGAAAAAAATTAGGGGATATGATATGTGGGATTTATCAGTTACTTATTGCTGTGTAACAAACTATTCCATAGTGGTTTAAATCGCCAGTGACCTACTAGTTCTTATACCTGATTCTCTGGGTTGGCGAGACGGTTATTCTGCTTCACATGGTGTCTCCTGGTGTCACTAATGTGGCTTCATGTCCAAGGTGGCTTTTCTCACTTGTCTTGGATGGCTGTAATGGCTAGAGGGCAGGTGGGCCACTCCCCACTTCTTCATGTTATCTCATTATTCAGTAACTTGGCCCAAATTTCTTTAAATGGTGGCTAGATTCTAAGAAAAAGCAGGAGCTGCAAGAACTCTAAAGGGCTAGGCCTAGAACTGGCACAGTGACACTTCTGCCACATTCTACTTGTTAAAGCAAGTCACCAGACCAGTGCAAATTCGATGGAAGAGTGGCATACACATACAGGGACGGGAAGAATTTTGGGTGGCCACCTTTTGTGACATTTTACCAAAGGGGAATAGGTGCTTAGAATTTTCTAATAAAAGAATTTCATTAAAAATATGATAATTTGTAAGTTATCCCTCTGTTTATTGTTAAGCATCTTTCCAACTTTTTTAATCCATGCATTTGTTTATCCCTTACTGTATACATCTGCCACCAGTATTTCTAAGACATGATTCAAAATTGGGAATTTAAAAAAGTCTCAGTAGTTTTCACTTAAAAGACAACAAGGAAGCTCACTAAGCTATTACAGATGTTAATTAGGATTCCTTTTCCTTTAATATGGTAGAAAGAATGTCATGATGCCACTTGACTGATGAATAAAATGAGCTTAATCACATCCTAGGAGTTAAGTATTCTGACATTATAATCTCTTTTCTCAGAGCCTATCACAGCAGTCTTAGGATTCAAGCTGTATTTCTGGACAACATTACAGGACCAAGTGTGTCATCTGCACACAGTGAAGAAAAATATGGTGGTTTTGGAAATCCTGCAGTATTTTTCCCATCATACATTTTTTTCATTTTAAAAATTGAGGTAAAAATTCACATAACATAGTTAACCATTTTAAAGTGTGCAGTTTATTGGCACGTAGTACTTTTGGTACATCCACAATGTTGTGCAGTTCCTTCTATACTTTTTAAAGAAAGAGTTAATTTTCAGGAAAGTGAAGAACAGTAAAATTACTGCAAAACAGACTGATAAGGTGTTTAACATTAACTCAGAAATAGCGTATCTGGTGGAATGTAGCAGAGATGTGCTGCCTTACACTGGGGCCACTGCATTGCCACTTAATTGCCAGTGTCTGTTCAGCAGCAGGATGGCCTAAGCAATCTCGTTGCCTCCTGCCAGCTTCCAAAATCCTCCAAAATCGCAAGAATAGATAACTTTTATCTTACTTCCCTCTTCTTCTAAGGATGGTAAGCATCCTCAGGGAATCTACCAAATTGGCCCCCAACACCCCAAAACGTGGGAGTTTCACAGACCATTCCAGACCTGAGAAGAGCCTTTTCCCTGGGAGTAGGGACTGTGGCCATTCATTGGCTTCTCCTGATCCTTTTCCATGCCTACAGAATGACTGACACAAGGTGTCCTAAGGGCCGAGGCCACCCTCGATAAACTGGACATTTGTTGCAGGCTCCATGCGGCCCTTCCTCCCTCCCCCCTAAAAATGGAAAGGTATTTGATATTTTTGTCATTGGTGCTTTACTGAGATCAGAAAAGAACTGAACAGATGTAGTAAATTACTAGAGACTTCAAGATGCTTTAAAAATGTTTTTTACACTCTCCCTCACACACCTCCAACAGTCTCAAGAATTAACTACCACTTCCCTTGACCTAAAAAGGGGTGGAGGGAATGGGGAGGAAGGAGACATCTGTAAAGGAAAAGAAATACTGTGTCCAGAAGAATTGATCGTTTCAGCAATCCATCTTAATGATTAGAGTGGAATAGAGGACAAAAAAGCGCAAAAAGATTAAAGAAAAAAAATCTCCTTAGATACTAGTATCCCAATGTTTTTTTTAACAAGATGTTGGAAAAGAAGTCCTGTTAATTATAGGCTACACTAAGAATAATGTTAGCAACCTTACTAATTAAAATGTCATAACTTGTTTGCTATTTCCTTCGTTTATGATATGAAGGTCTGGTTATCTCCCAGAGGGAGGTGTATTTAGGACTGCAGGGAACAGCGAATCTCAGTTCCCAATATGGGCATGCTTTCCTAAGACATTTCCTAAGGTAATTTGACTCTGATTTTAGCCTGACATCATATTAGAGCCAAACCCTTATAAAACTTGACTCCAGTGCACAATGTGATAGATGCTGTAAAGGGACTTGAGAGGAGTGCGTCTCACTTTCCCTCACAGGAAACGGGGAAAGTTTCACAGAAAATGTAACACTGAAATAAGAGCAGATATTTGCTAACTTGGCAAGGATGAAGGGCAGGATGTCTTAAACTGCGGGGAAAACACTTGGAAGGCAGAAAGGGGTAAGAATATGACAGCAAGTAATTCACTGTAGCCAACATGGCAGAGAAGAGGAAGAGTAGAAAGTAAACTGGAGAGGTAGTCAAAGGCCAAACACGAGTTTTATGTTATAAGCTAAGGAATTTGGATTTTTATTCAGCCGTAAAGAGCCACAGAAGGATTTTATGCAGCGGATTGAAATGGTCAGACTAGCATATGAAGGTCATTTTGGCAGCAGTGTAGAGGCTGGATTGACAAGGAGACTGTTAGGAGTACAGGAGTAATCCGGGCCAGGGAAGGTGCGTGCCTAGACGAATGCAGTCCCTTCTGAGGAACTGACAGAGAAACTGACTGCAGTAATCTGACGCTGTGCTGCTCAGTATTGGGGCCACTTAGTCGCACATGGCTATTGAGCGCTGAAAACTTGATTATTTCAAAATGAGATGTGCTATAGGTATAAAATACCAGATTTGTAAGACTTATAATAGTATCTCAGTAAAAATTCCGTATATTGATTAAAAGTTGAAGCAATATTTTGGATACATTGAGCTAAATAAAATACGCCATTCCAATTAATTTTTCCAGTTTCTTTTTACTGTTTTAAAAATGTGGCTACTAGAAAATTCTAAATTACATATATAGCTTACATCATATTTTTCTTTTTTTCATTGATGATTAAATTCATTTCAGTGCAATTACTTGCCTTTTATGCTAGTTGTTTGATTAGAAAGTGTTTCACTTTATTTCATAATAAGTGCCTGTAAACTGCGATAATACAAAATTGTTTTCATATATTTGGGAAACAAGGTTGAAAAGTTCGATAGGACCTTATAGCTAACTTTATTAATAAGAGCCTCAACACACAATATCTGCAGGAAACTGGCTTTTGCAGATGAGATTACAATGCGTGTTGAAATCTGTTAAGTTGGATAATGTTCATTCTTATGCAAATAAATTATGTTTGCAGTGAAAGTTACCAAGCTGATGCATGGGTAAGATTGAACTAAAGAAAAAGTTTATTTGAAAAACATTTTTTGAGACTTTGGTAAGTGTTGTGGAAGCACTCTAAAATTTGTTTTGCTATGCTCCAGTTGACAAAGGCCAAGAAATACCTGTACTGGTAACTACCATTGCTAGCAAACAGGGATGGCTGCTGTATCAAAAGTTCTATTTACTAATGGGTACAGGGTTTCGTTGGGGGGTACTGAAATGTTCTAAAATAAAATTGAATAGTTGTGATGGTTGCACAACTCTGTGAATATACTAAAAACCACTGAATTGTGTACTTTAAAAGGGTGAATGTCAGGGTATATGAAATATATCTCAATAAAGCTGCTTTAAAAAAACTCAGTCTCTACATGCATATCTGTTACAGTCACTGACATACTAGGCATTTAATGAGAATTATGTGAGCAGACACACAAAAAACAACATGTTCAAAAATTACTTTGATCAGACAAAATGGACTGCCCTTTTTTGGCTTCTGTGCCAGCCCCACAGATCTGGTGTTACTTAGGGAAGCTTCGTGGCCTTCTTTGGCAGGTACTTGTGAAATTATTAAACAATTTTTATCTGGCTAGTGGTATTGAAAGATTGAATACACTTCATTCTCATTCAAGTTCTAGTAGTACAAAATGAATGTGACACACCGAAGGTATAGACTGAATCCGTTAGCAGGTAAGTAGAAAAACAAATTATTCCAATATTCACTCATTTGATGTTGAGGAATTTATTTTTTAACAAAGTTTTTCGATAAAGTTAGAGTTGTTTTTATCTACTCTGGATGTTGTTAGGCAAATCTCCTGTTTCTTGCACCTCCAGTTCACCTGTAGAAAATCATGCCATCTAACTTTTAAATACCCAAAGAAAAGCTGTACAGTGCTTGCAGCTACAGAGAGTGGCAAAGGATGCATTTATTTCTTTCCCATTTTCTATCATCTGAAGTAAGTAACATTTTCTGGTAGTCACCAAGCACCCATCATGCCAGGAAGAAACAAACGCAGCAAATTTGGTGCATCTCTTTCCTCCCTAATCCTCTTTCCAAGTCATTTTCACAGAAATGCCAGGCACAGAAAAGAAGCTGGGCCCCAGATTTACTATCAGCAGTAAAATGCCTAGATTTGTACACAGCGGCTGCATTTGTCTTAATCCCTCTCCTGAACAGCGTTGTTACTCGGCCTTGCTCTATGCCTGCTTTCAGCAACCTTCCTGACACAGGTTTAATGCTGACTAGTCCCAAAACAATTCTAGGGCAGGGCTCCCTGCCAGGATAAAGAGTGAACAAAATTGGTTTGCACACAGGCCAGCTGCACTTGCTGCAGCTAGAGTCTGTCAAATGCGGACCATTTTGTTGTTTACCAAGATGAGGTTAAATTAGCACAGCATGAAGCAAAACGGATAAAAAAAAAAAAAAGAAAGGAAAAAAAATAGAAGACTAGCTGTGCTAGTTGAATATGATGCAGTGAGTGTGGAATTCAGGTGATTTTAAGTTAGTTTGAGAAGGGAGGATAGTATATACCGTGTTTCCCCGAAAATAAGACCTAGCCGGACAGTCAGCTCTAACGCGTCTTTTGGAGCAAAAATTAATACAAGACCCGGTCTTATTTTACTATAATATAAGACCGGGTCTTATACAATACAATACAATGCAATATAGCTGACATAATACCGGGTCTTAGATAATATAAAATAAGACTGGGTCTTATATTAATTTTTACTCCAAAAGGAACATTAGAGCTGATTGTCCGGCGAGGTCTTATTTTTGGGGAAACATGGTATTACTGAAAGCTTGATTAAAAGCCATCTGAAAGATTTGTTTGCTATAAATGGGGATGGGAGTAGATGGACTGCATTATTTTTTAAAGATTATTCAAATCTAGCATGTTATCAATTGCTCACTTATGCAGAGTTATTTTCTAAAATATTTGAATCGGATTTTATGTGTTTATAGAGTGTTCTCGGATGGGGACTTTTAGTCTAAAAAATGAAGAGCTATGTGATGGGAGAATCTGAACCTGGAGGTCTCTGACTCCCCAGGCTCCCTTTCCCTACCTGTCTTCTCTCAGCACTGCTCCCATTGCAAAGTCTACTCACAGATCCTCTTGGGAATCCAGACTTCTCACGCTAACAGTGCAAGACTGAGGGAAGGAGCACCCCCTGACTGGGGGTGGGGGGTTGCAAGGGCACAGTAAATAGCTGAGGGTAAGAAGGAGAGATAGGAGGGGAAAGGGGGAAAGAAAAGGAAAATACAGAGAAGGGGAGTGTGAGACAAAAAGGCACAGTGAAGGATGAGCTCCATGGGATGATTCTCAGAAGTCTCACCTGACTTCCAGGGCCTCTGGCCTTCACCTCCCAGCCCTTCATCAGCTGTGTATCCAAGAGCGTCTGAACTTGATCTCCTTTCCTCTCTTTCCTCTGACCTTCCCAGACCTTGTCCTGGGTCATTAAAAGCACCCCTGCTAGTTTAGGGCTAGGGAGATATGGAGACAACCACCTTAAGCACCAGTAACATTGTCCCTAAGGGAAATGAATTCTCTTACAGACCAACCTCTGAACATAGCCATTAATGAAAATAAGGCTATTAACTGCAACTTGTGTGTTTAGAGACAGATCCCTTCTTTTACCGACTGTGCATTTGTCATTCAGCACTGTGCTGTACTTTTCACTGTCCTTCAGCTCGGCTAAGGTGATTTTTACCTTACTCTCAAGACTAAGGCAGCAACATGGTACTGACTCAGGACACAGCAGTGTGGTCAGGACGTTAACTCCTCACAGGCTGGAGGGAACTCGCAGAAAAAATAAGATCTGCCTATACTAGATACAGAGTGAATAGGGTTTACAGATAAGAGGCATCATTGTGGGCTGCACTAGGGTAGTTGACAAGTAAGATTTAAAGAGCCTTGAAAGGTAGGATGGGCAGAACGAGGACAGGCTGTTTTTCTGAGCTCTAGGACTAAAAGGATTGGCGAGGGCACAAGGGAACTTTTATTCTACCTCTAAAGTTTTATTTCTGTTTTAAAAAATTGTTAGGCAACAAGTTAACATTTGTTGAATTTGGGCAGAAGATAACTACACAAAGGTGTTCATTATTTCTGTTCCACTTTTCTATATGTTTGAAATATTTTCTTAATTATAAAAGAGAGATAAATAGCCCTAAAGCTGATCAGCACAAAAGACGAAAGAAATTGAACAATATGCAAATCAGTAGCCAGCTCTTGAGTAGGCAAATGGTAATGGTGGTTACTTATTTTATCAGGGTCTTGAAGGAACACACAAGTAATGTCTTTTTCTGCAACTAAAGAACTGAAAAGTCACTAAGATCATCCATAATGAAAGATCAAATTAATGAAGAAGTGGACAAAGTAAAATAGACCAAAGCTTCTTCATGGCTTGGGCTTACCATCTTTTAGGCATCAGATATACTAACACAGAAATTATGCTGTACATCATTAGAGGAAATGAATATAAATAAACGATGTATTTTAGTCCACATATCAAAAGCAGTTCAGGAATAGTGCACAAGAAATAAGGGTAACGTGAACACCTAGTTTTCACACCTGTATTTCTGTGTAAAAATTAAGTATAGCATTGTTTTTCTGAAAGAGTGGCTTTAATTAATTTATTTAAATTCTTCAAAAATATAGTACTGTATAGCCTCTCTTGTATGATATAATTGTCTATTCACCATCTTGAATTATTTCCTTCCTAAGAATTTCTTCTATAAGCACTGAGGGAAAACCATTACTAATAATTTTTCTGTATTCCTAATATGGTTGGTTAAGCTTATACCAAGAACTAAATATATTTGTTGATTGGCAGCATAGAATTTTGAACAGTCTACTCATCACCAGTAATATTGTATTCCTGGTGAATAAATAAGCTTAATCTTAGTGCAAAAAGTGGTTCTATGTAGAATAGTTTTCTAAATCACAGTCTACCGATTACTTATATGTAACTGAACGAAGTCTGAATTTGTTGTATTTTTGTTCATTCATTTGTACAAAATGAAAAGGCCTTTAAGACTCATCCAAAAAGCACCTCAACACCCATTAGGATGGCTACTATTAAAAGAATAGAAAACAGCAAATGTTGGTGAGGACGCGGAGAAATTGGAAACCTCGTGCATTACTGGTGGGAATTTTAAATGGTTCAGTCACTATAGAAAACAGTATGGTGTTTTCTCAAAATAGAATTACCATCTGATCTACAATTCTGCTTCTGGGTATATATTGCGAAGAACTGAAAACAGTCTCGAAGAGATATTTGTATACCAATGTTCATAGCAGCATTAATCATAATACAAATAACGTGGAAGCACCCCAGGTATCCATTGATGGATGAATGGATAAGTAAAGTGTGATTTATACCTACAATGGAATATTACTCAGTTTTTAAAAGGAAGGATATTCTTCAATATGCTACAATGTAGATAAACTTTGAGAACATTACACTAAGTGAAATAAGCCATGCATAAAAAGATACTGTATGATTCTTATATCAGGTACTCAAAATCATAAAGATAGTAGAATGGTGGTTGCCAGAGGCTGAGGGGGTGGAGGGAACGGGGAGTTACTGTTTAATGGGTGTAGGGTTTCAGTTTTATAAGATGAAAAGAATTGGAGATGGATGGTGGTGGGTGGTGATGGTTGCATGTATGAATATATTTAATGCCACTGAATTGTACACTTAAAAATGGTTAAGATAATAAATAATTTTATGTGTATTTTGCCACAATAAAAAAAATGGAAGAAAAACACTTATCCTAAAAGAATTTGACTTACAGTATTCTCTCACATAAATATAATTTTTAACAGATATTTGTAGCAATAAAATTTAATGGAGGTATACCTGCAAAATTACAAGTATCCGGAATGGTGCAGGAGCACAGAATCCATAATGCCACTTCTCAGGTTATTTCTCAGCTATTTCTACATTATAGTGTAAAAGAAAAAAAAATAAAACTTCTACAATAATAGCAATGGTAATTTTAATTTATAATTTCAGTATAATTATAATTACAACTCTTAAATTCTTACTGAGTGACCTTCATGCTATAAAGGTATTATTCTGGACTTTGTGCACATAAGATAAAAATCTTTACACAAAGTCAGTAGCAATCCCATGTTTTTTCAATTAGCCCATGTTTAAACTTACTCATTTACTTAGTAAATGGTCCTTGAATTCATTTTACTAGGCACTGTGTAGGCCTTGGGGTTCAGTAATAAACAAGATAGCACTCTTACTCTCATAGAGCTGCAGGATTTTCCAGAAGATACGACTATAAGCTTAGATCTGAAGGGTGGCCAAGAATTTGTAGGTGGGATGGGGACGGGGCGGGCTGCACGGGGTGGGGGCAGCAATACTAGAAGAAAGAACAGCATGTGTAAAAGGCTAATTTGAGAAAGCACAATACATATGGTGAACAACTAGTGGTTTCTGCATGGCTGGAGTACAGAATACAAAGGATATAGAAAATTCTACAGGAAGGGCTAAGGCATAAGCAGTCACATTATGAAAAATTTTGAAGCTATGTTAAGGAATTTGAGATTTATCCTAGGATAATGAAGCACTATTGAAGGGTTTTGAAGGGGAGTACCAACAGATTTGTATTTAGAAAGATTTCTTGGCTGCATTATGAAGTAGTAATTAGCAGGAGTAAGCCTGGAGACAGTTAAAACAGTGATGACATTTGTAGTAATTCTGATGAGAGATGACATTGGATATGACTAGCACAGTGGGAGCGGGATGGAGAGAGTTGGATAGATGTAAGAAAAATACGGGGTTGGGGCAGCCAGTTAGCTTAGTTGGTTAGAGCGCGGTGCTCTTAGCAGTGGGGTTGCCGGTTCGATCCTCCTCCACAACTGGATTGAGGCAACTGCTTGACTTGGAGCTGATGGGTCCCAGAGAGGCACAATTAAAATAAAAATAAAATAAAATTTTAAAAAAGTTTGAAGGAATAAAAAGAAAAAATAGGGGGTGAAATCAATAGGATGAAGTGATTGATTAGATGGGGGGAGTAAAGGAAAAAGTAGTGAAGGACCACTCCAGTTATCTGACTTGAGTCCCTGGGTGAATAGTTGTATTACTCATTGATCAAGAGAAATTAGCGGGTGGGGGAGTGGAAGTAATTCCCTCTTTCTTCTCTAAGAACTCTTCCTACTGTGAGTCCAAGAATTTGTGATTCTTGACTAAGAAAGCTCATCCTGTATCCTGCAGATTAGACCATTTTTACTGCCACTTTTATAAAAGTGGGGAGTAAATATGTCATTCCTGAGATGTCCATGTCCATGGTTACTCACAGACCTCAAAATAATAGTTAAGATTCATTGTTAGAGCTCATTGGTTTGTTAAAGTAGAGAAATTATTGTTTTCTGTAGGCATGTATAATTTTGTCGTTACATATATAACTGTTACAACCCTTTATAGTCAATATAGTCATGTGTTAGATGACTCAAAAAGTAGCTGTGATGACACCACTATTGACAACCACATCAAGGCTGACAACATAAATATAATATCTAAATAAATTAATAAATGTTCAAAGTAAACACTTAATAACTCTCATATATTGCCAGTGGGAAGGCAAAATGGTACAGCCACTTTGGAAAACAGTGTGACAGTTCCTTACAAAACTAAACATTCTTCACCATATGATCCATCAGTCACACTTCTTGGTATTTCCAGAGGAGCTGAAAATATATCCATACAAAAACCTACACAGATGTTTCTAGCAGCTTTATTCATAATTGCCAAAATTTGGAAGCAACCAAGACACCCTTCAGTAGGTGAATGGATAGATAAACTGGTGTACCCTTACAGTGGAATATTATTCAGTGCTAAATAAGCTACAAGCCACAAAAAGACGTGGAGGAACCTTAAATGCATATTACTAAATGAAAGAAGCCAACCTGAAAAGGCTTTATACTATATGATTCCAACTATATGACTTTCTGGAAAAGGCAAAACAATCAAGACAAAAGGATCAGTGGTTGCCAGGGGTTAGCAGAGGAAGAGGGATGAACAGACAGCACAGAGGATTTTTTAGGGCACTGAAACTATTCTGTACCATACTATAATAGTGGATCCATGTCATTATACATTTGCCAACATCCCTAGAATGTACATCACCAAGAGTGAATCCTGTTGGAAACTATGGACTTAGGGTGATAATGATGTGTGGATCATGTTTTATTCAGGGTTACCTTTTATTCAGACGTGCACACGTGCATGCACACACAAATGGTTTTTTCCTGGCTTTTACAATATTTGTTGGAAATACTGCATATGTTGTCTTACATGAGTAACTCTAGGGCATTTGTTCCACCTACAAGTCAGTACCTAATAATAAATTCATATTACTGAATAGTTTGGTAGGATTTTTTTAAATGAAAAATCGATGCAAGCAAATGGAGAACTAACTGTAAATCAAGGATGCTGCTAAGCATGCTGGCTGTCGTGCCCACTTTTCCTAACATTTGAAGGAGGATTTTGAAAAAAACCTTTGTAATATTTATGACATATTTTTATGATATAACTCTACTCATCATTGCCGTTTTCCTTTCTGGAAAACACAGAAAGACTCAATACTTTACTTAAGGTCACATTTGGCTTAGTCATCATTCTATATTTATGCTCCAGAAGCAGAACAGCTAAGATTCATTCTCCACATTATGAGAAAATTGAACCCTTTTCATTACAGAAAACACTTTGTATGGTAAAAGGGATTTCTTCCATTCCATTTTATTTTCGTCATTCTTTTTCAAGAGAAGGGAGAGTAAATTCCAGGGTTTGACTTGGATGAATCTTGGTATTATTAATTGACACAAGGTCTAATGGAAGAAGGGGTATCTTGAGAAGCATCGAAGGAAGTCAGTTTAAGATACTTTGACTTGTAACAGCTTGTGGTAAAGATTTTCAATAGGCACTTGGAAAGGCTGACCTGGAGAGAAGAGTGTATATTTGGAAGTCATTAATATAATTTGGTAGTGTAGGCTGTTGGGAGTGTATAGAGTAAGGAAAAATGACTAGACAAAACCCGGTGGAACACAAATCTGCGTATACAAGTATATAGGGGGCAGTAGAAGAAGAGAAACCTACGGAGGTGACTAACGACCAGCTCCTTTAACAACTGCCCAGTCCATAAGAATTGGTAGAAAAGAGAGAATACCAACTTGGATATAGGCAGTTGAACTTCCCAACCCCAAATCTTGTTACCAAGATTCACCTTCCACTTGGGGTTCTCACCAATCATTGCTGCTGCCACTATGCTGGTTTTGGAGAATGCAGCTCTCTCTTTACTGTGCTGGCCTCTTATTGCTTGCAGCTGAGAGTGTAAGACTTCATAAAATTCTTACAGATAACAGAAGGTAATCATAAATGGAAAGTAACATAACCAGTTTAGGGAAACATCTGTGTGGCTGCTTTCATTGCTCATAGGATCCATTGGTCCTTTGCCACCCTTTACAGAGTTATGTTCTCTCCCAGGTGGAGAATTGCTTCCTTGCTAAAACCAAGATCTGCCTCCACATGACAGATTTTTTTTTCTCTCCCACAAGTGAGGAGAGTCCTTAACCATATCTGGACTGCTTGTACAAGGCTCAAGGGAAGAAAGAGGAAAGAGTTCCTTTTTCATATCAGTCTAAGTTCCATCTCCCATGATTTCTTTTCATGTCATAAGATGTATTTCCTGAGATGGTTGACAATGGGAATGACACCTCCTTCAGGAGAGGCAGTGTCCTCTGCCCACAGGGTATGACCTTACTCTGTGGACTCACATGGCTGACCATCTCAGAATACATTTGTCCAACAAAGGAATAAGATAAACACATATTACGGCAGAGGGACTCGTGCAGTGATCATGGAGGTGAAAGAACTTGGAGAGATTGGTGTCACAGAACACAAGGGAGTAAGGAGAGTCAAGTGGCAAATGCTGTAGAAAGGCCAAATAGAGTGAGAGATGAAGATGGTCTTTAGATTTTTTTAAATTAAAGTTGAAAGTCACAGTGTTGCAGAGAGACTTAGGGGCTGTTTTGGCTTAGCAAAAATCACATCAACCGAGCATTGTGGTACCAACTTCAGGTAATTGTTGGAATAATAATGCTTCCATTTGAGGATTACAGGAAGATTGTCTTCCCCAGTGAATCCTGTTACTAATACTGTTTTGCTCTATTTCACTTATGCTAGAATGATTTTTAAACCATGAGGCAGCAGCATCATTAGAAAAACAGAGGTACCCCTTTTTCTACTGTGTAATTTGTATCTTTGCTTACAGACCTTGGTCTCTTATGCAGGATTTTTTTTTTTTTTGAAGAGGGTAAGAGGAAGAAAGTGGTATCCTTGTGTATGTTGATTGGCACCCCTGTGTAAACTAAACTGAGTTACTTGTGTTTCTGACTTTTGTGTGTGTGTGAGCGTATTGGCAGCACAAAGTAATGAATGGAAGTGGAGGGAAGGTCTACTTTAGTTCCATGCACATAACTGCTTCTTTGAGTCAGGCAGCAGAAAAGTTTCAGTTTGAATCTTCTTAGAACTCTAGGTCTATAGTATTACTTGTTAGTTATAAATATTTTATTGGTGGATGACTTTCTTTTGTTCCAGAAGGCAACAGGTGGCCTCTAGGATTTTCTTTAGCAGAGAGTAAGTTCTTTAGCAATAGGGGAAGATTTGTTCTATATTGTATGATAAAATGCAACATGAATAATAATATGCTTTCCCACGAATATTAGATAAATGATTCTCATAGAGGATAGATATCTAATAATACTAATAATAACGCATTGTTACAGTGATAAAATAATCAGTATTTTATATATGAGGGAAACTTTGCTCAAAGAAGTTGTGGTTTGTCCTAGGCTACTAGACCTCGGGATATTCAACTAGAACTAGAACCTTATTTTCTTGGCTATAATTATATGAAAATCACGTATATATTCTTCAGAATAAGAACAATCATTTACTAAGCACTGAAGAACACATGGTACTTGCTTGATTATTTACCTAAAAATTACGGACCCTTTCCTCTTAGAGAGTTTCATGATATCAATTACAATATTTTGCTGATTTTTTAAAGTTATTTTCTTGTTTCATATTTTATTACAAAAGGGATAGTATGATAAGTGTGAGTTAGGAACAAAGTGCTTTGTGTATTCCTCATTATCGGGACTGTATTGTAGATCCTGGATTTGTTGTTAGGTTAATTTTGCAAGTAACTAATCTGCTGCTGTGTTCTGTGCTTAGTGGTAGGATGCACGGTGCCTAGTTAGAATGTGGCTGGGCTCTGTCCTGAATTCCTGGCACAGTATGGGCGCACTGGACATTTACTGGAATGAGTTAATATCTCCTGTATTTAAAAAACAAAACAAAAACACTTCCCTCAACGCTATATTCTCTTTTAATGTTACCCATTTCTTATCCTTCTAGCAAAACTTTGCGGAAGAGTTATTTATACTTTCTGCCTCTACTTCCTTATTTTGTTGTATTCTTTCTTGGAACAACTTCTCATCTTTATCAAAGTACTGAGGAAACATTTTTTACTCAGAATATTCTGTCCATATTTATTACCTCTGTGTGTGTGTGTGTGTGTGTGTGTGTGTGTGTGTTAACTTTCCCATTAGAAAAGGAACAGAATGAAAAAGGGACAGGACAGAAGAGATTACATTTTTAAACTTCCCATCTGTCTTCCTTGTTCCCATCAGCAAACTTTCTTTGAAACATCTAGACTTCTGTAGTATCCTTCAGAGACAGCAGGATAGGAAAATACTGTGACTTGACCTTGTTTTGTGGAGAAATACCCTGGGCAGAAATAGGCTTTGGTACAAATGGGAAATGTCAAGTAATGGTCAGTCATAGGTGCCAATTCAACACCAACAGGAATCCCCAATTGGGAGTGCAGTGAAGAAGGAAACTTCATTCAGTGCCAACAGCTCAATTGTGATACAGCTCGGCTGTGGAGCAGCTCAGTAGTGTTACAGTTCATCTGTGAGACAGCATAGCAGTGAGTAGGCTAGGGTGAGGCCCTTTTTCTGGCTAGACAGCTCTGCTCCAGTGCTGCTCTGCTCCAGCGAGATGTCTTTGGTGTTTCATCTCCAGCCAGTCTTTAAAGCACAGTCTTTAGTCTTTGATAGAAAGGGAAAGTGCACTCCCCCAACCAGAGGGGAGCTGACTTATATAGACAGAAGTCCCCTCCATTGGTCCCTGATTGGTCTGTCCTCATGCAAATGAGAACTCCAAATTCTTGTAATTTGATTGGTCAGAATGGAGTTACTCTGATTAGTCAGTGAAGTTGCTGATGGGGATATAGCTGCCTAGCTCTGATTGGACAGGGAAAGCCTCAGTCCTATTGGTTGAAATGCTAGGTTGGTGCAAAAGTAATTGCAGTTTAAAAGGTTGAAAATAATTGTGAAAACCAGAATTACTTTTGTACCAACCTAGTACAATTCCAGGAACTCCTTTATAAGGGCTGGCTCAGGCAGCAGGAGCACAGTGCAGGTAGGCAGTTCAGTGGGGGAGGCAGGCAGTTTAGTGCAGGCATCTCCCTGAAGGGTGGTTTGCCTGAGGGGCCCCGGTTTAGAAATGGCTGCTAGAACCTGCTTTTAAATTTGAGCCCAGTTAGCCACCAAGCGCCCTTCTTGGTAGGTATCTTCTCTCTTATTGGCCACAATAATGAGGGAGGGAATTCACTGAGGCCCTAGGAGTGGGAAGGTTCAGAGAGGAGATAAGGGAAAAAATATATAACAGGGCCACTCAGGCTGAGACATAGCTCCAAGGTTCACAAATCCCTATCTACTTGCAAGTGCAAGCACAGGAGCTGGGGGTAGGGTCCCTATGTCCCAGTGCTGTTTGAGAGGAAGGAAGCATGGGTCTACCAAAAGGCCAGCTCTCACGTTCTCAGCCACAGTGAGAAGAGGTGTGTGCTTGGTATTCTAACATCTACAACACAGTAGCAGACTCTTAGTATTATGACATATTTCAGATACTTTATGCGAGTTAAGAAATTTTTGGAGTTCAGTCCTTCTAAAATTGCCCATACATTCTAGTATTTTAAGCTACACGTTATCTTTTAAATATACATGCTATAAAGTTGATTTGAAATCCAGATTTGGTCTAATTGTGAAACACATAGCTTTGCATGAAGCACATGCACTGCACTGGAAATTCTGTGAATTATTTTGACTATAGTTTGACCATAACCTGGAGGCAATGATAAAATAATTGAATCTCTAAATCTGTTTAAATGGTTGTTGCTTATGTATAATTCTCTATGTAACTGGCCAGAGTAAATTGACGTGGAATAGCTTTCATATTTCTTTTATTTTTCTCTGATAAAACCAGAAACAAGGGCTATGTGAAGTAATGGAACTATTGGTAAATATTCCTAGTGATACCCTGAACACAACCAAGAGTTTTCACCTTAATCAAAGCAGAATAGGCTTTAAATAAGAGCTAAGCAGAATTATTAGACCAATTAATGGATTAGTTTCTCTACTTTGTCTTATTTTTGTGAGAACATTAGTGTTAGTTGCAAAGTTCATGCTTGCTTTTCCAAATGGGGAGATTTTTGTGTCATGTTCTAATACTATTCTAATCTATTCTAACGATTGGTTGTTACTCCTGCAAATTAGAAAGAAGAAATATCTGTACTGGACTGTATATTTAATGAGTGAGGTCTTCTTCTCGAATTCTGAATTCTTTCATACTTGTCCCAACTGTAACAATTGTGTGCCTCCTAGAAGTGTGCAGTGTCCTGGGGGAGGTACTGACCTGTGTCCCTACTTGGGCACCCTCAACCAGGGGCCTTGCACACTGGATATGTGTGGCAGAGCTGTTCAGAGGTCTGTTTGGGGCCTCTATCCCTGATGATGGATGTCAGTTCACAGTCCTAGCTGGCCCTAAAGATCCAAATAACTTCCTTGGTGATTTCAGGGTGCCTTTAGTCGTTTATAATTAATGAGTTCCTTTATTCCTTCGGTATAGGAGTTCCATAAGCAACTTTTCCTGGTCATTTAGAACCACACGTTATCATTATTTGACTCTTTAAAGGAAAGACTCTGATATCTCTTTAAAGGTGTCTAAAAGTTAAACAAAAGCTCCTAGAGACAGACAACAGTATAGTGGTTACCAGAGGGAAAGGGGGTGACGGTGGAAGAAGGTAAAGGGGCGTCAAATGTGATGGAAGGAGAACTGACTGGTTGGTGAACACACAATGTGATATATAGATGATGTATTACAGAATTGTACACTTGAAACCTATATAGTCTTGTTGACCATTGTCACCCCAATAAATTTTAATAATAAAAAGATGTCTAAAAGTTGTAGACATTTGGGTAACCCATAAAAGACATCCAGAAGTTTAACACTCTTCAAAGCTGCTAAGTTACAGAGCTCTGGTATGAATTTTTTAATAGCCTGTGTCCTCATTGTAGTAAACTTTCCTCCAGGAGTTGTTGACATTTCCCAGTTTAAAGTGCTTAAGAGGATAGTTCATTAAGTGGAATCACAGTACAGAGCCGACTTTAGCTTATGTTTGCATAGTGATTTTCAAAAGGTAAACTACTTTTAAGATTTGGGTATAATATATGCTTTTGTCTTCACCTTAAATAATGGAATGTAATTTTTAAAACAGACGTGATTTTTAGAGTAGTCTTAGATTTACAGAAAAACGGAGAAGATAGTACAAAGCCCCCATATACTCTCATAAACGCCCATTCACACATGTACAGTTTTCCCATCATTAACATTTCATAGTTTTATGATACATGTTACAATTAATGAATCATTACTGATACATTGTTGTTAACTGAACTCTGTCCTGTATTCAGATTTCCTTCATGCTTATTTAATGTTTTTTCTCTGTTGGAGGATCCTATCCATTATACCACATTACATTTAGTTGTCATGTCTCCTTAGGCTCCTCTTGTCTGTGACAGTTTTTCAGACTTCTCTTGTTTTTGATGATCTTGACAACTTTGACAAGTGTTCTTCAGGTATATCGTAGGTTGGTCCTCTTGGAATTTGTCTGATGTTTTTCTCCTGATTAGACTGGGGTTATAGGATCATATGATAAGACTATATTTGGCATTGTAAGAAATTGCCAAACTGTCTTCCACATTGGCTGTACCATTTTGCATTTCCACCAGCAAGTTATGAGAATTATGTCACTTGCTTACTTGTCAGCATTTGGTATAGTCAGTTTTTTGGACTTTAGCCATTCTGATAGGTGTGTAAACATTGGAATGTAATTTTTAATTTAGCCTTACTATCATGTTTTGTTATATCTGACTATATAGAAACATTAGAAACATTAGCTTTCTCCTATACTTATCTTCAAATTAGCATTAAGAATATGTGTGATTTTCCTCATATGAGTAACTATTACTGATGTTTAAATAGCATTTCACTTATAGTAAAATACAATTACTTATTCTCTCTGCTTTCTTATTACTAATAGCTATGAGCTGTATACTATTGGTGTTAAGATACATTCCATTGATATTAATGTTTCATGTTTAATTGTTTTCGTTTAATTTTTTTATTCTCGTTTTCCATTCTTCAAAGTCATTTTTGCTTTTTTGTTTGTTTATTTGTTCATAAAGCTTTTTTGTTTCTGTCACATTATGTAGTTTTGTACCAATGGCTAGAAGCAGATCGTCATGGCAAGAGCCAAGATGCTGCAAATACGACTTCAGGTAAAAATAAAAATAAAAGTCGAGGTTTTAGAAATCATTATTTTAATTCACCCCAAGCGCATCATAATTGTTTATTCAGTTTTGCTTAGGCAAAAAAGGTATTATTTTGTATTTCTGTTCTCTCATCTGCATCTTGATTTTCATAAAGACCACATTTGCTTCAAATCTTAAAAAAAATTATTCATGAGTTTTTAAGCTCTCTTGGCAGATATGTCCTATTTTCTTAGTTGGAAAGACTTCATTGCAGCTTATGTTTAGCAGGAGGTTACTTGGCAATATTACTTGGAATTAAGTCTATATGTAGTTATAGTGGGGGGTATTAATGTTTTCACAAATTTATAATCCTTATTCATTTTCAGGATAATGTTAGAAAGGTGGATTTTTAAGTAAAGGATGCTTATATGTAACTTCCATATCCTCAGAATCCAAATTCTTAGACTGATTCATTTCTCCTGCTAAGTCCTAGCAATAGATTCTAAATTAGAGGTTTATAAAATACGGGCTAAAAATGAGAATATAGGTTGTTCTCCCATTTTACATCTCCAAAAGTCATCTCCAAGATTTTCTTCTTTGGCTGATACTAGTAGGAATAGCTGCATCCATTCATTTCTAAGTCTTTAACAGTGTTATCAGAATTTTTACATAGTTTTTTCTTCCCATAATGTCCTTCAAAATAATATTTTCCTACCCCAATAAATTCTAATAAAAATAATATTAATATTTGCCAAGACAGCTGTATATATAGCAATGATCTGTCCTATTCCTGCGCCCCCCACCCCCGCCTTTCTGGCAGTCTGATGGTGCTGGTGGTGGTCGTGGTGGTGATGGTGGTGGTGGTGGTGGTGGTGGTGGTTATGGTGGTGATTCTGTTTTTCTTTTGTTAGATTTATGTTTCTGTTTTGTGGGTTTTTTCGGTTGTTTGTTTTTGTGAAACTTTTTCTCTCTGGAGGTGGTTTTCCTTCTCTCTCCTGGTTGATTCATCGTGCCTCAAGAGGGTGTGGTGTTCCTGAGTTTAACAGAACAATTATGTTGAGAATGGCACTCTCATGACTTTTCTGATTTACCTCCTGTCCCATTAATAACTTGCTATATGAATGAAGATAGTGTTACTATTTTAACCAAACTAAGGCAGGAATTCATTAAAAGGTAAGTGTTTGAAGGAGTTATATCCTGTGTTATGTTCTCTTTCATATGCCCCACAGTGTTTCCTATTTTGTTTACATTTATGGATGATAAAAATAAGCATTTCTGGTATTTGAGGATGAGCGAAGGAGAGAGTTTTTTGATGGCTGTTTATTTTCTAAGGATATCCTCTCGCTGTGTCAACAGCACCGTCAGCAGCATAGAACTTTAGAATAAGGAAGAAGGTTTGTTTTGTTTTTTTCTCTGACTTAAAATGAGGTGAAAAGTAACCTTGTTCTGTTTGTTTGTTTTAGTGAAGAAGTGAATAATCTAAAAATCTTAGTGTTTGCATGAGAATCCAGTATCAGCTTTAAAGATATCATTTACCCTTCCTGAAATGAACCATTCTGAACCCTGACTCTTTTCTTCAGACATATTGACTCATGGACAGTTTCACCTTTTTCCATTGACTTTTTGATGTTTACATATCCTAGAAGCATAGTGAAAAAAATTGATAAACTTTTCTTAGGGATGCCTTTGACAGTTTTTCTTCTAGAAGTGAAAACTCCCTGTCTGTTAGAAAATGGAAATGCGGGGGTAGAAAGATACAGAGATGAAGTGCTTGCCTAAATATGTAAGAGGAATCCAAAGGAAAATGATCATTAGCCAAGGTCTTAAGTTAGAAACTGTAGGTTACTTGCTGCAGCAAATCTATTTAAATTACATCCCTTTATTCAAAAAAGCTTTTGTGTACTTTATATTGCAGTCTTCAGCAAGATTTTAGAGTATGACTTTTCCCCCCTTTGTGATCTGTTAAGTTTTGCAGTAAAAGGTGTTTTAGGATTATCTTTTCATAGTTTTTTCAAAAATGGAAACTGAGTCTAACTACTTGTCCAAGAGTAACTCATAAATTGCTTTATGATGTTTTTACTTGTACAGATACTGGTAAGTTGCATTCATCTTTTGATATAATAGCTCATGTTTTGTGCTTACTAAGTAAAGTTATTAAAAAGTAGGAAAAAAACAGGAGACAGAATAATACTGCTCCAAGGTATTCTCATTCATCAGTCTCAACTTTTTGACATTGAGAATTTTAAGATCCATCCACATTAAAATATTATGAAACTAAGGCATTTGCAGGTAACAGGTCTCATGGGAGTTAATTTGGTTAAGGAGACAAAGAACTGAGCTGACAGCTATTGTTAAATGTTCTTATATATAATAATCAAAGTATAGCCTACTTTTCTTTCCAGAATTTTGACAGATATATTTGGCTTAAAATAGCTTGTTTCTTTTCAGTTTTGTGTGTTAGATGTATTTTGTCTACTAAACTAGACAACTCAGTAATGATGTTTCTAATTCTGTTAATTCTATTACTTGTAAAAGCCTGGAGATGCAGTCATATCGATTAGAGAATTTTGTGGAAAGTTGAGCACATTGCCTCCTTTGAGCACTGCAGCATTGGGTTGATCTATGTACAAAATTTCAGGATCATAAGAAGTATGATTAGCTTAATTCAGGAATGTTTCTTTAATGTTTCCAAATGGATTTTTTAAATCACTACGTATTGAAATGAGGACAATAATTAGGTTACAGCATGGATTATTTTAGCATATCTGATTTTTAGTATCAGTTATCTAGCCAGAATTTCAAAATTCATATTCTGAAGTTTTAAATGCAGATCTCTTATTAACAGTTCCTTTTCAGTTGCCCATTGAGAATTTTACAAGTCAGACTGTTAAGAAGCAGAAATTGAATCAGATTTCAAAATTATCAGTTGACATAGCTACAAAATAAAAACAAAACTATGACATGCTTTTGAAAAATTCTGGACATTAACTAATTATTAATTATTTGTTGTAGGTGAAAATTTTGACCAGAGTCCTTTGAGAAGAACATTCAAATCCAAGGTTCTGGCCCACTATCCTCAGAATATAGAATGGAACCCTTTTGACCAAGATGCAGTGAATATGGTATGTGCTTTTCTTTTCCCCTTTAGCTTCCTTTTTATAAAGATGACAATAGTGACTATAGTTTGAATGTCCTACGTTATTTAATTTAATCCTTTAAATAAACAGTTTTATAAGATGATATCCTCATTTACAGATGTAGAAAATGAAACTCAGAGAATTTCAGTAATTTGCCTATGGTCCCCATAGCTAATAAGTATATACAACGGACCCTCCAAGTCCATTTTCTTTTCCTACTCTTAAGCTGTGTTGTGAGTTTGTGTTAATTAATACATGATTCTTTGATAAACAGTGCTATTACTTTGTTTGCCTGGAGAAGATCCTGATAGAAGGAATATGATTACAGATTTTATTTCAAGGAATGTTGTATGATGAGCCTCTAATTTATCGTGTTCACAGAGTAAAGAGGGACAGGAACTTCAATGCATCACTTAGACATTAGTAGGAATTTGTTTATAAGGAATTTGAATTAATGTAATGAGTTACCAGTGGTGATTATAGATCCCTTTAGAGATTCATGGACAAAAGTAGGTCATAGTTTTCAGATCACTTAGGAAGGATCCTGCTTATAAGCCTGGATAACATTTTGGACTTCCTTGAACCTCTGTGATTATAAAAATCACGGGACTCCAAAGTGAGCAAATCATGATAGACACAGAAATTATTAAATGTGGGCTGAGATAGTGTAGTTCTTTCTGAGTATTTTAAAGGTAGAGTCCAAACATCCCATTATGCTGTGAAAACTATAGGGGAAGAAAATTAATGTATGGTAGGTGCCTGCTAACTACTTCATGTGTTACTTTGACATACATGCTTATATGTACCCAGTGAGGATTCTTACATTTTATAAAGGTTGGGTTACTTGCCCAAAGTTATTCAGTGAGGTTCAGGTTAAATCCAGATCATTTTTACTCTCGAACTCACTTTTTTCCTACCAGCATGCTGCCTCTCCCAAAGAAAAACTCTGTGACTTATTTTTGACCCGCACCAAAATGATACGGGTCACATTGGACCCATTGTGGTATTTGTGTTTCACAGTAAACCCATTCCAAATGGGGCTTGCCCCAAGGAGGGAGTAGTATGGTAATTTTTCTAAGGACAAATGCCTAAGCCACTTGGCACTTAGATTCTTTATAGAGCACTTCTCTAAACTACTACCCAATACCAAAATAGTCAGAAATGCCATTTTGTTGGAAGTTCTGTGGGACTCAGCCTCAATTTTGGTGAAGACCGAAATATGGATATTAAGTAGATCACAACTGTTAGTTATATTTACGAGACTTGGAGGAGTACAGACAAGCTTCTGACTAAAATAGTCAACAAACAGCAGTGACAGAAAATAATTTATCAGCCACTTATGTCAGCAAATAAATGGAAAGATATATAAGAAAATAGTGTCAAAATGAAGCAATGGAAAAATGGATAAGAATGTAAATAGATTATAACACTTCATCCTCTTAAATTAGTAAGATATGTCAAGGCATAACTTATTCTGTAAGAAATCAGAACAGTGTCCAAAAAAACTAGGTTCCTCCTATAATATGAATCCAGAGTCATTTGGAACCAACTTCCACACTTGATGTGTTTTGTTTCTTTTAGTCATTTGAGTGGATTAATAATGAGATATCCATGATAGCTTTTACTTCTATCTGCAAAACAGTAAGTTTTAAAGCAATTATCCGCTTCCTTGATCTGTTATTGGTATTTTCTTTACCCCTTTCCTCTGAGATTATTCTGTGTAAGCAGCAGAAGTTTCCCTCTGAAGAGTAAATGCATAGGTGTGTGTTTTGATGGATAAGCACCACACAGCATTTTGTTTATTGCTGCAAATCGGAAAGGATTTGCTGGCACTCCTTGAAAATCTCTGAAAAGCATCCCATTAAATTAGTCTGCATTTGGGTCATAGATTTACTGCTCTTAATTTCCTTTTTGATTTATTAGTAAGTGCATTTGTATGAAGCTATAATTTATTCCCACCTAAAGGCATAAAGCTTTGTTCTTTCTGTTAGCAAAATCCCATTCCAACAACTCATTGCCTTCTGTAATATCAGTCCTTCCTCTAATAAGAAACAGTGGTGCTTTGAAATAAGGGTCATTAACTTCACAAAAATTAAGTACCCCAAAGCAATGAACTTTGTTAAAAAGAATTCCATATGTATGAGTGCAGTGCAAATGTAATAGAACATATATATATATATATATATATATATATAAGATATATATATATATATATATATAAACATACATGCATATACATATATATACACACATATATATATATGTGGGTGACAGGTGACATTGTTTCTGAATTAATTGCTTTTTATGTCTCTTTTGTTTGCTGATTCAGAGATTTTTATGAAAAAATAAATAAATGGAAGAATCATAAAACAGAGAACAATACAACAATCATATACCCACCACCCAGAACTAACACAACATTTCAACATTGACAAATTTGCTTCCGATCCGTACCTTTCCCCTTAAATGAAACAAAGCATTGCAAATAGAGCTGATGTTCCCCTGCCCTCCCCCCCATTTCAGCTCTCCCCCCATTTTGAGGTAATCTGTATCGGCGTCCATGACTGTTTATGTAATGTTCTAGTAGATAGACCTTATCCTTAAGAATGTACCGAGCCTGGAAATTGTTAGGAAGAAAATATGGTTAGTACCTTTTAAGTTACATGAAATATAAAGATTCCGTTTTGTATATCTGTCCTAAATGAAACATTTAATATATGATGTTTCAGGTAATTAAAAGAGTAATAACTATTACAAAGCTCTTTATAATCTTCGAAGCTCTAAGTTCACAGTTTACTATTTGCTTTGATGGGTGGATTAGAATAATGAGCAAAGAGTAAAGGGTAAAGGGTTGGCTGGAAAAAACCTATTTTGATGCCCATCTTGCAAGATTCAAAAGAAAAAGAGCACTGCATACTTTTTACAGAGTCAGCAAGAATTTGAAATGTATAAGCCTTAGTTACATTAATATCGTGTTTCCCCGAAAATAAGACCTAGCCAGACAATCAGCTCTAATGCGTCTTTTGGAGCAAAAATTAATATAAGACCCGGTATTATGTTATATTATATTATATTAAACTATACTGTACTATACTATATTATATTAGACCTGGTCTTATAGTAAAATAAGACCAGGTCTTATATTAATTTTTGCTCCAAAAGACGCATTAGAGCTGATTGTCCGGCTAGGTCTTATTTTCAGGGAAACACGGTAGGTTTGACATTAGAATGAAAGTAAGCACTCATTTTGACCCAAATTTAAGTTTATTTTCACAGTAAACTCATAGGAATGGGGTTCTAATCCCATCATTCCTAGAGGAGCCCACTTGTTTTCTTAACAACGCAGCTAGAATATTTCATTGACATCTCAAACTCAGCATGTCCAAACTAAATTCACAATCTTTCCATCAAATTCCGTCAGGGATGGTACAACCATCTACCAGTTGCCTAAGCCAAAAATCTAGCGTCATCCTTGAAAGTTCTCACTTTCTCACCCTTCCCCATATGAGTCAGTTATCTATTTCTCTCTGTTTCTACAGACCCACCTTAATACAACCTATCAAGCTCTGTCACCTGACTCCTACAGTAACTAACTGGCCTCCTGCTCCTGTCCTTTCCATTCTTCACACTATAGCTTCTGCCTGTGCTGTCTCTTGTCTTGAAAGGCTCTTCCACTTCTCCGTTACCTACTGAATTCTTCTTATTGACCCTTCAGATTTCATTTAAACATAATTGCCTCAAAAAAGCCATCCCTGAGTACTACCTTCCACCACCCTTCCAACACTCAGTCAGATCCCCTTAGATTCTCTTAGCACCTTGTACCTTTTGTAGCACTTATCACAATTGCAGTTATAATAATAATGTAGCTAGTTGTCATCTTTGTGTCTTCTACTATAATATAAGCACCATTAAGACAGAACACTCTCTCTTAATCATTGTGATAGCCCCAGCTTTGCACATAGTAGAGGTTCAAATCATTGACTAAATGAATGTTTGCTTGTTTACAATACTTCCCTGCCCCATCCTTGTCTATCCACACCTGTACTGCAAAACCGTCTCTTAAGCTGGAGTAGTTAGGTGCTCTCTCTTCTCTATTTCTATAACATCTTGAATACATTCCATAGCAGCACTAGAGGATACAATATTTTGTATCCGTTAATTTATATGTCTTTCCTATTAAGCTATGAGCTCTCTGAAGTAAGGGATTATTTTCATACTTGTCTTTTGAGTTATGGAGATCTAATGCAATACGTGGTCTAAAACAAATGTTTTTTTAAAGGAAGAAAGGAGGGAGAGAGGAAAAGAAGGAAGGCAAACTGAACATCTTTTTGAGAGTTTTCTGAATAATTTCTCTTTTGTATAATAAGAGAGAGGGCATAGAAGTCATAGAAGTATAGAAAATGGAAAAAGGAATTGTTAAAATTCTAGCCATACTTCTTGAAAGAGTCTCGAGAGATGATAAAGACATTTGGTCACTCAAACCAGAAGAGACACATAGCATTGGGAGCCCACTTTGGCTAAAGTAATCTGATCACCAATGGCAATCTGCTCAACAATGACAACTCTAAATTTTTAGTTGCTTCATTGTGGGAAAGTGGAATGGGAAGGGGATATTGTTAGTAAACAGCAATATTAAATGATAACTAGTGGTTGTTGAATGCCATGGTGTGCGAATCTTGATTTATATCTCAGGTGTTGTGAAAAATAAACCTGAGAATTCTTAAAACAATTCTCACTTTTAAATATAAAAAAGCAATGGCATTTTCCAGTTAATGGTTCCCAGATTAGAAATATAATTCTTACTTTTTTTGATTTGTAGGAAAAGAATTTAAGAATTCTTACATCTGTTTTCTGTAGCATAGGAAGTCATTCTTTACTTTGAGCACAATTTTTGGCAAGCTTTTCCTGTAAATGTTTGAATGCCTGCTCAACAAAGCTACAAACCCTTAAGGGAATATATGGCAGCTGTTCAAAAACAGTTCAAGCTATAATTTTGTGGTTTATGATGTCAGGAAAGCCTATCAATTAAATTAAATCTTCATATTGACTTCGGAGGTCATTGTGTTTCTGTCTTGCCTACTTGATGCAAAAACAGAACTACAGACTGAATCAGGAGATGAACTGAGTCTGATCCTGTACCCCCAGTTGTTGTTTTTGTTTTCTTGTTCATTCATGTATTCATTCATTCAAGAAATACTTAGTGCCATGCACTATGCTAAACAAATTTGAGTTTATCCTGGAGCAAGAGGGATTCAAATCATCCTTCCTACGCTCTTTATTGACTGCAGTAAATGTGTCAGATGAGTTTTCATTCATGTTATCAACACAGTATCTCATTGACTTACGAAGAAAGCAACCTTAATGTGAAGGCATAATTATGAAAAGATCCTGCCACAGCCTTTCCTCATCCAGTTTCCCCTAAGATTAGAAATAAGCAATCTTTTTCCCCTAGTAAATGCAGATATTCATGTGTTTTGCCTAAGTCTGTATCATATTCTACCCAGATAAACACAGTAATTTAATTCTTGTTGACATATATAAAAATAGTTAAGTAAAGGTTCTTCAAGTCTCATATTCAGTGATATGAAATATAAAGACATTTTCATTGGCATACTGATGCTCAGCTTCACGATTTTTGCTTTTCATTCTTATCAATCAACCTTTTTTATGGCCCAAATAGTATACAAGATGTGATCAAACAATACGGTGAATATTTAAATTAAGAAAAATTATTACGGTAAAAGACACATTGCCATTAATCCCCCTCAGAATACTTCCCCTCTCTTCAAACACACTTATCCCATCCTTCTTGTCTTTTTCTGAAGGAGTTCAGGAAGTCCTCTTTCGTGAGTGTCCTTATCCTCCATCATGGCAACACTTCTTGTCACACATCTCTTCTGGTACGACAGTTTCTGTCAAATAAAAACATTACGGTGTGTCCTCATCCACCTTATTCACCAAATCTGGCATCATGCGACTTCTGGCTTTTCCCCAAAGTCAAAATGATTCAGGATCGAGGCAGCCACAACAGCGCAACTAAAGACACTAACGAAAGAGAACTTTTCAGAACTGCTTCAGAAAGTGGCATGAACGATGGGAGGGGGTGTATTTTGAGGGGAATTAACGGCAATCTGTCTTTTACTGTAATACATTTTTATTTAAAGATTCACCGTATTTTTTTTATCACACCTCGAAAAAGCAAAAATAAATGAATGGGATTATATCAAACTAAAGAGCTTCTGCATGGCGAAAGAAACCATCAACAAAACAAAGAGGCCACCAACCTGAATGGGAGAAAATACTTGCAAACAACACCTTTGATAAGGGTCTAATATCTAAAATATGTAAAGAACTTATACAGCTCAGCAGCAAAAAAACCCAAATAATCCAATTAAAAATGGGCAGAGAACCTGAACAGACACTTCTCCCAAAAAGATATACAAACGGCTAACAGATACATGAAAAGATGCTCAGCTTCACTAGCAATTAGGGAAATGCAAATCAAAACCACAATGAGATACTACCTCACACCTGTTAGAATGCCTGTTATCAACAAGACAAATAATAACACGTGTTGGAGAGACTGGAGAAAAAGGAACCCTCGTACACTGCTGGTGGGAATGTAGATTGGTACAGGCCACTGTGGAAAATTCTTCCATGTGTGCTGCTCTGGAATGTTTAAGGTTATTACCAGTCCTTGAGTAGTTTACAATCGAGAGATTAAACAAAATTAGAGAAACAAGTAATGTGTGTGAATATACTATATACTGGGGGTGCCAAAAATATGGCTACAGGTGGACACTTTGGTCAAGGTTGCTCAAGCAATGTCAAACCTTGACACTTTGGTCAAGGTTGCCGTAATTAGAAGTGTCTGGACGCTGATGGTAACCACTTTGAGCACCTCTTGTAATTGCAGAAGTCAAACGTGACTTGTATTCATTCATCTTTTGTTATCGGTATATATTACCATTTTAATACAACTTTTTCCTTTCTTAAAATGTGGATACATTTTCTGGCACCCCTCTGTACACACACACACACACACACACACACACACACACACACACACAGAGTGGTGCGAGATTTTAATTGCTTCATTCCATAAAGACTTTTTAGAGGAGAAGTTTATGTTTTAATGGCATTTATAGGATGAAAACACTTTTTTGTTATTGTTGTTAATGGAAAGGTAAAGAGGGCCTCTTTAAGGTAGTATTTATGTGGAGACTTAAAGGAAGTAAAGGAGCATTTTCTTATCTACTGCTGCATAACAAATCATCCCAATACTACTTAAGTGGCTTGGCAGTTTTTCCAGAAAGGGCCAGATAGTGAACAATTGAGGCTTTAGGGGCCATGCAGTGTCTGTCACAGTCACTCAGCTCTGCTGTCCTCGTGCAGAGGCAGCCATACACACTTAAGTAGATGAGCGTGGTTGTGCTCCAGTAACATTTTATTTACAAAAACAAGTGGCAGATTGGATTTGACCTACAGGCAGTTGTTTGTTGACTCTTGATATTAAACACAAAACCATTAGGGTGCTTCCCAATCTGCAGTTTGGGTAGGGTTTGGCAGGGTAACCCCTCTCTGTTTCACTGGATGTCAGTTAGGGCAGTTTGAAGGCTGAGGACTGGGATCGTCTGAAGGCTCACTCACTCACTCACTCACTCACTCACTCACTCACTCCCTCACTCACAGGTAGGTCTCCTGGGCTCCCTCTGTCTTTGTGTGATCTTTCCAAATGGCCTCCCTAGCATGGCACCTTCACGTTAGCCAGACTTCTCATACGTTGACTTGCTTCTAGTGAGATGGGACCACTGAAGGGTTTTGAGAAGAGTGACAAGGTCTATCATATTTTGAAGGATCACTTTGGCTGTTCTATGGGTATTAGGTTATGGAGGACAAATGCAAAAACAGGGAGACTGGTTAGCAGGATATTAGTTACCAGGCAAGACAAGAATGTGGCTTAGATGAGCGTAATAAGTGTAAATAGGAAGAAGTAATTCATTTTTGGATATATTTTTAAAGGTAGAAATGATGGTCTTTCTTAGTGGATTGGATATGGGGTGAGAGGGAGAGAAGTCAGAGATGACCCCAAGGCCTGGCAGCATTCCTGCTGCCTCCTTGGAACCCCTTTGAGAACCACTGCCCTTCAAAGCAGAAAAGTTGATCTGCTAAAAGAGGCACAACTAATTCTGTCCCCTTCCTACCAAAACCCTTCAGAGGCTTCCCCTTGTCCTCCTCAGACTTCGGACATGACTCACCAAGGCCCTTCATGATCGAGCCCGTTATTTCTCCTGCGTTCGCTGTCACCTCCCCGCACCGTGCATCCCATTGCCCACCCACAATGAACGTGTTTCACTTCCTCAGACCCTCATATTATGCCTTCTGAGCTTTTGCACATGCTGTCTTCTCTGCCTTCTCTTCATTTCGCTAACACCTGTTACTTATATTCAGGTTTCTGCTTGGATTTTCTTCATTTTTTCCTGGTAGCTCCCTCTTTGCTCATTTATGTCCTCCTGCTATGTTTTTTTTTTTTTCCATGGCAGCCTGTATTTACCCTATGATAGCAGTTCCCATACTTTATAATTATGATTTTTTTAAATCATCTGTCGGTATTACTGGACTGGAAGCTCCAAAGGGGCCATGTCTGTCTCTCTCACCATTGTATTACCATTCAAGGGCCTAGGTCATAAAGGCATTTAATAAGTGTTTGTTGACGGTTTCAATAAAGTATGTGTAACTTTTAAGGTGAATTGAGGTTTCTTGGTAATGTGGGAGTTTGGGAGAACGTCTTAATTTTACACCAGACCAATGGTTAAGTCTGGGGAAAAGAAAAGAATGTAATGTAATAATGTATGGTAAAGTTATTTCTGTGCCTATTGTACAGAAAGCATATTGTAATATAAAAGTAGAAAGGAATATATAAAAATTAATAATGATCATTATATTGGGGTGGTTGAATTACAAGTTCTGTTTTTCTTAGTATATTTCAAATTTTCTGTAATTTGTTTTATTTTTTTTATTTAAAATATTTTTAGAAGGCTTTTAAAGAATCAATTCTAATTTCCTATGCATTTTAAGTATCTTAAATATAACATCTTTAATTCTTCAGGTAACTTTATTTCCAAATTTGACTCTATCCTGGATAGTTCCCGAGACCTAGAGCATAACATCTACTGAAAATAATCTGAAATGTCTGATTTCTGCCCTTCTGCTTCAGTAAATCACAGTCATGGCATTTGCAGTTTATTTTTCCAGGATAAAGTATCATACTGTTCAAAATAGAGAAAATAATTATGTTTTTATTATTCTTTTTAACTTTTTCCTATTTATTAAGTGAGCTTTTACCTATTTTCCTATTCCTCTGAAATATTATCATTACTCCAAAAATAGTATTTATATATTTGTAAAGTGCCCTTGCATTTTTGTCCTGAAGCCCCTGATGTCGCGAGTGTTGTGGATAAAGAGACGGAGGCTGAGAGAGGTTACATGACTTGATGCAGGTCACAGCCCTTTTTCTGGTCTGGAGTTGATTCACGCGCTGCGTTTTGATGCTCTTTCCCCCTTCCTCCACAGCTGTGCATGCCCAAAGGGCTGTCTTTCAGAACACAGACTGACACTAGAGATCCTCAGTTCCACTCATTTATAATTACCCGGGAAGATGGTTCTCGTACCTACGGCTTTGTTCTCACTTTCTATGAAGAAGTTACCAGTAAGCCAATCTGCACGGCCATGCAGACGCTCTACCAGATGCACAATGCAGAGCATTCCAGCAGCGTGTACGCTTCTTCCTCCTGCAGCATGGACTCGCTGGCGAGCAGTATTGATGAGGGAGATACGACTTCCCTTTTGAAACTCCAGCGATACAACTCCTATGACATCAGCAGAGACACCCTGTATGTTTCAAAAAGTATATGTTTGATCACACCGCTACCTTTCATGCAGGCCTGCAAGAAATTCCTTATCCAGCTTTACATGGCGGTTACCTCACAGCAGCCACCACCTTTGCCGCTGGAGAGCTACATCCATAATATTCTCTATGAGGTACCCCTTCCACCTCCAGGGAGATCACTGAAATTTTATGGTGTCTATGAACCCGTCATCTGCCAGAGGCCTGGGCCCAATGAACTCCCCCTCTCTGATTACCCTCTTCGAGAGGCCTTTGAGCTGCTGGGATTGGAGAACCTCGTACAGGTGTTCACCTGTGTTCTTTTAGAGATGCAGATCCTTCTCTACTCACAAGGTAGGTCTTCTCTAGATTTTAAGTCTCCCCGAAACAAGTACTTATGCTCCCACCTGCTGTATTGCCATGGGGTATATCATTAGAACCAAATAATTCACGGTTGGAAGTCTTTTCTGTTTTGTATAAAAGGAACAGGTGTATACAGGTAGGTGGGACCAGAGGCTGAGATGGTCCTTCTCGTTAGGGTGGCAGTGGTGGTAGAGAAAAACAGACAGGAATACAAAAGCAGTAATTTGGCTGACTTGAGTCTATTTTTTCGTGGAAATAGCCCCCTTTTCTCTTGATAATACATAATTATCATAAAAGAAACGTATTTCTTTTCATAGTGACGGTAAGAGAACATAGAGACTTCTCATTTTTCATAGATTAGTAAAGGTTTACGTCAAAACTCAGGTGACATTAGAAAGGGAGAAATGAAATTTTTGACTCTGCAGCTCTCTAAAGAAGTCAGCTTTGGATTTTTGCCTGTGGGTGATTTCACGTGGTGAGAAAAGGGCTACAGGCGTGAAAATGACAAGACTCTCCTCGGTCTAACAATTCCAACAAAGTTCTGTGGGGTTTTTGTTTTGTTCTGTTTTTAAGGAAGTTATCTTTGTGATATATATATATTTTTTTTATTCAGAGGTCTCCCAACACATACTTAAGAAACTAACAAAATTTGGGTTCTATTTTAGCAGTGCATTTAAGATAACTAATGTTGAGCCTAGACTAGATAGAATACTAGTTCCAATCTGAATATGAATTTGCAGAGGAAATAGAGATGCTGTGCCTTAATGGATAGTAAATTGAAGGAAAATATAAAATGGTACCTGTGCATTGATGAGTCCTTTGAGAAATGTAGTGCTAATATTTAGGTTAGCATTTTGCTAAATTGTATTTAGGCTGGCAGAATTGTAGTGCAATCTCCTGACTGCCGCTGCAAGCTTATTTTACCACTTTCTTTTTTGTTGTTGTTTTCTATTTTAAATTATAAGTGAGGCCGAGCCAAGTAGGCTATATTTGTACTTCCCCATCTTGTGTGTATGTTGACACTATTTGTGTGTTGACAGTCCTTCACAAGGTTGTGTTTTCTTCAGTTTATCCTACATAATGTTCTTTGATAATGTGTTCCAGTGTCTCAGTTCTTGTTGTCAGGAAGTTCTCTAATGGCCAATATAAATTCTTCCCTTTCCTCGTGCTCTCACTTTCTTAGAGCTCACCATTACTACAGATCACCCTTTTGTATCTGAAAGATTTAACTTTAAGTAATCCTCCCTTCCTTTCTATTTCTTCCTTTCTTGCCTTTTTCCCTAAAGAGGGTAAGGGTTGGAGAGATGCTGAAAGGGCCAGGGGCTTGGAGCTTAATACCCTCATGTGTACTAACCCATTAGGAAAAAGAATTTTAGATCCTAGATTTACAAGGGATCTTCAAGGTCATTTAGTGAAGTGTCTTAATGTTCTGCCTAGAGAAGCAGTTTGGGCCAGAAAGAATATTGGTTGTTGAAGTCATAACAACCCTGGGTTCAACTCTGCTCTGTCACTTACTGACTATAACCGTGGACAAAATTACATAATCTTCCTGAGTGTCAGTTAATTCATCTTGATGGGGATAACACAGCTGTTTTCTTCCTCTCCTCACTGATTTATTATGAAGGCTAAATAAGAAAACCCATACAAAATACTTTGGGCATAATTAGCTGACTAAATGATAGCCAGTGTTGTTGTAATTATTAGTTTTATTAGTCTTACACAATCCTCTACGAATTATGCATATTTTAAATTGTGAAAGTCTAATTTATTACTACCTTTAAAGTATAACTTTGTTAAATGAAATAATTAAGGCATTTATTTCAGGGTTGAGAACCTAGTAAATGTTCTCTTATTCTGAATGTCATGCTTTTTTTAGGAAAAAACCTTCCATTGTCACACTTCCTGTTTTAAAGAGCACTGTATGTTTCACTGCTTGTGGTCTGTCCCGAGCTCTCATCTTTCTGTTCTGTTTGATTACCTTATCCCATCTGGTTTATGAAGTCTGTTGAAAAGTTGTATTTGATTAACATCTATCTATTTTAGTTTCAAATGAAGAGGAATGATTATTTATGAGCATGTTTTTGTACTCAAGTATTTTTTGGTAACTTGATCTTATCCCGAGAACAAGAATGACTCCTGAGATCATAGAACTATATACTCGTATATGTATTTTTAAGAGTGTCATACAAAAAAAGTCTCATATAATAATTTATAACCATTCACTGCAATCACTCTATGTTAGGAATTGTACTACAAAAATGCCTGTATGTTTTGTTTTTTTATCCCTGCCTTTTATCTTCTCAGTAGTGAGTTTAGTACTGTTAACCGTGTTTTATCAAGGAGGAAATTGAGGCTCAGGGAAGCTAAGTAACCTGCCCAAGATCACACGGTTATTACCTCATGGGGTGGATGCTAAAAACAGGGCTCAGATCCGTCTGTCTACAGAGCACTTAACCAGCGTGTTAACTGTATTAGGCACTGCACGTAACCTTTCCTTATCTGTCTCAATATTTATTTTTAAATTATAAACTCACTCTGCAGGTCTATTGTAGAGGTACCATGTTAACTAATTGTGGAGTATAAAATGAAAGCTCTGTGTAAATGCAGATTTTAACATTGACACTGTCTCTACCATTAAAGAAAGACATTTCATTTAAATGAATGAAATAAAAGAGTCATTATGTTGATTTGTACTCTGGTGCCCTCCTTCATTCTTCCTGACGTGTTAAGGAGGTTTTAATAACATGTGATACTTCATTTCTTGTTCACTGATAAAGCTGTGCCATAAAATTTTTAAATATTGCAGGTGCTGAAAAATTACCATGAAAACCTAAAGTGAATCAAAGTAGATGGATTTCAGTGATGAAAATGTCCTTCTAGACTGATTGGGAATTCTGGTCCACAACCCATATAAAGAGAGTCAGTGTGTTATTCAGAGAGCGTGTACATCACAGTCACTTTGCGGGGGTGACTCGCTGGAAATCTTAAGTAGAGAACACACCCAGGAGGTAAAGGCTCTTTTCTAGGACCCCAGATCGGATCAGAAAAAGTGCACTTTCTCCTGAAGCCGAGAAATCCCTGGAAGAAGACAGGGAAGACTGGCGGATGATCCTCTTTTTAAAGGAATAGTGGAGGAATAACAGATAGGGGATTTGAAACACCAGTATCTTACTTTTGATAGCAATAATTCAAGTCTCAGGAACATCTTTGAGCCTTGCTTACGTCCTTCAGCTCTTCCCAATGGAAAAAAGCAGTTACCCACTGCACACATGGCACTGCCCGCCCGCCTGTGTGCCCTCATGGGACTCTTCCCCCTCCTCTCCCTCTTGTAAGTCGGGTATGAATGGACCTTGTCAGAAAGTAGAAGCTACTTGAGGTTTTCTTTAAAAAGTTGGCAGTCTTCTAATCACAAGTTGCTAATCATGCTCAACTGAATATCATAGCTTATTGGTTATGGAGCTTATGAGTCATAAAAGCAAATTTGGTATTTTGATGGCAGAGTGGGTTCCCATGATCTGTTCCTTAAAAGCAGAAGGATTTGACCAGCTTTGGCCAGTATTAGTGTGCTGTTAGCTTTATTTTGTGATAAATAGAATCTTAATATGAAGACATTTTTCTTACTACGTTTTTGTTTTATAGTCAGGAAACTAATCCTTTGCTAATTTATGTGTAGCACATATCTTTTTCCAATCTGTGGCTCTTAATTTTCTTTTAGGGGGTCTTCTCTTAATTAAAATACTCTTAATATTAATAAATTCCCATTTATCAATTTTTTAAACTTATGACTTAACTCTGTTTTGTTGAAGAAATTCGTCTCTATTCTGAGATCATAACAGTCAACATTTTTTACTAAATATTTTTAAGTTACATTTAGCATTTTAGGCCATAGTCTGTAAGAAATTGATTTTTATGTTGTGAGGAAGAGATCAAATTTAATATTTTGGAAATATCTATACTAGTTTTCCTAGTTCTAGTTATTAAATAGACCATTCTTCCTCTCTCTGATCTGCAGTGCCACTTCTGTCATACATAAGTTCCTATATGTAAGGGTATATTTCTAGGCTTTTCATTTATTCTGCCAGTCTTTCTATCTTAGTACAGTACTAAAGCATGCTGTTGTAATTACTATAGCTTTAAAGTAAATCTTGGTTATCTAATAGGGCAGTTCTCTTCTTTGCCACCATCTTTTTATTGGATGCGTTGAATTCAGTTTGGGGACAATTAACATATTTAAAACATTGAGTCTCTCCTTCCGTGAAAATGATCCATGCCTCCATTTATAAGGATCTACTTTAATGTCTCTCAGTAACGTTTTATAGTAGTAAAGTAGATAATAATGTGCAAATAATGACAATTTTGTTGCTTCTATTCCAATCTTTGTCATGTTTACTTCTTTTTCTTGCTTTACCACACTAACTAGGCTCTCCGGTACAATATAGAATGGTATAGATAGTAACAGGAATTCTTGTCTTTTTCCTGATTTTAAAAAGAATGGTTTTAATGTTTTACTAGTAAGTATAACATTTGCTGTAGTGTTTTGTTTTGGGTGTTGTTTTTTTTAAGATTTTATTGGGGAAGGGGAACAGGACTTTATTGAGAAACAGTGTGTACTTCTAGGATTTTTTCCAAGTCAAGTTGTTGTCCTTTCAATCTTAGTTGTGGAGGACGCAGCTCAGCTCCAGATCTAGTTGCCATTGTTAGTTGCAGGGGGTACAGCCCACCATCCCTTGCGGGAGCTGAACCGGCAAACTTGTGGTTGAGAGCCTGCACTCCAACCAACTGAGCCATCTGGGAGCTCAGCCGCAGCTCCACTCAAAGTGCCGTGTTCAGTCAGGGGGCGGAGCCCACCATCCCTGTGGGAATCCGGGAGTCAAGGAGTCGAACCAGCAACCTTGTGGTTGAGAGCCCACGCTCCTACCAACTGAGCCCATCTGGCCACTGGCAGCTCAGTGGCAGCTCGTTGTCTTCAATCTAGTTGTGGAGGGCGCAGCTCGCTGGCCCATGTGGGAATCGAACCTGCAGCCCTGTTGCCCAGAGCTCGCGCTCTAACCAACTGAGCCACCTGTCCGCCCTGCTGTAGTGTTTTTGATAAATAACCTTGTACCAGCTTAAAGAAGTTCCTTTTATTTCTAGTTCAAATTTTTTTAAAATCATGAATGCATGTTGTATTTTATTGAATGTTCTTTCTGCGTCAAGTAAGATGATCATGCTTTTCTCTTTTTAATCATTTAGTAAGGTGAAAAAAAATCTACATTTCACCCTTATAATCCTGAAATAAACCTGACTTTGTCATGATGTATTATTACCTTTTTAATATATGGTTGATTTACTTTTCTAATATTTTGATTAGAATTTTTGCATCTATGTTTTTAATGATTTGGCTTATAATTTTCATTGCTTGTACTATCTTGTCTGGCTTTTGGTATTAAGATTATTCTAACTTCATAGAAAGAGTTGGAAAGTGTTCCATGTTTCTCTGGAAGATAAAGTAGAAAAGAGTTTATTTAAGGTTGGAATTATTTGTTCCATGACTACTTGAGAAAACTTTTCTGTAAACTGGTCTTGTTAGGAAGATGGTAAGTACCAATTCAGTGTCTTTAGTGGTTTATTTAGGTTTTCTGTTTCTCTTCCCTTCTCTTCCCCTCCCCCATCCCCTCCTTCTCTATCATCCTCATCATCATCTTCATTATCAACTGGGGTCAAAGACCAAATATTTTTTATTATACCACAGGCCACCTCTGTCTTTGATTAGAGATCCTTTATAACAAAAGATCCTAACAGTTAAAAGATGCTGGCACATTACTAGTCTCATTCAGTTACAATTAGTTCTTTCCATCATCCTACTGTATGAAAATGTCTTCCAGGACAAGGCCACTGAGGTTTGCAGGTTTCCACTCATTCTTGTCAGGTTACAAAAGCAGGAGTGGTCTCAGCAATATATGGCTTCACCCTCTCAAGGCATCTGGTATAACTGAGCTAAGAGACAACGTCCTCTTACTTGGAGCATCTTTCAAGCTGTTAATGTAATACTGGACTTCCCTTATTACACATCTCATTTATTCATTCCTTTACCCTCAGCTGCTATTCCTCCTTCTCTCTATTTACACCCAAATGTTTCCACCTTTGGAAGGGACATTATGTTTGGCCATAATTGGTTTAAGTTGGAATCAGCAATATTAGTCTAGCAAGTACCACCCCCTCAGTCCACTGCCATTTGTGTAGGGTAAGGTTACGTAGGTACAGAACTAGTGAGCTGTTTTTACCACTAAGCAATACAGCTGCATTCACTGTTAACCCCAGTTTTGCCAGATGGGGTGAAGACACAACTGATCAAGCTCTTAGGAATTCTGACATAAAGATTTAAAAGTAGACTTACAGATTCTTGCTTTGGAATCATCCCTGCTTCTGGCACTTGTAGTCTTGGACCTATATCAGGTAGGAAACAGAAAGTTGTGGTGATGTGGGAAAGGAAGTAAAACCTGTAGTCCTCATGCAGCACCCATCTCTGTCCCCCTTCTGCCACATGTACCAGAAGAACAGAGGACTCTATCTAGTTGAGACCCTCCCTTAAGCCTCCTCATGCTGACCATGGGCGCACACACACACACACACACACACACACACACACACAGAGTTGTGCAGGTCGGCCCTTCATGCCTTTTTCTCTGTCCGTGTTAGACAGCAGATGTTTCAGCTGCCCATTCCAATTCTCTATTAAGCCATTATTCTGAGGATGGTGAGCAACATGACCATGTCCATTTGATGTGAGATATCTCTTTGCCCACTGCTGAATGCTACGTTCTGTGAAGCATGTCCCTTGATCTGAAGAAATGTAACTTGGCAGCTCAGATTGGTCAGGGTATGTTCTGTTTCAATCCTCTCATAGTATTCTGAGCACTTGCATTGACCACAGCGTATTCAAAGCCAAATCCGGAGTTAAGTGTCTATTCCTGTTAGGAGCCCAGAGCTCCCGGCATTGTTCCAGTATAATCCACTTGCCAGCTATGGTGGGGGGCCTCCTCCCGGGAAATCTTCCCAGTAGCCATCTGCAGCCTCTGTCTCTCTTGTTGGCAGACAAAACAGTTCTTGTTGGCATTTTGTGCCTCAGAGGGTGTAAGAGATTGAATATGCCGAGATTCAACTCATCTCTGCATTGCTGCAGCCCCCCATGTCTACTCATTTCATGGACCCAGGTGGCTACTGCAAGGTAGTTCAGTCACCTCCCAGACCTGGAAGGGGGTTCTTCTGATGGGCATCAACATGTCCTACTTTTACGTGCCCCATAAATTCCCAGAGTGATTTCCATAGGGCTGCGCGTTGTGAGGCATCCTTTTAGTCGTCCCGTTTTCCATTGCCCACAAGTCAATAAAAAACCAAATGCTTTTACTGTTTCATTTTTCCGTCACTGCTAGGAAAACAGCATGCAAGTCGGCCCACTGAGCTGATCTGTTTTTACTTTCTGCCATCAGAGGGTGGCCTTCCAAACCGAATGTTGTCCATTCACCTTGGAACTGTCATTCGTAAACTGAGCAGCTCTGTGTGGGTCAGTTGAGAGGTGTTTATAGGACACTGTCCAAGTGCTGATAGAACCCGGCGGCTCCTCACTCCGTTCCAGAGTCAGTCCTGTGGAAAAAGAGGCTCCTGGTTGTATCTCCTCCTTGCATCCTCCCTGTAACAGGACCCCTGTATAAACCATTTCCATTTTATTTTGGAACTCTTCCAAGCATTACCTTTCCTTAGAGTGTTTTTCTGACATCACCCAAGACCTCAAGGTATTTCAGGTTTCAAGATTATTTTATGTCTTTCAGTCATAGGGACATCAGATAGGAAAAAGATTAATGTCCAATATCAAGCTAGTAACTGCCTTTCAAATGGAAATCCTCCAGTCCAACATCCCACTAGTTGTCAATGAGAGGTGCTCACAGGTTTTTGCCATAAGCCCCACCCAGTCTGTGCTCCACAAAGGGTTACTGAGCAAAATTTGTTCGTACCGTTTCCCTGAAAAAAAACCTAGCCGGACCATCAGCTCTAATGCGTCTTTTGGAGCAAAAATTAATATAAGACCCGGTCTTCTTTTACTACAATATAAGACCAGGTATAATATAATATAATATAATGTAACATAATATAATGTAATGTAAGACTGGGTCTTATATTAGTTTTTGCTGCAAAAGACACATTAGAGCTGATGGTCCAGCTAGGTCTTATTTTCGGGAAACATGGTACCAACACTCCAGTTCCTTTTCTCCACTGGCAGTCTTATTTCCATTTAGCATGTCCAATTAATATCGCTTGAAGGGCGATTTACATGCCTTATGTTTTACTTCTGGAGGAAGTGTCCCCCATTTAGACATAATATCCATTCCAGTAAAACATTGCTGTAAAGCCTGTTTAAACACTCCAGTTTTCACCCAAACTTCCACCTTAATCCTATCAATCTGAACATTTTTATATTCTATCAATCTAATTGCAGCCTGCCTTAAGACTTCACCAAAGGGTTTTGGTACCACAGTCCACGAGGCTCCCATGTAAAGGGTGCCAGAAACTTCTCTACCCCACCGACCACTTTACTCACTTTTGTGCATTCGGCTTTGGGTTCCCAGCAGCGGGTGAGGCCAAGAAATGCTAGCCCTTTTGTCAGTCTTTGTCTTGATTAATCTGTTGCCCCAGGCGATTCCAGGTCTGGTTTCTCATTATGATCTTTGCCTTTTCCATTTTTAAAATTTCAGCAAATTGGGGTAAATAGACTAAACTTAGTTGGGGACCTTTAATGTAGGGGACCAGCAAGGGTCTTATATAGTACTACATTAAGACCTTTGTTTCAACACATCAGTGTTCATTTTATTCGTCCCATTCCTTAATAACCATCTAGAGACTTCCACCCTGCTGGGATGAATTCCTCGACACTTCTCTTTCTTTTTCCTCTTTGTTTTGCTCCTGTCATGTTTGCTTTATTCACCCGATTTCTTAATAACTGTTTACAAATTTCCACCCTGCTGGAATGAGTCCCTTGACTCTCCCCTCTGCCTCTTTGCATTTTCTTGTTAAGTAATCTGATGTTTTTATTGGTTATCTCTAAGAGTCATGAGGGAAAGCTGAGACAGCAAATCTGACTGATTTTGTGGCAGAGGTTACATGAGGTGCCAGTGCAAAAGGGGCCCTCACCATTTACTATGATCTGGGCATCGCGCATATTCAGTGGGCAAATATCCCGGTTATCATAAAGCCAGTTCCACAGGGCTGCACAGTCTGACCCAGCTTTTTCATTTTAGCTGTTATAAAGAACAATAACCAAGGGATTGTATACTTGAATTTTTTCTTCTTGGTGTGCCTTTCTTTATGCATTCAGTGAAACAATTCACTGGCAGTTGGATCTGTCTATAAATTCCATTAGTAACTTTTACCTTCAGTAATTTGCCTCAGTATAGCTGCTGCTTCATACCATGGTTGGCCATGTGGCCACCTGGGAATCAAAGGTGCCTCATCCCCTGCCCTTTTAGACTTTCTCTTCCCAGACCACATGCTTCTGTGGGCCTGGGCCGTTTTAGCAAATCCCACATTTTCTGACACCAAATGTGAGCTTTTCTCCTCCTGATACCAGTGAGTTCTGACACCAATAATTCAGTTCATTTGTGACACTAACTACCTGGAGTTAACATGAGACGACAGAATTAAGGTTTTAGTCCCACAAGACTGCCCTCCCTTCAGACACCAGCTACAAGTAGGTTCCAGGCTGCTTACATCTATCTGCCCAGCCAACTACGAATTCAGGAGTTTCTACGTCCCCCATTTTGGGTTTCGTAATGTGCTAGAACGACTTACAGAGCTCAGGAAAGTGCTTTACTTACTGTCACTGGCTTATTATAAAGGCTACAACTCAGAAACAGCCAAATGGAAGAGATGCATCGGGAAGGAAGGGGGAGGGTCGCAAAGCTTCCAGGCCCTCTCCAGGCAGACCACCCTCCCATGTGTTCACCAAACCAAAAGCTTCTCTATTTCTCCGTGAATCAATTTTTGTTCATTTCTATTTTCTCTAGTAATAATTTTATTTTTAGTTTATTTTTATTGCAATATCATTGACATATAACAGTTTCAGGTGTACAACATAATGATTCAATATTTGTATACACTGCAAAACGATCATTACTACAATAAGCCTAGATTCCCCCGGTCATCACATATAGGAGTAATTTTCTTAAGCTTTCAGTTTATTGATATAAAGTCAATAAGTAATAGTTCCCTGTCTTCTTAATCGCTGCTATAGCTGTAGTTTTGTCCCCCTTTTCATTTCTAATACTACTTATGTGTGCCTTCTTTCTTTTTCCCTTGGTTATTTTTACCTAAAGTGTGTCAACTCTGTTTCTCTTTTTAAAGAACTTTATCTGTGTTGTTACTTTCTATTGTGTCTTTGTTTTCTGTTTTATTAATTTCTGCTTTGGTTTTCACTTCCTCTGGGTTTATTATTTTACACACACACACCGCCCAAATACTAGCATCTTAGAGTCTTCTGTTAGCCTCATCTCACAAGTATTAGTATCTGGTATTTTTCATTATTCAATTCTAAAAATGTTTAATTTTCATTTATTTTGCCATTTGTCCTGCTTTTCTCCCTGTTTTTTTTTTCTTTTTTGCCTTCTTTAAATAATTGAAATGTTTTTTTCTCATTGCCATTTTTCCATTTAATTAGTGTAGTTGTTATATGCTGTTTTTCTTAATGGTAAATTTTGAAGTTTTAACATGATCACTTAGTCTTATGTCAATCAGAATCTTTAAAATACAGATACTGTAAAATGTTTTGACTCCAGTCACTTCCCACATGGCTTACTTGTTATAGTTGTTCAGAATTTTAATAATCCCTCAACTTAGACATTTTTATTTTATGCACTTGGTTAATGATGGTATAGTAGGGAAGAGAGACACAGAAACAGATAATTATAAAAGAAAGTTAATAGTTTTAGTGAGAGGAATAATGACTGTGATAGAAATAAAGATCAGGTACTATGGAAGCGTATGGAAGGGACTCGTGGTGATAAGACATGTTACCATCATCGGGAAGACTTTGCAAAGGAACCGTTACCTAAGGAAAAAGTGGAACTTGGCCAGGCTGTGCAAGGGGCAGGGACATTCTGGGTAGAGGAAAGAGATATACAGAGGACAGGGACCTAGGAAAATGTGTCACATTCAGTGAATGAATTGCAAGCAGATGATTTGACTGCGTATGGCATGGTAAGAAATGAGGCAGGAAAGGCCAAATCATTGAGAAGCTCTCACATGCCATGCTGAGGCATGTCTTAAATATGAAAATAACTTCTATACATTCATCACTTTGAGTATTAAAGAAAAAAATAATTTTCCTAATATATTTATATTTTTAAAAACATGCTTGAAGGAGAAAACCCTACCTTTATTTCTTGATTCAGTTAAGAAGAATTGCCTGTTTCTGCTAAGTAATTGCATTATTTAAAAGTGTGTGGCATTTCATCCAATCTTGAAGGGAGCACAGAAACTGGAAAGAAGAATAAACATAGAATACCCACAACAAGTAGGTGGAATTGTGGTGAAGGAAAAATAAACCATGTATATCAGGATTTCAGTGTCTACTAGAAGATTAGAAACTTCCAATGTGAAAGTTTTCCATAATTAAAGCAAGAAAATAGACCAAGGTGGTAGTTTCCAGTTCTTTAAGAATTTGTTTTCTATGAGATTGAACATTTTCCCCATTAACAGTAAATAAAGTAGCCAAGCTGATAGGGATTTGGTTTGACTGCTTAAAACCCTCTACCTTTCAGTCTAGGTCCAACCAGGAGACAGATTAAACCACACAGTAACTTAAAAGAGAAGAATGTAATATGAAGAATGATAAACCTACACTAGGAAAGTAACTCTAAAGCCATGAAGAAAACCGAAGGGTACCCTAGGAAGGACAAACTTGGAAGGGGAGCCACTTCCCAAGACTGAGGTTCACACCTCATTGAAGAAAGTATGGTTGCAGGTCATTGTGTGATGGAAAAGGTCAATGGGTTGTCTGGGCCAGAGCTGGTCCTCAGTCACCGGACAAGCAGAAAACAAACCTCCCAAGCACAAGTGAGCTGTGGGTGGTGAGTGGGCATACAGAAGTTGTCAGGGTGCCATTGTGGGTTTGAGATCTGAGTGTGCGGTGTCTGTGTTAAGAGTGCCGTGTGCAGGTGAGCACTGACCCTTCACTGAAGGCTGCTTGCTCTGGGTCTGTGGCTGGGGAAGTGTACCAGCAGATGTCCTCGCATGTCCACACTACCGATCAACCGTGCACAGGAGCAAGAAAACCAGACACTGCACATGGCGCTCCGGAACTGAGAAGAGAAGCCCCTTCCTCCTTCAGTGTCTCTCCAGTGCCTTCCACGGCCAGAGCTTAACACTGTGCTCACTGGAAAGCACAAACGCTTACGGTCCGGTCCATTATCATAGACCAGGTACTGAGTAAATTTGGAGCTGAGAGGCAATAAATAGATTACTGGTACAGGATCTGACTCTTTAAAACCCTGAGCCTTTCACTTGTGTCTGGCTTACAATTGAGAAAGAAATAAAAAGCAGCCCTGACATCCAGGAACTGATGTAGCTCTCAAAGCCAGGCCTCACTGTTATACAAACTGGTCTGACGCTCACAACTGAGCCTTGTGGTTCTAAAGAACATACACAGTCTTCGCAGGAACATCTACTTCAAGCAAGGTCACTGTACAACCCACAAGATGCCAACCACCCTCTTGCCAAATTAGTAACTGCTGCTTCACTTCCTTACCAATCACAGCTTTCTCCCCACTTCCCTCTGCCTTCCCTATATGTCAGATTTATTAAGATCCCGAGTCATACAATTGCATCCATTTCCTTAGACCGTCCCCAAAAGTATCCAAACAAAGCCCAAATCTTATAATAGGTTCTCTCTAAACCCTCTTACTAACACACCCCATAGTTCCCCAGGGTGTACGTTCTCCCTCTCTGCAATGTGTAATAAACTTAACTGTTCAAATACAGGTGTGTTCTTGGGGTTTTTGACTTGAGAGTATTGGCAGAATGAGTGATTACTAAATGTTTCTTAACCAAATGAATATTCTCCTTTTCCTTAAATAAATCAAGTAAGGCATTCAGAAGTTCGAGGTGGATAAGGGATTGGAGGAAGAATATCCCCTAACTTTAAAGTAGGTTTTTTTCTCCCATTTAGTGTTGCACAAAGTGTAATTTTTTTTTTAAACCTAGATTTTAGTTTAGTTTTTTTGTTGTTAAAGAAACTAGCTGAGTCAAAAACATGAACCTTTTATTAAGGAAGTGATTGTCTTAGAATGCTAATCTTTAACAGTAACTCCCCTCAAAAACCCTGGCAATAGTTTATTTCTGTAACTATTTTTATGACAAAACTCCATAGAAACCCAGAGTAAAACTAACAGCAATTTTTTAAAGTTAGCAAATACTGGAGACAAGAACAGTCAAGTTATTTTTGTAGCCCATCTACATAGGACATACTGTATATTTTTAATACAAATTATAAAATGCTTAAATGAATATAAAGTTGTTTTTCTCTTAATTTTCAGTGAGCTCTGTTCTCCTCATACTTCAGGAGTGACACATGAATACATCTTCCTAGTGGACAGACACTGTGCCTTCATTCTCTAGTTACTTCCCAAAAGGAAGTTTCCTGAGAGTCCTTTCCCACTCTGCAGGGCCTTGGGAAACCTGCATTACATTCCACCATTAAAAGCTCTACATTTTTGATATTCAGGAGGAAAGAAATGTTAAAATGTGATACATGTTTCCAAATAGCAGTTCTGGTCCCTTAAGATCTACTTATGCATAATTAGAATGAGCCACTTGGTAACAGTTCTCTGTGTAATGAACAATATCCACAGCTTAGTAAACGGATATTTGAATTTTCTTTACAATGTGCCTGGGCACGCACATAATTAACCAAATATATGAATATCCAGGAAATGTGATTTTTGAGGGAATGGTTTCTTGTCCGAGTACTTACATTTTCTCCTACGGGAAGATTAGTGGTTCTTTAATCTCATGTGGACAAAATCGAACCAAGTGTATTTACCTGTGGATATCCAGCAAAATTATATAGTCTTATCCCACTAATTCATTTAAAAATATTTTTGAGCATCTGTTATATGCCATATACTGTGCTGAGTGCTGAGGTTACAAAAATCAAAAGTCTCCAGCCCTTGATTGAAATGGATGTCCACAGAAGAGAATCTTCAGAACGTTTCTCTGGATTTGGTCTTTTCATAGTTACTTATCCGCATGCCTTCCTACTCCTTTTGTGTGTGTGTGTTTTGTTAGAACTCTGTTGTAATTAAGAGGAGACAAATGCGACTTTCAGTAGCGTCAGTAAATTTTGGCTATGAACGAGGCGCTGCGCTTTTGAGGAGGATGAGATTAAAGGATACCACTCTGTCTGTAGGGAGCCCACAGTGAGGGGAGACATGGGGCAAGTGCTATGATGGTGGCCTGTCACAGTGCAGAGCTGCTGTTCGTTTCTAAACCTAGAGCATTTGACGGATTTCCGGGGTGTGATGTCAGCTGCTCACCCCAACCCCACCCACACGATGTCAGACCCTGTCTCCTACAACTCAAACATCTGCTGGTCACTAGTAGACTGACAGGTAGGTGACTGATTATCGAGTCTCCTTTGACCACCACCCCAACACCCCACCTTCACAGAGTATGACCTGTTTCAGCCCAGATTCTTCTTTGAGCCTCAGCTGATCTAGTCTATTTTTCTGTCTGTCTCTCTGTCTCCCAGTGTTCCTGTATCACCACCTTAGGTCAGCTCTTTGCGTTCATATGACTGACCCCACCCCTCAGGCCATCTGGTATTTATTTTTTAGAAGTATTCCTGTAAACAGATTTTCACCAAAAATTTAAGTCTTAATAATGACTCAGATAAGGAAACACTTGGGCTATGGACAGCTGGTGATTCATTACCACAAAATCCCATTGTAGACTATTAAAGGTAGTCGTTTACAAATTGTAAAATAACATAGAATTTTTTTAATGGAAAATATTCTGTTTTTGCTTGGTGAAGTGTTCTTTGAGTTGATGTGAACCAAGTAGCTAGCCTCTGATCATTTTCCTCAACCTTTTTAAGAAGACTCCCTGAAGTCTTCCTCTCCCAGATTTTACTGTATTTGTGCACAGTGAATTCTGTGAGAGACTATTGCAATTCTTTAATATCCTGTCTCTACAATCCTCAAATCCAAAAAAAAATTCTGAAAACCAAGCATTCTTTTTGTAACTCATATATTGGCAAAACAAGACCTAAACCAAAGTGACCCTATTTAAATTCTTTGATTATCTGCCCTGGTACACTTACATGGTTTGCTGCAGAAATATTAATGTGTTTGATTACAGGGTGCTGCCCTAGATATTTCATGTATATGTTATATGTACTGTATTACCTTTTTCAATTTAAAAAAATCAGAATTCTGAAACATGTCTGCCTCCAAGGTATTACAGACATATGTATGTATAAAGCGTCTGTGGCAGAGTGGTTTAAGAGGGTACTTTATTTGTAACTATGTGAGGTGATGGATATTAACTGAACTTATTGTGGTAATCATTTTGCAATATATACACATCAGATCATGTTGTACACCAAAAACTAACACAGTGTTACATGTCAATTATAGCTCAATAGAATGGGTGGCAGGTGAAAGAAGGCACTTTAACATTGTGGACAGTTTTTTAGTTTTGATATATTAGTTCATGTAAACAAAATAAAATTAAAAAAAAAAAACTTAAGTTTTCTGGTAACTTTCGTTTTGTCCCTAGATTTGATAGTTCTATAGTTGGGGGTTAAATGTAGGAAGTGTGACTATGAATGCATGTATCTGTTGATTTCTTGTAACTACAAAATTAAGGCTAACATAAATATAATCAGATTATAGCCATGATCGTATACACAAGTAAAAAAGAGCCTCTGAATTGGAGAGTGTATAGATATGTATGTATACAGAAAGTGGTTAGTAGTGATATCCTTATACGTTTTTAATGGGAGAAATGCCAAGAGCAATTTTATTAGTTCTTGTTTCCTCCACATTATAAAGGAATGAAAATTTACATACTAGTGATTTCAGAAGCAAAGAGTATGATGATGTTTCCACCTACCCATACCCTCTTAAAACCATTCAAGTCAAACCATTTAACTCTTGAATTATGGTGGGATAGAACTGACCTATTTTCTGGACGGTCATAAAGAAAGATTTTATATACTAGTGCAAGAGTTTTTTTTCCTGGAACTTGATATTTTCAAGCTTAATGCAGTAATAATGTTTTTACCTGGACTCTTCCCTCCATTTTTCCTTGTTCTGTGCAGATTATCAACGCCTGATGACTGTGGCGGAAGGCATCACCACACTTTTGTTCCCATTTCAATGGCAGCATGTTTATGTGCCCATCCTCCCTGCTTCTCTGCTACATTTTCTTGATGCTCCTGTCCCTTATCTGATGGGCCTTCAGTCAAAAGAAGGAACTGACCGTTCTAAACTAGAACTTCCTCAAGAGGTAAAACCTATAACGAATGATGAAGCATTTGCTGTTTGTTGATGTAGGTCAAGGCTACCTTTGTTACATAGCATTGTCTGTGTCCAAACTGTCTCTGCCTGTTCTGAATCTCCCAGGTCCGTCTGGAACAGAGCCTGAGCCATAGAATGCAGAGCTATGTGATGGTTACTGGGACATAGCCGTTAATGAAACGTGGTTCAAAACAGGACAATGGCAAATTTTCACAGCTATGAATTTGTGAAGTTGGAACAATAGTAGTGTTATCTAGTTGCTTTGTTATTCTAATAACATTTCATTTCTTTTCCCCATTCATAAATTTTGTTTTCTAAATGATACAGCCCAATTTTAACATCCTTTGAAATCATGACATTAATTGAGGTGAATTTGATTCTTGACCTCCATCAAATGAAAAGTAACATCCTTTAGCAAGCTAGGGTTAATGGAAATATCAAATACTTCAGTAGTCTTTGTTTTCAGACCTAAGGCTACTTATCTTTTTCTAAATGTCAGCTTCACAAGATGGTTGAAATAAAAATTCTAACCCCTAGCTTTTAGGCTACCTTAAGGATACTATACTTTTTGTGTGTTGTATTTTCAAATGTTGCTTAAGAAGAAAATAAACAGGAATTCCTGTAAGCATTTTGAATCTAATTTTTAGTCTATTGTTAATGGTGCTCAGAATTGCAGTGTAAAACCTTTGAAATGAAATATTGATGAGAGTGCCATGGCCTGTAAAAAACAGAAAATGATTAATTACATTATATTATTAGCTATTTACTTAGCACCTTTCTTAAGAAAATCTTTCATGCTGGGCTTCAGTTTTATTTTTTCTTATTTCTCATAGAGATTCTCATTTTAATAAGTGAATTTAAAATAACACACTAAGCCACAGCCATTATACCCAGTAATGATTCCTGTAATCATCCATTGCTTACTTTATTCTAATGAATGTTTCCCTAACAAAATTAACATTTTTGTGCAGGGGAAAATAGCTGGATTCAGATCATATAAAATAAACATGCCTCCTCTCTTGCTCTTTTTGAGCTTGTGTATGTTCCCTGCTTTTGCCTCCCTATTATACCTTTTCTCTGTTACCTGAACTCTCTTGTTTTCTCTTTTTGTTAAATTAATCTAGGTATCTTGTTGATTCAAATAAGTAGATTCTTTAAATTTTCAAGGGAAAAGAAGTAGACTAGCCAAATGCATTTTGTTTTAAAGACTTAAACAGTGACATGTTTCAGTTTCTTGAGTATCTGGTCTATTGTATGTTAATCAAATGACATTTTAGAAGGTCATTTGTTTAGATGTATAAATACTATCTTTCCATTTTAGCATGAGTCATAATTGTTGAGAATTTTTAAATACCACCTTGATGTGTTCGTAGTCAAGAAATTTTTCTGTCTCTGTGTGTATCCTCTGACTCTAAATATAAACAAACTTTAAAAATCAGAAAGTTCTTACAGTGATATCTATGGTTTTTATAATTTTTCATTTATTAAATCAACACTGTTTAATAAATATACATACCTATCTATTCATAGAGTAAAATAACATGAAATTACCTGAATGAGCTGTGAAATTAGCAGTGCTTCTATATAAAAAGTATAAATTAGTACATGACTGTTTTAGAACAAAAGGCTAACAGTATATCACTTTGTTCTTACATCGTTTTACAATGAGATGAAATAATGTACTTCACATAATTTTGAGGAGGAAGTAGGTATAAAAATAGCCATTTTAAAAAGTGACTTAAATATACTCACTAGTAATACTCAACTCTCCCAACCCCCTCTGTTTTTCTGTAAAATAAAATATAGCTAAAAATAGTGACAGGGCTTTTTAGTATAGTTGTGAAAATGATGTTTATGAAATGATTATTTTAAGAAGGTATGATTTTAGTTGTTAGCTAACTAATGTACCTACGTAGACTTACAATTAACCACCCACTCACTTTCCCCATGATTCCAAAATGATAGGTACAAGTAGCCATTTGTTGTACTGTTTCTTCAGGGGTGGAAGTGATGGTTGAAAGGATATAGATAGCACTGAGGATTAATTGCGTAGAATGGTACCTCACTTTCTACCATTCTTACTCGTCTCTACAGTAAATGGTAGACAAAAAATCAGAGAAAACTGAAGTGGAATTGCTTTTGCCACTTTGTTTTTGCTATATCTTCCCCTGAGATTCTATGGGAATGTTTTAAATGTGAGTCTCCTCTGGCTTTTCCTTATGCCAGCTCAACTTTAGCCATTGAGAAACTAGATCCCTTACTCAGCGAGGAGGGAGCTGCCCTGACCACACATTTCTGGGTACTTCCTCCTCCTGCCTACAGTTTTGGAGGTCCACAAAATGACCCTCTCTTTTAGCCTTATTCATTCATTCAGCACATAGTTTTGTCATACACTACTAGAGTAGGATACATTGGGAGACATCAAGATAAGTAAGAGGTGATTTCTGCTTTCCCAGATAAGTCATTTAACAATATCAGTAACACAGGCTAAAAGTAAGTGTTAGTAAGAGGAATGAATGAACTAAGAATATACACAGAGGAAATCAGAATGCTTTTAGGATAGGGACATAGGAAGGCTTCATGGCAGAAGAGATAAAGAAGCTTCAAGTCTTTTTTCCCTTTTGAGGGAATGTTTGTTTTTCATTGGAAGTGATTACATATCATGAAGGCCTCTGGGCATCACTGATCAGTAAAACTATAGAAATATTTAGTCCGAGAACAGTGTAAGATTAAGATGTCAAATATATTTTTATTGTGTATTAATACTTCTTGAGCTCTTCTCATAGAATTGTTTTTAATTTAGTAGTATTAAAAGTGAGAAAGTGACTTATCAGAATACTCTGTTGTATGGAGTTCTTATTTTAGAAAACGGCTTTTTAACTTTATTCAGTACCTTTTTATAACATAAGTTCACATTTCCTATTTCTCTTTTGTGATCATCAAAGCCCCAGTTTGGGCCTTTCTAAGCAGACAAAGGAGGTATGAGAGTGTCCTAGGAACACCTGGGCAGGACAGTCACCGTGGTGCTGGAACACCCGCCTCGCCACATGTTCAGTTCAGCAGGGATTTCATGAGCATAACAAGTGTTAAAATTTCCCGAAATGTATCATTTTTTTCTTTTCATACGAAAAGGACGGATAGAAAAGGATAGCAGGAAAGCATTACTGAAGGAGACAGTACAAAATGTAAGTGGTGGGAGGTTGCTGGTTAATATTTAGATTAGCAAGTTAGTGCATTTTTTTCCTTCTATTTTTAAAGATACTGAATCATCCATTTGAATTATGGTGACCTACTTTCCCCCTTTAAGCATTTCAATATATCCTGCTTTCTAGCGACTGTAGAAACATATATAAAGATGTGGGTTTAAAGAAAGCAATAGGCAGCCCTACTGTCTTCAGTAAGATGTGACTACAGCTCTTACTTTATTTAGAGAAAACTACTGACATTGAAGATGATGAAAAATGAAAAAGAAAAAAAAAAGTCCCTTAAGCCACCAGGCTTTTTGAGGATGCGTATCTGGGACACGTGTCGGAAAGTCACGTACCTCCTTGGGCCTCAGTGTCTTCATCTGCAGAATTAATGGGTTGGATTCAACGGTTACTTCAGACTTAAAGAAGTCATTCTTGGTTCTCTGTTTTTGTATGAGAGGATATCTTGAGTTTTTATTGAGCTTGACTTGGAACTTTGCTACACTTCTTGCTTATCAGTATCTAACATGAAGAGAAGGAACCAAAAGAGAAAAACAGAGAGACAGCTGTTTGCTCTCTTCTTTTCACCTTACCATGGCATTCAGAATCAGAGTGCAATGTGAAGGCTCTCCTTTCTGACTTGGGGTGGGGTAGGGATGTGGGGAGGCCGAGATGGGGAACCGTAAGGTGAAGCTTCCTATTCTGTTTGTTGACTTCCACCTGTGCCCTGTGTTCAGCACCTAAGGCGGTCAGGATCAGTTTTACATGATGGGCTTCACCTTTGTCACCTGTTCCTCCTGCCCCAGTTCAGGAGCACAGTCTTCCTTCCCCTGGTTCTGAGTAAGATCCAGGTCTGAATAGTAAAAGTAAAGTACTGCTTTGGAGTCCGCTATAATCAGGTGCCTGAGGGGTAATCAGAATTTTATGCAGGGACTTGGCCCCTTGAATTTTCCATGTCTACTTGAAAAATATGGAAGTCTTTTTATTCAAAATCTAGAGTATTAAGCAAACTCCAAAAAAAAACCACAACACCACATTTACTCTGATTTCTGTCTCTTCTTCAACTCAAAAATATCTCCTGAGTCAACTCTTATGCAAGAGTTAATCATTTATAGTTCTCTAAGGACTGCCTCCACCATCTCTCTCTGCTTCCTACTGTTGTCTAATGACTTCTGGTTTTTGTTGTCCAAGCGTTTGAAGCTAATTTTGGATAAAGTGAAAATTTGTGGATTTGCTGTGAATTGGATTGCTCTTTGGCAATTTTATCCCATTTTGAGGGTACTAAGACTGCTAAATTTTAGCAGTTATTGTTACTTCTAAATTACAAATGGCGTTAGAGCAGGGGAATGGCATAGAAAGTTCAAGGTCATTCAGTGAGCATTTTACCCACTGCCTTCAATTTGTACGGTGTTATCAGTCTGTGCACCTTTGCCCATTCAGGAATGCCTAATGGATGCCATATAATTACACAGTCATGGCCCGATTATAATGAATTGATGAGAGCCAGAGAAAATTATATATTTGTATTAAATATTGTATAAAAATACATTGGGAGAAATGCTGGCAAGAGAGATTGATTTTTAAAGAATAATAAATTCTTAATCTTGAGAAGGTTAATATGAGAGGTACTGTAATCTATGATTTTGTTTATAATAGCTAGCAACAATATTTTAGAACATCGTGCCTTTATTTTAAAACCTTTATATTTCTCTGTCCTCTTTCAGGCCAATTTGTGTTTTGTGGATATTGACAACCATTTTATTGAGTTGCCTGAAGAATTTCCACAGTTCCCCAATAAAGTTGATTTTATCCAGGAACTCTCCGAAGTTCTCTTTCAATTTGGGATCCCTCCTGAGGGCAGCCTCCATTCCAGTGAGAATGCCACCAAACTGAAGAATCTGGTTCTCAAAGACTTGGTCAATGACAAGAAGAACGGCAACGTCTCCGCCAATAACATCAGTATGTATGAGTTACTGAAGGGCAACGAAACCATAGCCCGTCTCCAGGCTCTGGCCAAGCGGACAGGTGTGACTGTGGAAAAAATGGACCTCCCTGCCTCTCTGGGTGAAAAAGAAAAGGATTTGAAACTTCAGTGTGAAGAGGCAGAACTAAGGGACTACCAGCTCAATGTCCAGCTCCGAGAGGTCTTCGCTAACCGCTTTACACAGATGTTTGCAGATTACGAAGCGTTTGTGATTCAGACTGCCCAGGACATGGAATCCTGGCTGACCAACCGGGAACAGATGCAGAACTTTGACAAAGTAAAAGGAACCATAGTTTCCCTTTTTGTGTTTCTTAGTGGGCTGTTGTACTCGATTTTGTTAACTTTGTTTTAAACGCAGATTTTTTTCCTCTCCCTTTCCATTAAGAACTTTTCTTAAAAAAAAAAAAAAAGAACTTTTCTTTACCAGTATTTTGCACTAGATAAAATAATTTCACAGGAAAGCAAATCAACTAGCTCATTAAGCTGGTCATTGAATTGCGTTTAAATTGCCTTTAACCTCATTTTTAAATTTTCCGTACTTTGAAAATTCTTGAATTATAGAAACTCGAATTTCACAGGTTTTTCAAATCTGTTAATACTATCTGACCTTGTAAGAATTTCATTTATTTTAGGATCAAGTATAATTAAATAAGGCCTACTCCTTTTCAATAAATTCTTATTTTTATATTTTGTCTTCAACCTATAATGAAATCACAACTTGTCCATGTAAAGGTAACAAACAGTTTAATTTTAGAAGCCAAATTTTTATTTCATTCTAGGATCAAAAGAGAGAGTGAATGAATTGGGTTTTATGATGGTAAGTCTAAGGCTTTGTTCCAGTTTGGGGGAAGGGAAGACAAAATAGCACCAGCTTTCAATTGTCCTGCTGACATTGAAGCTTCTTTCTAACTAGGGTTTGCTATAGAGTATTCTTCTGACAGATTTTCTGGACATAGCCACCTTTTTTGTTGTTTGTTTTTTCCAGAGAAAGGCATTAGGAATGGGCATTAGGTCCTTCGGGTCACCAGGGTATAGTTCAGCCCCCTGCCTCTGTGATTGCTGAGGCATGATATTGCTGTTAGAGTGAATTATAGCTTTTCACTAAATGGTATCTCTGTGCCATGAAAAAGACCTCTCAGAAGAGCTAATGCATTCTAAGAGGCTAATCTGCAATCTTGGAACATCTGACAGAGAAGTATGAGTAAAAAAAATTCTGTTCAGTGAAGCAGCATGAAAGATTATTTTCTGATTTCATCAGATGTTTTTTCAGACGGAGAACATAAACTATGTTGAATAGTTAAGTTCTGGTGCATTTTATGTTTGAGAAGCCTTCTTTAATAAATTAAGAAGCCTTCATTTCTCCAAATGTATTCCTGCTCTTAGGTTCCTTTCTCATGAAGCTTAACCATTTTCCACGTTTTTTCCTATCCAGCTTGGAACAACTCTGTGCACACTCATGATTTATCCTTGGGGCAATTCAAATTCTTATCTGAATCGCGCACTGGTACTTTCTTCCTTCTTAATCTTTATGTAGCTTCCAACTATCAATGGAATTCTTCTTATATAACCCCTAGAGACATGGAAGTTTCATGTTGGATTCCAGAAGTCCTGTAATCATCTGATTTTTCACTAGGAAAATTTGCAGGACTATCACATCCTAGTCCTGCAAGCCCAATCTTTGCTACCTTACATGTTATAGTCCATGAGGGTCTGAATATCAAAAGCTAGACATTTGGCCCACTTGGGGGAAAAATGCTTTTTGCTCTATAAAAAGTAAACTTAATGTTTATCTGTAAAATACCTTTTGAAGAGGTTGACTGATTTTTAGAGACTACTGTGAACCTTTCTCTGGCTATTTGGATTTATGTGGCTACATCTGCACTATGGAGGCACTTAAATTGAGTAAATGGGTTTTTGTAAGGAAGTTTTTGAAAGACTTCATACGTTTCAGAATGAAAAATAAATATGCTAAGAAGAAGGGGATGAGTATCCAGGAGAGTAACCTTATGTTAGAACTTACCCTTCCATCCTTCCCCTTCTGTCTTCTCCCTCCCTGCTTCTACTCTAATGAATGAAAAGTCAAACCAACCCAGCAGCTGAAGTAATAATTCACTTCCAAACTTCAGCTAGTACCAAACTGCAACTAGAATTCCTATACACATGTAGACCTGAAGAACCAGAGAAAAAAATTGAACATTTTGAATTAAAAACAGATTGCAGTTTATTGAACCATTCCATTGCAACAGACACACTGGTAGGTACAGGGACCTCTGGCTGGTGGCACATGTTTTCCAAAGGTTTGGCTGGCTTTGAATGGTTTTTTGGGCAACACTTTTTTTAGTTGTTAAGGCCCAGACTATTCTGTCAGCACAGGTCTGGAAGGAGTTTGATTTTGAATTAACTTCATCCATCAATCTCTAACAGAGTTGAGGCCTAGAAAAACATCCACTTACTTGAAAAAGAACAAAAAGATTTCATCTATAAACACAAACTCCATATTGTTTTTACTTAAGGTTATTACTTATGTATATATCATTATTGTATCAGTTAGTCACCTCACCGCCTACATCTTGGAGGTATATTGCACAAGCTAGGAATAGAGAGCAGAAGAAATTATAGCTCACTAGGGAAAGGGGTCAAATTTAATGGTAAGTGAAAAGGATGATTGACGATTGTAGCAACTGATCCACCATCTTTCATTAATGATGCTCTCTTTTCTACATAATGGCCGTGAGAATCAGAACGTAAATCAATTTTGAAAGGTAAGATCAGTGCTCAAGACCTAAGTGACCTAAATTCCATGAATTTAGAAGAAAGGAAGGAAAAGTGAATTTTTAAGGATTTTTGAATTTCAAGCCTCAGTTTTGTATAAGATTTTTTAAAAAATGACCTTAGTAACAGATAATTTTTGTATTTATCATGTAGTGTTGAGATGGTCTCTTTGCACTAATAATTTTTTAATTATCTCATTACAGGCTTCCTTTCTGTCTGACCAGCCTGAGCCATACCTGCCATTTCTTTCACGCTTCATTGAAACACAGATGTTTGCCACCTTTATTGATAATAAAATTATGTCTCAGTGGGAGGAGAAAGATCCTTTGCTTCGGGTCTTTGACTCTCGGATTGAGAAGATAAGACTGTATAATGTAAGGGCCCCCACCTTGAGGACTTCTATATATCAGAAATGCAGCACTTTAAAAGAAGCAGGTACATTTGCCATCCCCTTTTAAATTAACTTAAAATCCATGACTATTTCTTTTTTATAATTGTTGGCCTTATACAGCACAAAGTTAATATTCAGTTTTAGACTTCATATTTAATCTTTGCACAGTATCGAGGTGCTTTCTTTAGTTTGTTTCCTTCTGTGTCTGTGAGTTAATGGTCATCGCGTTGCTACTTGACATTTCTCTTCTCTTAGTAGAGGAAAAGCAATAACCAACTGAATGGAGTATAAACTGTAGGATTGCTGTGATTTTTGTCTTATTCTCTTTATTGCCTTAATGGGAAAAAAAACAAAAGACATTAATTTCTGTCTTGCTGTTTATGTTGCCTTTTTACTTCTCACCTCTTTTCTCTTTATCCAGGAAAAGGTAAGTATTAATTTAAAATAGTAAATGTGAGATGCTGCCTAATTTACATAACAAAAACAGTATGCTTATTTTAGTGGTGCCATCAATTATAATAGTTTCATTTACTGAAATTAAATCTTTGGATTCTTGTATTGAAATTGGAGGTTTCCCAACCCTGACACCGATTTTTCCCTAAGAAAATTATGAGTCTTGGCCAGCCTTGATTGGCAGAGTAATATAGTCCACTAAACAAATAATCGTATTAATAGTCAGTGTTTACTGAGTATTTGCTATGTACTGGACACTATACCAGGTGTTTTACATGCCTTTTTATATTCGATCTTGATGTGGGGGCACAGGCACATTTACTTCTGTTTTATTTGGTAACTATCCTCAGTTTACAATGGAGAAAACTGAGTGGTTAAGTAACTTGCTTATGATTGCGTAGCTAGTGATTGACGAAGTCATGATTTGAACCCAGGTTTGAATGACTTTAGCCCCTGAAGCCTTACTACCATGTTAGTGGTTCATTCAATAAAGAAACATGTAAAATGTATGAATCCATACCATTTTGTTCATGTATACATGGTTCCTCTTTCTTTGCCAAATAAACTGATATTTATCACCTGAGTGCCCCTCCTTTTGTTTCTTTTCCTTCAAACATAGGAGACATTTGAAAACAATTTTTCCTCTGGAGAAAAAGGAAGCATGTGGAGTTTCTTTGCTCTGCCTCTGTTGCTTGCCTTTCCCACTTTATTTAAATAGACCAAAATCACAGGAGTTGTGATGCTGTAGTTGCAGCATATTGAAGGAAAGTATGTGAAGGATGCCTTCTGTGCAGCCTGAGAGGTCTCTGTCTGATAACTCTCTGGCACATCATCCTGTCGTAGTCCCACTTGTGAGGGTAGATCCTTGGAGCCCTTCAGGAAGTGGCAATTACTTCTGTGTTTTTGGAAATTGAGGGAGTAGAATGAATGAAATTGTCTGTGCCAGTTCCGAGAGTAATATGACTTTCAGTGCTTTAATAGCCATATGAATAGTATAATGCCTTGTTGAGCCAGTTTCACTCCTCCCTTCCTGACAGGATTTTTTTTAATGGAGCTAAGCACTGATTCCTTTGTGTGCTTCCGGAAACTCTTTTCAATTAAAATAGATTTTTCTCTCAGCCTCTCAAAGAGTTTGCTCCCACTATGATGACAGAAATTATATAATACTCTTGAAAATGTACCATCCTAGATTTAACATACATGAAAATGAGATTCGCTAAAGCAGTAGTCTCCTAGGAATTTAATTTATCAAGACTTTTTTAAAAAGTTAAAGGAGGCAGCTGGTTGTGACTGTCAGTCCCTCCAAGAGGGTGCAGTTATTTCTTTCAAATTGTCTACCTCCACCACCACCACCCACGAAAACTATAGAGGTTGGGATTTTGTTGTCAACATTACATTTTTATTGTGTAATTGTTTTTGTCATTTGTTGTTTTCCTTTTGTTTTGCCTCTAACTGAAAAGAATTTTGATTTGCAGATGACTCTTTAGGGAGAGGCTACCTACTGTTGACAGTGTGGCATCAGAACCTCATGAAGTTGATAGTAATGCAGTTTCTTTCTCTTTGCCAATCACAGAAAATACATTTTGGCACAAACCCTTGAAAGTATAACAGGCCCATGACCTCTCAAAGCAGGCATTTAATGATTTCTGAATGATGACTATGCACTTGTGGTATAATCACTGAAAAGTAACATTGCGTTCTTTATGTTTATGGCAATCTTAAATGTAAACCCGAGAGTAATTCACTGTGAATTATGATTTTTGTTTTTAAAAAGCTTCGTAACTAAAGGAGAATAACTCAATGTCAGATGAATTTCTCTGTCATGTTAAATCCAACAGAAAAACTGAAGCTATTTTTCCTTTTTTCCTTTCATGAGGACAGAGGCACTCATTGGCAGAGATGGAATTTTGTAGTATTTCATGGAACATAAAATTGGCAGGAACTGCAGAAAATTCCATGCCATATATCTAAGCATTATTTTGCCTAAACCATCTGTTAATTGTGTTTTATAAATATTAGGAAGCATTGAGAGTATAGATAGGGTTGTGGAGAGCTGAGGGGCATTGTTGAAAATTAAATGTCACTTCATATTAAAACATGTCATCCTTTTGCCTAGCATAGAACATATGGATTATGTTTCAAGAGAAGTTACAAGTTACACATTAAAAATAAAATGAAATTCAAAAAGTTTTGTATAAATTCATGTGGGTTATGGAGAAAATTTAGGGAAGTTTACAGTCGATATTTAACATTTTGAAGTTTAAGTTGTAGAGGGTAATAGTGACTTCCACAAAGCTTCCCTTAATATTATCAGACACAAGCAACTGGCGTGGAAGCATCGAGCTCATGTAAGATGGTATTAAGCATGTCCTTTTGACAAGAGTAGAGTGTGTCATGGACAGACTCCTCCCCACCCAAGAAAGAATTTTTTTAGACGTTGTGTGAGAAATAACTAACAGTACTCAATCTGCTGGTATAGATGAGGCAAAATAAACTGATTCTATGAGGCATTTATAAAAATACTTTTTTACTTCTCTTAAATCCCAAGATTAGCGGTTCCCACAGTGTGTTCTATTTATCACACAGCCACAATCACTGCTTATTCTCCTGTTTCAGTAATGTCTAGGAAAAGGGTTGAAGACATAGTCTTGATTCTCAACTATTACATTTCCTCTAGTAAATTCAGTTGATAAAAACATTTAGCATCAGATTTCTTACCAGAGACATAATTCACTATTTCTTGGGTTTTTGAGACATCCTCCTAACTTTAAGTGTTTAAAAATAGAAATGATGAGTAATTCCTATCTTTAGCTTTGCCCTATTTTATTCTTCTAAAGGTCAATTTGTTATCCTCTGGGCATTTTCTAAATGCCTGCTTATTTTCCCCTTTGATCTAATAAACACTTCTAAATGACTGCTACTAATGAGAATGTGATTGTTGGTAAAAGTAATAAACGGCACACAGTAATAAACGGCCTTGTTTTTACAAATGGAGAACCACGAATATTTAATGGATCTTTAATGGATGTATAATGGATCTTATACAAAGTAGTGTATAGGCTCTGTGCTTGCTTTTCCCTTGCCTTTCCTTGTCTTTCAGCTCAAGGAAAATATTTTATTTGCCATCATTTTCTTTAATGTTGTGCTTAGAACCATATTTTCATGAATAATATTGAATTTCCCACTTAACGGAAACTGCCAGTTCTGAATTATAGATTTTTCAACCCCACTGCCCTGCTTTTGACAAAGGTAGAAATATCAAAAAATTAGTCATCCAGTATTTACTTAAAATTAACCTTTTTATACTTAAATTATACTGATTTCTGAAGAGCTTTTGTAAAAACCTATTTCAGAGTGTCAAAAAGATTCAGTTCCTTGTTGATGCATGAGTGGAAGAAGCATTATTTTTTAAGGCTTAGCCAATGAAATGTCTCTAATTTGTTACAAATTTAACTTACAGCTCAGTCTATTGAACAGCGGCTGATGAAAATGGATCACACTGCAATCCACCCACATCTACTTGATATGAAAATTGGTCAAGGCAAATATGAGCAAGGGTTCTTTCCAAAGTTACAGTCCGATGTCTTGGCAACAGGACCATCTAATAACAAGTAAGCACGATCTTTACTTGAGTTGTTGGTTGAAAAATGAATGAAGGGTGCAGTAATGCTTAACCATTAAACATGAATCCGACTATTCAAAGGCCAAATTAATCCATTTGAAATATGGGTTGACACTATGAATATCTGACTTTTAATTCCATCATGTAAAAAAAAAAAAAGACAAAGACTAGAGATTTTTTTTCTTTTTTAGGTAATGTGTCCTTGGGAATAGTTTCACTTTAAATGACTGTTTACATATGATGCTAATACTGTCTAATAGAATTAGAAAAGTTACACTTCATTATCTGTATTATTTTACTATCTGTATTAGTTTCATAGTAACAAAATACTACAAACTCAGTGACTTAAGCCAACAGAAGCTTATTCTCTCACAGTCTGGAAGCTGGAAATCCAAAACCAAGGTATTGGCAGGGCCATGCTTCCGCTGAGACCTCCAGGAGAGGATCCTTCCTTGCCTCTTCCAACTTCTGGTAGCCCCACGCATTCCTTGGCTTCTAGTAGCATAACTCCAGTCTGTCTTCATCTTCACGTGGCTGTCATCTCTGTGGCTGTGTGCAAGTTTCCCTTCTGATAAGGACACCAGTCGTGTTGAATTAGGGCCCACTCTAATGACCTTATCTTAACTCACATCTGCAAATACCTTATTTCCAAATAAGGTCCCATTCACAGGTATCAGGGTTTAAACTTTAACATGTCTTTTTGGAAGACACAGTTCAACTCATAATACCATGTTTGCACTTTTTAAAGTATCTTGTGCAAAAATTACAAAACAACCCAAAATAAAGATAAACCCTATCATTCTTTATGGGAGATAATTCCATTCAGAAAATACCTGAATATGGTTAGAATTGAAAACAGTTATTTGAGTTTAGGGGAGTTCTTGATTTTAGGTGAATATAAGTGTTTTATTAACAAATGAGTAATAAGGAAGGGTTTTACAAGAAAGGAGACAAAGGAGGGTATCAATGGAGAATATGATAAGTTGGAAAGAAAGAGCTTTGAATAGGAAATGAACAGTTCTGGAATTTAGTTCATGCTTAACCACTAACCAGGTTAGGAACCTTGGACAAGTTGGAATTACTTGCCTGTCTTCTCATCTGAAAATTCTCTAACATTCTAAGCATCCATGATCTTATTAAAGAGAATCAGAGAAGAAAAGGGGAAAGAAACCAGGTCATAGCAAAGAAATGGAATAGAAGACTGAAGTGAAGACTAGGTACACAAAATGGAAGTGGCGTTGAGCCACCTGAATTTCAGAAGGCAAGTATAGAGTTAGTGAGGGCGGTAAAAAAGAGGTGGAATTATGCCTTTTGACCTAAGTGGCCCAAACTAAATAAGTAAGTAAAATGAAGGTTCTTGAAAGATGGCCAAAGAGTATGATAGTTCTCCCTTCCAGATGCTCTGCTGAACTGTAAGTTGCAGAGCTTTTGGTACTTAACTATTTCCCAGAATGCTATTAATAAAGCAGTGATGAAAATTTCCAAATTTTGTAACTGAGATCTATAAAGGGTGGAGATTTATAATGATAAATACTACACTCTGAAAGGAAAAGAAAGAGCAGTATCCACAGTTAATTTGCAGGGTTTCGTCCTCCACTGACGAGCTGTCCTTGCTTTGATAAACACTGAACTTAAAAATTGTTAATTGATGTTGACTGTTGTGGGATTCAAACTTTCCAGGTCATGGTACTAGATACAATGTCCTATTTTTCAGAAGTGCATGAGTTTCTATCAGAAGAGATTAGTCATCAGTTTATTTCTTTTTTATTTTTCTCATTTTGTAAAATATCCTAATTGTTTTAATCACTTTGATACAGGTAGATTATTAATTTTAATAATTTTATTTCCGTTTTGATAGCGTTAGATGGCTCATTCATTCATCTGGCAAATATTTATGGAACCCCTACTACCGGTATGTGTGAGGTGCTGTCCTGTCCACTGGAAGTCTAGCAGTGAGCAAAACAAAAATCCCTGCTTTCGAGTAGGAGGCAACAAGCAATAAAGAAACTTAATATGTAAAATAAGTAACCTGTTAGATAGTGATAAGATTTGTGATGAAAAATAAAACAGGGAAGGGAAGTAGGGAGTGCTCAGGTGGGAAGATTTCAATTTTAAAATCTTACTGCCATATTTTCTTGCTTTTAATCTTATATATGATCTCAAGATTTTCCCATGTCCACACAGAGCCCCAAGCATTGCGTTTTCAGGTAGATTGTAGTGTGAAAGAAAAAAGATCGCAGAACTAACTGCAGGGTAGAGATTTATAACCAGGCCTGTGTAAATGGTTGATTAACTGTTAGAATTTAATATGCTGCTTACAAGGCAAAAGCAAATAAGTGATCTTTAGTGATTCAGCAGATGTGATTATCTTTAGTAAAATTATGCTTAGTAAATGAGGTTTCATAATGCAAAAACTAAATTAATTACCTAACAAGACCAGGAATGTGTGGACTTCATAGCAATTTTCTTAAGCAGGTGCTCGTTTCCCTGTTTTGAAAATAAAATTAAACAGGGCATTTTGTCCCACAGAGTGTATATTGAGATGCTAGTTACATTAGGTAAGTAACATTTATCCTTTTCTTTACCTAACTAAGCCTTTTCCACTTTTGCCTGCCAAGGGAAATGTTCTGGCCTTTATATTCATCTACTCCTTCCCTTTATTATATAAATTCATTAGCTGATATTTATATTCTGTGTCAGATTTTTACTATTTACTTAAACCCCCCTACCCAGTACCCCTAATTTTTTAAATCCTTAAACAAATTTTACTACCTTACACTGACTTTTCTTTCTAAAGGGCCATTTCCAAGGCCTCCAGGTCAAAAATCTTTACCCAGGTCTTTATACATTTTTGTTGCTGTTGTTACTTATATTTTACTCTTCCCCTTTATTTATTATCTAAGTTTATCAGCTGGTGTTTATATTCTGCTTCAGAGTTGTTAAAGAACAAAAATATTAATGACTCTTGTTGAAGATGGTAAGACAGACTTGATACAAGAGAATTCCGTGGTGATAAGTGTAGGGACCACCGCAATGGGGTTTTGCCGTGGGGAAGAGAGATTGGACTTAACTCTAAATACAGCGTGGGCAAGTAGAAATTTATAGCCAAGGAGCAGAGTGGAGGTCAGTGGATGGAAAATTACCAAGAGGGAGCATTAGGGGTAAAGGGGGATTCTGACTAAACTGACCTAACAGGATTCTTGCTGAAGGCCGGTCAACAGGATGCTTGCTGAAGGCAGGTCAGAGTGCTTAGGCATCACCTGGGGGGTGGGGAAGGATGAGGAACCAGATAAGGTAAGAGTGATCATCTGAGGACGGGGGTTCCTTCTAAATTGACTTAGCAGGATTCTTGCTAAAACTGGATTTTACAAGGAAGTGCACAACTGGGCCTAGGAGAAGATTCAGGAGCCTGATTAAAGTTTGGTCAAGCAAAAAAATCTTTGTCAGTGTCTTAATGTTTTTTTTCTGGATCTTTGTCAGTTACCCCAATGTCCTTTGTATCCTTTTTACAGTCTTACATTGATTCTTTGCTTTAGGGGCATTTCCAAGGACTCCACTTCAAAGATCTGTCACTACATCTTTGCACATTTTTTTCCTGATATAAATCTCTTTCCTTTTTTTTTTAACTACTCTTAAGAGCGGACCTCTTCCTTGCTACCATTTTTATCATAATTATTCAGTGTTCCTCTAGCAGGCTGAAAGTAAATGATTCAGAAGCTTAAAACCAAAGGCATGCGTAAATTATTTAAAAAGAAAAGAAGCAGCATTCTCATTTTAAACTTTTGTAAATTGAGTACTTTATTAATAAAAAAAATTTTTAATAATATTAATGTAATACATGTGTGACTATTCCTGAATGGCAAAAATATAAATTCATTTTATAAACTGTGTATAATTCTGTGCTGTCAAGGATATATACTCAAAAGTAAATAATTCTTAGAATAGTGTGATGAATACATAGTTAAGACCTGGGAAATTTTTTTAAATAGTTTGATATAAAACTGTTCATTTGAAAATTTAGAGTATTGAAAAGTGATAAGGGTACATTTTAAAACCACCCATAAGGCCATCACCATGAGATGCTAACATTTAGTGTTACGTTTTTCCAGTGCATGGATCCTGGTATGTGTGCACACATATGTGCATATTCACACTTTTTTTTTCCAAAATTAGAATATTGTTTATATTCTAATTTTCATTCATTATTATATCAGGAGCACTCTCCCATATTATTAATATTTCTGGAAACTTGATTTTATAATGACTATATGATATTTCATTGTATAGCACCCCCTACTGTTGAACATTTTAGGTTGTTTTGTGCTCATTTACTTAATTCTGAGTAACTGTGGGCTGTAAAATCTGCTATTAACTCAAAAGCTTTTTGGAAAAATTATGCATTCAGCATGCTTTTGGAGTGGAAGATACATCCTAATTTCAGGAACATTTAAAAGCCAAAATGTGCGTCTTAGAATGAAGGAAACAGAATTTGTTACTGCTTACATGCTGTGATGAACATCTGTACACTTAAATGTTAGACTGCATCTCTGATTATTTAAAGGTTTTTATAGAATGGGCAGGTGATGTACTAGACTCTGCCAGTAAAATGGCTGACAAACATGTTACAAGCCCTTCAGGAGTATATAGTAGAGACGATTTTATAGAAAATAGGGATAAGAACAACACACTGTGATAGGTACTACAATTGGGGAGTACAAAAGGGGTATCTAATTTACATTTGGAGTAATCATAGAACATATTCTGTGTGCCATCTAAGCTATCTGAAGATGAATAGAAGTTGGGAGAAAACTTCATGGACAAAGGTAAAAGAGCTTATCCCATTGGAACAATTGAGGTAGTCGAAAATAGTTGGGAGTTTTAAGGTAAGAGTGATCAGTAGTATTGAAAGTAGCAGAGAGGTTTGAGTAAGCTGATAATTGATGAATAATAGCCATTGCATATGGCAAGTAGAGATATCAATGGCTTCAGTCAAGCGTGTTTTCATGAGAAGAAGCTGATTTGAGATGAACTAAAGATCCAAAAGTAAATAAGTAGAGACCTTACATCTAAACTTTTCTCTTTAAGCATTTTTACATGAGAAGAGTGAAGAAAGAGATTTAAACATAATTATAGCGGGAGAGAGAGGAGTGAAAGATACGGAATAGTCTTTGAGGGGATTGGGGGAGAGTTGATAAAGGGCAGGTAAAGTGGTTCGTGGGTAGTCATGAGTGAAATCAAGAACGAGTCTACATGAATAGAAGAATAGGGAAGTGAGAGGATAGTATGTGGCCAAGGTTTGGGGCTGTGTTGGACAGGTAAGATGGAAATCAGGGTCATTTCAGAGGAGATACTATGCAGTTTTTAACCTCAGTTTTTAAAAAGTATTGATTGTGGTGATGAATACACGAAACACCATTGAATTACATGCTTCAAATGGGTGATTGTATGGTACTTAAATTATATCTCAATAAAGCTGTTTAAGAAACAGAAAAATAAGTATTGTTAGTCTTTTGTTTTGAACAGTTCATTCTTTCTATTTTAAAGGTAAGTGGCCCCATTTTTTTGGTTTGGTTGTTTTCACCGACTCCTCCTGTTTTTTCAGTCGCTGGGTGAGTCGGAGTGCCACCACGCAGCGCAGGAAAGAGCGCCTTCGCCAGCATTCTGAGCACGTCGGGCTGGACAACGACTTGAGGGAGGTACGTGGGCTGCCTTCCTGGGGTACCGCTAGCTCCAGGCTCTCGGCCCAGCTGGTGTCACTGTGTAGGTCCTTTCCCATTCTTTGTATAAAACCGTTCAGTTACATTTTAAAATAGTAATCCTTTTGTACTGACTTATTGCAGAAAAGGCCTTTGTTCCCATTTTTTATAATTTCAGTACATCTAAAATAAGGCTGTAAAACAAGTCTCTCTGTGTACTACAAGTACAAAGCTAAGTTTAAGGAACGTTTTTGGTCAGTATATCTCCGGTAGGGAAAAGCAATTTCTTGAAGTGTAGACATTTCTAAGTTTCAAGCGTAATTTAAACTTAGTGAGTAAAGATGGATTTGCCTGTGCTTTGTCCTTGGCTTTCTGACACCATTTTAAAAGTTGGTTTTTAATTATTTTAAAAATAAGATCCTATGCTTTGTTTGTACTGCTTGAAAATAAAGCCATAATTACATATTTGAATGATATTAAATAAGTTGATTATTTCTTGTGATCAAAAGAAAAATCCGGAGATTTGTTAATTATTTTCTAAACTCAAATGTGTAGAAATAAAGCGGAAAACATCATTCCAAATATATATTGCTTTTTGTTGATGTGTTCACATGTTAATGATTTTAAACATTTTCTTAAGAACTGAAGCGTTATCTCTCTAGTGCTTTTCTTTGTGCTACTTTATTTTCTTCTCTCCCATTATTTTTTGCTGTGACTTTATCATATGCATGCTTGTTTTGCTTGTCTCTTTCTCCCATATCCTTTTCTTTTTTGCTTTTCTGCCATTGGCACGTCTCCATCCTCTTAGCCTTCGGGGGAACTTTTGGTCTGTCAGAACTCCATGGTATTCTGGGAGTGGGATCAGGGTCCACCTCCTCCTGCACGACTTCCCAAAAAATCCTTCTCTGAGTGCTGCCTGGTATGTTCTTTGCCTGAAAGTACTTTGCAGATGTTCCCGAATCTTGTCTTTGGTGTTCCTTGAATTATCCACATGCGTGAGTGCACACAGATTTAGAATGCCTCACATCACCTTGTGACGTGACGTCTCAGCCTCTCCATTTGGCTGTCCACTTCCTCTTGTGTTTGGTACCTTTTTGTGGTGGTGTGTACTAACACGAGTAATTCTGTCCTGTTGGCAGGTAAAACTGATTATTCGCATCCCTGATCAGTGGGATTGGGGGCAGGGAGGGTGGAGCAGATTCAGCAAATTGTTTTTCTTACAAAGGGAAACATATTACATATTCAAACTCTCCTTTGTTTAAGCATTTTGCTGAAGTGATTCATTTTCAGTCAGCTTTTCTTTGGCTAGGATTTATCTCCACAGCATTTTAATTTACTCTTTGTGGTGTATGTTTTACATGGTCAGGAAATCAGGTCATCACTATAGAATCTTAGTGCTAAGGGGAACACGTGAGGTCATCTTGCTCAACTTGACATGATTTAACTGAAGTCCAAGAGACTTGTCCGAAGTTAAATGGACACACAAAGGCATCGCTGGGCCTACAGCACAGGACGTCTGACCTCCAGGCCCGTACTCTTCCCAGGAACCCTGCATACCAGCCGGCACGAAACACCTCCTCACCGGAGGGCAAGAGTAACTTAGGACTATTGGTTGTAATTTTTTCCCATTAGGACACACTAGCATAAATTTCCTTAACTTTATAATGATCTTCTCTTCCCAAGCTCCGTGCCAGTTAGAGGAACAGGATATTTCTTAGAAAATTTAGGGAGAACCTGTGCTAAAGAGCAGTTAGTTCAGTGTTTATTGTCTAATAGGATGTATTTTCATAGGTAGTTCCTAGTGGTTTTACTTACTTTTGTCTTTGACAAAAGTGAAGAAGAGCATAGTAGAAATCTCAGAAGAAAGCTGAGGTGACTTCCCTCTGCAGTGAAATGGACTTTATTATTAAAACATTCCTTGTGAAATGTTTCTCTTTCTTCTCCATTTTCACCTTAAAATAATACCTTTTCCTCCAGCTGCATTTTAAAGAAAATCGCGTATTTCTCATCACTTATTTATTATAAAGGCACTGCTCTGTTTTTGCAGTACACAGAGGCAGCCTGGCGTGCTGTGAGGAAGGGCCTTTGCCATCTTCTGTACTCTTTCCTTCATGCCCGTGGAGGGTTGCTTGTTTCCGGGCTCCAGCAGTGGTGCCAGGCCCTGTGGAGCTTACTGTGAGCTAACAACCATCCCCGTACCATGGGTATCGTGATGGGTGCTCGGTAAATAGCCACTCAAAGCACAGCCCCATTCTTGCTTGTTTTCACTTATAAAATAGAACATACGTTTTAAACAGCGCTTAATTTTTAATAGACTTTTAAAAATCTAATTATACATATATTTCGGGGAAAAAGAGAATGCCAGAGGCTTCTTCCTACCCTCCTACCTGGTGGTGCTCTTCAGTCCTTTCCTTCCAGCCGGCATTTCTTCCTAAGCCAACTGTGATACGTAATTTTTCTTTAGAATTGAGTCTTGTGGTGATTCTCTCTGTATTTGCACAAGTCCTAGAGACAGATTAAGACTGGAGGAGAAACAGAAGTCTTTTAACATTCACCAGTTGACATTTGTTTTTACCAACCTTTTATCTCTGATTTGTAATGTTCCAAATAACTAGTACAACCTGAAATAATAGGAAATGCAGTTATTATAATTCTCATCTAGGATCCCTGCCTTATACCTCAGGTTTGTTTTTCTGAAGCTTTTCATTTCCTGCTTTTATTTGAAAACTAACCTTCAGGATGTATTGTTACACTTAATTTCCCTAGTGGTAATAGTTGTCTCTTATTCTCAATTTTCCCTGTTTCTTTGACCCTCTAAAAAAGATTTAAAGCAGAAGGAAGTATACGCAAGTGTTAAGGGGACTAAATGCTTGTAGAGTTCATTTGATTTTTAAATTTGTCCTTAAAATGATAGCACTGAAAAGGAAACAGATTATTTTATTAATGCAGCCTTTTGTCAGGAAGCTTGGAAAGTAGCAGCTAAAATAACATGCTGCATCCCTAATCAATGGGGTTTTTAAACAATTTGTACCAGATTTAGTGGATTCTTTTTCTTTCAAAGGGAAATAAATATACAAACTCCCTTATATTTAAAGAATGCAAAGGATTTTGCACATCTTCACTTACAATTTCAAATTTCCCCTTAAGATAGTGAGATGGATTTCACATATGTGTCTGTGGGAGGATGCATTGGCTTGCAATCTCTCTCTCTCCCCCCAACAAACTGCTAGTTTTACTATATAATTTAGAGTAGTTATTCTCTAAATACGGTCCTAAGATACTTGGACTTTTTGGGAATTCTGCCCTAGGGTCCTGATATAAACATAAGGTATTTGGATGAGGTTTTGCAGATGGCATAGAAAGAGATAGCAGGTGTCCTGTGCTAATCACATGTAGAGATTTTTTATTTTTTCCCTAGAAATTCACTAACCAAAGCTCAAGGGCAGTGGACTGGATTTCTGTGGTACTGTCTGAGCCATCACTGTCTCTGAAAGTGATACGATGTTTCCACTTTCTCTTGATTGTGGAAGAAAAGGGAGGGATATAGGAAACATGTCACAGAAAAAAAGAGACCTCCTGCATTTGGAGCACATGATGCTTTTTCAGAGGGATCTCATAGCCTTTCTCATGAGGGAGGCGGGTGCATTTTATGCCCATTTCACGAATAAGCAACTATGCCTGAGGTCATAAAATTAGTTGCACCTGGATTCTAGAGCTCCTCATTGTACTCTTTTGACTTGATTAGAACAAAGGGCTGATTTAGAGAGCTAGAAGTATGATAAGTCTCTTAATCTGTGGGGAGAGGGAGGAGTGATGGAAACCAGTGTCTGAGGATCACTGGGTTCCTACACAACCTTGGATTTGTAATCCAGACACTCAGATTTTTTCACCCAACCATGAACCTGACTAATCACAACGTTGGGTATTCCCAGTAAAAAGACTAGATGAACTTCCATCTCATTCTGAATGAGTTTTAACCTGATGGGATTTCTGTCGCTGTTGTTTTCACAGGGGTTAACAGTTGGCAAAGGGGGATACGAATGTCTTCTGCCTTTTGGCACTAAAATTTGAGTTGCTGTTGCACTTATACACTTACAGCCTTTTTGCATCTTGTTGTTCCTGCACTTGTTTGTCTAAGGTTAACTAGGTCAGAAGAATATCTGATGTTTATGCATTAAAAATACTCTTTAATTTTTAGAAATATATGCAAGAGGCACGAAGTTTAGGAAAAAACCTGAGGCAACCCAAATTGTCAGACCTCTCTCCTGCTGTGATTGCACAAACCAACTGGAAATTTGTAGAAGGCTTATTAAAAGAATGTAGAATGAAGGTACGTATTACTCACTGCTGCGAGGAGGCAGTGTGCATTCATGTGTGAGGCTAAGATGAGCAGTCAACTCCTGTTTGAGCCTGTAGCTTCCCTAAGAAAAATCTTATACTGGGACCTCAACCTCCTGTGCTTTCTACTGAGGTCATGAACCTCCATGAGTTCTCCATTGATCACAGAATCAGTGACAGGGAGACCTGCACAGTTTTTCTCACCTTTTCAGCCATTGCTGTTTTGCTCTCCAACATGAATGGATATTAAGCTCGTCAGAGGTTGTGTTGGAGATGTTGTCATCTTATGCGAAAGGCAACACATTTTTTCTGTGTGTATGTGCCCCTGTGTAGAACCTTATCCATGCCTATACTTGTGTGTATATACACCCATAAGGAAGAAAACCTTAGCTGTGTTGTAAGTTTCTGTATATTACACACTAGTCGCCTCTGTGATATCTGTGTTTATTAGAGGTAGCAATACAAGTTGACAAAACTCAGAACATCATGTTAGGCAATAATTTCATTCATTTATTTGACAGTCATTCCTTCAGGACCTTCTCTGTGTATTCAATGAAGGCACTATTTTCAAAGCGTCAGCAGGTAGTGCTGAATCAGCCAGACAAGGTCCCTGCCTAAAAGAACTAGATTGTCTCTCTTTACATTTTATAAGAGCAGCTAAGACAGCTGTAGATTAACTCACTTGAAACTGATTTCGATTTCCTCTCCATTTTCTGGTGCGTACTCATGAGCAGAGAAGAGATAAAAGAGGAAAAGCGGAAGGAAAAAAAAGAGGCCTGGTTTACTCGCAAATTAGAGTTCTGAAAAAAATTTAGAGCTGCTCCTTTGTATTGTGCAGTCAGAACTAAGTGCAGGAATCTTTACTATGCTAAGATGTGAGGCAGTAGGTTGCTAGCTGGGGCAGGATGGTGTTTCAGGTTCTGACAGTACATTTCTAGGTCTGATGTAATTCCTCAATGTTACTGAAGTTAGTAATCTGAAAATTGTCGTACATAAACACCTACATGGGGATACTTTAAAATAGTATCGTAATCTCTCTTTAGTGACCCTCTGTATACATAATATTACTCCAGTTAGTTAACCACAGAGATTAAGAAGCTTTTCCCAAGGTGAATAAAACTCTGCAGTTAGAAAAATGAAGGGAAGCCAGGTCTCCTGATCCCGTAAAGGCTTGTTGGGTTTTGGCCTCACTGCTGAGACACTTGTGACCACACATGATGTTTGCAGACAAAACGCATGTTGGTGGAGAAGATGGGCCACGAAGCCGTGGAACTGGGCCATGGAGAAGCAAACATAACTGGCTTGGAGGAGAACACCTTGATCGCCAGCCTCTGTGACCTGCTGGAAAGGATATGGAGCCACGGCTTGCAAGTCAAGCAGGTAACGGTCTCTGGAGGCCCTGGTGACATGGCCGCTTAGGAGCCCTGTTAGGAAATGTAACAAGGAGAAAAGGGTATCATAAAAATTAAAGGATTTGTTCCTTTGTCACAGGATGACTAGAAATGTGCCACAGGCGTTTTAATTCCAGAAAAAGAAAATATAACCCATGATTAGGAGGCGGTTGGGGCTCTTCCCTGGTAAACCGGACAGGACGAAACAGCACATTCGCTGCAGAGGCATATTCCCTGTAAATTCCATTAAGGATCGGCTTTCGTCAGTGTCCAGGACAAAAATCTCAGAATATAGAGTTCTTTACCATTTTATCTAGTTATTCAGGGTGGAAAACTTCAAATGGTTTCTTTGCTTTTGTCCCTGTAGTCTCCCTTTCTGTTTTTTGTTTTGTTTTGTTTTTCTGTTGTGTGAATGTTTCTTCTTCCCCTTTTCTCTTTCTCCTCTTGCCCCAGTTTTCTTCCCTCATTGCCATTCCATATATTCAAATATATTTTGTATATGGATGTATACACATACACGTGTATACATGTGCTGCTAGAGCCTTTTAATTCCGTGGTTACTAGTGTGGCTAATATAGGCAGCCCTAATTACCTACAGCTAGGTAACCAAGCTGAAATCAGAAATCTCTGTGCCTGCACTTGTGGCCTCATGCTTAGTGGCTGCCCTTCCCCAGGCTCTGTCGCTAGTCTTCTCAGGGAGGCAAAGGGTGATGCCCAGAATGTCACACAGCTAGGAATGGAGGAGCTTGAGTCTCCAAACTTCCAAATGGCCATTTCAGTGGGAATGGTTTTGATGAGAAATTAGTTTTGGATGAATTATTTCTTATAAAAGGAAAATTTTTATGTATCTTCTACTTTCAGGGGAAGTCTGCTTTGTGGTCACATTTAATTCAGTTTCAGGACAGAGAAGAGAAACAAGAGCACCTTGCAGAATCGCCAGGTGAGAGTTCATTGATTCCACTGTTTCTACAGAAGTGGCAGCATTGGACCATGTGAAGAATCAGTACTATATGGCTTTGTCTCTACCTCTCTCTCTCTCAAGCTGGAACTTACCCCCCACCTTGTCAGTAGAGAGATAAAGTAAAAGGAGCAATATTGTTTACTAGCTGTGAGATCTGGGAAGACTCACTTGACCTTTCTGATCTTCAGCTTCCACATCCACAAGATAGGAAAAACAATATTAGCTAGGCCAAGACTGTAATGTTGATCAAATAAGATAACGTGAATTATAAACGATCATACAAGCACAGCAGGTCTTTGAATAACGTCGTTTCGTTCAGTGTTGCTTTGTTATAACGTTGATGAGAAGAAAAATCGATTTCCGACCGGGGCCACTGTCTGTGTGGAGTATTCTCTGGGGACTCTGATTTCTTCCCACATCCCAGAGATGTGCACGTGAGGTGAATTGGCGTGTCTCCACTGTCCCCACCTGAGTGAGTGTGGGTGTGGGTGTGAGTACACGTGTGATGGAAGGGTGGTCCTGTCCAGGGTTGATTCCTGCCTGGTTCCCTGAGCAGCTGGGATAGACTCCAGCCACCTGGACCCTGAACTGGAATAAGCGGGTTGGAAAGACATCATCTTACTTGTTTTTATTCGTCTTTCTTAAATGTATGTATAGCTCACATTTATTTCAGTGTTTAATATTAGAAGTATTTGGGGTCTTTATTTAGAAGTTTGATGATGTTTTTGTGAAATACGTGCGGTAGAAATAGCTATAAGTACTTAATTATTGTTTATAGGCTATGGTAAAATTGCTTCATCATACACCGTTTAACTTAAAGTTGCAGTTTCTAAGAATTTAACCAATATTAAGTGAGGACTTAGTGTATACCTTACTCTCACCAGTATTTGGGTGAAGTGTATAATGATTTTTTTCTTAAAGAAAAGTTTTATGACCATCGTTAATCTTTCAGGGAAAATAATATGTGTATGTCTCTAAAATCTTCAGGGGTACGATTTTTTCTTCAATTTATAATAGTATATCCCATGTTCGAAGTGTCATACTTCTTTAGCTAATTAGAGTTATATAGGGTTTGTAGATGTTCTATCTGCTGTGTATTTTTTCACAAGGAGCTTGTTTTTCTTTATGTAAAATATCCATCTGTTTCACAAAAAGTAGAAGTAAAAGTGGAAAGCCTAGTAGAGATAAAATGCTTTATATTGAATCAGCTACTTGGGAAACTTTTCTAAAATTATGGGGTTTTTTTGTAGACATTCAGAAATGTAAAAAAAATATATTTTTACAAACTCATAAGCCAACCACCAGCTTAGGAAATAAAGCATTGCAAATATGATTGAAGCACCCCGTTTCCATTCCCCTCACTACCCGTAGAGCATAGTACTACCCTAAATGTGGTGTTTATTGTTGGAAACCTAATTTTTACATGAATCCAATGAAACAGCTAGGAATATGAATTGGTACTTCATTGCCTTGGAGTCCCTCTCAACAGGATGTTAAGGTTTTAATGCCCTAGAATGTAACTATATTTATAAAAATGGAAATCAAGTTAAAAAGCATTGTCTTATGTCCATCTCCTTTGCCCTTTTCTCTAGTGAAAAAGTAAAAATGCATTGGCATGTGTTCTGAAACTGTCTGTAACACTTACCTATGTTCATAGAAAATGTAGCTTTTCAGCCCATAAGACCGTAACCAAAGTAGCTTACACTAATTAGAAAAAATAAATTCCTACGAAGAAACAGCCATTCGTAGAATGAAATGTTGGAAAGCCAAGCTTGGTTAAGACAGGGAGGAAGAAGCATTTGGCTCTTGTGCCAAGTGAGGCATGTGAGAATGGCCAGCTGTTAGAGTAAGCAGCTGCAGGCTCCAGCAGCAGCTTCGTGGCTTTGGCTGCTGGAGACCAGAGACCCAGCTGTTGGCAGTGGCCTTAAGTAGCTTGGTTAGTAGTGGGACCAGCAAAACTCTGAAGTCAAGGCTAAGAAACGCCAGATGTGTGAAAGCCTCATGCAGTTGCTGTGCTACACTGTCAAGTGTTGGTGAAGGGCTAATGAAATAAGAATGAACACAAGCTAAGTATTTTACTGATCCTAAATAGGATTAATATAAGCCATGTAACTTTTGAAATCAATTTATTGTCTATTTGGAGGAATGGATTTTATAAATATTGCTCTTAACACTTTTGATGACTCAGCCCATGAAGTTTAGGATTTAAAACTATGACAGTGTGAAATATATATAAAAACATCAGTTTAAAAATAAAATATTTCATTACTGAGAAACAGTGTGTTCTAATTATACAGAAATTAGCAGTTTGTTGACTTTTCTGCTTTTAAATCTGGGTGGTTTGTTTGGTTTGGTTTGGCTTTTCAAAAAATACTTTTTGTTTGCCAACTGTTAATGACAATAAACAGACTGCATTTTCATATTAAGGAAACTTCCTCCAAGTCCTTAGAGAGGAACGGTGGGTTTGAACACTGCTCTTATTAGCATTGAGCCAGGATGAGACTAGATGACCGGTCATTGCTGTTCCTTCAGAAACAGCACTAAACAGAAGTCAGAGACATTGTAAGGGCTGCAGAAGAATGCGAAAGGTCTGTCTTAGCAAGAGGACCATAGCAGGGTAGACTATCTTAATGTTTTTAATAGACTTTATATTTTGGAGCAGTTTTCGGTTCATGGAAATATTGAGCAGATGACACAGATTTCCCATATGCCCTCTGCCCGCCGCGTGAATAGCCTCCCCCATTGGCAGCATCCCCCATCAGAGTGGTACATTTCTTACAACTGATGAACCTACATTGATACATCATCACCCAAAGTCCATAGTTTACATTAGGGTTGTTCACTCTTGGTGTTGAACTGTGGGTTTAGACAAATATGTAATGACACGTAGCCCCCGTTATAGTATCATTCAGAGTACTTTCGCTGCCCTAAAATCCTCGGTACTCAGTCTGTTCTTCCCTCTCCCCTCCAGCCTGTGACAACCATTGATCTTTTTACTGTCTCCATACTTTTGCCTTTTCCAAAATGTCATATAGTTGAAATTATAAAGTATGTAGCCTTTTCAGATTGGCTTCGCGCACTAAGTAATAGGCGTTTAAGTTTCCTCCATGTCTTTCAGACAATCTTCATTTTAACCTAGTCAAATTTTGACCAAGTCATTGCACCTAGTACTTTGAAGTCCTGCTTCAGAGACAGGATCTCAATGCAGTTAATCCTAAAAAGAGGACTGTTCTTGACATATCATCTACAAGTTTCTACATTTAAAAATGTTGGCCAGCTTAGACTTAGGTGTTCTTCTTAAACCTTCCATCCTCAGACAAGGTTCCACTAAACTTTAAATGGATTTTTAAATTGATTGGCAAGGGGTAGTGGAGTAGGATGCAGAAAAGGGTGGAAATACTGCTTGTAAGTGGATATTCTGGATCTAGCCCAAGAATTTTGAGTCACTCTTCAGTCATCCTCATCAAAAAGTTTTCTATTAATTAACTTACTACCTAGAGACTACATGATGGTTCTATAAAAATGATTCACACAGGCTTCACCCTTTGCAAACTTACTGCCTGTGCAGTAGTAATGATTCAGGCAGATATATAAAGGGAATGCCTACAGCTAAATATCAGGTTGGTACAAAAGTAATTGTGGTTTTTGCAATTTTTAACCTTTTAAACTGCAATTACTTTTGCGCCAACCTAATATTAATCCACAAGTGTTTTATTGAAGGAGAAAGTGGCCTATTGCACTGAAGTATATTGAATTAAGAAATAATAATAGAAGTATACATTTAAATAGTCTGTCAATTTCTCTTCTGGAGTAGACTTTGTAGAATCCTTAGATTTTTAGATCTCTAAAAGTATGGATTCAGTCCCTGCCTCCTCTCTGCCTTCTGCTCACAGGCTTCTAAACTGTTCCCTCCAAAATCACTAATAAATTACTGTATTAGTTTCCTGGGGCTGCTGTAATAAAGTACCACAAACTGTGGCTCAAACAACAGAAATTGATTGTCTCACAGTTCTGGAGGCTGGAAGTCCAAAATCAGAGTGTCCTCAGGGGTGGTTCCTTCTGAGTGTTATGAAGGAGAATCTGTCCCCTGCCCCTCTCCTAGCTCCTAATAGTCTCTAGAATAGCTTGGCCTGTAGATGCCGTTCTCCCTGTATTTTCACATCTCCTTTCCTCCACACATCTGTCTCTATGTCCAAATTTTCTCTTTGTAAAGACCTGAGTCACATTGGATAGGGCTTCTTGGGGGACATAATTAAAACCATAATGAGTATTATTCACTGTGATGTCACCATGCAGCTATCCCATTAGCAGATTTTCACAAATCTCTGTCTCCAGCCCTAGTTCCTAGACATCCATCTTTGATGGTACGTTGGGACTTCAGACTCAACGTATCATAAAACCAACTCATTATCTCAGCACATCTCCCTCCTGTCCTTATCAAGCTTTCTCTCTCCATCTTGTTTAATGGCATCAGCACCCTTCTCGCAGTCAAGCTTAGAAGCTAGAAAGTCATCCGTAATGTGACAGAAAACCCATTGGACATAACATCAAAACACTCGGCCCCTTTTAATGAATGTATGCAGTTGGGCTGGTTTCTTAACCTCTTTGAATCTCAGTTTCTTCATCTGCAAAATTAAGATTTAAAAAAAGTCAAAGGAAAGTTATTACATAAGTTAATATGTATTACAACATTTTATATCCATACTTAATAATTGTTTTTGACGCGAATCTTGCTTACCCTTTACATCCACTCATTAAGTCCTGTATTTTCTCCTCTTTGTTCTCACTGGTCGCCACTGTCTTAGTTCATCCACACACTAGCCTTTGGAATAACTTCCAGCTCATCTCCCTTATTTCTCTTACACCATTACATTATCACTCTAGTTAACTAAAAAGTATTCAGAAGCATATCATTTCTTTGCAAAATTCTGACCCCCTCCCTAGGATTTCTGTAAATGTCTGACTTATCTTTAAAGGTTCTGCCATCTGGCCCTAAATAGTCTCATCTTCTTCGTTGAGTATTTGTTGAGCGTGTACGTTGTATGGGGCGTGTGCTAGGCCCTCTGGGTATTCTAAGAATAGGATATGACCGGGCCTCAAGAGGCATGTAGTTTCATAGGAGTAACAGAAATGTTAAATTGTGGTAATAAGCTCATGATGTTCAGTTTTACAGGTCCTGTTAGAGAGAGAGAGGGAGTAACATCAAATAATAGTGTTCCGAGGGCAGAGAATATTCAGGGAAGGTTTTGCACAGAGACAAAATTAAAGCTAAATTTTATTTTATTTTATTTACTGAGAACTTACTTTGTGCCAGGAGCTATTCTAAGTGCTTTACATCTATTTGAATAAGGTAGGTACTGTTACTGTACGCAATTTGCAGATGAGGAAACAGACTATAGATAGACAGGTTAAGTCACTCACCCAAAGTCAGTGAGCTGTTAAGTTCTCTATAGGGTTTGAGAAAGCCATGTTCTTAGCTATTAAGCTATACTGCTCTCAATCTAAAGTGATAAATGGGCTATAAATAAGAAAGATACAGAAGTGTTAAAGGATAAGCTAAAGACTTTAATGAATTGCACGGAGATATGAAAAAGTACATCACATGTTTAAGCAACATTGATCAGAGAAAGCTGGTTAGAATATAGGGTCCCAAAATAGGATTCCCAGAACATGCTTAGGCCTGTGAATGCGCTTATTGTGGATGCTTTTGTAAATGTCAGATTCTTTTGTTATGTTTCCTACCTGTTCTCTGCTCCCAGAGGCACAATTCCTTCTTGTCATGTCTCCCTCTAGCCAAGTTGCTGATGCCAGTTTCAGTTCCTTTCTCCTGCCTCATAATCTTTTCTTTTTTCTTTTCTCAACCTATCTCTCATCACTCATGTGGCCCTCTGTCCTGCTATCTAATCATCTGGAGTGTAGAGGCATTCTCTGAGGTATTTCACTTTCCAAAAAGAGAGATGCACCTTCATTAATAACCTACTTATGTGGTGATAGTCTCAGACAGGAAGACTAAACACAGCACATTACCTGCAAGTCTCTGGAACAATTTCCTAGTGTTTTTTTACCTTCTGGGTATCAAGATGAACCAGTGATTTCAGTGACCCATTGAAAACTCCCTCCCAAAACTGCTGTGACAAATGGCCTATTTATCACCCACCTGGTATGAAAGGCCCTCAAAAGAACTTCCTGTAGGTTAGCCTGGCCACATTTTCTTTGTCCTGGCAGCCCCATCAGTACACATTTATACCTGCCAAGTATTAGCCCACCTTCTTTCATCAAGTGCCAAAACGTAGATCCTAATACACCAAAATTTTCCCTATCTTCCTTCAGTCCCAGCTTCAACTACATGTATGTATTCCGGTATTGTATCCTAGCCCTCCAAAGTAGAATGGGTCTGAAAACTGAGAAAATACAGACTTAATATACAACAAAACCCACATCCTAAATTCTAATGGCACCGATGTACAATTTGTCCCTTGAATAACTCAGGGGATGGGGCACCAACCCCTTCCACGCAGTCAAAAATCCATGTGTAATTTTTGACTCCCCAAAAACTTAACTACTGAATAGCCTGCTGTTGATGGGGAGGGATGCCTTACCAATAACAAAAGCAGCTGATTAACATGTATTTTCTATGTTATATGTATTATATACCATATTCTTAAAGTAAGCTAGAGAAAAGAAAATGTTAAGAAAATCATAAGGAAGAGAAAGTACATTTACAGTACTGTGTTGTATTTATTGATGCCTTAAATTTCTATTGTCTGTTTACAAGATGAATCATCTGTCAGTACCCATATCAATGTTGTCTTATATGATACAAAACACTGTAAATGTTTCACGTATTACTAACACTAGACATCAAAAATGAAAAGATAAGGTGAAAAAGAAATTCATACTTACGTATTTACAGGTTTGATGATTCATGCACTGATAACAAAGAAGCAATAATATGATTGCTTTCTGGCAGCCTAATGACATCAATACAATTGCTTCCCAGTAGGAAGGAACTCTCCAAAAAATGCTCCAATATATGTATTGAAAAAAATCCACGTGTAAGTGCATCTGCACAGTTCAAACCCATGTTGTTCAGGGATCAACTCTATTTGCTAAGTGTGATGATGCAATTTAGTTTTCATTTGCAGATGGAAAAATAGAAATAAAGAAAGAGCACAAAACTCCACAGCATCTCACTTAAAGTGCGATTGAGCACTCCAACTACAGTGTATCAGCCAATAATTGATTGTTTACCCATTGCTGTGTAAGAATAATCTTTCCTTCTTTTATAAATGTAATTATTCAGGCTTCATAAGAGACTCGTGGACATTATACTTTGATATGTCTGTTCAGATTCCTCACTTTGCATGATATATGTACTGTAGTTTGGATTCTGAACTTTGAAGTAGAAACTTAACCAGACTAAAAAGCTCAAACTCAGATTTTATCCGTTTTAAACACTCTTTCAGAGTAGAGAAAGTCCTGCTTAACATCCTTAATAGGTTGTGCGACTTGAAGAGAACTGACATATAATGAAACCAGTTTTACCATAGGCTCATTGATATAAACAAGAGTTAGGTTCCTATGCCATCTCATCAACGTTAAAACAATGTTATTCAAAGACCTGCTGTGTAGGGAAATTGTGTGATTGCAATTCATGAGCCCAGAACTGGTTCACATATTTAGTAGCTAAATTTATAGACATTGCTTTCATGTAATTATCCAGTGCAATTAGAGTGAATAACTGTAGAAAATGACTGGCCTTTATGGCCAGAATTTGTACACATTGCATTATTTGCTAAGAGGGCTTTAATGATTCATTTTAAATTTACAAACACAGCCCCAGATTAACTAGAAAGAAAATAGCTGTTTTACTGTATTAATAAAGTAGCAACATTCGGGAAAAAGAATTGGAGCTGTTCTATTGTCTTCAAAATGTGTTCTTATCAAAGTAATTAAAAAGTAGTTATTTGTAGAATGTGACTCATATAGATGTTTTTGTCCTTACTGTTGTTTTTCTAACACTGTGCTGGTATTTTTCTACATAGTTGCCCTGGGACCAGAAAGAAGAAAATCTGACTCGGGAGTTATGTTGCCAACACTCAGGGTCTCCCTTATCCAAGACATGAGGTATTTGTTATGTGTGCTAGCATATCGTGATAACTTTGAGATGTTTATGCTGTCACGTAAATTGCTCAAATGATTCTGGTTTTGTGTATTTTTTTGCTTATATATTCTCAAGAAAACATTTTTATAATCTTGTTTATTTTACTTTTGTACAATTATATTTTTCCTGACATTAAATCCAAAGGCAAAATGCAGCTGAGAAGAGTTTTAAAGAATCCCTAAATTATTTTACAACTTCTTTAGTTCAGTGTGTTAAAATCTCCTTAAATACCTGCTGCCCATAGCTACAGACCAAAAAAGTCTGCAAATAATGATAGGTTACTTGGCAGAAAAACTGCTGTCAGGTAGATTTAATTTGAAGCAAACGCAAATCTGAGAATTATCACTTGGAATTACTGGTCTTAGAAATCATTAGAAGGTATCAGGATCTCTAAAAAGGTGTACTGAATGAGGAAGGCAGAGGCTTTTTTCTTTTAAGTATTTTAGGTTTAATACTTAGTCAGTTCTTAAAAATATGTGGGTTTAAAATGAATGTTATAACATTTATAACAGTTGTAACTTCTTTTGTGGTTTATTGCTTTATTATTAATTATTGATGTTTATTTGATTTGTCAGATACTTGCAACTGCAAAGAATAACTTTTATTCATGGCAGCATAGTGTTGTAGTAACACATACTGGCTTTACCACTTACCAGTGGTGTGACATTAGGCAATATTTGTAACTTCTCTGTGCCTCAATTTCTCATCTCTCAAGTAGAGATAAAAACAGTTATCTGTCTTAAAAGATTATTATGAAAATTAAATGCATCATTACTGTAAAAAGTTTCAAGAAGTACTTAGCTTATAGTAAGAGTTCAGTAAATGTTGGTTTTTATCTCAGTCAATTTAGATATTTATATCTTAAATGCAATTATTCCTTGGTAGGTGAAATGTAGTTGTCCTCATGTGGCTTATGATTCGTTTTGATGATCAGCTAAGAGGAATAGTTGTAACTATGAGGGAAAGATGATCTCCAGCTGTCTTAACGGAAACGTAAAAAACATAGTTTGGTTATGTAAGATGTTCACTTCAGGGTAAGCTCGGTGTACAACACTATGTACTACTTTTACAACATTTTTGTAAGTAAATTATTTCAAAATAAAATATACATATTTTTTAATCAGGCCTGGTACAAAGTAAATGTATAAGGGCTGTTATTACTATAGATATGCAGGGGTAGATTATCTAGGGGTTGATAAGTACAATTTTTGGTACAACTGCTGCTCGCCTATTCCATTGAATGTTAGATCAATGAGCTGTGTGACCTCTCTAGTCTAAACCCCTAAAATTTCTCACCTGGGTTATATCATGATCCCCATAGTTGACTATTCTAGGTACCTCATATAAGTGGAATCATGCGTTTTGCATCTTGTTTATTTCATTTAGCATAGTTATTGAGGTTTATGTATGTTATAGCATATATCAGAATTTCCTTCCTTTTTAGGGTTGAATAATATTCCATTGTACGTATACACCACATTTTGTTTATCCATTGTCCATCAGTGGACATTTGAGTTGTTTTCGCCTTTTGGCTGTTGTGAGTAATGCTGCTATGAGTGTGAGTGTACAAATTACTGGTTGAGTCCCTGCTTTCAGTTCTTTTGGTTATGTACCCAGAAATGGAATTGCTTGATCATACAGTAATTCTATGTTTAAGTTTTTGAGGAACCATCATTTTCCATAGTGGCCGTGCCATTTTACATTCCCACAAGCAATGCACAAATGCTCCAATTTCTCCACATCCTCACCAGCACTTGTTATTTTCTAGGTTTTGTTATTTTTGTTATTGTTTCTTTACAGTAGGCATCCTAATGAATATGACTTCCCAGTTTCTTACAGCATGCGTAGCCATAGCTCTTCATAGACCATGTGCTAGAGTCTTCAGCTTTGTAATCTCAGAAACAAAGTCATTAGTAAACCCAATGTAATCAGACTCTCTAAGATACTGACTCTTAATAACCAAGAGATTTACTTCAAATACCTAAAAGAGATGGAAAAATAATGGGCTGGGTTTGGATCAACTGTCCACTCTTGTCTAGTCATCTATGACCAGGTAAGGACAGGGTCGCAGGAAGCCAATGACACCAATTTATTACTTCCCTAACCAGATGACTTGATATTCTTTCAGTGATATGGGTAGGCTCTGCCTGAAAGCTAGGTTAGAATCAGAAGGCTTTTTGTCTTCAGAAGCAGATAAATGGAAGCCTGACCATCCAGCTCGTGGGACTAATGTCATCTCAGGAAAGCCCCACAGAAACACTGCCCATGGTTGGCTCTCTCTTTTCTCTGCTTCAATCTTCCTTTTGAAGATGACTTTTTATGTGTTGTTGTTCTTATTCATGGTATATTTAGAGTTTAACTGTTCAGTGGACAGACTTATTTCCATATTTCCAAATTCTTGACATGTTCTCCATTGTAGTCCCTAATTGCTGCCTAGATAGTTGATGTACGTGTATTTCCTTAAAGAAAATTCCCCAGTCATATTCTAAGTTGATTTCTTTTAATCTGGACAATTAAAGAAAAAAACGTACTTTCTGAAGATTAGGTGGGATATCCTTCTGCGTCCGTGCCCTCTGTTGATCACATGCCTGTATCAGCACCTCACATCTTCCCAAGTTTGTCTCTTGAGGCAAAGCCATTGGCAGTGTCTGGACTTTGAGTTCTCACAGCTGTCAAGAGTCTGGCACCAGAAGGCTCAGTGGCTGTAATGAGTCCAGGACACACACGCCTGAAGTCTGTCCACTTTGTCTTAGTGTCCCAGCGACTCCTGCGTCGCTGCGTCGTTGCCAGGTACCACCAAGCTGTCAGAGAATGATTTTTCTGTTCCAAAGAGAAAGCCTGGGCACAGTAAATGTATGTACAGGTCATCTGCATATCACAGAGGAGGATAATCACGGCGTTACCGTTATTACTAATTTCTTTCCAGAGTAGCTGTGCATGTATCATCTAGCAATTGAGACTTTTATTCTTAATGACAAAATGTAATTAATGATGAGGGACATAGCAGAACACTATATGATCCTAGGAGTTGTGAGTTCTATAATCCAAGTATAGATATAGTAAATCCTAGAAATACTCTATTTACATATAAACATGTAAATAAATTACTTGAAGGTAAATTGGCGAGTCACTTTGTCTTTTTCTAAATAATATGTACATATGTGCTTATGAGTTGCTGATTTTATTCTACTCTAAAATTAAGTGGTCATGATTTTGTTTCCCCTGGGAAGGAATACTGGAGGAATTTTTATGACTGTATAGGATATGAGCTTGTACTAAAATTGGCTAATTCTTTTATTTCTCTAATAAATATTATGGGGTTTCATTGGTAATACAATGAAATAAGCACCAGATTTGGACTCAGGAAATGTGGATTCAAATTTATTTAGGTGCTGCCACTGTGAGAAATCATTCAGTTTTAGGGAACAGAAGCCCATTCAAACTGGCCTTAGCGAAAAGGAGGATTTATCGGAGATACATAAAAGTTGTTTCCAGAATCCAAGAGTAAGAACTGTGGCTGGGTTGGAAACAGTCTTGTCAGATTCCTCTCTCTGTCTCATGAGAAGCAAATCGTCTCTACTTCCCCCTTCACATCTGCTGCTTCACCCTTCCCTTCCTTTTCTGCTTTATTATGCACATGCTTGCTCAAGCCCTGGCTTGAACATCCTTTCTTATTTTTAAGCGTTTAATAAAAACTACCTTGGTTTTCCAGTATACCAATTCCCAGTTTCAGAGAGAAAATCTGATTGGCTGAACTTAGATTGGCACATGCCTCTTACCTGATCAGGGATTTAAAACGTTTTTATGTGCTTTGTCTGAGGGATTCGGAGCATAGGACCGTAGGTCATGGTGTACCTGAAATTGTGTCTCCTGGGTCTGTGGAAGGGGAGCTTCTCCAAGAATGTGAGTGCCAGGAAGAAGTGACTGGTAGAAAGTGGGCAGCATCCCAAGAATAATACTTATCTCTGTGACCTTGGATGCATCACTTAATCTCAATGAGTCTCATTTTTTCATCTTTAAAGTGAAATAATGATGCTCTCCCTCTCACTAGGTATAGTTATGATCAAATAAGACAAAGCACATAAAAACGTTTTAAATTAGAAAGTTTCGTATCAGGGTTAAAAAATAAATCGAGTAAATAAGTTATTTAAACCACATCATGGATGCTTTTCTGTGAATTAACAGGATTTATTTTGGAAGTAATACTTGTATAATGTTATGCTGGATGCCATTATAATTACCTATGATAAATTATTCCAATTAAAAACAGATTCAAATGGTACAGCTACACAGAAAAAGTTTTAATAGATTTGGATTAAAGTTTAATAACACAATATGTATAAATTGTTTTAAAGCATAAAATTAGATATAGATATACAAAGCAGCAGGGTTTTTTAAACTTGTAACATGGGCTAATAAGCCTTATAGGATACAAAGAAGGATGTAAGACTAGTAAGAAGTATTGGGCTTCTGGTGCTCGGGGAGCTTTGGTCAAGCTGAGAAAAATGTATACCAGGAGAAAATGATGGAAGTAGTCGGCAGTGCATGATAAATGCAAATTAGACTGCCGAATTCCATAGATTGGAGAGTGCATTGAAGGCTGTCATGGTCAAGGAATGCTTTCCAGAAGAAGCTGGGATCGTAAAGATGAGTAGAATCAAATAGGGAAGCTAGAAGAGAGTAAGTACGTCAAGTAAGGGAATGCATAGTCTTAGAAGTCAACTGCCTGGAATGGAATTTTTTCAATAGCAAGAAATGTGGAGGCTGAGGGGTAGTGAGCAGTTCAGGCTATGTCCTGTGAGCTTTAGAAGGTTTTGGAACAAAAGAATAATGTTAAGGAGACGATATTTTAGGCAGAGTAATGTCCCCTGTGCCAGTGAACAAAGTGGCCTTGAGGAGAAGAACCTGGTGGCCTCAGCTCCCTTGCCCATCAAAAAAAACTAGCACAAATACTTTTATGATTTTCCACTAAATAAAACTGGTTTCATTTTATGTATTCCAATTCTTCCCATTTTCCTTAAACGTGGATTGCTTTTCAATTTATAATTATTTTCTGTCATTCTTCACCTACCATGTCTCCAGACACTTGTTTAAGGTCACCCTGTAACTTCAGTAGATTCTACTGTTTTAGAGTAGGAAGAATACTTAGGGAAAGATTATACAACGTAAGTGCTTCTCAACCCTCAGAGATTTATTTTCAGTGAATTCATTTTAGTATCCCTGGATGGTGTGAGCTCTGACCTGACATTGCGCTCATAAGGGTACCATGTAAATACTGTTGAAGTTTAAAAGGTAAATGCCTTAGCATTTCCCCCTTGTTACTTTTAGTCAGCGGTGTCATCATTTGGGAAATGTCAGTAAGGTTGAGGAACAGTCAGTGCTGTTTCATGGGCTCACACTTAGGTTGTCAAGTGCCCCACCACTGCCACTACCACCAGTAAGCACCAGGGTCTAAGGAGAGGGCTTGCTTGACATCAGCTTTCTCCACTCATGACCATGTGTAACAGTATGAGCACTTTAAAAATAAAATAAGTCTCATGATTTCTGGAAAAAATTCTTAGCAGTGAGATGAGGTTGGCTAAGCCCCACACAAATGACAACAGCGTTTTCTTTTATCTCCTCATTCTGACTTGTTCGTGTGCCCGCTCTTCAGTGTGTCTGTGTGATGTGATGTAATGCTTTACATCTTGTTTTGTATCAAGAGTGTTTGATCATAAATCAGCACTGAGGATTGAGGGCTTAAATTCTCAGATCCAGGGATTAAAAGAAAGGGAAGGAGGAAAGCAGAAATGAAGAGAAGAAGAATATGTGTGTGTGTTTCCGGGAGGCTGTTCCTTATTCTCAATGCTTAAATCACCAGAGAAAAGGGATCGTTGTAATATTTATTACAGCTAGGATGAGTCATTTTAGACTTAAAAAAATCAAAGGAAGGAATGGTGTGTCAGTCACAGAATTCAATGACTCACCGCAGTGCTTCTACGGTTACCCTTTCTTTAGGCTTGCCTGTCCTACCCAGTCCTTCTCCCCATTAGAAGACAGAATTGAAGAGGATAAAGTCAGTCCAGCTGGGCATAGCAGTGACTTCTACACAGAATACTGATTTACACATATGTGTAACATTCAGTTGGGGTTTGACCACGCAGGATGTTTGTTTGTTTGTAGCCACACAGTTTTCCAAGTCTTTCAAATTTTTAAGGATTTTGAATTTATCAATGCAGTATAGCTTATCATTTAATGCCATAGAAAGTAAGATTTCATATTTTTCATGTGTTGTCCAGGGCTACTTGAAAAAAATTCAGTGGATTAAAGTTGTGGCAGATATTTAGTTAAACAATAGAACAATTATTTTGAATAAAAACTTGAATATTTACCCTGTTTATTTTATTTTCCTGGGGGTCAGGAATAACCAAGTGACAGTTTATAGGTGTCTGTGAGGCTGGAACAAGAACATAATAAGACCTGAAAGAATAAATGAGTGTTAAATGCTTCGTCTTAGCGTGTTGCCTGTGTACTTGTAATGGTAATTCCGATGTGGGACTAAATTCATGATTCAGAATGAACCTTTGAAGGTTTAATCAACATAAATTGTGTGTTACCTGTTGCAAAGTGCTGTAACCCTTAGTTCTTTTCCAGTTCAAGGTTATTCTTAGGATTTACATCTTTGCTGTTGCTACTATTCTTTAGGCATATTCAAAACATGAGTGAGATCAAGACTGATGTTGGACGAGCTCGGGCGTGGATAAGATTGTCTCTAGAAAAGAAACTCTTGTCCCAGCATCTCAAGCAGTTGCTCTCTAACCAACCACTCACCAAGTAAGAGCTTGCCTCTTGAGGCACGTCTGTGTTTCTATGACCTGTGTACTTACAAAAGCAAATTGCATAAGCTCGCAGATGAGTTTTATTTTTCTTACATAACGAGAAGTCTCGAGGTAGGCTGTCCACAGTGCCATCATGGATGCGGGCTCTTTATCCCTCTCCTCGACAGTCCTGTGTGTGCTAATCACCTCATGATCACACGATGGCTATTCTTGTACAGATTACTGAGTATGGCTGGTTTAAAATAAGTATCACCAACAAATTGCTGTCCTGAAATTTTCATTCCCGCTATCTATCAGAATTGTTATTCAGTACCCCTCCCCCCTTGTCAGCAGTGGCCATCATTTTACAATCTTTATTAGTGTGATAGACAAAATGGATTCGTGGTTTTTTTTCCCCTTGATTTACTAACTCGGTTAAAAATATATTGTCAACTGTCTGTATGTTCATTTTTGTGAATTGTCTGTTCTTTTCAGATTAATGTTTCTACCCATAGTTTGTCTAAGTGGAGGTGTTTACTTTTAATGGAAGATGGAATATACTATACTAGTGATTTGTGCTTGTCTCACCCTTTCCTAGAAAGCTTTATAAGCGTTACGCTTTTCTACGTTGTGAAGAAGAAAGAGAACAGTTTCTTTACCACCTTCTTTCCCTCAATGCTGTGGACTATTTCTGCTTCACCAGTGTGTTCACCACTATCAGTAAGTCTGGAGAGTTGACTGCCAAGTGACTAATAGAACAAAAGTTCCCATTTTTAAAGCGAGACGTACCATAGTACAGTCAGGTAGCCACAGTGATACCCCTCCCCCATGGCCCTTCAGAAATGACGGTTATGCTCCAGCTGCTGCTGGAAGACCACCCTCAGCTCTCAGCCCTGTGGGGAGTGCCTCACCAAAGAAAACTACCTTACCCCAGGTGAGCCCTCCTTCCAGGGCCAGCCAGCCTCCTGTGACTGGTCCGAGGACTGTCCCAGAACTCACCATCCGATCAGCTGAGGACTCCATTGTGATTGTGTCACCGCTCAGTTTGTCCCTCAACCGACCTGCTTTCGTCCTCACATGTTGGTCCCAAAAGCAACATTCTGAATGCTAATTTCTGACTCAGAGTCTGCATCCCAGGAAACCCAATCTGCGACAGGAAATGGGATGGATGTGAAAAGGAATGTTTTATTAACCAAATATTCCTATATCTTATCCAACACATATAAATTCAAAGAATGAGTATATGATAATAAACTTCTATAAGGGAATATCACTAAACTTTGGTGATTCGGAAAGACTTGAGGATCTTGACGGACGTGGTAGCTCTGCAGAGGAAGAAAATACTGATTAGAGATGTGTTTTGGATAAGCTCAATTACAGCATTTATTCTATTCGCCATTACTAATTTTTATTTGCAATGGGTCCCCTTCCCTACTTTAGAGAATTTTCACTTGTGTCAGTTTGGAGTTGTATTCAGCCGCAAGTGCCAGAAACTTAAAAAACAGTGGTTTAAACAAATTGGTGATTTTATTTTTGTTACATAACGAGAAGTCTCGAGGTAGGCAGTCCCCAGTGCCATCATGGATGCAGGCTGTTTATCCCTCTCCTCCTAGACAATCCCCAGTATGTGCTAATGACCTCATGGTTACAAGATGGCTATTGTCAATCCATCTTCCAGCAGGAAGAGGGAAGAGGGGTCAGAATCTGCTAGAAAAACAGTTTTCTAAGAAATCACAATAACCATCACTAAAATTTCACTGGCCAGAATTGTGTTGCTTTTCAGTTTTTCTGTTCTCTGGTAGAGGCGAACAAGGTAAAATGGAGTTGGAATTGTAATTGGGCCAACCTGTAAAATCCGTCAGGCTACTGAAAATATCCGTTAGTCTACTGAAAGTATAAGAAGCTAAAATGTTATTTACAGCTTTGAAAGAGAAGAAATAGAACAGGGGTAGTTAGGACTCCTAAGATCCTCCTTATATCTGCAGATTTCTCTTCATCTGAGAAACTTTCAATATGAGGAATTGAGATTCTCATAAAAGAAATATTCTGAGTTTAAATAATATTATTCTTTTTATACTTTATTGAATAACTTCCATGCATCTGTGGGCCCTTTGCAGCCACAGAACTGCTGACCTTAATAGGCCTTTTTCAGCAGCTTTTCTAATCGTGTCAGTGAAAGATTCAAATGAGAGAAGCCTACGGCACCTAAAATAGTCTTGCACTAACCTCTTCTGCTTTCAGTTTCAAAAACGGTTTGATTCTGGTTACTAAACCATGAAACTAAGGCCTTTCCTCTGACATTTTCCTTTCCTTCAGCCAAAGTCAAAGGACAGAAAGGGAGGTTATCCATCCAACATAAAGAAAGCAGTCTACCCTGCACTTCTACATGAGATTCAGAGATATTAGTATGAACTCATGTTTATATATATGTAATATATATATATATTATATATGTATAATAAATGTAGTTAGATACAAAAATAAATATGGATACATAAAAAAAAAGAAAAAAAAAAGAAAGCAGTCTATGTAAAACCGAGGAAATAAATCATTTATCCCATTCATTTTCTTCATCTTAAGAACACATTGAACTATAAGCCCATATTGTAAGGCTGTATCTGGGAACCTTGTCTAGTTAACTGTTTTTCATCTTACATGTAGTTCTTTCAAGGAGGGCTTCTAATATGCCCTCTTGTGAATGAACAGAAATCCTAAGACTTAAAACAAAAAATATTAATTCTACCCTGCTTAAAAAACAAGAAAGATGTCTCTGAAGGATACAAATGTGCTAATGTGTTTGAGCCAACCCCATTTTTTAAAGGAAAATGATGGGAGTATTGTAATGTCTAACTTTATTGTTTCTGCATTTGAGCAGAAGACAGTGGTGGGACAGTGACATCTAGTGGTGCCTTTTGAAGAGCTTGCAAAAAAGGTTTCACAGTTCTTTCCACATCTTGATTCTTTTCCTCCCGCCCCTCTTTGAGTCATCTTAATAGTTTTCCAAGTTGTGGGTTACAGACTTATGTTACGTCCAGAATGCAGGTGCCATTATTTAGTATTCTTGGCTGTGCACATTGAGCTGTAAAATTCGGATGGGAAAGTTCTGAGGGGCAGTGCGTTAAAGCAGAGCCCAAGAAAATCAGCAACAAGGGGATACTATCCAAGAAGTCATGTACCCACTTTTTCATATGAAACCATGCCAGGAACTATGTTCATTTGTACTCGATTTTGGAACAAAATTAATATAAACATTAAAGCAATGAAAATACTATATAGCACCAACAATGTTCATGTCATGTTCAATGTTAGTTCTGGTGCTGGTTCCTGAGATTGTTTCTAAACGTAGTGATGATTACTATCACCATGGTGATACGCACGCTGTGCCTGCATGGTGATGGATACACTGGGGAAACCAACACAAGTATTGGGACTTACGGCTTGTAAACTGGACCTCACCGTTCTTGTCAGGGAGAGGTTATAACTTCATCTTTTTGTTTAAGGACATCTTGATAGAGCATAAAAAGTGAACTATCTGTGAAAGCCAGCAGAGTTCTTAATACACATTTGTTTTGTTATCAAGAGAATTTTATTGTAATTTTTCATTCATTTCAGCCTTTTTTTTTCAGTGATTCCATATAGGTCAGTCATCATCCCCATCAAAAAGCTGAGCAATGCAATCATTACATCGAACCCCTGGATCTGTGTGTCCGGGGAGCTGGGAGACACGGGAGTGATGCCGATTCCCAAAAACCTCCTCGAAATGACTTTTGAGGTAGGTTCAGCTGATACCTGTCTTAACAGAAAGTGTCCTGTAGCTCTACACAGGATTCAGTTTCCACTTTTTCACTTTGCCTTGAGTCAGGTAATATAGGGAACACTCAGCGCATGCAGGGTCATTTTTGTGATCACATCTCTAAAGTTGTCTTAAACACTTAGGCTCATTTGTTTTGTATTTTTGTTGTTATTTTCATTGTTAAGCTCTATTTTCCTGCTTGTGATGATGCACTTTGGGGCTCTGCCAGGTCCTGTCCCATGATCCCCAGTGTCTTAGCACTGACTGCTCGCCCCACAGTGGTTCTTGTCCTTACTGTAAAATGCTCCCTGCCTGAACCTGGACAAAAGGACAGGAGAGATGACATCCTTGCTAATGGCTTTTAGACCACATGGTGACATTTGCAAAGTGATTTTGTAAAAACACCTTTCAATATTGTAGACAACGTTGAGGTCTCACCTGGGGAAGTATTCCCATATGTATGAGCCCACACGCAGGTTGATCCTGGCATGCAGGAAAAAGACAATACCTGCTCTTGTTTCAGGAGGGAAGTGGTACTAACTGAACATCCTGTTCTCATGTTCCTTGCAGTCTAAGAATAGCACTTTCCATTCAAAGTTTTAACAACCCCCAAGAGCCCATTTTGGCCCTATCTATCCAGTGGATTTGCAGCCATCTGTATATAAAAGATTAAAACCCTTGGCTTTTCTTGACTACCAAGTATGGGATATAAACTGCATTTTAAGTCCCATCATTGCTGTTTCCTAACTCTCAGTCTACCCACTTCTTCCTATCTCTGCAGCCACAACTAATTTAAGAGGCCATCCTCCATTCCCTGGATGCTTTCTCACTGCCGTACAGAGAAGTCAAGGGCTTTAAGAACACATAGCTCTGATGTCCCCAACCTTACACAGCCAGTTGGGGTCTGGGATCTTATATCAAAATTTAAAAGTCAGAATTTAATTAACATATATTTTTACTATTCCTGTTATCATCGCTTCCTTTTGTACTTGTTCTCAAAGGACGAGGAAGGATGTCAATTAACTATGCTTTTGTTTTATGGTAGCTTCAAAGACTTCTAATGGATGAGGTTTGAGGTCACTCCTGCCTTAGTGTTTTATTAGAAACTTAGTATTTTATTAGAAAAATAACCATGTCACTGATTTTTTTTTTATATCAATAGTTGTTTTTCTGATCTCTTTAAACCCAGATAGCATCCTTTTCCCACTTCTTGAAATTCTTCTCATCCTTTAAAGCACAGATCATTATCTGTGTGATGTTTCTGGGTTCCCCAGTTAGAAATAATCGTTCCTTCCCCAGTGTTCTTCTAGCAGTTGTTTACATCTCTAGTCTAGCACTTTGTGCATCCTCCTCATTAGATGGTTGATGTCCATTTGTGTCCTGTCTCATTAGATGTGAATATATTTCTGTAGTGCATTAGCCAAGCACATTATGCAGAGTGGGTTCTCTGAAGCTAAGTTAGGTGGAACCAGAGTACCACAGGTAAAGCTGTGAGGTACAGGGATGCGATTGGGTACTGAATAACCTATGGTCCTGTCCCTACAGTGCCAGAACTTGGGGAAGCTGACCACTGTTCAGATTGGTCATGATAACTCAGGACTGTTAGCCAAATGGCTGGTGGACTGTGTCATGGTCAGAAACGAAATCACAGGACACACATACAGGTAAGTAAATGTCCTTGGGAGCTCAGAATTCTTTGTTTGAGACGCTTTAGACAAGAAAATGTTTAAGAATTTTTTTCTATCTAAAGCTTCCCACTGCCTTTTGAATTTTAGCTTAGTTTTTAGGGTTGTTTTGTTTTGGGGTTGTTTTGTTTTTGTTTATATAATACAAAATTGCCAAAAAAATACTTTAGAAAAACTGCTTGTGTTTGCTCCTAATGCTTAGTCCACAAGTGTTGCATATTATGTTGGAAAAAAAAAATTGATGTAACTCTGATAAAAAAGAAAGAAAAAAAGCTTAAAATAATTCAGGGAGAGGAAAGGATTTTTTCTGGACTCTGCTGGTTAAGGCCAGCACTCCCCTTTGGGAACAATCTCCTCTTCTTCTGTAACTTAACTCCCACATTAATTTATAGTTTTCAAATATTCTTTATAGAACTAATCACAGAATTTTAATATAGGCTAGGCATGAGAAAACATTAAAGAATTACTTTAACTTGGTTGGGTGATAACAATGTATGGCTCTATATAAGAGAATGTCTGTATGTTTTAGAGATTTATACTGAAGTGTTTTTAGGAGTGAAACGTCCTGGTGTGTGGGATTTATTTTAAAATGCTTCAACAGAAAATGAAGCACATAACAAAATGTTAAGTCTAGGCGGTTAGAATATGGGTGTCTGTTATATTATATTATATAATTATATAATTATGTAATATATAATTATAATATAACATTATATTATATTATATTACTACTTTTCTATATGTTTGAAATTTTTCATAATTGAAAGAAACAGCCCACAGGCACTAAAATTATAGGCTTCACCCATGGTGCTATTTAAAAAATTCTGATTAAAACTGGTAAAATATTGGTGATTCAGATTTTTTTTTTCCCCTGTCCTGCTAGGTTCCCATGTGGTCGATGGCTGGGGAAGGGCATTGATGACGGAAGCCTGGAAAGAATTCTTATTGGAGAATTGATGGCATCAGCAGCAGATGAGGATCTAGTAAAGCAATGTCGGACTCCACCCCAGCAGAAATCACCTACAACAGCTAGGAGACTGAGTATCACTTCACTAACAGGAAAAAACCCCAGTGAGTAGTTGTTTTGGTATTTTTTTTTTAATTTTCCAGAGTGCTTCAAATGTTGCAGACGTCATGTGGCCATTTCACAGAAAACTGTCACATTAATAAATTGTGGTAAGAAGGTTAAAAAAAAGAATGCTGAAGAAAATTAATTTGGGAGAAGAGACTTTAGAAAAGAGGGAGAGAAGATAAAGGGGAAAAATAAGGCAAGGCATTAGAAATAATTAAAAGCCTAAAGAATTTAGATTTAAAAAATCCTATAAAAACTGCATGTTCTGTTTCAATTAAGCCATGGAAATATGAATAATTAAACCTAAAGGAGCAACAAGGACAGTTGTATATTACAGTACTCCCAGACAGCCACCTCTAGCTATCTAGAGCCTCTTATACTAAGAGGTATTCTAAAACTTCCTCTCTCCATCCCCCAACTTCCTATAGAAAGGATGAAACAAGATACTATAAAGAGTGAGTTCTATAGATAGGATACTGTGTTCACGTGCAATTTTTAATAGTACAGTAAACTTCTGTTTATACTAATAGGGGCTTTAGTAGGCTGAGTAATGTCTCCCAAGGATATTAGATCCTAATCCCTAAAGCTGTAAATGTTACCTTATTTGGAAAAAGTTAAGGATTTTGAGATGGAGAGATTATCCTATATTATCCAGAGGTGGTGCTAAATGCAATCCCATGCATTATTATATGAGGGAGGCAGAAGGAAATCAGACGCACACAGAGAAGTCAGTGCAGACAGAAGCATTACCTGGAGTGATGCAGCCAGAGCCAAGGAATGCTGGCAGCCAAAAGCTTGAAGGGGCAAGAAGCATATTCTTCTGGAGCCGCCGAGGGGAGTGCAGCCCTGCTGACACCTTGATTTTTGCCCTGGGACGCTGATTTCTGACTTCTGGCCTCCAGAACTGTGAGAATCAATTGCTGTTGTTTTAAGCCAGCAAGTTTGTGGTAATCTGTCACAGGAGCCACAGAAAAGTAATGCAGAGGCGGTATGATCTATTGAAAAACTACAAAAGTTTATCAGTGAAGTAGTTTTATTTCAGCTATAGACAACAGCCATCAGTAGAGTAACAAAAGTACCTCAGAGGTCCCTGGTTTACTAACAAAGCAGTTTCCTTAGATAGCATTAGTGCCAACGCATTTGGTAGCACACCACAGTGATATACTTACTATTAGAATAGTATCTTAAAAGCCCCCTTATTCTTTCTTAAAGTAGTCCCCTGATTCATACATCCTTTCTGCATTCAAAAGTGAACTTTACACCACACACCCACTAGAAGAGAATTTAAGACTGGTAACACCAAATATTGCTGACGATGGAGAGCAGCTGATGCACTGCTAGTGGGAATGCAAAAGGAAAAACAGTTCGGCGGTTTCTTGTAAAAATATCCGTCTGCTTACCATACACTTGACCCAACATCCCACTCCCAGATGTTTACCCAAGAGAAATGAATACCTGTAGTTACCCTGAGAACAGTACTCAGATGTTCATAGCAGCTTTACTCGTAGTAGCCAGAATGGAAACAACCCTAGTGTCCACCAAGCACATGCTGGTGTGTCTAGTTAACAGGATGCTTCTCAGCAATACGTTAAAAATGAACGTACTACTGATGCATCTAACAATGCTTTGGATGACTCTCCAAAGCATTCTGCTACGCGAAAGAAACTAGGCACGAAGGACTGTGTCCTGTATGAGTCCGTGATACTAAATTCTGGAAAAGGCCATGTAGTCACGATAGGAGGCAGATCAGCAGTTGCCAGGGGTTGAGAGCTGGGCAACGGGATTGACTGAAAGGGGCACAGGGCAGCTTCCTGGACTGATGGAGATTTTCTGTATTTTGATTGTAGTCGTGATTACATGACTGTATGTCTATTAAAGCTCACCAAATTGCACATTTAAAATTGCTGAATTTATTGTATGCAATCATGCTGCTTAAAATTTAAAACTAGATTTCAGCTCGGTCCATCCAAATTATTACAACTTCTGAATCAGTCCAGTTTCATGGAATATTCCATGAATATTCCAAGGTTTTGAGACGCCTTATCCTCACTTTTGGTCATATTTTCCTTTCTTACTCAATAAGCAGAACATTTTAAATAAACTGTAACTCAGAGATGGGTAACTTGGTATTTTCTCACAGTGTGTGTAAGGTGATCTTTAGAAAATGAGAAGTTTTAAATAGGTTTCAATATACTACTGATCAGTACCAGAGCCCTGTACTGATCAGTAGTATGTTGAATGAATGAAGGCTTTTAAAATAGATGTTAATGTGTAAAAGAAGAAATATGCAGAGAATGCTAGGAAAGTAAAAGTAAAACTACTAGGAGCTGAAGAGGCCCCAGTATCAGTGCTTCAATCATAAGAGGTTTCCATTTTAATAATTTATATGCATTGATGTAGAAAAAAACTTACTTGAGTTTTTCCTAAAATGAATTCAGAGATTCTTAAACACTAGAATTTATAGTTTTCCCTTCATAGTATGATATGTAAATTAGATATAATAGTTAATCACCACAAGAAAATACCAAATATGTAATTTTTCTTTTGTTACCTACTTCTATCTCTGGATGAAACCTGTTTACCATGTTTTGTTTTGTTTTTAACTATTCTTGGGGTTTGGGAGGTAAAGGCAGTTTAGATCCTATTCAAGCAGCCCACCAAGCTCTCCCCCAGGAACAGAGCCTAGATGAGCAAGTGCTGGCTGGAGAAGGAAGCGGTGCCCACGTGGACCGACTAGCCTGGTCTTCAGGCAGGGTGCCCCAGTGGACCTGACATCTTCTCTTTACTTTAAACACAGCAGTAAAAACACAGATTCCAGGTTAGCCATTCAGAGCCGTGGCAGCTTTGGTCTGTGCCCACCAAAGAACTTGGAGGTAGGTGGGGTAAGGCAGTGGGGTACCCTAGGAATGAAGCTGTGGGACCTCCCCACCTCGCTCCTCAGGTCCTGGAGACTTGTCAGCACTTGGGACAGGCACCCTGCCCAGTTATTTACACCTAATGTCTCATTCAGTTTTTCCAGGGACCCATATATGAGGTGTGCATTTTTCCCTATTTTAGGTTGAGGAAACTCATACTCAGAGGAAGTTAGACATTTGACTAAGATTGTAGATTACAAGTGGTAAGGCTGGGATTTGAATCCAGGGGTCTGTTGGATTCTTTTCCATTGTGCCAAGATGTCTCTCACTTGGCCACACGGGCCTGAGGCAAGTTTCATGAAGCCCCTGGCCAAGCCAGCATGCACTAGTGAAGTGTTTCCTGCACAGGTGGGTACAGTTACTCCCCAAAGGACTTTGGGTTATTTCCCTTGCATGAGAATTCAGCCACTGTTTTTTATTTTTCAGAACCCAATGCTGGACAGATCCAAGAAGGAATTGGAGAAGCTGTGAACAACATTGTGAAACATTTTCACAAACCTGAAAAAGAGGTATGATGAACTATAACTCTTACTATAGTAAGATTTTAAAGCCACTTTGTACATGATACCTAAGGCAATACAGGGTGTTTTAATTCTCATTTGTAAGCTTTCTAATAATGACTGCAGAAAACATGCTTCGTAGCTACGCTCTGCCCTTGTTTTCGCTAGTATTTTTCTTAGACACAAACAGAGACATCTCAGGTTGTTCTTTGGCGCTGTGTTATGTTCCACAGAGAGGGAGCCTCACGGTGCTGCTCTGTGGAGAAAATGGCCTGGTCGCAGCACTCGAACAAGTTTTCCACCACGGGTTCAAATCTGCCCGCATCTTTCACAAGAACGTCTTCATCTGGGACTTCATAGGTAAATTAAAACAGGTGTATGTTATTATACGATCATTGACATGTTTCTTAGAAAACTCAAAGATCCAGGAATTGAGCAAATAACAGTTAATGATAAGGGCGTATGTTTTTAAAAATAAATATCTAATAAGCACTACCCCTGCTTTTCATTCAGTCAACAAATATTTATAGTGTCCACAGTATTCCAAACACTGTTCTACATGCTCCTGATATATATCAAAACATAAGTAAACAACACAAAAATTCCTATGGTTGATAAACCTACATTCCGGTCGGGACGGGGAAGACACACAACAAATATGCAGTTCAGCTCTATGTTAGAAGGTGATCGCTGACCTGGAAGAAACAGAGCAAGGTAAAAGGAAATGGAGTGGCAAGTGCTCTTTTAAATGGGGTCGTTACAGGCTTCGTTGACAAGGTGACATTTGAGCAGAGACTTGAAAGAAGTGAGGAAGTGAGCCATGTAGTGTCTGGGAGAAGGGCACTCCAGGCTGAGAAAACTGCAGGGCAGGTGCCCCAAGGAGGGAGTGCATCTGGCCTTTTCGTGCAATAGCGATCAGCGTGAGGGAAGCAGAGTGAGGAGAAGGACAGGATGTTGGGGGAGAGGGGTATTGACTGCCAGAGACAGGTAGTGTGGGGCCTTCTAGGCCACTGAGGAATTTGGTCTTTATCCTGCATGACATGGGAAGTCATTGGGAGGCTTGGAGCGAAGGAGTGACGTGAAATGACACGTTTTATAAGGATTACTCGAGCTCTGTACCACTGGCCTCATGTGTCTATTTAAATTTAAATTGATTTAATTTTAATTTAGGCTTTATTTCCTTAGTCACAGGGGCCCTACTAGTAGCTACCAGTTGGATGTTACAGATAGAGAATGTTTTCATCATCACAGCAAGTTCCCTAGGAGTGTGCTGCTCTAGCTTGCTAGACTTTGTAATCTTTATTTTGGTATGCAGTTCTGCTAGAATTCCAGTTTCTTTAAAGGGGTGATTAATCATTTTGTGTTTTGTAAATAAGGCCTAGGTGAAGTAGTTGATTTCATGTAACTTAGAATTTTTGGACAAAGAAAGGAAAGTTGACAGATTAGGCCCCTAGGAGTGGTTTTTTCCCCCTTCTACAATGCCTAGAATATTATTCTGTTTCTGATACGTGTACACATACCTCTTTCTCATATTTACAGATTCAGTTCCATTTTAGGGATTTTGTTGCAAAGTGTTAGCCAGCTATTGTGTAGCTGGAACAGAGGGCACCTTCTCGGTGGCTACCAGGTTTTTGCTACTTACTCCTGGTAGATCCCGGTCTTAACAGTGGAGTCTATTTTTATTTTCTTCTTTTTTGCCAGTTTCCATTTTATGAAGCTATTCTAAAGAGAGTATACTTTCCAGCCTTCTAGAATGCAGTCTAGATGAGAAAATAAACTCCCGGGAGCATATTGTTCCATCATGAAGTGTTTAATCTCTCTGTTATAAAGTGTTGATGTGTATTATAATGTGATTCTGACTTCCTTCCCCAGAGAGAGCGGTTGCTTATTTTGAAACCACTGACCAGATTCTAGACAATGAAGATGATGTCCTTATTCAGAAATCATCCTGCAAAACCTTCTGCCACTATGTAAATGCTATTAATACTGCACCCAGGAACATTGGGAAGGACGGCAAATTCCAGATTTTAGTTTGCCTTGGAACACGGTATAAAGCCAGTTCTTGACTTTCCCTGTCTTTGCTACATGTTGACCAAGAATTCAGAATGGGTTAAAACCAGGTCATGCCCCTTCCAAAGCTCTCCCGTGGGTTTCTTTCATTCCAAGTGTCATTATGAGACTACTGTTTATTGGGTACTTGGTATGTGCTGGATAAGGGACTATGCTAAGAACTTCATATACATTATTTCATGGAATCCTATTGTTCACCACCACCACTACATGAAGTAGCAACTGATATCCCCATTTTGTAGATGAGAAAAAAGAAAATAGATGAGGCACAGAGAAGTTAACCAGTTTTCCCAAAGTCACACAGCAAGAAAGAGGTACAGCTGAGATTCACACCCAGTCTCACTCTAGAGCCCAGGCTCTCAACCATTACATGATTCTGGTTCCAAAGATAGATAGATAGGTAACAGGTGGGTTGATAGAAAATCAGACACACCAACACATACACACATATATATTTACTATGTAGAGCTTTCATGGTGTATGTACACCACCATATTAAATAACATTGTGGAATTCTTACTATATAAAATCTTCTCTTTAAGACCATTTCCTACCCCTTTATTTTTTTTGAAAATGACACATACGAGCTGTATAATCCATTAATTTTAAAACAGCTCTTAGAATTATAAGGAAGGAAACACACAGATCTTGAGAAGATTTTTTTGTGCAAGTTTGTTTTCTTTTAAGCCCCTGGAGGCCCCAAGCAGAGGTGTAGGATAGACTAGTTACACTGCCCTTGTGAAAGGCACATTGAGAGATGATCTCTCAGGGTGTCTTAGGTACTTAGCGACAGATTATACTGTCCGTGTTTAATCAGGAAACACGGAAGACTGAGATTCTGTCCTGAAACAACTGCGTTACAGAACTAAGTTCTGAATTTCCTTATAAATGGGGCCCAATTTCAGCTGTGCTTTTAAAGTTCCTTTTGAACATGATCCTTATCTCCTTTTATCTCTTTACAGTTCTGATTAATTAGACCCTTGCAACCTCTTTTGTTTTATAAAAACCTAGTTAATGTTCTTCTGCTTTGATTTGTTCCTTACCTTATGTTGTATAAATTTAAAAAAACCACAAACTAATCGCTATTATTTAAGGTAGTCTTTCCTCCCAAAAGGTCAGTGTACTTTGGCATGCCTTACTACACATGTCTGAGTAACAACCTGTAAAAAAGAAATACAAAATGACATTCTGCCTCTTTTGAAAAGTATAAAATCAGAATAGAGAGTTTCTTTAATGTGCAGAAATCCTTATGGCCAACCTGTCCAGACCTTCTTTTAGAATCTGATGGGTTTTCCCAATAGCTTACACTGCCTCATTACTGTGTCTTTTTGACCAATAAATATCCAGCTTCTTGCCTTTGGTTTCCTCTCTGCTGACCTCAGAACTTAGCTAGATTTTGCCCCATCCCCACACCTACCTTCCCATTGAAAACTCCAGTATGTGCCTTGTTCTGCAGCGAGGTCAGCCGTGCTCAGGACTTGTTTCTGTTTGGGTCTGTAGGGATCGCCTGCTCCCGCAGTGGATTCCCTTGTTAGCCGAGTGTCCAGCCATTACCCGAATGTATGAGGAGAGCGCCCTCCTGAGGGACCACATGACCGTCAACTCCCTCATCCGCATCCTGCAGACCATTCAGGACTTCACCATAGTTTTAGAAGGCTCTCTCATCAAAGGAGTGGATGTGTAACCCAACTGGCTGGAAACTCGCGGTCCAAGACCCCTTGCTTCTGAACCTTCCCCATCTACGGGACCGATGTGGACTTGTCTGCCAAGGTAGTGAGTCACTATGGGGGGCGATACACTGTATCCCCCAGTTTGAACAATCATCACACCACAGACAAGGCAAAATGCTGTATTGTAGTTCATTTGAACCAAGAATTTAGTATAAAATAGAGTATTTTCATGTGTTAGATGTGTGTAAATATGCTATCTTCTTTAAGAAATTATATTACTCTAATAAGATACTTTTCTTAGATTGAATATTCCTGTGACTTAAAATGAGTAGCTTAAAAGCATTGGGAGTTAGAGGGGAAGAGTGGTGCTAGTCAGGAAGAAGCCAGTGAACATGTAAATATAGTGCAACCCATTGGGGCTTTTTATTTTCTCCAGGTATCACAAAGGAACCCAGAGTGCATTGTTATGTCGTAGCCATCCATCCAGGTGTCTGAGCCTTTGTATTGTGAATGTAAACAGCTTTACCTACTGTACGGGGTCGTCCTCACTTACAGCTTTTAAGTTACAAATGGTTTCATACATATTAATTGAGTCACTTTTCCAGCCTTTTGGGAAATTTTTTTCATCAGCACTAGATGAAGATATAATTCAAATACTTTAAATACTGAATCCCAGGAGCTTGGCTGAACTGGAAAGAGAACACACAAAGCCCTGAGAAGTGTGTTAAATTGTGGGATTATATTCCTTTACACTTTGGAAAGATTAGCTTAGACTAATTTCATTCTTGGCATTTTTATTCTTTCTATTTGAGGTACTTTGGGCAGATGTGAATTTCAAAGTGTTCGCCTGATAGTCCTAACAACTGCAAACAGCAGTTTGATTCTGTACTTTGTATTTGGCCATCTAAACCCGCAGAGGTCCCTTACCTCTTACGGATAACCATAAGCTCTGTCTTTGTTTGGTTCCAGTCACCCCCTTCCCTCTCGCCGTGCCCATCCCCCTCTCAGGAAATGGACGGAATGCCTAAGGAGGAGGAGGGCTCTGTGTGGATTGGAATGTTTTTGTGAAAGTATTTGTTGACCATGATAATGCAAATAACAGAAGGAGAGAGAAAGAAGGAACCCTTTCTGGGTGTTCAGGGCAAGCTTTACGTTCCTGTGTAAGAAGGGGTAATAATGTAAAACGACTTGCCCAGAGAAGGGGAAAGCCAGGACAGCACAGCTGGGCAGAGTGGAAGCAAAAGAAGAGGCAACAGTCCTGTGAAACCAAATGTTGTGAGTAACTTCCCAGTTTGGTCTTTCATGAGGAAGTTAAATAAATGTGGGTGAGCTAGACCTTAAGTCTTCATCTTATGGTAGGTCCCGTACCTCTAATTAGGCATTTGCACATTGTTAGCAGTGAAATTGCCTCAGCAGAGCTCTGGGTTTTATTCCCACTTGTGGCTGAGAAGCAAAGCCATGGCCTCTCAGGACCCTTGTGCAATCTGAGGGTGCTGGGCTTTAGCCAACAGTGTGGTTTCCCTTATTTCCTAGAGGAAGAAACTAATGAAACAAGTGCCTCACTCCCTTTGTCAAACACTGAATTCAACCAAGGCACACCCCCTTTTGATGTGGGACTTAGTACTTGAGGAAGAAAGTAGGGGTTAAAGTATTTAGAAACCCATGGAAAGGGTATAAGAGGGTGGTTCTGGGCGGCAAGGGGGGGCCAGAGAGTCATTTGCCTGAGGCTAAATAAGGTGTGTCTATAGCGGTGTGGCTCCCACCAGGCGCTTACTGTGTTTCAGTGATCAGAAATCATGGGATGGTCCAGTCCAAGGTTTTGTTCTTAAACCTTTTCCACGAGGCCAAGCTTCTGACACACTCTGGGCAACCAGAGAGAGGACTTAGGTTAGCACAGAGAACTGAGTCGTCTAGTCCAGCCTTCTCATGTTATACAGGGGGACACTTAAGGGTTAACGAGATGAAATACTCACTCCCACAGCTGGTCAGTAGCAACACAGGGTCTAGAATTAATGTTTTTTATTTCACCAGACTGCATGAGACTGACCTCCAAGGTACTCAGTATTAATAGTCTTTCTACCCTGGGATCTTTATTCATTCACCTATACAGATAGGAAATAAGGATTAATATTCATGTAGAATAATCATTTGTAAGGATTAATATTCATTTAACATTGTTCTCAAGTTCTTCAGAATTAACATCTATTGTAAAAACTGGGAGAAAATTGGATTTGGAGCCTGTGAATAAAACCATCGCTTTAGAAGGTAATACCCAAAACAAGTTATACCTAAAGTTTCATCCCACTTTATGTAGTATGACTGTAACAGTGAAATGACCAATTTCAAAAGAATCGCACCAGAACTGACACACCCTCTACAATACCAGGTCCTATAAAGTTGTCACCTTGGGAGCCCATATCCTTATTCCAGGGATCCAGCCAGCGCTCCAAACACTGGGGACCCCCTTGTGAGCTGCTCCACAGGCTTACGCCCATGCTTTTCTATATTGCCAGTGATGGTGAATCTTGGCCTTTAAGAAGAAATGTAATTTTTGGAAACAATAAAAAGTCCTTAGGTTACACGTTGGCGAGTAAAAAGGATGCTTAAAAAGAGTTTTGGATCACATAAGAAACCCAATTGTAAAGAAGTGAGACTTAGTTCTTACGTGGCTTATAACTGCCTCTGAGCCAATACCAAAATATTTTGGGCAGGACAGTAACAGAATCCTTAGAATAAGTGTATATAGCCTTCCACGCTGACTTGTGGAAGGACCATACCCATTTTAGAGGTATCCTTTCTGCTATGTTAACTTTTCAAATTAGTACATTGCTTTATAATCACACCTCAAAGCTAAAGTGAATAAAAATCAAATTTTGTAATTGGCTTTTTTCCCCCTCAAATTAAGTTAAAAGTAATGCCTGGAACCATAACTAGTATTTTCACATAATAATGGTTTAAGAAAAAATTGTTTTAAAATTAAATTGCCAAAAATATTGCTTCTTGAAACATGTTTTTTCCAAGTGTTTTTCAAATATCCTGAGACTCCTAACCTCAACCTTTGTGACACAGTGGCATTATGCCAATGTCGGTATTATAGGAGACCCTACAGCTTTGCCTGGTCGAGGCTCATTCGTGCCTTAACATTGACTGAGGCTCAGTGTGGAGTAGCATCAAGTGAGGTTCCAGCTGGGGGAAACAGACTACCGAGAACAAAAGGAAGGCCTTCCATCCTACTCCATCCTCTTTCCCACTGGGGGCAAGAATTTGGTGTAAGTAACCTAAAATTTGCAAAAGTCTGAGATTTCCCTCTAAAATTTATTTTAAATGTTTCACACATTTTTGTACCTTTTGTAACCCTGTGGTATTTACTTTAACATGGCTTCTTGAAAAATCATCTTAATGAACTCTGTCACACTGTGTGCGTGATATAGGGGAAACACTGAACTGCTTATATTTCCTTTTTTGGCAATAAAGCACTGTTGTATGTAAATATAAGTGAAAGAGGGGTAGAGACTATACAGAACAGTTTGTGTGCAGTACATGTTGACACCTCTAAGATATTTTGAAACATGAGGCAACAGACGAGGACCTCAGATGCCCAGGGAAATATTTATTTGACACAGTGAGAGTGTAGCTCTTAATAATGAAATTTCTTCTTTCTGCTAAGAATTACGATTTTTCAGAAGATTTTTATTTTGAGAACTGTGAGTATTTTCTCTGTGAGGTTTACAGAAACCAGTCTATCCTTTTCACCATGTTGAAAGGACAATCTGAACCTTAGCTATTTATATTTCAGTATTAACACACCTTCTTTGATTGAGAATGGAGTCTTGAGCTGTTCTCTACTTTTATAAAGTGAATCCTATTTTCAAATCATCTGTGTCTTTTCAAGTCCTGTTTCTTATGTATTTGTTATATTACCATTTAGCTTAAAAGGAAACAAACGAATAATAAACTACTAGGTCCCTTATTCTTATTAAAATACATTTATGAATCTCTTAAATCAAACTGATGTCCAAACTTTTTGAGGTGGGTGTTAATGGAGTGTGATCAAAAAATCCAAGGAGAACCTCATCCTTTCAGATTTGACTAAAGCTGATCATCCTCTCAAGGACAAAATAAAGATTGGCTCCAGAAAGATTTAACACTGAGTAATTAATACCGAAATGAAAAAAATCATCAAAAATTTCTTTTCATTTGAAGAAATCCAAGGTATCCTTGGGTTATATGGGAAGAAATCATGCTTGATCCAGTTACCTGAATGTATTTGTATGTGGCTCCAGCCTTTATTCCAAACACCAAATCTTGCTGACAGTAGAGAGACATGGTAAGAAATTCCTGTTGTCGATCAAATGAAGGTGTTATACATATAGAAAGAATCCTCTTTTGTTACACTTGAACCATGTATAAATGTATCCTGTATATCTTTTTAACAAATGAGCATTTCTGCATTTAAATTATATTGTTTTTCTTTGTATTGTTAACAAAATGCATCAGAACTGGATTTTTTTTTCTCATCTGAGCATAATATAAAATTTAAAGAGTATTGTGATATCAAGCACTTTAGCATACATATCAGAAACTGACGTGGGTTTTTCACGTTTTGGAGTACATTTAAATATGACTTTTCATGCTTTGTTCTTTACAAATAAAACTGTGGGGTTGATACTTTGTTTTGCTTCATTATTATAGAATCTTAATACTAAGCATTTAACAGAAGAAATAAATTCAGAAAGTAGAGAGAGAAAATGAAAACCATTATGTAGTAAAAATACAGCCTACTGAGCAACTGGTTATCCAGAAGGGGTAAAAAAAAAAAAAAAAAATGAACTCTACCTCACGCCATACAGAAAAATCAATGCTTGGTGGCTTAACAACCTAAATTTAAAATGCAAAACAATTTTTAGGAGAAAATATAGAATGTATTTATGAATTTTGGAAAAGGAAAGATTTCTTAAACAAGACACTCATAAATAACTAGCATTGTAGTCCATGTTGAAAACAGAAGGCAAAGACTTGTTGATTATCCACTGTGTGTTAAGCATTACTTTAGATTATGGGCATACAGCAGTTTGAACATACAAATAAATCAAATACCTGCTCTCATGGAATTCATATTCTAATTGAGGAGTTACACAATAAACACGGTAAATAAGTAATACACATAGTATTTAGATAATAGGAATATAACAAGCAAAGAAAAGGGGTTGAAGGTATGGTTGGGGCTGCTTGGAGCTGGACTACAATTGTAAATTGTAAATGGGTTAGCTAGGGAAGGTCTCACTGAAAATGAAGTTGCCTTTTAGCTGAGGTTGGGAAAAGAGTAGGAGAAATAAGTTTGCAGGAGGAACATCAAGAGCTTACTTTTGGACATAAGTTTGGAATACCTGTTAGACATCCAACTAGGGGAGCTGAGTAGGCAGTTGCACATGTGGATTGGGAATTCAGGGGAGAACAGTGTTCTGTTTGTCGTGGTCCAGTCAAGAGACAGAAACCAAAGCGATTTGACCAGGGGCACTCTAATGTAAAGAACTGTCTATTAGAGTCCGGGGAAACAGAACCAACTGGATATGTGTGTATAAATATAGAGAAATTCATCTTAAGGAATTGGCTCAAGCAATTGTGAAGGCTTCATAATCCAGAATCTATAGTGTAGGCTGGCAGGCTGGACACCCAGGGAACTGCTGCTGTTCAAGTCCAAAGGCCATCTGTTGGCAGAATTTTGTCTTGCTTAGAGGAGGTCAGTGTTTGTTTTATTAAGGCTTTCAACTGATTGGGTGAGGCCCATGCACAGAGTGGACTGTAGTCTGCTTTAATCAAAGTGCACAAGATCAATGTTAATCTCATTTAAAAAAAAAAGCAAACAAAAAAAACACCTCTACAGAAACATCCAGAATGTTTGATCAAATATCTAGGCACCATGGCCCAGCCAAGTTAACACTTAAAATTAACCATCTCAAACTATAACAAGAGATTGGAATAATGGAGGATTTGCTAATAAGTAATAAAAAGAACTCTAAAAAAGTACAAGAAGAGCATTTATGAGGAGCAGCCACTAAACCAAGGGCCAAGGCAAGGCAAACCGAAGAGTCCCTTCCCCCTTAGGCTGAGAAGTTTAGAGATGCTGCACTAGTGGACCTTGTTTGGAATCTTCCCACAGGTGTTAGGGAAGCATCCATGTAGAGGTACCATACCCCAGAAGTTGCTGGGAAGCCACTGGAGGGGGTGCTAGGGAACACGTGCGTGGAGAGGTGCTATACCAGTAAAACCCACTGCAGAACCACCCAAAGGAGCGCTGTGTGAGGTTGGTTAGTACTGAGTACCTAAAAGCCAACCCCTACACATTGCAGGAGCCTGCAGAGGGGAGCAGAGCTGAACCAGGAAAAGAAACCCTCTCCAGCGCCTTGTACTGACAACGGCTAACATTGTGCTAGCTGGCAAAGGAGAGATGTTTACAAGAGGGTCTAGCTCCTTCTTGCAGAGCAGACAATCAAGGGTTGATTTGGAGCTCAGAGGCAATGAATTGATAACTGCCCAAAACGATTTAGTTCTTTATATTCAGTTGAGGAGGAAATACGAAGGGAGTGGGAAAAGGCAGGAAGAAAAGAGTAGAGCAAATGTCTTTTGGAGGCAATGGTTTACAGCAGACACTGCCATGTTCACTTGAACTTGGGCCAGACGTATATACAGTTTTCATCGCTGCCCTTTAAAATACTGACTTTAATCAAAAATATTGATTCACTGCAGTTAATAAGGTTAGGAGGCTTTTGCAGTCTCGGGAATGAAGACCACGGTGGCAGCAGAAAAGATGGTGAAAAGTATTGGATCCTGGGCACATTTTGAAGTTAAAAGTCAGAGATGTGATGAATGTGAGGGAATGAATGAAAGAAGAATCCAGAATGACTCCAAGTATTTTGACCTGAACAAATGGAAGGATGAAGCTAGAATTTCCATTAACTGAGATAAATAAATATGTGGGGAGAACAGGCTTTGGAGATAGATCAAGAGTTCCGTTTTGGGCATGTTAAATTTCAAATATTGATTAGCTATCCAAGTGGAAATAATGAACAGGAAATTGAGTCTGGATTTTGTGAGCAATTGAACTTCAGATATAAATTTGGGAATTGCCAGCATATATAGATGGAATTTAGTGCCAAAACTGGATGAGAACACAAAGGGGGTGAGTTATTAAATAACCTCCCAAACATTAATTTTAATTCCATAATATGGATGTACCATGATTTATTGTTTGACATTTAGATTTTTCACTGTTCTGAACAATGCTATGATGAAAAACATCTACATAACTTCCAATGTTTAACTATTCTGAACAATACTATATACAAACAAACATTCTTGCTGTGTGAGAAATTATAATTTTTATAGGGCAAAGGCGCATGTCAACAACTCCATCTGGTTCAACCTAATATTTTTGATAATCCTTTTGATTCTTTATCCATGTGCTATACTTTGATTAAAATAGATACTATAACCTAGATGGAGCAATTAATCTCTGGGCTGCAAAGCTTAAAAATAAATCCCTCTAGTTAGAGCCAACATGTAGACCAGATGTTCTCTACATATGACATAATCCCAATGTCTATCATTTACCTATCCATAATTTGTGTAACCTGTGTTCTTAAACGCCCCAGAACTTTTCCTAGATTTCTCACATCCTATTAAAAAATAGCAAAGCTTCAAAATACATGAAACAAAAACTGATGTCATCAATGAGAAATAGACAAATTCTCAAGTATAGTAGGATATTTCAGCACCCCCTTTTTTCAATCATTGATAGAGTAAACAGGAAATCAGTAGAGACATAGAAGACTTGAACAATACAGTCAACCAACTTGACTTAATAGATATTTATTGAATACCCAACAACAGCAGAATACAAATTCTTTCCAAGTACACAAAGGACAGTTACCAAGATTAACCATATTTGGGGTCATAAAACAAGTCTCAATAGATTTCAAGATTCAAGTCATGCAAAGTCTGTTTTCTGGCCACAAAGGAATTAAGTTAGGAATCAATGAAAATATATCTGAAAAATCTCCAATGTTTGGAAATCATAATACACATGGATCAAAAAATGAATCAAAAGTGAAAGCAGAAAGTATTTTGAACTGAGTGAAAACAAAGCATATGAAACTTTGAGATGAATCTGAAACAGCTCTTAAATTAATAGCACTGAACACCTATATTAGGGAAAAAAAGTCTCAAATCAATGAACTATGCTTCTACTTTAAGAGACTAAAAAACAACAACAAAAAAGGAAGACAGAAAATAATAAATATTAGAGCAGAAATCAATGAAACGGAAAACCAAACAAAGCAAAATCAGTGAAACCAGTTCTTTCAAGAAATCAATAAAATTGATAAACCTCAATTGATAAAACCTTAGATTGATTAGAGAAAAAAGACACAAATTGCCAATATCAGGAATGAGAAAGGTGACATAAATACAGATCATACAAATTTTTTTTTTTTAAGATTTTATTGGGGAAAGATAACGACTTTATTGGGGAACTGTGTATACTTCCAAGACTTTTTTTTTTTCCAAGTCAAGTTGTTGTCCTTTCAATCTTAGTTGTGGAGGGCGCAGCTCAGCTCCAGGTCCAGTTGCTGTTGCTAGTTGCTGGGGGCACAGCCCACCATCCCTTGTGGGAGTCAAACCGGCAACTTTGTGGTTGAGAGCCCGCGCTCCAACCAACTGAGCCATCCGGGAGCTCAGCGGCAGCTCAGCTCAAAGTGCCATGTTCAATCTTAGTTGCAGGGGGCGGAGCCCACCATCCCTTGCGGGACTCGAGGAGTTCAACCGGCAGCCTTGTGGTTGAGAGCCCACTGGCCCATGTGGGAATCACCTTTGGAGTTAGGAGCATGGAGCTTCAACCGCCTGAGCCACCGGACCGGCTCCCAGATCCTACAAATATTAAAAAGACAATAAGGGAATATTTTGAACAACTTTTTGGCAATAAATTCCACAACTTAGATGAAATGGATGTTTCTTAAAGACAAACTACCAAAGTTCACTTAAGAAATAGATAACCTGAAGAGCCTATGTCTATTAAAGAAATTGAATTTTTAGTTAACCTTCTCACAAAGAATACTGCAGGCCAGATAATTTTACTGATGAATCCTATCAAAAATTTAAGGAAGAAATGATGAAAATTCTACACAAATTCTTTCATAAAATTATGAAGTATGCGTTAGTTTGGTAGGGCTGCCATAACAAAGTACCACAGACTTGGAGACTTCAACAACAAAAATTTATTTTCTCACAATTTTGGAGGCTAGAAGTCCGAGATCAAGGCATCAGCAGGGTTGGTTTCTTCTGAGGCCTCTCTCTTTGGCCTGGAGATAGCCATCTTCTCCCTGTATTCACGTGATCTCCCCTCTGTCTGTGTCCTAATTTCCTCTTCTTATAAGAACATCAGTCATATTGGATTAGGGCCCATCCTAATCACCTCATTTTACCTTGATTATTTCTTTAAAGACCTTACTTCCAAATTCAATCACATTCTGAGGTACTGGGTGGTTAGGACTTGAACATACGAACTTTGAGGGGGGACAGTGCAGCCCACAACAAGGGAATACTTCCCAACTCATTCCACAAGCCAGCATTACCCTGATACCGATACCAAGCAAGTAAATAACAAGAAAAGAAAGATAATTGACCAACTCTCATGAACATAGATCCAAATGTTATTTTCTCAAATGTTATCGTAGCAATTCAAATCCAGTGATAAAAATGATGTCATGACTAATTGGGGTTTATCAAGGAATGCAAAGTTGGTTTAACATTCACAAATGAAGCAATATAATTCACCACATATACAGACTGAAAAAATGAAAAAAAATTTTTTGACAAGTTCATTTAATTATGTCTTAGGGGCAAAAAAAAAAAAAAAAAAAAAAGCAAACTTCCTCACCTCAGATACACTGTGTTCAGCGATAAAATGCCTAGTCTGAAGAAACTGTTGGGGAGAAAAAATTTTCCGTCTGCCCATTTAGGTTCTTTGGCTGGTGTAATAATCAAATTAACATAAAATGGATTAACCAGAGAAAAGCAAAGTTAATTATGTACACACAGGGGCCCCTTAAGAATATGAGACCCACAGGCAGCCAGTTCTGAGCTAAGAAGAAGAGTGTAGGGTCTGGGGCTTCAAAGGGAAGAAAAACAATTGACAGGAAGATGGGAAGAGCAAGTGTTTGGTAAACAAATGTTTGCCATGCCACCAGAGAAAACAATGAGACACAGACAGGACTTTGATCTCCAGATCCTGCCAGTTCCCCATAGCTCCCCACAGCCCATACTGTTTGTAGTTACCTCTGGTGATAGTTCTCTTCCTGGACTAGGCCCCCTATCTGAATTTTTCTAGGTAGTTAAAGGGGAGGTAATAAGTTCTTCCTGAGGTTTTTTTGAGCTTTGATTGTCTTTAGCTCAAAATAGTCCAAATGCCAAAGTAGCATGTTCTGGGAAGACTAGTTCTGAACCCCTTCAAAACATTCATGACTGCAGTCGCAGTTGTGCAGTCCTCCAAAGGAAGCCAACCTACATTTCTAGGTTTCCACATGGCATGCTATTAGGACTCTTTAAACTTCTCCCCTTAAAATCATTTCCTGGCTGTGTCCATTAATCCTACACTATTAACATTATGATCCTACCCGAGCCTAACCAAACCCCGCCTTCTCCATTGAAAGACCTGTTTTCAAAACCTCAGTAAATATCCAGACTTTGCCCTTTGCCCTCCTGATAAGCTGCTAAGACTCCATCAAGGTAATGCTCTTTTTTACTGTGCAAGCAATAAAGATTGTTTTGATAATTCAGGAAGCCAGTATTCAACATTATTGACCATTCATATTTTCCCTTCTGAATGATTTTAGTAATCTTTGCCCATTTCTTCATTTTTAATGTGCATTTTTGGATTTGATGTGTAGTTTGAAAACATTTTTTAAGCTATTCCATCTGTTCTATATGATGTAAATATTTCTCTTTCCTTTTAATTTTTGGTGTTTTGTGCAGAAATTTTTAGTTTTCAATTGTTTAAAATCATTATCCATTCCTTAAAAAAAAAAAAACACAAAAAACGAAAAAAACAGCTTCTGCTGCTGTACTGCCAGGGTTCAAATCTCTACGGGCTTACTAGCTGAGGACCCTTGCTTATCATTTAACTCTGTGTGAACCCGGTTTCTCATCTGTCTCCCTACGGGAATGTAAGCTCCACAAAAGGAGGCATTTTTTATTGTTCTGTTAACTGCTATATCCCCAGCTCTTGGAACAGTGTTTGAAACATAGTAAGCACTCAATAAATGTTTACTAAATGAATTTACAAAGCCAGAAAAATAATCTTACTTACCTCCTAGGTAAATAAGAATTAACTAATCCTCATAAATATTAGTCTAGAACAATGCCTGGCACACAGTAGGAGCTCAGGAAATGTTAGCTCCCTCTCTTCTACCCCCTCAAATTCCTCCCTCTCTGAAGTCACCCCTCCCACCCCCACCTCCCCCTTAGTTAAGTCCTGTCCTTCTTCCTCCTCCCTCTTCCCCCTCCCACAGGATTGACACGCTTGTTCCCCCCTTAGTGGCACTGGTTACTTGAAGTTCTTAACCGTTGGGCCTCTGTAAGCCCTTTTGAGAATCCAAGGAAAGCTATGAACACTTCTCAAAAAAACATACCTATGCATATACACACAAACTCTAATGTACAATTTCAGGTTGCTCACAGAACCCTGACACTAAATTGACTTTTTAGATTCCTGAATTAAACAGACATCAATGTCAAAGACATTATTGTTTCAGACCAGCAAACCTCAACAGGTCACAGGAAATCCCCCCAGCAGATCTTCACTGCAAGGATCAGAGTCCAAACTAGGCTCCTCTGAGATGCAAATTGCTCTCTGCCTTTTGGGGAGAGGACGCAGGTTGTTCCTTCCTGGCTGCATTTTCAGAACCGATCCTGCTGAAGGAGGGGACCGTGTGGGACGAGGGCCAGGAGGAAGGGGGTTTCTAAATGGAAGCAGGGGTCTCTAGTAGAATCTAAGACCATTTATAAACTTCAGCAACCCTGCTAACCTACACGCTTGTGAGTTATTTATCTCAGTCTCCCAGGGGGTAATCTACAAACCCTTTCTACTGTGATGACTCATGTTTCTGTCTTCTGCAGCAGGAGAGGGATAAAATGGGAGACTGTCCCCCAACCCTCTCAGGGGAAGAGGAAGACTGCCCAGAATAAGGTGAAGATCCTGGGCCTGACCAGTAGCTGTGAGACTTCCTATAAACTCTGTCACCTCCCTAAGCCTCCGTTTTGCCTTAAGAAGACAGGGAATAGCAGAAGGGACCTCATACTTTTGTTGTGAGAAAGTGAGGTGGCTGTAAATCGCCTATACAATGTTTTGCACCTAGAAGCACCCACTAATTGTTAGTTGTTCTTTATTAATAGTTAAATAGCAACTCGAAGGAAGGACGTTGCCTGCTTCCCAAAGCCGGCTGTGGGCCTGGAGCCGCTAAAGGGCAAGAAAAGCAGACTGCTGGGAGCCGACCTGGGACTGAGCCCGCGAGACTTAGCGACCTCCTCACGACCCACAGGCCTGTCTGTCTTCGAACACTTGCACCCTCCTTCTGTCTAGATGGTTCCTTGCCTTTTTTCTGTCCTGGAACCCCTCCTAACAGGAACGTACAGATCCTCAAGGGGCTCACAGTCTCCCCCTCCCTGTAGCCATGGATTAAGACCGCCTCATCTATGCATGGTTCTGACACGGAGCCAAAAATTATTGGACTCAGAGAACCGGAAAGATTGGTCCAGCCCTTTCTTTCATTATTCTAATTAGAAACAGTCCCAGAGGTGATGTGATTTGCCCAGTCTTGCAACTTCCTGGAATTAGAAACCAATCGGAAGACTTCCATATTGCTGTTCTTTCCGCTGTTATCAGGTTACCTCGCAGCCTGAGGCTCTGCTTTTGAAAAGGAAAGACGAGGTCAACAAGGGGGAGCCACTGAAGGAAAAGTTACTCGGATTTGGTAACTGCTTATGGCAGGAGATGAGAGAGTGGGGATGCTATAGTGTGTAACCTGCTTCCCGGCCTCCTCAAATAAACATAATGTGAACAATTTTAAAATTGCTTTAGGAGATCATGAATTTTAGTGAGAGTATCTTTGGGGGGAGGAGGGGGCTGGGAACTTACCTGTTTTGTTTACCCAGCTAAGTGCCTAATGCAGAGTAGGTACTTAATAAATATCTGTGCCTACAGGACTGCATGGCTGGATGCACCCTGTTCCATCAGAGAGATGTAGGAGGATTTGGGGAGCCAAGCCCCACCTGGGAGGCATGTAAGTCCCTTCCAGTTTTTCTCAATTATGGCTTTGCAATGAATATCCTTTGTTCATAAATCCTTGACTGCATCTCTTGATTATTTCCTTAGGATATTTTCCTAGAAGTGGGATTACTGAGTTGAAGGCTATGCATATATTTAGGGCCCTTAATTCAGAACCCCTCCAGCAGTTCAAAAATAAGTCAGCTTCCCAGCAAGCTGGCCCAAACTGGGTATTCTCAGGCTTCGTTTTTATTTTTTTACCATCTTGACGGAACAAAAAGGATATTTTATTTGCCCTTCTTTGTGGACTAATTAGATTGAAATTGAACTAATTTTAAAGAAACACTCTAAGGAGCCCAGAGAAATCCTGCGTAGGTTAGGAGACCAGTGAAATGAGGCACATTCTGCCCAGTGAGGTGAAACCAAAGAGCACCTGTGTTTGGGGTGATTTGACCTGAAGATATAAACACGTGAGCCTTGCTAGAGAGGCTTCCGTTGAGCCAGGGAAGGAAACAAATGAAAAACCTGCAGACGTGTCTTTGAGGACAGAAAGAAAAGGTAGAAATAGGATAACGATTTCAACTTCAAGTCCTGGAGAAGGGGGAGGGGTGAGTGGGGAACTTTGAAAGGTATTTCCAGAAGATGAGAGGTAAGTCCCTGAGTGTCTGCTGCCAGCATGGGGGGGAGGGGGAGAGTGGGCCAGAGGCCTGCAGGGGCGTGGGGGCTGGGGGCGGCTCTGGAGATTGTACTGGAGAGACTGCTATTTTGTGTGGATCTTACAAGGCCAGGGGACCCTGAGGACTCAGAAGGAGATTTTAATGGACTTTTGAGGATCAAAGTTAAACTGCCAGGGACAAAGAAAAGTCGCAAGGAAGTGGGGGCAGCGGTGTAGCTGCGGCTGTGATCTAGGAGTGAGAAGGTAGCTTTGGTGGTTCCCCAGAGAAGAGGTGATGCTAGAGAGCTTTTCTTGGCTATGAAACAATGAGGACTTCTCACGCAGTCATAGCCAGGAACTGTTCCCCTGGTCTTCAGATATCCACTGGGTTCTTTGGCAAACCATACCCAGGAGGATAACCGATTTCCAAATGTTTACAGAGAATTTTACTTACGAATCTAGCTCTCGCCCTCAACAAAATTTATAGCCCTAATTACAGTCAGCAGTTTGTTGATAATAAACATACAGGATGTGTTTTATAGTTGTTGTTTTTAAACTTTGTGGGGAAGTTTATTTTCTTGATTACTTTAAATTTCCTAGTAAAGTCTGAAATTTACCAATCAGCTTCTAACAGCTTAGCAATCTATGAATTTTTCTGCCTCTTTAGTTCTTCTAAAAGGACTTAAGTCAAATATGAACCAGTAGTTCTTGGAGGTTTAAATGAATGATTTCAAAACCTCATCACACTTCAGAATCATTTGGTGACTTTTAAAAAATTATAGTTTTCCCTGTCACCCTCTTGGGAGACTAATTTTATAGGGCTGAGACATACCCTGGAAATGGTATTTATGAAAATCTTCCCAGCTGATTCTTATGTTGCTGCTACAAACACCAATTCTGGGGAACTGATGTCTAATGCTTACCTGTTTTGTTTGTTTTCAAATGAAGTACGGAAATGGCAGTTTTAACTTCTGAAATATTACCGTTTTGCATTTCTGGAAAGCATTCCTTTTCACCTCCTTCCTTGGCCAGCAACGGCTTCAACTCACTGGGCTCTTCAGTCCTGACCTAACATTCTGATGCTGTTGCTCTCACTACCCAGTGTTCTCTCCGGTGTCCCCTGATTCCCTGTTTTCCTCTCTGGCAGCATATTTTGGGCATTCTTTTTTGAATGACAATTGGTCTTTTCTTCTTATACTGTCTTTCAAAGCACTGCTGCTATTCAGGGTGTCCTGGAAACTTGGGGAAACTGACCCTGGGCCACATAAACCTTCCCAGGATTGGCATGGGGTGCTTATAATTCTCAAGTCAGCATCGCTCACTTTCTCTGGGAAGCTCTCCAGATCCTCCCATTTCAGCTGCCTACTATTTACTCCTGGATGTCCCACAAAGCACTTCAAACTCGATATGTCTCAAATATTAAGTTTCCAGCCATGTTTGTCCTCTGTGTTTCATATCTCGGAGAACGCCTCTACCAAATTACTCAAGGCAGAAACCTGGGGGTAACCCATTCATTCATTGAAAGCCAGTGTTCTAGGCACTGGGGATTCCAGAGGCCGCAAACCAAAAATCTCTGCCCTCACTGAACTTGTGTTCTGAACAATAAGCAACAAGTTCCTAAATCTAGTGGATTTTAATTTCTCTAGACTTCATTCTGCCTCTCCAGTCACCACCTTAGTCAAAATCCCTCTAATGGCCTTCCTCTTTCTCTCTCTCTGACTCCCTGTAGGCCTCTCTCCCCATCAGCAGTAGAATTTTCTAAAGCCATATCTTAAATTTTAGCCTCCAGCTTTAGCTCTCCACCCCTCCCAGATGAAGTCGACCTTCACAAATGTGGGTTCAAAGGTTTTATATCTTCTGGGCCCTGCTAGTCTCTCCACCACACACCTCCACCCACGTGAACCACTTTCTGCTCAGCCACACTTATTGAAGCTGCAGGAGGGAAGGGAGGGAGTCGGGACACGTGCCTTTTCCCGAGTCCCTCCCTTCCCTCCTGCCTGGCTAACTCCTGTTCAGTCTTCAGGTCTCAGTTTGGCTACTGTGACAGGCAGCCTCTAAGGTGGCCCCAGTGATTCCTGCCTCCTAGTTTCCATGCCCTTGTGATGGTAGGAATATGTCTCTGTGAGTCCCCAAGTGATGTAGGGGACTTTTGAATGAGTGAGTGAGTGCTGGGTCATGTCTCATGAGCCCAAAAAATGAAAACACGGACCCAGGAGCGGCAGCGTTTTAAAAAGAGGATAGTTTATTGAAAGCAAAGGGTCAGAGCTCCCGAGCAGGAAGGGGTCCCGAATGGGGGTGCCCAGTGACTGAGGCAAAAAAGCTCTTACTTTTATACCTTCCCTTGCCTGCTTGAGGAAAGGGGCCAGAGCCTTCTAATGGAATTCGTCTATCAGGTTTGTCCTGTTTGCCCATGCTGAAGGGATTCACGAAATAACCCACTCTTATCTATCAGATGTGCTCTTTTGTCCCGCCAAAAGGGATTTGAAATAGTTTATTAACCTCAAGGCACATTCTCGTATCTTTGTCCTGGAGTGAAGGAGACATTCCAGAACCTGGAGTTTCAGGATATGGCTGCTTTTTTGTTTATTCCACCAGGGACCTTCCTTTCTACCTGACGACATGCTAACTAACCTGTCTCACTGGTGGGTGAGCTGGATTTCCTGATGTGATTCTGAAGAGCACATTATGGCAGAAGCAATGGGATGTCACTCCTGACATTAGGTTCCATAAAGATGTGGCTTCTTTCTTGGGGCTCTCTCACTTGCTTGCTCTGTGGTAAACCAGCTGCCATGTTATGAACTGCCCTGTGATGAGGGCCAGGTGACAAGGAGCAGAGGGAGGCCCCCCAGCCCACAGCTGTGAGGAACTGACTCCTACCAGCTACCATGTGAAGAAGCTGGGAATTGGGACCTCCAACCAGTTGAGCCTGCAGTTCACTGTGTTTCCCTGAAAATGAGACCGAGCTGGACAATCAGCTCTAATGTGTCTTTTGGAGCAAAAATTAATATAAGACTTTGTATTGTATTGTATTATATATATTATATCTGTTATACATATATTACATATATTACATACATTATATTATTATATTATGTTATGTTATGTTATATTATATTATACCTGGTCTTATGTTATTGTAAAATAAGACCGGGTCTTATATTAATTTTTTCTCCAAAAGACGCATTAGAGCTGATTGTCCGGCTAGGTCTTATTTTCGGGGAAACACGGTGAGATGGCAGCCTCAGACTCAGATGACAGCATAACTGCAACCTCATGAAACACCTTCAGCAGGAGGCACACAGCTAAACCACAGCTGGATTCCTGACTCAAACTGTGAGATAATAAACGTTTGTTGTTTAAAGTAGCTATATTTTTTTCTTGTTTTTTTGTTCTTTTTTTAAGGAGGGCACAGCTCACAGTGGCCCTTGCGGGGGGTCAAACCTGCAAGCCTGGTACTATCAGCACCGCACTCCAACCAACTGAGCCAACCAGCCACCCCTATGTATCTATGTTTTTGTTGATTTGTTACACAGAAATAGATAACCAAACTGCCTCTGGACCCCTGCCCCTCCTCCACACCAAATTCAGTGCCCTCTGAGTTCTAGAACCAGTATGTTTCTACCTGTCTGTCCCGAGTACTTAGTTCTTATTATTGTAATGAGGGATTTGTCCATATCTTTGCCCCTGGGTTGTAGGACCTGTAGGGAAAAGCAGAGAGGAAAGAAAGTCACTGTTTTCCTTTTCAAGACTAAATCCCTGCTCTGCTTCTGGCCTCACCTGTATATACCCACAGTGTCCACTGGGGACTGCCCTGAAGGGCAACTGCAACCCCGGGAAGAGGCTCGGGCAAGCTAGAGCCAAGTCTCCCCGCCCCCATCCCTGGACACGAGCGTACACACACAGCCATGCACACACACTGACACTTCGGGCCCACTGCCCTTTACTCAGGAGGAGAGCGGGTGGAGCCACTCCTTGCTCCTTTCACACACACACCCTCAGGCTACACTTTTGTGGCTTTTCTGAATGAAAGGTGGGGAGGGAGAACCACCTCAGTCCTGAGCCTTCCACTTTTGTGAACTGTTCAGTTTCTCCACCTTTGTTTCCAGCCAACAGAACTGTTTCAGGAGGACTTGGTGGTGCGTCCCTGCAAAAACAAACAAGGAAAAAAAGAAAAAAGAAGCAAGCCCTTATGCTTCTGGATGCTTTCATTTTCTGATGTCTCAACCTGTAGGCCGCTTACTGTCTCTGACTTAACCCTGAGATCTGAATAAGGTGCAGCCTCCGTTCCTGGGGTATCTGGCAGCATCTCCATCTGGATAGGTAACAGCTCTGTGCTGTGGGCTCTCATGCGCTCTCCTGCCCTTTGCTAGATAGAGGATGGCTCAGTGTCCTCCTGGTGGCCATCTGCTACCCTATGCTGGCCGTACACTGCAATGGTGGCCACTTCCCCAGTCTCCCCTAGCCACTCCCTCCCGCCCCACCCCCACCCCATGGCCACAATCTGCCAACACGTCCAGTGTGCCCAAGGATGATGAATGAATGTTTGAGAGACACGCCTGGGTATGAACACACCCCTGTCTATTTTAGAAAAAAGCTTCTAAATAACATTGCACCCTATAGTGTGTGCTTCTGTCCTCTCCAGCCTACTCCAGCACTCTCAGCACTTCCCCTCTTGGGCCTTCCTCCTGCAATTGCTTTCCGCTCATCACTGTTGCTAGGATGGTCACGCTCATCAACTGTGCTCTAGCTGTGTAGCGAGGGCCAGATGAGTTCTGCCATTTATGATTTTTGACCCTGGTTATGTGACCTGGCCCTCCCAGGCCTCATCTTAGATAGGGTCTGCTATTAAGCTATTTCCCCAGTTGTTCTGAGATTACATTAAACCACAACTATGACAATGCGTGGCATATAATAGTGGTAAGTGTTCAATACATGCTTCTTGTCGTGTGTTTCAAAGGACCTTAGCAATTCTTGTCCTTTTTTTCCTTGGAAAAACATAAAGCGAAAGAAGAGTTTTGATGTCTAGTTGATGAAGTGCCATATTAGGTTTTTTGTTTGTTTCTTGGCAGGGGATGGTCGGAGAAGGTTGAGGATGACGTTAGGGGACCACTATTTTTTTGGTTTCTCATCTGATATTTTGGCTTCTGCTGTTCTGAGGTAATGCTCTGGGAACCAGCTGCTCAAATGCCTGAGGAATGGATGTGTCTGAACCTGCCACTGACTCCCAGGTGGTATGGTGTTTTTTGCATTTGTATTCAGATCTCTGTGCCTCTGCTTCGTCCCCATGACAGATGAAAGGGAAGCGCCCACATCCCCGAGAGCACATAAAATGCAGTGGCTAACATGCTGCATACCTCTTGCCATTATCAGCAGGTATGCAGCCTCTTAGGACCCACATACATCATTCAATTTCCAGATCAACAAACACTTGTCTTTAAAAATTAAGTGCATGCAACTTTCTTTTTGTTGTCCAGAGTAGACGCAGTAAGTAAGCTATCTAGTCATGGATTTCAGTGGTCTTTTCCAATCAGTTAAGTTTATGGTTTTGTGTGTAGTAGAGCCTGACTTGAAACATAATCCGAAGAGGAGCCAAACACATTATGTTGAAGTTTTTAGATATTGAAATCAACTACAGAAGTTCCTATACCCTCAGAAAATCCATTATTGTAGCATTTCAACTTTTCTCAACAGTGTAAAAATTACCATAGTTTTGTAAATTACAGTTTAATCAAGTGCACATCAAAATTTGAGTTCTAAAGTCGATATACTGCCTCCTTGATAGTATAAACAGGAAGGAAGAGGAGAAAAACGTTTTGACAGTGGAAATAATTTGGCATTTTGTAAAACTAAAGTCAGCACTTCAAGTAATACTCCAAAGGGACATCTGCTTTCAGCCAGTCTCTACCAATGATGTCTGAACATGCCCTCCACCAGAACCACTTAGAGTTGTCTGCCATTTAAACTGATAAATACTAGTCATCATGTATAATAATAATTGGTAAGGCATTTAAAGAAAGCAAAATAAAGATGTCAGGGAAGGAGGCTGACCGGGTTGGACTGGTTGCTCAGACAGGACTGTGTTACTGTAGGTCATGAAGTCCAAGGTGCTCAGTTTTGAAGATCCCCAAACCCCATATTTTGCTGTTTTTGAGGTGATCACTCAGGCTCATAGTAGGAGCTAACAGTAACCAAACTCCTAAGAGACTGATGTGCAAGCAGCTGCCAATTTGTACTTTCACAGTAAGAAATACACTGCCAATAAGACCAGATGGTTAGCAGAGTCTCCCGTATGGGACTAAGTATGAGGCAGTGAGCGGGAAGGCACAAGTTAAACTAGGATAATAGCAGTCAGAGGCCAGGAGTTCAAGATCGGATCTTAGAGGTCAACAAATCCTTTATTATCTTGGTAAGTGAAAATGCAGTTTACAAAACAGTATATACAATGCAACCTCAACTTTGTTTAAAAATAAAAATAAACCTGGAAAAACATATAATGATGACAGAATTTTTAATTTTTTTATACTTTTCCTCAAAATAATTATGAGTTCTTTTTGAGGGAAGAAAATAAAGGATAAATTAAATGTCCTACATTAGAGACTTTGTTAAATTAATCATGAAAATCTATATGAAATGCTATCCGGTCATTAGAAATCATGTTGTAGAAGAGTTTTTAATGCTTAGGATAGTAACAGTTAATATTATGAGGTGCCTACTATGTGTTAGGCTTTGTGTGTGTCTAACTCATTTACTCTTGTACCAAACCTACAAGATAGATGAGAAACCTGAGGCAGAGAAGTGTTCAGAAACTTGCCCAAGGTCACATAGCCGACCCCAAGGTTAGTTTCCTTTTTTGTAAAACGAGTTCTCTTCCTGACATTAGTTCATCAGGGTGATATGTGAATTAAAGGAGATAATGAATATAAAGAAAATAATCCAGTGTCCAGAACAGGGGTCAGCCAACTTTAGCCCACAGTCCACATTCAGCCCTGCCATCTGGTTTTGTATGTCCCATAAGATAAGAATTGTTTTCACAGTTTTAATTAGTTGAAAAAAGCAAAAGGGGAATAATATTTCATGCCATGTGAAAATTGTATGAAACTCAAGTGTAAGTGTCCAAACATAAAGTTTTATTGGAATCCTGCCAAGCTCATTCATTTATGTGTTGTCCATGGATGCTTTCCTGCTTTTCTGGGAGGAATAGCTGTGACAATGGCTGAACTGCCATGCTTAAAATAGTTACTCTCTGACCCTTTACAGAAAAAGTTTGTGCAAAGCTCTAGTTGAGGTCCAGCACTGATTATAACAGTTATATGAAGAAAGTCTTCTACTAACCAGGTAACATAGAAGTTTCCAGCTTTGGCTGCACTTCAAAAACTTCCTCAGGTATCGCACTGCCCTCCCTAAACTGTTCTCCTTCACAATTGTGACTTATCCTGTAGGAAAGCTGAGGCATTTGTGTCTCATATGTTTGTGTTTACATATGTATTTTATTTAATTAACACAATAGTTCTATAACACTGGTATTATGAGCCTAGTTTTATAAATGAGGAAACTGGGACTCATAAAACTTAGATAATATGCTGAAAAATTATGCAGCTTAGGAAGTGGCAGTAATAACAGTTTTATGGAGCAGGGTCAGTACGTAAGTATCCGTACCACGCATACACTGCCTCCATGCACCTCTTTGCTGTTTCACATGCTTTTTTTATTCTACTCTGTATGACCCTCAATCACTTCCTGTTTGGGGAGGGCACCCCGATCCTACATAGAAATCAAACAATAACCCCACATCTACCAAGGTGGGGTAGCTAATTCTGGGGTCAACTATAATTTACTACTGGGTAAAAGCTAACCTCAGTTACTCCTTTCACACCTAGGTAACATTTTAATCTAAGTGTATTTTAACTCCATTCTTTAATCTCAGTATGTTTTAACTCCGTTTAGCCTACATTGTTATTTTTGTTGAGGGACTCTGTTGGTGGACATTCGTAGTGGGAAGAGAGCTCAATGGCAGGTCGATGGGAACTTCTATTTGGGAAGGTCTGACTCTATTAAAATCGCGCTATGCAGACGTTCACCTTTCCACAGGGCACTTGTGTAATCCTGTATGTGTTCGGTTTTACAAAGTGAAAAATGTTTTCCTTTGTACTTTTGCATTTGGGTGCCTCATGCTGGCTGGTAATGCCAATTTACAGCAAAGGAAAGACCCACGGATAATGTTAAATTCAATGGTACAGTGTTTATTTACTCTAAGCTTGGAGCTATAAAAACCTTGGTGCTATATTTATCCTCTTTCATGTAGAATCTGGACTTATTTTGTCTCTATTTTCATAGTTCTTTTTAGACTGTTACTTCACATCAGTCTTTTCCCTTCTGGGCACGTTTAATTTCTCCTGCGTTTGGACCCTCCCCAGGTCACCACTCAGTAGCCACGGCCGCTCAAGGGGAAGAGAGCATTGGCTTCATTTACTAGCACTGGCTTTGAAGCAGCATCGTCCAGTGGCCATGCTTGCAGGAACTATGCACAATACCTCTGGGGTCCCAGGCTCAGTCAAAGAGCCTGAAAGACCCAGTTGAAGGTGTCTTGCAAAGTTGCTGCTTTCCTGGAATAGCAAGTTTTACATAGTAAATGATTATAAAGAAACTCATTAGGAAAGTCATATTTTACCTCCTTTTCTGTCATCGTTATAACAGAGGATTCAGTCAAGTTTAATTTATTCATCCAGGTGCCTGTGGAAGGGGCCTCATTTGTTTGGCTTTGTTTTGATGAAATCCCTTGTCAACTGTGTTCCCAGCATCAGTGAGCTAATCCTGCCCCTCTGTCAGATCCATGGTAGACAAAGGCCACTAACACAGTCTCCAGAATGAGAACGGCAGAGGATCTATTAATGTGTCAGTGGCTTGTGAATTATGGCCAAGAGATTTGCCCAACATATGGCACAAGGTTATCACATTGTAAAAGCAACTCATTTGAAGCCTAGCCTCCACGCACGCATACAGACACTCGTAACTACTTCATGGTGAAAAACATTAGGCCCAAGGACACATATTCTTGGGAATTTGAAGCAACCACTAAATTACAGTAGACTTACTCTGTTGGGAGTATTTTACTTCCTATGGATAAAAATTAATTAGAGATAAAATAAAGTCAGAGCAGCTTTCAGGGATAAAGAGGACAAACAGCCACATTTAGTTCTAAACCTTGATTAGGACTGAGGGGTGGGGTCCACGGGCAGGAAAGAGCGCTATGACCAGAGTCCATTGCATCCATGAAGACATTTCAATGGAAAGGAACAATGTGATTTCATAGAGACAGGTGCCGCCTGGCCTTCTGACAGCCCCTCCAGACAGGCCCATAAGGTTTGGCTTTCACCTTTGCAGATTCAGAATCTTAAATTAATTAGCAGCTCAAAATTAACAGGATTCAGGGCCGGCCCGGTGGCTCAGGCGGTTGGAGCTCCGTGCTTCTAACTCCGAAGGCTGCCGGTTTGATTCCCACATGGGCCAGTAGGCTCTCAACCACAAGGTTGCTGGTTCAATTCCTCGAGTCCTGCAAGAGATGGTGGGCTCCGCCCCCTGCAACTAAGATTGAACACGGCACCTTGAGCTGAGCTGCCTCCCGGATGGTTCAGTTGGTTGGAGTGCGGGCTCTCAACCACAAGGTTGCCAGTTCGATTCCCGCAAAGGATGGTGGGCTGTGCCCCCTGCAACTAGCAACGGCAACTGGACCTGGAACTGAGCTGTGCCCTCCACAACTAAGACTGAAAGGACAACAACTTGAAGCTGAATGGCACCCTCCACAACTAAGATTGAAAGGACAACAACTTGACTTGGAAAAAAGTACTGGAAGTACATGCTGTTCCCCAATAAAGTCCTGTTCCCCTTCCCCGATTTAAAAAAAAAAAGATACTGAAAATGGATTCCCGAGTGGATATTTAAAAAAAAAAAGTTAACAGGACTCAGATACTAATTCGCTAACAAAGCTCAAAGATAGGAAGGTATAAAATAGAATGCCAAATTATTCATTTCCAGTGAGAAATATAACTGCCCAACTTAACCGGTATTGAGTCAGCTTAGTCACAGTATTCTCTTACCTGTTGGTAAGAGAGGCCCATGACACGTGTATGTTCCTATTGGCCAATGCTCTCACTGGGTGAGTGCCTTGGGGGACCATGGCTGCTGGGTAGAAAGGAGAGAAATGGGCCCGGTAGAGCAGATTCAATGGTAATAGCACCACTTTCTCCTTCCAGACTAATGGGCTAGGTTTTGAACCCCCTCAGAGAGTGAAGTATAGTCAGAAGCTGGTCAGAAGATACATGGAGGTTTCATGAGAAACTGTATGTGATTCTGAGTCCAGGAGACAAAAGGCCATTCGGAGCTGGGAAAGGGGCCTTATATTAGTTTTCTAGAGTTGCTGTAACAAAGTACCACAAACTGGGTGGCATAGAAGAGAATTTTTTTTCTCTCACAATTCTGGAGGCTGGAAGTTTGAAATCAAGGCATCAGCAAGGTTGGTTCCTTCTGAGGGCACTGAGGGAGAATCTGTTCCATGCCTCTCTCCTAGCTTCTGGTGACAACTGGAAACCCTTGGCATTCCTTGGCCTGCATATGCAACACTTTCGTCTTCACATGGTGTTCTTCTCCCTGATAAGGATTCTCTTCTTGACCAAACTCAAATTAGGTTCCTCTTTGCAATGAGGCCTTGACTTTTGGAGTTCCGTGTAGTTCTTGGTATCACCCAATTTTAGCCAGAATCTTCTACCCTCAGTATCTGATCACCTTTGATATATGATTGGGTTGTCATCCTCCACCATACCTCAGATAAAATCTGATCACCCTGGCCTGCCTTCAGCAAGAATTCTGTTAGGTGAATTTACCAAGAAATCCCTCCTTACCTCTCTTAGGAATTTTCCATCCAGTGACCCCCACCTAGCTCACTGGCTCGAAATTCCCACTTTTCCTTGTTGTGTTCGAAGTCAAGCCCAGTCTTGCTCTTCTATCGCAAAACCCCATTGCAGTGGTCCCTACACCTATCTAGATAGGACCCCTGAATAAAATTTGCCTTACCATTGTTTAACAAGTGTTATGAATATTTTTTTCTTACAAGCATACCAGTTATATTAGTTTAATGCTTCACCCAACTCCAGTGTGACCCCATCTTAACTAATTACATCTGCAATGACCTTATTTCTAAATAAGGTCACATTCTGAGATACTGGAAGTTAGGATTTCAGTGTATCTTTTTAGGGGGACACACAATTCAACCCTTAACAGGCAGCCTCACTATTTCTGCATAAAACATAGGATAGTGGACATTCTAATATTGCCTCATACACTTTTCTCCCTTCTTCTGGTAGTGGACCACCCTCTTTCTGTCCAATGGGAGACTACAGTCATGTATCTCAGAACAACGTTTTGGTCAACAATGGCCACATATACAACGCCAGTCCCATACGATTATAATGTAGCTGAAAAATTCCTTTTGCCTAGTGATGTAGTTGCCATCGTGACTTTGTATCACAACACATTGCTCGTGTGTCTGCGGGGATGCTGGTGTAAATACACCTACTCCGCTGCCAGTCATATAAAAGTATAGCACATACTTGTACAAATACGTACAGTACATATTTGATAATGATATAAATGACTATGTTACAGTTTATATATTTATTATACTACACTTTATATTGTTATTTTAGAAGGTTCTCTTTCTACTTATAAAAAAGTTGGCTGTAAAACAGTATGCCTTGTTATGCCACAAGCAGCAGTCTCATACATCTCGTGTTTACCGCATCTCTTGATTGCATAATTTTCTCTCATGCTTGATTTAATCTTGCATTGTACAGTAACATGCTGTACAGGCTTGTAGACTAGGAGGAATAGGCTATACCATATAGCTTAGGTGTATAATAGTCTAGACCATCTAGTTTTGTGTAAATGCACTCTGTGATGTTCATGTAATGACAAAATTGCCTAATGATGCATTTCTCAGAATGTATCCCTGTCATTAAACGGCACATGACTGTATTCTCCACCACTCCAAACCTGGAAATCCATACCCTGGCTACACAAGACCGAATGTCATCCAAGCAGGGCATGTGGATGGTCAACTAACACCCTCCCCTTGGATTTTTCTAAGTAGAGCTGGTGGTGAAAAGCTCTTCCTCTCTGGATGTGGAACTTGGGCATGAAATCTTGGAGCTGCTTCAGCTATGTCCCGCATACGTGGAGGGAACTTGTCTTTACTAAGAGAAAATATTATGGTGTGGGAGGAGAGGAGCTGAGATGAAGAGCAGAGAGTGAAAGCCAGAGATCTTGGAGGTTCCTGCTTCCAGATTTCCCCAGGGCTCAGTCCTGGCCCTTCCATGGTCACGAGAACTAATCAAACCTCCTTTGTGCTCAAACAAGATTGAGTTGGGTTCTATCACTTGGAACAAAAAGAGTTCTAGGAGATACATGCAGCATAGTGATGGCAAAAGAGACTGAGTATGAAATGGATCCTGGAGGGCTTTACCATTTGGGAAAACCCTGAGGAGACCCTTTGGGAAGGAAAACATCTGCCCAGAGGAACAGTGGGGCTGGGTAGAGAAGAGCCGTGGACCAGGAGAAATACTTGGGGGGCATTTTGGAGACTTAGGCATAGGACTCTACAGAGGAGGCACCAAATTAGGAATTTTGGTGTTTAAGCTCAGCTGGACTAGATTATGCTCTCATGGGACCTGAAGATATTTGAATGAGAATTATCAAAACACTGGTTGGTGAGCCTAGAATCCTACTAAAGGAGCTCTATGACTTAAATGTTTACATTTAAACAGGCATCAGGTTCTGATGTCTGTTTTCAAAGTAAAATATGCCTATCAGGAGGACACTAATTTATTCATCATTCAACATATATTTATTATGGGCCTGTTATGTCCTAGGCATTTTAGTAAGGATGAGTAAACAAGGTCTGACAATTAAGTTCTCAAAGTTGTTGCCATGATGTTACTAATCTTTTTTGATATCAGATGGATTATTCATTATGAATTTGTACCAACTCGACAAACAGTTAACCAAGTTTACTATTTGGAAGTGCTGAAAATGTTGCGTGAAAAAGTTAGGCAACCTGACAACCTGAACTTTTTTTTTTTTGGTAAGACAGCTTTTTTTTTTTTTTTTTTTTTTTAATTTTTATTGGGGAATATTGAGGAACAGTATGTTTTTTTCCAGGACCCGTCAGCTCCAAGTCTAGTCGTTGTCCTTCAATCTAGTTGTGGAGGACACAGCTCTCCAAATCCATTTGCCATTTTCAGTCTAGTTGCGGGGGATGTAGCCCACCATCCCATGCAGGAATCAAACCGGCAACCTTGTTGTTAAGAACTCGCGCTCTAACCAACTGAACCATCCGACTGCCCCACAACCTGAACTTTTTGCCAACAATTCATGGCTTTTGCATCATGACAATGCACCAGCTCCCTGTCTGGGAAGGAGTTTTAGCCAGTAAACAAATAACTATTGGAACACCCTCCCTACTCTCTTGATCTGGCCCCCAATGACTTCTTTCTTTACCTGAAAATAAAGGAAATATTGAAAGGAAGACATTTTGACATTCAGGACTTCATGGGTAATACGATGACAACTCTGATGGCCATTCCAGAAAAAGAGTTCCAAAATTGCTTTGAAGGGTGAACTAGGCACTGGTGTTGGTGCATAGCTTCTCAAGAGGAGTACTTCGAAGGTGACCATAGAGATATTCAGCAATGAGGTATGCAGTACTTTTTCTAGGATGAGTTCGTGAACTTAATTGTCTGAGCTTGTATAGTGGTACACAAAAGACGGGTGGTTTCTGCTCCCAAGGAGTTTTGTCTATGGGGGGAAATATATATATATATATATTTAACAAATAAATATATTTGTAAACGTATAATTACAAATTATAGTAGATATTATGAAAGAAAAGTTATGAGAAATAATTTTGAGGGACCTATTTTAGACTGGAAGGTTAAGAAAGGCCTCTATGAAGAGAGAATATCAAGATCTGAAGGTGAGTATAAGTTAGCTAGTAACAGGTGTATGGGAGAGGGGGATGATAGGGCAAGGCAAGAGAAGGGAAGGGAATTCCATGCAAAGGAAATAGTGTACACAAAGGGCCTGCAGCCAGACAGAGCTTGGCTAGAAATGAAAGAGAAGCTGAAGTATAATTAAGGAGGGACGAGAGAGTGGCTTGAAAAGAGCCTAGAGAGAGAGGCAAAGACCCTACCTATGTAAGGATTCTAGATTCTATTTTAATTCCAATGGAAAGCCAGTGAAGAATTATAATTAATGTTGTAAATTACCTTTTTTTAAAAAAGAGAATTAATTGAAGGAAGACGAGAGATCAGAGAGACCGGTTAGGAGGCTATTTGCAATAGTTCAGGGGAGAGATGATAGCTTGGACTAGGGGATAGCCGAGACGTCTGGATTTCAGATACGTGTAGACCTGATGGTACTAGGCCTGGTGTGGTACTAGGTGACAGCGAGGGAGGGCATCAGGAATAACTTTCACGTTACTGGCTTGAGTTTCTTGTAGATGGTGGTGCCATTAACTGACTTGAGAAATAATGAAGAAAGGTGTTGCAAGGAAAAGGGCCAAGAAGATCAAAGAGTGATCTGAGTTTTAACATGTTAGGTATAAGATGCCTTTAGGACTTCCAAGTGGTGATATTAAATAGTAGTTGGATGTGTGAGTCTCATATAATATATGAAAGATCTGGGCTGGTGGTATAAATCTGTGAGTCACTGAGAAAAACCAATAGGAACGGCTGAGATCGCCTAAAAAGAGGGCCCAGGGACTGAGATCAGAGGAACTCCTTACAGAGTTGTTGGGTACAAGCCAGTGTATTCACAAAGGAAACTGAAAAGGTACAACCAGGCAGTGGTAGAAAAAACAAGAGCGTATAGTGTTGCAGTTTCCAAAAAGTGTTATAAGGAGCCGCCAATTATGTATATCAATTGCTAAGATGTCCAGTAGGATGAGGACTGCAAACTGGTTATTGGATTTGGCAAACAGAAGGGCTTTTGATGGCCTCATCAGGGGTTTCCTCAGTGGAGCGGTGGGGACATGAGCTAGACTGGAATGGGTTGAAGAGTGAACGGGAGGTGGGCAATGAAGTCAGGAATTGTAGACAATGCTTTCAAAACTTTTGTTTACAATGAGAAGCCGAGAAATGGGACAGTAACTAAAAAGAGAATATGAAGTCAAAAGGGGTAGGATTTTAGAGCATATTTGAATACACAGGGGAATAATTCCAACCGAGCAAGAGGATAAAAATACACAGTGGGTACTAGACAGCATCCTGGAAGAGGCTTGAGAGGACACAGTCTTCTCTGGACAGGGCTACAGTGGGCAGCATCTGCCTCCATCTACATTCTGCTTTTCCCTCCTCACCCCTCCTGGGTGATATAAAAGGGCTTCATTTACATTAATATTTTTCGCTTTCTCCATTAAACTGTGAGCCAGAATATTTAAAGGTGACAGTATATCATTGTGTCCATTCCACTGCATTTTGATGTTATAGTTTAGTTCTTTGGGAATTATTTCCATTTTTCTTCGGCACTATATTGATGAGAAATCTTCTGTGCCAATGTACCAACTCTATTCCATAGGCAACTGCCTAAGTGGTGTGATTGCAACAACCTAGTAAAATTTATTCTTGCCCCAAAGTATCATTTAGTAAGGATGAATAATAATTAACTTAAGTATAGGAGTTACCTTTAATAAGCATCTTAATTTCACAGATATTACCTCAGTTAATCTTCAGAAGAATTCTATGAGGTAGTTTTTGTTATTATCTCCATTTAGAAATGAAGAAACTGAGAGCAGGAGATGTTAAGTGATTTGCAAGGTTTCGTAGCCAAGAAATGGCAGATCCTGGGTAGTCTAAACACCAAATTTCAAGAAAAGCTCTAGTTGGATGTTTACACATGTAGTTTCATGGCTGTTGAGATTGATGTCGAAGGTGAGATAATCACAGATCTCCTGAGCACACTCCTTACACACGAGCCTCTGTGTTTTTCCAGGAGCCAGAAGGAGGAATGCAAGCAGAAAAGACAAATGTATAAAATTTAGCTCTGAAAGACACTCATAAGGGCCTTGAATTCATCGTTTGGAATAATCTCACAGATCAAGCGTCATTTCACAAATTTCAGCTCATGTTCTCACAGGTTAAAATGAGACTGAGAAACAGTCTGGTTCCTGTGCACAGTCAGACTGAAATCATGCATTTATTAACTGCAATTAACCAGGAACAGGCTTATATTATTACTCTTTTTGTTCCAGCACACAGAGTGAAGAGTAGAATAAAAGTTTTCTGCAACTTAATTTTCTGAGACTGTTTGAAGTGGGATGAAATAATGGATATAAAATCCCTTTAGTAGTGGTACAGCCACACTGCTGTGTGATGCCTTTTTTTCCCCACTTCTGCCTCTCCTGCCCTCACCTCCAGTTCAAGCCGTTGTTTCTCAGTCTAGTTGTGTAGGACACAGCTCCCTGGCCCATGCTGGTATTGTGAGCCTTGCGCTCCCCCTGGCTGAGGCAGTCGGTCACCAGTCGTTGGCCGGCTGCTCACAGCAGCTCACGGCAGCTCTCGCAGGCTGCTGCCCGCTCACGTTGGCCACTGGCTGCTCATGGCAGCACACAGTAGCCCACGGCAGCACACAGCAGCCCCACAGCAGCTTACGCCAAGCTCTGGCTGCTCGGGGCAGCCCAGCTCCAGGGAGAGCTGCTGTTCACAATCTTAGCTGTAGAGGGCGCTGCTCACTGCCCCATGTCGGAGTTGAACCAGCAACCTGTTAGGAGCGCAGTGCTCCAACCACCTGAGCCACCGGCCAGCCCCGCGTAATGCTTTTTTGTTGGTGTTGGGAGAGAATTGACAGGTCATTGTATTAACCCAGAACTCTGGACTGTGTGAGCCAGTGCCACGGCCTCCTATCAGGAGATGATAGAGACTGCCGTGGCTCCCTGCATCCCCCGACTACAGTGCTCCATCTATTGAATGGCCCATCCCTCTTCTATCATACCAAAGAGATTAAAATGGAGATGGACAGTGTCCTTTGAAAGCTGTAAGGACAGTTCAGAAGCTCAAGTTGATTCCCCCTTGTTTGTACTAAGTAAACAAATGCTTTGGGAAATAGCTACTGCGTAGGTAAGGTAGGACTCCTCCACACACGCTTAGTGGAAGAGGCATCCCTTTCTCAGGAAATGATCTTGTATACATTAAGTAGGTAAAATTATCATTTGTAATGAAGCTTAATTAAAGGTGCAACATTTGGATTCAGAAGGACCAGGGTACAATCCCATTTCCATCACTTATTCACTGTGAGACCTTACTTCATTTCTCTCAAGTAGTAATAAAATGGGTATGATAATAATAATGCTTAGGTCACAGGGATAGAGTGAAGTGAAGAGATAAAGTAGATAAAGAGATAAAGTAAAGTGCCTGTTGTTTTGTGTAGTAGCGGCCTATGGGGACAGAGTCCCAGAGAGCAGTTTCCAGGCTCTCGGCCTCACGTGGAAAGGTGCTGGCTCCGTTATTAGATGGCCATCAGCTGTAATCAGATGGCCATCCGCTGTGGCTGGGTGGCCATCAGTTGTTACCGGTTAGCCATTAGCCACTAATATAACTGCCGTGGCTACGCTATGGGGTGGGTTGGTTGGCAGAGAAGCGGACGGCAGATTGTGCATTGTATGGCTCCTGCTTCCTGTGTCTCCATCCCAGCCGCCAGCGAGACTGTAGGGCCTCCACGTGTCCTCCGTTCACCTGCCGGGAGCGGGAGCCGAGTCCCTGCATTACAGGGCCAGTATCAAACATTAATTTCCTTCCTCCCCAACCTCTACCTTAGCCATTGGTCTGCAGCTGAAGTGTAGGGAAATGGGACAATTGACACCCTGAGGAAAGTATGAGGAATCCGGTGAGGTTTTGAAAATGGTTTCTCCAGAGTGCACAAAGCACTGATCTAGAGAACTGGGGAACTGTGTGTGTACTGGAGGCTTGGCACCTTAGGGGTTGCGCAGAGTGGTGTGCTTGCTTAATGAGACTGGACTGGAGGCTATATAGCTTGTGTCACCAGTCATTTCTGACACGTTAAAGTCTGTCATACTGGCTTCTAAGTTCAAGGTTTTAGTTCACCTTGGAGGGGCAGAAAGCATTTTGCAGCTAGTTTAACTGCTTGATTGTCGTCTTTCCTGAACTCACGTGATTTTCATTACTCAGAACCAGTTTATCCAGACTAAAGACCAATGCCTTTGCTGTTGGCTTGTCTGGTGAAAACAAAGCCATTAATGATAGTTAACATATTAATTGCAGAGAGTGCTTCTTTAAGTTTCTGTTGGCAACAAGTTACTAGTCTAACAGAGTAAATGAAGTGCATCCAGACTCAATTTAAAACCTGGCCAGGCAGGGTTTTTAATCTTCATGCTTCAGGTTTTCGTTATCACGGTTGCCAAAATACCAAGCTTATAATTTACAAGTACCGTGTTTCCCCGAAAATAAGATTATATTAATTTTTGCTTCAAAAGATGCATTAGGGCTTATGTTCAGTGGGTGTCATCCTGAAAAATCATGCTAGGGCTTATTTTCTGGTTAGGTCTTATTTTTGGGGAAACACGGTAGTTACCCATGTGTCACTTAGAAAGAAACCCAACCTAAAAATAAAAATGAAACTCAGGAAAACACCAATCCAGATAAAAAAAAAAAAATCTTCTGTCAAATGTAGAAAGCTTGTAAACTTGGGCTCAAGGTTACACTAATTGCTTAAATTTCAATTGATTAAAGTGCATTAGCCAGTCAGCATGTTACTGCCCAAAGGAAAGTGACAATTCTCTTATGTTTCAGAAAATTTTCTTGCTCTTTCTTCTCCTGCCTGACTGATTTTTCAGTTCTTAGATAACAGACTGTTGTTTCTATAACAGGGCAGTATTTCCAGTGGGACTACTTTCATCTAAGCATCACACCTATAGGGCCAAGGACATCGATCATCCCTGCGCATACCTTTGTTACGTTGCCACACATTGCATCCATAACCCAAATCAGTTGTTAGAAACGTGTGTGCCAAGTTCCTATGGTAGGACAAGAGTGAGATGGATAGTTGCAAACCATTGCCTCCAAACCTAAAACTTTGGACCTCCTTTTCTCTTTTTTCCCCCATAATCCAGTTGTGAACAAAAAAAGGGTTCTGTGGAAAGTAACCTCACAGGGTGAACTGATAATATATTTTTAACTGGGCAGGATATGGTGGATAGTCATGCCCCAGGCACGTAACTTTTTAGTAAAAGTTTTATCTTTGCCTTAAGCAAGGCCTGTCCATTGTTTTTGTGCATTGTTTTTGTGCAACTTTGAAATAAGTGTAAACACCCTCAAGAGAGTGTAAAATCTTGTTAACTTTCCTGTAATCCAATCCCTGCCTTGCTTTCTCCTACCTTCATGTAATGTTCCTTACATCCCCTCCTTAATTTCAAATTCATGAAAGAAACTGCAAAACTCATTTCCCCGGAGCATTTGAGATCTTGCTTCCCAGCAATTGTTATCATTTTGGCTCAAATAAAATCTTCTAAAAATTCTTAACAGGTTTGGATGGTTTTTACATTGACACAGTCAATCACCAAATCCTGATAATGTTTTCTTAATATTTTTCTGACATTACCCATTCTTCCTTACATTTGTGTGATGGTTGGTTGTATGTGTCAACTAGGCTGGACAACAGTAGCCAGTTATTTAATCAAACACTAATTTAAGTGTGTGTTGTTGTGAAGGTGTTTTGTAGATGTGGTTAACATCTGTAACTAGTTAACTTTAAGTAAAGGAGATTATCTTTAATGATGTGGGTGGGCCTCATCCAATCAGTTGAAAGTGTAGGGGAGGAAAAACTTTTTATCTACCCTCTTAGGTTGTGTGACTACGAGCTGCAAATTAAACTGACAAAAGACAGATTAACAGGAGGGAAAAAAGAGTTTATTTACCCAGGCAATGTGCATATAGCAGGAGAACTCAGTCATGAGTAACTCAAAGAAGTGGCTAGAATTTGGGTCTTATATACCATCTTAATAGGTGAGGGAGAGGAGGAGAAAGGTACTTATGAGAAAACAAATGACTTTTTGGAAAGACAAATGGGTTTTCACAAGAATAAACAGGAGATAAGAACGTGTGTGATAATTGTGTGATAATTGTCGATACTGGCATGAGTAGTCTTTCCATCTCCCTCAGGGGCCGTAAAGAACTTCCCCAGCAGAAGGGATTTGGGGTAGGTTTTATATTATTAATATATGCAAGAGATAGTTCTATCTATCTCTATCTCTATACCTATACCTATACATCTAGATATCTAGATATCTATCTCCTATTGGTTCTGTTTCTCTGGAGAACCCTGGAAGATACACATTGCCACTATCCCCAATCAAGGATCTTATCATCTAATATTTGTACTTTTGGAAACTTAACTAGTTTTTCTATGGGAAGTATTTCTCTGTTCCAAAATTTTATAAATCAGCTTTCAGTTCATTTTTCTTTTGTTGCTCCCCAAAACCTGCCGGACACAGCCCAACTCACTGAGGAGGCAATCTAGGCCTTCAGCATTTTAGTGCATTCCTACCAATTCAACCTCATTTCCCAGCACTACTTTTGTTCTAGCAAACTAGTCTCCTGATTCCTGAGTATGCTCTGGGCGTTGTCATCTTCCTATCTGCATTTTTTATCACTTATTTCCCCATCCCCTCATCTTTGCTTATACGTAACCTACCATTCCTCCAAAGTCCAGTTTTTTTGACACGTTTTATTTCACTGCTTTTATTAGTTTTCTATTGCTGCTGTAACAAATTACCACAAATTTAGTGGCGTAAAACAACACAAATTTATTATCTTACAGTTCTGGAGGTCAGATGTCAAAAATCAGTTTCACTGGGCTAAGGTCAGGGTGTCCGCAGGGCTAGTTCCTTCTGGAGGCTCTGAGGGAGAACGTGTTAACTTGCCCTTTTCAGCTTCTAGTGGCCACTGCTTGTGGCCCCTTCCTCTGTCTTTAAAGTGCCTTACTCCAGTCTCTGCTTTTGATGTTTTCATATGGCCTTTTCTCTCTCTTACAGTAAAATCTCTCTCTGTCTCCCTCTTGTAAGGACACTTGTGGTAACATTTAGAGCCCACCCAGATAAGGCAGGATAATCTCCCCATCTCAAAATCCTTAATTTAATCTCCTCTATAAAGTCCCTTGTGCCATATAAGGTAACATTCACAGGCTCTGTGGCTTAGGATACTTTTGTGGGCCATTACTCAGCCTACCACATTGCCCCATTTTTCTTACTTCCTTAACTCCAACCAGCATGGTTAATTGTTTAAACCACTCTCTCTCCAACATCCTCTACTTCTTTGCATTCATCTCTTCTTTCTCACCTATCTAGGAATCTTGTCTCTAGAAATCCCGAGTTCTACTATGGGGGAAAATTTGGCATCTAAAATCATCAGCACTATAAATTTATGATGTCCAGTTTTAGCTGAGCTTTCAATCCCCCTCAACTACCCTTTCATTTATCCTTTGAAAGCACTCTCTCCTAGTCTACTCAGTAATGATTCCCTCACAAGTCTTCTCAATTCACTCAAGCACTTGACTTTCACTCTTAAACAGATTCACTTGCTTCCATTTTGCTGAGGAAATCAAGGTCATCAAGCAACAGTTACCCTGAAAATGTGGCTTTATTTTCCACCGTGGCTACATCCTTCCCATGAGTCTCAGAGGATGAGATATCCTTCTATTGCTCGAGACCAACTCATCCACCTTTGCTCCTGATTTTACTCCATGTTGTTTTCCCCAAGACCTTACTTTTTCAGACATGCTCTTTATCTCCAATTTCTTCCTCTCAATACACTCTTTCCATTCTTACAACAAATATTTATTGAGTGCCTACTACGCAGCATAAAAAGCACCCCTGGGTCTCAGCCTATGAGTATGATCAAATTATTCACACAGTAAAATATAACACATATAAACAAAAAGCTTCCTTGATTTTTCATCCCTCTCTAGCTTCTTCCTCTCCTTCCCTTCCTCAAATCAGATCTAATTATATTCTTCTCTAAACCTGTTCATTTCACAGTTTTCTCAGTCTCAGCTGATGTGACCATCATCCATATTAGAAACATGGGACTCATTCTAGACTTAGTGCTCTCCTTCATATACATTCAGTCAATAACCAAGCACTTGTTTTCTCTCCTTGAAATCTCCCAAATCTGTCCTCTTTTGGTTCATTCTTATCCAGTTACGGCCTTTAATGATATTTTACCTAAACTATGTAGCATTATAATCTTAAGTGATCAGCCTGCCTCCAAAATTACTCTACTTTAATCCATCCTCTGCACTGCACCTAGAATTAGATACTTAAAAACATGAATTTAATCATGTTGCTCCCCTGCTTAAATGCTTTCAATGGCTCCCATTACCTACATCCTAAGTCCAAGCTCTTTATTAACATGGCTCACAGGCCTTCCATGACCTGACCAGACTTATCCCCCATAAATCTCAATCATGCACTTGACACTGTAATAATTCTGAATGTTCCTTCAACATGGCATGCTTTTTTCCACTTAGGTGCTTTTGCTTATGCGCTTCCTGCAGCTTGGAAAACCCTGCCCATGTTTGTTCACCTGTCAACCTCATATCCATTCTTCCAAATCCACTCAAGTAACATTTTCTCCAAAACTTCTCTGAACAACAGGCTGCTAAATGCTCCAACGTTGTGCTTCCTTAGTAACCTTGTGCGTACTTTATTATGTTACACCGAAATTATCTATTTACCTATCTGGTTTCTTTGCAAGTATTAAGAACACAGACCATCTGAACTCATTATAGCAATAACGATGAGTATATTTTATTAAATACAGAACTTGTATTACTTTGAGTATTTTAATGTAACTGTTATGTCTCCCTCATGAGCTGGAAGCTCATTAAGGGTAGGAAGTATATTTTCTAGCATTGTACATACTTAGCATATAGCAGATTATATGCATAAAGATATTTATAAATAATTACTATTGTAAACATTATGAAAAACAACTCAAGTATATACTAATTGTGGGTCAGCCTTATCATCCCTATGTAATAAGAGCAGCTCATTTCAACACATTCCAACAAGATATCTAAATTCTTATGCTGACAGTTAATACAAAAGATTGAGAAAAGTGAAAGATCAGTTAATCAGACACACACACACACACACACACACACACACACACACAGAGAAAAATATTTTTCTTATTGTAAATGTATCTAGCTAACAGGCAGAGATATCAACAAAAATGAGCTCCCTTAAAAGGCAATTCCTCAGGTAAGGAACACCATATTTCATGGTGCATATGTCATCAGTCCTGTTCAACCACATTCCTGCTGTGGTCTCCTGAAGTCCCTTCCCCATTCCAGATAAATTCATCTTTTTTAAAGCATTGCTGGCATGATATAGTCCTCTTTTGCTATCTTATAAGTTCAAGGGAATTTGGTAAAGCCCAGGCAAACTCTTTATTCTTCTAATATACCAAAACATTTTTATGCAAGTGTGATCTAGATAAAATAAGGATGCCTTTCAAAAGAAAAGAAAGAGTATTATAGGCATTATACTGCCTATAATAAAAGGGCAGTATATAGACTGATAGTATAACCTAATAAGCCTGTTTTCTTCGTTCCTTATGGTTGTTTCTAGGTTAACATCTAAGATTTTTTTTTTTAAAGACTTTATTGAGGAAGGGGAACAGGACTTTATTGGGAAACAGTGTGTACTTCCAGGATTTTTTCCAAGTCAAGTTGTTGTCCTTTCAGTCTTAGTTGTGGAGGGCGCAGCTCAGCTCCAGGTCCAGTTGCCCATTGCTAGTTGCAGGAGGCGCAGCCCACCATCCCTTGCAGGAGTCGAACCAGCAACCTTGTGGTTGAGAGGATGCGCTCCAACCAACTGAGCCATCCAGGAGCTCAGTGGCAGCTCAGCTCAAGGTGCCATGTTCAATCTTAGTTGCAGGGGGCGGAGCCCACAATCCCTTGCAGGACTCCAGGAGTTGAACTGGCAACCTTGTGGTTGAGAGCCCACTGGTCCATCCATGTGCGCTGGCCCCCAACATACTTTTTAGCAGACTTTTGTGTCCCAGTTGTTTCACCTTTTACTCTCACAGTCCACTATCTCCCTAAAGCTTATGGCACCTTATTCTCAGTGTACCTATCACCCAATCACTGGGACTTTTCTTTCTACAGAGGCCACTGTGATTCCACATTTGGATTTACAAAAATTATTAATGATAATGAGTAATTTAACAAACATTTATTAAGCATCTGCTTTTCACAAGACACTATGGAAATTCAAAGATGAATTAGGTCTAGATGAGCCTAGCAGTCCTGATGCAGTTTATGCATCAACATAACCTATGCAAGTTTTTAAATATATGGGTAACCAGGCACCTACTGCAGAATTTCTTATTCCATTAGTCTGTGACATGAACATTTTTAAAAAGTTCACAGGTATGTTGATACCAAAGTCAGACAAAGACACTACAAGAAAAGAAAACTATAGACCTAAATCACTTATGAACATTGATGCAAAAACCCTCAAGGAAATTTTAGCAATCCAAATATAGCAGCATATTAAAAATATTATACACCATGACCAAGTGGGATTTATTCCTGGAGTACAAGGATGGTCCAACATACTCCCTCCCAAAAAACCACATAATCGTCTCAATTGATGCAGAAAAAGCATTTGATAAAACATAGCACTTTTTTAATAATAAAAAACACTCAACAAACTAGGGATTGAAGGAAACTCCCTCAACATAATAAAAGCCATATATGAAAAGCCACATTGAACATCAAAATCAATGATGAAAGACTGAAAGCTTTTCCTCAAAGATCAGAAAGAAGGCCACTTCCATTTAACAGCACTGGAAGTTCTAGCCAGAAGAAATAGGCAAAAAAAAAAAAAAAAAAAAAAAAAGAAAGAAAAGTAATCCAAATCGGGAAAGAAGAAGTAATGTGATCTCTGTTCACAGACGTAGGGGATGAAATGATTTCCCTCAGCCCTCTTAGAGAACCTCGCTGCATCAGCAAATTAAATGGACAAAGACAGATTAACAGGAGAAAAGCATATAAATTTATTTAAGTTTTACATAACATGACAGCTTTCGTAAGGAAATGAAGAACCACTCCCATAACAGTTAAACCTGAGTATTTTTATGCTAGGTTTGATGAAGAGTGACAGTTGTGAAGAAATATGATTGGTCAAAGAGTACGAGGTAAGTGTGGTGAACTGAGGAAAACTTAGTAAGGCCTGTTTGTTTGGATTTTTCTTGGCATCACTTTATCCTTATTTTGGACATAAGATTGTTCCTTTACTCCGGGTATAGTGAGAGCATGGCTCACATGAGCGTCTTAAGACCTGTTTCAGGGAAGAAGGGTGTTAGGGGAAGGTAAGAGTGACCTTCCTGTTTCTGCTGTTTTCTCAAACTCTTTAGCTAAAATACTCAATATGCCAAAGTGCCATATTTTGGAGTAGCATGTCTTGAATCTCATCACAAATAATATGGATCTAATATTCAGAAAACTCTAAAGATTCCACAAAAAGAACTGTTAGAAATAATAAATGAATTTATCAAAGTAGCAGGATAAAAAAATCAACCCACAAAACCCATTGCATTTCTACATGCTAACAATAAAACTGAAAAGGAAATTATGAAAATAATTCAATTTACAATAGCATCAAAAAGAATAAAATAATTAGGAATTAACCAGTGAAATTAAAGAGTTCCACAATGAAACTGAAAAACATTGCTGAAAGAAATTAAACAAGATATAAATAAATGGAAATACGTATTAATGGAAATACAGCCTATGTTCATGAATTGGAAGACCTAATATTGTTAAGATGTCAATACTACCCAAAGTGATCTACAAATTCAATGCAATCTTTATCAAAATCTCAATGATTTTTTTTCAGTAATAGAAAAACCCATCCTAAAATTCATATGGAATCATAAAGGACCCCAAATAGCCAAAAGACTCTTTAAAAAGAACAAAGCTGGAGGACTCACACTCCCTGATTTCAAAACTTACTGCAAAGCTACCATAATCAAAATAGTGTGGTTCTGGCAGAAAGACAGTCATATAGACCAATGAAATAGAATTGAAACCCCCAAATAACCCCTCACATATATGGTAAAGTGATTTTTGACAGGAGTTTCAAGACCATTTAATGGGGGAAAAGACAGTCTTTGCAACAAATGGTGCTGAGAAAACTGGATATCTCCATGCAAAAGAATGAATTTGGACCCTTATCTAACACCATATACACAAATTAACTCAAAATGGATCAAAGACTTATATGTAAGATCTAAAATTATAAAACTCTTAGGAGAAAACATAAGGCAAAAACTTCATGATACTGGATTTAGCAATGATCATGGATCTGACATCAAAAACACAGGCAACAAAAGAAAAATAGGCAAACTGGACTTCATAAACATTAAAACATTTTCTGCATCAATAATATCAGGGTGGCCGGTTGGCTCAGTCGGTTAGAGCACAGTGCTCATAACTCTCAGGTCGCTGGTTCAATTCCCACATGGGCCAGTGAGCTGGGCCCTCCACAACTAGATTGAAAAAAACAATGTCTTGACTTGGAGCTGATGGGTCCTGGACAAACACACTGTTCCCCAATAAAAATTAAAAAAAAAGACAATATCAACAGAATAAAAAGGAAACCCAAAGAATAGGAGAAAATATTTGCAAACATATATCTGATAAAGGATTAATATATCCAGAATATATAGAGAACTCCTAAAACTCAACAACAACAAAACAACTCGATTCAAAATTGGGCAAAGAATTTGAATAGACATTTCTCCAAAGATATACAAATAGCCAATAAGCACATGAAAAGGTGCTCAGCATCACTAATCTTTGGTGAAAAGCAAATCAAAACTACAATGAGATACCACCTCACACCCATTTGAATGGCTACTATCAAAAAGACAAAAAGTAATAAATGTTGGTGAGGATGTAGAGAAATTGGAACCATTATGTACTGTTGGTGGTAATGTAAAATGGTATAGCTCCTGTGGAAAACAGTATGGTAATTTCTCAAAAAATGAAAAATAGAATTATATGATTCAGCAATTCTACTTCTGAGTATATATCCAAAATAATTGAAAACAGGGTCTTGTAGTTATATTTGTGCACCCATATTCATAGCAGCATTATTCACAGTTGCAAAACCATGGAAGCAATCTTAGTGATCATCAATAGATGAACGGAGAAGCAAAATGTGGCATATTACTCACACACACACACGCACACACTGGAATATTATTCATCCTCAAAAAGGAAGAAAATTCTGGCATATGTTGCAATATGAATGAACCTTGAGGGTATTATGCTAAGTAAAATAAGCTAATCACAAAAGACAAATACTGTATGTTTCCACTTATATGAGGTACTTAGAGTACTCAAAATCAGAGAGACAGAAAGTGGAATGGTGGTTACCAGGGGTTGGGGTGGGGGATGGGAGTTATTGTTTAATGAGTGTAGAGTTTCAGTTTTACAAGGTGAAAAGAGTTATGGGGATGGATGGTGTTGATTGTTGTACAACCTTATGAATGTATTTCATACCACTGACTGTACACTTAAAATGGTTAAGACGATAAATTTTATGTGTATTTTACCACAATAAAAGCAAATTGGGGAAAAAAATTCACAGATGATTTTATTGCCCTCCAAGGATTGAAACTATTAGATTTAGGTCTCATTGTAATACAGAAACGAAAGGCTGTATATGAATAACTTAAATATAAAGTAGACATTGATGTGTGCCTTAAGATACACTGACAAAGTGTTAGCAGAGTAGAGAGGAGGAAAATACTGCTTTCTGTGTGAGAAATCAGGAAGAAGTGCTTGGGGAATGAATCCGGAATGTAGACTCAAGAGACCTGCTTTCCTTTCTCACTTCCACCATTTACTATGACACATATGACACTGAATAAGCCTCATAACTGCTAAGGACCATTTTTCATATGTAAATGAGAAAGACATATCTATGTCACAGGATTATCGTGAACATTTTAAACAATGAAGAGAGATAAAACATGTGGAAGCACATAGAGTAATGCTAGATCCACAGCTAGCAATCAATAAATGATAATTATATCTGAACCTAAGCTGGCATTTGAGTCAGACCTTGAAGGATGGGTAGGGTTTAAACATTTAGAGATGAGGGGGAGGGAATTCCAGGCAGAAGAACGAAAGAAGAGCTTTTATGGGCTGCATGGTTTTATAGCTATTTATATGCATGTATGGTACAAAATATTTTGGAAGCTTCAAAGCCAATTCATGTATGGATCTTGGGTTCAAGAACCTAACTGTTACTTCAATAATTCATTTGTTAAACGAATACAGACCCTTTTTCTTTTAGTAATGTTGCTTGTATTCCTAATGTGTTACTTGTGTTTTAATAGTTGTTTTTCTACCTTAAAATATATTATATTATAAAAGTAATTGATGCTCATAAAAGTTCAAAGAGGAAAAAATTATATAACATAAAAATCACTTCTCTCACTTTCTTTCTCACTTTTATCCTCAGAGGTAATAGTGTTTAACACTGTTGTATGTCTTATAATCACTTTTCATGCATGTAGAAATGCATTATATATATATGTATGTATATATATACTATATATGTATATATGTATACACACACACACACACACACTCCTCTCACACACACACATATACACATATATGTATGTATATAGTCATTTTTGCCCCCAAATGAAATCATACTTTACCTACTGTTCTGGAAATTTTTTTAGCCACTAATTAGAATGTTAGTATCTTCCTATGTCAATATACATAAAGCAACCTCATTCTTTGTAATAGCAGCATAGAATTCCATTTTATGGATGTTCCATCATTTATTTAACCAGTTCCCTATGAGTGGGCATTTGGGTTATCTCCATTACAAAAAATGCTGGAATGAATATTCTTATACACATACCTGTGTGCCCTGTGTGAATATATCTTAGGGGAAATTCCCAGAAGTGGAACCAAACAAAAAGTTTTACATTTCAATAGGTAATTTTAAATTGGTGTCTTAATGGAATGAATAATTTATACTCCCAATAATAAAATATGAGAGTTTCTCTTTTCCTACATGGTCATCAACCCTGGATATTATCAAATAAATGTATTTACAATCAAATCTAGATAAAAAGTGGTTGATTCTATCTACATTAAAATTATTAATAAAGTTATTATAAAATGTATAAATAAACAAGCTTAGTTTATATGCTTATTTCCATTGATATACTTTTTTTTTTTTAGATCAACATAGAATTACGTATTTTTATTTTTCGTTCATTGATATACTTTTGGGTGAGTTAACCTTCCTGGTTTTTACTCATATTATGCCTTTATTTTGCAAGATTTTTTCAGTTCAACTTTTTTCTTTGATTACTGGTATTTTTCCCCTATGTATGAATTTTTAAATTTTATGTTGTTAAGTTTATTAGTTTTTTAAGTCTGTTGAGTTCCCTCAGTCCAGGAGTAAAAAAATATTTGATATAAATTTTTAATTCCATCCTTTAATTATAACATTCTTTTAAAATCATACTCATGACGTGCCAAAAATAGGAAAAAGTTCATAAATTTTCTCTTTTGACTATATTACATCAGTTACTGTAAAAGTTAACAGGGATATGTTTGGTTTATTTCAGTTCTCTAAATCAAGAATTTGGATAATTATTTAATATATGAAATTCATTCTAGCACAACTGACAACTGTTCTGATTTGAAAAAATGACAGAATGTAAAATTTTAAAGAATGCATTTTTTCAGAACTAGTTTCAAAGGTCTTGGAGTCCTCTATTTTCTTCCACAAAATATTTTGTAAATTATTAGTTTAAGTATATATTACATTACAGGAGAGTTTTAGTTGTCAACAAATTGAGTGCTAACACCTTTCCCTATTTTCAGCAGACCTGAGTATATTTTTCCTGATTCTATTTTTATAAATAAATTTAAATTATGTTCATATACTAAATGTTGCCTGTTAGGAAGACAGTATGCAATACGTTATACTCTCTGATAATACCATGTTCTCTAACCATTGCCCCAAATACAGTATAGTACATTGATTATCTCTGTTTCATCTGCTTTACCTTGTATTTCCGTTTCTGGAACACTAAAGCACTGCTACATTAGCAATATATCTAGATAAACTATTAATGCTTGTTATCATTTGAAACCTTGAAACCAGTAACTTTTATTTGCTGATCTAAGCTATGAAATTGCATTCTAATTTTAAGAAGTTGTGTAAAGAGTTCAAATTCTTAAAAATACATATTAAATTTTTTTTAATTAACTGTAAGCAAAATATTAAATTCTTTTAGATTCCTGGATATTTTATTTCCAAAGTTCTTAGAAATGACAACCCAACATATTTCTTTGACTTTTTGTATTATGTGTCTGCTTGTTCACTTGTTCATCTGTTGATGATGTGGCATGCTTGCCTTCAGTAATGATTTGAATAATAAGAACACGGTTTTTTCCAGGAAGTCAGTTCTATGGCTGGGGATCAATTTCTTATTGACATTTAGAAAAACATATTTTCATAAAAGAAGCATATATTGATTGAAGCTATTGTAATGTAATCATAGGGGTTTATCTCCGGAGTACTTTTGGTGGGCAACTACTTCCAACTCCGTGTAGGTACTTCCAAAACCACAGGACTTAAATCTTTATTTATCTTGGTCTCCAACACCTGACACCATCTTTCACCTCAAACAGAATTCATGTATAACTTTTATTCAATCAAAGACATGATTCTTCTCCTAGTTATGTCCTTTCCCACCACCCCAAGTACTTGGCTGTCTCTTAAGAATTTGTTCCTGAAGTTGTCACTCGTTCAATACTCTTTCCACTCTCCAATTCTCCATTTAATCAGTAATTCAACTTCACTTCCTCAAAGATGCTTTCTTTTACCTCCAGATTAGATCAGATTCCCTTGCCATACATGGTTAGGCTCACAGTACTTTTTTTCCCTTTTATTTCTCACAGTTCATAATTATATTTGTGTGGTTATTTGGAGTACCTGCCTCCCACATTCAACTGTTTCTGCATTGTTCATCATTTTATTATCGGAGCCTGCAATTAGTAGATACTCAGTATTTGATGAATGAATGAATTGTCCAAGGCTCAAATCCCATCCTCCCCAAAAAGACATTTCTACTCCAGCCACAGTGATAAATCCCTCTCCCAAATTTGAGGCATTTGTTGTTGATACCATTCATTTATCTCATGGAATCATAGATGCACAGAATTCAATCGGAGTTTAGAGGTAGCAAGCTTTACATTGTAAATAATGTAATTCATTAAAATAAAATTCTTGGTTTTATTTCTGTGAATACTATCATTAGTGATGGGGAGTTGCCTTCTGAAGTATCCTGAATCATCTTTGGACTATTCGTATGTTTAAATATTTTTCTGATGTTTAGCAAGAATCTACATTCTTGTAATTCTCAAGACTAATTTGATTCCTTAGCATAAAAGAACAAGCCTGTTCGTTTTTCTAATGATGGTCCTTTAGATAGTCAAAGACTGCTTTCTTGCTCAATCAAAATACAGTCCCTCCTTTAATTATTGGTTTTCTGTTGTGGTTTTCAGCTTCTTTCATCATTCTGATTTACTCTCCTGTGAACTCATTCTAGTTTGTCAATGTCCTTCTTGAAATTACTTTTGTTACCAGTAATTTTATTTTTTAAAGTATGCTATTCAAATAAGATAGTAGTAAAAGATGTCATAAGATAGTAGTAAAATACTTATAACTTCTAAAAAAATCAGAGATTACTCTTCCTAAGAATAAATATGTAATAATTCTTTAAGTTCAGAAATTTGAAAAGTTAATTTTGATTAAGTAATAGACACCTTTTTCTAGCAGCTGTCAACGGTTGTCGGAGGATTATTGGATCATATAACCAATTCTATACCTTATAGCTTAAAATTATCTGACTTGCTTGGACCACTCGTTAGGTGAACTTAAAAAGGATTTAAACAAATAGGTAACAAAATACTGTGCTTGTTTTGGTGTGAGGAAAAGGTTTAGCCTTATAGCTATTACCTGCTAAGGAATCAAACCCAATGTTTAATAATAATAATCAGCTCTTTCCTGGGCTCAACAAAAACGTTTTGATGTGGTTGGTACCAGCCTCTGGTGAGGGTATCAGCCTTCATTTAAAAAACAACCATTAGTTTGATTTGTCATTACAACCATTACTAAATTATTGATAAAAACATCCATTACCAAGCAAGAATTGTCCTTTTTGGTCCTTTATATATAATTTATCCTCCATTTCAAAAATATTATAATTGTAAAGTTGCTGACAAAAAGTCTCAAAAGAAGGTAATAAATACTGCAGGAGAAAATGTAGCAAACAAAGTAGAATTATATAGAAATAAATTAGAAGAGGTGAGGGGGCTTGAGCCTCTCTATTTCTGAAATGGTTGTACTATCTGGCATATCGTTATGCTAATTAAATATCTGCTAAATGAATGAAAATGTTCAAGCATTAGGGATAATTCTATAGGAGGGACCATATATTATAAGGAAGGTAATTGGCTTAACTGAGTATCTGGCAACTTATTTTCAATTTAATCTCAATTTTTACTATAATTTCAATTTCAATATTTTTGAGAACTCAGTATGAGTTAAACACTATAATTATTAAAATATTCTCAAATATTTTTTCTAACGTGGTGTAATTCAATCTCCTGTAATCCAAATTTATTTCCTTCCTTCTTCCCGCCCTCCCACCCTCCTTCCCTCCCTCTCTCCCTTTCTTCCTGATGAAAAATTCACTTGGACTACTTAGGTAATAGTATTTTAAAGTAGCCCATAAATGAGCTGTTTGTCCTGGATAGAGTCAGCCATAACAATGCAGTCAAGCAACAAAATGAACAAAAGAACCTTTGGAATGCACCTGGTTGTTCAAAAATAGCAGGAGGTTTTTTTTTTTTTTTTGGTTTTTTTTTACGACTCTAAGGAACTTGAGTTTCTCTTTAAGGATTTTGTTGCTACCTTTCCTACAAAAATTACCCAGATTACTTCTCGACCTCTACTTTGAGAGCAGAGGATGTCTTGCTGTATAGTAGCTCAGTAGCTCTGAAGCTTCCAGGTACTTTATCTGAACAGTATATCCTAAATACTGTAATTCCTGCATTGCTTGAACATTTGAACCTAATTGCATCCTAGGATTACCATATATATTCTTTACATAAATGTTCAAGAGAAGAGGCATTCAAGGTACATTTTTAGATTTATATAAATACATATGTAATTTCTATATTTATATAAAAATATATATATATCCTGTAAGCAATAATTGAAGTTTGAAAAATTGTGCTATTTTCATACTTTCAAAAGCATATACTAATTTGAAATTATTTTTGGAGGATCTGTCATAAAGCAAATAAGTACTTGATACAACCCAGCACAACTTTTAAAAATTTTCTTCAAAAAGAAGTTCGGAGTTTATGCTCAGGGTCCATTTTGCCACCAATGAAAGCCCAAAAACAGTTATTAAGCTTATTCTGTTTTATTTATTATGATAAGGAAAGGCATCATACCAATTGAGGTGAACACTATAACTTCCAGACTCATTTTAGGTTAAATACAAAAATTCTAAAGTTGTTTTGATTTGAGATAAATCTATAATAAATTTGAAAACATCCATTGATTTATTATTTTACAAGGAATTATTCAGAGTTAATTTGCTGCACATTGTGTTATGCACTGGAGTACAAAAATGAATACAATATAAAATTCTTGCCTTTAGGGAGCTCACATTTTAGTGTGAGATGTCAGTTTTTTTCTACAGGTATTTAATATAGAGTTTTCATATACAGTTACAGAAATAATATGTTACAGAACCTAAAGAAAAAAAGAAGCATTTAGTTGAAGATTTCAGAAGGGGGTTTGTCTTATATATATTAGGAATTGGCTGTTGAATTAAATGAGCGGTTCAGAAGCATCTATTTAAATGCACATTGTTGACACTACAATGAAAGCGGTGAAACTTGTCAGCAGATGATTAAGTTTTATGGTTGATGCCCACACGTTTGTAGCTTGGGACCAATATCAAGTTTCTGGGGGGAAAACATCCTTCCTCTCTCCCCAACGCCCACCCCCTCTATTATTAAATCAGCTTCTCAGCCTATTGGTCTGAGGCGTGTTCTCAGAATAAACGTGTATCACAATCATTCTGTTTTTCATTTTTCATGTCAATCTGAGAAGTTACTTCAGTTTTGTTTGTTTGTTTTGTCCTCCTGGGGCAAGAAGCATTTAAATTGTACGTTGACTTGTATTCCATAAGGAAGTCTACATTTCACTGGCTACTTTTTCAATTCCCAAGACCACCAGTTAGTAGTATTTCTGGATGAGTGAAACACTTTATAAACAGCTGGAGGAGGTATGTGCATCCCTAGATTACTGGCTAGTAATCTAGTCTTTTAGAAAAGTGGTTCCATGGAAATTAACAACCCTTCAACTCACACAGGCTTGAAATCTTAAGGCCAAAGTGGAGATAAAAAATTGGATTATTGGGTGGCCGGTTAGCTCAGTTGGTTAGAGCGTAGTGCTAATAACACCAAGGTTGCCCGTTTGATCCCGGATGGGCCACTCTAAGCCACAGCCTCCTTAAAAAAAAAAAAAAAAAGTTGGATTGTTATGGGTTGGGTTACCGTTTGAGGAGGGCAGGCGGGAGTTAGTGAATGGATTGAGGGTCAAATGGGACTTTATTAAACGACTCATTAAAACCACACGAAAAATAAACCTCTGCTGGCCCCACAGGATTAAACAAAGCTTCAAAAACCCAACTTCAAACAAAATCTAGGAAACTTGGGGGATTTATAAATTCAGTCTGGGCGCTTGCAAGACCACTTCCTCTAACACTTCAGCACAGAAACTGGGCACAGGTGTGAAAATTTTGCAAAAACACCGTTCAAAACTATTTTTCAACGCGAAATAGTGCGTCCTAAGAACTTCAGGGTGGAAAGCACGTCACGCAGTCTAGTGTTCTCCCTCTGTTGCTAACCTTTCCGCCTTTCCCATCCCGCCACTCCCCCTTGGCCACAGCCTCCAGACAGGAGGCGTTTGTTTATGTGACGTCAGCCATAGTAAGCAGTCTCCGCCCCAGTTTCCTTCAGGCCGCCGCGTTTCCCGCGCCACGGCGCTTCTCCCCTTAAAAGGACAATAGAGGCCCCGGGAGCGCGCGCGGCCGCCAGGCCTTCTCTCCTCCCCGCCTTCGACGCGCGCGCGCCCGTATGCAAATGAGTTCAATTCAGGAGAATTTTGCTCCGGGAGCCGCGCGTGCGCAGAGGGAAAGCGGAATCTACACCTTCCCGGGCAGCGGTAGCAACTGCAGAACTGCTGGAGACAATCTTTCTAGACAAGGCAGTTGAGGAGGAGGGAACGATTGGAGGGGGGGGTTGGCCTGGCGTGCACTCCGCACTTCGGGAACGTTATTGCGCGTGGAACGGTTGCCTTTGGAAGGTGAGTGACTCTAACCATTACTCTGGTGCAAAACTGTCTCACAAGGCTTTGATTTCAGTGGCTTTTTTATTTTTTATTTTTTCACCTCACCCCCCCACCCCCAGTCCTTCCATACACACACGAAGTTTTGTCTTGGAGATGGCATTGCCGGCAGTGCAGTTTTCGTGATTTTGAGACCCCATATTCTTTTGTATGCACACGTTTAGTGCGTCTTTTTTAATTGAGGAGGGGATTTAAGGCAAACCGAAAGTCTTGGGGTGGGGGAAGTGAGTGGAGCCTGGAAACGAGTGCGGAGTCGCTGGAGTTGAGGGATCCACGTTGAAGGTGACAATGACTTTTCTCAGTCGCAGCGTTCTCAGGCGGAAAGGAGCCCGGTGGCTAAAAGGCCCGAGAGGAAAACGACTCGCTGGCAATTGTGGAGGGGCCCGGGTCTGTGCATCGCGTGGGCGCGCGCCCGGGAGTGGTCGGGCGCCGTAGTTGAACCTCGTGGTTTAGTTTATTGCAGCTCCTTGCGCGTGTTTTGAGAAGGGTGGACCATAAACGCCATTCGCTCGGAAACTAAGTTGTCTACTTGCGAACTGGCGGGTTTGAGGGGGTTTAAATCGGCCTTTGGGTCGGTGCCGGGGTTGCCGAGTGCACGCGGCGTGGCGTTGTTTGCCGAACTCCGGAGGGATGCGGATGCGACAATGAGAGCAACACGCGGCCTCTCGGAAACAGCCGCGGCTCCCACACGCCTGTTCTCCCCCGACCGCGCCCAAGCAGCGCTGGTGTCCGACGTGTCTGTGGAGCCTCAAGTTTTGTTCGCAGTGTATTCACCTGTAGCGTAGCTGTGGGCGCCACGGCGAGGGCTTTCTAGGGCGACCGTGTGCGGCTTAAGATGGCCAGTCAGAGCCAGTTGACTTGGGGATGGAGTCAGCGGCGTTGTCTGCGCCCTAGGAGTGAGAGAACTCCGGAGGGCACTCCTTTTTGTGCTGAACATGACAGACCACGTGCTTGGGGCTGCGACCTGGTTTTCTTCGGAGTGTCCAGCTCCAGGTCAGCAGTGAGATGCAGGCGCTGTCGGGTCCGGCCGCCTGGCAGGACAATGTGATTTGCTGATGATGGCGTCTTGCCAGTTTAAAAAGCAGAGTGAAAGTCGCCAACTCCGCGCGGTTGCGGGGCGGGTAATCCGGCCGTTTCTTATTAAGGACAGGGCAAACTTTGATGAAATGGGTTTGCAGCCGAGGGGAGGACGGCAGGACAGGGCTCCGGACTCTCGGGCGCGGGGTCCCAAGCCTTCCCCGGGGTGATCGTCAAGTGTCTCGTCCCTGGGAAACAATCCGACATCCTGATGCTGCACGTAGGCAGCGCCGGGCTGGACAGAAAACAAAGAGCTGCATGTGCCCATGCGGGCCCCGCTGGCGCTCAGGGCGGCTGCGGGCGGAGGGCCGTGCCGGCTGGGCCCCCCGAAGTTCGGGCGAGTTTCGGGAGGGGCTTTTGTCCCTCAGCCCCTCGCGGGGAAACTTTGGCGGCACTACTTGTGTGAGGTGCCATGCTGGTGCACGGGGAGGCGGCAGGCTTCCGCGCTCCGGGCCGGCGGGCGAGGGAGGCAGTGTCTTGGGGTCCTGCAGCTTCAGCCCCAGCGCCGCATACCGCGACGGCTCAGGGGCCGGGAGATTGTGGCCCCGAGTTCTTGGCCGGTTACCCGCGGCCCGGAGCTTGAGTCTGGGAGGTCTGTGGATTCGCCTTTGAAGTCGAACTGTTGCCATGTTTGAATTACGTCAGGGTAAAGCCATGAGGAGGAACAAGCCCCGGCAGCGCGGCGTGCGGGAGGCGCGGCCTGCGGGAGGCGCCGGGCTGGGCGGGCGGCGGGGAGGGTGCGGGGGCCCGTTGTTCCGGCGCAGGTGAGGGAGGAGGAGGGACGCAGTTCACCTCCGGCTGCCCTCGCCAGGGCCAGCAGCTCTCCACGGGAACTTTCTTCCCGACCAAAGTTGGTTTATTTACCAACAAATCCACCCGGGAGCATTTGTATTTGCTGCCTTGTTGCCTCTTTCTCGGCGGTCACCGCGTGCACAAGGGAGAAGCGCAATTTGGGGAGACCCAAAGGCCGTGGGCGGGGACCCGACGGCCGTGGGAGGACGGGAGAGGCATTTTGCTGCTTTCGGGGAAACCGGTGAATGCGGCGAGCACCCCCAATCCCCGCAGCTGAGGCTTGGCTCGCACGTTCAGGGAACCCAGCCCCGACGACACACGGAAAACCACCGTGAGGAAGTTTCGGGGCTCTCGGCTGTCCTACAAAGGGAAGTGAGGACTGTGGCCGAATGGTGCACGCTGCTGTTTTCTTTGTGTGTTTATGAGTGGGAGGGGGAACCGGGAGGGGCGAGGTTTGTTTTGGTGGGTGGGAGGTTTCTTGGGGTGGTAGGGAGGTGCAGAGTTTGTTCTGGTAACTGTGACCCTAGTAGGTTTCTTTGTTTTTATTTTCTTCCTCTAACCCTCTATTGCTAGACGAGGAATTAACGTTTAGTCAAGGGTGGACACTGTGCGACACAGTTTTACCCCAGCAATCCTTTCCCCGAGCTCCTCATGTTGTCCGAAGGAAGGTTAAGAAAACTCCCCCTCCTCCCATTTTCTTATAATTATTTAAAAAATGAATTTGACCTTGTCAGTAAAACTACCCTGAAAGCACCTGTTTTTGAACTTGAGTTTGCCACACTTGCCTTTGAATAATTTTCTGTTGCAAAACCTAACACGTTTATTAGTTGCTCAATTTAAATTCAAGCCTGGGAGTTTGTTTCTGGTGGAGCTGGAGAAAAGCCTGATGGCATTTGAAGTATTTTTATAATAATTTGGGGAAGGGCGATCTTTCTTGGCCCTGAAGGTTTGCTTGGCTCAATGTGTGGTGATTATTCACTGCATTATCTTCGGATGACCTTGAAGAAGCGTGTAAATAAGGAGTTGGGCCTTTCTTGGAGATTAAATATGGGGGTTGGGAGGAAGCTGCGAGGGGGATGACAACAGGGCAGTGGCTCGCCTTCCCTGCTAGCTTCCTCCTCGTTCCTGTGAATTCGGTTGACCTTCTGGTTACCCCTCTTGGATTTTCTTTTCATAGCTAACTTTTTTTTGGGTACGTTGCCCCAGGCATAGCTCAAAATTTATGCTGGTTTGACACATGGATGCTTCTTTGGTATTTAGGGTTTGCCTTCAGTCTAGACATCCGATAAGCAGCAGCACCATGTCGGTTGCATCTTTCCTGACATCTCCTACATTTAGATCATATTTAAGGGTTAGAATCTAAAAGTGGTCATTACTGGAAAATAATATCCTCAGCTGCCACGCCCACACACAGAAAAAAATGTACAAATTGAAGTCTGTTTTGTACTTTTCATTGTTTTGTTATTAAATAAACTCATTTCTCCTAAGTTTTGCTTGGCCAAATTACAAACACCTAATGGCAACCAATATTAGTAACAAACAGTACATTTCTGAAGTGAGTAGATAGCACGTCAAAATGAAAAACTTTGGATTTAATAACTTTATGGCTCCCCTTTGGGCAGTTATTACTCTGGGTCCTGTTTTTAAAATGCATATGAAGTATTTTGCGAATACATAGATTCTTTGTTTTTCTTAATTCGTATTTTATAGCCGAGTTCCGGGTAGAATTTAAATATTCTGGGATATTTTCAAACACAGTATATAGAACTTAGTGGGTTTTGTTTTACATATCATGATGTGTACAGTAGAGATTTTGTTTATCAAGGTGGGTAAGTTGAGAGTGGGAAAGACACACGAAGTCTCTCTGCTGCCTTTCCTTTTTGCATTACTTTTGCTGGAGGTTGGAGATGAGAGTTCAATAGGTAATATATTCTAGAACCTCAAGGCTGCTGTTGCACAGTATACTTAATTCTGTAGATCTGGAACCTGGATAGTCAGTCACTTTTTTCCCCAGAGTTGTAATTAGGACCTGGGGAAACCTGGCTCGTGAGGCTTAAGCAGATTTATATTAGAATGATTTGCCATGTAAAATAAAATTTTCACTGAGAAAAGCTTACGCTTATTTGAAATCTAAACCAACTTTATAAGCTATGATGAGGACATATTAATTAACTTACCATGCCAAGCACATAGTAGGTTGTTTTAAAAATAGATATTTTCTCTTTTCCTTAAGAGAAGTTAGGAATGTAATTATCTGAAAAGGAAGAAAACACATTTGTTGAGGCACTAGGGTAGTCGTTCAGAAGTTGGGTTAAAATGTCTAAATTCCAAAGCCCTGATCATCCTAATAAGTTACTTTGTGGTCTAATTTTCTTACCTGCAAAATAGTGATAATAATGCCTAGTTCATAGGGTTATAAATAATTAAGCAAGTTATGTGCTTGGTAAACATTGGCTGTTATTATCCTCACAACATTTTACAGAAGACAAAACTGAGGCCTGGGTGGGTTTACCCTGCTGTAGGAAATACTCAGTAAATACTGAGTGGAAAGAATGAGTGTCTTTGGCCCCCTCCCCCACCCTCAGTAACTACTTTCAGCTCCTGGTTGCCTATCCAGTTCTGATTCAACCATTTTACGTCAAAAAGTCGTGTGGAAATCTAGAAAATGCCATTTTCTTTCATTCTGATTTGTCCACCAGTGTCCTGGATTTCCCACACTTAGTTTTGACTGGCGCTGGGAGGGTGGTGGTGGTTATAACTTGAAAATACTTTGTTGTCTTTTGGTTCTCCAGTTTCTCCTCTAATTGAATCCGTAACTAAAGTTTTCTGTATTATGGAAGTCATCTGGAAATGCATGTAGTGAAAAAGAAGGGAGTTTGTTTTCCGGGACTAGAAGTTTTTTGCACCAGAAATACAGAAGTCACAGGCACATTTGCTATTACATATTCAAATACAAAAGTTGCAATTGAACTAAAATAATTCATTTCTAGCTTGTATTTAGTTGCTCCTATCTATAAGTTTGATTTGGCTTGGTGTTATTTTAATTTGGTTGATGTTAATATATGCTGAGTTTAAATAAATAACTCATTTTAAGATTCATTTCTCCTCACACTATTCTAACCTCCCCTTCCTGCACATATGCCTGCTTGAAATAAGCAGTATTTTTTCTACCAATTGTTAATGAAAGCATTGAGTTGTTTATTAATCATCTCTAATTAAAATAATTCTTTCAGTTTACGTTTCCTTAAAATCTTTAAGCCTCACTTTTTTTCCTACAAAAGTCTATAGACTAGATAAAAGAAAAATGACTCCTGTCAAAATATTAATTTTTTAATACACATCTTTATTGTGGACATCATTTTTCATGCCCTTAAATATATTGTTCAGATCTATTTTGGCTACCTCACTCTAAGGGTAGTTAGCAAATTCCACCTGTTTCAGTGTACTATGTACAATCAGCACCTGGTTGTAATATGACTTAGTTCCTGCCCTGCCATAGTGTATTTTACCATTGAGTAGAGGAGATAGATAATAGAGTAAACAAGTATATGAAATATTGTGTGTTATTCTAATAAAGATATGGAAAGATTTTGTAAAAAAATCATTCTTACAGCATTTCTCAGGTTAAGGGGATAGACGAGAAACCATCAGACAGAAATAATAGCCTTAGTAGAGATATGTGGCTAGTTATTAAAGTTGGTTTGACACTCCTAGAATATCAGAATTCCGAGTTGGTAGCAGCTGGTAGGCAGGACCAGATCCTGAAAAGCTTTGAATTTCTTGCCAAGTAGTTTAGATATTATCCTGAAGCCAGTGTTGGTACCTTGGAAGAGATGATTAATATTTGAACTTGAGGAAGATACCACCTGTTTGAAGAATGTGGGGAAGTCGGTTCTGAGGCCCTGACGAGTTCAAGCACCGTGATGAGGGACATGAAGCAGAGAAATGAAAGAAGCAGCAGAATCTAAGGACTCATAGTGGGGGCCATGCAGAGGCTGAGAAGGGAGAGCACAGTTGACTCAGATTTTTGTGTGTGACTATGGATAATAACCCAGATATGTGAACACAGGAAGAGCGTGCTTGGAAGACAAGGTTTTATAATCAATTGAGGGCGTTTACAGGTTAGCATTACCAGTCCTTGTGTTGATGCTTTACAGATATTATTCAGAAGAATTGGGATTTATCTTTATTTTCTAAATGAGGAAATTGAAAGGTCAGAGAGTGTAAGGAACTTACCTGAGCTTTGGGTTAGACCAGGTGTGTGCTACCATACCTTCCTAACATTTTTGTCAATCAATAATGGGGAGAACAGCTTCACAGGAAAGAGTATGATCCAGTTTCATGACCTGAAGTTTCCTTGAAAAGGCTAAATTCCTCTTTTCCCACAGACCTTGGCTTAAAAGAAAGCCTTCAGAAATCTGGTTTGTACCTTCAGTTTAATTTGTTGGACATGCCCTGGGATACAGTTTATATTTCTGTAATGTGCAAGTCGTATAAATGCAAGGAAATAAATGGTATACATAGACTGATATTTTCAAACTCTTGCTTTGCAGCATCCCTGGAAAGTAGAAGTGAGATTTCACCCCAATATTACAGAGGAACAAATAAAATTAGACGTGACTTCCTATTCAGTTATAACGACAAAAGCAGAAATAGATTCCAACTCGACTCATTACAGTGCCTTTTCACCAGACTCAGTAGTTACACGTTGTTTCCTGACTGATAATCATTCCTAAAAGCAAATAAATACCATCTCTCCAATCTTGACAACTTTCTCATCCGCTGGAATTGCTTGCATTTGTGATTTTTTTTTTTTTCCAAATTTGTAAACCTGTGTTATTTTAGCTGAGGGCTTATTTCTGAGTTTGACCCCTTTCCTGTAGGATGAGTTCTAGGCTCTTCTGTGGATTCCGTAGGCAGCCACAGTTATAAATACTTTGCCATATAGTTTCTCAAAGGCTGGGTATCTATTTGGAGACGCTATTGGCAAATAAATGGGGTCCACCACCCCTTTCTCAGCTTTTATCCCTGCAAGTTTAAATTTATCTTTTAAAAGTGAATAAATAAATTCAGAATCTTTGATGCTGGGATGTGGGCTGGCATCTGGAAGCAGGTAAGAGGGGTATAATAATAGTGTTTAATTGCTCTATAGCTTTCCGTAATTGCTGATGAAACATGTCTCATTGTTGGGGAATACTGTAACCAAGTGGCCTAGCAGCCAGAGAACACAAAACACTTAGTCCTTTTTGACCCTTTGTGAAGAGTGTTGCTCCAGTTACACTGTTAGTGTTTCCTGGATCTTGTACTTATATGTGATTAAAGATAGCATACCATTGACTAAAATGGTGTCGAGGGTGGCATTACCAATTACAGCAGCTCAAGATTGCTCATAGCTTTTGGTCACAGGTGGTTTTTCTTGTTTATTTCTCTTCTTTTCCATCACCCTATCACTTCAAGTTCAGCTCTAAAGAAATAACACCCCCTTCACTGCAAAGTTGCCTTTGGTTGCTCAGTTCATTTGGTCTTTTTTCACCCCTGCTTCCTTCCCACTTTACAAATCTGTTGCTTGTCTCTTCTCTGCAGTTTCCTTCCCATTCTGCTCTATGTCTGTTCTGATCTTACTATTCTGTACTCTTCCATGAAGTATATTTATTTCCTAATGTGTATCTCTCCATCTGTATGTCTTTGAGGAAGTTTATTTAAGATTTCTGGGCTTTTTCAGATTCCTCTTAAGTCAAGGTATGTGAGGGTAACTTAATGTTTTGGAGCATGGTGCTTGCTCTTGACTTAAAAAATGGCAGTATAGAAGGTAGTAAAAAGTAAAGTGAAAGTAAGCTTCCTTCATTCTTGCACCCCTCAGAGGCAACCACTAGTTACTAGTTTTTGAAAATCTATTTTCAAATGCCAGTTTGTTTGAGGTCTCATTTTTAAAACATGCTATGGGATTATACTGTGTAACTATTATCCAACTTGCTTATTTCACAGAAAATATCTTGGATAGTTCCCTCCATGCACATGTCATAGATCTGCATTCTTTTTGAGGGCTGAATATTTATAAGAAATCATCTTTAAGTTCAGAATTACATACAAAACTTTCCTTAAATAGCATCTTTTCAGTATTGGCTGTTGCTGTGAAGATTCCTTTTCTTTCCCATTTGTATTATATTGCACTTTAAACTTACCTTCCGTGTATGGAATTAAATGTAAAATAAGATCACCCCTGCTTTTTTGGTCTCATAGTCTCATTAGATTAATTCAGAATTGGCCCTTTTATATCTCTGATATACAGGGGTTTACCTTACCCTTTCCTTGTCTCAACCTTAAGTTGGCATTCCCCATCTTCTCATTAAGTCGATAATAGATTTGTATGAAAGTTACAACTTTAAAGTAGGAAAAAAAACCCAAGAAACCAATCAAAACAAATGTTTCAAATTAATTGTATTTTAAAAATTCACTTTTTGTTGTCTGTATATATTTTGTTCATGTAAACAGTTATTTCTCTTAATGGTTTTCTTGACTTAGCTGTTACTAACTTTAATCTTTTTAACTTTGGAGAGTGAACTAAATTGGACAGAACAGTAATTTTAGTGTGGCTTACTTGTCTTTAACTGTTACAGTATTTTAAAAATTTGTGGCTATTTGGGTGACTGTAACCAAAGAAATAATGTCGATGGACGTTCTTTAAAAAATGTGAAGTGCTATGCAGAGCTTTTAAAAAAAGTTGAATCAACACATTTATTGAGTATCTCCTAAGTGACTGGCACTATTCTAGATGCTGAGGTCACAAAGCTGAATAAAGACGAATTCCTAACCCATTGTTTTTATTTTTAAAAATAAGCTTATTGAGATATCATGCACGTAACCATACAATTTACTCTAAAAGAGTACAGTTCAGTGGCTTTGCAGAGTTTGGCAACTATCACAACTATCTTAATTTTAGAAGAAAAATGACAGTTTTTCATCAGCATTTTAAGTCTTTCCTGATTTTTGGCTTTATCTCAAAAGCTTAATTTTCTTCTGCTTTCCCCAAACACATGCATGCGGGTGAGATTGTATGGGGTCCACTCTCATCTGTGACTGTTCATCAGTTAGGAAGCAGATGGTGTTAGCGTCCTTCTATTAAAACAGTGCTGAGTGACGTCTCGCTTATGAGAATAGATGCAAAAGTCACAAATAGTTTAATAACTGACAGTTTTGAACAACAAAATAGATTGTTCTGGAGGAATCAATTAATATTGCACAAGTGTGGGACTAGAAAAGAAATATTCTAAAGAACCACTAGGTTTGTTGTAATAACAAATCCCAAGTTTAAAATCAAGTTGTGCCACACCCACCCACCTCTTTCTCAAATATGTAAAGTAACTTGGTTTCAGAGTCATTTTTGTGTTCTTAGTTTTCTTCCAGAGTTCCTGTTAGGTGTTTTTTGTTTTCAACAGTATTAGTGGGTCTGTAGATTTTGTGAAAATACTTTCAGTTAATCTCTGGGCAACACCAACCACTGCTTAAACGGGGATGCTGTAAACAAAGCCCAGAATGAAACCCCTATGTATTCGCTGCAGATTCCCAGGTGCCCCTCAAGCGCAGGAATAAGCTCAGAAAAGGTTTAGTAGGTTTATTAAGTAATCATCCATTAAAAGGTTCATACGCAATACTTGTGTGTTGCATCAGGATAAGTGTCTGACACCTGACTGCATTTGCACTGCCCAGAAGAGATTGAACCCCAGGGTTTAGATCCCTCTCCTTTTGGCGGAAGAATTTTGTCAGGAGAAACATAAGGTCACAGATCATAAGGTCATTGATCATAAAAGATGATCAATCAGAAGACATCAGCCTATTTTATTTTTCCTGATGTCTTAAGAAAAATATTCCTCAAACTAAAGAGTGGACTGTCTTGTGGGGACTGTAGGGCAAGTTTTGTGGCGATCCCCACCAACTAAAAAATCATGGAAAATGAACACTTAATTCATAATAGCAGCTGTTGATAAGGAAAGCCTCAGTATTTGCTCATCATAGAATGCTGTAGCCCTAGCATTCCTTAACAGCTTGCTAGCCTGATAACTGACACAAACTAGGGCTTCTTAGTCAAATCCAGCCTCTGTGAAGGTAGTTCATATCTTGAAGATGATCTGAATGCTGTATGGTTTTGATGGCCTGTTTATTTGTGGGGAGGAAAGGGGATTGTGAGGGTAGAGATAGGAATCTATCTGTTGTAATAGGATTTGGTCTCTGTGTTAATGGAATGAACTGGCCTTTCTGGCTGTACTTCCTTTGTCCTTGCTGAGAAGAGAGGCTGAAGTTTCCTAGCGCTATTGATGAAGCTGAAAACTGTAAGAGGAACTGTGGACTTTTGACCTTCTTGATGGTAATGGAGGGTGTTAGGGGAGTTTGGGAGAGCCCACAGGTTGGTGTGAGGACTAGAAAGGTTGTATTATTACATTTTTGCTTCAAAACAGGAATACATAAAGCAATGACTTAAACTTTGTTAGCACTTCTCTTTTTAAAGTTTCTGTAATCCTGTGTCATATGAAGTTGTTTTTACCAAAGCAACACATGAACATTTCTTCAGGAGGCCATATTCTTTTCATTTATTATGTGGGTTTGTTGTTTGAATAGAGAAAAATACCTGCCTTACTTCACAGGCCTCACTACACCTTTTCCTCTATATATAGAGTACCTTGCTCACTTTTTCCCTCTAAAACGGGGGGAGGGGGGGCGGGTCAAATTCCCAAGCATTTCCTTTAACGAAAACAATTAATCAACTAAGATATTTTGTTTTCTTGTTTTAACAGTTCTTAAGTTGAAGTAATTTGAGACTTAATTATTGAAATACGTCAATGGCTTTCTGCCCCTCCCATCTCTCCTCCTACAGTAGTCCCTGTTTAAAAGGAAAGCTTTAGTGTTTAGCTAATTGATTGCTAATAAAATATTTTCTTAAAAACAAATTATAAATCCTCTGTCCATATTTCAGAATCCCCCAATCTCTCTCTCTCTCTCTCTCTCTCTCTCTCTCTCTCTCTCTCTCTCTCTCTCACACACACACACACACACACACACACCACACCCCCTGGATGATGGGTGATTTCTCTGAATCACTTTTATAAATACTTGCTCTGGTACTCTAACCAGAATTGGAATGGAATACGGTCAGGCAAGAGATCATCCAAAGACAAATACTGAAGTTTTTGTTTTACTCATATTTTAGTGTAATTCTGAAAGAACTTGAAAAAGATGGTGTTCTGTGGTTATAACTGCTAAAACTATGGGCACAAATCTAATCGGTATTAATTTATTGCTGCTGTATATGGTACTTTTGTGATAATTTGTAGTTGGACACCCCCCCACCCCCCAACACACATGCTTGCCCTCTGGAGTTGTCCATTGGGATTTAGTTTCTATATTCATTGACTTTTCATCACCTTTCTTGTCCAGATGTTCCGGTAAACTTGGCCCTTGGTTTGGATATTTTACATTATCGCTAAGGTGCATGTTTACTGCCAGCTGTATTTTTGATGCATCTAGCCCTGTAGCTGTTTTCTTCCTTGCTTGCTTGATGTTGAGATTTTTTGATCATTGAGATTTTTTGATCATTGGAATCATAATTTATCTCACTAAATTTCTGGGACATCGGCCTCCCACTGTTACTGCTCTCAGGCACAGAGCTTCACGGAAGAGCTCCCCAAACCTCTAACAACTGAGGGGCAGACCAATAGTCAGGCAAAATAAGCTCATTTTTAATTTGTCTTAAGGATTTATGAAATTATTATTCTTAAACTCTAACCTTGATTTTTTGTGAATTTTACATCCTCCTCTCAGTAGTTTCAATTCAGGGCCAACTTTCCACTTAGAACTTCCCATTTATCACAGAAGAAATCCCCTCTAATTTCCCATAGGGCAAAAGTAGTGTGGGTTGATGCATATTGAGCTACTTGTATGCTTACTATCAAGTAGTGGTCTTGGTAAATGCTCAGAACTTCCCCAAAGGGGAATCACAGTAATGCAAAGGTGCAAAATAAAGGGTGGTGCCTTAGCTTAAATGTTAGGGTTCATCAGTGCTGTATGTGATCCATTGTTTTATAAGATTGTGGGCAGTTGTATTTTCTACTTTAAAACTTGATTTTTAAAAAATGCCGCCTCCCTCCATTTTTAAAATAAATGTTTGCCAGGAGGGTAGAAGGAGATAGTAGAAGCCTTGTTAAGTAACTGAGATATTCTGTGTGTTTTATACATTTGCCATGATAGTGCCAAGAATGGAGGCAGATCCAGGAGGTCTTCCCCCCAGAGCCCTCGATCTGGCTTTGTCATGTAATAATACCAAGTGACTAGGGAGGTGGGGTGGAGCAGAGAGCTCTTTTTTAATGGTTTCTTGTTAATAGCCCTCAACAAAGCTGTGTCAATTCCCTTGGCTTTACAGATTATTGCCCAGAAGAAAAGATGTTTGGTTTTCACAAGCCAAAGATGTACCGAAGTATAGAGGGCTGCTGTATTTGCAGAGCTAAGTCCTCCAGTTCGCGATTCACTGACAGTAAACGTTATGAAAAGGACTTCCAGAGCTGTTTTGGGTAAGATCACCTGATGTTCGCACCATTCTTAGAGTGAAAAAGATCACAGCATATGGAAATATTTCCAAACAAGGCGATTGGAGCAATGTGCTAATATTTGAAATCACTTATATTCTAAGCTAGTCTGTTAAGGCCCTTGCTGTTAAAACCAATCAAACGTACTGACAGCCTACCTTTTTTTTCAGATTATGAGGAACTACCAAATTAATTGTGAAGCCCTTTGTAGTTGTAACCAAACAAACCCTTTTGTTAACTTCAGTATGTATAAAGAGATCGTAAAAAAATTACCCTTATCTCTTATAATAGTTGTCCCCCAATAGTTTTCTGTTCTTTGTATTGTTTTTCTAATTATAGAAATATATTTTAATCCAACCTGCTGAGGATACTAACAAGACTTAAAGTTCTACCCTGAAACCTGTCAGGGTATGTTAGCATTCATCTGTAATTTTGTTTTTCATTTACTTTTGACAATAAACCTCTGCCTAATAAAATGGAATTGACTTTCCAACAAATCTTTGGATGAAATACTTAACGTTGCACCATTTCCCATGTTAGAAATTAGTTTCTCCACTTTTTCTTATCAAAACCTTTGTTGATTATTTATTGTTAAGCCTGGACTTTGTAGTTACTTTGAAAGCTGTCAAAAAGTCTCCAATGACCTTGACTTTTTAAATTACATTTTCCTCTTAATGTTTTCATTTCCAATTGTGTATACATCACAAATATCAGTATTTTTCTATATGTATTTGTAATACTAGAAAAATAGTAAATGAAAGTTCCTCAGATATCATTAAAAAATAGCTTGGCAAGTAGTCATATAGATTTTTTTCCCCCTTATACAAATATAATAATTAAAAAAAATGAAATTGCCTCTCTGGTTTTGTTTGTTGTAAAACTAGAATATTGTGGCACCTTACTTTAAAGGGTGGCATTTTGTTGCTTGTGAAATGTCTACACATTTCAAGAAAGATTAATTGGACAGTATTGTTCAAAATCATGGTGACCAGGATCTCCTTTAGGTCTTAAACGTTTTACTGTTATTTAATTTTAAAAGCATTCTTTATTTTAAAAATGACCAAGTAGCAGTACATCAAATTGGTTCATTGGATCTAGAAGTTAATTATATTTCTGAAACATACTATAGAAACATTGGAACTGGATCATCCAGGATGATTAGAAATAGCACTTATAAACTATAAATGGATAGTTTTTTCTAAAAGAAATGTACTTGCTTGAATTCTTTAATGTAAAGGAGACCACTAAAGATTTGATTGTTTTCAATGTTTTCTTATCAGGTTGCATGAAACTCGTTCTGGAGACATCTGTAATGCCTGTGTCCTGCTTGTGAAAAGATGGAAGAAATTGCCAGCAGGATCAAAAAAAAACTGGAATCATGTTAGTTATCTTTCTCAATTGTAACTCTGTTACATTTAAAGTAACATTAGTTTCCCCCCTAATTTAGGGAATAATGTGTCCCTAAGATGGAAAAGTATGAAAAGAATAAAGAAAAATAGTAGTTGCTGCTTAGATATAATCACTTAACATTTTGTCATGTTTGGAAGCAAAATAGTTTGGTGTAGCATTTCTCTAAGGCTGTATCCAGTATCCCCATTTCAGAGATGCACAATATACATTTCACATATTTTTAGGTTTAATCCAGAAATTCCTAGAGTTAATTAGGCATGGATCCTTTTTTCATCTTTATGATGACATTTATCCTGACTCATGTTGGTACTAATGAGCACATAGTTTTTTGAATGAGAACTGGATTTGAATCCTGCCTTTATATCACCTATTAGATGTGAACTTTGGGCAAGTTACATTTATTTATAAAGTGCAAAGCTAATAGCTGTCTTACAGAGCTGTTGTGAGTGAGACCTGAAATTAATATAAAGTATAACACACAGTAATTACTCTTTAGATGGACGCTGTTGTTATTCTCTATATTTAAATCTACTTGAGATCCAACTGGTATGTATAATAAATGTTCTGGTTGCCCTTCCTCTTTATAATGTCACTGGAATTCTTAAAATATTTTCGAGGACCTGAACAACACTGTTAAGCCTTATTTAATTCTTCTGTATGAGGATGCTAGCTTTCAGAAGATTTATGACATTTATATAAAATACTTGTTTTTAAGCAAACGTTTTTAAGGCAAACGTTTATTTTTCACTTTTTTCCCTACACTAGCCGTATACTGTCCTTTGGTGACAATTACAATATTATGCTAGGTTTTTGTTAGCTTATAAAGAAAAATGAGTTGTTTTTTTTTCAATAGCTTATCTGAGACGATCCAAATTGTGATTTCAAAGGTGATGGCAAACTTTCTACATAAAGATAGAAATCTGCAAGTAATAAATGTGAATGAATGCATGAGAAATGGGGCCATATGGGGTTAGACCAATGTCCATGCTAGACTGGAAGAGAACATGCCATTGCCTTCATGTAACTAACCTTGGGGATTAGGAGGTTTAGTGAAAAGAGTTTAAAGCATAAGTCTGAACACCTTGATTTGAATCTTGTTCTTCTCCCCACCCACCCTTGCCCATTTACTAGCATAGTGAAGTGAAATAAGACAAAGTACGTAATTTAATTTCTCTTGTTTTCCTTTACCCTAAAATTAGAGTAACAAAAATAGCACCCTTACTGCTTTGTGGTGAAGATAAAAATCAAAAATATGTGAAAACATTTTGTAAACTGCAAAACATCCTGTAGAAATGTTAGTTGTTAGGTTTAATTTTTCTTAACCTACTTAGTTTCGGTCATTCTCACCATATATAAATCTATTTAAATTTTTTATATAGCATACTCCTGCTATTACCTACTTCAAAGGAAAAAAAAAAACCCTACTAGATAAACTGTTCTTTAATTTCACGTGATGATTTTTTTTTTTTTTTAAGTGCACATAGGCTTTCACTCTAGTAGAAAACTGGTTCTCTAATTTGGCTCCTACAAACGGACATTTATCTGAACCAAAGGAATACGGGGGTATCATTTTTTGGATGGTATTAAATATTCAGTATTTTCTTCCAGGTGGTAGATGCTAGGGCAGGACCCAGTCTAAAGACTACACTGAAACCAAAGAAAGTGAAAACTCTGTCTGGAAACAGGATAAAAAGTAACCAGATCAGCAAACTGCAGAAAGAATTGAAACGTCACAGTAAGTTTCAATACTGAAACATGAGTACTTAAGAATAGGTGTTTTTATTTTTGCTTGGGGATGGCATATGCTATGCAATGATCGTTTTTTTTTTAAATTGCTTTTTTTGTTTTGTTTTTAAAGAGTGTTGGAAGGGAATGTTGACTTGGTAGAGATATCATTTCTATGAAATCCTGGAACATTGTCTTTGATTTTGATGTGATAAAAATACTTTCACTAGCTAGTCACTTCAAATTGTGCTGAGACCACTCTGACCACTATGATCTCTTTATTGACATCTTAATTTTGTAGAAACATTTGTCAAGCTTGTTTACGCTGTATTTTATGCATAAGGATATTGAGGCTTGGCGATGTGCAGAAAATGACATGAATAATTAGTGGATAATCTGAGACCAAAGCCCAGGAAAGTGACTTTAGAAATCATAACTCACATATTGCAGTAAAGCTAACCTCAGGACCTTGAGGTTTAGGGGGGACAGTGTGTGTTGTGTGGGGTAATGGCATGAAAAAGGAATGACAAATTAATAATCTGGTTCATAAACTCTTAGGAAGTCATTATTGGGGTGAAAGCGCCTGTAGTGGTACTTCTGTATTTGGGAATTTAGATTTCAGATTTTGAAAAGAAAATGCAGTGCATGTAATACTATTTTGTAACAATTGTATCACAGGGTGGGGCATTCTGAGGCAATACTATTGAATCAAGCACATAGTATTTCTGCAGCGAAAATGTATTCACATAGAATAAATATTCACATAGTGTTCGCATAGGTAGAATAAACAAACCGTAAGTAGGCGAGTCAGGTTTGGTTCCCTAATTATTGTTCAAGTCAAACCAGATTTTGTGGTCACATGGCTTAGGGATAAACTTTGTTTCTAGAATTTTTTCAGAATTATAGATATGGGTTGTGGACCTGTATTGGAGTTTTCAGGATTAAAAAAATATCTGTAGGACTCTGTTAGACAAAATATTATCAATCAGTGTTTGTTTTAGAATGATGGGAGAGACAGTTAAATTTACTGATCAGGTAGAGGGAGGAAGGAAGGATAAGTATCATCTCTTGAGCGCTTTGGTGTATCTACCAAGCACTTTACATACGTAATTATCTCAATGATTTCTGTTTTGGAGATTAGCACTGGAAGTGCAGAGTGGTGATTTATTTGAAGTACAGAGTGGTGAGATGAATTTGACCTTGTGTTTGTCTAACTTCAAAGCCCTGTGCTCTTTCTTTCAATACCATCCTGCTCTCTGGAGCAGTATAACCAATATCCCAGGACTCAAAAGTCTTTCCAGGTCTGCTACTAACTGTGCTCCCAAGTAAGGAGATGTTAACCAGTCCATAGTTATTCTGTTAATATATGTAATCTTTGGCTAAAATGTTTTAATACATTTATAGTAAAATACTTAGGTAACAGCAAATCTGTGTGTGTGTTAACTTTACACATTCCCTTAACCAGCTATATCCAGGGGGAAAAAAAAAGACTAACTTTACCCTCCATTCTCACTAGATGTTTTAGTGAACAATAGGGAAATAGTAATTTTCTTACATTGCTTGAAGTTTACAAGAATTGATTATTCATATATACATATAGCTCCTCCCTTTAATTATAGGGAAAATGATCTCTGACTAACTTTTGCCCTACCTAAGGGAATATGTCTAGTGTAATTTTAGATTTTTATGGTAAAGTTGTGTTGTAGAGGGGTTGGAGACTGAAAATAAATCCTTTTGAAATGTACGTGGGTTTTGGAGGCTCAGACTGAAACGGTTTTCCCAGGTGTATCATGAATAGTTAGCACTTGTGTGCAACATACCAAACAGGAGATACTTGAATTTTTATACAACACCCTCTAAACGGTTTCCTCACCTCCAGTTATATATTTTCTTCTTTGCATCCTGCATTTTTCTGACCTGTATTCCTCTTCCTGAGACATTCTTTCCAAAGGCATTGGACCTGGAACTTGAAGATCTGGATTTCAGTTATAGTTCTTGACTCTTACAAATATGTGACCCTGGTGTCACTTAACATTTATTTAACCACAATTTCCTAATCAGAGAAATGGGGTTTCCTAATCAAGTAAAAAGGGTTTTTTGTAAAACAACAAAATGAAAGAAATTCCTATATAAATGTTAGCTATTCTTTTTTGTCATCCTTCTTCCTAAAATCTGCAATGACTTCTGGTTGCTATAGAATAAAGTTGAAAATCCCTAGCAAGTATTTAGAGGTCTTAGTTTAGGCAAAGAATATTTGGGCTGAGTTGGTTCCCTTCTTTGCATAGTGTGTTCTGCTTACCTACGCATCGTACCTACCTACTCCGTGCTAAGGTATCTAATTACTCCTTTGGGTCCTTCTAAGTCTTACCTAATTTTTAAATTTTAAAAATTGGAGTTCTTTGAAGAATTTCCAGACCTGCTACATTCTAGAAGAGAGTTTTTCATACTGCATTTGTATATAGTTGTATCCAGTATCCCAGTTATTAGATTAAACTGTATGAAATTGGCCATTTTTATAGGTAGAAAATAAATGGTCGAATAACTGCAATTTCAAATGCTTTACAGATTAAGCACTTCTTAGAGTAGTGAGTTTTCTTCAGTATAGAGCTGACTGCTGCTCTTGTTAATTATTTGGGAACATTCCAGTAAACATTTCTTTAAAGCCTGCTATTGAAGATTTTGTTCGTTTTTTATGAAGTTAAGCTATATTATGAAGTTATTCTATATTAGAAGTGAATGAACATATTAAAAACACTAATAGGGCTTTCTTTATTTTAGATACTAATTTTATGCTTTTTTATGTAAACTTTTGTTAATATGACACACTTGTGAGCCTTACTCAAAAATATTTTCTTTAGTCTGTTTCTTTCCATGCAGGATATTAGATACTTAATAGATATTTGATTGGTTCTCTGAATTGGAGGATTGCTCTACCTACCTGTCCTGAGAGGGGGGTATAGTCTTTTGCTAAAGGTAAGATGTGTGGTAGGCTCAACCCCTATTTTTGACATTAATCTTGCAGTGGAATAGCAGTGTAATGCCTTATAACACAGTGACTAGCAACCAAAAGATTTACTTTCTGGCTTGTAAATTTAACGAAGTCTTCTGAGGGCGAAAATACTAAATTAAATCTAGCTTATATCTGATGAATTCCCTTTATTCTTTTTAGATCAGGATGTGTTATAAGGTATCATTCACTTTGTCTTTAGTTTTCAGAAGGTTCATTATGATGTGTCCTGAGTTTGATTTCTTTGGGTATATCCTGTTTGGGGTTTGCTCAGCTTCTTGAATCTATAGGTTTATGTCTGTTGCCAAATTTGGCAAGTTTTCAGCCATTGTATTTTTTTGAGTACTTTTTCACCTCCGCCCTCTTTGTCCTGTCCTTCCAGGACTGTAATGACACAGATGTAGGTTTTTTGGTTATAGTTCCATAGGTCTCTAAGGTTCCATTCATTTGTTTTCTCTCTGTTGTTCAGGCTGGGTAATTTCTGTTGTTTGTTCTTCCAGTTCACTGATTGTTTCCTCTTCCTCTCCATTCTGCTGTTGAGTCCATCCACTGAGCTTTTGATTTCATTTATTGTATTTTTTTCAGTTCAAATTTCAGTTCCACTTAGTTGTTCTTTGTAGCTTCTTATTTTTTTAACTGAGACACTGTTGGTTGAGGCTATGTTTTCATTTATTTCAAGCATGTTATAATGGCTTGTTGAAGCATTTTTGTCATGGCTACTTTAAAATCTTTGTCAGCTAATTCTAACATCTCTGTCATCTTGGTGTTAACATCTACTTGCCTTTTCATTCAGTTTGAGATCTTCCAGATACTGGATATGTGATCTTTTATTGAAACTTTGACATTTAAAAGTTATGTTTTGAGACTCTGGATCTTATTTAAAACTTTTTGCTTCAACTGGCTTTTTCTTCTTATATTCTTCTAGCAGGAGATGTGGGGGAGAGGGGCATCACCTTGTTACTGCCAGGTGGTGTTAAAAGTCAAGTTCTCCACTCAGCCTCCATTGACATCTGAGGTGGGAGGAGCTCCTCATTGCTGCTTGGTGGGGGTGGGAGTTAAAGCTCCCACATGGTGGGGTGCCCTTGTTCCTGGTGGGCCATAATGAAAGTCTTAACTCTTCAATAGGCTTCTTCTGACACCACCCAGGTCGGGGTGTTGAGGGTCTTCGTAACTGGCTCATGAGGATGGAAATCTAGACTCCCTACTTGGCTTTTGCTGGGAATGGGGTGGGGCTAGGCGTCCATTTTTTTCTGTGGTGTTTGGCAGGAGTAGAGTGGTTATTGTCTAATAAAAGTTTCCTGCCTTGCTAGGCTGCCCCTTTCATGGTCCTTTGACTAGATAAAGCAGGTTTTTGCTGGGTTTTTTTTGTTGTTTTTTGTTTTTGTTTTTTAATGTCTATGTCCATTGGCATTTCTGGGTTGGCTATTTATGAGGCAAAAAGAAAACCCATAAGAACTGGGAACTCACCTCCATGTTCTTCTTTGGGTCTTCAGCTTTCTAGCCAATGGCAACTTACAGGGTTTGTCTTATATGTAATGTTCAGGGTTTTTCGTTTTACTTATTAAAACAGGAGGAATAGGGAAAAGTATGTCTCTTATCTTCCTGGAAGCTTAAGTCCTCATTTTTTAGAAACCCTTTAGAACAAATATCTTCCAAGTATCACTAGTAAATAGAAAATAAATTCTTTTTTTCTTCTTTTTACAGACTCATTCACAGTGTTTTATGCTGAGGCTTAGTTGCAACTGCATATGATGAAATTATAATTTTTCTATCTTACCTTTATTGCAGATTCTGATGCTCACAGTACCACCTCAAGTGCCTCCCCAGCTCAATCTCCTTGTTATAGTAACCAGTCAGATGATGGCTCAGATACAGAGATGGCTTCTGGCTCTAACAGAACGCCAGTTTTTTCCTTTTTAGATCTTACATATTGGAAAAGGTAAAAACAATAGAAAATAATCTCTCTAACCAGGAAACCTTCTTACTTACAGGCAACAGTTTCCTACTTCCTTAGCATTTAAATGGCATTCGGCACACCGCTATTAGTATATATGATTGGAAGCAGATTAAGTAATAATTGAGCTGAGGGTTGGGATCTTGTGTGTTTATCCTATTAAAAATGATTTAAAATAAAAATCCTGTTAGGGAACCTAAATTTCCTATAATGGAGTAGTCTTATGTATTCATTCTGACCAAGTCTTCCACAAAAAAAATATAAAAGGGCTAGAAGTACATATTTTTAAGTCTTTAACAATGGCATTGATAAGTGGGCTAGTTAATAAGGTATAAACAGAGGTCAGTATGAAGTGAATGTGGGACACCAAAGTCCAAAAAGAGATAATATACTAGGAAAGAGAAAAATATTCAAAGAGGAAGTGGTTAAGGATTTTTTAGTTCACAGATTCAGGGAGACTAACAAATTAAAAGCAAGAAAATAAGCAAGTATCTTATCAGTGAAGACAATTCACCCATAGACACGTCATAGTGAAACTACGGAACATGAAAGACAAAATTGTTCTTTAAGCAGTGAGCAAATAAAGATATTGTTTTCAAAAGAACAACAAACACAAAGCTGAGTTCTAAGCATGAATAAAAATAGAAAACAAGAGATGAATACCTTCAATGGGCCAAGAAATAATAACTCTCAACCTAGAGATTATATTGTATATATTATATATACAAGGTGTGATTATAAAATACGGTGAATGTTTAAATTTAAAAAATTTTATTACAGTAAAAGACACATTGCCATTAACACCCCCCAAAAGTACTCCCCCTCGCTTCAAACACATCATTTGTGCCACTTTCTGAAGCAGTTCTGGAAGTCCTCTTTTGTAAGTGTCTTTATAAGCATTTAAGAAACGATGTGCATAGAAAACATCCTGAGAAATGGACAAATAGTTTCCATCATGACACTGCTCCATGTCACACATTGCTTCTGATACGGCAATTTCTGTCAAATAAATACGATGTGTCCTCACCTACCTTGTTCACTGGATCTACATTGTGAGACCTCTGGCTCTTACCCAAAGTCAAAATGACCATGAAAGGTAAACGTTTTGAATCGATTCAGGACATCGAGGGAGCCATGACAGAGCAATTAAAGACATTCACGAAAGAGGACTTCCAGAACTGCTTCAGAAAGTGGCAAGAACGATGGGATAAGTGTGTTCAAGGTGAGCGACAGAATTTTGAGGGGGATTAATGACAGTGTCTTTTATTACAATAAATTTTACCCCCCTTCTGTCTCCCACCCCTCACTCCGGTTCAAACCGTTGTTTCTTAGTCTAGTGTAAGACACAGCTTCCTTGCCCATGCCCGTATTGTGAGCCTTGCACACGCACCCCCGCCTTCCCCCCGTTGAGGCAGTTGGTCGCCAGTCGTTGGTAGACCAGCTCACGGCAACTCTCTCTGGCTGCTGGCCGCTCACGTTGGCCACCTGCCGCTCATAGCAGCACATGGTAGCCCACCGCAGCTTACGCCAACCTCCAGCTGTTCATGGCAGCCCAGCTCCAGGGAGAGCTGTTCACAATCTTAGCTGTAGAGGGCGCAGCTCACTGGCCCATGTGGGAATCAAACCAGTGAACTCAGCATTAGGAGCACGGTGCTCCAACCACCTGAGCCACTGGGCCAGCCCAATAAATTTTTTTTTATTTATTTTTTTATTGCGGAAGGGGAACTGGACTTTATTGGGGAACAGTGTATACTTCCAGGCCTTTTTTCCAAGTCAAGTTGTTGTCCTTTCAGTCTTAGTGGTGGAGGGCGCAACTCAGCTCCAGGTCCAGTTGCCCGTTTCTACTTGCAGGGGGCACAGCCCACCATCCCTTGCGGGAGTCGAACCGGCAACCGTGTGGTTGAGAGGACACACTCCAATCAACTGAGCCATCCGGGAGCTCAGCGGCAGCTCAGCTCAAGGTGCCGTGTTCAATTTTAGTTGCAGGGGGTGCTGCCCACCATCCTTGCGGGACTTGAGGAATTGAACTGGCAACCTTGTGGTTGAGAGCCCGTGCTCCAACCAACTGAGCTATCCTGGAGGCAGCTCAGCTCAAGGTGCTGTGTTTAATCTTAGTTGCAGGGGGCGGAGCCCACCACCCCTTGGGGGACTCGAGGAGTCGAACTGGCAGCCTTGTGATTGAGAGCCCACTGGCCCATGTGGGAATCGAACCGGCAGCCCTCGGAACCAGGAGCACGGAGCTGAGCCACCGGGCCGGCGCCCAATAAATTTGTTTTGATTGAAACATTCACCATATTCTTTGATCACACCTCATATATAGCACAGTATCTTTTGTAAATGAGGGCATCAGACTTTTTGATTAGAAAAAAATTGGGAGTTAGCTGCTAAGTTGACCCACAATAATGAAAATCGTGCAGGGAGAAGACAGAGATCCCAGATTAAAATTCTGAGAAGGATAAATAAAGAAGCAAACATTTAGGTAAAATTAAATAAGCACTGATTGCTTTAAATGACAGTAGTTGTGGGACTAAGAAGAATTACATGACATCAATAACATATAAGTCGAAGTAATAGAAGTGACAACAGTTAAAAGTGACCTAATGTCTTTTGCATTGTTGAGAATAAACATATTGAATAACTTTAGAACTTGATTAATTAATTACGTAACCACTAAAAGAATCAATAAAAATAAGAGTATAAAACTTCCATAGAAGAAGGGAAGGGCAGAAAATTAAAATATACACTAGCAAAACAAAATAATAATAGAAAACCTTTATATGTTTGTAAATTAAGAAACCATGGGTCCAAGAAGAAAGTGTAATATAAATTAGAAATCTTTAAAACCAAAAAAAAAACCAAAAAACTGCAAAATACTAAAAATCAAAAGGTGGTATGAAGTTAAAGAGGTAGAGAAAAAGTTATCACCTTTAATAGATTACAAAAGAAAGATAAAAATAAATGAATTGATATGTATCTAATTTAAAGATTAATGAAGCCCAGTATAAGGAAAAAAGCAAGGAAATCCTAAAGATACAAGTATAAATACAATATGCAATGGATAGGATCGGTAAAGCTAAGCATTGGTTCTTGAAAAAGACGCCACCAAAAAATTACTAGCACTATAAAGCAGATCAAGCAAAAGAGATGGTACACATAAGCATTTTAGGTAAGAAAAGGGAGATTTTGCTACAGCAGAAATTTAAAAGAATAGGATGTTGCAAACAACTGTATGTCAGTAAGTTTTAACATTTATGTGAAGTGGATACATTAGTAAAAAAAGACAGTTTTTCCAAAACTGTCTCAAGAAAAATAGAAAACTTGAGTAGTCCCATAATAAAATGGTCAAAAGTCTTCCTTTAAAAATCCCGGGTCCAGATAAGGAAGTTCTATCAAACACTTTAAGAACAAATAATTCTAACCTATATAACTGTATATAACTGGCTTTCCATATTATGGATAAAAGAGGGCATAGGCCCCAAGCATTCTATGAAGCTAACATAATTTTGATACTAAAACTGTTATCATGACCAGATTAGATTATTCTAGAGATGTAAGGTTGGTTCAAACATTAGAAAATCAACTAATATAATTTGCCATTTTGACAGTTTCTAAAGGAGGGGAAAAAATGCCTGGCTTCTTAGTGGTATATTGAAGATGTTTGATAAATTTGAACATTCCTTCAAGGTTTAAAATAAAACCTTTAGAAAAATAGGAATAGAAAGGAACCACATTGATAAATAATTGGCATTTTCGAGTACAATTGAGCATGTTCCCATTCCTATGTTCCAGCAACATAACCTAGAAAAAACTTTTAGGCATATGCACTGATGTTTGTAATAGCAAAAATTGTCCCCATCACAAGGAGAATGAATAAATTGTGGTATAATCACATGATGGAATACTAGACAGAAATTAAAATGAAATATAGATCTATGTAATGATATGTATGAGCCTCAGTGCTGTGCAAAAAATTTGCAGCATGCAGTGATTCCATATTTATATATTCCCTAAATATTACACATAAAACCATTGTTACCTGATTTTATATATATATATATATATATATACATATGATAACTATTATTTTGTATGTGATATATAACTATATTTTATATACATAAGATAACTAAGCAATTATGTTTCGAGATATAAACGTGGTAAAACCATGAAGTATAAAGAAAAAAGGGAGTGCTAAACCTAAAATTGAGGAGAGAATGAGACGGCATGGGGTGGGATTGGAGTGAGGCATGCAGGGGGACTTCATAGAAAGTGGTAATTTTTTTCCTTATAGTATTTATGGATGTTTTATTGTGTTGTCATTTTTAATACTTTTATGTGTATTTAATAATATATATTTTGTATCTACTTAGTATTTAATTAAAATAAAACCTCCAGCTATGTCAGTCTGTGTATGGTGGTTGTTTTTTCTTCAAGAATTGGTGGGTTTTGGAGGAAACAGTTTACAACTTTTGGAGCAGCCTCTGAAACTGACTGCTGTCTCAGAATGCTTTCTTTCCCTTTCATATTTGATAAAATTCCAATGTGGGATTGAAGAGACATGAGTAATTTCCATTACATAGCCACTTGGGGTTACTCGAGGAGCCCTTTTATTTGCAGTGTGATGAGACTGGAAGTAGAACCACATTGATCATGTTTTACTGGCTATAATGATGAGTAGATTTCTTTGTGGGGTTCTTTTTTTTTTTTTTTTTGTATTTCTGGTTTTTTTTGCTATATTAATAAATTTTGTTTTCTCTCCATTTTTTTCTTTTAGACAGAAAATATGTTGTGGAATTATCTATAAAGGCCGTTTTGGGGAAGTCCTCATTGACACACATCTATTCAAGCCTTGCTGCAGCAATAAGAAAGCCGCTGCTGAGAAGCCAGAGGAGCAGGGGCCAGAGCCTCTGCCCATGTCCACTCAGGAGTGGTGACTGAGGTTTATGTAGAAGGGGAACAAAAAGCGATTTAAATTTTAGGGGGGGAAAAAAAGGCAACAAAATGACCCTCCTCTTGTTAACGTGGATCCTTGCTATTCTGCCAAAAGACAATTTCTAGAATAGTTTTGAATGGGTTGTTTTCCTCACGTTCCACAAACTCTGAAGCCAGTATCTAGCATACTAAAAGAAAAAAAGACGTGTACATAATATTTAAGATGCTGAGTATTTCATAGGAAAGCTGAATGCTGCTGTAAAGTGCTCTTTAAGTCTTTTTTTTTTTTTTAATCCCCTTCTAATGAATGAAACTAGGGGAATTTCAGGGGACAGAGATGGGATTTGTTGTATGATAAACAAACGTATGTAGTTTTAGGCTTTCTATATTGAGAAGCAGTGGTTGGGGCATTTTTAAAGATGGCTGGCTACACTTGTTTTCCTTCATGATAATAAATTTGTCATAACTCAGTAACATGGACTTGCCCCTAGAGGTAGTTGTTAATACTTTTGCAATATTAAGGTCTTGCCAAGGTTCTGATGATTAGAAACCTATACTACTGAATATTAAGCAGGACAGACTAAGCTCTCTGGTGCAAATACCTTGGAGGAGTAATTTCTGAATATATACAAAGAGGTAACTGGACTGTATATGTTGTATCCTGTGTCACCTCCCTCATAATGATATTTGATATTTTAATTTATATGAAACTTCTAAAGCAGAATCAAAGCTCCTCTTGGGTGGAAATATCAAGTCTTTATGATAGGCAATCTTATATGAATAGTACCAAAGCATTACCACATTGTAGAAAACACACTCTATTAAAAATATTAAATTATCTGAAAAATAAAATGTGTGCAAGCCTTCAGGATGGCACACACACAAAAAACAAAGGTTAATGCTTCTTGGGGCACATTTCTTAGAGGCCTTGCTGAGTGTGTAAATAATTGACTTTTGTTTGTATTACCTGACTGGTGACTTCATTGAAAATCTGCACAATTCAGTTTTAGCTCTGGATTACTTCAGTTGACCTTTGTGAAGGTTTTATCTGTGTAGAGTGGTTGTTTGACTTTTTTTAACCTATTAGGGTTTGGGGTATTTTTTCACTCTTGGTAAAAAGAAAAAAGGTGTGTGTGAATGCTCAGTGGGATGGTTTGGTTTGGCTTCTTTCAGTCAGGCTTTCTAAACATTGAGATGTTAGATGTTAAGTCCTGAATGCAGAGCCCTTCAATTCTAAAATCTATTAAAAGCCTCTTACTTGAATCCAAACCAAAGTATTCACATTGCCTCTTTTCTCAAAGTTCAGAAAAAATATATTACCAGTTCAGGCTTATCATAACGAGGGAGGGTCATTTGCCTACCTTATAATAAAATGAATCAGTGCTTATTTTTAAAGCTGGATTTTAAAAATTGGAGTATAAATAACAAGGAGTGAGCCACTTTTTATGGGCACCCTGTAGTTTTATAGTTCTTAATCTAAACTTAACATTTTATATTTTTTCCTTTTGGAGAAAACTACAAGCCACCATATGCACAGATTACAAAGTCAGTTGGGTCGGCTCTCCCACAGCCGTGTATTACAAGAGTCCCAGCCATTATCACCTTCCTCTTGAGTTATTTTGAAATGGTTCTTTGTCTTTTTTTTTTTTTTTTGTACATTTTGGCTGCAGTATTGGTGGTAGAATATACTATAATATGGATCATCTCTACTTCTGTATTTATTTATTTATTACTAGACCTCAACCACAAGTCTTCTTTTTCCCCTTCCACCTCTCTTTGCCTGTAGGATGTACTGTATGTAGTCATGCACTTTGTATTAATATATTAGAAATCAACAGATCTGTTTTGTACTTTTTATACCGTTGGATACTTATAATCAAAACTTTTACTAGGTTATTGAATAAATTTAGTCTTATTAGAAAACAAAAGAAGCTGTTTTGTGGCTTTGTTTGAAAGGTGTTCTTAGGTAAGAATAAGTAATGTTTTTGTCCTTCACAGATATTCAGTCTAAACCCTTAATATTATAATCTGCCATGAAGGAAAAAATCTGCCACTGAGAAATAAAGACTTTGAAATAAAAGACATTTTAACTGACATACACAATAATTAAACTAGTTGATTAGATGATTTTAACAATGAAGGGCAAAATGTCTCCAGTAGTTTTTGGTTTTGTTTCTATTTAAGTATAGTTGGTATATAATACTATATTAGTTTCAGGTTCCAATATAGTGATTTGACATTTTTTATACCTTACGATATGATCACCCCCCTAATTCTAGTAATTATGTGTCACTGTGCAAACTTACCAAATATTACAATATTATTATATTCCTCTTTACCTTTTTCACCCATCCCATTGGCCCCTCCCCTCTGGTAGCCATCCCTTTGGTGTCTGTTTTTGGTTTGTTTGGATTTTTCAGATTCCACATATAAGTGTAACCATATGGTATTTGTCTTTCTCTGTCTGACTTCTTTCACATAGCATAATACCCACTAGGTTTTTCCATGTTGCAAATGGTAAGATTTCATTCATATTGCTGCGTAATATTCCATTGTATCTATATATGTGCCACATATTTATCCATCCAGTGTTTAATGTCTTTCATGTGGTTTTATTACTATTGTCTATGGGCATAGTGGAAAGCATCATTGAGACTTTAGGGGAAACTATAAAAATTGGTTATAGGGAAAGATGGATTTTGGCATTGGGATCAGACCTGGGTTCCTGGGTCTGCACCGTAGTTGCTGTTTGAGTCGGCCTTTGTGAGCCTCCAAACATCTATAAAATAATTTACTTCACAGAATTATGAGGAATCCAGATAGGTGTAATCCATATCAAAGTTTTAAAAACAGATTTTTTATTACCTGGGAAAGGTAAATCCTATGGACCAAACTTTTTATACTATTAGGGTTTAAACTTGCTTTAGGATAATCCAGGTGACTTTGCCGTCACCTAATCTAGTTACTATGAAGTTAGCAAGTTAACCTAGGATAGTGAAAGGTGACAGGACTTACCGTTATCTATTGCTGTGTAATAAATTACCACAAATTTAGTGAATTAAAGAAAATTTATCTCATTTTTTGTTGAGGCACAGCATAGCTAGGTCGTTTGCTTAGGGTCTCACAAGGCTGCAAGAAAGGTGTCAGCTGGGTTGCATTCTCACCAGGTGACTCGGGAATAATCCACTTTCAAACTCGCTCAGGTTATTTGCAGAATTAATTTTCCTGTGGCTTTAGAATAGAGAGCCCAGACATCTTACTGGCTGGAGGAGCCCCTCAGTTCTTTACCACCGGGGGTCTCCCACCATGGCCGTTTACCGCATCAAGCCTGCAGGTCTTCACAGCTAGTCTAGTGAGTGAGACCGACTTCTCAGTTACAGCCCACATTCAAGTGGAGAGAATTACACAAACCAGGAGATGGGGGTTGGGGATCATGAGGGACACCTTGGAGTTTTGCCTGCCACAGCACCTCATTTTTTTCCTAACCGAATCACTTGAAATTGGGCCTCTTTATCCTATAATAGAGGCAAATTTGTTTAGCAAGTAAAAGGAAAAAGAGCTTCTTCATTATCAAACACTTCATGGGTCAGGCATGGTTAGACATTGTTTAAACCTTGCAAAGTTAAAAAAAAAAAAGAGCCTGTTCACAGGTGAGTAAGTGGAGGTGCAAGGAGGTCATGTAACAAATAAAATCAGCTTTCCTGATGCCAAAGCCTCTGCTCAGCACACTGAACCCTGTCCCTGCTCTAGCAGTGGTGCCATCTTACCCTGCATTTGAATGTGGTTACCTGGGTCTTTTTTGAAGGCTGAAAATGAGGGTCAAGATTTACTCTTGCAGAGAGGTTGATCTTTACTCTGTCTAATCAGTTAATCAAATTTCGTCCCTTAATTTTGATGTTGAAAGAACATTATATACTGTCTTTTTGTGGAGAAAATAGTCTCTAGGTTTAGTGAAACAACAGTATTCTAAAGATACATGAAGGTAGCCAGAACTAACTGCTTTGCAGTGAAGAAGGGAAGATACCCAGGGAGCCTCTTGATTCAGCGTCTCTAGAACAGTTTAGTTTCCTAATGCCCCAGATTTAGCATTGTGCCCTGGCAATCATTTTTGTGTGATGTTCAGTGAACTGGGAAGGGAGGAGAAAGCCAAATTGGATCAAAGATAGATAATTTCACAGGCTCATGTTCTCAAAGAAAGGGATCTAAGGGTTCTAACAATTTCTCAGCTGTGGATTTGGTTACTCATTGTGATCGTGAGAATGCGTTAGGTTTCAAATATCTTGCACCCTGGTTAGAAACTGCTTACTATTGTAGGTTGAGTCAGGGGTCTTGAACATGCTTCGTTGCAGGCTTCAGTGTAAAAGCTTAATCTTTCAGTTTAGAGAGACTGAAAAGATTTTGGCAAAGCCTGCCCTTTGTCTAAGTATCTGAAAGGGTGGAGGCTGGATTTACTGTTTTAGAACTTTACTTCTCTACACTTCTATAGCATACTAATTTTTGCACTGTCCAGGTATTGGTTTTTTGTAACTGCAAGGAAGAGTGGTGGTTTTATGTTTATACTTAAATCTCAAAAATTAAGACTCAAAAATCGCATGATTCTGCAGCGAATCACTGGTAGTTAAAATGAGAAACTGAACAAGTATGTCTTTTTTTTTTTTTTTAAGGTAACAAGTGTATTTGCCTCCTTTACAATCCATTCCAGTGTTGATTCTGCCCCCACCACTCCAGGGGTCACTGATGACTTTCTCATGGGGAAATCCAAAGCACTCATTCTCTTCCTCCAGCCTCTCTACAGCTCTTGATATAATTTGTACTTTATTTCTTGAAATATTCTTGGGTGATAACATTGCAATTTCCAGTTTTTCCTACTTCAGATGCTTCATTGGTCCAGGGTTCATCCTCAGCCCTCTTCCCAGACTATATCCATTCCTGCTGTCCCAAATAACTAAAATATGCAGGCATTTCCCGTTTATCTCCAGAGCTTTTTGTCAGCCAGGGTGCAGGCAGAAATAGATAGCCTACTGAAATTGGATAATTTGAGGGAAGTTTAATAAAGGGACTGTACAAAGCTGTACACAGGGTGTAGGGAAACCCCAAGGGAGAGTACAGTTCTCAGGGCTGGTAACAGTGGGGCTAGTACTATTGGGTGCTGTTACTACCCCTAGGTCTGAGGGTTGAGGGGAGGAAGTGTAATGGAACCAAGAGACAGGCCATGTGAAAAAAGTGGAAGATTGGGGGAAGCGGTAAGTATTCCTGTCACTCTCCAGATTGACCAACGCCATCATTAGTGCCTTTACATCTCTGATCCGTTTCCTCACCATCCTAGAACTAGGCAACACCTACTTATTTTTCAGGTTTCAGCTTAGGCACCACATGGGGAAGGTTTCCCGAACAGCTACTCCACCCCCAACACACCACACACACACACACGCACACGCAAGGTATGCTAAGTAGGGTCCATGGGGTCCATGAAAACGACCATCTCTTCACCATTATAGCTTCCAAAGTCTAGAGCACTGGTTATTGGTATGTAAGTAGGAGCGCAATAAACATTAGTTCACTGATTATCATTTTGTATTTTTGGAAGTCATGTTGATAGAAGAGTTGAATTTATGCTAATGGTCTTGATGAATTTTAAGAATTTAAATATTAAATCTGTAAAATTCTGACATACTGAAAAAAGTGAAAGGGTAGTCCAGTAGTATAACCCCCTAGATCACCAACTGTTAATATTTTAACCATATGTACTTCATTTAATTTGTTCTGCAGAAAGGTGACGATAATGACGCTTCATCCCTGAATACTTAAGCGTTCCTCTCCTAGGAATAAGGATATTCTACATAAAACCACAATGCCATTGCCACGCCTGAGATGATTAACAATAGCTCGGTAATATCTAGTATGATCATCTGTGTGGAATAAGTTGCCCGTATTGTCCCAAAACGTCTTTTAAAACTAGATCCTCATCCAGGATCTAGTCAGGGTTTATGCATACATTTGGTTATGTCTCTCCTCTTGATCTGGAATAGTCGGACTCCCCCCCGCCCCCGCCCTCCCCTTCTTCATGACATTGAACTTTTTGAAGTATACAAGTCAGTTGTATACTTCCCATAGTCTGGATTTTTTTCTGGTGGTTTTCTTAGATTTGGATTACACTTTTTGGCAAGAATATAGCATGGGCTGTGTGGTGCATCTCATTGCATCACATCAAGAGGCACACAATATCAAGTTCCCCCACTGTCAGTGATGCTAAGATTGATCACTTGGGTAAGATGGTGACTGCCAGACCTTCCCATTTTAAAGTACATTTTTTTCTTTTGTAAATAAATAATCTGTGGGGTGACAGTGTGAGGCTTTAAACGTGTTATTCAAGTATTTATTGAGCACCCATGTCCAAGACCCTACTAATGGTTCTGAGTAGTCCCTTGAGGTGAGAGATGTAATCCTTAGGTCCTTTGAGGATCCTAGCTCACTAAGGTCGTTGTGCTTATTCTTGCCAATTAATTGCATTTGACTTTTATTTTCTTGATTTCTCTGTAGTTCCCATTCAGAGGTAAAGATGTGAATAGGCGGTAGGAGTTCCGTTTGGCACATGAGCTTATTAATGTCACCAGGGCAGATGAATAAACAATGGAATTAGAGTCAGAAGACTTGAATTCAAACCTTGGTTTTGGTACTTAAATGGCTTTATGATCTCTGATAAATTTTCTCTGAGCTCATTTCCTCCGCTGTAAACTGGGAGAAATAATAGCAGACTTGTAAGCTTAAAATGAGAGAATGCATCATAAAGGACCTGGCCTGCGATGGGCACATAGTGACAGGTTTGTACCATCATTTGTCCTTTTAATCTAACACTGAGGTCTAATTGCTATGGTAGGAATGAAACTTCTTTTATTATCTGTACTTACGGTGAACACCGGAAAGGTCTTAAACAGTTCACATAAAGACACCTATCCCCTCGCTCCCCGGCCCCCCCCCAAAAAAAATCCCTAAAATATTCTTAAATTTCAGTGTTTAAAAGAGAAAATATATTCACTACAAGATTATTATGCTTTGGTAGCACGTGAATCCCAGGGATGGGAAATTGTTTAGAGGGCATAAAGCAATGCCAGATATAATTAAGCTACACAAAAATGTGCTGAAATCCAGGGAGTGGCCCAGATAGGCTCTCAAGGATGACACTGGAAGGGTAAAATTTGGCTGTGCTCAAAGTACTATGGAACCAATTCATAAAACATGCTGAAATCGTACAATATACTTCTTAGCCTCAAGACCCAAATCTCCAGTTAGTTTAAGCCAACCCACTTAGTTGCCTGCTTCGGCCAGCCTAGCCTCCTGGAACAACTCCAAGGGAGCACCGTTCACACTACCAGAAATGCTGCCCCCTTCCTCCAGTTATGCTGGCGCCAAAGAATGTCACTGGAGTGCAGTTTCAGGGGGGCTTTTGTCTCCAGTAGCTTGAGACTCTGCTTCTTAAACTCTCCATTAGACAGATTTCAGGTCTCTTAACATTTTCTTTCTTTTCCCAATAAACCAGAATGAGCGATGCAGTAGGAATATCTTTGGCTGTTTGTAGAGCATCCTGGGGATGTCAGTATGTCGATTGTTAAAAGGAAGGAATCTGTCATAGGTAAATGTTCTAATTTTCATTTTCTTCTGAAAAACAAAGACCATTTCATATATTCTCAGTAAACTGAATGATTGAGCAGGCTGCCATGTAGAACTGCTAGTAAAAAACTAAGCCCTTTTCTATTATTTTAACTGGCAGCTTTTTTGTCCTGGCCATATAGCTTCCTTTATCATACTTAATTACCTTGTTTCCCCGAAAATAAGACCTAGCCAGACAATCAGCTCTAATGCGTCTTTTAGAGAAAAGTTAATATAAGACCCAGTCTTATTTTACTGTAAGACCGGGTCTTATATAAGACTGCGTCTTATGTTAATTTTTGCTCCAAAAGACGTATTAGAGCTGATTGTCCGGCTAGGTCTTATTTTTGGGGAAACATGGTACTACATGAATGTCCACGAGGTGGTGCTAGTCACACATAGTGCTCTCAGAATGTTTTAGGATCGTCCAGTTTAGCACCTTCATTTTACCTACCTCCTCCTGAGTTACAGAGCTAAAGCTGGAGCTAATCCATTGCTTTACTGACAGTCAGCTAAATCGTTATTTTCGCTTAAATGTACGGCTTAGAAATGTATGTAAAATGTTTGGAAAATCTCTTTCTATTTTCTTTTGACTGAGATAATTTTAATCTTTAATAACTAAAAGCCAACCCTTACTGTTTTCTGCAGTTAATTTAAAATTCTCACAAAGGAGGACGAAAACATACTTGTGTTCTCCTTCTCCAAATGCCCTTTTCCCAGAAGACTGCCATTGTGAATAAACACACACTATTGTGGGACTCAGTTCTTGGATACACGGATGCTGTGGATAGTCCTAAAGGTTCAGGACAGCCTGGATGTCTGTTCAGTATGGTTTTTGGAGATTAAGTTGATGCCACACAATCAAGGCCAGAAGTTATCAAGCCCTCCCTAGAGCCTCTGATTGATCTGGCTGTGACTGTAGCATGTTGCTACTGTCTGTACGGCTGTGGTTTCCCAAGTAGTAAACAAGGCTGATCCATTGAGGTATGCAAAGTAAAAATTAGAACCCCTAAGTTTTCATCATTCTCTTTTCTCCTAATTTTAGAAATTGAGGTGTAGTCATCATATAATGTTATATTCGTTTCAGATATACAACAATGATTTGATATTTGTGTATATTATGAAATGATCACCATGGTAACAAGGCTAATTAACATCCATCACCATACAGTTACAAAAGTTTTTTTTCTTGTGATGAACTTTTAAAACAGATTTTCCTCTTATTTTTTAAATGTTTTATAATATTAGCACAGTGCTATATATTCATAGTTTATTTTAGAATGGGTACATACTCATTTTTTACTGATTGGAGAGAGTTACGTACTTCTCTGTATATGTACTGCATGTCAATAGGAAGTTTAAGAATATTTGAAAATCAGTGCTCTAGAGACCATAGATGATGGAGGGCTGGTAGTGGGGGCCATTTGTTTTCAAGTCCAAGAGATCATTTTGGTGAAATGTTAGAGAAAGTGGGTCTATCGACCTTTCCTAGATTTGAGGGAGAAGGAGGAATGACAGTTGCCAGAACTGTCTTAAATTACATGCTTATCAAATAGTTGTTTCCTCTCCCACAGTGTAATGTTTCCTCTCTGCCTTTATCACATAGAGTGGTGTGTTTTTCAGAATGGGATATCCTCCCTCAGGAATATTATTAAGTGTGCCTTGTCATTGATGGTAAGGAGAAAAGAAAAAACCTGACTTTACATGGGGACTTTTAGTTTCTTCCTTTGCCTACCATTCAGTTGGATACCCACAATTCTTAGCCCCAAATTGTATTTTCTTAATCATGTTGAAACTCCATAGAAAATAGTAGAAATGACCAAACTGGTTTATTCATCAAGGATAGGTCTCCACATTTGCCAAAACTATTCAGGGCGCTGAAATAGGCTGGGACAGATAAAACTGCTTGCCAGGCTTTGTAAGGAAGGTTAAGAGTGGAGGGTAGAAAAATCAGTTATTTAGATTAAGCAGTTGTAAAAATGAAGCTACACAGCTGCCCTAACTTGACAGATAATAAAGAATATGAGGAAATAGTAGAAAGAGGTTCTCTTGGAACAGAATCAAGTCAGAACATTTTAGGAAAAATTATTAGTGAATGGTAGAAACTAAGAAAGCTTGTTTTCAGGCAAAAACGAATGTGATTGTATAACTAAGCAATAAAATAATAGATGTTGCAAAATGTTAGAAATTTATTTATTCAATCGTCTATTTAATAAATATTGAATTCTTATTCCACACCAGATACTGAACTAGGCACTGGAATATTGTGGTGTACTACACGCTATCACTGCTTTCAGGTGCCTTATAGTCTTGCAAAATAGACAGTAAGAAATGCTAAGACGGAGTAAGTACAGGGTACTAGTTAGCACATGGGAAGGGTTTCTAAACGAGTCCCACTGGTTCAGGGGGAGATAGCAGGTGACCACCTATTGAGTATTTTGTGCACTTTAAAAAATCACATTGTCTTTTAAAAACTAAAACTAAAGTTTTTAATAAACTCTACTATTGTCCTCATTTTACAGATGAGGAAGCAGAGGCTCAGAAAGGCCAACTAGGAAAAAACAATTCTGATGCAAATATCAAGAATTTCTATAAGTAGAAATATGAGAAACTAAAAGGTAATTTGAAAAGTACTTATAGATAAAAGAAACAATTTAGACTCTAAAAAATTTAAGCTTCCCTGGGTACGTTTATTTTCAAACTTTTTATTAATGTATATTAGATTGGTGCAAAAGTAATTGCGGTTTGTCTTTTAAACCGCAATTACTTTTGCACCAACCTAATACTTCAAGAGAAGAGCACTTTCATAAAGGTACAGCTCAGTGAATTTTCCTAACTGAGCACACTCATGTAACTTTCATCCATTTTAAGAAATGGAACATCACCAGTTTTCCAGAAGGCTGCCTCTGTTCCTTTCCCTTACTTCTAAAAATGTAGATTAATTTTGCCTATTTGTGTACTTTATGTATCTGAAATTATATAGCGTGTCCTCTTTTCTGTCTGGCTATTTTTTTGCTCAACCTTGTTTGTGAGATTCACCTATATTGTTGCATATAGTTTTAGAACATTTATTCTCCTTGCTATATAATATTTCATCGTGTGAACGTACCATACTTTTTTCATAGATATTTGGGTAGCTTCAATGAACATTTTAGCACATATCTTCTGGTTATCATATGGATGGATTTCTGTTTGGTATATACTAGGAGTGGAATTTTTGCATCATAGGATATGCATATGTTCATTTTTAGGAGTTATTGATAAATGGTTTTCCTAAGTGTCTGTACCATTTTGTACCCCACCAGCAGTGTATGAGAGAGAGTTCCAGTTGTTCCATATCTTTACCAACACTTGCTATTTTGCATCTTTTCATTTTAGCCATTCTGGTCACATTTTAGTTTTAATTCACATATGCCTGATGACTGATCAGTTGAGTAATTTTAATATGTTTATTGGCTGTTTGTATGTCATCTTATGAAATGTCTGCAGTGTCTTCTGTCTTTTTTTATTGATTTGTAAGAGTTTTTTATGTATTCTGGATATGAGTCCTTTGAGGGTGTGTGTGTGTGTGTGTGTATGTGTGTGTGTGTGTGTGTGTGGCAAATATTCTTTCCCACACTGTAGGTTGTCTTTTAGATCTCTTACTAGTATCCTCTGAACAGATGTTCTTAATTTTATTTTATTTTTGGGTGTAAGGAGGTGTGTCTGGCTTGGTCAACTCCAGGTTTGGAGGAACTGAGACCTGAGCACTGTTGAGTTTTCATAGTATTTGCAAACACTTGCAAATACATAACTGGGGTGAGAATTGTTTTTTTCCCCGGCTTTACTGAGGTATGATTGACAAAATTGTAAGATGCACAATGTGATGATTTGATATACGTATGTATTTATATGTATTATAAAAGGATTCCTCAGTCAAGTTAACTAACACAGATGTTCTTGATTTTAATCAGACTAATTTATTACTTTTTTTCTTTATGATTAATGTTTTTATATCCTGTTTAAGAAATCTTTGCTATAAGGTATACTGTTAAATGGATTTTATATGTAATGGAAAAGGAGGCTTGCCATTGATAGGGAGGGGAGCAAAAAATAGTCAGTCAGAAAAGCAGCCTTGCGTGGGATTTATAAAGTACAAATTGAAACTGCAAAGTGTGCTCTCTACAGAAAATACTGCCAACTTGACCCTTATTATAGTGCATATTTCCAGTATCAGCTGTGCCAGACAGCTTGGAGAATTAAGAGGTTTGATCTTTTTACTCATCTGAAGGAGAGAGTTTTTAGGCCTCAACTATATTTAAAGCCCACATTTAATTTATTTTTTCACATTGTGAGAGAACTCGGTTACTACTTGGTTAGATACAGGTTTCTTCTTTTTTTCTTTTTTAATTTTTATTGGGGAATATTGGGGAATATCGGAGATTATAATGCTAAGCAAAATAAGTCAGACAGAAAAAGTAGAGAACCATGTGATTTCACTAATATATAAACCAAAAACAACAAAAGAATAAGACAAGCAACTGAAAGAACAAAAACTCATAGACATAGACAATAGTTTAGGGCTTACCAGGGGATAAAAGGAGAGGGGCGGAATGGGGCTCTAGAAGAGGTTAAATGGGGAACAGTGTGTTTCTCCAGGGCCCATCAGCTCCAAGTCGTTGTCCTTCAATCTAGTTGTGGAGGGCGCAGCTCAGCTCCAAGTCCAGTCGCTGTTTTTCAATCTTCTACCATCCCAGGTGGGAATTGAACTGGCAACTTTGTTTTTGAGAGCTCCCGTGCTCTAACCAACTGAGTCCTGCCTTCTGGCCGCCCCTTCAGAAGCTCAGCGGCTGCTCTTTATTCTAGTTGTGGAGGTCGCAGTTCACTGGCCCATGTGGGAATTGAACTAGCAACGCTGTTGTTCAGAGCTCGTGCTCTAACGAACTGAGCCACCCGACCACCCCAGGTTTCTTCTTGTTTTGAGTAATGTATTATATGAATAAGTTCACACAATTTTTCTATTTATTTATTTATTTATTTATTTATTTATTTTTTCTTTAAATTAAAGTTTAGTGGGGTGACAATTGTTAGTAAACTTACATAGATTTCAGGTGTACAATTCTGTAATACATTGTCTATATCACACATTGTGTGTTCACCACCCAGAGTCAGTTCTCTTTCCATCACCATATATTAGACCCCATTTACCCTCTTCTAGAGCCCCGTTCCGCCCCTCCCCTCTTACCTCCTGGTAACCCCTAAACTATTGTCTATGTCTATGAGTTTTTGTTCTTTCAGGTGTTTGTCTTATTCTTTTGTTGTTTTTGGTTTATGTATCACATATCAGTGAAATCACATGGTTCTCTACTTTTTCTGTCTGACTTATTTTGCTTAGCATTATAATCTCAAGATCCATCCATGTTGTCACAAATGGTCCTATTTCATCTTGTCTTACCGCCGAATAGTATTCCATTGTGTATATATACCACAACTTCTTTATCCATTCATCTATCGAAGGACTCTTTGGTTGTTTCCATGTCTTGGCCACCGTAAATAAAGCTGCAATGAACATTGGAACACATTTGTCTTTATGGATAAATGTTTTCCTATTTTTTGTGTAGATACCCGGGAGAGGGATTGCTGGATCATATGGTAATTCTATTCTTAATTTTTTGAGGAACTACCACACTACCTTCCATAGTGGCTGCACCAGTCTGCATTCCCACCAGAGTATGAGGGTTCCTTTTTCTCCACAGCCTCTCCAACACTTGTTACTATTTGTCTTGTTGATGATAGCCATTCTAACTGGGGTGAGGTGATATCTCATTGTGGTTTTTATTTGCATTTTTCTGATGATTAGTGATGTTGAGCATTTTTTCATATGTCTATTTGCCATTTGTATGTCCTCTTTGGAGAAATGTCTCTTCAGGTCCTCTGCCCATTTTCCAATTGGGTGGTTTGTTTTTTTGTTGTTGAGTTGTATGAGTTTCTTGTATATTTTGGATAGTAGCCCCTTGTTGGAGGCACTGTTTGCAAAAATCTTTTCCCATTCAGTTGATTTCCTCTTTATTTTGTTGATGGTTTCTTTTGCTGTGCAGAAGCTTTTAAGTTTTATATAGTCCTATTCATTTATTTTAGCTTTTACTTCCCTTGCCTTTGGAGTCAAATTCATAAAATGCTCTTTGAACCTAAGGGTCATAAGTTTAGTACCTATGTTTTCTTCTATGCAGTTTATTGTTTCAGGTCTTATGCTTTAAGTCTTTGATCCATTTTGAAATAATTTGGGTACATGGTGACATATAGCAGTCCAGTTTCATTGTTTTGTACGTAGCTTTCCAATTCTGCCAGCACCATTTATTGAAGAGGCTGTCTTTTCTCCATTGTATGTTTTTTGCTTCTTTGTCAAAAATTATCTGTCCATATTTATGTGGGTTTATTTCTGGGTTCTCAATTCTATTCCATTGGTCTATGTGTCTGTTTTTCTGCCAATACCATGCTGTTTTGATTATTGTTGCCCTGTAGTACAAGCTAAAGTAAGGGAGTGTGATACCTCCAGCATTGTTCGTTTTTCTTAGGATTGCTTTGGCTATTCAGGGTCTTTTGTGGTTCCATACAAATCTGATGATTTTTTGTTTTAATTCTTTAAAAAATGCCATTGGGATTTTGATGGGGATTGCATTAAATCTGTATATTGCTTTGGGTAATATGGCCATTTTTAACTATGTTGATTCTTCCAATCTACAAGCACAGAATGTCTTTCCATTTCTTTGTGTTTTCTTCAATTTCTTTTAAAAATGTCTTATAGTTTTTAGCATATAGTTGTTTCACATCCTTGGTTAAGTTTATTCCTAGGTATTTTATTATTTTTGTTGCAGTTGCAAAAGGAATTGTTTTTTTAATTTCTTTTTCTGAGATTTCATTGTTAGTATATAGGAATGTAATGGACTTTTGTACGTTGATTTTGTAGCCGGCAACTTTACTGTAGTCGTTTATTGTTTCTAATAGCTTTTTGGTGGAGTCTTTAGGGTTTTCTATATATATCATCATGTCATCTGCAAAGAGTGATAATTTAACTTTTTCATCCCTAATTTGGATGCCTTTTATTTCTTTGTCTTGCCTGATTGCTCTGGAGAGGACTTCCAATACTATGTTGAAAATTGTCTGAAAAACAGACAATTTTTCTTTACAGTGGATATTATCTTCACATTATGTAGGGTGCAATGGGTACATTAAACATGACCCTCTTTACACCAGAAAAAAATAATGATAGCTAAGAAGCCAACCTGTCTGGCTTTTGAAATATATATATATTTTCATTGTAAAGATGTAACAAACTAAAACAAACAAACAAACAAAAAAAAACCACTTGTAAATCCAACTCTCTACCCTCAGTCCTCTACCCCCAACTCTCTACCCTCAATGAATAGCCTTGGTCTTTTGTCTTCTACTCCACAGCTCAATATCTAGTTCCTGCTTTTTTCCCCGTAGTGATTTATGTTCCGTTGCTACATAAGCAGTTTTCCAAGTCAGTAGCTGGTAGAAGAGTCAAGGAGGTTTTTATCCAGCAGTTTAATCAGTAGTGATGAAATACTGTCAGGGAGAAGAGATGGGAACGTTAATGGTTTCTATTTTGTTGCTCAAAAGAAAAAAAAAAAAAGTTTAGGGAAAGAGGAGTTAATCCATATTTGGAAAATAAGAGGATAAAGGGAAATTTATTTTCTTAATGAGCAAGGGTTGATAATTAGAAATGGTTTCTTCAGTTTCTTGTTTGTGAAGAGCCTGTGTACTCACCCACTCCTCTGTGCCATATCTTTGTGTAGAATGTTTCGAAAGAGCTAAAACTCAGCCACAGTGCTCTGACAGTTAAGGTCCCAAATGAAAACTCACAGTGATGATTCTGAAAAGCACCAGATAAAAGTAACTAAGATAGTAGAGGTATCAGACAGAACTAGCACTGGCAAAAGACTTAGGCAGCAGTCCAATAATTTCTTGTTGATTTTTAGTCCTTTGCTTACAAAGAAAACACAGTGTTTTGTTAGAGAGTACACTCTTGCCTCTTTCATCTTCATTGTTGATGGAACTGATGTGACTGGAATTAGAAATCCAACTTCTATGTTTAAAACTGAAGCATTGTATGTTCCTTTATCTAGGAACCTGTCCAAAGTAGATACTTAAGATTGTATATAAGATTTAGCTTACACAGAAGAATGAATTTGGATCCTTACCTCTTACCATACACAAAAATTAACTCAAAGTAGATCAAAGACCTAAATGTAAGAACTAAAACTCTTAGAAGGAAACATAGGTATAAATCTTCATGGTCTTGGATTAGGCAACAGTTTCTTAAATATGACAGCAAAAGCACAACAATGAAAGAAAATAATATATAAATTGGACTTCATCAAAATTAAAAACTTTTGCTCATTAAAGGACACTATCAAGAAAGTGAAAAGACAACCCACAGAATGGGAGAAATATTTGCAAATATTTCTTTAAAGGAGATAGACAAATGGTCAATAAACACATTGAAAAGATGTTCAACTTCATTAGTCATTAGGAAATTGTAAATCAAAACCACAATTAGATACTAATTCACACCTACTAGGACAGCTATAACAATAATTTAAAAACAGGAAAATAAGTGTTGGTGAGGATGGAGAAATTAGAACCCTCATATATTGCTGGTGGGAAGGTAAACTGGCACAACCACTGTGGAAAACATTCTGGTGGTTCCTTAAAAAGTTATAGAGTTACCATATAAACACAGCAATTCCACTTCTGTACCCAAGAGAATTAAAAACATATGCCCACACAAAAACTTGTACAAAAATATTCATAGTATCACTATTCACAATAGTCAAAAGATAGAAACAACCCAAATGTCTATTAACTGTTGAATGGGTAAATAAAATGCGGTGTCTTCATACAATTGAGTATTATTCAGCCATAAAAGGGAATGAAGTACTGATACATACCACAACATGGGTGCATCTTGAAGACAGTTTGCTAAATAAAAGAAGCCAGACACAAAAGGCCACATATAGCATAATAACATTTATATAAAGTGTCCAGGATAGGTAAACTTGTAGAGACAGAAAGCAGATTAGTGGTTGACAAGGGATAGGGGTTGGGGGAATTGCTAATATTATGAGGTTTCTTTTTGGGATGATGGAAATATTCTGGAATTAGGTAGTGGTAATGGTTGCAAAACCTTGTAAATATACTAAAAACCTCTGACTTGCATACTCTAACATGGTTAAAATGGTAAATTTTGTTTTGTGAATTTTATCTCAAAAATTACAAAAAAAGTTGGCTACAAATATTGTCCACTAAATTGCTATATTTAATGTAAAAAGGAAAAGAAAAAATTTAAATGTTCAATTATGGGTATTTGAATAAATTGTGCTAGAGCCATATGTACCAACTTACAGAAATTAATTTATTGATGTGAAAAGATGTTCATGATATTGAGTAAAGAAAAACCAATGACAAAATAATATTTAAGAAATGATCCTGTTTTGAAAAAATAAAAACAAGCCAAATACCCTAAAGAGAGAGAGACTGGAAAGGCATACACTAAAATATAGATAGCTCTGGGCAGTGGTTTTCTTTTTGCCTCCGAGTATTCTCTGATTTTTTCACAATAAACTGATGTTGTATTTTTTTTAAAGTTATGTTAAAAACAAAACTCAAGAGCCAGAAGGATGGTTTTTCATGACAAAAGTGATTCCAACTCTAGCTCTAAAATTTGCCTCCTAGGTTTCCTCTCTCCTTCCTCTTTCCCATAATTAAATTATGGTGAAAGAATTGGCCAAAATGGATGAGTCTAGAAATTCTGAAGGCCTGTTCCACTTGGACTCTCTCTCTCTGGCTTGCCCAAAATTGTGGTTTCCTCAGAGTCAGGAAAACACGAAAATTGAAGGGGAAGCGAAGGGTCTCTAAATCATAAAGAAATCGATTTAGAAAATGTCATTAGGCAAATGGTACATATAACTGATACACTGCCTGCAGCTTGACTATTTCCTCTGGCCCTTCTTACCTCCCTAGTGAAGGAAGTAAAAAAGACCAGTGTGTTGACAATAAAATTGTTACAGCAGCACCTGGGAGTGCTACTGTAATTATGGGTCTCTGAGCACTTTCCTGCAATTCTAATTTTCAGATGTTTAAAACTGTGTTGTAAACTCTTCATCCACATTGAAACTTAGCACTTTTGACTGCAGCCCAGAGGTTTAATTGTTAAAAACAACAGTGCCTTTTGATTGGGGAGAAAAGAAAATAAATCTAAAACATTTCTGGAACTCGGAATATATTCTCCCACATCATTTTGCTTTTAAAATAAAAACTTTTACGTGATAGTCTTTTTGTATCCTTTGCAGGTTTAAAACCAACATGGAATACTTAACTATTAAAAAAAGCAATTTTTAATGACTTACTGATGAAAGTTGAACATTTCTAAAAACTCCAATAAATTATAAAATAATTTTTACTATCAGCCACAAGGAAAATAGGAGACATTTATTAGCTCTTTACTAGTTGTGTAACTCTGGAAAATTTACATAACCTCGGTGTTTTGTTTTTCTCCAAAAAATGGGATCATAATAAAACCTACCTCATTGTGGCAGCCACGAGGTACGCCACTCAGATCTTCCTTCAAGAAACCCGGCCAGCTCTTCAGCTCTAAGGGGTGCTTTGGCCATTAGCACATTTAGGATCCACCGCAGATTTTGAAGCAAGGTTGTGAGCTTCTGGAATAGCTCCCTGCCAGTCACTGAGCTCAGTGGGGTCTGGGCATAGTCATTTCACCCCAAGATGAGACTCCTCTAGTGGGCAAAACGTTGCTCCCGAGTTCCTGATGGCCACGACCTGGTCAGACTGCAGAGCGGTCTGAGGCTCCCCCTGCCCAGCCTGCTGCTGCTCCCTTTCACAAGCGTCAGATCTGCACTGTGGTCTGAACATTCTCTGCCCAATCCTGCCTTTTCCACCTTTCCTCTTTCACAGGCATTGTCCCCCAATAAACCATTTACAATCCCAACTCCATCTTCTTCTCAGAGGACCCAACTGACTCAGATTTGTTGTAAGCCTTAAGTGTGAAGAGTCCATGATGAATGCTAGAGGATGCCTGGCACATACTAAGCCCCAGTAAATGCTGAATGTTACTAACATTATGTAGTTGATTTTAAAAAATGAGTTTTTATTTTTGGACATGACTATTTTCTCATTGATTCCTGATTTGGTCTCCATGAGCCTTTTCAGCTGGCATATAAGTATATGATTGCACATACACTGACTAAAATTTTTTAAAATAAAAGTTTTATTGTTAGTGTCCTGTGAAGGAAAACATTTAAACAAGTGTTGACTAGCATTTGGCAAAGAAGTTAAAGACAATAAAGCAAAGAGGGTACATGAAGTGAAGATAATAGATTCTGTGAGGACAGAAAATTTTATTTAACGTTTAGATAGTATATGTCATGTTCTCTTAACCACTCACCTGCTTCCCACCTTCCTCATAAGAAGTCTCCCTTGTCAGCATATAAAAGTTCTGTTTTTAAGAAGATTCTTGGGTCTGTAGCTTAAATCTATCACTATCTTTTGTTAGGCTAGGCATTGTTTTTATTCCCCAGAAAATTTTCCAGAATTACTGTTTTTTAGTTTGTCCAATTCAAATTTGGGCTTCTTCAGCTTTTGGTTTTCTAAGAAATTAGATTGGCTAGATTTTTCTGTGTCATTCCCAAGCTTATTGACTATTTATTTGAAGTCATTTAAAAAATATCTTCTGTGACGTGATTCCCATCACTTTCCAAATTGGAAACACCTACTGGACATTGATGGATAGAGCTGGCCATCAGAGATTGTGGAAATCTTTTATGCTTTTTGGTAAATCCAACACAAAATAAGCAATGCAAATATCCACTGCTTGTTTGCCATGATTGTGTACCCACAAACCCCCATGTTTGCCAGAATATGTCCCATTTTGCTGGTGAAACATACTTTATGAGAAAGATCCACCAGAGAAGTTGGTGAGGCGGGTTTTTGACCTGAAAATCCTTGGTAATAGTTGGAATGTAAGAAATGTAACTTTGTCAGAAATATTCTGTCTAAAAATATAATCCTAAAGACCATCAGATACAATTTTGGCTCCTTGGGTCTTTGTGACTAATATTAAATATGGCTGGCATTTTCATATCATGTCAATCTAAACAGAGTATCAACTGTTTTATTCTTGGCTTTATTTGTTTGTTTGTTTTTTCTCTGAGATGCTAGTTCTTTCTCACCATGGTGGTTACTAGTCAGAAAAGCAAAGGCAGTTTACTTCTTAGCGATGGACAGAGTAAAAGTTACCAGGAGTCTATAGGAAAGGCACAGCACCCTAAGCTGCTTAAGGGCAATTATTGTTGTATATGTAATTGCATTTTCCACAATTCTTAGCCTTAGTGATATGCATATTATAGTTTTTGAAAGTAAATTTAGAGGATGTGTTAAAATTTATGTGTTGTGTAAATTGTGGAGTGAGCCATAGTTTATCAATTTATATGTGCTTATTATAAAGTTAAACAAAATGTGGATTTGACTACCTTAAACATGGTAAACTCCTGGCTCTTTCAGTATTATCTGGTTTATAACTTTTATGAATTCTCCAGCTTTTTTAACCAAACGAAACATTTTCCAAGGTATTAGGATGTTGCTGAAATTGCCTTCAGCAACTAGCATGGCCAAAGATGGCACAGTTGGCTTTGCCGAGAAGTGAGCACTTGTTCTCTGGGGGCGTTAAGAGGCTGGTCAGGGCGATGACAGTAGGAATAGGTGATCTCTTGTTAAACTCTATTACAAGGAACTCATTCCCTAATCCTTGCAGCATGGAAGCCAGAACTTACTGACCGTTTATTAGAATCCTGAAGAGGTGATTTGTATGTGAGAATAGAACAGGGGAAGAAGACTGCTAAGATCCCTTCTGTATTGAAAAGAACTGTACTTGTAAATTGGATTCATAAAATTCATAATAATGTTTAATGCTTTTTCAAGGATATTTGTAAGTGAAACTGACATCCCCCCACCCCCGCCCTTTTTTTTTTTTTTTTTTTTTTTTTTTGGCAGGTGCCTTGCAGTGAAGAGGACAATGGCTATTGCTGCAGTTTGGTGTCATTGCCTTGACTTGGACTGTGGTGCCAGCAGTTTTCCCCACCATTGCTTTTTCCACCATCAAACCAGAGTGAAAAAGGCACCAGAGTGAAAAAGGCAAATAACGTCTTATTTTTATTATGAAAACAGAATCATTTTTTAATTCAGTCTGACAATTATTCTCTTATTTAGAGTAGTCTGTTTTACAATTAAGGTAATTGCTAATATATTTGTATTTATATCTATCATCTTACTTTTTTGTTTTCTATTTTATACCATGTGTTCTATGTTCTTTTTTCCCTCGCTTTTTTGGCTGTCTTTTGGAGTAATTATTTCTTATTATTCTATTGCTCCCGGCCCCCATAGCTTCTTAGTTATTCTTTTACTACTACTCTTTTAGTGGTCATCCAACAGTTACAACATGAATCTTTGATTAATTAAAATTTTAGTATAAATAAGTACTTTCACCACTTCCTGGACAGTGTGAGGACTTTGAACACTTTTACTCCATTTACGTTCCTCCTGCATTTAAAAAAATTTTTGATTTTGAAAAAAATGTTATACCTTCAGAAAGTTGCAATAATAGTGCCATAAACTTCTACATACCCTACCAATTGTTGACCTCTCTCTCACTTTCTCTCTTCCTCTCCGTTTCCCTCTCCTTTTCTCTCTCAGTTTTGCTCTTAAAGCCTTTCAACTGATTGAATGAGAGTCTCTCCCAGATTCTCAAGGATAATCTCCTTTACTTAATGTCACCTAATTGTAATTGTTAACCATATCTAAAAAATATCTTCGCCTAGATTAGTGTTTAATTGAATAATGGGATACTATGACCTAGCCAATTTAACATATAAAACTAACAAAGCACATCAAGTTTCTTTCTAGCTATAGGTCAAGGAATATAACACCATTTATACTTTACATTTGTTTATTCATGTATTCATGTGTTCATTCATTCATTTGAGAACTATTTCTTGAGCACCAGCCATGTGCCAGACACTGTGATGGATGCATGGATACATATTCTAAGATGCAGACAACTGACTTGTAAATAACTATTACCATACAACCATTTGTTAGTTGGGACCCCCTTGTATATTTTATAAGCTATTGCCTTGTTTCTTTTGGATTTACTTTATTTTCCTCCAGGACATATTCAGGACTGTATTTTTTTCCATGACTTTCACAAATCTCCTTTTCAAGTAAATATAAATATCTCCTATCAAAAACCATATTTTAATTAAACTATTTGTTTCACCAGGAAGGTTGAGCTCAATGGAAGGGAAATCTCAGCCCAATGGAGCAGCTTATTTCCAAAAAAAACAGCAAGAGAGGACCCATTGCATAAATGCTTTTCAAGCTTCTGCTTGCATCATGATTGCTAATGTTCCTTTACCTAAAGCAAGTATCAAGGCCAGTCCAGTGTCACCAGGTGGACTAATAGACTCCACATCTTGATGGAAATTGCTGCAAAGAATTTTTGGCCATTTCCCTCCCCACCCCCATATATTACAATGGTTTGAATGTAACGTGAAGCATATGACAGTTTGTTTGCCGCTAGTCAGAGGAGCACGCCACGGAGCCCAGTTGGACACATTCTGGGGCATATGGGGCTTTCCTTCCCCACCATACTATGATACTTTTTAACATAAAGGGGAAAGCTGGTGATTATATAGTTGGAGCAAACAAACCAGATAATTCAAGCATAAAAAAAATCTCTTTCGAAACCTGAATTTTTGGTTTTCCCTTACATTAACCAGACACTTCCTCAACTGTGCCCTTTGTTTTGAAGACGTTAAATCTGCAATTTAAATTACTGCCTCTTTGTTTCTTAAATCCCTGTGGACATAACCATTCTTCAACCCATGGAAGAACACCCAAAGTTCCTTCTTTTTCTTGATTATACACCTTCTGAAAGATTATTATTTAGATTCACTCTAAAACATTTTACTCACCTGGCAATACCTTTTTATATTTTCTTAAATAAATACAATGAAAGATATATAATAGGTGCTTTGGTAGTTGTCCCCCTCCTCCCATGGGAAAATTACTTAGTTTCTGCAATACAACATGCCATGCTTTAAAATTTGGCAAGAAATAATGAAAATATACCCTTTAAAAAGTTCCGCTGAGGACAACTGAATAGCTAAGATACTTAGCTAGGCAAATTCAACCATAAACTTTCTAATTCTACTGTGTACAAACCCTCAGGATCCTGTAAGATGACCCTATTGACCTGGAAGAATGAATACACCTTTAAAGAATGAACAGATTACTTGCTTCCCGTCAGCAGACTTAAGCTCAGTATTTTCATGGCAGTGTAATAAAGCTTTGAGAAGAACACAGTTCAGATGATAACTGCTAGCCAGAGAAAAGATTCAACTCAACATATTTCAGTTCTGCCTGGGGTATGCTCATATATAATTGGGTGCTTTCCTCAGTGAAAGCTGTGCACATGTCCTGGAAGAATCTGGCTGCATTCAGTTCCAATTAACAAAGGGCATTTTTCAAAAATCTCAAGAGTTATATAAATAGCTGCAAAGGGTGTTAATTGCAGAAATAATGCTGTTTTATTGAGTGAATAGCCATGTGAATGAGCTTTGTAAACTCTGCAAAACACTCTAAAAATATTTGTCATACTTTTTATACTTGTTACACAATTCATGCATACAGACTCGTACATTCCACCTTCCACAAAATGATTTTGTAGTGTGTTTAGACTGAACATGAAATTATTTTGGTACTACTATTCCAAGATCAGTGAGTTTTTTTGTTTTGTTTTCTTGCCACCAGAATCTAAGCAGTGTCCCAGTAGTATCTGTAGTTCCTTGAAAGGATTATTTCTGATGATTTACATATACCCACTTTTGAAATTGTGAAAATGGAGAAAAATATGAAAAATAAAATAAGTCACTCATAATCCCATTTCATAATACCCAGAGGTAGTAGTCGTTAATATTTTAGTGTGTTTTCTTCTTGTCCTTTTTCTATATGTATAAATACATAAAGAGATATGAAAGTTATATGTATTTCACATGATACTATGATATTATATATAAGACGCAGTATAGCACAGTGGTTAACATTATCAGATAATTTAGGTTTGAATCCTGGCTCCTCTACTTTCTAATTGTGGTAAGCTGGGCAATTTACTTACTATCTCTGTAATTCAGTTTCCTTAGCTGTGATATGGAATAGTTTAGTGATAACACTTTGTAGAGTTATTGTGAGGACTAAGTTGGTTAATACATGTAAAGTATTTAGAACAGTTCCCAGCACATTATAAATTGTTCAATATTGTAATTATAAACAATATTTAACACATAACACCAGGGCATAAGCATTTTCCAAAATAATTTAAAATGCAATGAATATATGATTGAATATCATATTCCATTGGATAAATACACCATAATTTACTTAACCAGCCCCATTGTTGAATATTGTGTTTCCAATTTGTTACTCATAAATATTACCTCAATGAATATCTTCACCCATCAAGTTTTATCTGCATTTCAGATTACTTGCTTAAATTAGATTCCTTGATTAAATTAGACTCTGGTGACCCGGCTCCATTATGGCCCCCGGTGACTCCCCTCTTTTGGTATTCTTGCCCAGTCTAAGCCCTCCTTCATGCTAAATAAAGTTTTAATGTTTAACCAATATGATATTGCAGATGTGATGAAGTGTGATTTCTGAGGCTAAGTCACAAAAGTAGTCGTGGCTTCCGTTTTGTTCGCTCTCTGTCAGATCACATGCTCTGGCAGCAGACAGCTGACACACTGTGAAGACGCTTTAGTGTCTCTATGGAGAGGTCCACGTGGTGAGGAACTGAGGCTTCCTGCCAACTGTTACGGGAATGAGTTGTCTTGGGAGCAAATCCTCCAGCCTCAGTCAAGCCTTCAGTTAACTGAAGCCCTGGCCAAAAACTTGAAAAACCCTAAGCCAGAACCATCTAGCAGCACAAGCTGCTCCCTGATTTCTAACCTGCAGAAACTATGTGAGATAATAAATGCTACTGTCTACAGTGAATATAGACAACCGTATTGTCTACATATGTCTATATAATCGGGTGCTGTACAAAGCTGTTAGGGAGGTAGTGATTAGGGTAATTAAAAGGGCTCAGGCGTTGGTATATGACGTGTTGGCTGATTCAATGATTAGGTCTTTGGAGTAGAATCCTGTTAGGAATAATCATCAAACTTACTAAGAGACTAGAACTTAAGTATTCCAATCACTAGAAAGAAATGATAATTGCGTACTGTGATAGAGGTACTAAATATTGCTATAATGGCAATTATATTACAATATATAAAAGTATCAAATTAACATGTATACCTTAAACTTACATGTTATATGTCAAATATATCAATTAAAATATCCTATAAGCTTCTAAATTTTGAGGTCCTTTTTTTATGCAGCAATAGAGTACTAATATATAGACAAACTGGGTTAAAAGGTAGAATGTTTAGGGCCGGCCTGATGGCTCAGGCGGTTAGAGCTCCATGCTCCTAACTCCGAAGGCTGCTGGTTCAATTCCTACATGGGCCAGTGGGCTCTCAAGCACAAGGTTGCAAGTTCAATTCCTCAACTCCGCAAGGGATGGTGGGCTCTGCCCCCTGCAACTAGGAAACAGCAACTGGACCTGGAGCTGAGCTGCGCCCTCCACAACTAAGACTGAAAGGACAACAACTTGAAGCTGAACGGCACCCTCCACAACTAAGATTGAAAGGACAACAACTTGACTTGGAAAAAAGGCCTGGAAGTACACACTGTTCCCCAATAAAGTCCTGTGCCCCTTCTCCAATAAAATCTTTTTTTAAAAAAAACACACGTAGAATATTTAAACATGCTTGATAGTGTTAATTGCCTTTCCAGAAATGTTATGTTTTAACTCCCATCAGAAGCATGTGAAAGTACTTACATTATTACACTTTCATCATCACTAAGTTTTTGTAATCTTTGTAATTGTGTAGAAAAAGTGGGCATTTTGCCATTTAAAAATTTTCTCTCTAGTGACGTTAATTTTTTCTTACAGTTTTTTTTTTTTTAACTTTTATTTTTTTAAGTGTGTTTTTCCAGGACCCATCAACTCCAAGTCAAGTAGTTGTTTCAATCTAGTTGTGGAGGGCACAGCTCACAGTGGTCCAAGTGGGGATCGAACTGGCAACCTTGTTAAGAGCACTGCGTTCTCACCAACTGAGCTATCCGCTGCTCCCTAGTCTTTTGTTTTTAAAGACTATTTTTTTTTTTTGAGCAATTTTAGGTTCATAGCAAATTGAGAGGAAGTTATAGAGATTTCCCATATACTCCCTACCCGTACATACACACAGCCTCCTCGTTGTCAACAGTCCTGGACCAGAGCAGTACATTTGTTGCAATTGATGAACCTACACTGACACATCATTATCACCCAAAGTCCATAGTTTACATTAGGGTTCATTCTTGGGGTTGTACAAGGTTAATTTTTTCATGTTTCTTTTTCATTTGTATTTCCTCTTCTGGGAATCCTCTTGATAATTTGTTCAATCTCCTATTGCATCTTTGTGTTTTTCTTAGCAATTTGTATGAACTCTTTATATATAAAGCATATTAACCATTTGTTATATTATGTTTTTCAACTGGTTATTGCTTTCTGATTATATGTTTAATGATACACAGATGTTTTAACTTTTTATGAAGTTAAATGGACTGTGATATCTTCTTATGTGTTTAGACTTAGAAAGTCCTTTCCTTATCAGAGAAGGTACATGTTCATGTTATAGTTTTTGGTTTTGTTTTATATTTGGATCTTTGATTCCTCTGGGATTTACTTTTTTTTTTTCTGTCACCAAATAGCTAGCTATTTTTATAACACTATTTATGCAATAAATAGAACAATTTCCCTCTGTCTTGTTGGTTAGTGATTATTATATATTAAGTTCTTTTAAACTCTAGTGCCTGTCTGTGCTATTTTATTTCACTGAAAAGCTCTTCTTGTGTCAATATCACTTTGTTTGAATTATTATGGCTTTACAATGGACTGGAAGGACTAGTTAGTAGAATGACCTTTGAAGTGTGACCTCATGGTCTCTCAAAGCCACAGAGCTTTCCAGAATGCAATCAGATGCCATTTAAAAATGTTCAAGAGGTTGATGGTCTTTCATATAAGAATATGAAAGAAGGCAAAATTTTATCAAAATCAGAAGTCTGTGGAGCTGGTCAGAAAAAATCATTTTAACATTCTAAGTGCCAAATTAGTAAGTCCCATCATGCGTTTTAGCAGCCTGGGTGAGAATTGCAGACTCCCGTAAGTGAATGGAAGAAAGAGGTCATGATATGATTCAAACCCAGGGATGTCAATGAGTTCTGCTGCATGAACAAAGTTTGACCAAAAAAATTAGTTTTCATATATCTTTGTCAAGCTATTGAAAATGTGAAAGAATTCAACTGTAAAACTAGCTGTAGACATTCCTTTGATAACTTTTCCTTCGGTTATAAATTTCAAGTTTTCAACTTTTGAGTAAATTCTGGCCATTATAATTTTTCTATTAACCATCTAGTTTATTGAGATTTCTATTTATCTGTATATATTGATGTTTGTTATTTTATAATTGAAAATTTTCAGCATATTGCTCATTTTTTATATTATCTGTTTGTGTGTGTGTGTATTGAATTTCATGACAGAAAAATGTTTATTTTGTTTGTATTTTTCCCCCGGAACACCTGCTATTAGATTTATCAGTGTTACTGTTTTTATTTTTCTTTCAATTTGTTTCTATCATCTCTTTTCTTAGATTTATTTAGCTATTCTAATTTTATGAGTTGAATAGTTCAACTTTATTTTCTAAGAAAGAAAGTCTGTAAACTTTAAGCTTATTTACCACTGAATGTACGTTGATTACAACTCCTAAACCAAGTTTTCTATATATTACTCTTTTTCATTATTTTTCAAATAGTTTCATATGATATTTGTTTTCCTTTTTGACTCAGTATTATTTTATTTCTTAAAAAATGATGCCCAGACTAAGCAAATCACTAGTCACATTCTCTTTTTACATTTGTAAAAAACAGGAATAACTTTTTTTTTGTTCATTTCTTCTTTAAAAATAGTTTCTCAAAATTATGCCATAGAAGAATTTGCAGAAAACCAATAGAAGGCATTGCGTTTAAATCCTTTAGTTCATTTATTTGATACTACTCCTACTTGCCCCAGATTAATCCAACTTCTCTGTGTGTTCCCAGACCCTAGCCTACAGCCCTCTTCCTAAAAGATGTTTGGGTCCTGGACTTGTGCCTGACAGAGCACTGGGACCTGGAGGGAGGAGATCTCACGTCTATCACTATGGCTGTCGTATTGTGGACAGATTGTGTGAACTTTGGAAAGCCATGAAGTCTCCGGTCTTGGTTTTTATCATTTCAAACGAAAGAGGATTGAGTTTGGTGATTTCTGAGGCTCCTTCCTGATCTAACATCCTTGGTTTGATTTTCAGGAGTTTGGTCCAGGAATGCAGCCTGTGATTCTGACGTACCTACCCCTCTGGTATTGTCTCTTGCTCCATCACAGTGGCCAGTGTGTACCCAGATCTTTTTACTTGTGAGGCACTGTGTGGAGTGCTTTACACACTTACGTGCATTGAAGACCTTCAGGACTCTTATGCTGTCTCTGTTTTACAGCTGAGGATGGAGAAGCTTTCCGAGGTTATGGAATTTAGCCAGATAACACAGCTAGTAACTGATGCAACTGAGTGCGGACCCTGGGCAACCTGACTTTAGAGCCAAAGGCTTTTGCTTTGTACCACATTGCAATGGATTCTTCTTATATCCTGCTTGTTTCTGGATTATTCTGTTCCAGTTTTTACCAAGTCAAGAAATTAAAATGAGAAAGAGTGGAAAACTTTCAGATATTAGAAGTCAATGAAAATGAAGAAGAAGATGAAGGAGGAGGAGAAGGGGAAGGAGAAGGAGAAACAGATACAAGTTTGTTTGGGATAGTTCAGAAAAACAGCAATAATAAAATTTGCACCTGTTAAAATTTGGAAACTAGTTCCCTTCCCCACTCTGGCCCCTCACCCCAGTTTGTTTTTGAAAACAAGGGAACTCTGTAGCTAATAACACTACGGAAGGCACTAAGGCAATAAGATAAATCATGTTTAAACAAGGTGTTAATAACCTGACTTCTTTTTATAAGTGTAATCAAGGCAAGATATGCGAAGTTCCTTACAGTTAATCATATTGTAGCTCTACTCATTACAAAAGCATTTAAAAATGATTCTAATGTATTTCTAATTATTTCCTATATAATTATGCTCTTGCATTTTACATACCAAACTTGATCTTTTTTTTTTTTTTTTAAAGATTTTATTGGAGAAGGGGAACAGGACTTTATTGGGGAACAGTGTGTAATTCCAGGACTTTTTTCCAAGTCAAGTTGTTGTCCTGTCAATCTTAGTTGTGGAGGGTGCTGTTCAGCTTCAAGTTGTTGTCCTTTCAGTCTTAGTTTGTGGAGGGCGCAGCTCAGCTCCAAGTCCAGTTGCCGTTGCTAGTTGCAGGGGACGCAGCCCACCATCCCTTGCGGGAGTCCAACCGGCAACCGTGTGGTTGAGAGGATGCCCTCCAACCAACTGAGCCACCCGGGAGCTCAGCGGCAGCTCAGCTCAAGGTGCCGTGTTCAATTTTAGTTGCAGGGGGCACTGCCCACCATCCCTTGTGGGACTTGAGGAATCGAACTGGCAACCTTTGGTTGAGAGCCCACTGGCCCATGTGAGAATTGAACTGGCAGCCTTCGGAGTTAGGAGCTTGGAACTCCAACCACCTGAACTACCGGGCTGGCCCCAAACTTGATCATTTTATAGGTCACAGAAGATTAAAGTTGGAGGGGAACTTACAGATCACAGAGTTGATTTTCTCTTCCTAAACAGGAAAAGTGACATCATATCTGTGATTGCACTAATTACTGCCCAGTTAAGATATTTCAAAGTGTTTGGAAAGAGGTAAGAAAGAAATTCTTAAGCGCACTTTAGGATTTTGTTTAAGGTCTAATCTTCTATCTTCAATTGAAAGTATGTCTAAATTTTAAAAATATGCTCATATTGACAAGACAGATTTAGATATACAATTAGTTTACAGTGTCAAATATAAGTGCAGAACTTGAGGCTGTGTAAAGTATTTATTTGTAACTAGCTCCCTCTAGTGAGATTACTTAAAATTGCATGATTCATTTCTGATAAAATTTTGAGAGCTATTTTCAATTTTAAAACTGCAAATCTTTGACTTTTATGGAGTCCCAGATTACAGAGTCCCAGATTACAGACTAATAGATTTTATTTATTTATTTATTTTATTTATTGGGGTGACAATTGTTAGTAAAATTACATAGATTTCAGGTGTACAGTTCTGCATTACATCATCTATAAATCCCATTGTGTGTTCACCACCCGGAGTCAGTTCTCCTTCCATCACCATATATTTGATACCCCTTACCTTAATCTCCCACCCGATTTTTTTTTATAGGGCCTATTTTAGCAATTCGTTTATGATGAAAAACAATCCAAAGATACATATTAGCCACATCTCAACACTGCTATTGCAACTTTTCGGAGAAACAGTAAAATGGCCTTTAAAGATAAATTTTGGTAGAAAGTAAAATACTTACTGTTCTTGAGATGAGAAGTGGATGTGGAGCATTATAGAAAGATAGCGATGAGATTGTTCCAGAATTCAGATTGAAAAAAAAAAAAACACCCAAAAAACCTTGTTAAAAGTTCACAAAGTGCTTGTACTTGTTTTTTTTTTTTTTTTCATTCGCTCTTTTGGATATCTTGTGAGTTAGGTGCTATTCCCTTATTCTGAAGGTCAGGAAACATGGTCAGCACGTTAAGTGATGTGCCCAGTGTTACAGAGCACTGTGGAGGCTGTGGTGTGCCGCCCAGGTCCCCTTCAGGACCGAGATGCTACTTAGTCCTCCAGTTCCCAGGGGAGTTGTAGATGACACCTCTCAGCTGGGATGCGCCCCAGAATTGTCCTCAGCCAAAGAGAGACACCTTGCCCAAGGTTATGCTCCCTCCCCAGGGACAGTGCTTATCCAATCACTGCTTCATGTGGGAGACAGACTCAATCTGGGGTATCTTGGAAGAGCCATCCCAGCTCCAGAGCTCCCAATGGAACCCCCTGAGACCTCTGCTACCACTGCACTTCAGTTCAACTTTTTTCTCTGCCCAGTCTTTCTGCCTTCACCACTTACAGATTCTATCTCTGCAAGGATTCTCCAATAACCTCTGCATAGAGTGTGTTTCCCAGTGAACCCAACTGTTAACAGCTGGTCCGGGATGTGGTCCAAGGAGCCATCTCTAAAATGGGGTTTTGTTGCTGGTCTGGCTGTCTGTAATAAAGACCCTATCGCGGGTGGTGGAGAAGTATTAATAACCCCAGGCATGCAGTTCCAGGGCCATCGTCAAAACTTTTACAAGTGGTAAATTCGGGTGGGACACTGATGGAAGGCAATGCATCAGCAGGTGCAAATCTCAGGTTTGAGAGTTTTTGTCAGGGGAGGGGAGAAGAATGAAGTAAAGGTAAGGATATTTTAATTAAATGGCTGCTGCTTGGAGCCATCGATGCTTTCGAAAGAGACAATAAATGGCTGAGGATGATTACTCACCAATATTATCGGAAATGTGAAACCAGAGTGCTTCCTGGGCTGTATATAAATAGATTCCCATCTCCTGGAGCCTGGTAGCAGTAAAGCTGAAGATTGATAAATTATTAGTGTAGCTGAGTTCCAGAGAATGTTGAATTGTCAACTCTAGCTGGTCTGCTGTATCCAGTTCAGGGTCCTGATTTGGAATAAGTGAGACTCACACTTTGGATAGGGACATCTAGGTCGATACACTAAGAAATCTTTAATCCCCTTAAGAAATCTTGAATCCCCAGATTCTCATGGACCCTGTGCACCTGTAGATGTGAACCACTCCTGCCTGTTAAAGGCTAGAGCCTCTTGTTTATTTGCAGATGATGCAGAGGGTCCTGCCTTGCAAGAAAATCCATGCCCTGCTCAGATGCACCTCTGCCTCCCCTCTTGGCCATCAGACCAATAACTAGGGTCAAGTCGCGACACAATCCAGCCATAGCGCTAGGCCTGCTGGGGGAGAAAGGGACTATTTCCGGAAGTAGTTGGAGGACCTGTTCATCGTGTCCCATCAGGAACTGGGAGTGTGTGTATGGGACTGGATCCTGAGGGTGCTGACTCAAGGGGCACAGGATATGACATTGGAAAAGGGAGCGTTTGTTTATATGAGAGCATTCTCTCACGGTACAGGATTTACACTTTGGCAAGGAGCCCAGGAGGTGGTGCTAGTATACTGCGAGTTTGCCTCTTAGACTCGGAAAAATGTCCTACCTTGAAGTGAGGTAGAACTGGAAGACTGACATGGCAGGTGGTGAAAGAAGGAATCAAAACATCCAGAGATGTAGACATCCTAGACTGAATATACTCTGGAGGCCAGAAAACCCACCATAGTGGGAACACAGAGGACACTCTTTTTACACTGGTGATAAAGCATGGCCTGGTGAGAAGGGAACGATATCACCGAGAAAGTCTTGTTGCTTCTGTCCAGAGCTCTGAAGGCCAGGGTTGCTGATAGGAGACGCTGTTACAGACCGGACTCACAGAGAACAATGGAGAGGACAGGGTCTTGAAATTATACAGGCCAGGTGGTGGAGCTCAATTGCCATAGGCAAGGTGGGTGCAATTATCGTAAGAGCAGCTGAGAGCCCCTTGGCTGTAAACAGAATGGCAGGATACAGAGTCAGGAACCGCTTTCCCCCTCACTCCAGAATCAACCACGTTGGCTCAGCGAGGCCTGAAATTCCACCCGGTGAGATCTCCGTTTTTGTTTTACATGTTAGGCTCTAATTCTTTTTTTCTGTTATTGTCGCTGTGTTTCTTTCAAACACGTCTTTGCCTGCTGCTGGCCTTTCTCAACCGGGATTCCAAGAGCAGTTAAGGCCCAGTGCCCTATGGCATCCACTGCATGGAACTCATTAACTGCCCCCATGCAGCCAGCACAGAGCCACCCACCCTGGGTTCTAGATTTACCATTTTCGTGAGAATCTTGGCACAGTTACTCAGGTCATATTCTGTTCTGAGGTTCAGATGAGGAATTCCAGTTGAGAAAGCTGCAGTCTACCTACATCCTTAATTTTTTCTTAACCTTTTCAAACAATGATTAATTCACCTTCTTTCCTCCGAAGACCCAATTTCCCTCTAAATCTTCTCAGGGAGGTTTTGGCCCTTCTCACAAACCTGTTTCTCAAGCTTTGAATTGGGCTCTTAAGCCTTTGAGTAGCTTTCGTTACTCTGTTCTCTCACCCCGAAGCAAGACGTTTTTCCTTCCTTTTGGATCACTACCTTGTTTCCCCGAAAATAAGACCTAACCGGAAAATAAGCCCTAGCATGATTTTTAATAAGACATACCCTGAACATAAGCCCCAGTGCGTCTTTTGGAGCAAAACTTAATATTTAAGACCTGGTCTTATTTTCGGGGAAACACCGTAGAGCTCACTCTTTTGAATTGTTTTCTCTTCGTGAAGGCTTCTCAGAGAGGCGGTCCCTATAGTCAACACCCTTCTCATTCTCTTTCCTAGTCTTTTCTTTGCCTTCAGAGCACAAATTATTTTGTAATATTTATATAAACACATATAAATAACATAGTTAATTATGTAAATATATAACTGTATGTAACTATTTTATCGCTTGTGAGTATGAATCTTACTTACCAAACTCAGGTATACAAGAAGTATAATTAAATATTTTTTTCTATGGCAGAAAAATTCCTGACTCCAAGCCCTCACTTGGCCCAGGTATGAAACTTAATCCAGTCATCTCTAGGGCTCTCCACTGCCCCCACCCCATGGGGATTTATTCAAGTTCAGTTCCCTGCGTGGGTGTCATTCATCTGACTTCTCAGCTTCCTTTCCTGGCCCCGCCCCTTCTGCTAGACCCCTACATTTTGCGGTAGCCCAGAGCTCAGGGATGGGCACTCTTCCCCATGTATACTTTCTCCCTAGATAATCGCTTGCAGTTCTTGGATGCTAAAGGGAACCAAAATGTGTCACCCCAAAATATGCGTCGTTGACATAAGAATTATTTTGAACTAAAGGCAATTAAGAATTGGCAAATGCAGGAAAAGCTCTCTCTATCCTCCTCCTTGCAGCCTAAAGGTAGGATATAAATTTTCCTTTACTGGAGATGATTCTAGACTTATTTCAGAGATAGCATCTGAGGAATCTGCAAACAAACCTTACTCCATTAATTTACTCCCATATTTTCACTTTTCCATAGTTTGACACTCTTGGAAACCTAAAACTGCTTTTCTTTGTCCTGTCATTTCTCTACAGATTTTTTTGTTCTTTGTTGAAGAGGCCCAATAAGTCAGAGTTCTAGCTACGTCTTTGAGTTACTCTTTCCATTTGTCTCTCTCATGTATATATGAGATATACGTGTTAATATGTTAATAAACTTCTGTTAATCTGCATTTTGTCACAAAGCACCCAGCTGAGAATTGAGAAGGGAAGAATGAAAAGGATTGTTTCCTCTCCTGCAAAACTAAGTATCATCTTTATACAATTGATTTATATCATTTCCCCCCCAACCTCTAGAGAACACATCTCCCCAGAACTCCAGATGGGTATATCCATCTGCCCACCTGACATTTCTACCTACATGTCTAATTTCATCTCAGGCTTACCTGTTCAAAAGAGAAATCTTGATTTCTAACCTTAGACATTTTCCTCCCCAATCTTTCCCAGTCGCTTAAGCTAACTCCCTCAGTACCTCTGTTTTCTTCATCCCAATTATTCAGTAGGTTCTATTGGTCTACCTGCAAAGTATGTCCTTTTCCATACACTTCTCTTCATCATCAGTGCTTTCGTAACCGTCTACGAGGTTATCATCTCTCACCTAGACTCTTTCCTTAATTTGGCTTTCTGCTTCACTCTTGTCTTCTCATAACCGTTATTCCACACAGCTGCCAAAGGGTTCTTCTAGGACCAGGACTAAAATGGTGAGACCATGTCATTGCTCTGCCTAAACCCTCTACCCAAGCCTCTTATGGCCTTCAGTTCCCTAAGTGATCTGGCCACTTGCTTGCCTCTCTAATTCTATATTATATCATTCTCTCCCTTGCTGGTAGTTCCGGCCACGTAGGTTTTCTCATCTCCCTGCTCCCTTGTTTTAAAACAATACAAGCTTATTTTTGTCTTAAGACCCTTTAACTTTCTATTCGTGAAATGCTCTTACTCAGCTATTCATAAAACTAGAATATTTAGAGGATGAGGAGTTGAGAAAAAGAGAAGAATTAAGGATGATTTTTTGGGTAGGTTTTTGGTTTGATCAGCTTGCATGGACCATCGTCCCATTTACTGAGTTGTGAGTCCTGGGGGAGGAGAGATGAAATTTGAGATGTCTATTATTAGCTTACCTTTATAGAGTGCTTGAGTTTTGCATTAGTTATCTTTTGCTGCATAACACATTATTCCCAAACACAGTGGCTTAAAATAATTATTTTCTCACAGCGTCTGTAGCTCCAGAACCTGGTTGTGGTTTCGCTGGGTTTTCTAGCTCTGGGGTTCTCACGTGGCTATAGGGGTCTCCAGGGCTCATCTGTGAAGCACCCTTCTCTCCAGCTCACTCTGGTGGTTGTTGGCAAAATTCATTTTCTTGCAGGTTACTGGACTGAGGCTTTATTTCCTCATGAACCTTTAGCCAGCGTCTTCCCTCAGTTCCTTGCCACATGGGTCTCTCCACAGAGCATCTCACGACACGAGAGCTGACTTCGTCAGAGAGAGTGCCAGCAGAGAGTGCTGCCAAGACAGAAGTCAATCTTTTGTAACCTCATCACAGAAGGAATATTGCATCACTTTGGCCACATTCTACTTTTTTCTAGAAGCAAGTCCTTAAGCCCAGCCCACACTCAAGGGGGGAGGAATCACCACCAGAGCTGATAGCAAGAGTGGGGAATCATGGACCTCTCTCGGAAGCTGTGTACTACACACATGTAGGCACTATTCTGAATGCTGTACACATTTTAATTAATTTAGTCCTTACAACACACCTGAAGATAGATATGCTATTGTCTCCATTTCACAGATGAGGAGCCAAGAAGTAAGATAACTTGCCTGAGGTCACACAGCTAAGATCAGTGGGGTACAGAGATTTGAACCTAGACTGTCTGATTTCAGCATCTGTATTAACTACGTAGTTGGCTGCACTGCCGGAAGTAGAGGTATCAAGTAAGAGTTGGAGTCCAGACTTTTTGGGAGAGGATTTGCACTGGCAAAAGAGACTGGAAGATGACTTAACTAATCCTATGACAACTATCACATCTGATTTCCAGTTTGTTTCTCTCAAGCACCCAGAGTCCCAGTGCCAAGGAGATAAGAAGAAATTGATTTAAAGCTTTTCTGCTGATATTCATTGCTTCCTCCATCACTCCATCCCTTCAACAAATACAGACTGACAACTATGTGCTGGGGAAATTACTAGATCCTGGGGAATGTATTTTTAGCTCTTTGGATACAAAAGATGTCTCATTTTGAGACATTTTTGAGCAAGTGTAATTTTCCCTGAAATCATCCACTTAACTGTCATCTATTTCAACTTGACCTATCTTTCTATTAAATGTACCACTATTATAATAAATGTTGTGACAGTACTAGAAAATAAGCAATTTGTAAAGCACTTGCACAAATTCTAACTGGGCTTACCACTTTGGCTTTCTCTATTAACTACTTAGCAGTCAAAGCAACTCCTTAATTTAACATGATGTTGAAAATAATTTTACAATATTTCCAATTAAGTTAATTTTCGCATTGCTGTTTTGTTCTTTGTCATCACATGTAGAATGGTAAAATTCTGTTTTGTGTATTATTAATGACTATGGGGTGTGTTTTTCCATTTGGGTCATTAATAGCTCACTATTATCTAATTTCAGAAGGAAGTTCAATACTTAATCTACAAATTATAAAGTAACCAACTTCTCCAAATGAACCATAATTCAGAGGTAAGCTCACTAGCGAATATTTCTACATTTGTGTCAATCTGTAACAAGCCAAATCTTGATGATCTACTTCAGCTAAATAGTTTGGACAGAATTTAGAAGTTCATTAGTAAGAAGTTTGACCCAGAACTTAAGATAGGCCATCACAGAAATAACGAAAATATGAAATTACACAGCTGAGACCAACATTATACAATCTCTAATTTATGGTTGGGGAAGATCATTGATATGACAACATATATATATTCGATAATAGTCCAAATATTCAGCAGAACTTGAAAGCAGTACAATTGTTATTCCCATTGTTTTTAAGTCTTTTATTATATATATATATGTGTGTGTGTGTGTGTGTATATATATATATATATATTTTATATATATATATATATTATATATATATATATATATATATATATATATATAATATATATGTTGTGGAAACCAGCCTATGGCAAATATCAAGAAAGAATAGTGCTGTCCAGGAAAAGCTAACCCACTACAATTTTGATGAGCATATGAGCTGCCAATTTGATCATACTGCTAAGCTGTTCTGATAAAAAAGAACTATTTCTAAGGGATAAATCTGAGAGAATTTCACAATAGCTCCATTTGGCCATTAAAAAAGTGTGTTGTCATGTTGTTGCCATGGAAATATTCTCCTGATTTACATGGCGGTGCCAGAGCTTTTTTATTATTTGGTTATTCGAATTGTGAGAACTTCCTTTATAAAAGTACTCATTTCTATGTGGTTGAGAGGCCAATACAGATATTTTTCAAAGAATATCTTTCTCACCAGTCAAATAAAATTAGCACACCAAAAGATTCACTTTTAGCTGATGAAATTGCTCTCTGAGTCTAAACCAGTCTATCAGTTAAGGCTTTATTAAACACTGACGATGGGTTTCCGGGTGTCACCGGGCTGTGGCCTGGCCACATGTGCTCATCACCAAGATCTCATGGGGAGCTTTAGGGCATAAACAGATTCCAGAGGTCCCTCTTGTGAAGATTCTCACTGGTAGGTTCTGGCATGAGACTCCCAGGAATCTATGTCTTTGTGTTTTATGTTTTTGGTTTTGTTTATTTGTTTGCTTCCCTTCCCAGGTGATGCTGATGATTAGTTGGGACCGGGAACCATTTGTGCAGGTGGTTGTTCAAGTCTGGTCCCTGGCCTGCATCATCAGCATAACCTGGGAACTTGTTAGAAATGCAAATTCTCAGGCCCCACTGAGCCCCACTACATCAGAGACTCTGATGATAACAATCTGTCTTTTAACAAGCTCTCCAGATGATTTTGATGCTTGATAAATTTAGAGAATGCCAAGTTCTTCTTTCTTCGCTGCAGAGCTAAGGAATAGGACTGACTTTTTCTCCTTCAGTAAGTAGCCAGCCACTCTACCCTTCTCTTCACCCTTACAATGCCTGCAGAAGGGTGGAGAGGAAATAAGTTTCTGTAACTTCCCACTTTCTTGCTGCCTGGGAAGACGAACTATAGAGAGTGGCCCTTTGTTTTCCACGAAAACAGGAAAGGGACAACAAATAATAACTGATATAGGAAGTGGCACAAGTTCTAGAATTCAAAATAGCCCTCCTGTCCTGGTCCCTCGTCCTTTATCCTCCGTTTCTATTCCTCAATATGGAGGTCACTTTCTCCCCATTTTCTCTCACTCCACCTTTAGCAAAGCCATATGACTCTTCACAGAAACCCAAGGCCTAAAAATAAAATATAGCCAAGCAATAGATGTCTCCTTTCAGCATAAAAGTTTTCTTTTTACTTTTTGATGGAAATCACCCAAACCCAAATTTTGTATAGTACATTCTGGATTTTTCTTGATCATCTAGTGTTATTATAATAAACATTGATTGTTATATCTTACAACAAATAATGATATCATGGACTACTGAAGATTGAAGACATGTTTGTCCATTAAATAATCCCGGATATCTAGGATAACTGTATTTTTCTCACCCTCAAGCTATTAGCAAACATGTCCAAGTATCTTTTTCAATATCTTCACCTTGCTTCTAACTTTTTGCTTTTGATTTGAAAGGGCTGGGAAACCATAAAACAAGTTTGTTAGAACTATGTTTAGAAGGAGTACAATAAATTTGCAAATTTTATTTTTTTACTGATAATCTCAATGCTAGTGAGGTTGTATTAAAGTTAACACTTCTTGATATTGCTCATGCAAGTGTTATGTAATTCTTTGGGGAAGCCATTTGGTAATATATGCCAAGATCCTTGCCGTACTCATACTCTTTAATATACATTTTTACTTCTAGAACTGATATAAGAAAATAATATATTATAAAAAAATTTATCCACAATGAAGTTTGTTGTTTTATTTATATTAGGGGAAAACTGAAAATGATCAAAATATTTAATAATAGAAGACTTTTTAGGTAAATTACAGAACCTTATCAATGAAATTATAGCCATTAAAACTGATAGATACAAAGATTTTGAAATAATTTTATCATACGTGCATATAATATAGCACTAAATGAAGAAGGCAATCCCTCCATCCACTGCAGAGGTTAGAAATACATTATGTAATAATAAATATTTAATATAATAATTAAACTTTACAAAAAACCCTGTTAAGTAAGTACTATTATAATCTTCATCTACTAGATGAGGAAACTGTTACTAAGAGTTTAATGTCAATAATCATCAGAGTTGGTATTCACACCTAAGTAAGGTGGATCCAGGAGGCTGTGCTTTTAACCCCTGGGTCTTTAAATAAGGGCGTCTCAGTTTATGCTTGCTGTACTAACATAGTGATTCCTGGTACCCCATTTCATGCTCAGAAGTCCCAAATTAGATGAGAAATCATGTGCTTACACTAGCTCTAGGTGAACACAACCATGCTCATAGATAAAGACATTCTCAGTGGATCAGAAGCTGGGAGGATTTTCTGGGACTGAATGCATGTTGAATCAGACGGGAGAGGGAACTAGTAACCCACGACATGACTGATGTAAGGAAGTGTATGATCACAAAGGATCAGTAACCAAGTGGGCCTCATGCCTGGAGGCTGGCAAAGCCAGAAGGGGGCCCAGGGACAGCCAGTATGGGGGTGCTGGGTGACTAGAGCAGGAATAGTGACTTCAGTTGTAATGGATAGCAAAAATGGTCACAGTACATCTCATACCAAGATGTGGTATCTATTTCCCACCTCTTGAATCTGGGCTGGCCTTATGACCCTCTTTGATGAAAAGGATGGGATGAAAGTGATGCTATGTGAGTTCTGAACACTGCTACCCTGTGAACAAGCCTGGGCTTGCCTGGTAGAAGATGAGAAACCATTTGGAGAGGGACTCAGGTGCCCTAGCTGACAGCCAGCTGCCTAGCAGACATGCAAGTGAGGCCACTTAGGACCAGCCAAGCCCCAGCAGACCAGCTAACTGGCTGCATTTCCAGCAGCTGACTACAAATGCATGAATAAGGCCATAGAAGAACTAAACTGCCCACTGAGTCCAAATTGCTGACCCATAGAATTGTGAGCTGAATAATTGGGTATTATTTTAAGCCACTGAGTTTTGGGATGGTTTGGGATACAGCAAAAGCAAACTAAAACACCTTGCAAATATTTCCAACTTTCACTCCTCAAAGGTCTAGGCAGTGTTTCTTTGGGGGTGTCTGTACCAGAAAAGAGCAATGCTGGGGACAGACGGGAAGTCACTGTGTCTAAAGTCAACTGGGAAAAAAGGAAGATTACTGAACCCGGAAAAATCAGTAAGATGTGTGTGGTTCATTCTTCCAGAAGATAAAGCATGCATACTACAAAATGAGATCACAACAAAGTACATGTTGCCAAATATATAAGAGAAATCTTTTTCCAGAAATTGTTCTTTTTTGTTATTTAATGTTGCTGTTAAAGAAGAGCCTCTGTGAACTCAAGTACTAGAATTACAACTGAATGTTACCACAGCCCATAATGTTTGCCCCAAGAGAGGTTATAAAAAGAGTTAGAACACTTTCCCTCTTTGAAGCAGACACTTGATCATGCCACAAGTTTGGTTGTAAATTGCAGACAAACCCCCGTTTCCTTGCTAGGATAAATAAATGCTCTCAGCTTGCAAAAAGTAATTGATTCACAAGCAGAAGGCAATATATAGCATTGTTTTATGTATTTATTTTTTTTATTGAGGAATTTCACCTCAATGATTGAGGTGAAATAATAATTTCACATGGTAATGATTAACAGAATTAATCATAAAGTATAAAATCCAGTGGCATTTAGTGTATTCACAATGTCCTGTAACTACCACCTCTCTCTAGTTTCAATACTTTTTCATCACCTCAGAAAAACACTCCTGATTAAGTAATCACTGCCCCCTCCCCTCATCTCCCGGCAACCACTAGTGTGCTTTCTGTCTCTGTGGGTTTGTCTAATCTGGACATATCATATAAAAGGATTCAGTCATTCAGTATGTGACATTTGGTGTCTGTTTCTTTCTCAGTATGTTTTCAAGTTTCACCCAAGTTGTAGCATGTATCAGTATTCCCTCACTTTTTGTGACTAAATTATATTCCATTAAATGTATACACAACAATTTGTTTATGCATGTATCCATTGATGGTCATTTGGGTTGCTTCTGCCTTTTGGCTGTTATAAATAATGCTGCCATAAACATTTGTTTGCAAATTACTATGTAGACATATGTTTTCATTTCTCTAGTGTAGGAATTAAATTGCCAGGTCATATGGTAATCCTTTCTATAACTTTTTGAGGAATCTTGTTTAAGATAGAGAATAAAGGAAAAAACAGAAATACCTTTGATTGGTTTCTGTCTCTTGGTGCCCTGAAATTTCGGTGCCCTAAAACTTTTCTTATTGCCTATTATAAATAATTGAAAATAAGCCTAAGAATAAAAAGATGAGTGCTATTTTCAAATGATCCACAAAGGTTAGAAAAAGAGATATTTAAAAATGTATCAGGCAAATAAAATAGTATTACAGGTGAAAAACATTAAGAGATAAAGAAAAACATTTCATAACAAGGAATGTTTATCCAAGAAGATATAATAGTTATGTTATTATATGGAACCAATCACAGGTCTTCAATATACGTAGATTAAAAGAAGGTGGAACTATAAGGAGAAATAGACAAATTTATGATTATAGAATGAGATTTTGAACATACTCTTAGAGACTGACAGATCATATTTGCTAAAAATACATAATTTTTTGAGAATTCAATGAACTCAATTAACAGGCTTTATCTAGTAGACATATATAAGAAGCTGAGCCAAACACTTTGCTTTCTAACAGGTAGTTTCTGAGCAGTTGTTTGGCACACTCATGCAGCTGAAGTCAGTGTTGCAGGAGTGCTGGCTGCTGGGGCCAAAGTATTGGGCTTTATTTCTGACTCAGTCAACCTGTTGAATGACTTTCACCACTCAGGCCCTTGACCTCAGATTCCTCATCAACAAAATTCATAGTTTCACTGGATTCAATTAATGAGACAGTATACATTGAGTGTCTAGGATGAGTCAGGCACTGAGCCAACACTAGGGAATAAATGTTGACCCAGACATGGTCTTTACTTTCAACGAGCTCAGTTTGGTGAGGCAGACAGACAGGGAAAAGGGACATTTTCATGCAGTAGGTTGAGATAAGAGCAGGGTGAAGTCAGGGTGCTTTGGAACCCTTCTTGGAAGCCAAGGAGCCATTGTGGAGTGAGTGAGTGAGTGATGCCTCAGCTGAGACTTAAGCTTGAATGTGAGTGAACCAGATAAAAAGGGAGTAGGAGAAGGCCTTCAGACCAGGGGGCCAATGTGTGCAAAGGAGGGAGAGCTTGGCCAGTCCAGGGAATTGTCGTTCAGCATGGCTGGAAGGCTTCCGTCTAGTGGAAGAATAGGAGCAGCAAGGCTACAGAGGTCTGCCCCCTGAAGGGCCTTATGCATTTTCTCATGAATGTGGGGCCTTATGGGAAAAGCAGTGAGGAGCCATTGTAAGGTTTTAAATGAGGGACGGGGCAAGAATGAGGTATGAAGACCAGTTCAAGAGTGTTTCCATAAAGTAGGTGAGAGGTAATGATTTGAATTATATGAAAGAGACAGGTTTTGGGGATGTACCGTGTGTGTGTCGGAGGGGGCAGCTGATCAAGAGAAAGTCTGTCAGGCTTCTTCTCTTTGAGATAGAAAATTAGAAAAACAGTGTTGAGTGTCTGCAGAAGTCAAGTTCACATGTGTTGAGTTTTGGGGGTCCTGTGGTAGCTGTTTAACAGGCATTTGGGTTTATGGGTCTGAAGTCAGGTGAGAGATCTGTGCTTAGTAGGCTTTGGGAATCATCCCCATATAGACCCCACCGGTTTGGATAGTGGCTTAGGTCCCCTTCCTCTTCTGAAAACCTGTCAAAATGACAGGAAGAGAGGATCCCGTTTTTCTACAATTACCCTGTATTCTCTCCTCCAAACTTCCTTTACGGCTGCCTCAGGTGACAGGAGCATCTTCTGAGAAGCATAGTATGTTTACCTTTGTAGGCAAACCAACACCCACGACCTGGGGCCCAAGAGGTCTCAGGAGGGATACAATAGTGGGCACAGCTCCTTCCAACAGAAGCGTGCCAGACTTCCTCTCCTGGAGGTCATCTCAGCAGTCCCTAGAATGACCAAGTCTTCCGCAGCCTGTGACTGTTACAAGAGTGAGCAGTGAGGTGTAGGCTACTCTCCCGGAGCAAAAGGGAAGGCCTTTCCCTGTGCGGAGGTTGCGGGTGAGGCCAGGAGCCTGGAGTGGGACGCGTGGCTTTCAGAGTGGGGAGGCATGGGAGCACGGGGCCCAGGTTCCTGGTGCTTCCCTTGGGAAGGGCCGCCACCCCGGAGGAGCAAGGACCTGTGGCTCCAACAAAGGGAGAGCAGGAAGGAAGGTCTAGAAAGTCCAGGAAGAGCAGGTGCGAAGGGCTGCGTTAGCAGAATCCATGGCTGGAGCGCTGTCTTAGCCTCCCCACTATGGGCGACAACACAGAGAATAGGGCTGGCCCCCTGCGCTTTTCAGATTTCTTTTGCAGATGGGACAACCTGTTGCCTTTTCTCTTCTACCTCTAAGCCTACAGTCCTGTTTTTCATCCCTGGAAGAAACTTCTGCTGCACCTCGTCAGGGATCCTAGATGCAAGGAGACGCTGATGCTCAGAAAAGAGTGAAGTTCGGAAGATCACATATTGTCCCTGTTACTTGGACAACCTTTAACCCTGCAATAAATTCAGTTCCATATAGGGTATTCTTTTGTATATCTGTTACAATCAGTCCTGCTACTGTAAATGTGATCTCTGTTGAGGGAAGATTCCCCCTTCCTTCTTTAATCTAGGATAAAAAAACATAGTTGAAAATACAATACAGTAAAACAAAACAATACGAACAAAACCCACGTATTGGCACGTCCTCCTCCTTGTTTAGGTTACATACAGTTAATCATATTGAATCAAAGGTGGCAGGGACACACATTTGCTTCTGGAGGTCGATGCTTCTATCCCTCGTGTCTTAGGTTACCTATACATTCATGGACTTGCTCTGTACCTTGCCACAGGGCTAATATTTCAGTCCCTTTTCTTTCAGACGCAGTTGCCCTGCCACCTTCCCTTATCTGCCTGCTGAGTTTCTCCCATGTCAGACAGGTGGTAGTTGCTGAGGTCTGTCAAAGGAAAAGACTACCACTCACTGTTGAAACAAAAAGCCGAATTTAATACTGAAGCACAGTCTCTTCCAGCAAAGCAAGGAGGTGATTTTATAGAGGGTTTGGAAAGTGTGGAGTTGAGGGAGTGGTGGTCTTTCAGAGGCAGTAGTGGGTTGATGCCAGCTGTGGAAACTTGGTTGTTTAGATGAGAATGGTGTGGGTTGGCTGGCTTTTGAAAGCCTGGGGCCATTTCTGGCTGACTTTCAGAAGTGTGTTCACTTAGGCAAGCTGCCATTGATTCATTAAACTGAGGCAAGCTGTCATTGATCCATTAAACCAGTTTAGAACTGGGTCTGGTGGTGACTTGTCATAACTACAGAACATTTCATCTTTTTCTAGGAGTGTGGGAACTTTTAAATTTCATTTTATTTTCTTAGGAGTGTGGGAACTTCAAGAAAATCATACTCTATGTGGAGGAGAGATGCTTAGCTTATACACAGAGGCAGCATAACAGAGGCCAAAAGCACAGGCTTCTTGCTAAACCTGGAAGATTGGATACTTGCATTTAACTCTCCTCCTTCCAGAATCTCCACCCAGATGATAATTAAGGGATTAAAAAGAGCACACATTTATGAGGAAGAAGAGAACATGAGGGGAGACAACAGAAGGAAGTAGAAGAACAGTTGAGAGATGTCAATCAAATTTTGGAAGCCAAATCGCAGATGGGCAATTGCTAATTGACCTACCAGACCAGAGAAACCTGAAACCATGCTGCCCACAGAGAGGGAAGCCAAGAAGTAACACCCTGCTTTAGAGCTCTGGAAAAATCTCAGGAACTGTGGTGATAATAATCTCCGAAGGTAGGGGTGAGGGGTAGAGCTGACATCAGAAAGGTGGGTTGAAATTCTGTACATGAAGCAGTTAGGTCCTTATATGTCTTTCCATACCACAGGCAACAAAGCAACCCACTCAAGAAAAAAATGGAAGGGTATTGAATTGAGGGACTCCAAGTTTAAGCATAGCTCTGCCGAAAGCAGGGGGATTAAGTGGAAATCGATATCTTGCAAAGTAAGGTCCCAAAGCCTCTTGACTACCAGAATGCTGGCAGCCAGGTTGCCACCTGTAAGGATGTAATTAAGGAACTCTAGGCAGAATTTCTCCCTGGGGAAAATGACCACCCCAGGACAAAAGACCTAGAGGTGCTGACACGTGTGGGGAGTATTCCCTACGAAATGCATGGGCCCTGCCTAATCATTCTGCAATGAAGCCTGCAACTCAGTACGTCCCATTTCCCCACTCGGAGTTTCTTACTATGTTTTAGTGCCTCATTCTTAAATATAAATGAATGGTAGGAATCCCCAGACATTTGAGGGAAGTCTCTAGCATGAAAAAGTAGAGATGAAAACAAACAGGAAAGAATTTGGAGGAAACTGAGATAATAGAGGAATCAGAAAAAATAAGACCTACACGTTGTGGTCTGAGTGATAAAAGAAGCTATTGTATTCATAAAGAAAGAAGGAGATGTATTTAAAAAGCTGTGTGGACAGGATAAAAAAGATCTCTTGAAAAGAAAAATCATGATATAAATAGAAAATCAATAGATAGAAATTTAAAAAATTAGTAGGTGTCACATAGTAGTTGTATGACTTTAAGGATGGTATTTAACTTCTCTGTCCTAATTTCCTTTTCTATAAAATGGGAATAACAACAGGAACTAACTCACAGGGTTGTCATGAGTATTAAATGATTTAATACATGAAATGAGCACATAGTTACTGCTCCATTAGTTTTTCACTTTCTATTTTACCATATTATAGCAGAGTAGATATCAGTTTGTTGCTTAGTTTTAGCGTGTCAATAACCTTATTTGAATCATTGCTACTTTTTAATTTATTGCCTTCTTAGAAAGGAAAAAAATCAGTCCATATAAACAACATGGAAAAGCACGTTATATAATTCAAAAATACTTTCATAACTAAACGAGTAGTAATTATTTCTAAGAAAAATAGGACAATGGAAAGGTCATGTAGCCTATTGTCTGCTGTTTTGTGTTGTTGTTGTTTTGTGTTTTATGAATTTAAACAATTGCAATACAGTTCAAATCAGCATGACTGATTCATTTCAGCTCCTCCACTGCCAAATCTGGGGACAGGGACTGCTTCAGTTCCTCTTCCTTCTCTTTGTCTGTGACGACCAAGGTATAAAAGTGCACAGAACTTCAAACTTCACAATTTATTATTTTTCTTGATCTTGACAGAGTTGGCATCCTTTCACCTGGCTGTGAGCAGGAAGTCCTTGATTTCCTCAATTTTATGAGAAATGGCTATGAGGGGTGCAGGTGAACTCTCTGTTCACCACCCAGAGTCAGTTCTCCTTCATCACCATATATTTGATATCAAAATTCTGAGACAAAAAAAATACTATCAACCTGGAATTAGAGTAGGAACTCTATCATAATTACAGTTGGGGACAGAGGAAGTTTTAATCTCTAATAGGTCACCTTTCATGTTCCTTTTTTCAAAAAATTATAGAAAAGAAACTCAAGTAAAGGGATAACATAAGATCCAGAAAATAGGAAATCCATCACACACACGTGGAAAGAGGCAAAGGAACTCCCCAGATGATGGTGATGGTAAACCTTAGGCAGCGTCACCAGGGCCAGCAGTTCAGGTTGGGGCAGGGTAGAAAGCTCTGAGAGAAATATCTCTGGGAAAATGAAATCTTATAGTACCTGAAGTGCTGACACGTACTCAGACAACAGAGTGATGCCATGATTGAAAATGAAATGAAGTCACCAAAGAAAAAGTAAACCTCATATATTTCTTTTGTTTGCCTAGAAAACTAGACAAACAAAAACATTAGGCATTCTTAAATTCCAGAGCAAACACACAGGTGCACAAGAAGAGAAATATAATAAAATTATAGTACGTTACATATAATTAGTCTACTCTGTGGCTCAGCTGTGCCTGGCACGTAGTAAGTACTTAATAAGTTGAAGCTATGTATAGTGTTAAGTGTTGCAGAGGAATGTACCAAGTTGTATAAAAACATAATTGAAAGTAGAACTTAATTCTGTCAGGAGCACATAGGAAAGGCCTCATGGTAGTAGAACGCCACCACTGGGCCCAGATGGCTGAAGGGAGCTTGGCAGGTGACAAGTGGGAAGCTCATTCCAGGTGGAGAAATGTATATGCTAAAACACAGAGCTCTGAAAGTTCATCATGTGTCAAGTGAAGAAAATGGGAGCCAAAAATTTACATTCTGTCAAGTTGACTTGTAAGGACAAAGGCTATAGACAAACCATTGTGAATACTTAAAACACAGAAAATATTGTCCTTATGAACTTTTCCTGAGGACCATACTAGAAAATTAGCCTCACAGAATCAAAATGACTACAGAGACCTTGACATAAAGACTCTAGCATTGATCACTGCTAGCTCTAACATCACACGTAGAGAGGTAATGCGACATTATGTACTTCCTAACGGAGGAGGGTGGCACCATCTGTGAAGCAACAGTGTCAAGAAAATTGAACTTAAGTCTAATCGTGATGAAGACCCAGGAGAAGTAGAGATGCATTTGAAAAAAAATTTGAGAGAACACTCGGAAGTGCTCAGATGCCTGGTTCCATAAGGAGAGAGAGAAAAAGGTAGGAGTCAAGAATGACAGTGAGATTTCTAGTGCAGGTCACCTTTTAATATTTAATCCCACGCTTCTTTAGGCTTTAGGCTGGTGACACTCTGTGATGTTTCCTATGATCTCTGGACCACTCAGTTTTGTTTGGCCTTAATTTCGGCTCTCGGATGCAGACGGAATTAACCACACAGCCCAATTCCTAGGACATTATCAGCATCAGTCTGTGCAAGTTCTTTCTCTTGTTTTATTTATGCCCTGTTAACCTCATTTCCCACTCATATCTCTTTCCCTTCCTTAGGGAAGCATTCTAATTTATTTAACGTGGTTTTATCTGTTTGTATTGTCCGTACAAAGTATGTATTTTTGTGTGTTCATGTATTTTTATCTACAAAAAATGAGCGCCTTATATATCTTAGTCTTGTGTCCTGTGCTTTCAGTGCAGCCATGTTTCAATAGGTACATCTCATCTGTTGCTTCTAATTGCTCCCCCCACATGTGCATGGACCACATTTGACTAGTCTACTCTCCCAGTGATGGACACCCCGGTTACCTCCCACTCTCTGCACCACAACTGTTGTTACAGTGAACACCTTTGCATATGTCCCTTCGTGGACCTGAGATCATTTTAGCACTGGGTGGAGCGTAAATGTTACCTAATGCTCATTTAATGATAATTCACAAGTATTTACTGAGTGTTACTGTAGTAACGAGCACTGTGTTAGGTTCTAGGCACACAATGGGAAATGAGATAGACAAGGTCCTTGATCTCAAACAGCTCACAGTGTAAGGAAACTGAACAAACACATTTTTACGGGTAGTGAAAAGCTCTGTGCAGAGAATTAAAACAGTAGAATGTACTAATGTGAGGGTGGCTCCTTAGGTAGGTAAGAATGAACATTGGAGCTAAGACCTGAATGATAAGAAAAAGTCAGCAAAGTGAGGAGTTGGGTTAAGAGCCTTTTAGGCAAAGGGCCCTGAGGAGCGAATAACCTTGACATATGAGGACAGCAGTAAGAACGCCCAGTGTGGGTAGACCGTAGAGGATGAGGAGTGGGGTGGAAGATAAGAATTAAGTATTGCTGTGTTAACAATATCACCACAAATTTAGCAGTTTGGAGTGACACAGATGCTGTCGATCAGGAATCCAGGCACAGCCTTGCTGGGTCCTCTACATAGGTGCAATCAAGGCACTGGCCAGGGCTGCGTTCTCATCTGAGCCTCCTCTGAGGATCTACCTCCAAGCTCATGAAGTTGTTGGCAGAATTCAGTTCCTTTCTGTCTGTTGGATGGAGAGCCTCCATTTCTTGCTGGTTGTCAGCTGGAAGCTGCCCTCAGTGCCTCGCTTACTTCCTCAAAGCCTGCAAGGAGAGAGTCGCCTAGCAGGATGGGTAATAATCTTATATAATGTTATCAGGGAAGTGACATCCCATAACCTTAGCTGTATTCTATTGGTTAAAAACATGTCCTGGTCCCACCCACTCAAGGGGAGAGGATGACACAAGGCATGAATACCAGGAGGTGGGGGCCATGGGGCCACCTTAGAGTCCGCTGGCCATAATAAGGTAAGGGGGGTTGGGCGGTGGTTTAATATCACGAGAGCCATCATAAGTAGTATGATGTTTTTCTAAATGGGGTGGAGAACCATCAGGAGTTTTTGACAGATTTAAAATTCTTAAATATTCCTATTTCAGTGTCTAGGATAAATTATAATGGGGCCAGCACAGAAGCAAGAAATCCAGAGAAGACTGTTGCTATATCCTAGACAAGAGATAATAGTGGCCTGGCTTAAGTGGTAGAATATATAGAAAGAAGTGGATAGAATTGAAATATACCTTGGATGTAGAGTGGACAGCACTTGCTGATGGTTTATTATGTGGCTGTTCGTAGACCAACTAGGTAGTTTGCCCAAGTTCACAAACTCTGTCATTGAAAGAGCCAGAATTAGAACTCTGCCTGCCTGGTTCTTAGCCTAGTTCTCTATCGACTATATTATTATGCCATTATAGATACAACACTATATAAAGCACATACTCTCTTTACTACAATTTCCTACCCTCTACCTCTCACCCCCAGATAGCACAGGTGCTTTGAAGGAGAAGCAGTAGTGCTGCAACTCTAAAAGATATTTTTGGGCTTGGTAACATTAGTGTCGCTAATGGTAGGCAGGGGTAGCAAAAGCAGTCGGCTCAGAGAGGAGAATATGCCTACTCCAGTATTGGCAAAAGCCCTATCTATTCCTATTTGTAGCATCTCAGATTTATACCCCGTTCTATGCATTTATAGTAGAAATCTGGACAGCCTGAGCAACGCAAAGTATGGGAAGGGAGACTGTGCTGTCTTCTTCATTTGCACTCTCCTGAGATAGGGGGTTTCTGTCTTCTGAACATTCTATCCAATGCCCTGCTTCCTTTCCCCAGGCTGTCCTCATGGTCAAGAACTCTCAGGGGATGTGTTCTTCCGACTCCTTATGAGTCTTCTAGAGTAGATGATGGCATTAGAGTGGAGATTGTTTTCGTAGGAACAACTACCAATTACTGAGTCTTGATTATAGGCCAGACAATGGGCTAAGTACTTAATATCTATTAGCTCATTTAATCATCAAACAATCCTCTGAATTATTATCCATTTTAGAGGTAATAAAACTAAAGTTCTAAGAACCTGACTTACACGGAGCTAGTGCTCTTACCTACCTTTGTATGAAAAAGTAAATCTCTTTCCTAGGAAAAAAAATTTCATACTCGTGGAGAAACATTTAAGTGAAGTGTGTTTTGTCTCCCCCGCCATGTCGTTTAACCTGCTAGTTGTTAGGCACATTGAAAAAACTATTAGGAAGGTTTTAAAAGTCTTCATCTTTTTATTTCCTATTAAAGGTAACGTTTTATTTCCCTTCCTTCTTCATGCCCCAAGAATCATTTCATTGTCAACCTACAGGAAGAGAATATACTTTCTGTCAGGATTTTTCTTGAGATTAAGGTAAATATTCTTATTTTAAAAATAACTTTATTATGGCACAGACATCTGCTTTAAAACTTTAATTAAAGCAGCATGGTTTTAAAGAGATGAGTTTCCAATAGACTTAAAAATATCAACATTGTGTTGAGTGTAAAACAGATGCAGGAACATTCAGATCAAATAACAAGAAGTAGCTCAATTATCTTTGGGGATGTACAACTTGCTCACCCCACTTTTGCCTGATTTTAATTCCAAGCAAACAAACAAAAAAATTGGGAAGCTGGGAGGGGTCACTGGAAAGAGAAGTAGGGCAATGACAGAGAAAAGTAAGGCAGCCAACGAAAGGTACATTATTAAGCCAGCTACCTTGTGTAAAAACTCTGGGAGATAATGCAACATACAAATCTTAGAATTATGCCACCTGTGGGATGAAGGAGCTGAAGAGTCATGGGTTAGGCTGCCCTGTGTGTGTGTGTGTGTTTGTGTGTGTGTGTGGTGGTACTGGTGGTTCTGGTGGTGCTAGTGGTAGTGATAATTCTCTGTGCTTTTGACCTCCCCCACAATCTTACAGAATATTTTTTTGCAATTGGGCATGGGGAAGGTTCGTTCTCAGGCACAGGAGGCAGACACTAACAGTTGGAAGTCACAGGAACACATTGACAGGCCTGTGGAAGGTGAGCTGGGCCCAGGTGGGAATGGCTACACATGTTGATGAGGGTGAGGATAAACAGGCCTAATCATGTGCTGCTGATGGGGTCTAAATGTTACTGCTTCTATCCAGGGTGATTTGGAAACACTTATCAAAAATCACAGTGAATTCAGTAATTCTTCTAGGGATTTTTCCTCCAGCTATAATTGCAAATGTGCAAAATGATAGCTAAATAAGACTGTCCATTGCAACATTGTTCACAATGGCAAAAGATTGGAAATATCCTTAGTATTCTTCACTAGAGGATTGTTCAAATAAATTGATACTATGATACATTTAAACAATGCAATGCTATGCTGGATTGAAAGAATGAGGAAACCCTTTGTATAATTATATGGGGTGATTGCAGATATACTGTTAGGAGAAAAAAGCAAAGTGTAGCAGTGTTTGTATGTGAAAATTTGGCTAAAAAAGATGGTGGTGGGAGAATATATGTGTGTATTTGTTGTATGTGCATAAAAATCAATGGAAAGATACACAAGAAACAGTTACCACTGGTTGCCTTGGAGGAAGGGAACTGAGGATAAGACTGAAAGGAGACTTTTCCTTCTGTAGAGTGGCTGTATTGCATTAGCTATTGAAAAATAAAATTTAAATAGTTTATATAGGATGTTGTATCTTGAGGTCTGTAGGGAACTACGAAAATTTTGTTTTGGTTTTTCATTGATAATAGAGGAGTGACATGATCAGACCTGTTAGGACAGACTGGCAGTTAGGAGGGACGCAGGGTTTCAGGGAGCCTAAAGGGAGAGAGGGTGACTGGATAAAGAAGGAACAATAATTTAGTTCCCAGGCTAAGGCTCCAAACAATCAGGGAGTATTATTTAGCCATTCACCTCCCAGCCAATGTACTTGAGTAGACAAAGGACTCAGTCTGAAAGTAAAAAAGAACAGGGTATCTGTTCTGTGTTTTCTTAGATTCTGTATATCTATTTGGCATTCGTTAATCACGTCCAAACATTTACCTGTGTCCTACGTGTCAGCTTGTCTGGAACTCACACACCTTCTTATCTAACTCGCACACACCAAGCCAATATTGCCCCTCCCCTAAATCATCCCACAGCAACTAGAGACCAACCCCATAGCCCCAAGCCCACTGAAATTATTCAAATGAGCCAATTCTAAACTGTTACTCGGTCCTGCCTTGCCTGTCCTGCAGACATCGCAGTTAAGGCTCTGGCCTAACATGCCTTCCCTTAGATCCTGTGTCTGCCTCCTTACCAAACGCTGATGCTTCCCATGTGGCCCTGTGAGGTGTCAGGTTCCCTTTTCTCGGGAAACGGAAGTAATAAAAATATGCCTTCAATGGCACTGACCTCTCCTTGATGTCACTCAGTCACCTCCATAAATTAAAATCCCATGGGTACAAATGAGACAGTGTCTAATTTTGGATAATAAACATTACTTGGGGGAAATTTTTGTGTGTAGGAGAATGCAAAGTCTCTTAGACTGTCTTCTAGTCTAGTCTATTCCCAGGAAATCTGAGAATCTGTAACAAGTGAGAATATAAGTGACGTAAGAAAATGGAGAGAACAAGATTGCTTTGTTTGTGGCCCAGTTACAGAATTAAACACAGGTGGGAAAAGAAGGGTTCCTGAGATGAGAAAGAATAAAAGACCCAGGAACCACTGAAGTATACTGCCTGGCAGCTAAGACAGTTACCTATGCATAAAACATAAGTTCACATTCCCCGAGGAGAAATCTGCATGGGTAAGGCCTTCTTTTGTCTTCTAGACTTCTAATGTTCTCTGCCATGAGAGTATATGAATTTCTACTAATGACAAAACTAAACCCAGAGTCCTCAAAAAACAAAAATAAAATGCAAACAAAATGGCTTTGTTAGGATATAATTCGCATACCACATGTGTTAATTTCTCAGGACTGCCATAACAAATTACCAAAAAGTGGGTGGCTTAAAACAACAGAAATTTATTCTCTCACAGTTCCGGAGACTAGAAGTCTGAAATCAAGGTGTCAGAAGGACCGTGGTCCCTCCAAAGTCTCTGAGGAAGAATCCTTCCTGGCCTCTTCCTAATTTCTAGTGACTGTCAGTAATCCTTGGTGTTCTTTGGCTTGTAGCTCCATGGTTTCAATTTTCATCTCTGTCTTCACATGGCTTTCTTTCCTGTTTCTCCGCTGTCTTCAGATCTCTCTGTTATAAGGACACTAGCCATTGGATTTAGGGCTCACTCTCCTTCAGCAACTTGATTATATCTGCAAAGGCCCTATTTCCAAATATGGTTACATTCACAGGTACTGGGGGTTAGGACTCCAGCATATCTTTTTGGCAGACACAAATCAACCCACAACACCATACAATTTACCTGTTTAAAGTGTACAATTCAGTGGTTTTTAGTACATTCACAGAATTGTGCAACCATCAGCACTATCAACTTTAGAACATTTTCATTACCCAATAAAGAAACCCTGTGCACGTTAGCAGTTATTCTCCATTTCCCCTTTACACTCCCCACCAGCCCTAGGTAACCACTAATCTACTTCCTGTCTCTCTAGATTTGCCTATTCTGGACATTTTATAGAAATGGAATAATACAGTGTGTGGCCTTCTGGGTCTGGCTTTTTTCATGTAGAATACTGTTTTCCAGGTTCATCCATGCATGTATCAGTATTTCATTCCTTTTTTATGGTTGAATTGTATCCATTCGTATGGGTATACAACATTTTATTTATCCACTCATCAGTTGATGGACATTTGGGTTGCTCCTACTGTTGGTTATTTGAATAATGCTGCTATCAAACATTGTGTTCAAATTTTTGAGTGGAGATATGCTTTAATTTCTCTCAAGTGTATACCCTGGGGAATATACTGTGTTTCCCCCAAAATAAGACCTAACCGGAAAAATAAGCCCTAGCATGATTTTTCAGAATGACATCCCCTGAACATAAGCTCTAATGTGTCTTTTGGAGCAAACCTTAATATAAGACCCGGTCTTATTTTTGGGGAAACACGGTACTTGGAGTTGCTGGGTCTTATGGAAACTGTATATTTAACTGTTTGAGCAACTGCCAGACTATTTTCCAAAGTGGCTACAACATTTTACATTCTCACCAGCAGTGTATGCAAGTTCTAACCAATTTCTCCACATCTTTACCAATATTTGTTATTATCTGTTTTTTTTGTTATAGTCATCCTAGTTAGGTGTGAAGTGGAGTCTCACTGTGTTTTGATTTGTATTTCCCTAATGACTGGTGATGTTGAGTATTTTTTCATGTACTTACTGGCTATTTGTATATGTTCTTTGGAGAAATGCCTAATTAGATTCTATATCCATTTTTAAATTGGTTTGTCTTTCATTATTTAGTTGTGAGAGTTCTTTATATATTCTTATAACACATAAAAATGTATAACATATTGTATATATTATACTATACTATTGTTATTGATGATACAAGTACCTTATCAGATATGTGACTTGCAAATATTTTCTCTAATTCTGTGGACTGTTGTAATTTTCTTGATGGTGTCCTTTGAAGCACAAAAAGTTTTTCATTTTGATGGAGTCCAATTTAACTATTTTTTCTTTTTTTGTTGTGCTCTTGTCACATCGAAGAAAAAGAACTCTAAGATGTATTGCTTATTAAAAATGAGTGAACAGTTTATGTGAGAAATTCTGAGATAACAAGATAATAGTGGATGAGAAGTGTTTTCTCAAATGACAAAATAACATACTACTTGGCTTTCTTTTAGGGTAGCTTTTTAATGTTTCATTTAGGATTCTTGTCCTTTTATGTGAGGAGGAATTATGCAGGTTACTATTTATTCAAATATTTACTATTATATATTATTGTTGTGGCTCCCATTTGGACAATTAACATTTCTGTTAAATAATGAGCTATTACTTAAGCATTATTTATTATTTTTCTGATTTTTGACTTGTTCACGGGAAAGTAAAAAGAAGGTAATTAAAATCATATGAAATTCCACCTCCCAAATCTAACTCAAAGTTAAAATTTCATCTTACTAAGAAGATCATTACATTTTAAATAAAAACTGCAGAATTACCAAATATGTTTAGTACATTCCCATTAAAAAAAAGAATTATATCGCTATTTGCTTGAAAATAAGTCTGGAAGGATGTAAGCAAAAAAATTAATTGTGGTGATCTCAGGAGAGAGTAATTTTCATATTTCGGGGTAAATTTTTAGTCTCCTTTGATATCTAAAATAAACATGTACTAGAAAAAATAGAGGATATCTTCTAGCCTTTTCTGTGCATATTTAAAATTAAATATTTTACAAAAATCTCAATTGTATTAAATAATGTTTTATATCATGCTATTATCCTGCCCTTTTTTCATAGGAAATATCATGCCATTGAATATTCTTAAAAAAGATTACTTTTACTGGTTGAATTATAATGGGTTAGAGTCACCTTATTTAGCAATTTCTCTATTGCTGAATGCCTAGGTTGTTGTTTACAATTTTTCATCACTTAAAAAAAAATGCTGTGATTAGCATTTCTATAAATAAGTTATTATCTTCATCTCTGATTATTTGCATAGAGGAGATTCCTAAAATAAGCACTATTAGGTCAAAAGATATGACTAGTTTAAGATGTCTCAGTAAATGAGTTTCTTTGAAGATATAGTAACACTGAATTGCTATTCTTTTTGGTTTCAGTCCTGCCAGTGTCATTGTCTATTCCTACACTTTATTCTCTATGGAAGCAGCAAGGAAAAAAGAGTGGAAGCAACTTGGAATGCCCACTGCACCAGTGGGCAGGAGACCTGGATTCTTTAGGTCCTAGGAAAACTCCTAAATGTCTGGAAGCCTTACTTACCTTAACTTTACAATTAGGGGAGGGGTTTCACAGCCCTAAAATTCTCTAGTTCTCAGGCTACGAGGAGACATGCTGGGGTCCACATTGTGGGAAATGAAGCAAATGAAGATACCTCAGTGGAGGAGACGTTTTCATAGCGCATCATCCAGAGAGACGCTTTTTCATAAACGAAATGAAATCCTTACCACTGTTAAGCAGGTATTGTGATCTCTGGAGGAACTGAAGCCCAGAGTATTTAGGTAAATTGCCCAAGATCACACAACTGGTAAAGGGCAGAAGAATCTAATACCAGGTGTGTGGCTCCAAAGTCTGTGCTGTTGATACTTCACCATATTTCAAAGTTAGAGAAATCGTATTTTTATGGGCTTGAAATTATAACCACATACGCATCACAAGCTCTACATTGATCATTTCTCTCCTAAGAACTTTTATTTCAAAGACATTTGATGGAGAAACGCTATTAATGCGTAACTCCAATACCAGAAAAACAGTATAAACAAACTCATTAGGAATATGGTACCATAATTTTATGAAAAATCTAAGCTCACAAAAATATTAATCTTAGAAACTACAGGAATTCTCTCAAAAACTCTTCAAACTGTTACGGCAACTTTTTGTTTTTTCGACCTGAAGTCTATATTGGTCAGTCCTTTACTTTTAGAAATTTCTCTCCTCAAATATATGAAGAGACCCTATGAATCTAAAAGCATGTAAAAGTGCAGTGCAATATTTTAAAACAACTTTATTATGTTCTCTGTTTCCTGGGAATCTCTATTGTTCACAGCCTTCTTGATAGTTTTCTTGGTCCCCTCTCTTTTTTGTGTGGCAACACTCCAAAAGCCTTATAAGAGCCACTGAGAAGCAGATTTCTATCACCTATGACAAAATATCTAAGATAATTTCTCATAGCTCCATTCATGCCGCCAGCTTCAACATCCTTTGGTGAATTAATCTTTCCAGTTTTAACAACATGAAGCTGCATTATCTTTAAGTGATGACAGCATAACCATCCCTGCAGGAACCATAAGTTTGCCAGACAATACTATTTAAAACGTTCACATTTTCAAGGGATGTAAAGTTTGGCTGTTTTTACAGAAATCAAACCATCCATTTTACATCTCTAGTTTTTTTATTTTTCTATTTGATTGAATTGTTTGTTTTTGCTATTTATTCCTGCAGCTCTTACTGAATTCCCACTCAGCTCCATGGGGCAGGGGCTATATTTGTCTCACCATTATATTCCTATCACTCAACACATAGCCGGTGCCCAATAAATATTTGTGTTTTTTTGCCCTCCGCTTTATTGAGATATAAATGACATATAACGACAAATATATGTTGAATGAATGAATGTATTCTTACCACATTGATTTGAAACAACACTTTTTATCATATTTTAAATATAGTAATTCCTTGCTAAACTGGGAAGTGGCTTTCCCCAAATACTGCTTCACGGTTGACAAGATAAATCAAGGTATTGTAGAAAATAGGGAGTGGGGAGAGGAAATAAACAAAACCTCTGACACAATTAAATTGGGGGGGGGGGAGCATGTGTTTTCAAAATAAGCCAGATTATTGGCTTTAAAGATCTCTAGTAGGAAAGATTTTTTCTGAATCACCTTTTTTGTAAGATATCAGGGCAACATTATCTACTAAGGTACAATCTGCTGCAAATGTTTTGCTTATACAGACTGCACCTTACTGGACTTGAAATATAATTATTTTTGCTTTTGCATTTTTTTCTTGATTCATTTTCTGAATCCATGATGGGAAATAAATCTATAGATTTATTCAGAATTATTCCATTTAGTGGAATAGTTAACATTCATCTATGGCCAGATCTATAGAACCCAAGGGATAGTGTCTTTTCTTTGTCACTTAGAAAGCAAACATTTCACGGCTAATGTGACAAATACCATTCTTAGATTCATTATTAACTCAGGTTACAACAGGCATAACCAGTGCTGCAACCTGTACTGTAACATTGTGCCTACTCATTGATGTAAAAGTGTGTTCTTTACATTTTTTTAAACCTATGTCTGGCGTTTTTTTTCCATCAAGGGTGAAGGTATAGTCTTCCTCCCCTCATTCATCCACTTCTGTTCTTTCTCTAGTTATAAGCAATAAAACTAATGGACAATCTAATATTTATCTGACCTTCAAGAATACATGTGGGATTCAGAGAATCAAAGCAAAAGTGCAACATTAAGGTACATTATGTCACCAGGGAATGAAAAGAACACAGATAATAACTGAAAAATACGGTATCAAAAGATGATAAAAATCATGGTAATTTTTGTGTGGGCTCGGCTAACACTTTTTAAACTGGACCTTTGTTTCCTTGATTATATTTGAGTTTATTCTTCTCTTGCTAGTCTAATTTTTTTTACCAGTCTTAGGGACAGGACCTAAAACAATTCTACCTGGTGTAATGGCTGGACATAGAGGCCTGGGGTATTGCTGTTTTTTGTTTGTTTGTTTGTTTGTTTTTGTTTTGTTTTTTGAACTCGATTCATTGGTTCGAGAATCCCCTTCTTCAGAAACATTTACGTATTTCCAGCCTTCTATGCAACCTTACCAAGATTTTTCTCAGCTTTTTCTCTGAGTGCCAACGGATCCGTCTGTTTCAAAGCTACAAATGAAACGGTCTAAATAAACACAATCTTATCTAAGTTTGCGGAGTCACCCTTCCGTTTATATGGAAATGTTGGGGCAGTCTGCTCTCATAGGCTGAGTCCTTTCTGGGGAAACGTGGATTTTCCCCATCCTACTGGGAAGGATGGAATAACGGGGGGACGGGGAGTACAGGGTGTAAAGGCAGACCTGCATTTCAAGGATGCCCACCTAAACCACCAGAGGCTCAGGCTCGGTTTAACTGGCAATTCCACAAAGGGCGCGAGGCCCTTTTCGAGTGATGGAAATCACCTGTTCAAGGTCGCACATGCAATTATGATTACAGTTTGCAATCAGCAACGTTCCGCAGGGCCTGGGGGGTGGTCTACGAGGAATCGGCTCTCGGCGTCACACGGGCTCCACCTGGTGCCCAGGGGTCCGCGCAATCGCAGGGAGAACGCGCCCTCTCGCGACCGATTCCCCGCTGCAGCTGGGCCTGGAACAAACGCCCCCTGGGCCGAGCCCCGCTGCAGCCCGGCCGGGGGCACCGGAAGGAGGCGGTGGCCAGTGGCACAACGCTGCGCGCGCGGACGGGTGAGGGGGCCGGAATGCGGGCGCGCCTATATAAGCCACGCGCGGCTGCCAGCGCCGGCCTGGGCGACGGCAGCTGAGTCGGCGGAGCGCGGGGCGCCGCGGACGCCGCCCGCGAGGACCCGGAGGGCTGAGGGAGGAGGAGGAGGAGAAGCAAGTGCGGGGTGGCGCCGTCCACCCTCGCGGCTCTCCTGGCTCCCGCCGGCTTTCGGAGGCGAGCCCGGGCTGCGGCAGCCGCAGCGCCTCGGCGGCCTCGGAGGTGAAGCCGGGCTGCGGCGGCGTGGGGAGGCGGCTGGCGCGGCGAGGGTGGGAGAGGCTGGGCGAGCAACGCCGTGGGGAGGTGAAAGGGCGTCTCGCCATCCTCGGAGCCGTGCTCTCGAGGCAGGTAGCTCGTGCGTTTTCCTCCAGCTCGGCCTCCCCACAGGCACCTGCAGAAGTGGCCCCGGCAGGTGCCTTGGCGTCGGAGGGCTGTGGGAATGGCGGGGGTCTGTGCCCTCGGGATGCCGAGTGACCGCTCCGTGGAGGCGCCTCTCGCGCGGGTCCCTGCGGGGATTTGGGATCCGAGCTGGCGTGCATGGGACCCGTTATGCCCTCGCTTTGGGGGTGCTGTTAAGGGGAGTGGGATGGATACCTCCGTCGCGCGGGGGTGAAGGAGGTGCGAGGGTCACTGACTAGGGCTGTGTCTGGCTCGCCAGGATGATCCCTTACACCGGTTGGGTGTGAGTGGTTATGGGTTAGTGTAACCAAAACAAAACCAACTTGGGGCGCTCGCGGCTGGAGAGAGTACCTCGCTACAAATGTCCAGGAGTGATGGACTTCGTTTGTAGGCCCCAGAGCAATCCGAGGGAAGTTAGCATTCTTGTTCAAGAAGCTACTCTTCAGTTAGTGAAAGAAAACTCTAAAAAAATTCGTGTGTTCGGGATTTTCTTTTAAATGCTGTCAGTGATTGGGGTTAGGGCTGGCGGTGAGGGACAAGGTAAAGAGGATCCAATGGCTGCCTTGAGGTCCCAATGGGCAGAGCTTATTTTTTGTGTGTCATTTCTTGACCACAGAAATTATTCAGAATGCGGATTACTGTCCCGAGAAGAGAGGCGCTCAGAAGCCTTTGCTTGGTTAGCAGTTCTTCCTCCGTATGTGGAACATTGAGTTTCTGGAAACATTCCCCATCTTGTAGCGTTTGCCTGCGCAAAGGCGCTAGTGCTTGGCACTGATTGCCTTAAAAGTAGTGAGATGAAGCGCGGTCTCTAAAGCACCATCGCGTTTTGAGCTCACTTCTGTGGAAGAGAATTTTGAGGGAATGGGTCTAGACTTTGCAGGGAAGGTAAAGCCTGGCTGTCCCTCTAGTCCTAATTTACTTAACTTTTTATTTTTCCTTCCCTCCTTCAGCCTCATCTGTTTCAATGGTGCAACTCTCTTCATCTCCTTCTGGTTACCAGTCACCTTCAGGCCATTCAGAGGAGGGAAGAGAGGGCAATATGAAGTCAGCCAAGCCCCAAGTGAACCACAGTCAGCATGGGGAAAGCCAGTGGGCTCTGAGCCCCTTGCAGTCCTCTCTCAGTTCCGCTGCTTCTCCTTCCCAAGCATATGAGACCTATATGGACAATGGACTCATATGCCTTAAACACAAAATTAGAAACATCGAGAAAAAGAAGGTAACTTTTTTTTTTTTAATCCACCTGGGTATATATATGCACCATCTTAAATAAGGGTTAAGGAACTGATGTCTTGGCTTTCAATCAGGGCTCATAGGTATTACTTCTTAAAGATGTAACTAACCTTGGGATTTAGCTGGCTGAAAACATATAAGCAAGCTAAATATTGGATATATTAAACTTTCTGTGTTTGATTTGTCAGCATAACTGAATAAAAATATCCTTCTTGGTAAAATTATGCATGTTACTATTGAAATACTTGAAGAGCTAGCCACTTTAGACCAGATTAATTCCTTGAGTGTAGTATTAATGTTTCTTTTTATAGATCGCCTGTTTTTTTTTTTTTTAAACTTATTTTGCTTGTGACTTTCTGCAGCAGTTGATTTTGCAGTATAGCTGCTGCAGTCATTGGAAGCTTTAACGATGGTAAAGCCAGAACATGTTTTAGCACTAATTTTTGTATTGCTAGGTGATCATTTAAGATTAGTAGGTGAAAGCATTGTAGAGAGCCTTGCAAGAGACTCAGGGTATAATCAGCTTAACGTGACAGTAAATGCTGATGTAAAGATCCAAATCATTCCTCTCATTTCCTGAGTCATGTAGCCTGTGAAACAGTACTGCACGTTGCTTTGTTGTGTCGTGATTCTCTTTGTTTGTGATAATAAGGCAGGTGATTAACGACTCTGCATCTAGGAACTCTTAAATACTTTTTTGACAAGACCTAGTTAAACCTTAGGAAAGTTGCTTTTAATGGAGGAGCGTAAAGAGACTTTTAAGAGTTTGATTGACTGTTTCTTTTCCTTTTTTTTTTTTAAATTTAAAAACTACACAGTAGGAAGGCAGTGAAGGTAGAAGAAGGGCCAGTAACTAGTAGCTTCTCTGTAGCCCTAGCTCTCACCAGTTGTTTTTTGAATGCATGTAGTTGATCACAAGTGTGATGAGGTGAGCGTGCCTGGGTCAGCACAAATTCCCTGCCGCTATGGGAAACTAGTCAAAGCAGGATCTATTGATGGTGAATCATTAATATCTTCCCCCAGCGTGAGGAACTACGTATACACAGGGTGACAAACAAATATGTACAAATTTTAAGAAAGGAAAAAACGGTATTAAAATTGTAATACTTAATATATACCGATAACAAAAGATGAATGCAAGTCATGTGGATACATTTTTTTGGCACCACTGGTATATATATACTTATACTCTCTAGCTGAATTTAATACTACCTCTTTGATGAATACCTGTCTGACAATACCAATGCTTTAGTTTCAAGCTTCTGGGAATGCATTTTAAAGCTATAAAGCCAAATGGGAGGAGCCTAAACATTGCTTTGGGAATACCATGGTGGGTCACGTCGTTTTTATGGGGACAATAAATGCAATTTATTTGTCATGTATTTACTTAAATATCAAATTTAATATGAAAAATAGCTTCAAGTTGAGGCTACTATAATGCTAGAAAAGAAATTATTTACATTTCTGTACTTCCATTAGGAAGTTTCCTATAGGACAAATGCCACATAATTCAACAGGTAATTAATAGTTTGAGCATGGCATTAGAGCAGGATTTATCAGCCTCGGCACTATTGACATTTTGTGCCAGTTAATGCTTTGTTCTGTGGCCTGTTCATTGTGGGATGTTTAGCAACATGCTGGTCTCTACACAAATGATGCCAATAGCATTCTCCTCCCCTTCCCATCCCCCAAGCTGTGATAACCCGAAGTATCTCCAAATGTTGCCAGATATCCCTGGGGGACAAAATTGCCCCTGATTGAGCACCACTGGGTTAGGGTCTTACGATTGACTAGTTAAGTGTTTATCGTCTAAGTATACGTGGAGACTATTAAGAGAGAAGGGTTTTATTACTGCTTAACTTTTATAATTCCAGACTAATGTAATTGTATGTTTTTTTCCCTGAATGGAGCTCAATTGCAATTACTCCCTGCCTTGTAGTAAAATGGTATTTTTGAAGATTGATAGCTTACTTCCAGAACTTTGTTTTCATAAGAAACAAAGTCTAGTATTTGTTTCAGAATTTTATATCAGGCTAGATAACAGATACACGTTTCTCTTTTGTAGCTCAAACTGGAAGATTACAAGGATCGCCTGAAAAATGGAGAACAACTTAATCCAGATCAATTGGTAAGTGATTTATGATCCTTTGGTCAGACTTGCTGGTTTTCTTTTCTTAATAAAACTCTAGGTGGATTTGGTGAGATCAAAGATTTGATAAGCCAAAAAAGATAAGTGACATCTGGCCTTTTTTCCCCCCCTAAACCTAACTGTAAATATTAGACTTTAAACCTTTTAAAAACATTGTTTAACTTGTCCATGGTATACCTGATAATTGCAAATTTTATCTGATTTGGTGGAGGAGAGTATTAGCAATATGGAAATTAAAAAAATAATCTCTCATTTATGTTTGCCATTTTGACCTGATCACATCTGGCTAAGAAGGGACAAAATTAATCTAAAAGTTATTTGATCTAGATTGTACATCTATTGTCTTTTATCTTGTTCAACTAAGATTTTTGGTTGTGTATCATAGATACTAGCATTCAAGGATTTTTCCCCTGCCATATTGACTCTTCTTCACTGGCCCAGAATTTTTGTAATGTAGTAAATTATAATTTTGCTGAGGCGCAGATTTGAATTGTGTGAGCTCTGAGAATGATGTGCTCACATAGCTGGTGAGAGAACTTAGCTGAACATTCAGCATTTCAACATGGCTTTGTTTTCAAGTAGTCATTATATGTCCAATAACTTTTAAAGTGGTAAAACTTTTCTTTGTGTAAATATCCTTGAAAGAAGTGTTCTGTTACAGTAGTATTGTTGATTTTTGGAAAGTATGGTGTGGGGGTGGATAGGTTGGTGGTAGCTCAGGTAGCTCTCTAAGAAATGCCAAGGATGTGCTATATTTCAGAGCTCCAGACTTTAATCTCAGTATTTCTTTACCATCTTCATAACCATAGTATTAACTTTGATTTCTCTTTTGAGAAATATGCTGATAACTGCCAAATTTATATTATCAATAGATTAGTTCTCTGAACTCTAGATTCCTATGTCCAGTTGCCTATTTGACATCTGATGTCACCCTGCCCCTCCCCCCCCAGACCTGTACCCGCTTTAATTTTAGTTACGTCAGTTAATGGCTTGATGGGCTAGAAAATGGAGTTGCCAAAAACCCTGGAGAATTTCTCATCTTGCTCTTCATACCTTCCATCTAGTCTATCAGCAAGTTTGATAAGTACAACTTTCAAAATAAATCTAGAAACTGATTATTTTTCATAAATTTCGCTTCTATCATCCAGGTCCAAGCCCATCATCTTTCATGTGCGTTTCTGTAATAGCTCCCACCCAGGCTGTGCTGTTCTTTCTCTCCAAGTCTATTCTCAATATAGTAGCCTCAGTAATCCTGTTCAAATGCAAGTCAGATGGTCATTTGTCTGTTCGAAAGTTCCCACTGGTTCCCATCAAGGTGGCAGAATGTCCTTACTATGGCCTAGAAAGCCCTACCAAATATGCTTTCCACTTCCTTTTAAATCTTTATTGCATTTCCTATCCTTCTCTCCCTTTTTAGCTTCAAGCCAGTTACACTGGCCTTCTTGCTGTTCTTCAAACATCCCATGCACACACCTACTTCAGGGCTTGTGCACATGTTGTTTCTACTGCCTGGGATGCTGTTCCCCAGATGTCTAAATAGCTCGATTCCCACCTTCCTTCAGCTTTTAATTTGAAGGTCATCTCAGTAAGGCTTGTCCTGGCAACACGATACCTCCATTTCCCCATTTACACTCCTTATACTTCTTTTCCTTGCTTTAATTTTCTTTATAGAAGACTTCTCTGACAAACTGTAAAGTTTTACGCTATTTGTCTCTCCTTCCCTTACAATGGAAGTTCTATTAGAACATTTGTTCAATGCTGTTTTCCTAGTGCCTAGAATAGTGTATAGCATATAGTAAACATATAGATTATTACATATAGATTTGCTAAATATAAAATGATTGAATATTAGGTTTTTAAATGTGATTAAGTGTATAGTTTGTGGTACTGGTGAGAAATAACATTTCCTCATACAAGCAGGATATATTTAAGGCAGAAATTTAGAAAAGGCAGATAAATCAGAAGAAGAAAAATCTATAATCTGACCTCTCAGAGAACTGCCATCAGTAGTGTAGTATTTAACTAAGGAGCTCTAAGTTTAGTTTTTAAAATTGATAATAATTTACATGGTTCAGAAATTAAGAACTATTACAAAAGATGCAGTATTTTTTCACCTTGTCCTTCCTCTGTTCAGTTCTTATCTTACAGAATAATTGACTGCTGATTCTTATATATCTGTCTGGTTTCTTTAAGCCTATATAAACAAATATTCTCCCTGCCTTCTTTCTTTCCATTTTCTATAAAATTTAGCTTAATATAGATACTATTGGGGCTTTTATTTTTGCTTCTTCCTTTAAAAAAAAATAGACTTTAGTTTTGGGCAGTTATAGGTTCACAGCAAAACTGATCAGAAAGTATAGAGAGTTCGCATATGTCCCCTGACTCCATATATGCATGGCTGCCTCCACTACCAACATTCCTTACCACAGTGGTGCATTTATTATAATCGAACCTACATTACCACATCATCACCCAAAGTCCATAGCTTACATTAGGGTTCATTCTTGGTGTTGTACGTTCTATGGCTTTGGACAAATGTATGATGACATGTATCTACCATTATAGTAACATACAAAGTATTTTCACTGCCCTGAAACTCCTCTGTGCTCTGCCTAGTCATCCACCCCTTCCTTTTTAAATATTGTGTCAGTGTTCCAGTGTTTCCCTAATACATGGTCTTTAAAGTTTGGTTGAATTGTACTGTGAAACTATCTGGGCCTGTTTGTTTTTTGGTGGGGGGAGTGGGAGTTCTTTGAAAATATTCTCTTTTTTTCCCTTTGGATATTTATATATTTAGATTTCTTTTTATTTTTTTGGAGTCAACTTTTCAAAACTTTTCCTTGAAATTCACTTATTTCATTCCGTTTTAAAAATGTATTTGCCAATATTGGGGCAAAGTAATTTTTTGTAAACGTCTGTTTCTGTTACTTTCTGTTTATTTCTAATTTTGTGTGGTGTATTTCCTGAGTTTACTCTTAAGTTAGCTAACGGTTTTTGTTTTTCTTTAATTTAAGCCAGCGTTTGGATTTATTTTTTCTCTTTTTCTGCTTTTCTTTGATCTATTTGCTTCATTTTCTAACTTTGAGCTGAGTGCTCAATTTATTTGTTTTCTTTTTCCCTATTGATATGTATTTAAGGCTGTGAATTTTCCTTCAGGCATTGCTTTAAGTGTATTCTATAGGTTTGATACTGAATTTTCAATATTTTTGGCTAGAAATTTTGTAATTTCAGTTTGTAATTACTCTTTAACCCAATAGATATTTGTAATATTGTAAATAAAGCTTTCTATGATCTGCATGGTTATTGTAACCTCTTTTAGTAGCAACTGTTAAGTCATCTATCAAGGCAAAGCTATAGAGTAATAAGATTTCACTAAGACTGCAAACATAAATCTAGATTTCTCCTTTTAAATAGTAAGGAGAATGTCTTAATGATGTTTTTTAGAGTTCCATTCGTAACTTTAATATCTATTTTGGTTCTTATCTGGATTTGAAATGGAGAACCGAGATTTTAAGTGAGTGCTTGAGCAAAAGGCAAGGGGCACTTGATGCTTTCGGCTCCACTGAAGTTCTTATTGTTAAAGAATGAGGATTTGGTGCCCATGTTGCTAAACTCTGACAGATTTGTAGTTTAAAAAAAAAAAATCACATTTTTGTATGAAGAATGTTTGGAGATGGTAAGTGTGGATGTAAGGAGACTAAATAAGGGTTGGTTGTAGTCTAGGTCAGAGATTATGGGAGCTGGTACTTATAGAGTGGTAGAGGGGTTTGAGTAAAGTAGGGGGATTGGAGAGGTAAAATCAACATAGCTTGGTAACTGGATGTAGGATTAGAGGGAAGAACCAAGAGAGGTTTCCAGGTTTCTAGCTTGAACAGTTGGATAGATGGCAAAACACTTTATTGGGCTTGGAAACACTGGGGGTGAAGAAAGTTTTGTGAGGGTGGGATACAGAGCTCAATTTTGGATTTTAATGTGTCTGTGAAACATTAAGTGGTGATGTCGAGTAAGTGTTTAAGATCCAGGTCTGGAACCTACAGAAGTGTGGTCTACAGAGAAGTTTTACATCCCTCCGAGAACTGGTCTTCGAATAACAGTGTTTCATTCAGTGTTGTTTCATTATAACATTGATGAGAAAACAAATTAATTCCTGGCCAGGGCCACTGTCTGGAGTTTGCATGTTCTCCCCATGTCTGTGTGGGTTTTCTCTGGTATTCCAGTTTCCTCTCACATCCCAGTAATGTGCACGTGAGGTGAACTGGCATGTCTCCACTGTCCCAGTCTGAGTGTGGGTGTGGATGTGAGTCTGCTCTGCAATGGAAGGGCATCTGGCCAGGGTTGCTTCCTGCCTGGCACCCTGAGCTTCCAGGATACGCTCCAGCTTCCTGGACCCTGAACTGGAATAAGCAGGTTGCAACATCATTCTCTTACTTGTTTTTATTGATCTTTCTTAAATGAATGTATAGCTCACATTTACTTCAGTATTTAATGTCAGAAGTGTTTGGGGTCTTTATTTAGAAGTTTGGTTATGTTTTCGTGATCAGAAATATGCTGTAGGAACTTGTTTATATCAATTAGCCTTTGGGAAAGTTCATTTCATTATATGTTGTTTCACTTAAAGTTGCAGTTTCCAAGAACCTAATTGATGATGATAAGTGAAGACTTACTGTACTATGGCTCTGTTACCTGTGCATTCTTGGTTCTGTAATTGGAAGACCTCTCTACCTTTTTATTATGAAATATATGTTCCAAACAAAATGTTACATATAAGTTATAACGCTTAACAAAGCCAGCATCAGAACCCACCCCTCAAGTAGTACGTTACCAACGCCGTTGGAGCGCCTTCCCACTACTTTCTCTTTCCTACAACTTGACAGTGAATTTTCCCCCCTCATTCCCCTGCTTTTATTTTAATAACACTTTTTGTTGCTCTTAAATCTGTTAGAGTTGCTCTTTTGTACCTTATAGTAAATGTATCATACTATATATTCTGTAGTTTGCCTTGTTCTTACTTTAGGATTTTTATGTTGATGCAAGTAGCTATATTTCATTTGCTTTTCTCTACTTAGTGGTCTGTAAATGGATGTTTGAGTTGCTTGCTATTATTTTTTTGGTATTCTACTTTGAGCAATCTTATAGGTGTTATTGAGACACAGGTGCAAGATGTTTTTCAGGTTAATACACTTATCATAGTGAACATAGGTAAAAATGCCAATCTGTTTTCCAAAATTATTGTACCAATTTTGGCTAATACTGTTAGCACATAGGAATTCCTATTGCTCTATACCTTTGTAAAGACTTAGTATTATCAGGCTGGTTTTCAAAACAGCTTTATAGTGGTAGCATATACATATAAGAAAATTAACCCACTGTAAGTGTAGAATTCAATGAATTGTAGTAAATTTGTAGACTTGTGCAACTATCATGATAATCTAGTTTTAGAACATTTCCATAACCCCTCCCAGTTACCTTTTGTGCCCTTGCTTGCTTTCTATCTCTACAAATTTGTCTTTTGTGGATATTTCATATAAAATAGTCTTCTCGCGTCTGGTTTCTTTGACTTGGCATTATGTTTTTGAGGTTCGTTCATGTGATAGCATGTCTCAGTAATTTCATTTCTTTTTATTGCTGACTACTATTTCTTTGTATGGATATACTACATTTTGTTTATCCATTTACTGGTTGCTGGATATTTGGATTATTTTTATTTTGGGCTATAATGAATAATGCTGCTATAAAAATTTTCATACAAGTCTTTATGTGGACATAATATTTTCATTTTCTTTGGGCAGATATCTAGAAGTGGAGACCTATACTATTCTAATTATGGAGGTTTTATAATACATCTTTATCAGATTGGATATGTTCCCCACCTTGTTCTGTTTCATATTAGCCCTTTGTTCTTCCATATGGATTTGAATTAGTTTAAGTCCCGTAAAAAACCTAATCCTTCTCTAATCATCAACTTTGTTCATCTGTGAAATCTTAAAAAAAAAATTTGTCCCTTTAAGTTTATAATATTTCTCTTAAAATTTTAATTAATTTTGTCTGTTATAGGTAATTGTTTACAAGTCTTTCCTACCATAGTATAAATGTCTTGAAGTTGCTTCTTCATCTGTGTGATCCTCATGTTGCTGCTTGTGTAATATATTTGAGTAGTAAATAAATATTGACAAAAATCCTGTTGGCTCAGTGCTCTTAAAACCCACAAGCCTCTCTGACTTTACACTTTATAGGTAGGGACTCAGTCCTGTTGTTGTTGTTATTGTCCAGATTGCTGGTATAAAAATTGAATTTTTAAATTCAACTTTATATAACTTGTACTAAATACTCTTCCTACTTTATTGAGTATGTATAGTAAACGGCTAGCTCATAAAGTCTTAAGTCTCATCTTCTGTTTTTTAAGGAGCGCTATTTTGACATATTTATACTTAGAATTTCATTGAACTGATGTTTTCTTCTCCTGTTTGGTAGGAAGCAGTAGAGAAATATGAAGAAGTGCTACATAATTTAGAATTTGCCAAGGAGCTTCAGAAAACCTTTTCAGGACTGAGCCAAGATGTGAGTATGTTTTCTCTTTTTTTTTCCTGAAACCAGGAAAAAAAACCACTGATCTTGAAGAAATTGTCAGGGTCTAATATTGGGGTTTGGTTACCATCCATCTAATTCCTGCTAATATTTTATTGTGGATGGGGGTTGACGATAGCTACTCCAGAACTAGTTTTTTCTGATTTCTGGAGCCTCAAGAGAACACAAATGGTATCTGAATATGAGACATTGTGAATAAAGTATTAGTTATCTAATGCGTATTATTTCAGTATGGAATTATAGAAATCACTGAGAAGAGAATAAAAACTATTTTTATAGATGCATTTATTAAAGATGTTTTGGGATATAGGCCTGTAAATTTACATACTGCAGGCGTGTAAGTTTATCATTGTTTAACATATTAGGAAACAGAATTGGTAGAATCTTCTTGAGACCATGGCAGTTATTACATTGTTTTTGTACGCCTGAAATTAAAAATAAATAAATAAATAAATAAATAAATAAATTTATGATTCATGTTAGAGTTAGTCTGACCTCACTGCTTGTTAGGTTCTCTATGTTGGCAATTCAAACTTTTATCTCTGACAAATTTAATCAATAATTAATATGAAGTCTTTTTTTTTAATTTTTTTTTTTTATTGGGGAATATTGGGGAATGTGTGTTTCTCCAGGGCCCATCAGCTCCAAGTCATTGTCTTTTAATTTAGTTGTGGAGGGCGCAGCTCAGCTCCAAGTCCAGTTGCCATTTTCAATCTTAGTTGCAGGGGGGCGCAGCCCACCATCCCATGCAGGAATTGAACCTGCAACCTGCAACCTTGTTGTTGAGAGCTCACACTCTAACCCAACAGAGCCATCTGGCTGCCCAATATGAAGTCTTAAGCATTCATTAATGAAGTATCCTTCACTGTTCCAGAATCTTAGTTAGAAGGCCCTTTAAAGGTCATGTTCTAACAACTAAGGAAATGTTTTTATAAATTCATTTCTGGCATGGGGAGCATGTCTCACAAGATAGTCTCTTCTATGTTTTGGATATTTTCTTCTTGTATGGTGAACTGAAATTCTCTTCTCTGGCATCATCTCTTTACCTACCCTCCCAGCAAGCCAAAGCATCATTTCTAGGCTGAAGATACCTACCATCTAAATCCTTGTAATTACAGTCCTGAGTTAATCTCTTCTGGATGTCTACCTTAATTAACTCTTAAAGGTAGTGTGTAAATCTAAAATAGCCTGATATAGAGCCACTACCTTCTGTTAATGTAAATCTGAGATGGTATAAGCTCTTTTTTGTCAACCATAGCATATTTTAACTCATATTCACTCATATATCACTTAATTTTCATACTTTCTGTTAATTCCACAGTTATTAAATATTTCTAGGCTATTTTAGATAATACTTTTACGTCAATTTTTTTCTTGTATAATTGATTTTCCACAACACCGCCCACCCCAATATGTTAAGTTTATTTAGTTTTGGTCCATTGCTCTATAAAAAGATTTTTCATATCTTCCCTCTGTTTGGATGATTGTAAGTACACTTTTATAATACTTAAAAATTTTTCCATTAACATTTTTTACTCAGTTACCCTATCAAATTTTAGTTTTCCATTCACGTGTTTATTTTTTCAATGTATGATGTTTTTTCTTTAAAAAAAAACCCCAAAAAACACTTTTCACGTGCCAGGCACCTAAGAAAGTCTACTTGATTTTTACAGTAATCTAAGGATTAGATATAAATAGCTCCACTTTTTTCAGAGAAGGAATCTGAGTCTCAGAACAAAATGAACTTTTTTAAAGTCACATGGCCAATAAGTAGTAGAATTAAGGTTGGGCCCTTACTATTGATACTTTTCACTCCTAAAACCTGTGTTCTTTACTTTATACCATAGACATGGTATCTATTTACATGGTCTTCTACTGTTATATTCCAGAGGTAGCTCACAACCCCACCAAATTTTGTTATCTATGAGATTATTTTTTCTTATTTGTACTGTGGATTTAGTTTCACTTTAGGCAAGGTGCTGAAGTATTTTGGAGGGTGCCTTAATGAGTCAAGACCCCAAAAGTCTCTCTTCTTCTATGATAGCCAGTTTTGCAAATTGTGAAACATTTTCTTCTTTCCTTTCAAACTAAAGTTGGAAGCCTTCCTATTCGGCTCAGCCACATCTCTCATTTTCATGATATGAGTGCTGTCCCTGGTGGAGATTTATCATTCTACATCATGGTTCAGAAAATAAATTTTATTCTTTAATACTATTGGTTGATAGTGGTCTATATGTCATAACTTCTTCTTTCCAAACCAGCCCTCAACTGGAAGAAGAAAAGAAACTGTAACCTGACTTCTCAGTTTCCACATGCTTTCTTACTTGATACTTGATTGATTCAACAAATTTTTGAGGTCCTGTCATGTGGCAGGCTCTATGCTGGGCACTCATGATATATTGGTGAACAACAGAGATATAGTCCCTGTCATCATGGATTTGAAGCCGAAGGGGGTGGTGCGGATAAATAAAAAGATAACCATTTAATGTAATAGATACTTTGCTAGGGGAAGTTCAGGGTGGCATGAGCCCATAAGAACACCTAATCCAACTTTGGGAGGTCGCTAAAGAGAGATCTGAGGTAATCATGTGATATAGTCCTGAAGGTGCCATTAGCATCAATTGCCTTTCCATATAATATCATGAAACTGCCCAAGAGTGTCCCATGGTATTGGATAACTAGAATTGCCACCTCTTTACTCTTTCCTCCTTTCAAGCAGAAACTAAGAATCCTGTAGTTTTAGTAAGTGTTATTGGTGTAAGTCCGTATTGAGGTCTTGGAAAAGATTTTCAGAGCCATTGCCATCCTGAATAAAATATCCTTTCTCACATAACCCTTCACCATTCACCAATCCATTCCTCATTCTCAAAATTTTTATCTTCACCCATTGTCTCTTGTTGCTGGTAATAGCACAAGTCAAATTTATTAAGTTGCTTTCATACCTGCTAGAAAGGAATTAATAATGCCATGATGAATCTTTTTCCTGAGTTCCCTCCCGCATCCCAATCTTTATCTATTAGGTTCTATGAATATACACTTCTCTTTTGTAGAGTTTTAAATACTGGCGCTATATCAAAGTAATTTAACCCATCTATAGGAAAAAAAATCTTCCTTTAGATTTTTTTTTTCATTAATCTTCATACCTTGGAAGATATCCACTAAGACGGAAACATTACAATCAGAATAACAACTATAGGAAGAAAGACCTTTTAGGTTTCTTAGTGGAAATAAATGGTAATTTTTATTGGCTTTTTAAAAATGGGAAGCCACCTCTGGGACCCATGTATTATGTCAGACTTTAAGGTATTAGAGTTCTGAGCTTTAGCGTAGACTCAAGGCTGCTCAGTATACACACACATTTATTTGAGGAAAAATTTATGTTTCACTAATTTTCCATAAATGTTTTGTCAGCTAAACATTGGAAGATACAGCTCTATCCAGACTGACAGACAATTATGAAAATATCTCTTAATTTTACTTTTGAAACAAACATGTTTGCTATGGTTGTTTTTGGGCACTACATTTGTAAGACATTTTATTTTTGTTTGGTTTTCAATTCCTTAGGCTTTAACCACTCTTTGGTTAGTTGAAAACTGACCATTTTAGTTTAAATATTCTTGCCTTGGAACATGAAATTTAGAAAAACCCCAAAATGAAACTGAAGCATTTTCTTACTGAAATATTACAAAGGCTTGTTCTAAAAAGGTTTGATATACATAAATATAGAAAAGTAAAACCTTGGGGTTAATACGGACATCAGTGATAGCGAGGTACTTTGCCTCTTCATCATGGTGATATAAGAGGTATTAGATACAGCCTGGAGTTGGGTGTCAGATATTTTGGCTCCTTTGGCCAAGTTTATTATTCAGTGACGTCATTAGCTGAAAAAGGAAGCAGGGTTAATCACAGTCAATGTTATGTATATGAGATTTATCATCTCAACTCTTTGGCATTAGACTTTTTTAGATTATGAATTGCTAATTGGAGTGGGTGGAGAGTTGTCATCCCTAATTAGCATTTGTTTTAACAGCTACTTAAAGCTCAGAAGAAGGCCCAGAGAAGGGAGAACATGATAAAACTTGAGGCTGAGAAGAAAAAACTTCGCACTATCCTTCAAGTTCAGTATGTACTACAGAACTTGACACAGGAACATGTACAGAAAGACTTGAAAGAGGGCTTGAATGGTGCAGTGTATTTGCCTTTAAAAGAACTTGACTACCTCATTAAATTTTCAAAACTGACCTGCCCTGAAAGAAATGAAAGCCTGAGGTAAGCTAATGAAAATATTGTCCTGAAATAGAACACACAACACTTTAGCTTTTCTAGTTATATATAGGTATATACACACACATACATGTGTGTATATGTATATATGTTATATATACACATATACGTAACGTGAAGATACATACGTGTGTATATATGTTATATATGTATATATACACACATGTATGTGTGTATACATGTATATGTGTATATATATGTATGTATACATATGTGTGTATATATATTTAGTAATTAAGAAAACAGTTTGATTCAGAGTGTGTGTATGTGTATATATGTACATACATACATCAGAGGGTGCCAAAATATATACATCTACACATTTTAAGAATGGAAAACTGTATTAAAGTTGTAATATTCAATATACACTGATAACAAAAGATGATACAAGTCATGTTTGACTTCTTCAATTACAAGAGGTGCTCAAAGTGGTTACCATCAGCGTCCAGGCACTTCTGTTTATGGTGAACTACTGCTTGAGCAACGTTGACCAAAGTGTCCACTTGTACACATTTTTTTTGCCACCCTCGGTATGTGTGTGTGTGTGTGTATGTATGTATATTTAGTAATTAAGAAAACATTAGTTTGATTCAGCATGGGAAATGTTGGCCAGCCTAGATTCTGACTGGATCGGTAGCCTATCTAGGAGGAAAGTGAATTTGCATAACCTCATTAACATACTTCTGTGTTGTAATGCTGATTTAAAAAAATAATGTCTGATCATCAAGTTTTAAACTTATACAAGTATAAACCATAATACTAATTATGTATGTTGTTAAATTTTTTCTGTAATTATCTCAAGATATTGTATTACCTGAGTCTTTGCCTTCTTAGCTACTGCTGTACTTAGGTGGAGGTAAATAAAATTTAACTTGGCCAGTTTCATCAAAATTTCAAAGTGAGAATTATTTGGTGTTCTTCTTGTGCTTTGAATAAATACTGAGAAATAAATCTAATTTAAAAGACAAAACCAGCAAATTGAGGCGACTCAATTTTTCACCCCCCCAAAGTTATCTACTTGCTCTTTTTGTTTTAATGGACTAAATCAGCTACCGAACAGATCTCTATGCTTTTGATGTGTTTAGATATAGGTTGTTAGTGTTTTGTCTGTTAGCCATGCTAAAGCAGAGTGAGATTTCAACTATTAGAAATCAGCCTTGTCTCAGGAAGAAACCTCATAAAACTATTCATTACCTATATATTGATATATATTTATTCATTTCTATCCTGATAACCTACTTCATCATCATTACTTATTTGATGTCTTCCTTCTCCTACTTCACTTGGGCGGACTCAGGGAATGTCGCTTACTTTAATATGTAAAATGTAAGTGACGTATAACTAGAAAAATAAGCTGCTCTCTTTAAAGTCGAATGCAGCTCTTAATTTCGTTCCACTGTCTTTCCTCTAGGACATACGCTTGATAATGAATGATACTGCATTTACAGCTTTAAGCTCTGTTTGGTCTATTCCTTAATGGCTATTTTTTGGTAAAATATTTATTTCAGTTGTTTTGAGGAAAAATGCTTGCATTTGAAATCCATAAATGAGTAGTCATCTGTTATAAAATTTCAATTTTTCATTTCCAAAGCATAAAAAGACAATTAGCATTGAGTGTCTTAACTGTTGATGGGTTGTACTGTATAAATTGTACTGCTCCACATATATGGATGCCTCTAAGCCACCTTGTTCTGCTGTTGCTTTTCCTTTTCCTCGTCAGTGTGGAAGACCAGATGGAGCAGTCATCCTTATACTTTTGGGACCTTTTGGAAGGTAGTGAGAAAGCAATTGTAGGAACGACATGTGAGTGTTCTCTACTCTGAGCTTATGCAGTAAATACTAAACTTTATGTCTTTAGAATGATCCTGAGGACCGAAACTGTGTTAGTCCATCAGAGCTTACATGTCTGACAATACTATTCATACATTCATTGAGAGAATGATCTCTGTTTAGTTCTATTAAAAGCAGCTGTTATAAAACTGCACTCATTAAAATGGAACCTAGGGAGAGTTTTGAAGTGGAAAGTCACTATGATTTAGGAACCAGAGCTAAGGACTACTGTGTTTCCCCGAAAATAGGAACTAGCCAGACAATCAGCTCTAATGCATCTTCTGGAGCAAAAATTAATATAAGGCCCAGTCTTATTTTACTATAATATAACATAATCACGTCTTATATTAATTTTTGCTCCAAGAGACGCATTAGAGCTGATTGTCCGGCTAGGTCTTATTTTCGGAGAAATGGGGCAAAGCTGGCTTCAATACTGGCTCGACCATTTTGGGATTCAGTTCTCTATTCTGCATAGTTGTACCTGTTTTATTTAAGAATCTTAAATCCACATATTGCTAATATCAAGGCTTATATACCAGATCTGCCTAAGAAAATGTAAATGGCTTGGCTACATAGTCTATTGAAGCATTGTTGTCAATTGATCCGGAAAATGATCTGGAGAGAAAGCATTCTTTTGGCTTCCTTAATAGACTTTGGTCAAATATCCAAGTACAAATGGCCAGGCATAATTTTGTGTACTAGCTTAAGATAATGAAAACTCACCTAAAGCTACGTTTGGTAATAGTGATTGCTTCCTTTTAAAAAATATCTAAGTATGTGTAGCAATCTCAAAATTTCTATGTCCTTTCAAGTTTAAATCACAGAAATTTATTTCTTGGTTAGAATGCAAAATGATAATATTTTGGAAAATAGCTTGCCAGTTTCTTATAAAATTAAGTGTACACTTACTATATGACCATGCAATTATACTTCTAGTATCCAAGAGAATGGAAAAGGTATGTTCACATAAGTGTTTGTACACGAATGTTCATAGCAGCGTTATTCCTAATAGCCCCAAACTGAATACGGCCCAGATGTACATCAACTGGTAACTGAAAAACAAAATGTGGTATATCCATACAGTGGAATCTATTCAGCAGTTAAAATAAAGGAATGACATATTCATACATGCAACAACATGGATGAATCTCAGAATAATTATGCAGAGTGAAAGAAACCAGATTAAAAAATGAGGACATATGTATGACACATGTATGATTCCATTTATATGAAATTCTAGAAAAGACATAATCACAATGAAAGGACATGAGGGAACTTTTTGAGGCAATGAAAATGTTCTGTATCATTGTTCTGGTGGAAGTAACACCAGAAATAACACAACTATGCTGTGCACTTAAAATGTGTGAATTTTGTTGTTTGTAAGTTATACCTCAAAGTTCATTTTCTTTAAAAAGGCAAACTCTATGTTCTAGTACCTCTATGAAAAGAGTAATAGACCCAAATTAAGTATGGGAACTCTGCTTAATTGGGGAATTATGTTTTTAGTGGATATTAAAAATGAAATAGACTTTAGATCGGATTATGGAACACTGACTTTAATATCCTTTTAAGATTTTTCTTGATCATCAAAGGGAGGTGTACTAGGAGTCACATAAAGCATAACTCAAGAGTAAAGTCTTCTTTTGTTTTTATTACCTAGCAAATTTTTTTTCTAAATTAGTTTCAGGCGAAGAGTAAAGTCTTAATCATGGATTTTATAGTTTAAAAATCCTTGAGATTATTCTACATAGGGTTTCCTAATGGCTGTATTAGGGGAACTTTGATTTCTCTAAAGCCTTAATTACTTGGGGAAGATAGATTAATTGCTAGTTGTGATGTCTTGGGAGCAGATGGGAGATAATGCCTTTTCTCTCAGTTCGGAATAATATGTGCTTTTGTAGCATATTAGAGTCCTTGATTTTTAGTCATGTTTTTAAATAGTGGAAATGGGGGCCCAGAGAAATTTAAGTGACTTGATAAACTTTAGGGTTCTGACCTTGAAAGATTATATTGATTCAGCATGATGTAAAAGATGGACTGCATATTTACTTTTCATGGTACTGACTGATTCTTTGAATCCCCTCTAATATAGAATGTTAAAAGACATACTATAATTAGGATAAAATTATATTAGGATTTCTATTCCAAATAATTTTCCATTAACGATTAGATTACATGATAACTAAGTCTTAATTACTCTTTCTTAGACAAACATATGAAGGATCTGCTATCTAAATTGCTGAACTCAGGCTATTTTGAAAGTATCCCAGTTCCAAAAAATGCTAAGGAAAAAGAATTATCATTGGAGGAAGAAATTCTAGTAAAACCAGAGAAGAAAAAACAGTTATTGAAGACTGAATCTGTCAAAGAGTCAGGTTTGTTGTGATCTCTGAAATTCTTTATAGTGGTTACATTTTTAACACTTACTCAAAATGAGTCAAATCATTGTGAAATGATTGCCTTATTTTAATTTGTTAGTTTCTGCATGCATGGAAATCTTAGCTTGCTGCAGGATAAGCCTATGTTTAAAAAACATTTGTAGGCTTTATTACCATGATTTACCTTCAATTAAGAGTGAACTTTAATAGAAACATTAGGTTTTGCTTTGTTACAAGAGCATAACTTGTAACAATGTACTGTACACTGTTAAAATGAGATATTTATGGAGTTTGAATGAGCCTCTTTGTTAAACTATTAGTAGGATAATTATATTTAAAATCGTTTAAAATGTAAGTTATAGTAGCATCCAATACTGTAGTAGAACAAGAATGTAAATAAGGTTAACATTGATTCAGGAAAAAAAAAGATGCTAAAGTAACTATGTTTCCAGTAAAGGAAATATACTCTTCAAAATTCCACTTTTCTTGGGGAAGAAATACTTTTGAGTAAATGGCACTTTTACTTTTGTTTGTTGAGGCTGCATTTATTTAAGAAATGTCACTTGTAAAGAGGTAATCCAGGCTGGGTTCTGGTGGTCACAGTGTCGCAATTGTTCAAGTCACATCTCATGTTTTACTTCCTCTTCGTTTTTAATACTAAGTCCAGTGCTTTAGTATCTTCATTCCTTTAACCTCTTCCCAACTTTAAACTGGCTTGTCGGAGGTCTGGAAGGGCTGTATTTCAAGCTGACATGACTAATTTTTACCCCATGGGACTGAAACTGGAATTCCATTTTGAAAGAAGCTGTGTTTGTGGGTAAGAAGAGATAGGCTTATTTTCAATCAGAAATCAGTTTTTAACTGCAACTTCACTTCACAAAAGTATATTATATGAAGAGACCTAGTAGGTTCAACTAGTCTCAGGCAACAGGCTTTTGACCAACAAGCAACAGTGAGAATGATTCCTGCTACGCATATAATTGTACATTCTTTTTCTGTTATTCTTCTGAAATATGTTGCCAGAATAAATTATAGTTGTAATCAGTCTGAAAACTTACAGTTTGCCTAGTATTTATTCGATATTCCGTTTATCTTCCCAGAGTCTCTTATGGAACTTGCGCAGCCAGAGATACAACCACAAGAGGTAAGATTACTGAAAGGTAATTTGCCGATTTTGCTTTTTGAGACTGGTGTTTAGTGTTGTGGTTAGGAGTCGATGCCCTGGAGCTAGACCACTTGAGCTTGAATCCTGGCTCTGCAGCTGACTAGCTTAGCAACTTGGGGCAAAATATGTAGCCCAGCTGTGTCTGTTATCCTGACACCTAAGATGGGGGTAATAATGCCTGCCTCCTGTGGTTATTGTGGGGCATAAAGGAGTTAAATTCTGAATCGCTTAGAATCTGGCCTGGCACACAAGTGCTCACATTAGATGTTATTGTTGTTTGGGGCCCTTGTGTTAGAATTTAAAGATGGGTTGGATTTTGCTATCTCCAAAATTTACTCCCATTAGTAACAGAAGAAGGTATTTCTTCTCTTTCTGAAGTGACATTGAAATTCATAGAAGCTGAAAAGAATGGAAGAGGCAAAAATCACAGTATGTTGATATAATGGCAATAAAGAAAAAGCTAATTCAGGAAACATGGGCTTAAGGTTCAACAGTTTAACCTTGTGTAGTTGAACTGTGGAACCTTAAGCCCATGTTTAATTGAGTCAGGTGGGTAGTCGGAAATACAAACTTTGATACTTCGTGTAGCAATCTATATTTGACTCACCTAAGACTGCTAAGAGCTGCACATCGCGGTGTCACATTTGCTTGATTCAGGTTCTTTTATCAAGATGATTCTGCCTCTGCCAGTCAAATATAGATTGCTACTTTTGAAGTATCAAAGCTTGTGTTTCTGTTAATTGAGGGAAGAGGAATGGACAAAAAAGTAGGACAGTCTTTTCAAGTAGTATAAGGACAAAAGTTTTCTGTTAGCTCGATGGCTCAGACCAGTGGACATAGGAATACTAGTAGAGGTCAGTATTCCCTTCAAGGTCTTGTACAAATTTTGTGACTCAAGCACACTTTTTCTGTGGCCTAGTTTCTTAACAGACGATACGTGACAGAAGTAGATTATTCAAGCAAACAAGAGGAAGAACAATCTTGGGAAGCAGATTATGCAAGAAAACTGAATCTCCCCAAACGTTGGGATGTGCTTACTGAACCAGATGGCGAGGAGAAGAAACAAGAATCCTTCAAGTCCTGGGAGTCTCCCGCTAAGCAGCAAGAGCTAGCAAAGCCTTCAGTTTCCTTAGAACACAGGAAGCAAGAGATTCCAAAACTCAGGTGCCCTCTGCAGGAAGAACACAAGAAGCAGGACGTCTCCAAACCCAAGCCAACTCCTAGCCAGTGGAAGCAAGAAACTCCTAAATCCAAAGTAGGATACATTCAAGAGGAACAGAAGAAGCAGGAGACACCAAAGCCGTGGCCAGTTCAGCGGCAGAAAGAACAGGACCCAAAGAAGCCAACTCCAAAGTCTTGGACCCCTTCTCTGCAGAGTGAACAGGACGTCACTGTATCATGGACCACTCCCCTGGGTAAAGAACAGGATTCAAGACATCCAGACGTTTCTAAATCCTGGGAAAACAATGCTGAGAATCATAAACACCTTGTAACACCACAGTCACAGATTTCTCCAAAGTCCTGGGGGGTAGCTGCAGCAAGCCTCATGCCAAATGACCAGCTGCTGCCCAGGAAGTTGAACACAGAACCCAAAGATGTGAGTTGACCTGTATCAGTCTGCTTCTGCCTGTGTGGGCATAAATAAGGAGTTGCGGTAACGATAACTTTTCAGTTTTCTTTAAAAAAAAAAAAATCAACAAAACCCGTGTTAAATTAATGTAGACAGTATTTCACTTACCTCTTCAATGTATAATATATTGTTTTCCCTTGAAAATTGAAAATTGTCTTTTGAGACTAATCTGAGATGCAGGTTCCACAGTAAGAAAATATTGTTTTAATGCCAAAACTTGAATGACAGATATGACATCAAAATAGTAGGTAGTTGAGACAAGACAACAGTGTGAACAAGTGAGAAACGTACATGCATGTCACCGGGTAGCAGACTTGTTATACTATATTTCACTTGTTTTCTTCCACCTGGCACGTGGGTGACTTTTTCTGACAAGTTACATTTTTCTGTATTCTCTTCTTTTTCACTCATTTGTAGTCACTCAGATTAGCCTGTACTCTTTGAAGGAGACATGGTTGCAAATATTCCAAGTAGCTGGGGGAGGATCTGAATTAGTTCTCCATTTCTGTTTCAAAATAAGGATTTTCTGGAGATGGAAGCTATAAGCATTAAATATTCTGGAATTAGGTTTTGAAGTATGATATTTAGTTCGGTTGTAAGGCCTCCTTCTATTAATGATAACCTATTTCAGGAAGATAAGAAGGCTTGTAATGAATAATGCTTGGATACAATGCTAGTTAGTTAGTGTTGCCTTCTATTGAATTATACTCCATTTACCACTGTTTAAATGCAAATTTGTTACCACCTGGTTTGCTAAGAAAGGTGAACCTTTTATACCCCCATCTCTAAGTATTCTCCATCTCTATGTAGTAGTGTTCCTGGCACGTCCATGCCATTTTAGCAAAAGGTTTTCTGATAAACCTTTAGTCCTCTAACAGTGTGAAAAACATTTTGCTTGGGGAAAGCAAAGCATTGCATTTTATAAATAAATCACCCCTACCTCAGTCTACCTAATGGGAAGAGAATTTTAGAGTTACTTGTCTCCTTTTGCTGTCCTTTCTTCCTCTTTTTAAGTGCTGATATTAACTTTAGCTTCTTCCTGACCCTGTGGAAGATTGATAGCTTTATTTCATTAATCAGATATCACACAAAAGTAATTGTACTATATCAACTATTTGGAGAAACTTACATTTTAAAAACCTCAATTTTATACCTCAATAAAGCTGTAAAAAAACCCAATTTAAAATTCCACTAGGTATAGCAATGCCAAGCCTTTACCATACCAGAATATTGATACCCTGCTATTTGCTGAATAATTTAAAATCTGCGGTGCTTAGTGGGAAAAGTCGGAACTCATATTTAATTTGCTTTTATGGCACAGACAGCATTATATTGAAGTTGCAAGGTCTTTCAGTGACTGAGAGAACACTTCTCTATATAATACAGTATTTGTCTCTCTCTCTTGCAATCTCAGCTGTCTAGAATATGAGTAAGTACAGTCAAGGGCAAAATAGAGTTCAAAGCCAAAAAACTAGGTTAATCACTAAAGCTCGTACTTTTTCCTAAAAGAGCGTTTCATGTATTTACATGGAGTCTGTTAACTCTTATATGACACTTTAGACAAACTTAGCTGTGTGATTTCCGAATGAATTACACAGTGGAGAAGAAGAACTGGTAGGGAGAGGCATGCTGACAGCTGTAAGAAGTAACTATACCCGTTAGGTCTAACTCAGGGTGTGCAACAATCTGAAGCAATTTAGCATGAGTGCTAACCAACTTATAAAGACCAGTAGCCACTCGAAGTATACTTACTTTATAACAAAATGCAATAGTGTGTTTCCTTAATTCTAGGATGTATATGTATACATTCTTACATCTGAATGTTTCTGAAATCAGATGCATCTTTAAAATGGGATGTATATTTAATGTGGTAGTAGTAATTTTTTTCCATAGAAAAATAAATCATTGGTGTGTCTTCTAGTCAGTGGCATCTTATCCTAGAGGATATATGGTAACTGATGTCCATAATGAAAGAACTTCCTATCAAGGAAGTCCTGTTATTCTGGGTCTACCCTTAAAAGAGAGGATATTTTAGAAAGATTTCCATTAAAGTTATTCTGAAGGGGAAAAAAGTATTTAAAGTTTGCTTAAATTATTTAGAAAAAAATGCATTTATGTGGAAATTCTTTACCTGAGATAGAAATCTGATAAATGAGCATTGCTGTGTGTTTTGACTTTATTAAGAGGTAGTGATAAGCTAAGTGTCCTGAGTTAGGCTACTGAATTTGAATTTTACTCTTAATACATTGTGGGCTTATCTTGTAGGTGCCTAAGCCTATGCATCAGCCTGTAGGTTCTTTCTCTACCCTTCCAAAGGATCCAGTATTGAGGAAAGAAAAACTACAGGATTTGATGACCCAGATTCAAGGAACTTGTAACTTTATGCAAGTATGAGTCATTATTAAATAAATCTTAAATGATACTTATGGGGTTGCTAGCTTCTGATCTGAAGCATTATAATGAACTTGTTAAGAGCATAGATTCTGATGTTCAGAATGAGTATGAATCCTGGCTCTGCCAATTCCTAGCTCTGAGAGTGTAGGCAAGTTCCTTAACTCTGCCTCAGTTTCTTTTGAAAAATGAAGATAATAGTTCCCAGTCCTGTTTATTGTAATAAAAATTACCCCTATCTCAGTCTACCTAATGGGAAGAGAATTTTAGAGTCACTGGTCTCCTTTTGCTGTCCTTTCATGTAAAAAGCTTAAAGTGCTCACGTATTATTACTGCTATAGATCATCAGTCATTTCCACGCAGATTGTGAGAACCTACTCTGCTTGACATTCTGGTAGGTGCCATTGTGTACAGACTATCATAAGACATTCATCGTCTTTAAGGAGTTTATATTCCAGTTGTATAAGACTGTGAACTTGTGTTAAGTCAGTAGTTAAATGTTAAATTGTGTCACATGGACTCCTACAGAATTTTAGAATAGTATGATATTATTGAGGGATGAAGTAGACAAATACGATATTTTTGTGTAGTGAAAAGATCTTGAGCTTCAGAATTAGCTCACATTTGAATCCCACTTCTACCACTTACCAGCTGAATAATCTATGGCAAATTATTTAGCCTCCAGCCCCCCATTTAAAATGAGGGAATTGCTTACCCCTACAGATGATCTGAACATAAATAAAAACTAAAATGATCACAACAAGTGTGTCGCTTAAGTACTCAAAATGTTGGACACAGTTCTGGGAGAACCAAGGTAGGCAGACGGGAGAAGAGAATGGCTCCTCGTGAAAGTGTTTAATAGCACGAGCTAGTTTAGTGGTTGAGATAAAGTAATTGGTCAGACCCTCTCATTGTTTGGGTATAATAAAAATTAGGGTTCAGTCTACACTAGGATTAATGCTTATGTTTAAGACCTCAAGTCAGGAGTTTCCTTTAGTGAGTTACACTTTAGGATTACTATTAGTGTTACAGTTTTTAACACTTGACACAATCTTAAGATATGACTGTTACTTTAGTTTTTATTTTTAACTCTTAATTTCTGCTTCTTTAAAGACTAAGTTATTACCCTCTTGGGATAGTTTTTAGCTAGATTTCTATCACTAATAAGCCATGGAAAACATCATAAATAATTGAATGGTAATAGTTTTGAAATGAATAACCTTTTTTCTATTCATTATTTAAAATCTTGGCTTTAGGAATCTATTCTGGAATTTGACAAACCTTCAAGTGCAATTCCATCGTCACAGCCGCCTTCAGCCCCTCCAGGTAGCCCAGCAGGTACGCAATCCTTCTTAAGATGCGGAACAAACAACTATCTATGTAGCAATTGTTTCTTTTACAAATTATTTGACTCTAGATATCCTAAGGGTTAAACTATGTCTATGTGTTAATTTATTCTACAGGTATCCATGTGTTATCAGAGTTAAATATGGGTAAATTACCGTTAGGCTATATTAGTGTACTGAACTGACTTGTTTGCATTTTAGAGAAAGTCTCCAGGTGGGTGAATGCTTTTGCAATTTTTATGTTCTTGGAGTAAATTCTGGCTAGAACTTGCTCGACTCCTTTCTACTCTATAAACCTAGTGCTGAGGCTTTTGATTCCTGTCTATGAGTGAAATTACCTCAGTGATACTTAGTATACTGAGTGGCATAGTAATTAATGACTGAGCCTAGATTTGAATCTAATCTGATACTTCAAACTTTGGCTTTTTGCTCTATGCTAGTTTATCTCAGAGGTGGGGTGACATAATCAGTCATAGTCCAGCTGCATAAGCAGTATACACCAACTAGAAGACTATGCAGTAATTCCTGGGTGAAGTAAGGAGGATAATTAAAAGCAATAGACATTAAGAAGAAGAAACCAAACTGAAACTACATAATTGAGAAGTATATTAATACACATGTTCAAAGAGGAAAAAAAAAAGAAAACTGGAGACAGAGGACCCAGCTATGATTTACTCTGAAACTTGAAATTTAAGTGTATCAGTTAATTACTATTCATGATAGCTCAGATTTTATCTACCAGATGACTATTACCAGTTATTTTTAGAAGTCCTATTTCTGTTCTTTCGGAAGCCTTGAAATGCTGCTTTTGCCCGTTTAACCTTAAAACGTTATTAGGTATTACAGATGGAACCAGTATCCTATTCTTCTACAATTCTCTCTGACTCTTTCTAGAGCTCTAATAGAAAGTTCTTGATGGACTTGAAACTTAGTCCTTGAAGCTGCTGCTATTTTTTTTTTTTTTGGTAAAGTGTAAACTTTAGTTTCCACTCGGTTGATAGGCATAATCTTTTCTCCTCTTTTAGTATCTTACTGTTGATTTCACTCTCTGCAGCATCTACAGAACAAAACCTATCCAGTCAAAGTGATTTTCTTCAAGAGCCATTACAGGTAACATCTCCAAATTAATCTTTCACTCACACTTCTTTGCTATTCAGAGAAGAAACTCTTGGCTCTGGCAAGGATGATCAGACTTCATGATTCTAATATACCTAAGTTATTGAAAATGTTCTAAATGTCTAGTTTTTTTAAGATTAAGTACAACCAGTGCTCAAAACATTCCCTAAAAACCATGCGGAGACATCTATCATAATAGAGAAGGCTAGTTGACTTTAGTAAGGAAAGAGCAAACCTGAAGAATTCTGAGGCACCTTGTCTGGGAATCTTACTTTGCTACTGAGCTACCTCAGTCACTTAGTATATCAGTATAGTAAAGGGTCTAAAGAAAGAAACTAATTTAACCCATCGTTAGCCAGCTCCCTCCCACCCTACCCAACACACACACACACACAGAATAGTTGACATTCTGAGGAACTAATTTTCACATAACATACTTAGAGATATAAAGGGAACCAGATCATTGAGCTCTCTAAATGCCACATTGCATTTCCATTAAAAGTTCAAGGTTCTCTAGTTTTCTAGTTATTACCTTTAAAAACAAATTTCTTAGGATCCCTCTGAAAGCCTTAATGGCAATTTTCTTGACAGTAGCTGCTTTGACAGTAGGTTAAATATTTTGACCAGGTGGTTCAACAGGTGTTGCCTTCCCTTCCAAAAACTTCTCAGTAAATACTATTTGTTTACAGGTTTATATTTAGTTTGATAAGGTGTGGCTCAATTTTCAAAATGTATTTGTTGAGCAAGGTCCCTCACCCCACTCACTGTTGTAACTAAAGAGTTCCATTTTATCTGTTCTAGCCATTAGGGTTCTATGTGAGATTTTCAATTGACAAATTACATTTTTTTTTTAAAAAAAACACTGGTCTGATCTAGTTTATTAGTTCTCAGGGGCAGGCTTGTGGAATAGCTGCATCAGAATCACTTGGATACATTTCTTATGTATCTAGGAAAATACATATTCCTAGATAGCCCCTTAGACCTATTGGATCAGAATTTCTAGGGGTGTTACCTAGACAACTATATTTTTAATAAGCTCTATGGGTGAATTTGCACATCCATTTTTTGGGAACAATTGATCCCTAGCATCATGTTTACTCCCCAATACTTAAAAGTATCTCTGGCTGGTTTACTTAAAGAGCAATAATTTGGAATCAAGAACTGACATAATTTCTAAATAAATACTAGTGTAAAGAATGTGTCTTTATCTTTTTTCGCCTTTTACCTAAAATTCAAGTCTTTTAAAGCTTAACTACCAAGTGATCTGAGCTGCCTTAACTTAGCATCTGTGAGTCTTTCTGTGGCTAGAGAATTAGTCATGTCCCCTCAACAGCCAGTCCTACTTATTTTGGTCATTGTCTCATTATTTTAATGAGAAGGCCAGAAGAAAGGCCTAGTTTTAGAAACACTCCAATCTCATAATAGTTTCAATATTTTGGTCAGATCTAAGTTATTCCTATATATTTAGTTATATAAAATGTTCTAAAGGATATCAAAAAAATTTTTCCACAAGACCTTTTTAAAACTTGGTCCCCATCTCCTTCCCAAGAAGTGGTATATATCATAATGACCCCTTCTAGATGGTCACTGAAACATAACTGGTCTGATAGTTGATTACCATTAATTAGTTTCCAATTCACCTATTTTATTACTTGGACTGCTGAGAACCACATCAAAGCATTTCAATAAAAGGAGTGGATTCACTGATACTTCAGACCTTGTGACTGCTAGATTTTTATGGGTCTTTCTAAATTATAGCTAATACCTGTTGTACCATAAAATTCTGACCCACTCTTTGTTTTTTATTGGTTACAGCTGTCACAGCTTTAGTTCCTACTGTGCTTTCTCCAGGTTTTTATTTTATAAGTATTACTAGCTTTACTTTTTTGTGAAGAGTTTTGGTGCCATTGTGATATATAGAGCTTATGCTTTCTTTTTATAACTCTGCCTACCTCTTTAAGATACTCAGTACACTTAGAGTGAAAGCATAGTACGTACTGTGATCCCAGCAAAGCTGTGCTTACAGTGTTAAATGTGCCCAGAGCTCATCTTCCAGGGAACTGCTATTCAGTGCCAGATTGAAAATCGAGCCCCAGCTTTTCAGGGCCAAGAATCTTGATAAGTGAAGATGGGATTAGATGTGCAGCTTTGGTGACTCTGCCTGGAAAGATATTATAGCTGACTGCTTGGGTTTGAATCTCAGCTCTGCCACTGAATTTTTGTGTGATCTCGGGTAAATGACTTACCCTTTCTTTGCCTCTGCCTGATTGTCAGTAAAATGGGGGATAGTCGTACCTACCTCACAGGGTTCTTGTTAGGATTAAATATGTTAATATGTGTGACGTGTTTAGCATAGTGTTTGTTACTTGTGAGTGCTCAATAAGAGTAACATATTAGATAGCTCATAGCCCAAGACACATAAAGTGAACAAAATGTGACTTTCACAATGTTTTTTTTTTTTTTTTACAATGTAAATATTTAGTTAAGGAATGTTAGTAGTACAACTGATAATAATACACTTAAAATATTGCCATTAACCCCAAGAGCTTTATTCAAATCCAACAACTGAGACAATTATAGCAACAATTGGAGTGCCGTGTCCTGCAGTTCAGGGATTGTTTCTCTCCTGTGTTTGATATTTTTTGGTGGGAGGTACTCTAAACTTTAAATCGACAGTGCTGAGTAAAATAGATTTCCTCCTTAAAATGACCAAGATCGTTCTAATTAGATATTCCAGTCCAAAAAGAAAAAGACTGCTAATGGCCCACTGTAAACATTACCTGGTTAAAGGCACTTTAATGTCAAACTTAAGGTTAAAGTTAAGGTTAGAGATTTTAGGGTCAGCTGAATATGGATTTCTGTCCCATCTCTGCTATCTCCTATCTGTGCGAACCCAAGAAACATTTTTAACCTTCTTAGGCTTCAATTTTCTCGACTGTAAAACAGATATGCTAATAATTATTTTATTGAATAGTAAGAGAATGGAATGAAATAATACACGTAAGTCATTTCTCACCGTGTAGTACACAGACACTACTTGTTCAGTGTGGGTTGAGAGGACGTGCCTCACGTTTGTTTCTCAGCTATGATTCTCTGTCAATCCAAAACTCCTGGTAGAAGAAAACCCCTAGACCCATTCTGAACACACACACACACACACACACACACACGGTGCCAAAAAAATGGATACACATTTTAAGAAAGGAAAAAACTTAAAATTGTAAAACTCAGTATATACCGATAACAAAACATGAATACAAATCACGTTTGACTTCTGCAATTACAAGAGGTGATCAAAGTGGTTACCATCAGCATCCAGACATTCCTGATTATGGCGAACTACTGCTTGAGCAACATTGACCAAAGTGTCCACTTGTATACATTATTTTTTGGCACCCCTGGTGTGTGTGTGTGGCCTTTCACAATGTTTTCTATCTTCCTGTGTCTAGGCTGCTGCTTCTCCAGTTACTCGTAGCTCAAATGCTTGCTTGGTTACTACCGATCAGCCTTCTTCAGGATCTGAGACAGAGTTTATGACCTCAGAGACTCCTGAGGTAATAAGAGACCATTTGTCTTAATTTCTTTTCATCTTAAAGAATAGCAGAACCAGCTTATCTTATGAATTACAGGCATGATCAGTTGAATGATTTAATATTGATACTTTATTAATTAATGTTACTTTCTGTAGATGTGATCCTGGAGCTCATACATGTAACTTTATTGTGACTTGGCTACAATAAGTGGACTTAATAGTATATTGCTTCATCAGATACAATAAATATGTCCAAATTGCTAATGGCAAAAAAGATGAAAAGTTCTAGGTAGAATTAGGTCAAGTTTCTCACTATATGAATCCCAGGGAGAAAAATCTTTTGATTCATATAACTGAAGACTCAACAACGTTATAGTGTTACTGTTAGCATTCACTCAAATGGGAATGATTTACATTCTCTTTTTGACTAACTTTGTCAAAAGCATTTTACAGCATTTATGTTTGTGTTTTCAATTCTAAAGTGATAGTTTTTGCTAAGTTTGAGCCAATCCTTGAGGTAGGTATAGCAAGATAAGATGATTTTTTGGATTAATATAACAACTCTTAGCTTTTATTGATTTTATTTTTGGTTAACTTATACAAGACTATGTATTCCTTATAGAATATGAGAAAATAGAGATAAGCATTAGTTTTTATGGTACTAACTTGGTCTAAATTGAAATTACTTGGTTCCTCATTTTAAGAAGAGGCAATATTTGTTACCAAGTCAGTCACAGCTGTCTGCTTCATAATCTGATTGGGGCTGAATTTTGGTATCTTTTTAAACCTTTGGAGTTATAATCTGTTAAATCAAGGACTTACTTATTCCCTTAATGAGGATTATTCAAATTAGATCAAGTTTGGTTCTCTTTCTTAGGCAGCTGACTTAGAAATCCATTAATAAGATTTTAAAATAGGGAAAAATTAACACTGACTAAGCAACTAACCCAAGGTTTTTCGTAAGCCCAATTCTTCTGTATAAATTTGGAATGATGTTAGATTCTTAACCTAATGGAAAATACCATTTCAGCGTTTGAAAAGGACTAGATACTCATAAAAAGTTCAGTCCCTCATCTGTTAGACTGATTATTAGTAAGACTTTTTCACTTAGTCAGCAAGCTGTGGAAAGCACATGCTATTGTGCATGCTCAGCAATTGAGATTTTAAATTGTAAGCAAAAGCTATTCTTTTGCATTCCCATGTCCTAATGTCATCCTACAGAGCCTGCTGACTTACGCTGGCTGGTCTGGGGTGTAGTGTAAGTTAACTGCTTGTTATACAGTAGGTGACTGGCTGATCCTGCATTTCTCCTCCCCAGGCAGCAGTTCCCCCAAGCAAGCAACCGTCTTCTCTCGCTTCTCCAAACCCACCCATGTCAAAGGGCTCTGAACAGGGCTTCCAGTCACCTCCAGCAAGTAGTAATTCAGTAGCTATTAATACAGCACCCTTCCAAGCCATGCAGACAGTGAGTATGAAACGTGAATGATGATTGCAGTTCGTTATTCCTGGTAAAAAGCCATTGTTTCTTTTACCTCTGGGATCAGGGACTATGCGGGGGGAAAAAATTTGCTTTTTGTATTACTCTTATTTTGGGGCCGGTAGAATTTACATTGGTCCGGTGGAAATACTGTTTTTGGTGGAAGAGTATGAAATCCAAAGCCTCAAGAATTTTGAATGGGTATTTTATCAGAGCATTTTATCCTCTCTGAAAATTAGTAGCAGGCAAAGCTGAGGAGCCCTATTGAATGAAACATGTGGGTCAGAAACAGCTTAGTAATACTAACTATTGCTAATATCACACTGGGGATGTTCCATAGCCTTACTAACCGGATGTATAGGTCATATACGTACCTGGGTGTTCTCTCATTGTTGAAACTTTCATTTGATTTCATCTTGATCTCATGCTAGTTTTTGGATTACATATTCCTCTACAAATTGTAGTGTAAATTTTTTAAAGGTAATATGACAACTAGGTTTGTATGTTTATTTTCTAAACACAAAATAGTAATAAATGGTTCTTTAGAAAAAAAAAGTCTCAGCCAATAAGTACCTTTCCTGATGGTGCTTAATGTCCCCCTCCAGGTACTTTTGAGTGACAGTGATGGGGTGGGGCAAGTGGAGAGACAAGGAAAGCAGGCACAATGCGGGGAGATAGGCCGGTGACTTCAGATACCTGAATTCACTAATCTTATCACTTCCTGCTTGGCCACTCAGAACAGCTTAGTTTCTTTGCTTCTTTCCCTGTCAGCCCATCCCTGCACACTATTGCTACATTGGTTTTAACTTTTTCCTATTCCTAATTAAAAGCAAACAGTGGTCCATTATGGAATGAAACTGAAAGTCCTTTGCCTGACACTCAGTAACTTCTGAAGTGTGACATAACCTGCCAGACTCGTCCTCTTGCCTGTACATTCTTGTCACAGTACCTTTTTCACTCATGCCTATCTGACTTGTCCACCTGTTTGAATTCTCTCCAGTACAAATTGGTTGTCGTTTGTTCGTTTGTTCATTCGTTCGTTCGTTCGTTTGTTCATTCATTCATTCATTCATTCATTCATTCATTCAACAAACAGGTAGTTATGAAGCTATACACTATTCTTAAATCCCTGGGGTTGTAACAATAAAAAAGGGACTAGTCTCTGTGCTCAAGAAACTTACATTTTATTATGGAGGTGGGGGACTAGAAAGAAAAATATTCATATAAGTATATAATACATCAGGTGCTACGTGTTGTGAGGAAAAACGGAGCAGGAACAGGAGGCTAGAGAGAAATAGAAGTGCTATTTTATACATGATGGCTGGATTCTGGACAAATTATTGCCTGCCACATGGTAGAAATTCAGTAAATAGTCAATTTTTTTCATTCATCTTTAGTTTTTGAAAAAGTTCCCTGTTCTATATAGCTTTCATTCTCAGTGAGCATTATTATGATAGCATAATAGTAGGAAGTTTAACTTTTGTCCTTGGGTTTAAATTCTGTCAGAAATCAGACAGAAGGTGTTTTTTTTTTTTCCACTATGGTAAAATATGCATAACATAAAATATAGTTTCCACCATTTTTAAGTGTATAATTCAGTGGCATTAAGTACATCCACAGTGTTGTACAACCATCACTACTATCTCTTTCCAAAACTTTTTCATCATCCCAAACAGAAACTACCCATTATACAGTAACTCCGTATTCCTCCCTCTTTGAAGCCCCTGGTAACCTATATTCTACTTTATGTCTCTATGAATTTACCTATTCTAGGCACCTCATATACCGTGTTTCCCCACAAATGAGACCTAGCCCAATAATCAGCTCTAATGTGTCTTTTGGAGCAAAAGTCAATATAAGACCCAGTCTTATTTTACTATAATATAAGACCGGGTCACATGTAATATAACATAATATAAGGCTGGGTCTTATATTAATTTTTGCTTCAAAAGACGCATTAGAGCTAATTGTCCGGCTAGGTCTTATTTTCGGGGAAACAGGGTAAGTGGAATCACAATATTTGTCTTTTTGTATCTGGCTTATTTCACTTAGTGTAATAGTTTCAAAGTTCACACATAGTAGCATGAATCAGAATTTCATTCTTTTATTATGGCTAAATAATATTCCATTGTATGTATTATATACTACATTTTATTTATCCATAAATCTGTTGATAGACACTTGGGTTGTTCCCACCTTTTGGCTGTTATGAATAATGCTGCTATGAACATTGGTGTACAGATATCTGCTTGAATCTCTGCTTTCAATATTTTTGAGCATTGCCTAGAAGTGGAATTGCTGGATCGTATGGTAGTTCTATATTTAACTTTTTGAGAAACTACCATACTGTTTTCTACAGTGACTGTACCTGTTTACATTCTTACCAGCAACACAGGAGGGTTCCAATTTGACCACAACCTTGCCAACACTTAGGTTTTCTGTTTCTGTCTTTTTTATTTTTTTAAAATAATACTTAATGGGTATGATGAAGCAGTATCTCAGTGTAGTTTTGATTTCTGTTTCCCTAATACCTAATGGTGTTGAGTATCTTTTCATGTGGTTATTTATCTTCTTTAAAGAAATGTTAAGTCAAGTCCTTTACCCATCAAATAGACATGTTTGATCGTTGCAGCGTTTTGCTGGATGTCACCCTTAATCATTTTCTATGAAACTTCACAAATGATGCCGTACACCTTTGTCTTTTAAGGTATTTAATGTTAATGCACCTCTGCCTCCGCGGAAGGAACAAGAAATAAAAGAAGCCCCTTACTCACCTGGCTACAATCAAAATTTTACTACAGCGAGTACACAAACACCACCCCAGTGCCAACTGCCAACTATACACATAGAACAAACTGTTCTTTCTCAAGAGACTGGTAAGATCTTTGCATATGCTGTTTTGAAAACTTAGATGGCAGCTAACTGAATGGAAAGCAATTCTGTGGTGATGCTTTAGAGGTTTTTTCCTGAGTAGTAAGCAGTTTCTCTTTACACATCCAAGTGTTGGCAAACACTTAATGCCTTTTCCTCTGCTTAGTTAAGTTCACCATTAATTCTAACTATTGTAGAGGTGGAACTTACTAGATGGTTGATTTATATGAATATGTAGGCTCGTTTTTAAACCCGATGGCTGTGATTGCCATAGGCAGTGACAGAGGTAGATTGGGCATTGTCTAGCTGCTTTTATGAAGGATTCAAAATCATTCTGTTAACTATTTTAGCACAGGCAGAGGGCTATTTGGCCTTTTTTCTTTCCTCTTATAACAAAACCATCGATTAGTGTGAAGATATAATTTAGTATGCTTATTCCACGGTTTGCTTAGAGATGGGAGACTATTTTGATCTCTTATGCTAAGTAATAAAAGAAATAAGCAACTTTGTAGTGATTTCCTAATGTAAGAAGCACTTATAAATTTTTAGTGTTGGTATTTCAGACTCCTACTGAATCTTCTAAAACTTAAGCCTGAGCAGATGATTTGTGCACTCTGGGTACTTGGTTAATCACAACAGGTAGTAAATATAAATCCCTGGACCTAGCCATAAGTGACTGCATTCTCTTCTCACCTGTTCTGTGAAAACATAGGGCAGGTGATTTACTTAAAGAATATTTTTGTCATATGCCTTCTCAATTACAGTATTAGTGGAAATTCATTTTATTTTCTCTTTGATCTGGACTACTTAGCCTGTTTTTTCTCCTTTAATTGTGGCAAAAAATACATATAGCAGAAAATTTACCATTTTAAACCATTTTTAAGTATACAGTTCTGTGGCATTTAGTACATCCAGGTTGTTGTGCAGCCATCACCATCATCCATCTCTAGGACTTTTTTATCTTCCCCAAGTGAAACTCTATGCACTTTAACACTAACTCTCCTTCCCCATTTCCCTCCAAACCCTGGCAATCACCATTCTACTCTGTCTCTTTGAATTGAACCACTTTAGGTACTTACCTTATATAAGTGGAATCATACAATATTTTGTGACTGGCCTATTTCACTCAGCGTAATGTTGCTAAGGTTCCACCATGTTGTAGCATGTGTCAGAATTTCCTTATTTTTTTAAGGCTGTATAATGTTCTATTGTTTAAATATATTACTTAAATAAAGATATGTAACCTCTCTATATATACATACATATATACAGCACCTGCTTTATTTTTAAGGAGAAATTATGTTAACGGTTTTGATATACAGTGATTTTTAAGTATAAAGAATCTTGAATCATTATTACCATTTAACTCTTGGACTCTAAAACTATTTCCTTAAGCAGCAAGTTATCCTGATGGAACTGTTCAAGTAAGCAATGGTAGCCTTGCCTTTTACCCAGCACAGACGAATGTGTTTCCCAGACCCTCTCAACCATTTGTCAATAGCCGGGGATCCGTTAGAGGATGTACTCGTGGTGGGAGATTACTAACCAATATGTATCGGTCCCCTGGTGGGTATAAAGGTATGCTCAATAAAATTTAATTATACTAAATTATTTTATCTGTATACTTACTTGACTCAAACTATTTTTACTTTACCTTGTTCCTTTTTGTAGTTTCCATATATAATGTAGTAGAGAATTTCTTATTTCTGCAAAATACTGTATTTCTAATATACTTATTCCATATAACAGAGGAACTTTTTGTATGAAAAGCATATTGATCCTGTTATTACCAAAGTGAAAGGTTGAGCAGCATTTTTTTCTGAGGGGTGAATTTTGGTTTTCATATTTGAATAATTTCTTTTATTAATCGACTTGACTGCTCAAAATGTGTCATGATTAGACAATGCCCATTTTCTAGTTATTTGTGTACCAGAGTATACCACAGATAAAATCATAAACTTTGAGACTATAATAGTGATATCCTCTTTTGTTTTAAATGTGGTTCCAAGTATTCTAGTCATTGCTTGGTGTTAGCAAAGTACCTCTACACAGAAACCTTAACTACCTACTTATTCTACCACCATGTCCCAACGCCACCTGCGTTCCAGCAATAGTAAATTTCTACAGTTGGCTTATCTGAAGTAAGAGATATTTTATAAATGTGTGTTATACTGTGGAAACAATATTAGTAGAGTTTGCTTAAAGAAGGCATAAATCTAATGATGGCATTATAGGATCAATTGAAATTTTAAAATGGAATGGAAGTAGGCTATTTAAACGTTTAGTGTAATTTTGCTTATAATTTTATGTAAGTTGTTTATTTACTAGGTTTTGATACTTATAGAGGACCTCCTTCAATTTCCAATGGAAATTATAGCCAGCTACAATTCCAAGCTAGAGAGTATCCCGGAACACCTTATTCCCAAAGGGTAAGAAGAGTTGTCATAGTTGAATAGTAGTAGTACAGTTGGATGTTAAGCTGGTGATTAAACTATAGCAGAGTCATAATTTGTTATACGGCGCTCTTAGTTTTTACTTGTAAGTACTGTGGAGAGTTAGTTGGAAGCTTTTCTAATAATCCATGGAGGATAAATGACAACTTAGAAGGTCTTAAGGACATTATTAATCACGCTGTTCGCATTAACTCATTTACTCCACCCTATAAGAGAAATGGGTTCAGAAACAAGTTGAATAACTCGTCTTAGGTCACTCAGCAAGTAAATGCCAGAACTAAGATTAGAATGCAAGTTGCTTAACTCCGGAGCCGATGATCTTCACTTGACTATATTGCCTTCAATTTAACTTCTAGATGTCAAGGATAACAAAGTCCGTTTTTTTTCCTTTGTAAGTTTAATTTTTTGTTTTTTCTGATTTGAATAGCTCAACAGATTTTCTTTACTACATATGACCAAAGACTGTAAGATACTGATAATAGTGGCTGCTGTTGGAAAGAGGACTAGGAGTCTGGTTAGGAGACTTACTTATTATTTTCATTTTCATACCTTCTTATACTGTTTAAATTTTTTATTACATGCATCAATCTAATTACACCACCAATTATTCTTTCCATGGGTTGTACGGAGGCGGACTTTTACTGGACTTGGGAGTCAATTTGAAATGTCGCCTCTTGAACATTTTTTTTCCTTGACGATAATAGATTACATTTCCAGACAATAATACATTCATACAATGTAGTTCTCATCAATTCCCTTGTCAAGACAAAACAAAGCCTAGCATAGTTTGTAATGGTCTTTACAGTTTGATTTATAAACAGAGCAAGATTTAAATAGTTTGTGTTCTTGCTTTATTATCTCCTTTTATATTGAGATGCGGGACAGAGGACCATGCCGTATTTCTGAATTTCTCCCATTATCTAGCATTGTATCTTTTACATAGTGTTCTCTAGGTGCCGATTGTTTTTGCAAGTATTAACCTATCTAATTGGTCAGGTTAATTAGCAGATGAAGCAAGTATCACTACTGTTGTCCTTGTGTGATTTGTTTTTCTTGGTGTTTGGAGACATCTGAGACTCTGGTTGCTGGAGAAGCCCAGATAAAGGGCTAAGAGGACCTCAGTCTTACAGATTGACCAGCCAATGATCCTGAGTAATAACGAATTATTGTCTTACATATTTGGTATGGAGGTAAATATTATGTGTTTATTTTAGGATAATTTCCAGCAGTGTTACAAGCGAGGAGGCACATCTGGTGGTCCTCGGGCAAATTCAAGAGGTAAGGCTCAAGAACTGAGAAGTTATTTATTTAATACACACCTCTAGGTCTTTCTTCATCCTCTGCAAGTTCTCCCCAAAGCATTTATCTTGTTGAGGTTTTCAGTTTGCTTAATTTGTAGTTCTGAGACCTGAGGAAGACATTAGACTACTTAGAAAGGCTGTGGAAATCAGTTTTCAATCAGAGAGAGAGAGAGAGAGAGAGAGAGAGAGAGAGATTCAGATTCAGTTCTCTTGACACCAGAGCATAATTTAACCTTAGATATATATATATATATATATATTCACAATGATGACTTTAAATAGTTTCATGTGATGTTTTAGGATGATGGGTTTTGTAATAATGGGCACTTCCAGATACTTTAATATCACTACAGTGATAGATAGGGAAAAGCTACAATTAAGAAACAATTAAACTTGAAACAAAAGCAGGATACTTTTAATATTTTTAAAAATGTGAAGGTACTATTAAAAGATTCAGTGTACTGAGAAAATCAAGAATTACTGAAGATTAACTTTGTCACAGGAAAATAATCTTTTCCTTTTAAGAAAGTAGCCAATGTTCACGTGTCCTTTGCCTCATATCTGAGCAGTGTTTTATGTACAGTACTTAAAGCATTAGCATTTCACACAATGTGATAATGTGATATCACATTAACTTGGAAATAAAGAACAAGCCTTCATCATGGGGCTTAGTACCACGACAAAATGTCTTTGAATGCCTAGTAGTTCTAAAAGTTGGTTCTTTTATGTAATCTCGGTTTCCTGGAGTCCTTCTATATTATACTTTGAGTAGGTTTATCACTGAGGAGTTAGGAACAGAGTGAGAATTATGGGAAAAAGATAAAGAAGTAAAAAAAAAAAAAAAGTGCAAACCTGGCTTTTAGACTTTGCTAACTAACCTTAACTAGTGGTAAGTTACCCAACCGTTTGGGGGCCTTATTTTCTTAATCTTAAAAAAGAAAATGATGCTCCTAGATAAGGTCATCTTAGGTCCTTTCTGCCTCTAGAATAGTGATATCAAAGCCTGTTGCCAGAAAAATCTAGAAAAGTGTACTGTAGCGATTTTATTTCTTTTGTTTTGGCATTTACTATAAAATGTATCTTTATGTGTGTTTCAGTAGCCAACTAATGTTAAATATTGTGTTCAAAGCTAACTGCTTCATTATGAGAAACTCACTGTTGCTAATAAAACAGCAGGGTGGAGTGATTCTTCTCAGGTGAGCAGCCCAGAAAGAGACAACGAAACTTTTAACAGTGGTGACTCTGGACAAGGAGACTCTCGTAGCATGACCCCTGTGGATGTGCCAGTGACAAATCCAGCCGCCACCATACTGCCAGTACATGTCTATCCCCTGCCTCAGCAGATGCGAGTTGCCTTTTCAGCAGCCAGAACCTCTAATCTCGCCCCTGGAACTTTAGACCAACCTATCGTGTTTGATCTTCTTCTGAACAACCTGGGAGAAACTTTTGATCTTCAGCTTGGTAGATTTAATTGCCCTGTGAATGGCACTTATGTTTTCATTTTTCATATGCTAAAGCTGGCAGTAAATGTGCCACTGTATGTCAACCTCATGAAGAATGAAGAGGTCTTGGTATCTGCCTATGCCAATGATGGAGCTCCAGACCATGAAACTGCCAGCAATCATGCAATTCTTCAGCTCTTCCAGGGAGACCAGATATGGTTACGTTTGCACAGGGGAGCCATTTATGGAAGTAGCTGGAAATATTCTACGTTTTCAGGCTATCTTCTTTATCAAGATTGAAAGTCAGTACAGAAGTAACAGAAGGATGGTGTTCTAACTAGTGGGATTAAAGGAAAAGTAGTCCTGGCCCTTGTGACTGATTGGTTTAGGAAAATGTTTTCATTCCTAGAGGAAAGAGGAGGTCCTTACTTTTTTGTTTTCCTCTCCAAGGTGAAAAATTCCAAGCTGATGACCACTAGCACTAATCTGGCACTTTATAAACTGTGATGTAGCCTCGCTAGTCAAGCTGTGAATGTATATTGTTTGCATTTAATCCTTAACTGTAGTAATGTTCAGCTTACTAAACTGACTGCCTCAAGTTCAGGCAAGTTATAATGCCTTGTTGTGCCTCAATAAAAAAAGTTACATGCACCTTCATTGTTCTTATTTGATTAAACATTTAGTTGAGAGGTAAAATATTTACTTTTTAGTATTCATTACTGATAACTCTTGAATAAGGGTATTTATGGGTTCATACTATGATGTGAAAATACAAAGCCTTTTATATATATAACAGCTCCTTTTAGAGTTACTTTTCTCTATTACACATTTTCTCTATCATTAAATTGGTGCAAAAGTAATTGCGGTGTTTGCAATTATTTTTAACCTTTTAAAGCGCAGTTACTTTTGCACCAACCTAATGTTACTATTATACATGTCATCCATCAAGATTTCATCTGTTTTCCATTGGCCCAATCACATACTTGCTGTCCTAGTTAGCTATTAAGTACCTACCACATCTATAATCATACAAGTAAAATAGGAGATGCCTAGGTGATACCACTTGTCCACCATCAGTAATGCTTATGCTTTCTAGTGGATTCACAATTTGATTTGAATAGCAAAATGTTTAGTCATCAAAAAGCTTAGGTCTATGGTCAGGCAATGCTGTGTTTGAATCCTGATTTTGCCACTTAGTGACTGATCTTGGGAAAGTTACTTTACCTCTCAGAGGTCTCTCCTTGTTTTTTAAATGACCATTTCCCTAAATGTAAAATGGGAATGATGATAGATAAACCTCATGGAGCAGTTGTTAAGTTCAACTAAGACTATATCTAAAAGACTTAACGGTGCCTGGCATCTAAGTGCTTAATAAATCTTAGGTGCTGTAATTGTTTTGCTCTCCTTCTGAAAACTTGAGGATTCTGTGTGTGTGCATATCCTGCCTTACGCAATATAGCAGGCGCTGCCAGAATTTAGTGTCTGTTCTAGACACGCATTCTCACACTTTGCTTTTTAAGCTTGTATATGTTTCTCATTAATGAGAACTTACGAATATTTTATTTCTCAATTACTTAAGGAATATTTTTTTAAAGTTAGCATTTTGATTGCAGTATTCTGGAATACGTTAGAGAGAGGGCCATTCTTCCAATGCAACCAAGGCATGTCCCTTGCAAAGGCAGAAAGTTGTTTTGATCCTCCTCTCAGGTGTTAAATAATCTCAGGAGGATGGTATAAGACTTTAAATTATTATAGTTAATATTTTTGAGTTGGGTGTGGCTTCCGCAGTTAAACCCTGAATCCATGTGTAGCTCTCCGTGGTGTTAAATGTTAGTATAGTGTTCTCAAGATAAAGGATGTAATGTGATGGATGCACAATTTAACAGAAATTTTCAACTCCTAGTGGGTACTTGCCAGGCTAGGAATATTAGAATTCCAGTTAAATAAATTAGTTCATGGCTTTCTGTCCAGAATACAAACTGAAAAGTATATAGAAAAGCAGAACTATGATTAAATGATTGAGGGGAAATGTGAGGTTTAAGAATGGTTGTTGGGGTAACTGGTTAGCTCAGTTGGTTAGAGCGCAGTGCTAATAATACCAAGGTTGTGGGTGCGATCCCCGCATGGGCCACTGTGACCTGCGCCCTCCTTTAAAAAAAAAAAAGAAAGAAAAGGTTGTTGCTCAAGTTCAGTGAGGCCTTTTTTAACTATTATGTTTTGTACTACATTAGGGTCTTTAGCTTCGTCTTTACTCCTGCATACAATGTTTATTTAAAATATTGTGAGCATCTCTATATTTTTAAAGATGTCACACGAGAGATCCATTAACTAGGGTATCCTGTCATAATAGTAGTCATGTTTTGGGAGAGTATTTTAAATGAAATACTGTTTTCCTAAATGTAAAGACAATGAACTGGAAATTAAGTATTCTTAGGCTTATGAGAATGAATGGACAAGATCTTTCATTCTGAAGCAATATAGTAACTTTTTGTAGACAGTTCTTCTGGAAGCCATTAGTAAAAAAAAGTCCAGATATCTGTACAGAAAAATGTACACATGCACAGATTTTAGCTACATTTACAAGAGACGGAATGGGGATCCATAGATCTGTACAGCTCATCTGCGGACCTTGTGTAAAGAGCTTTAATGGGAACATCGTGTAGATGGGACTAGAAGTGGAAATACATTCCCTATAATTACTATGTAGTACCCGAGGCTACAGATACTTAACTGGAGGTGGAGATAGAGGAGATAAAGTAAGTTTTTCTATTTACTAAATCCTCCCCCTACTTGTATTCTTTCACTTTCTTTCTTTTAGTCTTTTGTTAAATGAATTCTCCCCCAGGAACTGTGAGCTACTACTGACTCTTACCTCCTCTATAGTGATTTAGTGAATCAATGCAGGTATTTAAAGCAGGAAATGTTTTTTGAGAGGTTTGCTCACTTGCCTCTAGTACCAAAGATCTGTCAACCTTCTCATTTTTTTAAACTTTCTCAACTCCATAATGGCTGTATTTTTACCGTGCTTTGACATCACATGCTGTATTTTTAATACTTTCTTTTTGAAAAGTTTTAATTCCTTAGCTTTATGACTGATGTTCTCTTGTGATCCTTGTGATAACTAGGACGCTATTTTATGTATGTTATCAGGTGGAATAATTGTTGGCATACAGACGCTCAAGTTTTTTCGTATGAATTCCACTCTCCCTGCGAAACACTTTATTTTGATGAAAAATTTAGATTTCTTTCTCTATGTCCTCTGCTTGCTAATCTATCTCAGGGGTATTCTTAACCACCATTTTAATGATTAGGCCAATAACTTCGTCCTCATTTTTCAAGCCTTTGGGCAAGCGTTGACACTGATAGGTACAGCTCACTTGCTACGAGCGCAAGATACTGAATGCCAGGTTACAACATATTGTTACCCATTATCAATACCAAGAGGCCTGGGGCTCACTAATTCTGTTTCGCAAGCATTATTCCTTTATTCATTTTATTTCAAGGGCCTCATGCCTTGAAATAAATGACGAATTTAGTCTTTCAAATATGTAGGTTATCTGATTTGTACCTGGCTCTGGTGCTACAAAGATGAATGACTCAGATGTTCAGACACATCAGGTATCAGGTTTATCAATTTCATCTGCTGAGAGCAAATCTTGATTTACTTCTTTGCTTTCTATCACACCCCTGGTTTTTCTGTTCTATATCTGGAATGTTTACTATTCAGAAGCTAGCCCTCCTTGGACCAGTTCTTTAATTTTCCCATCTTTTCCCTTTAAGTTTCGCTTTCTGGGAGAGCTCCTGGATTTCATCTTCCATCCTTTTTTAGAGTCTTAAATCTCTGCTACATTTAAAATTTATACTACACTTATGTTAACTGAACATTCCTTACATATATGTATTCTGTTCTCGTTTCATGATTGAATTATTTTCTAATTTTAAGGATAAAGTTTTAAAAGTTTTCTTCCCTCTGTAGTTTATTTCCTACACTTTTCCTGTTTGGTTTAGTCTCATCTGTTTGCTTAGAATCTTGTGATAATTGGTTGACTGTTTCTATTTATGAACAAAAACAATGATTGGAATCTTTGAATGCGGAGGTGGTCCTTGTTGACTTTTGGTGGGAGAACACCGAAGTAGGGGAATGGAAGAGCTTTCTAAGTGGGGCACAAAACCCAGAAGCCATAAAGGATGGGCAAATTTGACACATACAATTTATTCCCCTAAAACTTCTGTTTAGGTGAAATAATGTCAAAAGACAAATGATCACTTGCTGTGGGAGGAAATCAATAAGAAAAGGATGGCCCCAAAAAGGCCGACAGATATGATGAGGCAATTCATATACACATTAAAAAAAAGATCAATAAGTATATGTAAGGTTTTAAAGTACATGTTTTGGCAAGCATGTGGGGAAATAGCCGCTCAGACTGTAGATGGGAATATAATTGGTACATTTTTGAAGAGTAAATTGGCAATAGCTATCAAGATAAACTACATGCTTTTTTGACCCAGAAATTCCAGCACTAGAAATTTACAAATAGTTTTGGAATTATGCCAAAGTATATGCATACAGATGTTTTGTATAGCATTAATTATAATAGGAAAATTGGAGAAGCAACCAGTCAATAAGGAGATGCCTGTCAATAGGGAATTGGTTAAATAACTCAAAATGAAAGACACAGGACAGAGTGCGCAACATTATTTGTGTAAAAATTTGTAAAAGCATGTAAATGTGATTACTTGGATCATTTTTTTCCTGATAATATGTATAAGAAATCTGATAGTGTTGGCCTTAAGGAAAGGCCAACAGGTTTTAACAGGAGGGGGGAAGACTTACTTTCCATTTTGAATCTTACTGTAGAACTTGAAACGTACATTATCACTTCTTTTTTTTTAAAGAAAAAAAATCTTAAAGTGGTAGATTGCTATGGTATTTACCCTGCCTTGTCTTACCTTGGATAGAGCTTGAGGGTTTGTTTTAATTATCATTAAGCCTGGGATAACACATGGAAGAGTTTTACCATAAAAACCTAACCACCTTTCACTAATATTTGCACTTCACCTCGTAATTTACAGAGTACTCGCATGTACGTAATCTTATTTGATCTTCACAATGGCCTTCGTGAGGTAGGTACTGTTTTAGGGAATAAGAAAATGGAGACTGGGAGACTGACTTCCTAAGGCCACTAGCAGAAGGGCCTGAGCCAGACTTAGCTCTCTCAAGTCCAAATACAGCATAGCATTTTCTACAGTACGTTTTTTCTCTTCTCCAGTTCTCAGGTTCTGTTCCTTCACTGTGTTTTCCACTGCTGTTTTGCACACATAGTTGTTTTTGGTGCACTACTCAGCTTTGCTATGGCCAACTGAACTCTTTGTGACCTGGACAAAGTGGACTCAGTTGACTCTGTCATAAGTTAACAATTTTTCCTAGGTCCTGACGTTGAGGCAGGATGACTCCTTAGCCAGTGTGAAATGTGGAAACCTCAGAAGTGAAGAAACAATATTTTGAGGAAAAAAATGATTTGAAAGTAGATATTTCTTCTTTAGTTTTAGCTAATGCTACTATTTTTAATTTCTGTCTCTCCTCACCACCACTGCCACTTTAGTTTCTTGGAGAAGGAAGTTTCTGGCTTCCGTTCAGAAACTCTCTAACTCCCTATTACTTTAACTTACATATCACTGATTTCCTTCCTTCCTTCCTTCCTTCTTTCCTTCCTCCCTCCCTCCCTCCCTCCCTCCCTCCCTCCCTTCCTTCCTTCCTCTTTAACTGAGCAGTCTGTCACATTCCGTTAGAAAATTTTATTCAGGGCTTTTTGTTACATGTGACATCTTAAAGGAGATAATTGTTGACTTCTATTAACAAAATACTAAAGATCTTATAAGCTGTACGTATATAATCTTGCATATATTTCAGGTGCTCTGCCAGTATCGATACTTTAGGAATGGAGATATTTAATCACAAACTTTTCAGTATTCACATACAGATTATTTAACATAGTTTAAAAGATGTATTGTTAAACTTACAGGTAGGGATTTTTGTGCACTGGGTTTTTCGCTCCCATTTTCTTTTTACCATATGGACTAGATTCAAGCCTATTAACACGTACCAGCAGATGAGCTGATGCCAACAGATGGGGAAGACAGCTGTGTGGTATTCCGTTTAGATGACTAAAATGTTAAGTCTCAAAAGCCACAGTGGAAGTGCTTGGAGTAAAAAATTTCTTTCTGTAATTTGAGCTGTAATCATGCTTCATGCTGTATTTCTAGAGAAATGACATCCACTTCTATGGTGTCAACTAACCTATATACACAGATGACTCATGGTTTTCTAATTGCATCCTTTTATTCCTTCCTCTTTCCCCTGCCATGGCTTCCTGCCATCTCACCCAGCTCTTTTGTGAGTGCCAGATGCGGACTTCCAATTGTCACTGGACGTCTCTAGCCATATAACCCATAAGCACATCTAGTTCAACATGTCCACAGGCAAATTCATCTCTCCTCCAAAATCTAATACCCATTCCATTTTCTCTGGTTAATGACCTCCATAGGTCATCAAAACTTTAAAATCATTATTGACTTCTTTTTACTACTTTGTATATGCAATCAATCACAAATTCCTGTTTATTCAACCTGGGAAATGTCTCATTGCTGTATTACCTTCATTACTTCTGTGGATATCCTGTTTCAGACCCTCTATTTCTCTCATATGCATTCATTTATTCATTAACAGTACTTACTGATTGCTTATTATGTGCCAGGCATAGTGTGAAACTCTCACTATGTCACATTCATCAAATGTTGAATAAGGTCTCTCCTCTCTCCTTTTAAATAAAATATAGTAGTTAATATTGAGCTTGTACCATGAGCAATGTGCTCATCTAATTTAGTTTTCACAACAGCTCTTGAAAACAGATGAGTAAACAGGCACTGAGAGGTGAGGCACATGTAAACCACGATAATACAACAAGACAATTCTACCTTGAACAAGGTGAGGTTATCAATAAATATAGACATCCTCTCATGCAATAAAAAAGGGGACTCAAACAATGGACCATATGTAGGTTAAACATAGTTAATATTTTACGGAAAACTTTTTAAAAACATTTGCAAAGAAATCTGACAACAGAATCATGATTTTTTTTTTCTGTTGTCTCAGACACTGCTAATTTGACAGCACTGTTTTTTTAGTAACTTTTCTTCACTGAATCCACAGCACATAAAGTTTTCATGGGAACATCAACTCTCTTTTTAATTATTATTTTATTAAAATTTTTATTTTGTGATAATTATAGATTCTCATGTTGTTATAAGAAATAACATAGATGGATCCTGTGTATCTTTATGCAATCTGCTTCAATGGTAACATCTTGTAAAACTATAGGACAATATCACAACCAGGATATTAAGATTGATATTCTCAAAATACAGAACATTTCTATCACCACAAGAATCCCTCATGTTGCTCTTTCATAGTCACGCCCACCCCCTTCAACCCCTCACAACCACTGATCTGTTCTTTCTACAATTTGTTGTTTTAAGAATGTTATATATGAGAAATGTTACATACATGGAATCAAATAGTACGTGACCTTTTGGGACTGGCGTTTTATCACTTAGCATCATTCTCTGAAGATTCACCCAGGTTGTTGTGTGTATCTTTCCTTTTTATTGCTCAATAGTAGTCCATGGTATAGATGTGCCACAGTTTGCTTAACTGCTGCTTTGCAGAGAGGTTGTACCATTTTACACTCCTACCAAAAATATGAGTGATCCAGTTTCTCTGCATCCTTGCCAGCATTTGGTAGTATAACTATTTTTAAAAATCTCTCCTTTTACATTATTGGAATGACTGCATCAAGTCTCTCCCTACTCCAAACCATCCTTAGTGCTACAAGAGTTCAGCTTTAGACATGTGCCTTAAAGAATTTGGGTACATTCAGGTAAAAACTTAGTAGGCATTGGGATACATCTAGTTTAAGGAAAGAGATCTTGGTTAGTCATGGTTTTGTCAACCCTGCTGAGTTGATGGTTAAAGTTATGTAAGTGGATGAAATGACAAAAGTAGAATGGGTGGCAAAGAACTTCTCAGAGTTCTGAGAAGCACCAGTGTTTAAGAGTTAGGTGATCAAGTGAGTAATCAAAGGGTTATGAATATATTCTTCAAGATAAAACAAGGAAAGAGATATTAAAAAGAGAAGAGCGTATAAGATGCTGTCAAATGCCAGAGAGACACTTTTTAAGATGAAAGCTGAAAATGTCCTTTGCATTTGGTATGTAAGGGATCAGTGTTTTGTGCTTGGAAATTTTGGTGGGAGAAATGGGGGCAGATGCCTGGGGATAGTTGACTGAAGCATGAATAGGAAATAAGGAAGTAGACACAATGAATGAAGACCATTCTTTGGAATGAAAAGTGAAAAAGAATGAACAATAATTAGAAAGGATTACTGAAGAAAGATTGTTTTTTAACTAGGGGAAATGCTTTTAGGCTGAGGTTGAATCAGTGGAGAGAAAGAGACTGAAAATATAGGAAAAAGTTTTACAAATTGTCAACAATGAGCATGTAATAATACTCAAAATTAATTATATTGAAAAAATATATAGAAGCAAGGAGAGATATTTATGGAGCAAGGTTGTAAAGGAGATGAGAGAAGATGGAGAAGGTAAGCAGAGATAAATTTGTGTTTGAGTGAGTTGAGCCTATTGCTTTGCTCATCTTTGCAGGACTGTGAGAAGGTGTAGGAAGTTTGAAAAGAGTTTTGAGGGTTGGAACAGTTGAGGGAATGGGAAGTGGTACTGATCAAAGACAAGGAATCGTATTGTTCAGTCTGAGAAAATACATTTGTAATGATGTCAATTTACACAGTGGATCAGGGTAGACTTGAGAAGTGAATCTGGAGTTTCATAGCAAAGAAGGATGTGTAGTCAGGAATAGATAAACTAAGGAAAACTGAAAAAGTGATTGAGTTGGAAAACATGTATAACTATTGAAGGAGAGAGAGAAGAATAGGTCCTAACTTGAAAAGAGGATATTGGAATTAAGATTCAGGATCAAGGAGGTTGAGATTATCATAAGCAAGAGAGTGGGTTAATGAAATAGCGTGGAGATGAAAAGCACTGTTTTCTAAGATCCTGGAGTGCTAAGGAGTTTGTAGTTTATCTTGAAATGGATGGGAAATCATCAAGGAAGGGACATGACAGTATTAACCCTTAAGAAACACTACTCTGATGGCAGCGTGGAGAATGGATTAAAGAAGGGCAAAACTGGAAGCAATCAGAGACATATTGCTAGGCACTTTTGCACCCAGCTGAGGGGGGTTGTCTCACTTACAGCCTCTGCAGAGGGGATAGCTTTCAGGCAGCCAAGTTTTCTGCTACGTGTATTCTATCCAACTGATTGAACTCAGTTAATTGGACCAGTCTGTCTTAATTTTCTGCTCCTGGAAAGATCACATCCCCTCGGATGTATTTTTCCCACATTCATCTTATTTATTATTTACTAAGTGTAATTAGAACTCTCTTTTCTGAGTTAACCTCAGGAAGAAATAGTTCCTTAATATTTTTATGCCATTAAGAAGATACGGCCATAGTGAGTGTAAACAGTATAACCCTTCTTTGTCTTTCACTACTTATCTGAGAAGGTCTATAAATTTTTCAGGAACTCTCGGCACGTAGTTACTCTGATCTCTGTATTTCCAGAGTTAACTCTGTAAATATATGTTTACATTTCTCTCTTCTATCAGATTGTAAGTTCCTTCATAGTAACGTGCATCAAATTCATCTAATTATAATGTGGTACCTAAATATTTCAGTACTCAGGTTCAAAAATATGTTTAACAAATGTTCAGTGAATGAGTGAGTGAACGAATGACGGCTCCCAAAGACCGAGGGAGCCCTGTCCTCCTGTGGGCTAGATTTTCAAGGTTCCCAAAAGTCTGCCCTGGAACAGGCTCAGTTGTGATGCCCAGACAGTTCTCGAACTAACAAAAAGTGCCACTCCATCTATATATGCTTAATTGGGAAGCAGCTGTAAAGGGACACCTAATCAGTTCTTTTCCCGGACTGGGGAGAGTGGCGGGGAGGCTGTTTTCCGTACGCAGCATGGCGGCCGCCTACCGGACGTAGTGAGCGTAGCTTCCTTTCGGAGAAGCCGAGACTACTTTCCGTACAGCAACATGCCGGCCGCCTGGAGGAGGCCGCCATAGCTTCACGCTCGGGGGAAGAGGCTGCCGTAAAGGAGGCGCCGCTTCCTCTTCTTACTTCTCCCGCCTCCCACCGGCCGTCGTAAAAGGGTGAATGGAGAGCGAGTTGTGGGGGGTAGAAAGGGAGGACCGGGGGCGCGGAGTCAGAGTGGCGCAGCAAGTGGCTGCAGGTGGCGACGGGGGTGGGGGGTGAAAAGTGAGGTAGTGCAGGGGTCACGGAGGAGGAGGCTGAGAGGGTCGAAAGAAAAACTAAAGCTGCAGTCTGGCCTACTGGTCCGGGGGCCGCGGAGCCCCCACCTGGGGAGATGGACCTCAACCGGATCATCCAAGCGCTGAAGGGCACCATCGACCCGAAGCTGCGGATTGCAGCCGAGAATGAGCTCAACCAGGTGAGGAGCGGGCCTGCGGCGCCCCCGCCGGCTCCCCGGCTCTCCCTCCGGGGCGCCCCGATCTCCACCCCCGCGGGGCGCCGGACCCGCGCGGCTCCGGCCTGCAGCGCCCCCACCCCGGGGTCCAGTCACGCCGCACTCCCGGAATCTCTTTCCGAACAGCTCTCGCACCTGTTGGTTACCTTTGCATCTGTTCACGTCGTTTTCCTTCCCCAGCGCAGTTCGTTCAGCGGGTTGGTTCGCCAGAAAGCAGCGTGAGCAACCTTTGCTACTGTTTTCAGGGTGTGATTTCTTTAAGAACGCCGACTGGGGGACGCGGGTGGGGAAATGCACTGACAATTCGAGTCTGAGTTCAGCTTTTCTCCAGACCCGGCCCTCTTTAGGTGTTGCTGTGGGAAACCCCGCCCATCGCCTGCCGCTGTGGGTCCGGCCGGACTGTGGGGCCCCCGCGTGAGTGGCCGAGTTTTGTTGGAGCGCTGGCACAGGCGGTGGGGGAGCCCTCCGGGGAGAGCAGGCGGTGTGCCTGGCGGTGCTGCTTCACAAAGGACACACCGAAGTAGACGTGGTGGAGGGATTGCTCGTGAACGCCAAAGTGGGCAAGACTTTCTTTCCCTCTTCATCCTCCGTGCTTGCTCACTAGCCTTGACCTTGCCCGGCGTTACTACCGACGTTTCGAAATTTTAATGATCCCAAACTCGAGCTTATTGTTTTCCTCTTCACCTGTAAGAATGAATGATCGACCTCTCACTGAGACGTACGAATTAAAGTCTACTCCTCAGGGGAGAGGAACCCGCCGTTTGAGGTTGTGGTAATCCTTCACATGTAAAGGTCCTAAATGAGTGGTTCTCAAAGGGTGGCCCAGGATGAGCAGCGACAACATCACCTGGGAACTTGTTGGAAATGCAAATTATGGGGGTTTTGCTCTAGACTTAAAGAATCAGAAACTCTGGGAGCGGGGGTGGGGACGAGGGTTCTAATTAGCTAGCTAGGTGATTCTAGGCCTCCTAACGTGTGAGAACGACTGTCCTAAGTAAATATTTCCGTAGGAGTTCACTAAGGTTTTCCCTGGTTGGAGTTGACTTTAAAGGGCAGGTAGGCACTGTGATTCTTTGAAATGGATCACTGGAATGAGAAATCTGGGTGGAGTTGGGAGTAAGTGTGACTCCAGGATTCCCAGGAGATAAAAGGGAGAGTGAAAACACCCACTCTGGCGAGAAGGTTGAGTTGAACTGAAGCCCAAAGGGAACGTATTGGTGCCTCAAAAAGAACAGGACTCTCACGGAGAATAAGAAAAAGTTAAAGTCACTACCTATCCCAGACTGTGCAGAGTAGAAGTACTATATGTTGATTGGCTAGAAAAATAGTAATCCAGGGGTTGGTTAGAAGGAACAAAGCAAGAGCTGAACTTGCAATCCAGTATGAGCGAGGAGCTGGCCTGTTGGGGAGCCCCTTCGCCTCACAGTGAGGCCAGGTGTTTCTTTAATAGTGTTGATAGGGATCATATCTTTGATATTACGTTATACTTTTCTGCCTCTGTTAGCCTACTCCTGCTTTATCTGTGATTCATCAATATATACGTGCAGTTGACTTTTTGGAAGTGGAAAAGATAGGTGGGAGAGCCTTGGAACTAGAAGAGACATTTAGGACCCAGTTTTATCTTTTTCTTCATGGTATTTCAATCCAAATCCATTCCATCCTCACTCTGCCCTGCCCCATGTTCCCTTAGGTCCTCACAGCACACAATTCCCTCTGCAACGTGTAAATGTAGCTGATTGTTACGCCACTCATTTAGCATTTATGTTCTTTTTTTTTTTTTTTTTTTTTAAAGATTTTATTGGGGAAGGGGAACAGGACTTTATTGGGGAACAGTGTGTACTTCCAGGCCTTTTTTCCAAGTCAAGTTGTTGTCCTTTCAGTCCTAGTTGTGGAGGGCGCAGCTCAGCTCCAGGTCCAGTTGCCTTGCTAGTTGCAGGGGGCACAGCCCACCATCCCTTGCGGGACTTGAACTGGCAACCTTGTGGTTGAGAGGATGCGCTCCAACCAACTGAGCCATCCGGGAGCTCAGCTGCAGCTCAGCTCAAGGTGCCTTGGTCAATCTTAGTTGCAGGGGGCGGAGCCCACCATCCTTTGCAGGACTCGAGGGATTGAACTGGCAACCTTGTGGCTGAGAGCCCACTGGCCCATGTGGGAATCGAACTGGCAGCCTTCCGAGTTAGGAGCGCGGAGCTCTAACCGCCTGAGCCACTGGGCAGGCCCAAGCATTTATATTCTTGTATAGTGCTTTGGATGGTAATATGCTCTCCCTAAATATTTTTTTGAATTGTTTGTAAGTAGAAGACTAAAGTATGTCATAAGCTTATAGTACAACATGGTTCTAATGTAAGGTTTTGTATGCTTCTCCTTTACCACCCTACTTTGTGGGATACACAGGTGGGTAATCTACCGTAAGTGATTAGGGTCCAGCTCCTTTAGTTTAGTCTAGGTCCCCCCTCAGCAAATATGTTCTGCATAGGAAATGGGGGTAGCTTCTACAGTGTACTGATTGATTTGTCAATGCCATTTAGAAGAGTAGTCAGCTTCAAAACGTAAAAGCCTGTATTCTAAAGGATGAATTTTTATTTGGAGCTGTGTTTTTCTGTGGCCAACATAATTTCAATCACCAGTGACTAATTCCTTGATTGCTATTTGTGATATTGTTTCTGTGTGAAAATGCATTTTAATTTTTATCGCAAGATATGAAGAAGGAGTCCTGTACACATTCCTCACTGTCCCTAGACCCAGAATTCCCTTTAGCAGTAGCATAGGGAAGTAGGAAAGGGTAGCTATCTTTCTCCAGTAACTCATCCAGAAAGGTGTTTTCTTTTAATAAATCACTATCCACATTGCATCAACAGGGAAATAAAGATATGTACTTTCTTTATTTAAAAAATTAAATTTATTGGGGTGACAGTGGTTAGTAAAATTACATAGGTTTCAAGTGTACAATTCTGTAATCCATTACCTATATATCACATTGTATGTTCAGCACCCAGAGTCAGTTCTCCTTCTATCACCACATATTTGACCCCCTTTATCCTCTTCTACCATCCCCCCACCCCCCTTACCCTCTGGTAACCACTGAGCTGTGTCTGTGTCTATGAGTTTTTGTTTCTTCATGTGTTTATCTTGTTCGTTTGTTGCTTTCAGTTTTATATCCTACATATGAGTGAAGTCATATGGTTCTCGACTTTTTCTGACTTATTTTGCTTAGCATCTCAAGATCCATCCATGTTGTCACAAATAACAGTATTTCATCTTTCCTTATGACAGAGTAGTTAGTATTCCATTGTGTATATGTACTACATTTTCTCTATCCACTCATCTATTGAAAGTCACTTTGGTTCTTTCCATGTCTTGGCTACCATAAATAATGCTGCAATGAACATTGCAGTACATGCAAAAGATATGTACTTTCATTGCCCAGCTCTGGAATCCCTGCTTTTCCATGTATCTGTAGGTATCATTTTTTATTGCTCTTTTAAGAGAGTTTGCTTATATGAATAGCATATTTATTGAATTATATTGAAGGTACTAGTATAAGACTCAGCTCTCATAGAGCTTACATTCTAGTGGGGGATGCAGACAAGTAAATAATAAAATTTCAGGTCATCAGTGCTATAGAGAGATTTGAAGCCCTAGAGAGAGTGTGTTGTGATGTAGACATAGCGTGGTCATTCTCTGAAGAATGACATTGAGCAGAGACCTAGATGTGAAGGAGCGAACCAGGTGAATAACTGGGGGAGGAACAGAGGGAAGGGCAAGTTCAGCAGAGGCCCTCAACTTTGCGTTTTGGAGGACCAGAAAAGTTAGTGTAGTGGGGGCAGTGAGGCAGAGAATTGGAAAACATCAGATCTTTGCTTTAAATGTGTTCTCATAAAATGCAGAATTTAGTTAAGCAAGTAAACTATTTCCAGAAAACTTCGCAGATACCAAGTAAATATCCTCAAGAAATCATTGAGAAATAATCTTATTTTTTCCCCCTTAGAAATCTGAAGCCCAGGGTGGAAAAAGAAATTGTCCAATTTCTTTTGTGAAGAAAGTAGTAGGAGAATACATCTGAATTTACCATTGAATGTTTTAGCTGGCCAAATTTAGGTACATTGAATCAAGGCTGAAAGGAGAAAACAAAAAGTTGCAGAAGTTCTTTGAATAGCAAACAGTTGCAGAAAAAAGTTACAAAATGTGTACAATGGTAACAGTGTTGAAATAAAAGTAATCTTGTCATATAACTACTTTTAAATCAGTAGCATTAATCTGAGTATAAAGGTTATTTTGTACTCGTGTAATAAGATTTTTAAAATAAAAACTGGCTGTATAGTAAACTATATAGACATTTGATTCACTACAAGATCTCAAAAGTTATAAATACGAGTGATTTTATAATGTAAATATAGAAAGTGTAGAAGATTGGGCTAAATCTTTATTAATTTTGACTCTTGTAAACTGCTATTAAAAGAAATGTTTTCTTGGGCCTGCCCGCTGGCTCAGGTGGTTGGAGCTCCGTGCTCCTAATGCCAAAGGCTGCTGGTTTGATTCCCACATGGGCCAGTGGGCTCTCAACCACAAGGATGCCGGTTCGATTCCTCAAGTCCTGCAAGGGATGGAGGGCAGCGCCCCCTGCAACTAAGATTGAACAGGGCACCTTGAGCTGAGCTGCTACTGAGCTCCCGATGACTCGGTTGGAGTGTGTCCTCTCAACCAGAAGGTTAACGGTTCGACTCCTGCAAGGGATGGTGGGCTGCACTCCCTGCAACTAGCAACAGCTCAGACCTGGAGCTGAGCTGTGCCCTCCACAACTAAGATTGAAAGGACAACAACTTGACTTGGAAAAAGCCCTGGAAATATACACTGTTCCCCAATAAAGTCCTGTTCCCCTTCCCCAATTAAAAAATTAAAAAAAAAAAAGAAAAATATTTTCTTAAAAACTACTTTAAAATTCTGGTGGTTTCAATAATGGATAAAACAGAATTTTCCTCATATACAGCCGATTTAAGATTCTGAGGTTTATACAGGATGGAAGAACAATTAATAAAATAATTCAAAATGTTACTGAAGACTATAGAAATGTTTAGAAAGCATGATGTTCTTGGATGGAAAGGATCAGTATTTTAAACGTGACAGTTTTCTCCAAATTTTTTTAATCAAAGAGTTATCTTAATGTGACTATAAATAAATAAAAATAAATAGGAAAGGTGACAAATTAAAAAATTAAGTGACATGCATGAACCTAGTGGTGTATTGAAAGGGATGCCACCATAGATTCAGGCTCCTGGGAGAAGGTAACCTGAACAGACTCTATGCTTCATTTGTCTGTCTTTAGCCTTACTGAGAATTTATGGGTCTTTTCTGGGAATGTCAGCAGGCAAGGCCAAGTATAAGCTCTGGGAATGTGGCAGGGCTATAACATGGTGTAGGAACTAGACATCTGGTGGGAATATGGTCAGAAAAAATGGGTTGTCTGTATTTATTTATTTTTGTTGCTTCTAAAGTCATGGCCATACTCAGGAGTAAGTCAAAGTAGAACATTTCTGTGGGGTAAAATGACCCAGGCAGTAGGTCATTTTCGTCAACACAAGCTCACTGGGACATTTGTTAAGTTTAAAAGACACTCCAGCATAGCGGGCAGCTGCTGATGACAGCTCTTCACACTGTGAAGCACACCGTTCCAATCTGGACTGGTTCCTCTCCATAGCGCATGCACACCTAGTTAACATTATCTTGTCCGTTTGCCTGTGTCGGATCTTCTGTTTCCTGTAGCATGTTTTTCTGTTTTTGGTTTGTCAAAATACATAAAACTGAAGCACAAATAAGCTGGGTAGAAATACTTGCAATGTATAGGTCAGATAAAAAGATGAGATTGTAAATTTATAAATAGCTCTTAGAATTTATTAAGACTAAAACAAATATTCCACTTACAAAAGGGTAAAGGGAATAAGGAATTTGCAGGAAAAAACAAATAGCCATCAAACGGAAAAAAAATCAACCTAGAGGAAATGTAATTTCAAATATGGATAATGTTTTAAAATTTTGAAGGCATGATAATGGTAATCCCTATAGTTGATAGATGGACACACTCATATACTGCTGTTGGGAGTGTAAATTGCTACACCTTTTCTGGACAGCATTTTGACCACATATGTAAAAAAAATAAAAAATGATAATGTTCTTACTCTTATCAATTTATTTTAAATAAAATTTTTTTTTGACTTGAAGTATTTTAGTAATCTTCATTTTGCTTTGGAGAGTTTTTCTCACTTTAAAAGTTTTTCTTTTACTTACAATAGTGTATATAGTAACAGGTACTACTATAAAATATTTCTTTGTAATTTCAGTCCTACAAGATTATCAATTTTGCCCCCAGTTTACTTCGGATTATAGTCTCCGACCATGTGGAATTCCCAGTACGCCAGGCAGGTGAGTTAATTTTTTTTATCCTTTATAAATTTATTTATGGTGAAAGTAGAACTAGAGTTTTATTTTAATTCTAAATATCTGTGATTACTTGAAAAAGCAGGAAACACACAAGAGGTATTTCTAATGGCTTAAAAAATCACTTGTTTTTCCTCTGGAAACTTAGCGTTAGATACGGAGCTCTTAAATATCCCCTAGCTTTTTCCTTCTTCCTCTCCCTTCCATCCACCAACATCTTGTCTCTGTAACTTTGCTGTTGTTCCCCTTAGATTCCCCAATTTTAATAGCTTAGTCTCCCTAATTGTTTATGATTCCTAATGGTATAGGTTATGATTTTATAGCCTTTGGGCCCATAGATTAAAATCGTGAATTTATATGACATTGAGCTCTATTCATGTGTCAAATCTTGGAGGTAAAGTACTGCACTGATGCTCCCCCACGTGATTGGGGAGCGGGACTTTTGTTTCAAACATGAAATTTACTTTCAAGTCTATGGGACCTTAGGGTAGTTCCATGATACTGTGTATTTCTTTTTTTTTTTTTTTTTCTGCTTTTGCTTTTTTTTAATGAGCTGGTTGTTAGAGCCCAAAAGATAAAAAATTCGAGAAAGCCTTGGAGCATCATGAGTCCTGAAAATACAGTAACTTCACAATAAAGGGGGTAAAATGATAATAGTTAATTCAAAAAATACCAGGTGTGCCAAAAAAATGTATACATATGACTTGTATTCATCTTTTGTCATCAGTATATATTGAATATTACAATTTCAATACAGTTTTTTCCTTTCTTAAAATGTGTATACATTTTTTGGCACCCTCTGTATATATTTAAAAAGACTTTTTAAATTAAGTAACATATACTCATTATAAATAATTTGGACAATATAGAAGAATACCAAGAAGAAAAGAAAACCACTCAACATTCATCACTCAGAAATGACCCTCATTAGTATTAGGTGAATGTTAGTCTTTGCATGTGTTCAGGTAGAAAGATAGGTGAACAATTTTATAGAAATGCAATCATATTCTATATTAGATAAAAATATTGAATTTTACTTGAACATAGCGGAATAAAAAAGTAAGGAATCATTAAGCTTTGGGAAAATATTTATAATAATATGTATGATTTCCTGAAAGATTCCTTTGTGGTTAAGATAAGAAAAACGTGTGGTTAAACATTCATACTGGAATTATTTTTTACATTAATAAGGTTTATAGGATTTCTTTGTAAGTTTTTTGAAATCGTTGCTCTCAGTTTTACTTAATCTTTGTTTTATAAAACAAGCTGTTCTGAAACCACATTTTGCTAAGTGGAACCTATTTTAATAACCTAAGTATTTATAGGGCCATCGTAAAGTTCCTATGAAGCTTTGTGAAAATAGTATTTTTAAAGATCTTAAAGCAGTTTATTAAACTAGTATGTCTTCTTTATACGGCATATAAATATTACAAAAATACAGCATTTATACATTAGATTGCTCTTAATCTCACCCCCAAAGATAGCTGCTGTCAACTTTGGTGCACGGTTCTCCAATTCTTTTTTTTTTTTTTTTTTGCTATAGATACACTGGCTTTAAAAAGTAACAACAAACTATTTATATTACACATGCTATTTTATAATTTCCTTATTTTCATTTAACCATGTATCCTTGGGGGGGATTGTTTTATGTCAGTGCATATGCATATACTAAACTCTTTATAACAACTGCTCTTTATAACAACTGTTCAGTATTTCTTTGTATATGTAGAACTACCATAGTTTGCTTAAACAATTGATATTAATGGACATTTCCTTTATTGTCCCTTTTTGTTGTTGTTTATAGAGGCAAAGCTAAAATGACCATCCTTGGAGATATATATATATATATATATATATATATATATATATATATATATATATATATATCTATAGATACTTATGGGAATATTTTCATAGAATAAATTAGAAGAAATGGAAATGTTAGGTCAATGGCTATTAATGATATTAACATTTAGAATTTTGAATCTTACCACCAAGTTTCTTTTGCTTGCTTTATCTATTAACAGTACATTAGAATGCTAGGCTCCCTATATCATATCCAATTCTATACAACTTTGAATCTTAATAACTTAGGTAATTAAGTTTTGAAATAAAATGTAAAGAGCATTTACAGGCAAATTGTTTCTTCATAATTTATGTAGATTTCAAGTCTGTTAGCCATAGGACAGAGTTTATCTTGGTGGTTGATCATTTTCTAATTTATTAGGACAACTTCTATCTTAAAACATCCATTTTATCAGAGTCTGAAGTACACCATGTAAAATTCTACACTACAACTATCCTAAATTTAAGTGTCATTTATAAATTTTCTGTCTTATTTAATCTATTATTAAAATACAAGGATGTCCCAAGAACCAGACAGATAATTTATTTATCACCTTTGTATGACATTTAAAAAAGAATGATGTGATCGTTAATTAAAAAAAAAATTAGGCTGTTTAAAGCTGTAAAATATGATGTAATATTAAGTAGAAAGACAGTTCTGCAAAATATTAAGTTCTTAATTTTTTTTTGTGGGCAATTCTGAGATAGTCTTGCTATAATCAAGCAAGCTCATTCATGAATGTCTTTTATTACCTCACTGTGAAGAAATAGGGAAAAAAAATTAGTATTTTGATTTTGGCAAGCAAAACAAAATAAATTTGGATGTTCTACTGTTTTCCTTTTATGGTATTGATAAGTTTAATAGCATTATTAATATAATATTGAGAAGTTATCTCATCTTCAGTTTAGGATAGTTATGATCAGGACTCTCTCAAGTGGCTTTGTTTCCAGTTTTTTTACTCTCCCACTGAAGAGAAGAGACACTAATAAACTGAGGCTCAGAAATGTACTTTTTAGTGCAGTTTGGAGTTGCTGTGAGCAGAAGAGTAGTTTGAATTTAAAAGTGGTAGATAGGTGGTATTACATTTGACCTGAGGAAGTCATCGTTGGTGACTGATGTGGGACCATCATTTGAAAAATAGCATGGTTTCTGTTTTCTGTAAGTTGCCTGCTTTTTGTTATTCTGACTTTTTGGGGGGTATGTATTTCTAAAAGAGGGATGATAGAGGATATAAAATTCAGTTTATAGTTAAGTTATTCACAGGTTATTTATTTATTAAGGTTAACCTTAGTGTTCTAGAACACAGAACCTAGAAATAAACAGAATGATGCCTTTTACCAATCCAGAAGCACTTCAGGAAGATCTTTTATTAATTTAAAACTCTTGTGTCTTATTTGTAGGGCACTCCTTACTCAGAATCTAGTTAATCTTGTTTTAGAAATATACACACGTTATCTGATTTCCTAGCCTTTACAGATTACATAAAAATAAGGGAAAGGACCTACCAAGTTACAATGAAAAATGGAGAAGCTTAGAAATATCAACTCAAAAAGCACAGCATTCTCCTTCACTGAGTTTATGATGTCACCATTCTTTCCACTTTGAAGTTAGGGAACCCGATTAATCTGTGGCTCTGGGTCCAGGGCATAGAGTTAAGTGATTCTTCATTGTGCTTGAGATGGAGAGAAGTATGTATGTGTTTTAGAAAGTTCATTTCAAACTTAAGATGTTTGAAATTAAGATGTAAGTGGATTGTGGAGCAAAAGAAAGTTTAATACTTAATTTCTTTGTTAATGGATTAAGGTGATGTTTGTGTTTTGTTTCTTAGCTCTTGCAGATGGTCAAATAGATCCTTGAATTAAATGATTAAAGAGAGGTTTTTTAGATTATCTTTGGTGTTTTTCCTTTATTATCTTTAGCAATCCTGGGTTATATGTAAGTGTAATTAATATTGTTTTTTCAAGTTATTACATTAAGTTCAATTTTATTTTAACTTATTACAGATTTATTTCAACATGTATAAATTGGTCAGTGTGCGTTTTATATAGGCCATCTTGTATGGTGCCCCATAATACAAATATTTTTTAGTTATAGAATTAACAGCATTTACTGACTGAATTATAAGTAAGTCCATGATTTTACTATGTGTGTATCTTTGCTGTCTGAAGATTGCTTTTAATTTTTAAGATTAGTTCTAAAGGGATTAAAATAGTTCTGTGTATAATATAGTTGCCTTTTCTTTTTGCAAGATTAATCTCATGAAATCGTCTGAACTGTTAATAGATTAGACCATAACCTTAGATCATTTATTCATTTTTTAAGTAGTCTATAAATTTTTATTGCCAATCACTGTTATAAAATATAATAAATGTACTGAGATCAAAGATGGTAGTTAGTACAGAGCCTGTGTGGTTTAAATTATAAACAAATAAGACAAAAATCCAATCTCTCTGTCTCTCACAGATAATTTTGTTTTTATCAAAAAAAAAAAATCATAGGTGCAATTATCTTTTTCAGACCTTTGTTGAATCAAAACTGATGAAAGAGGAGATTATAGGGTGTCAAGTTCATAATTTTATTAAATTTCTGTTGTATAATAGCAATGTAGAACATGTTGGTTTATTTTCTGGGGCATAATGCTTTTAGGAGCCAATTTAGTTTTATGTGAAAATTGGGATGAAGGGAGACTTGGGTGGGGTAAGAAGGGAGAGGAGAAACTTGAGGGAAGAAAGTTATAATGCTTTGTAGATCATATCTCCTTATTCTTATATACCATGGATGTATAAGAATACAACATTATATGTATTTAATCTACCTACAGTGTTCAGCTGGGATGGTTAGAAAGTTTCACATTTCCTATCAAAACCTTGTAGCAGTATGTCAGCTTGTTTCTTTCAGAGGCCTTTTGTTGAATGTTAAAGTTGAGTTAAAAAAATAGGAACAACATCATTGATTATGTATTTGATAGAAATAAACAAATAAGAAATTTCCTGAGATTTTCCAAAAATATTGGAAGGCTGATGTCCTTTTCTATTATGTTTATTTCAAAAGGGTTAGATAAAAATTACCAATACTATAAAAAGCATAAATATTTCAAAATTGTAGTGCAGTGAAAGAAAATAAACCCGAAAAGCAATCTAGATGAAAGACAGAATTTCAGCTGTTTGTCAGCTCAGTTTGGACATTATAAACATTGTGACCCTTACAATCTCAAAGTACATTTAGTAGGGTTTCATATGGACCATGTTGTATTTAGTCTAAGGCTACATACTTGATTCCTAGATCAGTTTTCTGTCATATAAACGCTGCAGCTTGATGTAATGAAATGTTTTATGCCTAGACTTTATGACTAGCTAAAGAGAAACTTTAAATTCTTATCCATTTCCCCTCCCCACTTGGCTATTTATAACTGTAAGTTTTCCATTTTTGTTGGGTGTCATATTTAATATTGAAGGGTTTAGCCTTTCATGCTCTGTAAAGATGAATTAAAGCCATATTTTTGATACTGTTACATTAATATTTTTTTCTCTAACCTAGCTGCCATTTACTTGAAGAACATGGTGACACAGTACTGGCCGGACCGAGAACCTCCACCTGGAGAAGCAGTATTTCCATTCAACATTCATGAAAATGATCGCCAGCAAATACGTGATAACATTGTGGAAGGAATAATTCGGTCTCCAGATTTAGTGAGGTCTGTTATCTACGAGATTAGTAGGAAGCACAAAATACATGGATTGAGGGGAGTGGAGGTTGGTTTTATCACCAGCCTCTAGTTTGGTTTTTTAAAGAGATAAAGTAATGAAGATGGACACTGAAAGAATATTTTTTTACTTATTTGTCTTGGCATTTGTAATCCTTTGCAGTATTTTGGAAAAGATTCAGTTGCCTTAAGTTGCCACAAAAAGAGTTAATGCAAAACTCATACTCAACTAAAATTATATAAATTCCCACGATGTAAATAACTTATGTTCTTAGTTACGATTTCCTGACTTTTGACTGTCTGCTTTTCTTTTTCCTAACATAGGGAAATTGACTTCTGGGAGATTTAACTTAACATTTTTCTTAACACTTTACCTATCTTTTATTCATTTTTATGAACTGAGTATCTTTTCCTTTGGAGAAGACAGGACAGAGTAGGTACAAACTAGAAGAATTGTCTCTGGTTTTTCAAATTCAGATTAGATGCTATAAAGCAGCTCTGTTCAGTAGAACTTTCTGCAATGGTGGAAATCTATGTCTACACTGTCCAGTATTTAGCCACGTGGCATACTTGGACGTTGAGTACTTGAAATGTGGCTAGTATAACTGAGGAGCTGAAGTTTTAATTTAATTTTGATTGAAGTGTGTGCATGTAGCTAGTGTTTGCCCCTATCTATTGGATAGCACAGCTATAGAGTCATAAACATTTTGCACTAAAATAAGATAAATAAATTCTTTCAACATGACCTAGTAATTAGGTTTCTTTTGAAAAATGAGGAGGGAAATAGGTGAAACAGGTAGGGGAATGAAATGGATTAATGTCAAGAGATTAGATATAACTTTTTCCCTGGGTGTCTAATGTACATTATGACATAAACAGGAGAAAGGGAAGAAAGTGTGAGGGGAACAGTGAGGAAGGAGAGAAAAACATTGAACTCCTCTTTGTGTAGTTATTTTGTGAGTGAAGAGGAGAAAATGGGTGTACTCATTAAAGAAAACCATTATTCTCATTAGTTGCTCAAATGCCAACATGGCAGTGACTCCCCTGGCAAGTGTATCCATTTCTTGTCAAAATCTTTACATGTTCAGATCTCTCTGAATCTTGCAGTGCCTCTACACAGCAGTGTGTGAAAGGATGGCTGTTCATAGCAGTCCTTTGCTTGGTTGGAATGAGAAAGGATTGGGAAGGTCAACCTGAAGATGAAATTTTAAAAAATGAAAAATCTGTTTTATTGCACCCAAATATGACCTATTGGTTATTTAGGAACAGCTGCTGGTGGCACAGGAGAAACCTTTATCTTTTTAGACAGTTCTTTATGCCCTTGTTTCTTCTGTGTCCTGAAGGCTTAACTGTAATCACTCTTGAAAAAATATTCTCAAAGTTTATTTATTTATTTATTTATTTTTTCCCAAAGTTTATTTAAGAGTATTGCAAAGGAAATTGTTCAAATAGTTTCGGTAACATAAGGAAAAGACATTATTTTGTTTATTTCATTTCAAAGAATCCAAGTTATTGGCTGTTCAACTCAACACACACACTTTTCCTTTATTCACTGTGGATCTTAATTTAGCCAGGTTTACTTTCTAACCTTTGGCAAATGACCACGTAAGGACATATTATCGATAGTTTGTGGAGGAGGTTTTTTTTTCCCTTGTTTTCTTTTCAACACCAATTACAGTTGGGATCCCGTTGAAGAAATGATTACTGACCTAAGTGTTCTGACATCGTATCTTTTATTATTTAACTTTGTCCTTTTATTAAAGGGATTCCTTTTTTTTCTTTTATGGTTTTCCCATGGCTTTTTCCTTTATATCTTTGGAAATAGCTCTTAGATTTCCTCTTCAAGAATTGCAAGCTTGTGTCTTACACTCAGAAACGAAATTTAGCATCTCAGGAAGCTTTGATAGGTGCAGCATACTGTGTTGACTGTTAATTGATAATGGATGGTTCAAGGTTTTGGCTCACAGAAATTCTTCCCACCATTATGTAGGCCTCCATTTTACATACTTTGACCATTTTTAGGTTGTTTGTCCAGTTGAAATGATACAGTACTTTCTTTGTTTTGTTTTGTTTCTCCATTAGGATATGATAACCAAAATACTGGGAAGTTTTGCAATGCCGAGGTGGATTCATTGTCTTTCTTTTTTGGAAAATTTTTATGAATTTGATTTTAAATTCATTTGTTTTTCAAAGCTGTATTTAGGATAAGACCATTTGAAAAGTTTTGTTTATTTTAGGAAATCACCTGTTCTGTTTATTTTCAGTAAGTTGAGCTACTGAGGAGGTTTTTCTTTATGGGACTGCTCTTTGTCCTCCCACCCCAGGTATATAACTATATAATGTAGGTAAATAGGAGTTAGAGTGCTTTTATGTAAAATATTAGAGGTATTTGCAACCTGGTATTTATAACTACTTAGATTTTTGGACTTTTTCCCCCCACCTTATAGAGTCCAGTTAACAATGTGTCTCCGTGCCATCATTAAATACGATTTCCCTGGTCACTGGCCAGCAGTTGTCGACAAGATAGGCTATTACTTGCAATCACAGAGCAGTGGAAGCTGGCTTGGCAGTTTATTATGTCTGTATCAACTGGTGAAGACATATGAGTAAGTTGATTTCTATTGGTTGAAAAATACCAGCCTTCTGTTACTTAGAAAGAACTAAATTTCATAGAGGGGTCTGTTTTGGGTATTCTGCAGAATCAGGTTATTGGCAAATGCTGGGTTAAGCACAGTGAAACATAAACATGTTTACTACAGTTACTCAAAGAACCTTTCATCTGCCAGTGTATATTGCTCATCCCTGAGGCCGTGATATGATAATGTAGTGGTTCTCAAAATTATTTGTTCGTTTCAAAGGACCATTTACCGTTTTTCCCTAAAAATAAGACCTAACTGGACCATTAGCTCTAATGCATCTTTTGGAGCAAAAATTAATATAAGACCCGGTATTATATTTATTATATTATATTAATTATATTATAAGACCCGGTCTTATTTTACTATAACATAAGAAATAAGATTTTTGTTCCAAAAGATGCTTTAGAGCTGATGGTCCAGCTAGGTCTTATTTTCGAGGAAACATGGTAATAGCATTGCTTTCTGGTTTCTAAGAGGATTTCTACTTGTACATGCAAATCCTTTAACTTTTCTTTTTAAAAACCAGTTAGTTCATATTCTGTAGAATTTTTAGAAGATATTTTAGATTTGTAGCAATTCATGTACTCTAAGAGCACCTAAGTTTGTAAACTATTCTAATTTCTCAATAGTGGATAGAAGAAATATTTCCCCCCCACATATTATTTGTTACAATAGGAATGTCTATTTAAACAGACTTATCAACTTGTATTTTATAGGAAGAATTGTGGAATGATGAAAAAGTAGTAGAAAAATGTATTTAGGAAAGTTATAAAATAGTCTTGGATTCTTTTAAACTAGCCTAATTCTTTCTAGAAAGACTTTAGGCATTCTGCCTAAAATGGGAATGTGCTCTTTTAAAGTTTCTTCTAAGTTTATTTTAACAATCCAAGCAAGTTGTAAGCCAATGGTTGGAATGTTTTTGTTTTGTTAGCTTTATGTAGTTTAAAAAATGTGTTTTTTCATTCATTACTTATAGCTCTTCTGTAGGGGGAGAAATTATTTTTCTTCTTTGTCTTTGCTCATGTAGATATAAGAAAGCAGAAGAAAGAGAACCTCTTATAGCAGCAATGCAAATATTTCTCCCTCGTATTCAACAACAAATCATGCAGCTCCTTCCTGATTCCTCGCATTATTCTGTTTTACTACAGAAACAGATTCTGAAAATCTTTTATGCACTTGTTCAGGTAAGTTTCTATTGCAGAAGATAAATATGGGGACTTATTTTTCTGCCTGACACGTGGAAAGTGCTCAATAAGTCAATTACTGTTAAAAATTATTATATATTCTCACATAATATTTCTTAAAAGAAAACTTCTTATGATAGAACAGGCTCACAGACATTAATTTGATTGTCCAACGTTATCTGAGTAGCAGAGCTGAGATCCAGTGTTTGTATTCCTTTTATTCCAGTGTCTGAACTGCTGGGTATGGAAAAACCAGGGTTGTTAACTGCCCTGAAGCCTGATTACTTGCCTGATCTGTCCATAGCATTCTGCCTATGGATTAGTTATGATTGTAGGAGAAGAGGAAGGAGAAGAAGAGAGTTCTTCTTTATTGGGAATTCATAGTTCTGGTAGTTTCTTTGCATTTGACCTCATTTAAAGCTAAAAAAGATTTAGTGCCTCATTTTCCTTTATTTAAAATGCTTCCTTTTTCTTATCTGGAAGATATAAAGAATAGTAATATGGGAACCTAAAATGTAATTAGAAGATGATGGAGAAAGGAGTATTTTAAATATAAAAGTATTTAAAATTTAATCCTTGAAAGACATAGATAAATTATTTAGATATGAGTAGAGGAAGAATAATTATTGTCAGTCTAAACTGTTTGATGATGAATGAATTAAACCTCTCTTACATGCTTTTTAGTTAAATTAGTCATTGCAAGAGGGCATGTCGAGCTAGAGAGCCAAGATAGTTTGGTTTTATTCTTGGCTTTATAGATGACTTAAGTACTTTTGTAGTGTTTTTGAATATTTCACTTCAATAAAGATTTATACTTTTAGCCTCATCTTTTAAACTTTTTAATAATTAAGAGACAGTTTGAGGTAGATTTTTTTTTCAGCTCAGCTATTTTTGGTGGAGAGAGAAGAGGGAAGGAGGCAAATCTGAGAAGAGAGAAGAAACTGGTATACTAGGAAAATATATTCCCTCACTTTTTTTTTTTTTTAAAGTAATAGGGAAGGAAGATTCCTTTGCTTTTTTATTAAAGCACTGTTCAGAAATTTTCCTCAGGAGAATCATTTTACTCTGAGGCAAACATTTTTTAATCAGTGAGATGTTTTGCCATTAGAAATAGTAATACCCCATTTATGCAGAGGTCAGATTTCCTTTTCCCATTGGGAGAAGCATAGCCAGGAATCTGGAAGTAAGACAGAGGCTGATGAAATAATTTTCCTAAAGCCTCTACTTCTACTTGATTTGCTAAAAGGGCAAAATCTAAAATGTTTTCTCTTGGGCGGCCGGTTGGCTCAGTTGGTTAGAGCACAGTGCTCATAACACCAAGGTCACAGGTTCGATTCCCACATGGGCCAGTGAGCTGCACCCTCCACAACTAAATTGAAAACAATGGCTGATGGGTCCTGGAAAAACACACTGTTCCCCAATATTCCCCAATAAAAATAAAAATAAAATAAATAAATAAAAATAAATGTTTTCTCTTAACATATTCATGCTAAAACCTAAAAAAACAATGAAAAACCTTAGAATTTTAAACCATTTTGGTAATCTGTTATATGCCACTAAAGTAATAATGCCAACACTCTCTCTGGAAATGTTGGAAGCAAAAATTTAGGCTTTAAGAGGCGCAATTACAGTGATAATGTAAGTAAAAAGTAATTATCTGGCAATTTGGGAAAAGGTAAAAAAATTTATGTTTTCAAAAGTCTGATACCATTAAAATTGACTTTGTCTAAGTAGCATTTATTAAATATTCATTGTGTACAGGACATTTGGCTATTTCATACATAACTTCAGGACTCAGTTTGTCCAAAAGTGAACTCATTGTCACTCTCCCCCAACTCTGAGCCTGCTCCTCCTCTGTTCCCTATCTCAAGCCCAAATGACTTCCCAAATTGTACTTTAGAATGAAGTGTGAACTTCTTAACATGGCTTACAAAACCCTTCATCTTACCCATCACTTTATCTTTTACCATTCTTACCTTTGAGCTTTACACTCCAGCCATACTGAAATTCTTTCAGCTTCATGAATAGGTCATGCTCTCTTTTCTGAGCCTTTAAAATACTGTATTTCTGCCTGGGCCACTCTTCTTCCCCTTTACACCCTGGCTGATTTGTGCTCTTTCTCCAGGTCTCAGCTTGCATGCCCTTCCTCCAGAAAGTGTCCCTGATACTACCAGGCTGGATGAGGTGGTCCTCCTGTGTTCCTTTATCAATATTGTGCTGCTTAAATGTACACTCTATCACATCATGTTGCAATTCTTTGTCTATATATGTTTTTCTCCCCCATCTAGAGTGTAAGCTTTGTGAGGACAGAGACTATATCTCTTACTTATCATTAAGTCCTTAGCATGTGGCAGGTTTTGGAATGCATGGATGCATAGGTGCTGTGCCTCATTTCCTGTAACTCACAGTGTAGCAAGGGGGACCCACAGTAATACAGTGGCTGTGGTATTATGTGTAATACTTCAGACTGTGGTAGTATGCCACAGTGATGAAATACTGTGGGCAGTAATTGAAAAAATGTTTCATGAGGTAAAGATTTTCATTAAAGTGGTTAAAATGAGTTCTCACCTCAAAAAAAGGTAATTATGAGAGGTGATAGAAGTATTATCTTATTGTGGTACTAATTTCACAGTCTATACACGTATCAAATCATCACATTGTGTACCTTAAATTTACACAATATTATACGTCAACTATCTCAATAAAGCTGGGGGGGGGAGAAGTAGTTAAAATGAAAAGTTTGACCAAAGGGTAAATGGTAAAAACCACTTATCTAAAATTTCATGCTGAATAAGTGAGACCTTAACTGTATTAAAAATACTTTTTCATTTTAAAAAGTAGCCCAGAGAAACAAGTCATAGCATATATACTTCTATATTTTAAAAATTTAATTTACATGCTTTATAGATCTATTTTAAATTAAATTTTGAACCATATGAAATTATTATTTCATAGTCAAATGTGAGCCATTTTATATAGTTCAACCTTCTAATATAGATGAAATTGCTGATTTTCTTGGAGGAGAGGAATTACTGTTTGATGATGTTATTCTTTTGTTTTCAGTATGCATTGCCTCTTCAACTGGTGAATAACCAAACCATGACAGCATGGATGGAGATCTTTCGAACTATTATTGACAGGACAGTTCCTCCTGTAAGAAACGGCTTCTGTTCCTAAGAAAAATTGGGATTGGGTTTAGAATATTTGTGGTAGACTGATTTATTAGCCTATTTGGAAAGAAAATTACAATTATAATAAAAATAATATGTAATTATTTTTAGAAAGTTCAGATAAGTAAAACTAATAAAATAATAACTATATTTAATCCTAAAAATGATAAAAAGCATTTTTAAAAATTGGTATTTATTCCTCTAGCCTTTTTTTCTCTGTGTCTATATACTTTATTTATAAAAATGGTATACTTTTTTATAATTATGAATATCATTTCTGTTGGTTGCTTCATTTGCTGGATGTTTAGGTTTAGTTTTTTTAGTGTTTTAGCTATAAGGATGTAGTAAAATTTTTATGTACACACATCATTATTTTCCTTGGATAGACTTCTAGAAGTATTTAAGGATTTGGCAGATCTTGCAAAAGTGCTCTCCAGAAACATTGCCCTGGCTTGTACTTTAATAAGCAGTGACTGAGAATATCTCTTATATAAAATTCTGTTTGCCAGTTTGATAGGGGGAAAATGGTGAATCATTTTTATCTGCAATAACAATGGTTTATTTCACCTATCAAATTAACTGAAATAACGAACCAAATTAACTAAATTAAAAATATCAAATGTTTTAAAATTTAAACTTGTCTTCAAATGTGCAGTATTTTTTTCTTTTATTCATTTCTTGGGACAAATTACATTAAAGTTTAATTTATTTACATAAATGCACAGAACTTAGTGAACAATTCAGTGAATTTTGACAAACATACACTTGTGTTACTATCAAGCAGATCAAGATATAGAACCTTTCTGTCAGGCCAGAGTTTCTTCAAATGACATGATATTTTGTTTTTGTTTTCTACTTATTTGGGCCTTTTGAAGTTAGGAGGTAAATGTAAACAACAACATTGGTTAATTGAAATTTGCTTTGCTTATTTAATTCCTACCTACCACTCTATAAGAGGGAATTTACATCTGTGTGGCAATCTAAATTCACAGTTAATATCACTTAATCTAGATGATGATTTATTCTGCCTTTGTCATTCACATAAATCCTTTTATTATGGAGAAATTTAATCTGGGTGTTTTTGTCCTTTTAGGAGACCCTGCAAATTGATGAGGATGATAGACCAGAATTAGTCTGGTGGAAGTGTAAGAAGTGGGCACTACATATTGTAGCTCGTCTTTTTGAACGGTAATTCTGTTTATTAGATTTACAATCTGATGGTCAGTATCTCAGTATGGGATATAATAAAATTGGATACTGTGTTTCCCCGAAAATAAGACCTAGCCGGACCATCAGCTCTAATGCGTCTTTTGGAGCAAAAATTATTATATAAGACCCGGTATTATGTTATATTATATTATACCCGGCATTATATTATACCTGGTCGTATTTTAAAATAAGACTGGGTCTTATATTAATTTTTGCTCCAAAAGAGGCATTAGAGCTTATGGTCCGGCTAGGTCTTATTTTTGGGGAAACATGCTAGATCCCTTGATGTGCCATAGTATGTGATTATTTGTCTTTAGAGCCATAGAGGGCAAAAAGTCACCCTCTATTTGTTTTAAAGTAGGCCTAACTGTGATCATTGACTTTGAGATCATAATGAGGTGGTCGGTCTTCTCTGAATTGTTCTATTCTTTTGTAAAAAGAATGGAGAAGTGACATTGTTAAACTCATTGGAAATATCCAGGAATTGTACAAGAAGGAGCTCGGCCATTCAAATTTACTTATAGAAGCATTTATTAAAGAAATATATATATCAGATAAAACAGTTTTATTTGTAATATTTGTCCTTTTTGAGCTCTTGACTAAGTAGGTGGAAGCCTCTCTGAAATTTTAACTATGACCCAGAATCTAAATACAGCTCATCATGATTTCATTATGGAATTTGTGAAAAAAGAGGAAAGTTTTCAACAAGGCACTGTATTTAAACTTGTGGACATGCTTGTTTTTAAAATTCTTGGTATTTGAACACTTTTTTCTTTGTATTTTAAGATATGGAAGCCCAGGAAATGTCACAAAAGAATACTTTGAATTTTCTGAATTCTTTTTGAAAACCTATGCAGTAGGAATTCAGCAGGTAATAAACTTTTATGCTTTTCACATAGAAAGACAGTTACTACTGACAGTAGTTAAGTCATTTCTATCCATTTAAACATAGGTTGCAAACATATTAATACGATATGTATTTATAGAGCAGTTCTGGGAATCTAATATAGTGCGATCAGTTTTAGAACCAAGTGGCCTAGGGCAGCTACCACAAGAAGTGACTTTCCAGACTCCTAGAGGCCGGATTCAATCAAACCTTTTAAGATTTTTGACACTGGTATAGCAATCACCAGTATTAAACTGGGTTCTTTTATTAACTCTATGATCTCTTATGAGTTTCTTATTAGAGAATAAGAAACTCTTTGAGCCTCACCTCTTTGTTCCAGTCTTTTTATGTCAGAAGGATTATAGAATACATATCGATCTATTTCCAAAGGAGTTGAGCTCAGAAGTTAAGACCTCCAGCTGAGAACTTAAACATTTTTTGCGGAAGTTTGGAACCATTCTATACAGTGGAAATTAGGAGTTCTTGAGAAATAATCTAGGTTGATATTAATATTTAAAAACTTGGGCATGAAGATTGGTTGGTGTGTGTTGCCATTTGAATCATGTTTATATTTCAGCAAATAAAATTTGCTATTGAGCACCCTCTGTGTTAGGACCATATTGAAGAAGCAAAGATCAATCATAGTACAAGGCTTTAATGATAGAGAGGGTGTTTCTAGATTTTTATAATATTATGCAGATTAGTCTTCTTCATTGTCAGTGATATAGTTAAATACTTCAAACCTGTAGTCTTAGAATACTTCCTTTCATAGATTATCATTTTGTTTACTATCATTTTATGGATTATCATTTCTAAAAAGTACCTTGCAACAGTTCAGGAAAGCTATGGCTGTAATTTTCTCACAAATTATTTTGTTGGCCTGTGAGGCAGTCTGTAGGAAAAAGTAGTGAGTAATGAATAAAATTATATGTCCAGCAATTCACTATGGATATTAACATAATCAGGAAGATGGTCAGCATTGTCTTCTGCTCTTTCCACTGCTGTTAAACCCATTAAACATCCTAAAGTTGATGCCTTCTTGAAATGTGTTCAGTAGAGTTTTTCCAGTGTCCGTGAATTTCATACCATCGCATCCATGTCATAAACTTTGTACCTTGGTTATTTAAGATATATATTCCTAGTGTTTAAAAATAGCTTTCTTTTCAAACACTTTTCTTTTATTTAGTCTTATATCTCATCTCCCACCACTTTGTATGAGCCCCAACTGTATTAGGAAGAATCGTGTTCAATAGCATCCATTTTTACCCTGCATTGCAGAAGGGCGTCTAGGTGAGGGTAGGACTTCTGACCACTTTATAAACCTGAATTTTACGTAACTTGAACTGAATTTACGTTCTGAATTTACAAATTCAGTACATGTTTTGAAAGAACTCTTTTTATTTATTCAGCAGTTCAGTTATAAGCTTGTTGTAGTGAAGAGCTCTGGAGATGAGGAATTACAAGACTGGGCCTTTGTTGTAGTGCCACCTCTGACTGAAGGCCCTGGGGACAATCATGGCTTCTTCGGGCATGGTTCTCTCCTTATAAACAATCTTTTTTTCCAATCAATTAAAAAAAATAACTTCTCCGTTTTGTGTTATGTTTACAAAGACTTTCTGTAGTCTAAGATTATAAAATAAAATTCTTCCAGGTTTTCTTCTAGGAATTTCATGCTTTCTTTTTTGTTATTGTTATTGAAATATGTCCCTTCTGGAATTTCTTTTGGTATGATGTTTAGTTAGCGAACCAACTTCTTTTTTTTTTTTTCAGATGGCTAATTAGTTGTCAGAATACTACTTTTTGGATCACTTACTGTTTCTCTTTCAATGTGAAATGCACCATGTTATCAAATATTAAAATCTGTTTGTGATATCTGTTGCTTGTTTTCAGTGTTCATTTATCCAAGTCTGTTGTTGTTATTATTTTTTAACAGCAGTCTTAATTTATTTGAAGAGCTAGTATGTAGAATTAGTGTAGACTTACTCTGAGTTCTACAGGTTAGAAGTAGGAAATGACTTGAAATTATAGTGAGACAGTCTTCAGTTCAATATCAGATGGACCTATCTAATAATTAAATCTTGCCATGAGCGTTCTCACAAAACATTGATTTCCCTAAAAATCTGTTAGTCTTTGTCTTTATGGATCTGGGTTTTATATGCCTAAAGTGCCCCTCCTTTTCACCTTAAAATTGTTCATGTTCTCCTATATTTTCTCTTTCTATTTTCCTATAGGTACTGCTAAAAATTTTAGACCAATATAGACAGAAAGAGTATGTAGCCCCCCGTGTTCTTCAGCAAGCATTCAACTATCTCAACCAAGGAATTGTTCATTCTGTAACGTGGAAGCAGATGAAGCCACACATACAGGTTAGTGTCAGGGAGCAGTTTTCCAAAGTTATGCTCTGGTTAAATTAGGTTTTCCAGGCAAAGTAAATGTTACTAATTCCATATTTTATATTAAGTATATTTTTATTTCCATTTCCATTATTAATTTTAAATATGTGCAGTCTTGTATCTGATACGAAGGGCTTGGAAATTTAAATATGTGAGAAGAGTGAGAACTTCAAGTTTTATGAGTTGGAAGACTTGGATTCAGTTGATCTTGCTTAATTGTTTATTCGAAGGTAGAATTCAGAAATAAAAGGTTGTTAAAGAACAAATGAGAATGAAAAATTATGAACCATTAATAAATAATTTTTTATTTTCATTCAGATAATTTGGGTAATTCAAAGATGGTATTGCTCTTAAACTGTAAATTTTTTTTTGCTTTTAAACTAAATTCTTAAATTTTCTAATCTAAAATGCTATCTAAAAAGGAAAATAAATTCTTTTTCTTTGTCTTTGGTGTCCAGGATAAAATTTGTTTAGTGTTTTCTTATTATAGGTCTTACAAATATAGTATCTTTTGCATTGTTTTCTGTGGCTATCTTAATATTTACCTAATCTCTTGGATAAAATAGGGATCATTTATTTGCAGTTTATAAAGACACTGATTTACTTACTGTGTTCCTGTAAATGAAATTGTGATAGCATTTTCCCTTCTAGTTGGTGCCTTTGGCCTTATTTTTACATGGCTGTAATGTACCAATAAGAAAACGCCAATCCTTTTTTCTCCTAGAAATATTTAATTTATTTAAGAGATGATCCTGTTCTTACTTATGTAATTGTTAGAGCACAGAAGGTCTTAGCAGAGCATTAGGAGCAGTGTATATAGAGGCTATTAGATGTAGATTTTTCTTTTCCCCCTGAAACTTGCATTTGTAGAGTAAGAAATTAGGTTTTTGAAAATGGAAGAAGAAAAGAAAATTTGAATATTGTTGATATGTTGACATTTAGGACCAAAACGGAAATATAAAAATGTTCACAATAAGAAATATAATAGTAAATGTAACCTTGGTTTGATATTTATTTCTCTTCCTTAAAGAATCAAGGTATGTTTAATATTGATTTGTCACTAAAACTTGATTATCCCTGCTGTTGCTTCAAAGAATAGCATTTACATTTAACTCTTTCTCTATATCTTTTATCAATTGTTATTTAAAAACAATCTTATGGTTTAATAGATTTCCCTCACCCTCTCCCTGCCCTCACCGTAGGCTCTTGCTTTCCTGCTTTCACCTTAGCCAATGCAAGCTGAACACAAAGATTAATATAGCAGTTTGGAAAACTAATGTCACAAAAGCTGTCAGTAAATACATCATTAGTATTTCCCAAATTTGAAGACGATACCCGTTTGTTGTTTTGTTTTTTTCCCTTCTTAGAACATCTCTGAAGATGTGATTTTTTCTGTGATGTGTTATAAAGATGAGGATGAAGAGCTGTGGCAAGAAGATCCATATGAATATATAAGGATGAAATTTGGTAATCAAGATGATTTTATTCCTCATCAGTTCCTGGATATGTAAAGTAATAGAACTAAATTCATATTTTTAAGCAGATTTTATTACTTTGTTAAATTCCCAGAGTTCTACTTTGCATGATAAACTCTGAAACTCAGTGGAGTTTGATGTTCTTTTGAACCAATGGACTTGAGACCTTTGGGTGTGGGAGATGGAAAGCCGCTTTGTTCATTCCTCTTGTGGGTGTATGGTGAAGCAGTCATGGAGCCATCTGTTAACTTTTTCCATCTGAAAAGAGTTATGACGCTGGCCCTTTTCTGTGCCTTTTGGGATACCCATTCGTAGATTGGGTTGTGCTCAGTCTAGGAGACCCTTGGATTTCTGCATATTTTAGGAGCACCTCAATTTAGTTTTCCTCCTTATCCTAGAGATTAAGTATTCCACAAAGGAATGAGATTACCTGCAATGGCCCCACTGTGTGGCTCAGTTCTCTGGGGGTCCTTTTAGCTTAGATTTTCCTGGAAGCTATTGAATTATGTAGATTGCCAGAGTTCATTCCCATTTAGCCCCGGTTTGAATCAATTGCTTCAGGGAATACTCAGGCACTTAACACAGCAAAATGTTATGTGTGCACCTCTTTTTCTCCTACAACTTAGAGCTTTCTGAGGTCAGGGGCTTTATCTTACTTATTTGTTTTATTTTGCATTCTCCATCCCTTCTACACCTCTACATTCTTCTACTAGTGTTTGGCTTTAGTCTTCAATAAGCGTTGAAATAAATAACTGATAAAACTAGCACTGTCCAAGGCATGCTGAAGGTGCTGTCGTAACAGTGCTTTTTCCTTGTTGGGCCAGGTGTCTCTGGCTACTTGAGTTAAACCTGCTGGTATAGATGCTAGATTATTGGACTATGTTGTTTTTACAGTTCTTTGTGTTTAGTATTATTTGATTCAGGAAGTGAGGAAGTGTCTCTTCTCTTGGAGACAAAGTACCGGAAAAGCAAATGAATGAGAAACAACGTTTACCATTTGCTTTATCCCTCCATTCTACAGTTTCCTTTTGAAAATCGTTACACCTGGGCATGATTTATTATTTCCTCTTACTAGTCCTTTTGCTTTCCTAGGAGCAGAATGGTTAGCCAATCTTCTGTCTTTTTCAAGGCATTCTTTTAATATTTAGGTTTTTTTCTAATACCTGTGTTCTTTGTAATGTGCACAGTATTTGTTTAGCTTTCAGAAAACTACCATTATTTCTCTTATTCTTCATATCAAGTAAGATAGTGTCCCGGTTTTTAGAAATAAAATAATTAAGAGCTGTGAGTGTTGATTGGCAGAATTTACATTTTATTGATTAAAAGAGAATATGGATAACTCAAGACTAGCCGAAGTACTTTTTCCTTAACCACTTCCTTCTCTGGACTAGAGTACAGTGACTATTGTTTGATACGTATGTTTTACTTTTGGATAACTACAGGGAAGAACAATTATGGCAGTACTTTTCTTTTTATGTTTTTGTCACTTGCAATTATTTGTATGAACAAACCCTTCCTATCTAAATGTATTGACTGATGTTAATAATAAAGTTTTTAGATTTGGTGAAAAGTACAAGAGCTTTTTACTTGTACTTAGATTTGGTAAAAAGTACAAGAGCTTTGATGTTAAGGCAGACTGAACGCTGGCTTGTTGCTTACTCGTGTGACTGTGGACAAATTATATAACTTCTCTGAGATGCAATGTTTTCAGCTATAAAATGGGCAATGGTAATAGTGCTGGATGGATAAGGTGGGATAATGCACATAAGTAACTGCTTTCACTGCTTAGCATACAATACCACATGCTTGTAAAATCTTCGTATAGTGCCTGGTACAGAGTAAGTACTCACAAAATGTTAGTTATTAGTATTACAATGTTTGCATTTTATATTTTCAGGCAAAGACTTAGGTTTTGTTTTAGTTTTATATTTAAATATGGACATATCAGATACTTCTCAAGTTTTCATAGTCTTGTATAAAACTGCCTGTTCTGAAATATGAAAATGTTCATGTAGTTAAGTGACATGTTTTAAATAGGTGTATTTGCAACAAATACCCATTGAGTACCTGCTAAACCTACCTGTTGACAGAGCCAAATGCTGTCCTAGTAGTCCCTTAAGACTTTTACACTTCCTGGTTCCTCTGCTTAGAGAGCTTTATCTTTAGATTTCCATGTAGAGATTTCTCCCTGATTCATTCAGTTTCTGCCTAAGTATTACTTACCTTCATGGAAAATTGGAGAGGCTTTCCTGATACCCTGTTTAAACTAGCACCTCACACTCTCTCTTTCTCTGTACCCTGTTGTACATTTGTTCTTAGCCAGACCTATTGTGTGTGTGTGTGTGTGTGAGTGTGTGTGTGTGTATGTGTGTGTGTAATGTTTCTTTCTCTCACCTCTTAAGCTCCATGAGAACCTTATTGTTTGATCTTTGTGTCCCCCAGAGCCTAGAACAGTGCCTAGCACATAGCAAGCACTAAATACATTTTTGTTGTTTTTTGATAGAGATAAAGCACTTTTCTTGTCCTCAGACAAAAGATATGCCTACAATGTATTGTTTCCTTTAATATGATTGTTTAAAGGGACAGCCTATAGAGTTTGATAAATACTTTTGTGCATGAAAGCACTGATACATCCTTAGCTTTTTTATGCTGTAAACCAGTGTCATATGTAGACTTTTTTATTTCTTGGTTTTGGAATAGTAACTAATCAGGTTTAAAATCTATAGTAAGTAATTGCATTTTTACTAACATGGTTTAACCTTTTAAAATCTTAGATATTTTTGAAGATTATGCTTCTCCTACCACAGCAGCCCAGACTCTCTTATATACTGCTGCAAAGAAAAGAAAAGAGGTATATAGTTATTCTTTTTAAATCCAAAACTGAAAAGTGGCCTGTGTTGATTTGACACTGTAATATAACCCTAGTATTTGAAAAATTGTATTATTAGCTATAATCTGTCACTTCAAGAATATTTTTCTGTCCTAATAAGGGAAAATGGTTGTTTTCTTTTGTTAATTATAATTGCTTGGTAAAACACAGTAAAATGGCTTTAATTTTGAAAATTTGTGCATCATATTTAATACTATAGTAAGTCAATGAAAGCTAATCTAGACTAAAATGGATTTTTCTATTTCTTTAGGTATTGCCCAAAATGATGGCATTCTGTTATCAAATCCTAACAGACCCGAGCTTTGATCCTAGGAAGAAAGATGGAGCCCTGCATGTGATTGGGTCCCTAGCTGATATTTTACTGAAGGTTAAGCTACTGAAAATTTAATTTACTTAAAACTGTGAAGCACAGGCAAATGAGAGAATATGAAAGTTATGGGTAATTTAAAGCTAGAGACTGCTTCTGCGTAATTGAGTTGACTGTAAATATCCTTTTTTCTGCCACCTGTTTCTTTAGTTAAAATGAACATTTGACAAATAAAAATTTGACAGTTTTTCAGTATGAAACTGTTGCTGCATAAGAAAGGAATATTAAGTGACTATTTCAACAAAAATCAATCAGTATATCAAATTATATTTAAGGTACTATTTCTGACTTGTTTTAAAACATGCAATATGTAGGTCAAGTAATTTTACAAAATTGTAAATAGAAGGAAGTATAAACCATAATATATTTTATTAGGATGTGATTTTTATATATGATAAAGACATTAAATTGAAATTTAATTTCTATTTTCTAACAGAAAAGTTTATTCAAGGACCAAATGGAGTTGTTACTGCAGAATCATGTATTTCCATTATTATTATCTAACCTGGGATATCTTCGAGCTAGAGTAAGTTTTCCATGTTTCCATTATGTATCTTAAAATCTTCATTTGTAAGGTCATTATTGAATTAAGTGTTTCTGGATAAATTGACATATACTGGCTGAAATGAAGTCAATTAGAATGTCCCTATGGTCATTCTAAATAAAGAATAAGCTGAATAAAGAGCGGACTAGTAAGTAAAGGGATTTATGGATTTTAATTCCAGCTGGTTTCATTTTTCACCCTAGCCTCACTTGTTCCATATGTAAAACATGCCGTGCAGGGGATGCTGTTACGGCAATGATACGATCTCAGTTCATAAACTGATTAATTTTCAGAGTCCAAAAACGGCATGAAATTCTAGTTTGGCTAAAAACTCGATTATGATTTCTAGTATATTAGGTACATAGGCCTTAGTAAAATGGAGAAAATAAGCCATGTAAACTTATTTGTGCTCTAAGTGTACATTGCTTCTGGAATCAGTGTGGAGAAATAAAAATAGACCTTTAATTCGAGAGCCTAGTATGTATCTTTATAACTATGTCAACACACAAAAAAATGTCTTGCTAAAATCAACATATATTAAAAATGCCTTATACACTCGAAGCATTTTACAAACAGAAATCGTCACCGGAGAAATATTTGGGCAAATGTAGATGAGAGGTGCTGAGGGCACAGAACTGCTCATAGGTAGGCTGCTATCCTTGGCAGGCTGTGTGAATTGTATTCTCTTGCTGAAAGTTTGTGGTAATGCAAATGAATTATTGTTGATTGTGTTTTATGTACTTACAGAATTTTAAAAAGTAATAATATGATTCTGTGGTCTAATAGTTTAAAATTTGGTAATCTATTACAGGATTTAAACTTCTTCATACCTTATGACTGAAAAAAAGGAAGTTTGCTAGGCCAGTTAGTGTAAGGGAAAATAATACTTCATTTGTTTGCTGGTAAAGGCCAGCAAATGAATGTCAAACATTGCTTTGTAGTAGCGTTTTACATATAAATAATAAATTAGTTGTGAATCATAATATTTACTGAAAGTGTAAACAGGCCTTATTTTTTAAGAGACACTTAAACTTGGCTCTGTTTTCTTTTTCCTGTGAAAAATACTATCGTAGATAGGTAATTTAGAAGTAATAGAACTGTATTTTAATAAAAAGACTGGGAAATCCATAAGTTAGCATCTACAGTTAATATGCTACTTCCAAAAACAAATAGTACTGGGTAGAATTAATGGTATTTCTCTTAATGAGAAGTTCTTGTGTGCACGACTTTATTACAGAATGCCATAATCCTAATAGTTTCCTACTTGCTTTCTTCTTATAGTCCTGTTGGGTGCTTCATGCATTTAGTTCTTTGAAGTTTCATAATGAGCTCAATCTAAGAAATGCAGTTGAACTAGCAAAGAAGAGCCTGATTGAAGATAAGGAGATGCCTGTCAAAGTTGAAGCTGCCCTTGCCCTTCAGTCATTAATTTCTAACCAGACACAAGGTAAAGTCAAAAATACCTTTTAGAAGATTTGTTTGTTTATTTATTGACATGATCTTCTCAAATAGTTTTGTTAATTTCCTCCCCAAATAAGGATGATTCTCTAAGTCTGAAGTTTTAGAGTTTGGATTTCTGAGCTTTTGCTCCCTCAGAATTTTATAGGAGTTTGTTCTTGCCCTTTAGAGGAGTTACTTTTGACTGTGGTTTGCATAAATGTTTTAGATTAGAAAACAGGTTGATAATTGTTGGGCACTAGGGCAGACTGGGAATCAAGAGACCTGGTGTCTAGTTTTGATTGCACTCCTAATTTCCCATGTAAATCTGGGCAAGGCACATGATCTGCCAAGGCTTGGATTTCTGTACATTTAAATTTAGGGTGGGTGGGACTAGATGACTTCAAGGTTCCTTTCAACTCTAAGATGCTGTGATTCTGCTAGTTCTGAAAGTAGCAAGTAGTATTTCTAGTGAGTGATAACACAGGTATATCACTAGTTTTTTTAGAAGAATATTCTGTTCAAAGTTCAAATAAACCTTTGAAAGTAAACGTGAACCAAGTTTACCTCTATTCAACAATGTTTGAATGGAGGTCTGAATATTGTATAAGAATGTGGGGGGAGGATGGTGAATAGAGATGGGGTGGGGTAAGGAATGGGCGCCATAGTATTGGGCATAGCTTTATGTACATGATCTTTTATGCTTGTATCCTGGTATCATATTCTATAAGTCATGTCAGCAACAGAGCATATGTGTAATTGGAATTTCTCAGTGGGGGTTGTTTTGGCTGGACATTTTGGGCTGGACAGTTCTTTCCTGTGCAGGACTGATTATCCTTATATTATTCAGGGGGAAATTGAAATATTGGTGATTATTTTAGCACAGCTTTGTAACGTGTTCACCACAGAGCAAGTATCTATCTAGAACCTGTTACCCTGTATCACTTTACCTTGTGACTAAGTTAATTCTTTTCACCACTTGTGAATGGCTAATTTTTTTTACCTTATTTTGTTTGTTTTATTACATTAGCTAAAGAATATATGAAGCCGCATGTGAGGCCTATTATGCAGGAGCTGTTACACATTGTTAGAGAGACAGAAAATGATGACGTAACTAATGTTATCCAGAAGATGATATGTGAATACAGTCAAGAAGTAGCCTCAATTGCTGTTGATATGACCCAACACTTGGTAAGACTGGGGCAGTGTTATGTTAGTTGGGTATAAAGGCCTTGAATAATCTAAATAAATTGAACTCCAAAATTTGGAATTCAGTTTTATAGGTCACTGTAATGTTAATGTAAAAAGGTGTGTGCTCTTATAATTTTGACAGTTGTTAATTTTTATAGTTAGATTTAAATCTAGCAACATTTAGGGTTCTTTTCATCTGTAATATTCTGCAATTTTATAATGATGGGTCTTAATGTGAAGCTTCTAAATTTTCACTTTCTGAGCTTTGAATCTTGAAACTCGTTTTCTTCATTTTTGGGCAATTTCTTGTGGTACTTCTTTGATGAATTTCTCCCTAGCATTTTCTCTATTCTATAGTTGTGATGTGGAATATTGGGCAGGATAGAGTTTCTAATTTCCTTACCTTTTCTCTCCTGTCTTCCTTATCTGTTCTTTTTGTTTCATTTTCTAAGTGATTTCTTAACTTTGTCTTCTAAACCTACTATCCAATTTTTCAATTGAGTATATTACTAGATTTCAGTTTTCCTAGATTTTGGATTTATTTGTTTAATGACAAACAGAATTTAAATATTAGTTATCTGATTTTAATAGCTAATGTACATTCCACTCCAGTGACTAGATGAGGCAAAAAATAGCTATACTGGTATTTAAAACATAACAGGTTCTAGCATTGATTCACTCGACAATGTGCATAACTTCAAGTTTGAGCAATGCTGATATTTACATGTGTGATACAGTCCTTTTGTTAACTTAAATAGTGAGGGGTGGATATAACAGTACTACTTGTTAAATATGTTTTTGTTATTTTCGTAGGCTGAGATATTTGGTAAAGTTCTTCAAAGTGATGAATATGAAGAAGTCGAAGACAAAACAGTAATGGCTATGGGAATTTTACATACCATTGATACTATCTTGACAGTTGTAGAAGATCATAAAGAGGTGGGATTTCTTTATTTTGTCATTATAGTAACATTAAAATTATATGAAGAATGGGCATAAATTGTAAAGTCTTGACTTTTAAATTGCTACTTAGTTATGTTGCTAGATTTAGAAAATTATCTTCAAATTTTAAAGACACATATTAAAATGACTGCAGGGAAATAGTATATGTGGTTGTAAAGTATATAGTGTATCTGAGTTCAGTTGAGCACATCTGCGGTGTGCCAGGCTAGGTTTTTGGGGAATACCAAATTGAGTAAGACATGAGTTCTGCCTTCTGGAACCCATATAGTTTAGTCTTCTTGGTAGAGAGTGATAGCCATTTAGTCACAGTGGCAAATATTAAAGCATAGAACAAAATTCTGATGCAACAAATATTATGAGAACGGAAGAGAAGAAGAGCTTAAAACATCATCGTGCCTAAACTGAATTCCAGACCAGTGCGGGATAAGAATTTGTTTAGACAATCATCAGGTGCTTTCACATTCATTAGCTGACAGAATCTTACCTAAGTCACCATGACATAGATAGAGCAGGTAATAGTAGTATCTTTTGGCAGAAGTGAAAAACAAGGTTCCAGTAGAATATCAAGAGACTTGTTCATGGTCACAGAATTTTGAGTTTGCAGTCAAATTATTCTGATAATATATCAGTTTATCCCCATTTAAAACCTGCTGCTCTCCTTCCCAAGTATCACATAGCCTTTCCTTAACTCAAATTAGATTTGTGTTCGTTACTTCTATTAGCTCAAGTTGACTCGTTTGGCAGTGATCGCAGCTCTTGTCTTATACAGTGAGGACTTAGGAAGCAGGTGCCGGTTCTTTAAATAGCATTGTTAAACCCTGTGGCTCTTGATTTTTCCTGTGTTTATCACACACCAGTGGAAGATTACCAGATTCCTAAACACAGTTTGATATTCTTCTCCTGGGCAGACCTTCTTTCACCAAAAAGCCTTAATGTGAATTTTAATTTCTGTATTCATTATTTTAGTTTTGTACCCATGTTGAAACTGTATGGGCCTCTTGGAAACAGTGAGATGTTCCAAATTAAATTACAGCAAGAATACTTAAGGATAATTCTTTCACCTTATGCATAGAACTTGTATTTTAAATTTGAAGAGAAATCACATAGTCAATTTTCTCTAGTATGTGTGTGTGTGGAGGATGACCAGTCGTAGAATGAGCAGCAGGATTATTTTGAGGATTAAACAGCATTTGATCTTTTTGTTTTAATTTTTTTATTCTTGATGTTACATTTATTTTGAATTTCAAATAAAGTTAAAGGAGGATGCGAACTTATTGTGATTATCAAGGGAGGCAAGGGTTAAAATTGAGACACACTAATCAAACCCAGCTTCCTTATTTACAGATGAAAAACCTTATAGCCTTCTGCTACATGGCTTTACCAAGGTCATAGATAATTAGAGCAAAACAAAGGACTAGAATCTTGGTCTCCTAATTGCTTGTCCTATGAGTTTGAATTTTAGCTTGTTAAAAGCAAGCTTTGAAAATATTTTTCCTAAAAAGGAAAAATCACATGTGTATGAATACATGTAAAATTACTTAATGTGTGAAGAGCACAATTAAAAATTTAAAACAGATGCTTAGGCATATGCAGTTTTGCTTAATGGTTTTAAATATATTGACACATTTTTACACTGGGAAATCTTGGATCATTTGAATTTGAAGACAATAGTTTAAGCTGAATATTAAAAGAATATGCTTGAAAGTTGAAATAGGATTCTTAGATGAAAAATGTAACCCATAATGGATTTTAACTTTTACTTATTTAAACAATATTTAGTACAAACATGTTGAAAAATTCCAAAGGTGTGAAAATATATTTAGTGGAATTTCACCTTCTCACTCAGCTCCCCAGTCATCTGATTCTTCTCTTAAGGAGGTAGCACTCCTTTACCAGGTTTTTTGTATCATTTCAGAGGTTTTTCTATTATAATATCCAGACAAAAAGTGAGTATATGTATACATATATTTGATGAAAATGATAGCATACAGTTTTTGTCTGCCATTTTTAACTTAATATGTCTTGGTGATCCTTCCATATTAGTCAATAAAATTAAATATTTTTAATAGTTTCATAATGTCACTTGGTATGATATATCAAGTTTATTTAACCAGTCCCTTGTTAATGGATATAGTTTAACTATCTCTTCTTAAGTAGAAATTTGCTTGTTACTAATCACAAATGTTGCTGAAATGAATGGCCTTTTACATGGCATTTTGCACATGTAATAATATATCTAGAGGGCAAATTCATTTAAATGGAATTGCTGGATCAAAGGGTATATGTATAAGTTTGAAGGATATTGCTAATTTATCCTTCATAATATGTACCAATCTACACCAAATCAATGCAAAGTTCCCACTTTTTGATCATTGCCAGTCTGATAGGCAAAAAATGTTAATCTTGTGCTTAGAATTGTACTCTTATTATGTATTAGAATGAACATCTTTTATAAGCTTAAAATCCATTTATATTTCTTTTTCTTAATCTTTGCCTTTCTGTTGATTTGATTTCATGTGAAGGGACTTTTATCTTTGTCTGTGATACCATTTGAAAATATTTCACTGAATTTTTCATTTATCTTTGACTTCCCCCTGCTCTATGCAGAGATTTAAAATTTTTGAAACTAAGTGACTATTTATTTCTGCTTTCTGGGCTTTGAGTCATTTTCCCTCTTCAGGATTATACACAAATTCTTTTTTTTCTCCTATTTTTTATGTCTTAAGTCTTAACATTGAAATCTTTGATCCATTAAGAATTTATTTTGGTATTAAATATGAAGGTAAGAGACTAATTTGTAATTTTATTATGGACTTAACTCCCATTTCCATCATTGGTTTACTTTGCAGAATTTTCTGGTGTTCTTGCATGTTTGATTTTTCACATGAACTTTAGAAGTAACTTCTCAAGTTCTCTCAAAAAAGTCCTGTTGGTATTTTTATTGGAATAATGTTAAAATTTATAGATTAACTTAAGGGTTATTGTGATGAATTTTCAACTAAATGTTTAAAACTTGTCTTTAGGTTACTCAGCAGTTAGAGAATATCTGTCTACGGATCATTGATCTTGTTTTACAGAAACATGTAATTGGTAAGTTTAACGTTTGAGTAAAAAGGTAAATTGAGAATTAAAAAAAAAATTGATGAACTTCCAGTGCATTTTTAGTCCTTTAAATTTAACAAGATTGACAATTTTGAGAATAAGAAGATTGCATTCGCTTCAATTTTTGGATATACTATCTAACATCTGTATCTTCATTTAGAGAGAAACTTAATATGTCCAATTAAGAATTTTTGGTCTTAGAATTTTTAAAGGGCAGAGAATTTAAAATTTTACATTTTTAGAAACCAGGAACTGGGATGAGTTTAGGCAAGGTTATTTTAATCTGGGATTGAAAAATGTGAAATGATAGGCATATGGCTGATCAGAAGTGTGAATTAATTGCTGTTCTAGTAGCTATTGTAGTGCCTGACTTCTGAATAGAATCAGTAACTAATGCTGAGTATAATAAACTGATGGGAGTTTGTAGAGGAGGCGACTTTTCCATAGTATCCAAGCATTTTGCAGATACTAGCCCTAAGGCATTTCGGCCTGAGGAAGATGCAGTATGTCGTATGCAGACAGATAGAAATGTAAAAGGATGAGATTAAAAATGTCCTAATACGTTCTTCTTCCATCTCAGTGGATTATCTTGCACACTGCCTAGGGTACATACCCTTACTTTTGAAGTCATTGCTATCAAACATCTGTAAAGCAGTAGATCTCAAACTTTGGTGTGCATAAGAATTACCGAGGAGCTAGTTAAAATGAAGATTCCTGGACGGTAACCCCAGAGATTCTGATTCTTAGTCTGAGGCAGTGCCCAGGAATCTGCATTTTTACTGAATATTTCAGGTGATTCTCATTCAAGTAAAACAGTAACTTGGAGGTGCTTTCTCCTAATAGGATCCTTGGAGACAAGAGCTTTTCTTTACTTTCTTACTAGAGCACATGCAAAACAGGTAACATAATCTAGTAGCGAGAAAAGAATAGTCACTAGTAGTTGCAGGAAATTAGGTGACTAAGTTTTAAGCCCTTGCTATTATAGAAACAAAAGGAATTCTTAATGAAATTGTTATACTAGTAAATGGAATGATTTATGTGAGATTATTGGAGTCTTGTTTTATTTTACTCCTTATAGCTCCCAAGGTCAACTTTTATTCTTTAGCAAAGCATCAGTTTGCATAAAGATTATACAAGTAAGGATATTGCAGTAGTCCCCCTTATCCTCAGGGGATATTGTTCAAGACCCCCAGTGGATGCCTGAAACTGCGGATAGTACTGAACCCTATGTATACTATGTTTTATCCTATACACGAATGCCTATGATAAAGTTTAATTTATAAATTAAGCACAATAAGAGATTAACAACAACAATAATCAAATAGAACAGTTGTAACAATATATTGTAATAAAAGTTATGGGAATGGCTTTGGGGCCATTATTAAGTAAAATAAGAGTTACTTGAACATCAGCCCTGTGACACTGCAATAGTTGATCTACCAATCGAGAGGGCTGCTATGTAAGGGGCAGGGAGTATATACAGTGTGGATACTCTGGACAAAGGATGATTCATGTCCTAGGCGAGGATGGTGTGAGATTTCATCACGCTGCTCAGAACAACGTGTAATTTAAAACTTATGAGTTGTTTATATCTGGATTTTTTTCCGTTTAATATTTTTACACTGCAGTTGACTGTAGGTAACTGAAACTATAGATAAGGGAGTACTACTGTATTGAAGTTATTTAAGTATTATACTAAGACACAGGAAAAGAGATATAAAAATTGTTATATACTTAAAATGCATTTAAAAAGGAAGGCGGAGAAGTTTTTCATCTTTCAATTGCTTACATGTTCTAGAATTACAAATATTTGTTTTCCTTCTAGGTAGCGACAAGAATTATTTTGTGATTACTCATCTGTACTTTTCAGATCTTGAATTATTATTGTTATTGGAGAAGATGTTAAAATTGGAAAGGTGATAAGCTCCAAAGAATATATTGACTTACATCCTTAGTCGTAGAAGAGATTGTAACTGAAAATTCTCCTTTTAAATTTAAAGTAATCTTGAGGAGGAAAACTGTGAAGTAAGACAAAAGGAAATAGTTTATACCCAACTTCTGTAATCTGCCTATACCAGCTATTTGATTTGAGCGGTTACAGAATTAGAAAAGGAAAGGGGCCTATTTCTTGGGTGAGTGGGCAGAAGAGGAAACCCTGGGTAGAATTGCCTGTTCCCTCTAATATCCCATCCCAAGTCCCAAAGTGATGGATGATTTCTTTTGTGTTTTTAGTTGTGATGCATTTAGTGTTCAAGGCCCTTTTTGAACCAATATTTGGCAGTATAAGATCTCAGATAAAAAATACTGTTCTGGAAGATGCCATGGGTTGGATCTGTTATTCCAGGATCCTCACCACAGCAGTCTGACCATGTTTATATCCATGGTCCTGTCTCTTTTCATTATCCCACGTTTTCTGCCTCTTTTTCCTGTTTTCATTTTGCTAATTTACTTATAGTAATTTTATTATTAGAAGGCAGGCTTAACTATTACTGCTTTAACTGCTTGGTCTTATACAGGAAGTCAAACTTAGTAAAGCTATCCTACCCTAACAGATAGTCTTCTTGGTTGAGAATAATTGAAGTAACTTGTGGTCCATTGCAGCATAAATGGAATTTAGTGAAAGGATAGTAGCTCACTGAGTCAGTGGGAAAGCTGGTGGTGGCTAGAGCCAGCCGATTCTGCCATAGAAGTGGTCCACTTAGAAGGCCTGTGCTGTCTCTGTCAGCACTGGGTCCAGACTCCAACAGTCACCAAAAATAATCTGTAACAGCTTCATCCTCCTAGTTTCTCCCTCAAGCTTCAGAGTGCTCTTCTTGAGCATCTGAGTGGCCCGGTCATACACACGTGTTGTAGCTGTCAAGGGTGTGAGAGGAAATACTGGGCCCCTCCTCTGTCTTTAGGCTTCCTGTTGGGAAGTGGCATTTGCTCTTCTTTTTTCATCTTCCAAGGTGGGGTGATGATGAACAAAACTTTCAGATATTTTATATTCAGATAATTTGTTGTTTTCCAAGTGATTGTCTTACATAACCAGTTATTTCCCATTATTTGTGATTTCCCTCTTATTTTGCTTTCAGGAAGGCAAATATTTGTATAACTAGCTTTTGAATATATTAAGTTTTAAGTAATGTTACAGAAAAAAAAACTTAATTCAGGTTTCCAAGGCAAATATTAGTTCTTTTAGTTTTTTTTTCTGTCTCCCCGCCCCAGTTCTTTTTAATAAGAGAAGAAGAAAATCTTTGAAGTTAGATATTTTTGCTCAGTGAGATAGTAGGAATTATTTGAAATTTTTATGTTGAGGTTTATGTTTTCTGATTGTATATTTAGATATAATTTCCTTTTTACTGAGAGTAATAAGAAATATATATTCAAATACCAGAACATTCCCTTTAGACCCCATTTCTATAATGCTTTATGGTGGGTATAATTGTCTTGAGGTAAACTGAAAAATACTGTACAATTTCTACAAGTTATGTAAATTGACAAAATACTGTCCAGTGTACATAGCTTGTAGAAATATGTGAGACGGGCAGATATTTTAGCATACCTTAATTAAGCTCTGCAAAGAATATTAATTATTTCTAAATTTAAAATCCTGTTCATGAGATATATATGATAATGTGTATCCATTTTTATTATAGTTTTATAAGTATAAACTATATTTTATATATCACAAATTATTAAAAACATTATGTTTTCCGCAGAGTAAGTAAGTTTAGTAAAAACAAATCTTTGCCTTGTTTTACTGAGTAGGGGACAAGTCTTGGTAAGAAATGAAAGGTGGAAAATATATGTAGCTGAAGACGTGAATACGGGGGAAGGGATGCTCAAAAATACGTTGGATATAAGAGTAATTAATATGCGTTAGCGTATAGCCTAAATCCTGTCCCATGTGGTCTTTGTGCTTAATTTTTGCTATTTCCTCGCATTCTAACTAGAGATTTTCTTCTTTCTAGAATTCTATGAAGAAATTCTTTCACTGGCATATAGTTTAACCTGCCATGGTATTTCCCCTGAAATGTGGCAGCTTCTAGGTATATTATATAAGGTGTTTCAGCAGGATTGTTTCGAATATTTTACAGGTATGGCTTTGACCACGTAACATTTTTGCTTTTCTATGTCTAGATATTATTTCCTTAGACACTGGAAGTAGAGACAGATGATTCCAGTACTAATCGGAAAATAATTGTTCTTATTCCCCTGTCGAGTGAAGGGTGGGGCTATCATGGCAGTGTTTTTCAGCCTCAGGAATATGGGTAACTGTATTTTCTATTGTATCTTAAATTAGTTTGCAATCAGAGCATATTTTTCATACATTAATACAATTAATATTTTCGGAGTACTGACTATATTGCAAGCACGGTTCTAAGCTCAGCAACACATCAGTGAATTAAATAGACCTTGCTCTTTCGATGTCTCCATTTTAGTGAGGGGGGAAGGGAATTGGGGATATACACAGACAAGTAAGAAAATATGCAGCATGTCAGATGGTGATGAGTGCTGTGGAGACAAAGAAAATTCAGAGCAATCACCAATAAATGATGAGGATTTTAATCTTTCTGATCCACATTTTCCTCATCTATAAATAGGGCAGATTTATCACTTTTGTTTCTAACGTTTTGTGGTTGTAAAGGAAGATAGTAATGTGTGGGCGTAACAGAAATTTGGTTTCAATGGGAATAATTTGTTTCTACTCCTGTTACTCACGTCTCATTGGGATTTTGAATTTTTTTTCCAGACATGATGCCTCTCCTGCATAATTATGTGACAATAGATACAAATACTTTATTATCAAATCCAAAGCATTTAGAAATACTTTTTACAATGTGTAGAAAGGTAAGCATGTCCGAATCAGTTGTTTTAGTGGTTCTTACTAATATTTGAGTATTTTACTGCAGGACACTCAATTTGTTTCCTCTACATTTAGTTCTGTATTTCCTTTATCAGCATACTTTTGTCATTTTGTATTTTTTAATGGAGCTTTGATGTAATTTGAAAATTTCATATTGTGTGTTGTGCTAAGAATGTTTGCCACTTTTATAGCTGTCTACTTTATGTTCAAGGTAGATCATTTTTGTGTTTTTTTCTTTCAAAAATGCAAACTTGCTACTTGATTAAAGAAAAGTGCTAGGAAAATAGCCACACAATTTGTTGATCATTGATTTTTATTTTAATTGAATGTATTTATTGGAAGTTACTAGGTATAGGTAATTTGAACATAAATAATGTAAGACAAAAAATTGAAATAGTTGGGAAAACAGCATCATTTAGCTCAGTCCAGGATAATTTCTAAGGCACTCACATAATGGCAACTGTTATATTTATGCACAAACACGATTGTTTACTATGTTATCTTTGTCATAGGTTAGATTTGGCCCTCTATTGGTTATAGCTTAGAATCACTGATGACTAAATAATGCTTCCCTTCTCCGTTAGGTGAACATGTGTATATACGTAAGTATAAAGCTGTATTGCTTAGAGCTGGCAGATTTTAGAAAGCTCAAATAGCCAGACCTCAAAGTTTGGCCTTGGAGTTGGGAGTAAAATACTAGTGCACAACCTGTTTTCCTCACTGGAAAAGATGTGTACCAGGATCTGTGAGGAGCACTGAACTGATAATCAGTGTACCTGATTTCGATCTCAGTGAAGTTAAAAAGAGCCTGGGAGATTTGGTGAACGCACTAAGTTTCATCACGTATAAACTGTAGGAGTAGAATCATAATTTTTAAAAGATTCATTTAGCTCTGTAATAGCCCAGCTTGTTAAATCATAATCACCTGGCAGTCTTCAATTTTTCCTAAGTTATAGTGACACCAGCTAGTGAGGAAAAGGGGGCGAGGAAGGGACAAGTAGAAAACGTAACAGTTCTACATATTCCGTTAGTAACTCACAGCTGCTTTGTGTTACAGCAGATCGAGTAAAAGTGGTATTTACAATGATGTCCCTATGCTTGTCAAGTAGTTACAATATATTTCACATTCTTGGTTTTAATAGTAACTAATACTTACTGAACTCTTAACCATATACCAGGTATTTCCTAGCGCTTTATACAGGTAAACTTATCTAATCTTGACTACATTCTAAGGAAGGTTTCACTTTTTTGTCAAAGAGGAGACTGAACCCCCGTTTCTTGCATTGTGCCCGAAGTTCAGTAAATTGTTCTAAGTCACGTAGCTACTATGTGTTGGAGCCAGATTTGAACCCAGGTAGTGTAGAAAGGTAAGCATGTCCTACACTTTTAATTTAATTTTTAAATTACTGAAATATACCGGGGATGCCAGAAAAATGTATACAAGTGGACACTGGTCAGTAGTTCGCTTTAATCAGAAGTGTCTGGACGCTGATGGTAACCACTTTGAGCACCTCTTGTAATTGCAGAAGTCAAACGTGACTTGTATTCATCTTTTGTTATCGGTATATATTATTACAATTTTAATAGTTTTTTCCTTTCTTAAAATATATATACATCTTTTTTTTGGCACTCGCTGTATTTTGTTCTCGTTTGCGCAAGGGGCAAACAAAATCAACAAACTAAAAAAAAGAAGTAAATGCAATTTTGGGAAAAGGGAGTGATTTTTTTTTTTTTTTTTTCCTGTCTATCATAAAGCCCCATGAGGTAGATGTATTATTGTCCTCCTTTTATAGGTGGGGACATTAAGACACAGAGGTTAAGTAGCTTTTCTAAAAACACATCTAGTAAGTGGCAGAGCTGGGATTTGAAGCAAGCATTTTGGTCCCAGTGCCTGTTCACATTTGGAATCTAGATCTAGATACACAGCCCTGGAGGTAGAATTTTAAATTTATGTAAATAGGGTTGATTCTTGGCTTTGGCCGCCACCTGCTTACTGTTCACCTCATTGATCCATCTGTTTTCTAGCTTCCAAATTTTATAGCTGTCTTCTTTTTTTCTTTTCTCCATCTTTGTGGATATATGCCTCTAAAATCTCTTTTTTATTTTAATGGCCTTTTGGGGAAAAATAAAATTAAACAGGAGTGTTCAATCTGTTATCTTTATCTGGAATTTCTTTTTAATTCAGTTTTCTTAAATTGTATTTATCTAGGAAATTATCCAGTTCATTTAAGTTTATAAATACATAAGGAACAGAGTGTTCCCCATTGTATTCTCTTATTTTCAGTCTCTCCTTTATTTGTATTTATATATTTTTCATTCCTAATATTTTTAAATTTTGTTTTCTTTGCTTTTTTTAAAAAAATAATTTTTATGAAACTTGTCTATTTCATTGTCTTTTTTCAATAAATCTGGTTTTGGTTTCTCTCTGTTACCTCTTTTTGTCTGTATTTTAAATTTCTGTTTCACCTTTATTCTTTGGGTAAAGTGTTCCTTTATGTCTTGTTTGAACTTTAAATTAATTATTCCATCTTTCTTCTTTTTTTTTTCTTTTTTACTTTTATTAGCATTTATTTAATGCTGAATTTACTCCTGGGCCTTAAGTTTTTGTTTCTTCAGTTTCTTCTGGGAGATCTTTTTCTTCCGTGCAACCTCCTCTTCTGGTATGGAACTATCTGCCCTTTTTCCATTAGGATCATCTCAGTGTGGCAGGTGGAGCTCATGTAGGGGTTAATCCGCCCGTGAGCTCTGTAAATTCTGCGCAATGTATTGGGAGCTTCGTTCACTGGCTGTGCTCAGTGACCAGAGAGTCTGCATCTAAACCCTTACATTCAGCATTACTCTGTGCGTTTTTAAGCATGTGCAGTAAAAAATTCTGCACTGTGTTTGGGCCACCAACCCCGCATCCAGCCCCACTCTTAGCCCTAGGCAAACATACCAACTCCCCCATTGTAACAACGGAATGGCACATTGCTTCTGTAAGGTGACATCCTTTACATACTTGGTGGCTTTTTGGATATGCATATCCATGATGGCCTGGCAGTTTCACAAGTGTTCTCAAAATGAACATGAAGATTTTTAACCTCGATTTGCATGATTTTTGTGGGGTTCTCTGGGTCAAATGAATGGCAAAACATTTTCAGAGGTCACCTCAGGCTGTTTATGGGAAGAGCTTAATTTCTAACTTAAGCATGCGTCTACTCTACAAATCTCTTTTCTGGAGACCTTATTATAAGGCAACTATATTCCAAATTTAACATATGAACATGTACATTGTGGAATTGTTTATAATAGTGAAGATACAGAATTGACAGTAGGGGAACAGTATGGTAAAGTTGGTTACATTCATATATATACACACACGCCGTGTTTCCCCGAAAATAAGACCTAACCGGACAGTCAGCTCTAATGCGTCTTTTGGAGCAAAAATTAATATAAGACCCGGTCTTATATTAAAATAAAACTGGGTTTTATATTAATTTTTGCTCCAAAAGACGCATTAGAGCTTATTGTCTGACTAGGTCTTATTTTCGGGGAAACACGATAGTCTTAAATGGTTATAATGTCCATGGAAAATATTTGTAATTATAAAGTCTATGTGGTGAAATTAAAAAGTGTATAGTATTAAATTATGGTTATTATCATGAATAAGTGGGTGCATATGGACAAGAATTCAAAAGGATCAAAAATACAGGGTTTGTTTTATTGTTTACAAGGAAGGTTATTTATTTTAAAATTTCATTGTATTGTTTTGATGCCTTTAAAGGGAAGCTTCATTTACCTAGATAATTAACTCATATAGCCTACTTTATTAATCCAAGCTTAAGTGAGTGAATTATTATTCCTTATAAAGAATCTGAGTACATAAGGAAGACAGATAGACTTTATTTTGACCCTCCCTTTTTGGGTTGGCAAGGTAAACTTAAAAAGCAAGCAGAGCTATGATTCTAATGGCTGAATTTTTATGGGATATTTGCTTCATGTGGACCCAATTAAGTTTTATGCAGTGCCACTCATTGCTGAGCTAATTTTAATTACGGCAGGTACTGTGTGGAGATGCAGGAGAAGATGCAGAATGTCATGCAGCCAAACTTCTTGAAGTCATCATTCTTCAGTGCAAAGGAAGAGGAATTGATCAGGTAAATTTCATACTTACTGTTTACATTTAAAATTCTATGGAAAATCTCATGCTTGATGTTTATGTTTAAGATTTACATGCCTGATGAACACTTGTTTATATTATGATGAAAAATAAAAAAGATAGCCTATAGTTTGTGCTTGCTGGTGCACATTCTATTTAAATGACAAAGAAAAATACCCATGCAATTTGGAAATTGTACTTTGCATTCTAGCTGAGAAGGAGATACACAGAAATAAATGTAATAATTTACGGGGCTATCAAGGAAATCATAAAGGAGATAAATGTGTAAATTCTGCACAATTGGATTTCTAGAGATTTGCATTTTCCCTTTGTTTTTGTGTGTGCTATTGAAATATTCCCATGTTATCTTTTTAATCGGAAATGAAGATACTGTGCAAAAAAAAGTTTCTGTTTACCGATTTAAATAGTATTACAAATTTTCAGCAAGATTAATTTTATTTTTGATGTTATTGTGGGGTAATATTAATTACTGAGAAAAAAGTGTTTAAGTAAAACTGTGGAGTTGTGTCTTTTTTCTTTTAGTTCTGTAAGTTTTTTATATCAGCTTTATTGAGATATAATTCATAGACCATGCAGTTCACCCATTTAAAGTGTATAGATTTACCTATTCTAGAAATTTCATATAAATGAAATCATATGTGGGTCTTTGTGAATAACTTCTCTCACTTAGCATGTTTTAAAGGTTCATCTATGTGATAGCATGTATCAGTACTGCATTTTATTGCTTAACTATTCCACTGTAAGGATATATTGTATTTAGTTTTAGCCATTCATCAGTTGATGGATATTTGGATTATTTCCATGTTTTGACTATTATAAATAATGTTGTTATATTTTTTTGAGAAGTGTCTATTCAGATCCTTTGCCCATTTTTAATTATTTGTCTATTATTCAGTTATAGGAGTTTTTATGTATTCTGAATTCAAGTCCTTTATCAGATAATTTGCAAAAATTTTCTCTCAACTTGTGGATTGTCATCACTTTCTTGATGATGTCCTATGAAGCACAAAAGTTTTTAATTTTGATGATGTCCAGTTAACCTTTTGTTTCTTGTGGTTGGTGTCATATTTAAGAAATTATTTCTAAATCCAAGTTCACAAAGATTTCATGTTTCCTTGTAAGAGTTTTATAGTTTCAGCACTAATGTTTAGGTATTTTTTGTATATGGTGTGAGGAAGGGGTCCAAATTCTTTATTTTGCATGTGGATATCAAGGTGTCTCAGCAGCATTTCTTGAAAAAACTATTTTTTCCCCATTGAATTGTGTCTTGGCGCCCTTATCAAATCAATTGACTGTAATTCTGCCTTCTCATTCTACTTGATTAATTTTTTTTGTCCTTAATTTAGGACTACACTGTCTTTATTACTATATCTTTGTAATAGTTTTGAAGTTAGGAAGTTTAAGTCCTTCAATTTTGTTCTGTTGCAAGATTCTGGTCCCTTGGCTATTCTGGTCCCTTGCATTTCCATATAAACTTTAGGATAAGCTTGTCCATTTCAATAAAGAAGCCAGCTGTGATTGTCAGGCATTGTGCTGAATCTGTAGATCACTTTGGGAAGTATTGTCGTTTTAAGAATATGTAGTCCTTCTGTCCCTGAACATGGGATGTTTTTCCTTTTATTTTAGGTTGTCTTTAATTTCCTTCAAACACGCTTTGGAGTTTTCAGAGTATAAGTTTTGCAGTTTTTTTTGTTAAAATATTCCTAAGTATTTTATTCTTTTTAGTGCTATTGTAAATGGAATTGTTTTCTTAATTTCATTTTCAAGCTGCTGATTTCCTGTGTGTAATACATTTTTTTTTGGTATATTTATCTTGTATTCTGTAACTTTGCCAAACTTGTTTATTAGTCTTAATAACATTTCAGTGAAGTCCATAGGATTTTCTTAAATGTCATCTGCAGATAGCGTTTTACCTTTCCAATCTGGATGCTTTTTATTTTAGTTTTCTTGTCTGGTTGCCTTGACTAGAAACTCCAATGGCAATGTTGAGTAGATGTAGTGAGAGGAGACATCTTGTCTTGTCTCTGATCTTAGGGGACAAAGAAAGCATTCGGTCTTTCACCATTAAGTCTGATGTTATCTGTGGGTTTTCATAGATGCCTTTTATCAGGTTGAGGGAGTTCCTGTCTATTCCTTGTTCGTTGAGTGTGTTTATCAGGAAGGGGTGTTGAATTTTGTCAGATGCTTCTTCTGCATCTATTGAGATTATCATGTGGTTTTTGTCCGTTATTCTATTGAAATGGTGTATCGCATTAATTGATTTTCAGATGTTAAATCAACCATGCATTTCTGGTATACATGTTACTTGGTCATGGAGTATGATCCTTTTTATATATTTCCAGATTCAGTTAGCTGGTATTTTTTAAAAATTATTTTTGTGTCTATACTCATAAGAAATATTGATCTGCAGTTTTTTTTAAGACAATTTGTGTAGGCATTCTGCTAGCAGAGTAAATAGGTTTTATTTATGTATTTATTTATTTATTTTAATGAGGGCGCAGCTCACAGTGGCCCATGTGGCAACCTTGGTGTTATCAGCACCACGCTCTAACCAACTGAGCTAACCAACCACTCCTGCAATTTTTTTTTCTTGTGATTTATTTGTCTGGCTTTGGTATCAGAGTGATGCTAGCCTCACAGAATGAATTAGGAAGTGCTCCCTCCTCTTCTATTTTCGGGAAGAGTTTGTGGAGTTTGGTGTTTAAATGTTTGGGAGACTTTAGCAGTGAAACCGTTTGTGCCTGAGCTTTTCCTTTGAGTAGTTTTTAAATTACTAATTCAATCTATTTGTTATAGATCTAGTCATATTTCTATTTCTTTTTTAGTCAGTTTCAGTAGTTTGCATCTTTTTAGGAATTTGTCCTTTTCATTTAACCAATTCGTTGCCATGGAATTCATAAAATATCGATATTTCTTTTTGTTTTTGTAGGTCGGTAGTAATGACTCTATTTTGTTCCTGATTTTAGTAATTAGAGTCTTCTATTTTTTTCCCCTTGGTCAGTTGAGTCAGTTTTGTTGACCTTTTGAAGAACCAATGTACGTTACCGCATTATCCAAACAGCACCATCACAACAGTTAATAAATGTTCCTTGGATTTGGAAAACAAAAAGATTCCTTGTTAGCGCTAACATTTAGGTCTTTAATTTATTTTGAATTAATTTTTATATATAGTGTGAGGAAAGAAAGTTGTTTCAACATTTGCCCAGTGGGGAGCCTCTGGAGTTTGTCATATGAGTGCTTTTGACGTGACCCTAGTAGTATTTGGTAGTTTCCTTGCTATCTGATGTGACTAGATGTTCCAGGTTCGTCTTGGACATTTCTTGCCCTACCCTGGGAAATGGGAAATGGTATTTCAAGACTAAGCACAGGAGATATTCATTGCTATCGTGTTGGTTATTGTTTTTGCATACGAGAGCCAGGTAATGCATATTGTATCTTTTTTTTTTCAGATTAATAAATCATTAGTACATGCAGAAATTTTCAATTCAAATTCAGGACTCCATTGTTTTTACTTAACCTAATCTCTATCTCCCATACCAAAAGTCCTGGTTCTCCTCATCATTACTCACTTGCTTTATCTCACTTATATGTACATATAGTCTCAGAACAATTATGTTAATATTATCACCAACACATAATTACTAGAAACAGTGTAAGAATTTTTAGTAGGTCCTTTTATCCACTAGGGATATATGTAGTGAAAATATAGTCAAATCATTAAATTTTAAAGTCATTTAAAATAATCCTGTTTGGTTGATTCATTTGTTTCCTTTTATTTTAATTTTTAGGGGTTGCTTAAAAATTTTTTTAAATGAATGTATAAAACTTACGTAGTTCCAAAGCCTAATTTATAAAATCAGATATGTTCAGGAAAGTTTAGCTTACATCCCTCTCTCCTCTACCCTTACTCTCTGTCCCCATTTTTTCCCCCAGTTTTTAGTTATCTTTCATTTGAAATAATAAGCATTTAGATATATTTGTTCTCTCCTTACCTTCTTAAATAGTAGCATACTATACATATTTTTTTTCAATCCTGACACTTTCACTTAATAATGCATCCTGCATGTCACTCCATAGTTGTATGTAGAGGTATTCTGCATTCCTTTTTGAAGCTGCATAGTCCCATATTTGTGGATTTATGTAGTCTGTTCAACTAGTCCCCATAATTGAGTTTGTTTCAATGTAATATAAAAGGATAATTTTAGTTTTTACTAGTTTAAAACCTCAAGGTTTCTTTATATTCTTAATGGCTTTGCATGTAATAATAAATATTTGTTAAAATAAAACTTTATTTTTAAAAGAACTCAAAAAGAGCTTTTCCAGCTTAGTTTACATTTTTTTTGTGTGGCTTCATGGATTCACAGTAATTCTTTGACCATAGGAATAATTTTTAACGTAGCCTATATGTCCCTTATGTTGTGCTATCAAATCAGAACACAGATGCCTCTATATCAGAATATGAGAAGAAATCAATAGAGTTAAACTAGTTATCTCTTTATAAACTTGTAGTCTTAAAAGTACCAAATACTCATATAGTCGTGTGTTTTGATTTAGTATGTCATCCTAAACAAGGCTAGTATTCTGCTGATGCCAGTGTTTTTATAGTTTCACCTACTAAAGAAAACACTAAATTTGACTTAAATTTCTACGTGAAACCTTGATTTTTAATTTACTGTTTAGTAAACTTTATGTTTTAGAGCAGTTTTAGCTTCATAGCAAAATTGAGCAGAAAATACAGAGATTTCCCATCTACTCCTGCCGCACACGTGCAGGGTCTCTCCCATTACTAACATCCCCCACTAGAGTGGTACACTGGGTGCAGCTGACGAGCCTACACTGGCACATCATTATCACCCAAAGTCCATCGTATACATTAGGGTTCACACTTTGTGTACATCCTATGAGTTTGGACAAATTTATAATGACATGTATTCGCCTTACAGTAATACACACAGTAGTTTCATTGCCCTAAAAATCCTGTTCTACCTGTTCATCTCATCCTTCCCTGAAACTTTGATTTTTAAAATTTACTTTTAAAATGAACTTATATGGAGACCTCAGAATTTTATTCTACATAAATAACTTCAGCCCATCCATATCAATTGACAAATAACTATTAGCAAATATTTATAATACAATTAGTTCATCAGTGTTTTATTTTAGAATAGGAGTGAGATGATTTTGTTTTAATGTGCCAAGTCCACCATTTTCTCTTCAGTCTTTTACTTATACGAACAGGAATTTTCTTTCTCAAGAGAAGTTCTGATCACATCATGCTTATTCTGAGTCTTATTTGTTTATCTCCCTAATTTGATTTCTCACCATAGTCATTTATCTTAAACTAGGAAAGGCTAAGTTCACATTTGGATATTGCCATCATTTGGGTGTGGACTCTTGTAGGACAATCTCCAACTAACTGTGATCTGCACTTAAAGGGGAAGGAGACTTTTTGGTGCTACTCTTTTTGGCCATTTCACCTCTCCAGATTTTTATGAGAATATAAATTTACTATCTCTAAAAATGATTTAAATAAGCGAAAGTTTTATTTTCATTAAAAGAGTTTTATTTATCAATTACACTTTTTACCAACATTCAGCATTCTGTAAAAATTACTTGGTTTCTCTGTGTATGATTGATTCTCTTTTTTTTATCTTCTTCTAGTGCATTCCACTTTTTGTTCAACTTGTTTTGGAGAGATTAACCCGAGGGGTCAAAACTAGTGAGCTCCGTACTATGTGTCTTCAGGTTGCAATTGCTGCCTTGTACTACAACCCTGATTTGCTGCTACATACCTTAGAAAGAATTCAGTTGCCTCACAACCCTGGACCTATAACTGTACAATTTGTAAATCAATGGATGAATGATACAGATTGTTTTCTTGGGTATGTGTCTTCTGCATTTTATACTGCTTTTCTGTTTCTGGAAAGTTGATTTTTAAAATATGTACATATAATAGCATATAGAAAGATAATTTTCATATCTTAAGAATTATTTTATAGTGTATTGTTAACATGTTTAATTTTTAGAGAATTAAGAATGTGTTTCAGCAGTATAATCTAGTGGAAAGAACGTAGCCTCTGAAAATTAGGTATAGCCTTTCTGCACTTATTTTTGACTTGTGTGTGTTGTTATATCTCTAGGTAACAAAAATTAAGTGTGCATCTGGGTTCCATGACTAAGTGTCTGTGGGTAAAAACATTCTAAATGGAGTAAGGTTTCTAAAGAAAGTACCAGTCTGATAAAGATATAATGTACTGTCGTGGGCTATGGACTCTTTTCAGATCTCAAGGGAGCCTGTTCTCAAATGTGAGGTCAGAGTGATTGGTTGTAGCCCAGACACTGCCCTGGTAGGAGAGTTTGGCCTTATGTGAAACACTCTCCTCGTTTCCTAACAGGAAAAGTAAGATTCCAAAGTAGTAGTTATATACCCTCCTCAAGTGACCCAACACATAGTAGAGACAGTGTTAGAAAATTTGAGCTAGATTGTTGACTAATTAGTTTAACACATTAGAAGTAACTAAAGTTCTTTTTAAGTTTTGTAAGATCATTTAGAAAAATTTGCTGAGGGGAAAAGAATTCCAACAGGAGAAGTAGTTAGGACACGGCTAAGTGATGGGGAGATGATGGAGGCCTGAATTGGGATGGTAGAGTAGGAGTGGGGGAAGATCTTTGTAAGCTGCTATGTTTATTCTAATTTTTCTATTTGTAGGAGATTGGGATTTGTCCCTGTTTCAGATAGCTTATTAAAGCCTTGAAGGGAAAAACATACTTTTAAAAAAGAAATTGTGCTTAAAGTCTTCTGTGACAAAGGTTCAGGAAGTAGAGGTTTGGTCATTCCCAGTTACGCAGTTGGTACCCTTATCTCTATTAGCATCTATAAGCAGCTTTCCAGAGATGGAATGTCCATTTCAGCTATTGCGTAGACTGGGCATGCTTGGATTGTGCTTCCTTGGACTTTTTAAGAGCCCCACTAGATAATCATCTTTCCTACTTTGATCCCCTTGACACTTGAGGTGCACTATTAGTTAGGGTCAACATGGATGGGAAAGCCCTCAGGATAAGTGCGGTTCCTGTTATAGCGTACTACTTTGGCAGTAGTAACTTGAATGAATCAGTCAATGAAAATAATGAAGAACAGAAGCTCGTAGTATGTTCGTCATTGGGTTTGTTGTACATTACTCATTTTAAACAACTTGAATTACTGCACATGAATTTTTGTTCTGCAAGTCTTTTCATTCTCAATATTTTTAGTTTTAAATAATTTAGAGGAAAAATTTAGTAGAAAAATGTGTGTAATGTATATTGGTCAAATTTTTCCTTCATAATTAAATTTTCCTTATTTTGTGTTATAGCAGAGGACATTTAATAGATTTACTTACAGCCGTAAATTCAGCTTATTAGATCCTGAGTTTTTGAAATAGCTTTTGGCACCTGGGGTTAGTGTACCGTACATCTGCCAAGAAACCTTGTAGACCAATTTACTAAAGACAAAGTCTAAGGAACTCGTCATTTTTTCCATTGGATAGGAATTTTATGCTGTCAGATAAGGTGTTTTTAATTTAATACAACTTGTTATTCCAAGACCCAGATACAGCATTTATATTAATTATAAATTGATATTACAGCAAGATTTCACCATACTGATTGCAGACTCCCATAAGTCTTTGAGGATAATAATTGGTTTACAAAACTCGATTTACACAGGGTTTCATGTGGTACAAAATGGCAGAGACCTCTGTATAATTCCAGTGAATGAACCTTAGAGTACACCTTGGACATTCCTTTTTGTAGTTTCCTTAGAATTTGTCCTCATTCCTTATGTGCACATTTTTTTTTTCCTTCATAATTTGTAGGCATCATGACCGGAAGATGTGTATAATAGGACTGAGTATCCTCTTGGAATTGCAGAATCGACCTCCTGCAGTAGATGCTGTGGTGGGACAGATTGTGCCCTCAATTCTTTTCCTTTTCCTTGGCCTCAAGCAGGTCTGTGCTACTAGACAACTGGTAAACCGGGAAGATCGCTCAAAAGCAGAGAAAACTGATATGGAAGAAAATGGTAAAGTCTTCTAACTGCAGTGAATGCAAGAATTGATTTTGATTTGAGCATGCATTTTCTTTGAATTTTAATCTGTAGTCATTGAACAAATTTACATTTTTTGGCCTGTTGCATATTTAACAAATACTTTGAGTTTGATTGGCTTAATTATATCATTGATTAAAGTTTATATTTGTTCATTTTTTTGACACTTTAGGGAGTTATTATTGAGCCTAGTGAAATGTTGTTACACCCCGGGACATACACTTATAATAGAATTAAGTGGTCTTAAATAAGTTAGCAACCTAGTGTTTTTTTGGTGCTCAGTCTCAATGAAGGCGGCAGCTATGAGTTAAATTAACCATGAGACTGATAAGTGTCAGAGTACAGCAGATTAGTAGAGAGTGCTTGATTTTTCTTTTCGTGGTTCTTGGGCGATTCTCATCAAAAATTATAATTGGGAGATATTTGTAGTGTACATGTTATAAATTTAGAATAAAGTACATAAATGAAGGTGATTTGCTTAACCAAGAGTTAGAATAAGATTGTTCGAGTCAAGAATATTAGATCTTTATTTTATTTAATGGTATTTAATATTACTGCTGGGGCCCAGGAGGTAAAACATTATCCAACTCCAAATGGAGTTTTTCCTCTTTTAGTTAAAAACAGATAAATTGGGAAAAATTGGGAAAAATCAGAACTTTTTCAGGAATACATGCAACTCTATTTTTTTGTAGTACTATTTCTTTACTAGAAGCTTTATTTTTTGCTAAACAGATGCCAATAATTATAGAATTCCTTTTTAATATGTTATGATGTTCTCTTTTTAATTTCTTATATTGCTCACTTTTTATTAGCTTATAATTAATGTGACTTGAGGGAAATTTTTCTAGTTATATCCCAGACTTCCTTGTTGAATTTCTTACTAAAGTATAGAATAATTAACTAGCAAAGGTATTCCTTGCTGTCTTTGTAATTATAACTTTGCTGTATATATATGTGTACATATGTACACACACAGACACACAGACACACACAGACACACACACACACACACACACACACACATTAATGTATGTGGTTAAAACTATGGCTTCTTGCCTTATTTCTAAAACTACCTTGCAGTTTAATCCAAGTATTTTCTGTCTTCTGGTTATTTATAATACTGGTCGTACTGCTTAGAACAGACGGGCACTGAAAATAGAAACAGAATCCATGGCAATATACAATTCACCTTTTAACTTTTCAACCCACATGTAGCTATTTTATTTTTCCTTTACATTTCTATATTTGTCTGTTTCTATTAGCAGAAATGATCTCTTCACCTGAGCATTTCTGAGCAGTTCATAGTTAAGAGACCTGAATTCTCAGTGGGAGGACATTGTTATTTAAAACACATGAACTGACTGTACAATTATTTTATGTCTTTTTTTTGACAAAAAAATTAATTGGGTATCTGTGGTTAAATAGTGTTTTATATTAATAACATGAGGCAGCCATAGCAAAGCAGTAACAATGTTCGGCTGGACCACAGATTTAAGCATAGTTGGAAATTATTTTCAGTGAGGAAGATAGTCATTTTCAGTTTAGCAAACTACTAAAGATAAGGATTGTTTTTTATAATTTTATGTAAAATTACGTGGTAGTTTTTTTTCACTTCCAGAATATCATTTTATAATTTCTGTTTTCTTTATGGAATTTTATATTTTGTCCTTATGTGTTCTGATTCCTTTTAAATAACGGATTCACAGAGGAGATTTCAAGTGACGAAGAGGAGGCAAATGTAACTGCACAAGCGATGCAGTCTAATAACGGAAGAGGTGAAGAGGAGGAGGAAGATGATGACGAATGGGATGAAGAAGTATTGGAAGAAACCGCCCTGGAGGGATTCAGTACGCCACTTGACCTTGACAATAGTGTGGATGAATACCAATTTTTTACGCAAGCACTACTAAGTATGTCTTTACTCCCTGAATCTTCAGATATTTTTTTCTAAACTTTTTCTTCATTTCCTTCTATTAGAAGTTGTTTTGGGATCTGCCCAAAATTGACTTAGATTCTTTTAAAAACCTTTATTTTTATTGTAGAAATCCCCGAACATATACAAAATGGGAGAGAATAACAGTGACATACCCCTCACCCAGTTGCAGCAACCTTCTTCATGGTAGAGTGGCAGGGGAGGCTGCAGGTTATCCTCACAAACATAATTTCAGGCAAGAGTATCTGTGTAAGGTGTACATCCTCTAGAGATCAATGGATAAGCATTTCTACAAAAAAGAATGAAGTACTCAGTCATATGTTGCTTAAAAATTATGGCCATAAACTTATTAGCGATTCACAGTCCCCATGGGAAGGAACAGAGTCCAGTTGCCATAAGAGAGTAACTTTTTACTACATAAGCAATTTACCAATTTTGTACAGTAAAGGACACTGGACAATTAAAGGATTCATAAAAGATTGGGAGAAAATATTTGCCGCATACATGTCACAGGCTTAAGATTCACAGTTAACAAAGACCTACAAATAAGTAAGACCAGTAACCCAGTATAAAAATGGAATATGTAAATGGAAAACTTATAGAACTAAAAATAAATCATTAACCAATGAAAATATTCATATAACTATTATAAAGAAATTACAATGAAAAAATCTTATTAACATAGATTGTTTTACAGTTATATAGTGTTTCCATGGTCATGCTATAATTCATTTCCATTGATGGGCATAAAAGTATTTACATTTTTTTTGCTGTTACAAGCAATATTAAAATGAATATCCTTGTATATAAAATATTGTTACTAACAAGGCAATGCTAGTGTCATATATTGGCATGATTTAGTGTTGCTACACAAACCATTACTGAAGGTAAAACCACCTCTGTTTAATTGAAATTTAGCAGGAACTAGATAGGGTACAGAGAATAACATTCCAAAGCCTGGGGAAATAAGAGCATAAACGTGGAGATGGGAACGGGGAGGGTATGCTCAAAGGCAGTTGCTTCCAGATGTGGATGGGCATCTTAAGCGGCAAGGAAGCTTTTAGGTCTTGGGTGGGATCTTAGGATATGTATTTAAAAATGCTCCTCAAGAGAAAGGCAACCAGCTTTGAATCAGCATATAGAGACCAGTGCTTAAATCTCTGTGAAGTGATAAAATGGGACCAAATTGTAGTAGCCTTGAATTCTGGACTGAGGTGGTCTTTATCCCATTGCCTGCTGGAGTGTTGTTGGATGTTTTGCTGTAAGGAAGTGACCTCAGGAAAGTGGTAGTTTCCTTCAGGGGAGATGTGATGATGTGCAAAGAGAACTGAAGGGGGGTAGACTCTGGAACAAAGCATTAGGAGATTACTCTATTAATTTCGGGTAATAGGGCCCTGGAGTGGGGGGATGGTATTTGATGGAAAGCAGCATATAGGAGAAAGACTTTAAGACTCCAGCAGAGGATCGGAGGTGGAGAAGGCATAGTTAAGGATATCAGGGATTTACAGTGGTTGACTAGGAGACTGATAGAACTATGATGTAAACGGGGAGATAAGGGGTTTGGGAGATAAAATGTTCGATTTGGGTTTGGTTGTGCTGAGTTTGAGGCAAGCTGTCTCAATGGAAAAGTCCAGGAGGCTTAGGGAAAAGTTTTGCCTAAAGGTACAAATTTGAGTTCTTCGTATAAGAGCAATGCTGAAGCTGCAGGTAATATGAGAATTCTGGAGGAAATGGTGAAGAGTGGGGACAGGTGTTTCCCAAGATGTGGATTTTAGAGAGCATTCATAGTTACTAAACCCTAGAAAGAAGAGAAGATGGCGAAGGAGGCGGGAAACTTAGGCAAAGAGAGATTTTCGATGTCCCAGCCATCCTTTAGCCCCACATAGTTGGCTACTAAGTGGGTACTTGGAAATAATCCTTTGTTGGAATAAGTTGTATCACCTTGTGTTTGGCGTAGTACTGTACTCTTTGTCTCTTACTGTCTGCAATCATTTCACTGTAATATGATTGTCATTCTTATTCTCTAATTGTCCCTGCGTTCCCTTTTCCTCCTTCCCCTACCTCTAAATGCAACAGCTGTGCAGAATCGGGATGCTGCCTGGTACCAGCTGCTGATGGCACCACTCAGTGAGGACCAGAGGAGAGCGTTGCAGGAGGTGTACACGCTGGCAGAGCACCGGCGGACAGTGGCAGGTCAGCCTGGGGGATTGGGCTTCAAAGTCTGTCTTATTTAATAAGCCTGGTGGCACCAACATACTGTTTTTTAAATTGTGACAAGCTAACATTTCAACATAATAAGGAGCTGTCAGTATTGTGTGATCTTTTTAATCATTCGTGATATCTTAGCTCTGCAAAACACTGTGCATTACGTAATAATGTTTCTTGTAATGGTGGTGTCATTCATTTCCTTATCCTGTTTGGAGCCAAACGTAAGATGTGAGGATTGGGATGAGTCTCACTGAGGGAGTTAATCAGCTGGATCACCCACCTACACATCTTATCCACAGATGGACCAACGGCACTATGAGTTCTTGCAAGGACCTTGTATTTTTAGAAAGACTCCATTTCTATTTGTTGGGCTTTACATGTTGGTGATTTTTCTTGATTTTCGATTTTTGAGATAGAGACATTATTTTCTGCAGACATTATTATGGTCACTCCTAGAAAATCAATGGAAAGGATTTTGTAATTACAAAAATATTTTCCTGGGAAACGTCACGGAAGAGGCATCTAGAGTTTAGAACCCAGTTTTTGTGCACTGACTTAGATTGTCAGTTCTGCACAGAATCTCCTTTTGGTACGAGAGGTGTGGGCGTCCTTTCAGGAGCAGGAAATATGGAGCTAGTGGAACTCAACTTGGAGACTTGTTTTCATTTCGCTCATTGTTAGCCAACAGTTTTTCCATGAGAGTAAACACAGCTGCTTACTGAGCTGCATCTGTTAAAGGTGAATGCTCAGTTGGGACCACGAGTCACACTCCTTCACAGTGCCGAGGGTAGAGGATCTGGCTCCTTTAAGGTTCTTTCTAGCTTTGTCACCTTAAATATTCTTCTTTCTTCCCTTTCTCTCAATAAATACTAGAGGCAAAGAAGAAGATTGAACAACAGGGAGGCTTCACCTTTGAAAACAAAGGAGTCCTCTCCGCATTTAACTTTGGGACGATGCCCAGCAACAATTGAAAGAAGCAACATCCAGTGACCAGGCATCACCGTGACATTTTATTTCACCAGGGGATGTGTGGGTCGGGGAGGAGTGCAGGGAGCTGCTCTGGAGCCCTCCTGCTCTGCCAGTCACCGCCTGGCCTTGGGCAGCACTTTCACCCACTCTCCCCTTCCGCTTTGACCTTTCTCACCCTGAAATATGTATTTTAAGCAGCTACTGTATGTATGAGTTTAACGGCAAACAAAATCATTGGACTGAAAAGGACAAATCATATGCTCCAAAGGATGAATGACCAAGGTGATTTTTAGAGGACTGAATTGCACGTCTCAGGTTTTTGCCATGCAGAATCAATGGATTTATGCGGATAACAGTGCCTTCTGTTGTACATGAATTATCTGAAAACATTTTTTTGGAGTGCATTGCAATTTTTTTTTAAAGCATAAAACCTATTTCTAGATATAATGGAAACCTTGGCTATACATTGACTTATTCTGCATTTTACTATGTGAATTTACTGTTAGGCAGTTAGCTACAAGTCACTCTGGTTTCAAAAACACCACTGCTCCCCTTGCTCAGCCTGCTGCTGGGGACTTTCTTTTGGGGTCGTAAAAGATGCACTGGCTCTGGTTTCTCATATGCTGTTTTGTGGCTTTCCTAAGAAGTGTCTTATTCCCTCTTCCATCATAATTTCCAGCCCCAAAAGGGTAGTATTTCTTTCGGAGTCAGCAAAGGATGAGTATCAATTTCATTTATAACCTGATAAGTTCAGGGCTCAAAAATTTCTTAGCAGCAAGTGGCGGGGATTCTTTAGTCACTGGAATTCATAAGTCCAAGTATATTCTGAATCATGTACTTAATTATGCAGTTAATTGACAATTATACTAAAGCACTTGAACTTCTAGGAGAAAGCTGCTACATAAGCACGCTGTCGTTCCGCTTGGGGGCTTGCATTTTTAATGCTTATCATTCCAGCTGTGTTGGACCTGGGTCCAAAGCGTTTTGTAACCATCTTTTTTATCTAGGAAAAAGACCCAATCTAACTTCTTGCTTTCTCACACATCTGAATTTATTCCTGCCTAATCCATTCTAGTCTTTATTATAGTTCAGTTTGGCTTCGTATATTTTTCAAGGATTGGGGCTATTGGTCATCTGCTCTCTTAGATAGTAATGATGGAAGATAGCCCATTGAAAATATTGCAGATGGAGGTAACAGCTGTTTTTCTCAGCTGATTCGAGACCAGAACATGGATCACAGTGTTTTCATTCAGTAAAGTGAAAGTGTATTTTCAAAACTTAATATATTACTCTATGTGATGCAGTTTTCCATTTTTGTGAAATGTTTGCAGCTTATATTTCCCATTAGTGACTGGAGGAATTTTCTCCAGGTGCTTCCTATATTACCATCTCTTGTTAATATCATTCTTTTTAGAATTTCAGGTTATTTACGTAGTTTTCACAGTAGTCTAAGAAGCCATGAGTTTCGGAGTTAAACGATCCCCTGCTTTCCACTGTCTCTCCCTTCCCAAGGCATTGATGTTGAACGTGCCAACTGGTGGTCAGAAGAGAAAGATGGCATTGGGGGAAAGTTTAGATATCTTAAGCTTTGAAACTGTTCTTATTCTTCCCATGTCCCAAATTGTTTAATTTTAACATAAATAATATGCCTTCACACTGGATTGTAAAAGGCATGTGATTTTATTTTTGTGACATATTGTCTTCTGCAGTATTAAAGGGAAAGACTTGTTAATGTGTATCATCCTATCTTGTTTTTGAAGCCAGGGTAGTTGTATAATTTTGTTACCAGCAGTGCTAACCTGAATGTGATCTGGTTACCTTGGAAATGCAGGAACTTACATGAATGTACTGTAAAGTAAAATGCGGACTGGTTCCCAAGACCTTGGCCTTTTTTGTGTGTAATGTTTTCTGAAATGTGGAGGTGCTTTAGGCAGGTGGTTAAAAACTCGTCAGTATGTTTTTCCTGACTTCTGGGGACCTGGAACAAGGTGGCTGGTGCTGGTCTGGGAGGGTAAGAAGGGCTCATCAGGAACAGCTGAAGAGTGGGGTGTGTTGGGAGCTAGAGCCCATCTCATAAACCAGGGCTTCCGCATGAGTGTGATAGAAGCTCCAAGAAAGCAAAAGCCATTTAACCACACCAGGACCTTGAGGGAAAGGAGAAGCTGCTCAAATTGGAGTCATCTTCGATGGGCCGACATCAAATTAGGAGCCGTCAAAACTGAGCAGAATGGTCAATGCTGGCCTTTTGTTCCTCAAATACTTACCTAGCATGGCAGTAAACTTCTTTCCCCCACTTCTCATTTATGTTAGGACCATACTGAACCAGTAAATTGTTAATCTGAAAATTCCTAAGATAGAAAACAGTTATTTTAAATGATGTCATTTAAGTAATACAGTGAATTACCTTCCCGTTTTCTGTGTAGCAGTTGAGACTGAAAACTGTAATAAATCCATGGAGGAAATCAAGGGAAACTTGGCTTTGTGATCAGAGACCACCGGAGACAGAGAATGAGAGAGTGAGAGAGGGAGTGTGCACATGTGTACGTGCACCTTACACAGTGATCTTTCCTGCCCTTGTTTTGAGATCAGTGTGCAAGTGCTGACTTGGGTGGGTTGGAAACTTCTTGGGTGGTCCACTTGTGAGTATGGCACAAAAGCAATGAACAAAGGATTGAACTACGCTTTAGGAAGAAGCACCAACACGAAGACAACTGTGGGTGACCCTGTAGCCAGAAGACAGGCGTGTATGCAACAGAAAATGAGTGGCTGGGCAGCAGGAGAGTCTGGGCCAGACAGCAGTACTGAGAGAAGGAAGAAAGGGCTGTGTTGTGGAAAAAGGGAGTGCAAGACTGCCATCGAGGGAGGAGGTGAGTGAATGTGTGTGGCCCCTGCAGGGCTCATGAGAGGACGTTCACCTTGTAGATCACCCAACTTGAAAAAAATTTCACAAGTACATGGGTGCCTCTTAAGATCTAGAAACTGCAGGCTTCCCAAAGAGTTTGTAATTTACAGGGGGCTAACAGCAACTCAGGCAGGAGTGACCTTATGGATACTTTCCCCTCAGGACCTCCGTGGGCATGAAGGGAAAACCCAAGGAAGTTGGGAAGCTGCGAACTACACAGCAAGGCCTCGTGGCACCTTTCAGCTGTGGCCCAGTGTCCCACACAATGCTCTTCTTAGTTTTCAGAGTGACCCATCATTCCTACTGTCCAGTGAGTGAGGACAGGACCCTTATTTTTCGTCCTCTGCAGTCATTCTCTCCTGGGAACTTGTGCAGCTTGATCCTCACATATGCTGATTTGCAGACAGTCTGATTCCACTGGTCTTATCTCTCCTTACATGTGTCAATGAATTAGAATTCCTGTAAAGTGAGTAATTTCTCTGGCCTTGGAATTGGTGTCTTCCTCTTCTTTTTCATATCTCTTGTGTTTGTTTTATTGTGTTGCACCTTGAATTGCTCATGCCATTGCTTATATGAGGTGTGAGAAAACACGGTGAATGTTTAAATTTTAAAAATGTGTTACAGTAAAAGACACATTGCCATTAATCCCCCTCAAAATACTCCCACTTGCTTTGAACACACTTATCCCATCATTCTTGCCACTTTCTGAAGCATTTCTGCAAGTCCGCTTTTGTGGGTGTCTTTAGTTTCGCTGTCGTGCCTGCCTCGGTGTCCTGCGTCAATTGAAAACGTTTACCTTTCATGGTCAGTTTTACTTTGGGGAAGAGCCAGAAGTTGCACGGTGCCAGATACAGTGAACAAAGTGGATGAGGACACACCGTCATGTGTTTATTTGACAGAAATTGCTATACCAGAAGCAATGTGTGACACGAAGCCTTTCCGTTGTGCTCAAAGAATATAGTGAATGCTGCTGCCAAGTTCCATCCAATGGGAAGGCAGGGATCTTCAATACAGGAAGCGGTGCATCGATCTTAGTGTGTGACAAGTTTCAACTTGTTCGGTGCAGTCAGTCAGGTGTTAGCTACGGTTGAGAGAAGGTGTGTTTTAAAGTGTGCTGTAAATCATCTTCCATCATGACAACGCTCCGTGTCACACATCGCTTCTGGTGTACCGCAATTTCTGTCAAATAAAAACAATGTCGTCTCATCTACCTTATTCACCGGATTTGGCACCATACAACTTCTGGCTCTTTCCCAAAGTCAAAATGGTTCAGAACATCGAGGCAGCCACGACAGTGCAACTAAAGACACAAAAGAGGACTTCCAGAAATGCTTCAGAAAATGGCAAGAATGATGGGATAAGTGTGTTTGAAGCAAGGGGGAGTATTTTGAGGGGGATTAATGGCAATGTGTCTTTTCGAATAATATATTTTTTTAATTTAAGCATTCACCATAGTTTCTGATCACACCTTGTAAGTATGAGGGCAGAGACTGCTTTCCGTAGTATTTTGTACGTGTCTTCTTTATATGCCCTGCACGTGGTCACCTAGCATAATTAACATGAACAAATGAATGAATGGACATATGAGGTACTGTCAATGAACTTGGAGCTTAGCGGCATCTCAGAGGCCACAAATAAGATCTTAGAGTCATGTAGGTTCCTGTGGAGGCACTTAGCTTTTAGGAGAAAACATAAATGTGCAGCAGCAGCAGCAGCTGGATAGTGAAGTAGATCTATGCCACTGGAGGTAAGATGTCATCTGTGGATCACTGCAGTCCCTACTGCTCTTCCCATTTCTAAATCCAGTGCACAGGTTTTATGTGCAGCAGCATTCCAGGCAATTGAGTCCTCTTGTTTTCATTCCTCTCTTCCTTTAGTTTCCATGACAGAACCCCTTTTTTCTAACTCCAGCTGCTGCTTCCCCCTTTTGGGTTTATTCTCCTCTACCTAATATTTAAGAACCTGTTCATTCATTAATCAGGTATTGTGTAGAAAGGTCTCCCAAGATCGATCCTAGGCCCTCTTCTACTGTCGTGGCTTTAGTTAACATCCCTGACCTCTCCTCTGGCATTCACACTTCTAGAACCAATCGCCTCTTCTTGAAGGTCACAAGTATCTCAAACCCCACGCATCCAGATGGAAATCACGATTTTTACCCTCTATCTCCAAAGCTGCCCTCCCCCAGTGTTTCTTGATTGGTACCAGTCACCCAGGTCTTGATAGATATGTGAGAATCATCCTTGCTGACTCCCACTTCCTCATACCATGTCTCACTATCTCTTCAAAACATATTTTGAGTCTGTCTATTTCTTTATTAGTGTAGGCCACCACCATGCCTAGCTAGAATATTCTCGTATCCTCAAATCTGAGATCTGACATCTGTTCTTGTGCCCCACCTCACTGCCCTTACCTATTCTTCACCAAATAGGCAGAATGATTTTTCAAAATGCAAATCTTGATGGTATCACTAACCTGAGAGATTAAGATCCCTCAGTGGCTTTTAGAAGACAGATAAAATCACTAGCCTAGCCCCAAAGGCCCTGAGTGATTGGTCCTACTTTTGTCTCATCATGTGCTACTTACATAGTACCTTCCAGCTGCCTTTTACCACTGCCTCCAATTCACTGGTTGCTTATGCCGGGAGGTTCACTGATGCCTTTTTTCTCTTCTTTACTCTTTACGGGATAGATTCTGCTTCACTTTGGAACATAAATATTTTCTTAGAGAGGGCTTTCTGCTCTTTGGACCCCCACCTATGTTAACTTGGAATCATGTGCCCCACTTGTAATGAACTAATTGTGTAGTACAAGCTTCTTGAGAGCCGGAACAATGTCCTCCTCACGACTGACACCTAGCACCTAGCATAGGGCTTCGCTCATCGTGGTTTTGTCATTGGTGGCCTGCGTGATCTAAGTCCCTGCCAGAAGAAGACTGGCAATAGCGAAATTGGAGAAGTTAATGGGACTTAAAATATCCCCCTTGAAATGGAATTATTTGCCCAATTTTAGTCAAACAATTATATAAAGAAGGTCAATAATTTGGTCGCCCCTTTGGTGTAGTGATATTTAAATATTTGCTTAACATTTATTTGCTAAAGTTAGGGAGAAACTGATATTTTTTATTGATAAAATGTGTATACTTCTATTTTCAAAGTAAGAAATTTATTGTATGCATTTATTACACAGTTTTCCAAACCAGGTAACCCAGTATTGGTCATTCCCAATAACCGAAACTACAAATTCAATTTCCTCATTTTTAGCTCCCTGCAGCTGCTGACATCAGACAACACTCAGGTGGGTGGTATGACAATTGGTGGCATTTTGACATAAAACAAAGTGTTCAACATTGGTAGAAACCAGCAAGAAGTGTTTATTTCTTTATGAAGCTTTTGTCTACTTTGGTTGGGAACAAGAGCAGTTTTCATTTCAGTAGTTCAATGAGAAGTATTTGGAAAGCTTCATTACCTGGGAGCATATTTTCAATGTTTTCCAGTGAGGTCTGAGCACTCCTTACCCCTGGTGTCCAGGCCACTCACCAGCTGACCAGCCTTAATGGGGTTGTGGCTGGGAACCAGAGCCAGATTCTCGGAAGCAGAAACAAGTTACATAAGCAGATTGTTTACTCTTTCAGTGTGCCTACATCTGACAGGCTTCCAGGCTCTTACAACCCAGGTTTAAAGACTACGGTATAACCTAAACCAATTCCAACTGCCCCGCGATGCTATTTCCTTCCCGGCTCTTCCATGATGCTCTCGCCTTATGTTAACCCTCACCAGTGGTTGTCCTTTGGTTAGCTGCTACCTATATTATGCCTGTGGTAAGCAACATAATGACACCCACCCCTCCCTGAAGGTGTTTAAATCCTACTCCCCAGGAGTTGTGAATGTGTAGCCTTACACGGCAAAGGGGAATCAAGGTTGCAGATAGAATTCAGTTTGACAATCAGCTGACCTTAAAATACAGAGCGGATTCTGGGTTCCCAGGTGTGCCCAACGTATTCACAAGGTTCCTTAAAAGTGGAAGAGGGAGGCAGAAAAGTGGTCTGAGTGATGAGATGTGAGAGGAGCTGACCCCAGCATTGCTAGCTTTGAAGGGGGAGGAAAGCGCCACGAGCCAACAGCTATCCTCTAGTAGCTGCAAAAGGCAGGGAAATGGATTCTTTCCTGGAGCCTCCAGAAAGGAACGCAGCCCTGCCAGTATCTTGATTTTAACCCAAATGAGACCCATGTGGGACTTCTGACCTCTAGGATGAAGGATAATAAATCTGTATTTTAAGCCATGAGGTTTGTGGTAATTTGTTACAACAGAAATGGAAAACTAATAATCCACAGGCCTGGTGGGGGCAGGTGCAGAAGTCTCAGCTTTGAAGACTGAAATATTCATTAATATTTTGGGCTGGACCTTTTAATTTCACAATCAAGATCATGTTTTGCAGTACAAATTGATTGTGGGGCTTGTTACTACCCAAGAGTGATCAGACAATTACTGGGCCTGCTAGAACACTTTTATCTAAAAAATGGGAAAACTTTCGCCAGTGGACAAAATTTAAAGAGTAAGTGGAAGGTAAAAATAAATACGCATTTTGATTATATCCTACAGGTTGTGATTGTTTAATGTACCTCTTAATAATAGTACAGTATCTAAACTAATGTAAAATACTGTATTTTTGAATTCAATATATTCATTCAGCAAATATCTCTTGGTTCCTGACATTTTCTGAGCCTCCTTTGTGAGCTTCCCTTTCAGTTCTGTGAGAAACGAAGATTTTCCTGTTAAATTCCTTTTCTGCTTAAGTAAGCTAGGGCTGATGGCTGTTGCTTGCAGCTAAGAAGGCTAAGTGATGTGAGAAACCAACTAGCGCTTTTTCATCTAGAGAGTTGTGTGACTGCAGATGGATTATTCTTTGCCTATGGTCACCAGCCTCCAAGATGGCCGGCCTCCAGTGATCCTTGAAATCTCTTGGGTTCTTCCCTCTCACATTGTTCCGAGGTTGGACTGGGAGATCACTAGCATACAGGGGAAGTTATGATATGTTACTTCCAAGATTAGGTTATAAAAGACTGATTTATATCCTGGGCCCACTTGAGCTCTCCCACGCTCTCACTCACTCTCTCCATTTGCTCTGGTGTCATGAGCAGCCCTGTGGAGAGACCCGCATGGTGAGGAACTGGAGCCTCCCTCAAATAGACACATAAGTGAATTAAAAAGATGATGCTGCAGCCCATGTCAAGTCTTCAGAGACCTCAAGTGTGGCTGACCGCTGGACTACAACCTCGTGAGGAACCCTACGTCACACCCAGCTAAGCCACTCCTGGACTCCTGACTCCCAGAAACTGTGTGAGATAGTAAATGATTGTTGTTTTTAGCTGCTACGTTTGGGGACAATTTCTTATGCTACAATGGATAACTAATACACTATTCAGAAAACTCTCCTACACTCTGCAGTCTGAAGAAAGATAGTACACCCTGCATTGCTAGGAAGACAGCCAGTTATTTCTCATACAGGAACACTGGAGAGAGGGCACTGGCCTCTGACATGAGAAAGAATTAGGTAATCGTTAAGATTCCTCCCCATCCCAAGATTCCACAATAGGTTGAAACTGAAAAGTGAATGTGATAACCAAATTTTCCTAAATCTAGCTTTTCCTAGTCTAGCTTGTCTACTTTCAAACTAAGCTATATCTAAAAACAGATATGACAAAATCTGTAGTTGAGATTTCGTTTACATCTGTTTACAAATGTTAGGGATTTGTTCTCGGGGACTATCATTTTTATTCTTAGTCAACTTTGTTTTTAATATGCAAAACTTTTTCAAATGAAAAGGCATGATCTAATTTATAGGCTATATTTATATAGACAGGAGACCCCATTTGCAACCATTGCCAGATTAATTTTTCACATATTCAGGCATTATCTCTAGTTACACTGACTCCATTGGTCTGCTCTTCTAACTCACGAAATTGAGATAGCTCTTCAATAGATCATTTTAACGTGCGTTATGAACTTTCATTGCCGTAAAGCTATTTCTCAGTCACTTTCAAAAGTATTCACATGCCTGGACATGCCTCTCTGCCTCTTGGGCTCTATTTTTTACCATCTCATGTTTATATTTAACTTGAAAATCTGATTTTCAGAGATGTCTGGGTTTAAAATTGACTGTGGGGTTTAAACATCAGAACAGGATTGCTGGTGTAATATAATGACACAGGCATTTGCCTCCCCTACGTCTTTTGTTGAGCTTCATTTGGCGATGGTTGCTTGGTGACACTGTTAATTTTGTTCTGCCAGGTGGAGAACCACTAAATTTGAGTAATGGATTATGCTGTCAATCAGGTTTGACAAAAACCTCTATGAGATTTTGTAATGGCATAAAATTAACATGGTCCAGTGGTACTGATTGTGATTGGCAGTACCTTAGTAATTGAAGAGCTAAAATTTTAAAATGCTGTAAAGTACATTTCTTTATGGTAGATCTATTTTCCGACTGCATGCTTTTATAGGATTGTAAATGTGGTCTTCAGAGTAATCTTTAACTTATGACAGTTTCAAAGCAAAGTTTAAGTATGATGTTTAAAAGCATTTGATTATGTGTGTGTGTGTGCAGAGAGAGAGAGAGAGAGAGAGAGAGAGAGAGAGAGAGAGAGAGAGAGAGAGAGACCTCTGCTCTCTTAGGTTCAGTAACTGGGGGCTTGAGAATTAAACTAACAAAAGATAAGTACCAGTAGAAAAGATACACAATTTTTATTAATATTCATGTGCATGGGAATTTCCAGAAAGAAGTGAAACTCACTTAAGTTACATTTCTTTAAGTGGTTCTATTTAGGGGCTTATATATCATTTTAACAAAGGAAAGGAGGTTTGGGCTTCAAGGGATGATAAATCGTGAGCGTGACTAGGAGATCTATGGGGGAAACTAATGGAAGATAAAGGTTATTTTAGTAAGATCTAGTTATTCAAGCTTATGTTGGTGTTGACTGTTCATCTCTGGTGATAAGAGTTGCCCTTCCCCTCCTGGTGGTGGTGGGGCACACCCTCATTAAGGGAAATTTGTGCCTGGCTTTCAGATGGATAAAGGGAAGGCAGCAAACTCTTCCTGCAGCTCATGATCCTCAGTTGCCTTCTGCTCAAAATAATCCGTCTGCCAAAGTGGCGTGTTCTGGAGTGGGCATGTCCTGATCCCCGTCAAGTGACTGCACCTTTGCATAACTCTGCTTTTTTTTGAAAGCTGTACAAATGTACAGAAGTCACAAGAAATAGAGAAAGAAACTTCATCTCTTAAGGAAAAATGTCTAACAGTCAGAAAATAGTATGGAAGGGAGCTGGACCTTGGCCAGTTTCTGCCTTTGCTCATGTACAATGGATAATCAGGCTGTTTACCTTCACTCGGGGGCCACCTTCATTCTGTTACCGACACCAGGCAGAGAAAGGGTGGCTTTTCTTGTCCCCAGATTTTCAAAAATTATTTTGCCCACACAAATTTCTTGACGGTCTGTAAAACATTCTAAAATTCTTAATTGTTGGTATGTTCTTTTATACCTTTAATAAGAACATTTATGGGCCAACATGACTTTTCAATGTCATTGACACCAGTTTTGGCAAGCTTTTATGCTTCATCATTCTCATTTATCTTCCCTTTCAATTTCTAATTTTTCTTTAGATTCCTCTTCATCTTGCTCTGCTCTTGTCTGAAAATTTAGTTTGTATTAGAAACATGCCAAGCTCATTACATACCTACTAGAGTTTTAGAGATGGAGTGATTCTTAGTCTGGTTCGCTCTGAATATTTTCACTATTAGGTATAAAGGAAGGATTAGATGGAAGGAAAAGAGTAGACGTGGAAAAAAAGCAGATAATGGTATAAATCATGTTGCCATCATTTGGAGAGCTAGAAACAAAGTCAAATCCTTCCAATGAAAACTTCACCTGAGCTACACAGTTCCTAAGGCTCTGACACGAAGGCATGCCATGTGTTGTGTGTGTGGCTGTAGGGTGGTGGTGCTGGTGGTGGAGGGATGATGAAACTGAAGCCAGAAATGCCATGGTGAAGCAGGGTGAAGATTTGTGCCTTCTTACTTTGCACCTCTCTCTACCCCACCCCTGCCTCAATGCCCTGCTTTGTGCTGGGCACCTTGTGGCCCTGTCGACACATAAAATTAACAATCACACATCACTTGTTAATGCATTTCACTTTTATGAACTTAGAATGAAGTTGAGAGAAAAAGTATGAGAGAAGTTTGTCCATGAGGAGCATGCTAGATGAATTCCTGCAGGGTGACTTGAATTTTTAAAATTTTAATATTTTAGACATAAAAAAGTGTGTTAGGAGGGTTTCTTCCTTTTGAAGCTAAAGGCTGCTATCAACTTGGTAGCAGTTCAGCAAACTGTGGCCACGCAGCAGCCCACCTGTCTGTCTCCTTGTACCTGCCCCCAAAGAAAGGAGAGTCTGTGAGATGGATCCTTTTGGGGACATTGCTTCACCTTTGTGCTTGTACCTTATGTCTCCCTGTTTGACCCCAAAAGATGTCTGGTCAGCCAATGACTAGTAAGATTCCCCATGGGGGGGGACAAGTCAAACCAGGCGCAGTCAAGTGGGGACCAAAAGGAGCACCCACGGGGTTCATTGAGGTGGGCACAGCCCCCCACCTTCCCCAGGCTAAAAAAAGCCTCTGCCTCTGTGGCTGCATTCCTTCCCAAAACCTGCAGGGGAAGAGATTCAATGATGTGTTCTCCATCTATTCATATGCATATAGGTTTTGTCCCTTGGGGAAGTACAGACGTCCTGAGACTTCTGGTTCAGCTGCCTGCAGGCAAGTGTGATTGGCTTGAATCAGTTTCCTACTATGATGTGTGGGATTCACAGATCTCAAGATTGACAAGCTTTATCTCCTTTATTTCCTCACCTAACTAATAAAAGCTAATGCAAAGTAGGCCTGATTAGGCACCCCAGCCCAGTCCTTGAGGCTGCAGGTCCCTTGGCCCCCGTTAAAACTCTATTCATGGCTACTGTCTTTTCTTAACCCTGCGCTGCCCTCCTCGCTCCCCACAAGCTCCCCACAACCCTCATCGCGTGGGACACGACAGCAAACAACTTGAATATAGCAATCATATAGTTATCTTTATTGTTTGTTAACAAAATTACAGATGAGTTTTGTGGCCTGATGCCTTTTAATGGAGAAAGTTCAAATTAGAAAATAGAGAGGGAGAAGGCGGAAACTCATTTGAATCCAGTCAGGGACTGAGCTGGGTTGAGGCTACCTTGCAGTTTTAGATTCCACTAGTACCAATATGACAGCATACATAGTTATTACACCATTATTGACTATATTCCTTATGCTGTACCCTACATCCCCATCATTACTGTGTAACAACAAATTTGTACTTCTTAACGTCTTCCCCTTTTTCACTCATCCCCAGTTCTCCCTCTCATCTGGCAACCATCAGTATGTTCTCTGTATCTGTGAGTTTGTTTCTGTTTTGTTTGTTTATCTTGTCCTTTAGATTCCACATATAAATGAAATCACATTGCATCTGTCTTTCTCTGTCTGATATACTCTACTCAGCACAGTACCCTCCAGGTCCATCCATGCCACTGCAGATGGCAAGAACCCATTCCCTTCCATAGCCGAGCAATATTCCATTGTATATATGTACCACCTCCTCTTTATCCATTCTTCCATCGACAGAAACCCAGGCTGCCCCCACATCTTGGCCATTGTAAACAATGCTGCAGTGAACATGTGAATGCACATTTCCCCTTGAAGTAGCGTTTCAGTTTCTTCAGATAAATACCTTGAAGTGAGATTACTGGGTCCTTCTTTGTCTCTTATAGCCTGTGTTTTAAAATCTATTTTGTCTGGTGTATGTATTGCTACCCCAGTTTTTGTTGTTTTTTCACTTCCATTTTCATGAGATATATTTTTCTAACATTTTACTTTCAATCTGTATGTGTCTTTCAATCTGAAGTGATTCTTTTGTAGGCAGAGTATGTAAGGGATCTTGTTTTCTTATCCATTCAGCCCTCCTATGTCTTTTGAGTGGAGCATTTAATGCATTTACACTGTAAGTAATTGTTGGTAGATATGTAGCTTTTGCCATTTTATTATTCATATTTTTGATGTTTTTTTTTTTCCCCCCATCTTAAAGAAGTCCCTCTAAGATTCCTTGTAATACTGGTTTGGTGGTGATGAATGCTTTTAGCTTTTTTCTTGTCTGGGAAGATTTTCATCTGTCCTTTGATTCTAAATGATAACTTTGCTGGGTAGAGTAATCTTGGTTGTAGGTCCTTGCTTTTCACCTTGAGTATTTTGTACCAGTCCTTTCTGGCCTGCCAAGTTTCTGTTGAGAAATCAGCTGACAATCTTATGGGAGCTTCTTTATAAGTTACTAGTTGCCTTTTTCTTGCTGCTTTTAGGATTCTGTCTCTGTCTTTAATCTTTGTTATTTTAATCCTAATGTGTCTTGGTGTCGACCTCTCTGGGTTCATCTTGTTTGGGACTCTCTGTGCTTCCTGGACTTATATGTCTACTTCCTTTGCCAGGTTAGGAAAGTTTTCAGTCATTATTTCTTCAAATAAGTTCTCAATCCCTTCTTTTTCCTCTTTTTGGTACCTCTATGATGTGAATATTGTTGCACTTCATGTTGTCCCACAGGTCTCTTAAACTATCCTCATTTTTTTTTTTTTTTTGGATTCTTTTTTCTTTTTACTGTTCTGATTGGGAGTTTTCTACCTTGTCTTCCAAATTGCTGAGTCAATCTTCTGCTTCATCTAGTTGGTTGGTGATTTTTTCTAGTACATTCTTCATTTCAGTTATTGTATTCTTTACTTCTGACTTTTTTTTTTTTATGGTTTCTATGTCCTTTTTTAATGCTTGTTATCTCTCTGTTGAAGTTCTCACTAAGTTCTTTGAGCATCCTTGTAACCATTGTTTTGAATTCTGTCTCTGGTAGATTGCTTGCCTCCATTTTGTTTAGTTCTGTCTCTGGAGTTTTCTCTTGTTCTTTCATTTGGGCCATATTTCTTTGTTTCCTTAGTTTGGCTGCCTCTCTGCTTGTTTCTATGTATTAGGTAGATGTGCTATGTCTCTCAGTCTTGGCTGGTTGGCCTTATGTAGTAGGTGCCCTGTGGGGCCCTGGCACAGTCTCCCTGGTCACCTGCTCCGGGTGCTCCAGGAGTGTCCCTTGTGTGGGTTGTGTGTGCCCTCTTCTTATAGTTGAGCCTCGATTGGGTAGGATTGACTCTCAAGCTGATTGTAGGGTTTGGCCATATCCACAGCTTACAGGCTGCTGTGGAGGGAGGGCTTATCCCACTGAGAGGTATCATGCAGGGACTCAGCTCCTGTTCCCTGCACAAGAATGCAGGATATGGTGAGGCCAAAAAGGAACACCAACAGAGCCATGGATAGGGGAGTCATACCACTATATTCTCGTTGGTGGCTGGGTTGGAGACACAGGAAGCAGGAGCCGCAATCTGCCGTCTGCTTCTCTGCAACCAACCAACCAACCTTCTAGCATAGCCATGGCAGTTATATTAGTGGCTAATGGCTAACTGGTTACAGCTGATGGCCAACCAGCCACAGCAGATGGCCATCCAACAACCGAGCCAGCACCCTTCCACGTGAGGCCAAGAGCCTGGAAACTGCTCTCTGGGACTCTGTCCCCACAGTGGTATTTGCCCCATTGGGCTCTGGTGCCTGTTGAGGCCACCCTTTGGTTGTGCCATTTGTGGGACTAATTGGGCCGTTCTCTGCTGTGGTCTGAAGGCAATTTCCAAGTATATTGGTTCTGGGGCCTCTTGTGAGGGACTCTGGTGGAGGCCAGGTCACCCACTGCCTGTGACCAGCTAAGCACAACCTCGTAAGAGCTACAAAGTGATCCACAGTTGTTCACTGCCTGTGCTAACCCTGGAGGTGTGTGGCAGTGGCCATACTGGGAACCGAGGAAGTCTGCCACCAGTATAAGGCCTAGGGTAGCTGCACAAAATGCTCGACAACCCGAGGTTTGCTGCCACCTGCTGGATCCCTTAAGGTTCAGCCACTGATAAAGCCTTATGCGGTACACAAGTTGGGTGAGGTAGCATCTCAAGGAGTCAGTAGAGTGGGAAGAGTTGTGTCCACCAGGTTAATGTAGACTCTGTTTTGGTGCCAGTGCTGAGTCTGGAGCTACTCATCAAAAGTCTCAAAGCACACCAGCGCTAGTCACCACCCACCTGGAGCCCGTGGTCTCTGATAGTTTACCCAGAAAGAGTGCAATTGGGCAGGGCTGGCTGCTCTCAGAGAAAATGCCTCTGGTGTTGGGCAAATTGGGTGGGGCAGGGTCCCAATAAGTCAGCATGGTAGAGTAATCAGAGCTCATCAGGCCAATCAGATTCAGATTTGGCTTGTGGGGGGCGGGCTCATCACAGGAAAGATGGCTTCTGCCTGCTGGCTGCACCAGAGAAGAACCCTCACAGGGAAAGTGGTGACTGGTCTCCAGTCCTTACTACGAAGCCGCACACTTCAGCCTGCCCCCCGTATGTCTCCGACACCCCCCCAAGTTGCTGTCCCTCCGCTGGAGCCCAAGGTGAGTGCCTGCGCGTGAGATAGTCTGTTTACGGGTCTTTTAAGAGGCCGTCTGGGTTTCCCTGAACCTTCCGTCCCACAGTGATGGTTGTAATGTCCACTGTTTTTCACAGCCAGATGTTTGGGACCTCCTCTTCCCAGAACCAGTACTCTTGGCTGCAGAGACTGGTTTGCAGAGAGGGTCCCTAGCTCCTCCATGGGAAACCCTTTAAAAGGAGCACCTGAGACTACAGGTGCCCTCCGTCTCACTCAGCCACAATCTCTGCTGTTTTTCACAACCAGGAGTTTGGGGACTTCTCTCCCTAGCACTGGAACCCTGGGCTGGTGAGCCTGGTGTGGCACTGGGAACCCTTGCTCCTTCAGGGGGGACCTCTGCTGCCAAGATATTCCTCCCGATTTTTAATGGTCACACATGGGTATGGGACCAGCCCGTTCCATCTCTGGCTCCCCTACCCGTCTCCAGGTGGCTTCTGTTGTATGTCTGCGATTGTAGGGCTTCGGTTCAGCAAGATTTCAGGAGATTCTCGATGATGGTTGTTTTGTAGGTTAGTTGTAATTTTGATGTGGTCGCGAGAGAAGGTAAGCACAGTGTGTTTACCTGCTTAGCCATCTTTACCAGAACTCCAGTCTACTTCCTGTTTGCCCTAGGGCAGACCCTTCAGAGCTTTGGTTAATAGATGGGTAGTTCTTTGTTTCCTGAGCACCAATGAGATATGCGGATACTGCCTTGCTTTTCTACCCTGCCTTTAAGAGGTTTTCAGTTCAGCTCTTTAATCTCCCACCAGGTACATTTTGGAATTAGTGGAATGCTTTGAAGCAGGAGACCAGCTCTCAGGTTTCCAGTTTTTTCATTTCAGTCCTGAATACCCACTAAAAACTCTATGAGTTTCTCTGTCTCACCATTAGAGACCCTGTGTCTAGACCAAGCCCAGATCCTAAGCCTCTAGCCCACTGATACACAGTGTTCGTTTTCAATAGATAGACTTATATCTTACATTTCTATAATATTTTCTATAATTATATTTTCAATCATGTGTCCTATTCCACTCTTTTGACTTTTTTCTATGCATATGTAGGATATCCTTTGCCTGTCTTCTATATCTATAATTTTGTCTCTAATTTCTTCAACATCTTTTCCTATTTTGGTTTCATTTTGCTTGCTTTCCCCATTTTTTTTTCCTGTCTACCTCTTACTTTGCTTTCCATAATATTTATTTTCCTTTGTGCTTTTGAATAATTTTTTATTTATGTTTGTTTGTTTTTTGGTTTTCTTTCCTGAGTCCTGCCAGTTCCTCTTCCTCTTCTTCCTGTTATCTATTGTGCTATCAACATCTGTTGTCTCTAAGTTTCTTCTCCTAGTTCTTCTATTTCTGCTTCTCTGTCTTCCTTCATTATTGTGATTTTATCTGAATATCATTCTTATCTGCTCTGTGACACCTCTTTTTGGTGGATTTTCTTTTATATAGGAAAGGTTTGCTGTGCTTTCCCACATTTTTCTTATTGCATAGAATTTAAAAAATGGATGCAGTATTATTTATCTTTTGTAATTTTTATTTTTTGAACGCATTGTACTTCCTGAACCAGCTACTGGCAGATGATTAAGGAAATGTGTATGAATGAGGAAAAGGCTTACCTCCTCTGTTGGTATAGTGAAAGACTTTTCTTTACTTAGCTCATGTCTTTTTTCACTCCTCTTTTATCACTTTCTTTTGTGTTAAATAGATATATACTGGTGTACCATTTTATTTCCATTGTTTGTTCTTTTTATTACATATTTTTTTGAATTCGTTTCTTAGTGGTTGCTTTGGGGATTGCAATATGCATCTTAACATTAAACAATCTAGTTTAGAATAGCACTAACTTAACTGTAGGACTGTATGTACATTTTGCTTAAGTATAGCTACCTTTCCCCTATGGTGAATTTTTGTTTTACTTGCTATGTTAAAAAAATTTCTTTCCTTTTTTTTTTTTTTTTGGCAGTTTAAGTATCATGTGTCTAGGTATGGATCTGTTTGAATTTATACTACTTGGAGTTTGTTGAGCTTCTTGGCTGTGTAGATTAATGTTTTTCATCAAATGTGGGAAGTTTTCAGTCATTATTACTTCAAATCTTTTTCTGCCCTTTTTTCTTTTTTTTTCTTCTCTTTAAATATGGCACCTCTGTGTATGCCCCTCTGAACTTCACCTGGTTCAGTATGTATCTACAGCCTTTTCTGCACTCCTCTGTTTGCTTCACCCAATGCTACATCTACCCGAGAGGTTGATCCCTTCATTTTCAGAGGGTGTTTTAGCTGCTGTTTTTGATATTTGCTACTCTGGATACTCCTGGGCACTTTCCACCTTTATCTCTCTCCCTTCTTCAGCCCTTGAAACCTCTTTAAACTCAGTCCTTTCCACAGCAGGTCTCGTGCATGGTGATGTCATCCCCTTCTGGGAGCATAACTTTCACTGGTGATTTCTGAGGCCTGTTGCTGCTACATCCCTCTGTGCTCTCTTATTATTATTCTTTTTGCCTTCTGCCCCGATGCCTGCTGAACTCAGCTGCTTTAAAAACACTTCCATTCAATTTAGATTTGGTGGGTTTTCTGTTTCCTAGTTTCATAAAAATTAAATTTGTGGCATTAAAAAACTGTCCATTTTTTTCCCCTGTGGTTTTTAAGAGAAGTCATGGGAAGATTCATAAATAAACTACCATCATATTTATACCAGGTATTGTACAAGTATGTTATAAAATGTCTAGCATATTTTCAAAACTTATTAGCAGTGTTCAGATGAAGGACAAGACAAAAGCAAAGTTAGCTCAGAGTTTTAGTCAGATGTTTCTGTTGTGTTGTTTATTTTAGTGCACAACTTTCAAGGGGGTTGTGGATAAGACTGATGTTACAGGAGACTGATGCCATGTCTAAGTTGTATTTTGAGCAGGATTGGGAAAACCCTTTAACAGAACCAACATTAAATATGAGAGTATCATAATTTTTTTGGTAATTTTCTTCAATTAATTTTGGGGAAAGAAGTCAGAGATGGAAACAAAGAAAGTGAGAAGATAATATAATGTTGCAAAGGGAACAGAAGATGCAAATGGAGAAGATAAGATGCTTTGTGCTAATGAGTAGGACCAGAAAAAAAGTGATTTCTTTCTCTGATTACACAAGCAATCCCGAAAGTGGATAGATAGGTTTTTGATGTAAAACATAGAGAGCCTTGTGATATCAGAGCCTTGTGATATTCTTAGAAAAATTTCATTTTAAGTATATAAGCCAAGAGTAAGTCAGGTTTCAATCACTAAATTCTGTAAAGAGGTATCACGTAATTCTTTTAAATCTTGTTATGTTATACTGTGTATTTCACTAGTATTCATTCTAACAGAAAAGGCATAACTGACTGGATTATGAACCTCATTATGTGTCACGTATCCATTGCAAACTCATTGCATTACTAATGTTGCATGCGTCGCCATCTACCGCATGACAGGGTCAGCTCTGCAAGTCTTGTGCTTTGGAGAAAGAACAAACCAACTTCTTTAGCAATAAAAATGTCAGGAAATCCAAAATACCTTCAAGACCTGGATTTCAGATACGAGTCCTAATGGGAAGTAGAGAAGATATATATGTAGAAATGTATCCTTTCCATAATCCTCCAAACCACAGTGTAGATGGCTGCCTATTGATTTTTGGCCCCTAAGTCTAGTTCTAACAACCCTTGATAAACTCACCCAGACAAGATGGGAAGGCCTACACCACGCCATGCTGAGACGGGGTATGAGAGTGACAGCAAGGGCTGCTGCTGTAATGTGATATCTCCAGATGGATTCTTTCATCTTAGGTAAAAAGGTCAGTCCTATGATCTCATGCTTCTTTTGCAAACATCGCAATAGTTGACTTTATTATAGGGATTAAGATCTATGATTTAAGTGGGGCAATGTCAACAATCCTTTCTTAATCTCATGTTGATGCCAAAGCTGCTCTGTATATGCTTCAATTTAGTTAAATGTGATAGAGTACTTTGTAGATCCTTGAATTCCAATAACAGCAATTGCTATATTTCCAGCGCAGCTGTTGAGCTGTTAATCCTTCTCCATGGCAGTGTTATAGAACTGAGGTTAGGTTTCTCTGCATACAACAGGCATGACCATTCATTTGTCTGTACTATGTTAAAACCTTATTAAAACTATGTTTATATGTAAAAAGTGTGTTTTTTATTTTGAAAACACTCAAACCTTGAGTTGTATACCAGTTTGTTTCATAGTTTTTCATGACACTTTAAAATATAGTAAATAATATAACCCACTGATAATTTGTATTAGTTTTTAAAAATAATTATTTCAGGGACCTTTATAATCTCTTAATGATAAGTGCTACATATGAGTGCTGCTTTTGAATTGGGTTCAGAGTCATTTAAAAAATAATAGCATGGATGTTTCTCTTCCCTTACTGGCTGAAATTCTCGATCAACACACTCAAAGTGGCAAAGCTGAGAGAATGTAGTGGAGAAACCGTGTGTGGGTGGGGAGAATGAAAAATAAATGTTCTGAGGTCCATGATGCCTGAAAGGATTTAAAACAAAAACGTAAGAGCACAATCAGGTAGCCAAAATACCACCACCACCACCAATAAGCACCGAACCAAAAAACACAAGCCTGCATATTTATTATTTCAGGACATACAGCAGGACAGCAGGTTACATGTATCATTTGTGTTGACATCACAGTCTCTCCCCACTCATCACCGCCTACCACACCCACAGCCCTCTTCTGAAAACCAGGAAGGAGGTGAGATGCCTTTCTGGGGTATTGGGTAAAACACTGTTCTATAGGGAAACTTCATAGGGGATGATGACAGACTGATCAGTGGGATGCTTTTTAAATCATAAGTATGGATTCCAGGAGATATGCAGAAATGAAAGTTATATCCCAATGTTTGCTGAAATATGTGCTGGTGTTCCTTGAGGGCTGTGTGTAGCCACATCTTTGGGACCAAGCCTGAGTGAATAGCCAAGAGGAAGACGATGACCTGTTAGACCCAACATGCTCCTGAATCCCTGTGTGAGAGACCCTTGTCACTGAAAGTAACCAGGTGTGTCTCCTGGAATCCTGAAAAGCCACTTTATGCATCAGAAACTGGGCTTCTGCTTTGGGGTCTCTGCCTGCATTTCATGTTTCTTCCCAGACCAGAGAGAGGAAGAGGTTGCAGAAAGAACAGAGAGGACAAACTGAAGTCCCTGGGTGCAGATTCTTGCCACTGAGCTGAGTATCAGTCATTGTCCGATGATTTAATTCAGGTAATACCAATACGGCCTGTCCAATAGAGTTCTTACAAGGATTCAATAAAATCATAACATCAAGCATACTAAGATTTTTGAAAGTTGTAAAAAGCTATACAAATGTTATTATGTTTCATCTCTTAGCTAATTAAATGTCTTCAATATTGTCTTTTTATATATTTTGCCTCCCCTGGGCTGTCCAGTAAGATGTGGGTCCCCAGAAGATGTTTAATAAATGCTTGATGCATGTGTGATCATCTTGCAATCAGGACCCTCATGGTTCATTCAGAAGTGGAGCCACATTCAAAGAACAGTACACATAGGAATGCAAATCACATGCAAATCGAATGCAGAACTCTAAGGGTGTTGTGGGCACAGGGTCCTAGAGAGCAGTTTCCAGGCTCTTGGCCTCATGTGGAAAAATGCTGGCTCGGGTAGTAGATGGCCATCGGCTGTAACCAGTTAGCCATTGGCCACTGATAATAACTGCCATGGCTGAGCTAGCAAGCGCAGATTGCAGTTAGCAAGGTGTTGATTGGTTGGCTAAGAAGCTGATTGCAGCTAGCAGTGGGATTGGTTGGTTGGCAGAAAAATGGACGGCAGATTGCGGATCATGTGGCTCCTGCTTCCTGTGTCTCCAACCTAGCCACCAGCAAGAAAATAGTGGTATGACTCCCCTATCTATGGCTTCGTTGGTGTTCCTTTTTGGCCTCACCATATCCTGCGTTCTGGTGCGGGGAGCGGGAGCTGAGACCCTGCACGACAGCTGTTCTTTCTAACATCTCCTTTTCCTTTTATTCTCTAGCATCCTTCAATTCCTGGGCCTGTCACTGTTTCCCCACAGAGGACTCTCTCCCTCACCTTTCCTGGCCCACCCCAGTGGGCCCACCCCAGTACTCTCTCTAATCCACCCCTAACCTACCTCTTCCAGCTCCTGGCCCTTGGCCCTCCACAATCCAGGTGTGAGATGCCCTGGGAAGTGAAACTCCTTTAAACTCTCACTCTTATGTTCATGAGACTAGGCCTCTCATCCTCAGCTCCTTTTCCTAATTCTACCTCCTAACCCGAATCTTGCTTAATCGTGGTCAAAGGAAGAGGAGGAAAGGAACTAAGCAGTGGGCATAATCAGAGCCTGATTTATTTCACAGGAAGAAGGGCTGGAAATACCCCATAGGTTTGTCATTTTTATTCCATTCCATAGAATGATTAGATGGAGAATAATAAAATCAGCAAGTATGGAGTATGTTCCTACCTGGAAGCTGGCTCTAAGGATGAGCTGAAAGGAGTGAGCTGCATCACCCCGTCTTTGAAGACTTTGCAGGGAGGTTGGGAGGGCGGTTTCTCTAGAAATCTTTGCAGGTAATTGAGAGAGTGAAAGATATTCTAGCACTTTAAAAATATTCAGGCATAATTTGGATAAAATACATTCACTTTTTAAAGTGTATAATTCAATGAGTTTTCGCAAATGTACAGTCATCTAACCATCATCACAATCAAGATACAGAAATGTCCATTATCCCCCAAAGTTCCGCTGTCAATTCCCTTCCACTGCCTCCAGTTCCCGTCAACCACTGGTTGATTTTATCTCCCTATAGTATTGCCTTTTCTAGAATGCTGTGTAAATATGTGTTTCCCCAAAAATAAGACCTAGCCGGACAATCAGCTCTAATGCGTCTTTTGGAGCAAAACTTAATATAAGACCCAGTATTATACTATTTATATTATATTATATTTATTATATTATATTATATTATATTATATTATATTATATTATATTATATTATATTATATTATATTATATTATATTATATTATACAGACCCGATCTTATATTACAGTAAAATAAGACCAGGTCTTATATTAATTTTTGCTCTAAAAGACGCCTTAGAGCTGATTGTCCGGCTAGGTCTTACTTTTGGGGAAACACGGTATAGAACTGTAAACTTTTCATAAGTGTATTAATAGTTCACTCTTTTTATTGCTGAGTACTATTACATTGTATGTATTTATCACAATTTGTTTGTTCATTCTCTACTTGATGGGCATTTGGTTTGTTTCCAGGTTTGGCTATCATAAATAAAGCTGCTTAAAAAATTCATGTAGAGGCCTTTATGTGAACAAAGGTTTTTGTTTCTCCTGTGTAAATACCTAGGATTTAAATTGATGTGTTGTATGGTAGGTGTATAATCCCTTTTATAGGAAACTGCCTACTGGTTTCCAAACTGACTGAGTGTTTCAGGTGGTCCACATCCTTGCTGACACTTGGTATTTTGATTTTAATGATTGTGTTGGTATGCAGAGGTATCTTGTGGATTTAATTTGTATTTCCCTGATCACTAATGACTTTGAGCATCTTTTTACATGCTTCTTGGTCATTTGGTATCTTCTTTGGTGATGCATCTGTCTGCATCTTGAGCCCATTTTTATTTGAGTTGCTTGTCTTCTTATGATGAGTTGTATTTTTCTTATTTAGCCTTATTATTGAGTAAGATTTCTTTATATATTCTAGACATTAGTGCTTTTTCAGGTATCAGTTTCACCTAGTCTATGGTTCACTTGTTTTTTCATTTTCTTAACAATCTTTTTAAAGAGCAGAAGTATTTAATTTTGATGACATTCGATTTATCAATTTTCTTTTTTTATAGTGTGTGCTTTTCATAGTTTGTGAAAAATCTTTGCCTAACCCAAGGTCACTGTTAAATAGCTTGAATTGTATCTCCCTCTACCCCCCAAAATTACTATGTTGAAATCCTAACCCCCAGTATCTCAGAATGTAATCTTATTTGGAGATTGGTCTTTATAGAAGTAGTCAAGTTAAAATGAGTTATTAGGGTGGGTTTTAATCCAATATGACAGGTATCCTTATAAAAAGAGGAAATTTGGGGACTGACACACACACAGGGAGAATGGCCTTTGCCCATAAACCAGAGATTGGGGTGATACATCTACAAACCAAGGAATGACAAAAATTCCAGCAAAGCATGAGAAGAAGAGAAAGGCATTTAGTCTATTCTTCCTCAGAGTCCTCAGAAGAAACTAATTCTACCTATACCTTGACTTTTAGCCTCTAGAATAGTGAGATAATAAATTTCTGTTGTTTAAGCTATTCAGTTTGTGGTACTTTGTCACACCAGCCCTAGCAAACTAGTATAGTCACTAAAATTTTCTCCTGTGTTTTTTCCTAGAAGCCCTGCAGCACTTTTGTAAGATCAATCTGGCAGAAGTATGAAAAGAGTTTGTAAGATCAAAATGATTGCAGAATGATTTTAAAGAGCTGGATGATGTGTGTAGCAATTCAGTTTTTAATGGACTAAAGGAATTCTGCCTTATTTCTGACAAACAGAGAAATGACAATTTCATCTTTGTGTAATTTCATTAAACTAAAAAGCCATAAAATTTGGCATCTGTTGCGCTATAATTTATTGGACTAGATATATATATATCTTTTTCTTTTTCTTTCTTTCTTTTTTTTTTTTGACCAGAAGCTGTGGTTTGCTAAACCAACATTCTTTTGTTCCATTTTGAGGAAATTTTCTGCTGCTTCATAGGTAATGTCCAAACAGAAGGTTTTGGAATTAAGGATGAAAGTGCTGAGCTGGGTACTTAGTAGCTAAGATAGGTAATGAGACTTTCATCAAATTTTTAGCAAAGGCCACTGGCTGCATTGTGTCTCAGGTCTCAGGAGTGTTTGGTTAACATCCATCCATTTTCTTTAGAACATAGAGAATTCAGCAAATTCAATTAGAAATTATGGAGGAAGTAAAGTTATCATTGTATGCAGATGATATGATACTATATATAGAGAACCCTAAAGACTCCACCAAGAAGCTATTAGAGCTGATAGATGAATTTAGTAAAGTGGCAGGATACAAAATTAATATTCAGAAATCAGTTGCATTTGTATATACCAATAATAAAACATCAGAAGGAGAAATTAAAAAAACAATCCCATTTACAATCTCTCCAAAGACTATAAAATACCTGGGAATAAATTTAACCAAAGAAGTAAAAGATCTATACTCAGAAAATTATAAGACACTGAAGAAAGGAATGAAGATATAAATAGATGGAAACACATATCATGTTCATGGATAGGAAGAATTAATATAGTTAAAATGTCCATACTGCCTAAGGCAATATACATATTCAATGCAATTCCTATCAAACTGCCAACGTCGTTTTTCACAGAAATAGAACATATAATCCTAAAATTTATATGGGACCATAAAAGACCCCGAATAGCAAAGGCAATCTTGAGAAATAAGAACAAAATGGGAGGTATAACAATACCTGACTTCAAATTATACTACAAGGCTACAGTAATCAAAACAGCATGGTACTGGCATAAAAACAGACACATAGATCAATGGAACAGAATAGAGAGTCCAGAAATAAATCCACGCCTATATGGCCATTTAATCTACGACAATGGAAGCAAGAATGTACGATGGAGTAATGACAGTCTATTCAATAAATGGTGCTGGGAAACCTGGACAGACACATGCAAAAAAATGAAGTTGGACCACCTCCTTACACCATATACAAAAATAAATTCAAAATGGCTTAAAGACTTAAATGTAAGGTCTGAAACCATAAAATACCTAGAAGAAAACATAGGAAGAAACTTCTCAGACATTACCCGGAGTAAGATTTTTACTGATATACACCCTCGCTCGAGGGAACTAAGAGAAAAAATAAACATGTGGGATTATATCAAACTAAAAAGTTTTTTCACAGCAAAGGAAACCATCAATAAAACAAGAAGGGATCCTACCGAATGGGAAAAGATGTTTGCCAATGATATATCTGATAAGGGATTAATATCACAAATCTATGGAAAACTTACTCAACCCAACTTCAAAAAAACAAACGATCCAATTAAAAAATGGGCAGAGGACTTGAAGAGACATTTTTCTGAAAAGGACGTACAGATGGCAAACAGACATATGAAGAAATGCTCAACCTCACTAACCATCAGAGAAATGCAAATAAAAACCACAATGAGATACCACCTCACCCCAGTCAACATGGCTATCATCAATAAATCAACAAACAACAAGTGCTGGCGCGGATGTGGAGAAAAGGGAACGCTTGTGCACTGTTGGTGGGATTGCAGACTGGTGCAGCCGCTATGGAAAACAGTATGGAGGTATCTCAAAATTCTGAAAATGGAACTACCTTATGATCCAGTAATTCCACTCCTAGGTATCTATCCGGAGAAATCCAGAACTTCAATTCAAAAATCTCTATGCACTCCTATGTTTATTGCAGCACTATACACAATAGCTAAGACATGGAAACAACCAAAATGCCCATCGGTAGATGACTGGATTAAGAAACAGTGGTACATTTATACAATGGAGTATTATGCAGCCATAAAGAAGAAAGAAATCTTACCATTTGCAACAACATGGATGGATCTAGAGAACATTATGTTAAGTGAAATAAGTCAGACAGAGAAAGATAAGTACCATATGATCTCACTTATTTGCGGATTCTAAAGAAAAGAATAAGTGAATGAACTAATCAGAAACAGTTTGGGAGACAATGAGGAAAAACTGAGGGTTGCTAGATGGGCGGGAGGGGTGGAGGGTGGAGGGGAGGGTGAGGGGATTGGAGGGCAGTCGGTGACCACAGGATGGCCACGGGGTTTGAAAATTAATCTGGGGAACGTAATTTGGTGGTTACCAGAGCGTAAGGGGGTTGGGGGGGAGGATGAGGGTGAGGGGGATCAAATGTATGGTGATGGAAGGGGAGCTGACTCTGGGTGGTGAACACACAGTGTGACTTATGGATGATATGATACAGAATTGCACACCTGAAATCTATGTAATTATACTAACAATTGTCACCCCAATAAATTAAAAAAAAAAAATAGGTATCTTTCTGTGGTGGGTAATGGGTTAGTTTTACTTTCTTCTTTTGCTTTTTTTTTTTGCATTTTCAATATGATTATCTAAAATCATTTACCTTTGTAATAAAATTCATTTAAAAAATTAAAAAAAAAAAAAAAAAGAAATTATGGAGGCCTCACTATATGCTCAGCAGACCCAGTACTTAAGAAATCTGCAATGCCCTAGATTCCAGCCACTATGCTAACTTAAGGACCTGACTCTGGCATTACTCTTTTTTTCAGTTGCTTTTGAGGTAAAACCCTGTCAAAGGCTTGTTGAAACTCTCAAGTTGTTATAGCACAGTATGTAAACTATCTTGCACAGCATTTGGCAGGTAGTGAGTACTCAATGAATGTTAGGTTGTTTCCTTTGATACTTATCAACCATGGACAAGGGGTATTTCTGAAAAGTTAGCTGCAATGTGGAATCTAAAACTATACCAATAAACTTTTCCTACTCTGTCACATTAAAAACCATTGCTCTATTGTGCGCTGTGAATGAAGGTGTTGCTCAGGGATGGTTTTGTAACATCATGCATTGGCCATTTAAAAAATATCAATTCACTGAGTTATGCAGATCTTCCCAATGTTAGCCAATTTCATTATTCTGCATATGCATAAAAAAATCCCATACATTGACATCACCACCAATCTTACTGAAAAAGTCTTTGAGTATTGAAAAGCTGATGTCGAATAGAAATGAATATAATAATGAATACAATGTTTCCAAAATTCAAATTTTTGCTTGAAAGTTGGAATTTTATTATTGGCAACAAATACTATTGGTGATTTCCTTGAATTGACAGGCTCACTGTTTACTTTTTGAGAAACTGCCTGTCAAATATCCAAATCTGAAAAACCACGAGTTGGTCAGCAGTTCTGTCATATAAAAATTATGTTCTGTGAAAAAAAAGGTGTCTAGTTCAGCTTGCAGTTCAGACAGGTACACAGGGTTATTCCCTGAGACAACCATCGCTCTTTGGTTTGCAGAAGTGCTTTATGTGTCTTTCCTATGTTGCCACACAGAATATTAAAAAGATGTGTGTTTGACAGTTGAAATTTTGCAAAATTAACAATTTTGACTGCTTCAAGGACATTTTTAAGTGAAACTGGCTTTTTTAAAAAAAGTGCCTGGTGATGAAGAATATGACTATTAGTACCATTTGCTATCATGTCTTTGATTCATGATAAGATGTCAGAAGTTTTAGCCACCAACTGCTTTTGCACCATCCCTGAAAATCTCAACACAGTGAAAAAGGCAAATAATCTATTAATATTATGAAAATAGTTTTGACCTTGTGGGCTTCCTGGTCTCACAGATCCCCAGGGATCCACAGACCACATTTTGAGAATTGCTAATCTAGAACATTTTCTCAACTGAAAAAAAAAAAAAATCTTTCATGAGATTGACATTTTGGCAAATTCAGGTCAACTCTGTTAAATAATGTCTCATAATTTGGATATTCTGATTGTTTCCTCATGCTTAGAATTGAGGTTAAATATTTCTGGCAAGAATACTACACAAGTGTGCTTCCTATGCTATTTCATCAAGAAGCGCTTACTGTGAGTTGGTCCCATTAGTCATGATTCTACATTTTTAAAAGAAATTCAGTGAATTAATTGGGCAAGTGAGAACACTTAAAATTAAAAAAAAATTTTCAATTACAGCTGACACACAATATCATATTAGTTTCAGGTGTACAACATAGTGATCAGACATTTATATACCTTGGAAGTGATCCCCTGATAAGTCTAGTAGTCATCTGACACCTTAATGTGAGAACACTTTTTAAAGTGGCTCCCATCTCCTTTTAACATGTCTCTATCCGTCTTGAAGAACTTCCTTGCTTTCTGGTATACAATAATCAAGATTCACTGTCTAATTTCCCTGGACCAATCTTGAAATCAGCCATTTGTCCAAGGAGCTTTGGTTCCTTTTAGTGGGAATGGTATTGAAAAATCAAGATCTGGGCACTAGTATTTGTACTCATCGCTACTAGGGTGTCATCACTTTAAGGTCCTCTTAGTAGGTGGAGCTAATGTGTATATATATATATATATATATATATATATATATACACACACACACATACATACATATATACATATGTCTGTGTATATATATACATTATATATATTCATTCAATTATATGTATATATTCATTCAATTCAGAATTACTCATACATGTGGTAACATGGATAAATTACAAAAACATTACACCGAGTAAAAGAATCCTTCAAAAAAAGAATCCTTCTATAGAGCAAAACCAGAAGGCTGGAGTCCTACCTGGCCCAGCTGAGCCCAACTTAGATCAGCTGAGTCACAGCCCACCTTCAGATCTGTGAGTGAGAAATGGTGGCTTTTGCAACCCACAGAAATTTTGGGATTATTTGTTGTCCTCTCCAGCGTTATTGTGGCCAGAAGCTGAGGAATCAGAAAGAAAGCCAAGAGAACATGTGGTCTTGGAAGTTAGTAAATAAAGTGCTTCAAGGAAGGATCACGATGAACCATTTCAAGTACTAGTGTTAAAAATCTATTATGGGGGTTGGGGGGTGGGAGATGAGGGTAAGGGGGATCAAATATATGGTGATGGAAGGAGAACTGACTCTGGGTGGTGAACACACAATGGGATTTATAGATGATGTAATACAGAATTGTACACCTGAAATCTATGTAATTTTACTAACAATTGTCACCCCAATAAATTAAAAAAAAAACCTGTTATGTTGTAGACTGGAAATGGACATGGAATTTACCAGCTTGAAGTTCTTGGTGAACTTAACAAGAACAGTATCAAGGGACTGGGGATGGATGCATGGAAAGTCTGATTAGAGTGGGTTTAAGAGAGAATGGGAGATGAGGAATTGAGTTTAGAAAAATCTTTTTAGAAGCTTTGGTGAAAAGAAATAGAGCAGTAGCTGGTGGGGGAAGTGGGGTACAGAAAAAGTCCTGCTTTGTTTTAAATTTAGGATGGGAGAAATAGCAATGTGTTTGTATACCAATGGGGCAGTCTGGAGGAGAATGATAAGTGATGGTGACAGTGTCAGGGGTGAGGGGGGAATCACTGGCATGAGGTCCCGGACTAGCAGGAGTGCATGGAATCTAGTGCTGCAGGGACTTCTTAGGGCAGACTCTCATGAGTCTCTGTCCTCTCCATCTTCTCCCACAGTGTTGGGTTCTCCATACACTGTAGTTAAATTTCCTGGAGTTGAACGTGTTTTCAAAAAGACTGGTGAATAGCAGTATGTTACCAACACTGCTGGGCCTGAAACACAATTCAGCTGATGACTTCTCCTCAAGCTCTGATGCAGGCCTCACACCTGATAAATACTCAGATCAACCCTGTCCTCCTTAACTCCAAACCCTTCCGTTTGGGTACCACCTATGAAGAAGTGGCAAGTTTCATCCAAATAGGAAGAACCAAAAGAATGATGGGTCAGCAGCTGTAGCTTCTAATCCATTAAATTGCAGTGGGACACATGCCAAACTGTTGTGGTTTGTTAGTTCAATCAAATTTATTTCCCTCAAATGGAACTCTTATTTCCCTGCAGAATATCCTTTTTTCCAGTAAAAACAATTACCAGCATCATTTAGCTCCCTAAAGACAATCTGAAATCATTGTGATCCGTAACTGTTGTTTCCTCCACACCCTGCGGTAGAAAGCCCCATGGCATCACTCAATCCCAAGCATCTATAGAAATTTCTGGAGGGCTCCCCATGCACAAGACGCTGTGCAAGTCCTCCAGGTACCAAGTCTTCAAGGATGGGGTGATGTAACTTACTTCTTTCACATCGTCCCGACGGCCAGAGGCTCAGTAGGAATGTAACACATGATGACTTTATCCTCCACCCAGTCATTGCATGGCATGGGGCAAAGCTGAAGGACTGCCAGACTTACCACAAGCAAGTGAAAAGAAGGACACCCCATTAAATTTGAATTTCAGATAAACAATGGTGTATTTTACTATGTCCCAAGTATTGCAGGTTTGTAGAGGATCAAATTAGCCTCCTCTCAGAAGCATTCCCCAATTGGCTTACCCCTGGAGGAACTGCCCGTGTAGAAATATCTCACTCCGTCAAGAATAAGTGCTCTGCCTCCATAACATCCAGGCTTTTGTAGTTTCGGACATTAAAGGCTGAGAAATGGAATTAGATCCCTAGGTTGCATATTGTAGAGAAAGGTATCTACGAAACCTGAAGTGAAACCAAGCATAAATGGATAAAACAGTAGGGTGCTCGCCCCCTTCCTTCTGCCTAATTGCCCTTTGCGTCTTCCGCCACAGAAATGCAAATCTCTCAGCACCAGAGTTAGCATGTGCCCCACAATGTGCCACCCTGAATTCAAGAGGAAAGCTTCATGGGTTGTGCCCTTGCTGATGTGAAAGCAAAACTTCCATCACTTTTTTCTTTTCCAGAGGCACCAGCATTGTCCCACAAGAGGTTCTGCCAGCGCAGTTGTTGTCTAGGTAGGGAGACTGATTCCTGCTTCTTTCCATTCCACTGTCTCCCAGAATCCTCTGCTCCATCTGTTTTGTTTAATTCTCAAGAGCTCAGCTCTGCTGTGAGGTATTGGAGTAGCTGACTAAGGTGATAAGCCAAAATGAAAGAAGCAGTTAAGCCTTTAAACGTATACGGCCATAATATGAGCAAGAGGCTAAACCAGAGCAAGTACCAATTCTCTCTGTTCTCTTTTTCCCAATGGAAAGGCATGCTGGGTGAGGGTCAGGGCATCAGTGAAGATCTCACTGCTGAGGAAGCCGGAACAAAAGTCTCCTGCCATTTAATGGGGTGATTGTGGTGGGGCGGGGGAGAGGGGCACGGAGGGGGGGGGAGAAGAGGGGGAAGGGCTAGGAGTGGACTAGGACTGGGTACTGAGTCAGAGCGGAGAAAAAGGGACAAAAGATAGTGAATCTTTGCTTTTAGTCGATAGATTCAAAATAATTTTCAGCCCTTCTTGACTGGAAAATTCATCAAGGGTAGCTTTTCTCTCGAAGAAAAAGGGAGGAAAAGCAAGATTCTTTACCAGTGAAAAGTCAGGAAGGAAAAAAAAGATAAGAGATGTAGAAAAACAATATTTAAAGGAAATTTTTAGTCTTGACATTGAGTAAATGTCTCAGAAAAACAAGCCAACCAAATTCTAATAGGTCTTTAGCTCACATAAATTAGTTTGTAATTGCTGTGTGGTACTTTCTGGTCCTATGATTCTATTTGTGATCAGTAAAATCACGATGCCTCATGAATATACTTTCTTTTTGTTTTCTTTTAGAAGAACAAGGGAATCATGATAGTCAACATTGAGATACATATAACGCAGAACACAAACCGCTAATTTCATTTTTAAACATCGATGTATGGTCTTCAAACAATTCAATGAAGGTATAGGTTTTTAATCATTTAAGAGAGAAAAACACAGAGAAGGCACAAAGGGGAACCTCAGTTCACAACGTAAGTGGATTATTTCTTCAATCTTGGTTTGTTGGATTCCACCCAAGTTTATCCAGGACTCTGCCTGGTCTGGAATTAGTTCCATGGCTGCTTTATAATTCTAAATAAATAAGAAATAGCGACAGGTTAGGAAATGAGAACCATCCTTAACACTACAGGGTTGTGGAAACCACTCTCTTCATACAGAAACATTTAAATGGTTAATACAATAATCATCACTATTATTTTTATTATTTTAATAATAGAAAACCAGTCACTGTTATTTTGCAAAATACCATGCCAGCACAAGTTGTTGATTCTAAAGTGAAGGAACCTGGAATATGTAATTTCCCTGCAGAGATAATTTTGTGAACTTGAGGAGACTGAAGTTGCCTGCAGGGAATCCAGAGGATTTCTATTATAGTGCCTCATTTCCTGCTGGCCTTGACCTGTCAGAAAAGTGTGCTTTTCAGCTATTCTAAAAACTGCTTTTAATGGAGTTGGGAAGAAAAACTTTTCTTCCCTCCCAACTTTTTTTTATTGTGGTAAAATACACAACATAAAATTTACCCTCCTAACCATTTTTAAGTGTACAGTTCAGTGGTATTAAATACATTTATATTGTTGTGCTACATTTCCCACCCTCTCCCCATCCTCTCGCAACCACCATTTTACTTTCTGTACTGTGAATTTGACTATTCTAGGCACCTCATATAAGTGGACTTATAAGTGGACTTATAGTATTTGTCTTTTTGTGACTGGCTTATTTCTTAGCCTAATGTCCTCTAGGTTCATTCATGTTGTAGCATGTCTCAGAACTTCCTACCCTTTTAAAGCTGAATACTATTCCATTGTATGTATATACCACATTTTGCTTATCAATTCATCTATTGATGAACAGTTAGGTTGCATCTATTATACCTTTTCGCTATTATGAATAATACTACTACTATGCAAATATCTCTCTGAGACCCTGCTTTCAATTCTTTTGGATATATACCCAGAAGTGGAATAGCTTGATCATAAGGTAATTTTATTTTCAATTTTTTGAGGGCCATACTGTTTTCCATAGCAGTTACAACATTTTATATTCTCACCAATAGAGCACAAAAGTTCCAATTTCTCCACATCCTTGCTAGCACTTATTTTCTGTTTTTTTTTTAATAGTTGCCATTCTAATGGGTGTGAGGTAGTATCTCCTTGTAGTTTTGATTTTCATTTCCCTAGTTATTAGTGATATTGAGCATCTCTTTATGTGATTACTGGCTATTCATATATCTCTTTTGAAGAAATGTCTATTCAACTTCTTTGCCCATTTTTGAATTGAGTTATTTCTCTTGACATTTAGTAGTTCTCTATTTTAGATACTAATCCCTTATTAGATATATGATTTGCAAATATTTTCTCCCATATTTAAAGCTTCTCCCATATTTAAATTTAAAGCTGTGGGTTGCTTTAAATTTTACTCTTTTGATAGTGTCTTTTGATGCCCCCAAATTTTAAATTTCATGGTCCAATATGTCTATTTTTTTCTTTTGTTACCTGTACCTTTGGTGTCAGATTCAAGAAATCATTGCCAAATCCAATGTTGTGAAGATTTCACCTTAGAAAAACTTTTTATTATCATAGAATGTTAGACTAATTGCTTAAGCCAGCTCAGTTCAGTAACATCTTTTCTTATATCACTTATCTGGTCACCTGGCCTATCCTTAAGTATCTCCATGACAGGATGCTTAATACTTTCTAAAGTAGAAAGTATTTCTAAATAGACAGGATCGTTAGGGAAAGAAAGTCTAGGAAGACTAAAAGAACTAAAAACTCTCTGTATTTTAAGCTGAAGTTTTTATGCCTCTAGTGTCTATTGTTCAGTTTTAATTCGATGCTCAGTCTATCTAGAGCAACACAAAATTATTTTCTCCTGCCACAAACTCCAAGTGTTTGAAGAGCATTATCCCACCCCTCCCATATTTTTTGTCTGAAAAATTAAGTATCCCTTTGAGTATCATATCTGTTAGGGATTTTTTACAAATGGTTTGTTTTATAGCAGAGGAATACTCAATTTCAATAGAGCAATCACCATAGATACATTAATTCAAAATAATGAAGACAACAATTAGTAATGTTGCCCTCAATTATGAACACTTATTTGTAATGTAAAAACTGATACATGTTTTAGTGTTTACAACATTGTGTGTTGCATCCTGTGGGTGTTCAGTATCTATAGCATTGAAATAAATTTATATACAGTTTGCTTATTGATAAGACATTTATAAACAGAAAACAAATATAGAAATGCCCAAAACTGGTCCACCCCTTCATCATATTAATTTCATTAAATTAAGCAAACAGTGAAGAAATACGATCTTGAGAGGAATTGCTAAAATAAGCTCGTAGGGTATGTATTTTGAGATTAATTAATATTTAACCAGGAAAGGAGTATAGTGTAGTAGTCAAAATCCTGGGTTCAAATCCTGTCTCTGTTACTTATTAGCTGTGTGACCTTGAATGAATTACTTAGTCTTTTTTGTATTTTAGTTTATTTTTAAGATGGGGATAATAATATTACCTACCGTATATAGGGTTGTTGCCAAGATTTAATTAGTTAATATATAAAGTTCTTAGAATATATAACATATATTCTAACATATATTCTAAGAACATATAAAGTTCTTAGAATAATGTATGTCATATAGTAAGTCCCCAACACATTTTAGTTTTATTATTAGCTCAGTGTTCTATTCTATATATTTTCCTTTGTATGATGATCATTTGATCCATTGGTCAATCAGCAAATACCTTTATTTTCAAAAAAGCGTCTTTATAATTTTAGTAATATGTCTGTATATGTATACATGTAGTATATATATTTATAGATTTATAATATTATGATATTAGTAATAATAAGGTAAGAAGGCTGGTGTTGAAAATGTTTACCAGATAAAAGAATATCCAGATAATTTCCAGCTCAAATTGGACATTATTATTACTGTTGAAGGTTCAACAGCAAATTAATTTCTCCTAATGTTTTTGCACTTGCTTTTCAACATTTTAAGTCATTTGTTCCTTTTCATACAAAATTATGTCACTTGGAATTTGGTCCCAAGTATCATTGGTATGACCTTAAGTTATTACAGATTCCAATCACTGGCTTTGCCTGATCAAAGGAAAATGTATGGTGTTTCTGATTGTAATTATCAATGAGCAAACTGTATATACTTTTTATTTTAATGCTGTAAATGTTAAACTCTACTGGATACAAGATGCAGTGTTGTAAACACATTACGAAGCAGACTTTCTCCTCAAAGAAAGTCCAATCCAGGAGGGGACGTAAAATATACTAACATAGAGACCGAACCCCGCAATTCAGCAGACTGTGACTTTCAAATGACTGGCATAGACAGTAAGTGTTTCAAGAGCTCAGGTGAAGCAAGGTAGAGGTGGCTGTGCTGGTTAGGGAAAGCTTCCGAAGAGTGGAAGAAACAGGGTGCATCTTCGTGGATGGGCAGTAATTAGGTCGGGGTGGGCTATTGGAAGGACATGTGGGAGCAGAGGGAGAAATGGCCAAAGCACATGTAGACACTAGTCAAGATGGAAGAGAGGCTTTTCTCAGGCAAACAGAAAGAGAAGATTGAAAACGATAACCCTGAGGCATTATGGGTGCCTGGAAATCAAAAACTGAAGGGTCAATTGTAAAAACAAATTTAAACCATCATGTCAATTATCCAAAAAATTAATCAGGCAAACATGCGATGATGTTAGATTTTACTGCCTATACTTAAAGATTGGAGTATTGATATTCGTATACATAATGCCTTGATTCGATTAAATGTTTCTACCTTGAAAGCTTTGTCAGGAAGTTTTTGCTCTTTGAGTTCCTTTTTGTGAACAAAAGCTCGGATAGGACGTTGGGACCCTTGATTTCAGCCAAACAGCTACGCCTAAAGCATTAGTGCTGCAGAGGTTGCAAATTAAGACAGAATGAAAACATATTAAAGTAAAACCTGCTAAAACAATAAAATGCATTCTTCTTATTCTTATGTATTAGCTGGCATGGTATGTGAAATAGAACAGTGGGGCGAGAGTCAAAACACTCACATTGTTCATTCTTCTTGATTTTCTCATTGAGAAATAATATGGCTCTGACAAAATAATTTCCCTCTACTTTAGGTTTCCCGTTTACAGTGACAATAGAATGTCCCTGAGTCACCTTCCAGGGAAGTCATATAATAGAGTTAAAAGAAAACAAGATCTGGTGTTGGATGTTTTGCCCTGACCTGTGTCCATCTGGACCCTCCAATAGCTTCCTCTTAGGTCCCTGATGCCCACTCTGCCCCCAGTACCCACTGCCCCACCCCTCCAGCCAGACATCCCTTCCAAGCACAAATATTATCATGTTGCTCTTCTTAAAACCTCAAAGATTCTCCCAGTAGCCGCTGCAGCTACATCTCACATTGCACCCTGTTCTCTCATGCCCATCCCTCAAGCAGGCCTCTTGCTGTTGCCACAGGGCCTTTGTATGTGCTGTTTGGTTGCTGTTTTTCTCTGAAACTTCTATTGATCACCCAGCCCTCACCTCCACATCACTCCACAGGAAAACCTGACCTCCCAGACCACTCAGGTTCCCTGATTATATTCTCTTTAGGGACGGTGCTACTCGTGTGACATCAGAGAGCATGGTTATAACTCCACATTGGTTTTGTGATAACTTATTTAATAACTATCTCCTCCTCTGGACTGTGAGTTCCATGAGGACACAGGCACTGTCTTTTCTTCTTCTCATTATTCAATTCCTGGTACCCACAGCGTGTCTAGTACATAAGAGACATTCACAAATATTTGTCGAGTTTATTCATGGATTTAGCTTGTGTGGCTTTTAAAATAGAGATAAATAATAACAACTTCTACTGATGGTGGGTTATCTGCTTTGAAGGATTGTTATCAAGATTAAATGTATCGACATGAAGATGACAAGCCACATTGTGCACAGATGTTAGTCTTTATGTATTATAGAGATCACTGAGGAGAGGATGAGATAATACCACATAAAAGCTTTAGCTCAGAGGTGAGCTAAAAATCAGATTTCAAAGGGAAATCTAAGATTGATAGTTTATCTGTGAAGAGCTTCCATAAGAGAGAACAATTTGCCAATCGACAATATTCAAGATTGCTCAGCCTTTTCAATGTGCAAATTTATGAATTATTTATGTCACTTCTACTTTGGAGTCGAAACACAGTGCCAAGAGTGGTTTTCTTGTCGTGGAGCTCCTGCTTGCTGTAGATGGCTGACAACAGCCGATAGCATTCAAGGCACCCAGTCTCCTCTGACACAATGTGATTGGTCATCTTTTCAGCTTCTTTTGTCTGACCCATCATGGCCAAAACCTGAGCCTGCAAAACCACATGGACTTGGCTTAGAAGACACTTTGTTATTTCTGTCTCAAATAAAGCATCCCTGAGGAGAGGCATTGGGAAAATGCCTTAGGAGTACTATATCACATTACAATGTATTATAATACATACGCTTTATATACATACAGTATATACTACATATTACTATATATAATGTATACATCTTAATGCACATATAGTACATTATATTTGGTTTTCTGACAAAAACTTTCAGCATCTATTTTTGGACACATAGACAGGGCTGTATGTATTACAGTTTACAGTTTGTGTGTGTGTGTGTGTAGCAAGGATGGCAAAAGAAAACCCACAGAAGTGGCTTGTGATTTTAAATAAAAACTTGACTAAGTATGACCTAGAGCCATAGTGCTCAATACTATTTTTTTTTTTTTTTAATTGGGGAGTGTTGGGGACAGTGTGTTTCTCCAGGGCCCATCAGCTCCAGGTCATTGCCCTTCAATCTAGTTGTGGAGGGCGCACTCACTGGCCCATGTGGGAATCGAACTGACAACCCTGTCATCCAGAGCTCACGCTCTAACCAACTGCGCCATCCGGCCACCCCCTGCTCAATTATTTTTAATGTTATTTCCGCAACAATGTGTTTGTAAGAAAAGTTTCATTGATTGCATTTCTAATGACAAGAAAGAGGCTATTTTAAGATCTTTTTTTATGAGTTAAAAAAGCATTTTTTTCTGACTTCGGCAAATGATCTAACATGAGTAGCACATTAATATTTATAAAATGGATATACTATAGATACTCTGGTTCTGTTTTGAGGGTTATCAAAGCCTCCCTGTGTCCTATGCTACACTCATTTTCTCAGTTCCCTTTTTCTTTAAAAAAGTGTTTTTTGTTGTTGGTGGTGGTCTTTTACTCACCAGCACTGAGTGGCGTTTCCTATGAGAAGGGTGGTATGCTGCAGCTTCCTGGTAAATCTGCAACGCCGCTTCGCACCACCCTGTTGTAATGTAGAGCTCCCAAGGGTGATCACGGGTGATAATATCATAGCCCCTTTGGGTGCCACCTGCAGTGCTCTGAGTTTTAAGAACAGAGCATCATAGTTCATTTTTTTTTATTTTTTAAATAAGCTGCATTTCTAAAAGGTCTAAATTTAAAATTAGGGAGGACTGTCCAGGGATTGAATACTGTGCCAACATGGTCTTTGAGATTATATGAAGAAAAGGTTAAAAAGAAAACATCATGGTGTGTCTCCCTCTGTATAGAATCCGCTTTCTCTAGTGTAGATAACTTTATCCACAGAAGCTGCCTGGAGAAATTTCTGAACTTGGAGAACTTGGTGTACATTTTCCCTACTGGAATGATTGTTCTTTGCATAGTAATTTTTTCAGATGGACTGCCTTAGAATGCACGTTTAACTGGCAGGAGACAAGAGATGCCCCACAGATAAATCTGTATGCAGCAGGTGGCAGGGAAGGATTTGGGGGTTCTTTATAAGTATGAAAACATCAAGGCAAAGAGAAAGTATATTGTTGGCAAGATAAATAGAGCGGATAGTGGGTTACTTGGGAGTTTGATTGGGGTTGAAGTAGAAGGAAGATTAGACTCTTCTTGAGTTCTCTTCTGTTTTTTAATTTCTTAATGCGTGGAACTTCTAATTTGTATTCTATTGCTTATAGATGAGTACATAAGAATATCTAGCAATTTTATATGTAAGAATAAAAGCAGATTTCCTGGGCAGCTCAGTTTTAAATCAATTCATCGTGTCGTTTACCTTCTGTAAAATAGAAAAAGCTTCAAAAGTACCAGAAAATAAAAAGTTCTTTGAACTTGTCATATTGAAAAAATAATTAAAACTGAATTTTACTGCAGGCAGCCAATCTATTAGTCAATGAGAATAAAATCATGTTCTTGCACTAAACTTAACATCTTTCTTTTCATTATTTACAAGTATTCATTGCATGCCAACAATATATGGAGCTCTGCACAGGTCATAAAAAACTAGAATTCCTACCCAATAGATTTTACATTAAATAAGATGCAGTAAGTATATTTTATTTAGCATCTGCCATGCAATTAACACCTTATCAACGTTCATCTTGCTTCCATAAGGTATGTTAAATAAGGAAAGAGAAAAAAGTCCTGGAGGTTTGCATCCTCTGTGGAAATCTAGTGTCTACCATGTACTGTGTTTAGATTTAAATGCAGGGTCTGCACATGTTGAGGCACATTGCAAGATTGTGGGTTTAAAAATTTGTATAAATGATACAAACAGCAGATCACTACTTCCTAAACCATCAAGACCACTGCCCACATCCTGCAGCCTTTGGCTTAGAGATATGATTCCAACAGCTGGGTGCATTTTACTGAACTTGAAGATTTAGAGAAGTCACAGCCCCAAGTACAATGTGACTGTCACAGGGTGAGTTTCCTGCCAAGCCCAGTGAGTTTTATTTCTGAGGCGTCATTTGGGTCACTGTCATTTTCTTCATAGATAGTCCTGATCTATGTATGATCTAATCTCAGCAGAACAGGTTCTCCTGAATCTCACTTACCAGGCTTGACCAAGAAAACCTTGGTTGAAGTCTGAGCTTCCTAGACTGTTATTTACATTTCCTCAGCTTCCTCAAAGTCCTCTTTAAAAGAGAATAAAAAAGAATCCCATGATTAAAATTTAACACTAAATAGGGGAGAAACACTAATAGGGGAGAGAGGCTCAAATGGGAGAAGAACTAACATAACTGAGCCCTTAGTATATACCAGGTACTGTGATAAACGCTTTACATTCAGTTATTCAAACTCTTGGAGTCTTATTTTCCGACAAATATCATATGAATGCACATGGAAAATGAACTCCGTATCTGTTGTCTTTTTAATATTTATTTTTAAAAATTTAAGTATAGTTGGTATACAGTTGTCTTTTTCCCCTCGCATACATATCTCATTCATTGCACACCTAGAAGAAAAAGAGCTCACAGAGAACTAATTTCTCAATGACCTGGGTACAACTTCATCTCCCTAGAGGTTATGACCTTCTTTACGAGGCAACCTTATAAGGTTTCAGAAAGGAGAAAAGCAAGAGGTTATGCTGCTTGGGGCATCCAGTAAAGTGGCTTCTGCCATCTGCGTGTTAGCAAGCTTATTGAGGCTTCCTCCCTGAAGGCAGTCACGGTTCCTTTTAAAAGGAAAAACAAAAGTCGGTTACATGCTTTGCATCATGAAGATTTACCTGGCTTTGCAAATACACAACTGAAGTCCTAGAGAGGGCTGAGTCCCGAAGGCCCTAAATTAGTGCTAGAACAACGTACTTAGAGAAAGGCCAACAAGTGAAAGTTTGCTGAGAAGGAGATCTGGCTCTCTGGATGCACTAGGACTGAAAGGAGCACGCCTTTAAGATGGGAAAAGCTCAAGAGAGTTGATTGAAAAGGTTACCCTTTAAGATACACGAGGCTTTATTCTCCTCCCAGTAACTCCCTAGATGAAAATGGGTGATGACCTTTGGGACAATGACAGCACCACTTGGGTTTTTAAGGATCAGCAGCACTTAAAGCTGCTTTTGTATACTTTCAAATTTTCGTATTCTCTTTTAACCTACACCGCACAATTCTTCTGGGGAGGTTTTGTGCGGGTAAGGGGCTCAACCGGATTCCTTACTTGAAGCATCTCCACAGCCCAAGGCTGGAAGCATATTCAACTATACTGCGATTTTACAACAGCCAACCTGTGCTTCCCACTCTCAGCAGGAAGCGTGGCCCTCACTGTGCCCCCTCTAAATCCCACCTTCAGGGCGCAGATCAATGCCTCTTACTCTGGGGGCTGTTCCTTGTTGTCCCCACTGCAGGTCTCTGGCACCTCTATTCTATGTACTCTCCGCACAGTCACTTTCTAGCTGGTGCAACAGGGACTGGTATTCTGTCTCTCCACTGAGGCGGACACATGCATCACACCGCCTAGGCCAGAGAGCACACACAACGAAACACAGGTTGCTTAGCTTGGCCCACAGAATGAAGGAACAGTTTAAAATTAGTTGCAAACACTGAGAAATTTTACATAAAATTCCAGTCTTTTGATTTCTCTTGAAAAGCTGGAAGATCTGCCATCTCAAGATTCACATCCTTTGTTAGGTACAATTAGCAGAAGGGGGCGCTCCATTAAATGAGGCATATGCTCTTTATATCATTTAAATCACCTGCCTGTCGACACTAGACTGCGACTCCTTGCTTAGGCATGCGTTGTACAAGGTTCCCCCAAACCACAGTAGAATTGATCACACAGACAACAGAGCAAGCTTATCTGCTTGTTTACCAAGTCACCATGTTTATTTCTAGTATCTACTCTGTTCTAAAGGGCTTTGGAACAACCTGAATAAACACTTGACAACACTAAATCTCTTTCACCGTGCATCTACCACCTCGGTCAGGGTGACTCCAGGTGTCCTGGAGTGGTCTATTGTAATTTTTCTCCAAAAGAAAATTGAGTCCTGTGTGTGAGTGTGTGTGTGGGGGTGTGTGCAGCTTCTCACACTGAGCCATGCATGCCCCACACATATCCCCTGGTTAAATATCCTATTTGAACACTTACTGTACAAGCATTTACATTTTAAACAACACATTTTCTACAACTAAGATCATATTATCAGATTTTTCCACCGGTGTACGATAACTGGCCGAATGGAATGAATTAAAACTACTGAGGTTCAACCATGATGAAACAAGTTCATGACTTCATAGCGCAGTTCTGAAGGTCACATAAAAGTAAGTGGTCCAGCGTGAGGCTGACAACTATGTTTTCCAGATGCTCTGAGTCTGGACAGTTTTCATAACTTTGTGCCCACTTGCTATTACTGATTATTCAACCAGAAAAATGAAACGGGAATGCGGTGACAATTGAATTAACAATTTCTCAAAAAGGACACTTTTAGCTTGTGAATAAAAAATGTGTTAGAAATTCGCATCAAGCACTGCCATGATCTGAATGGCATCCCATCTTACTATACCTGTTTGCATTAACTCCAGCAGCACATGTAACATAAGATGTGCTTTAAGAAAAAAAAAATCTGTCGATACTTTAGATTTTCATTTTAACCAACCTGTTTCCTGAAAAGAGATAGTAAAAGCAATTCTCTGACATTGTAACTTTCAGAAGCAAAACATAACACTGAACAACAGTTTCCAAGAGCAATTGATGACTTTCATTTTACTTTCCCCTGCTTTGTTTGTATGCTGATTACAATAGGCAAAAAAAAAAAAAAAAAAAAATCCCCCCCATTTTTTTAACCTAAAATGTTTTGCTCCTGTTTCTGGTTTCTGAACTGGATTTCAATTTTGAAGTCCTAAAAGGTAGCAAGGGACCCCAAATGATCATTCATGATAAGAGCAAATAATCTCTTTTGTCTCAAAACTCTGGTTCAGTGGAAAGTGTTGTTAGTAGCTAGCTTTCTTCACTTTCTCTCATGATTCTAAATTCCAAAGAGGGATTGAAACTCTACTTATAAAATGTATGAAGGGGAACCACTGTAGAAGGGAATTACCTGATATGTATCTTATATACAAAAAGTTTGTTTTTGTATTCTCTGGGAAGGCAATGCATTATTTTTAAGTCATCTAAGTAGTCCAATTCTTAAGTATTTTTGAATAGTCTAATAATTTTTAAGTAATCAATTTCAAGCAGTTTGTTTTCCACTTAATTCATTGAGTTCGAAGGTTCTGAACCAAGCCTGGCCTTTTGTGTTCTCTATTGACAATATGGGTTCAGGAGGAAAAGAAGATCAGGTACATACAGGACAGCTTTGATTAAAAATGCGTGTGACCTGAAGAATAGTCCTGACAACCAGGCTATCTGCTGCGCACAGCGCCTCCAGCAGTCACTGCCTCACCACGAACCAGCCTTGAGGACGGCAAGTTGAAGGGCAGCATTTGGCAGTAGGCTTCTTCTGGCCATGGATCAGAACGTCTGCAGTGGGGTGAAAGTGAAAGTGAGCCATGGGGAGAGAATAGAACATGGGAAACACTCCTTGCTTATGTTTTAATCACCTACTCTGTCATGCTTTTTATCCCGAGGAAGAAAAAATGAAAAGTAGACCTTCTGAAGAAGGTAAAGGACTCCTGAAAGTTATTTTCTGTCTTGGCACGACTGATAACAGTTGGAAAACTTTTCTTATGACTTGGGTAGCAAAAGCTTGGAGGAGAAATGAACATTTATTTCGTGGATGGTGTGTGTAATAACGTATACCTATTGTATAAAAGGTATAGGGTGTGGGATTCCAAGCTGATGAGAGGGAGGTGAGTTTGGGGGCTGCTGCCATTGGAAACATGCCAGGTTTCCCTGACATCACCGTCCTGCATCTGAACTACCTTCTGGAAATCCTTTCCCTCTAGTCCCTGAGATAAGCACATAGACTCCTAAGTTATCAGCCAATTGGCTTGCTAAATTACCACATGTCTAGGAAACTGAGGCTCCATAGGAAGTCAGGTTTATGCTAATAATTGTTCTGAGAAATATGAAATTCAAGATACACCAATTAAAAAAATAAAGCAGATAACTCTTCTTTTATTCTTTCTGTAAAACAGGTCCTGTACTCATCTGTCACCAGTATGGGCATTTTATAAGAAATACGTTTCAGTATTTGCTCACTGGTTCATCTTTCCTCTACAGTGGAAATGAATAATTTAATCTGGCATTTCTCCCACCCATTTACCCAGCAACTGTTTTTTTTTTTTTTTTTTTTTTCCTGATCAGAGGTTTTCTCAGCACCCAGCAGAGTGTGATCAACACAACACAGTGACAATTTAAGTAAGAGAGAAATACCATTTTAAAGAGGAAATGCCAAGGATTGTAAAAGTTAAAGAAAAGTGTGACATGAACCATGAACCACAAACACAGGTACAGCACTGTCAGGAGACCATGAAAATGGAGGCAGCAGGAGGGGTAGAAAAAGAAATAAAAGAAAACCATGTGGCAGTTTCCCATTTCTCCAGACCCACACTCATCTTAGACAGGTTTGCTTTCATTTTCTCTACTTCCAGGAACACTGCCTGTCTTTCTGTTTCTGGAATCCTTAAGGCACAATACAGTTTATTCTGACTTGCCTAGAGTATCTGGAAATATCCAAAGGATGGCTCTGAGAGAAGAGAAAGTGATCCTGGATACTTTAGGTCTACAGGACACTTAGATTTTATTGGTTCAATTCATTTTTTTATTTTTGTGCTGGGTGAAGTCATATACCAAAATCATGAAAGGAAAATATTTGATTGGATATACTATTAAATTAATAGCTTTTAAAAAATAGTTCACTGGTGAACACACAGTGTGATTTATGGATGATGTGATACAGAATTGCACAACTGAAATCTATGTAATTCTACTAACAATTGTCACCCCAATAAATTAAAAATAAATTAAAAAAAAAATAGTTCACAAACCTGAGGCTAGTAATAATTTATAGGTGGTCAGAGCCTTAAAAAAATGTTGATTTTTTTTCTTATACTGTTGGTAACTATTACCTGGGGCAGAACTAGGCAGCTTATAATGTTTGTGGGCTTGTAAATGTTTAAAAGTCTATCTGTAAAACTGGGTAACAGCCAGTTCTCCGAGCTAAAGGAGGATCAGAGGAAAATCAGTAAGTCAGACATCGCCCCCTTTCCAAATGCAAGAGTTTACCTTCCTTTCTCAGTTTTTAAAACTTTATTTATTTATTTATTTATTCTTATTATTGCTGCGTTTGACCCAGTGGTTCTGTCACCTTCTGTTTGACAAGGTTTTAGTCTTTACGTTCTATGGCAATGCACTTTCATTCTTCTCTTTTATGACCTCCCGTTCGCTCACATTCCCCACTCCCACCAGCCTTGCCACCTGTTATTTACCATGACCTTGACGGGCCACTTCATTCTCTACACCTCATCTGCAAAATGAGAAGTTTAAAAATATTCCTTTAAGGTTCATCTTCCAAAATTATTCTCCATTTTCATTTACTCCCCTAAAGAATTTGCCTGTTTGATATTTATTATCTATATATGAAAAAATCCTAAATCTGTATTTCCTGCCTCAGTTTCTCTCACTCTCAATTGTCCATATGCTGTTACAATGTAAATGTCCCATTAACATTCAAGTTGAACACTGCCAGTGGAAGTAGAAATTGATACTCTCTTTTGGAAGCAAATAAATAACATATCTTAAGAGTCATGAAATATAGTCATCCATGTTGACCCAGGAATTCTGCTTGTAGGAATCCATCATCAGAAATAATTCAAGGTATATTTTTTGAAAGCCATAGACATAAGTATGTTCATTGCTCTCCATTTCCCATGTTCAAAGCAATCTAAATGACCAATAGCGAGGGAATTAAGTAACTTAAGATAAACTATTTTGATAACTACTAAAAAAACTATTAAAGTAGTTTAATTCCACGTAGCCACATGGAGAATAGGTGTAATATTATATATAATGTAACGTAATATAATATAACAGCATGTGAACTGAACCACCTGTAATGTTCCTGCAGGAAATATACCAGAATGATAATAATCACGTTTTCAGGTGGCAGATCAAATGTGACTTTTTATTTTGTTTTCTGTTTTTCCAAGCTTGCAATTATATTTTTTATCCTACTTGTGTCACTGAAAAAAAAAAATCAAAGTTGAAAATTGATCTCCTTTCCTTTCTTCCTAAAAAAACCTTGTTTCTCCCTGGTTCCCCACTGCTCTGAGTGGCCGTGTGTCTTCTTGGTGTTCTAGGTGCTCTGCTCTGTAGTTCTTAATTTTCGAATTCTCTTTTCCTTTCATCTCTCACACTTCAACTATTCTCGAATGCAGTGGAATCTTCTTCTGCACCAGATTCTATCCATTACCACCCTCTGCCCAAATCCAAACTCTTGGCCACGATAGCCAGAATGCATTTAACAGCCCCAATACCCTACCTAGTGCCTCTCCTCATAACCCTACCTTTGCACCCATCATCTACCAATTTCAGGTTTGGACTCCAGTGTTGACCTTACTACCCTTTTCTATATAATTTCTGTTCAACTTCTTACCTACTATATTATAAGTATCCCCATCTCAAATTCTCTACTTTGGCCAGAAAGCTGTGCTGAGATCTACTTCCATGTTTTGTACCCATCCATCAATCTTCTTACTTCTTCCCTCAAAATCCACTCTCAAGGTCCTGTTATCTGTCCTGTCCACGTTTGGGGAGGCTTTACTCCATGCATCCTCAATCCTTATTGACATGGACTCTAAGTATCCTGGTGAAATTCGAGTGTGATAAAATATTTGAAAAGTGGTACACAAACATTAGGTAATATGTTCTTATAGTGTAGCACAATCCTTAAAGAATCATGGTTAATGGATAACCTTTTTTCTAAGTTGTACAAATTTTGAAAAAATTGATTTAGAAATAACAGACTAGAGAACATATCAGTCACAGACAAAATACTAGGAAGGATCCTGATACCCATGGTTTTGTTGTCACTGACAAGAAATGGCAGTCTGTAGAAACAATAAGAACAAGGCATTCTAGACTCATTTTCATAGTTAATTATCCTCCAGTAGGAGGATGTTTTCAGCACAGTATTTGATGAAACTATCTTTGACAGCCTTGTAGAAAGACTAAGAAACATGAGCTGGATGATAATTACTTGGGTAAATGCATAAGTGGTTGAAAAACTATACCAGGAGTCTTGATTAAGATAGAGATATACTTGGTAGAGGGTACTAAACTATCTGGCACTGATCTCTCCAGTATTTTTATAAATGATTTAAATAATCAGAAAATCACATCAAATTTTCCCAATTAAAATAGCTAGAAAGAATTGTTTACCAATGAATGTTAGAAAAAAAGAGAAAAGTGAGCCCCCCCAAATCACCAGAGGTTTCAGTTGAGTGTATCTCCAATGTGAGCCACAAAGTCATATGGAGGCAAACCCCCAAAATAGCTATTTTGGGGTAGAATAATGATATAGGGTCCAGAGCCAGGCATATAACTATTTCACTTAACTCTGTACTGAACCAGAGCTTGAGAAAATAGTTTAATTCGAGGTGCCTTATTTTAATGGAGAAAATGGACAGTCCAGAGGTAATACAAACAGTGTGAACAGAAAGAGAAACTAGAGCAAATGAGGAGTGCTAAAAAAAATGGGGTGTTTAGCTTAAAAAAGAGATCATACAAGAAGTGCCATGACAGCTACACATATGCTCATATACATAACAGGTGAAAGAGGGATTAAGTTCTAACAGATGAGCCAAGATTTGAACACAAGGCTTTACAGTCCTATAAGTGCCTGAAAAGCTGGGATGCTGAACAGAAATTCATGGCATGAATTTCTTGCTGTCAAAGAATGAGTCAAATCAATTTTTTTTTAATAGCTGCTCTGTGCCTGGCCTGTGTATTTAAAGCATTCCACAGAAGTCAACACACGAAGATGAAATAATGAAAGTTGGGGGCAGGGGTGTGTGCTCTGTGTCTTTGATGCTAAAATAAATTGCCTGTGGAGGTAAAGTGAGGACTGTTCAATTTTTCAGCTCTATTCACAGATCTCATAGCATGTTGGGATTGCATTTAAGGTGTGAAAGGCTGGCAAAGGATACGTGACCTACGGATTTAGGGAAAGATTTAGTCTTATGAATAGGCCGTTTTTCTTTAAAATTGTTCACAATAGCAACTATGAAATGCAAAACTTCTCATCAGTTTACCTTTGTGATTTATTTAGATAAAATCTATCTTATAATTAATTCAAAAATAGGGCACTGGCCATTTCTTAAATGTAAATGAGGGTAAAAAATGTGTTTTATAGCACTAATTACAACAGAGATTTAAATGTATTAAAGTATTGATTGGTGGTTAGTTAATGTTGGAGATACTAAAAGAATATTAAACTAAATGAGACATTCAAGATCACTTATAGGGTGGTCATTTTTCAGATTTGGAAAGAGACCGAGGAGAGCACAGTTAAGTCCTTGCCTTGTTGCTGGTTGCTAGAGGGTGAGGTCTAGAGGGTGAGGTCTGCTCAGTTCATGGTCAAGTACTCTTTGCACCACACCACAGGGACCTGAAGTGCAAAGTGAGCTAAATGGAGATAGTGTATAGAGCACTTGGTTTGTAGGAGGACTGCGTATCCAATGGGGACCTAGCTTATCTCTTAAGCTGAGAGTTTGCTAGAAGACAAGCCTGAAACCCTAACAATCCAAACAAAGCAGAGTCCAGTAAAAGCAGTTCTATGAAGGACCAAAGCAGAGAGGCTGCTATGTACAGCTCGCTAGTGGTCTGTCTTGAAAAAACGAGTAAGATTTAGAACACAGGCAGGCATGGCAGATGTCATATTCTTTGTGGTCTTAATTTTTTAAGACTGGACTTGGATGAAAATTTGGCAGCAGAGAGTTCCAGGGTTCAGTTCTCTGGTGGGAACGTGTAGGGGGTGTGATCTGTGCTTGGTTTCAAGTTAACAGGAGTTCCATGCATTTGACAACCAGCCAGACGAGACAGAGGAGGGTCCTTTTGTAACAATGAAGGAGCCAGGTGGGCTAAGGAATATGTATGAGTAGAGACCATATTATCTTCAGAAACCTGTTTCTGCTTCAACACACAAATGAGTGGGTGAGGACTAACAACATATACCATAAAGCATGACCAAAATTATTTTAGTTTAGCTATTTAAACATGCATTAAATTCACTCATCACAGCCATGGAAAAACTCACTAAGATGTCTATTTGCTAGAACTACCATGTGATCTAGCAACACCAATTCTGAGTATATAGCCAAAGGAAATGAAATCAGGATCTCGAAGGGATATCTGCCCTCCCAAGTTCATTGCAGCATTATTCACAATAACCAAAACATGGAAACAACCTCAGTGTCCATCACTGGATTAAAGGATTGAGAAGATATTACATATATAGTGGAATACTATTCAGTCATGAGAAAGAAGGACATTCTGCCATTTGTGATAACATGGATAGACCTTGAGGGCATTATGTGAAGTAAAATGACCCAGACAGAGAAAGACAAATGCTGTGTGATATCACTTATACGTAGAATCTAAAATATCCAAACCTGTAGAAACAGAGAGTAGAATGGCGATTACAAGGGTCTGGAGAGTGGAGAGAATGGGGAGATGTTGGTCAAAGGGTACAATCTCCCAGTTAGAAGAAGAATAAGTTCTAGGGATCTAATGTACAGCGTGGTGACTACAGTCAACAGTAATGTATTGTATACTTAAAGAGAGTAGCTCTTAAATGTTCTCGCCACGAAAAAAGAAATGGTAATTATGTGATGACGGGAGGTGTTAGCTAATGCTATGGTGGTAATCATTTTGCAATCTGTAAGTGTATCAAATCAATACGTTGTACACCTTAAACTTACACAATGTTATATGTCAATTAGATCTTGAAAAGCTAGCAAGATATCTATTTGCATCCTGGTGAATCCTCCATGATCAATTAAATGCAAATTGTACCTCTTGGTAGCTGAACTGCAGCAAACACAGAATCATTCACTAGATCTGAGCCAATTGATTCATTAGACAGAAACCATTATACCTATGTTGTAGGACATTTGGTGAACGTGATGCATTTGATTTTAAAGACATGCTATCTGGCCAAGACATCAGAAAGAAATTGTTGTTTGTTAACAGCACTTCTGTGTATCCATAGAATTATATCATCAATTTAGAGAAGACAACTTACATAAAAAACAACAACAACAACAAAACCCTCCAAATCTCAGCAGAAGGGCATGGATCCAAGATATGTAAAAGTATAGCATGAAATCATTTAGAAACAAGTGAAAAAGAAGGAAGAGGTTCAAGATAATCTGTTTCTTGTCACTAGAAATACCTTAGGAGCACGTTCTCACAATACTTCATGATCTTTTTAGAGGTATTAAGATGCAGGTTGCGTCAGCTTTTCAATAACTGAGCTTATATTGAATTCACACATTTTAGACCATAAGAAATTCCCCAGCAAAGGCTGGTGAACAAAAAGTAGTAACACCTGCAAACAATTTTATTATATTTTTCTGATAGAGATTTTCCCCCAAGGTGATAGGAATATATCAATGACCAAAGTGGATTATCTTGGCCTAAAACCCACCTACACCCCTGGAATGGTGAATATTTTTATGAGAAACCTAGGCTTGTAATTTTTGTCAAAAAAAATTGACAAAACATGAACTATGAATGAAAGTCTCTGGTATGAAAATATATGCAATATTAATTTATAAAATTGAAGTTGATTAAAAAATATTGTGTGAAATTAAATGGAAAAAATGGAATTCTTCAGTAAGAGGATGACTTCCTTTCTTTCCTGGGACCTTATAGATTATGGGGCTGGTAGGGGGGCAGTGGAAGGAGGGAGGGAAGGACATTTTTATTTTTTTTAACACTTTATTTAAATACTTGGAGAAGATTTAAAACATTCTACTTGTTTTAGTAAAGATTTATTCTAGATTTTCACTGAAAGTTGATTAAACCAGGCTTTCACAAGGTGCCAATAGATTCTATGTCTATGAACCCTCACCAGAAGTGCTGTACAGATTTAGGTGGAGCTGCAGATAATTCTCCGGGTTTTCTATATGTATTCCAGCTATGCTGCTTGGGAGTTTTGCTCAGTACTTTAAAAGCTGTTCACAAGACCTTCCCTTGACCTTCCGTAGAACGTCGTTCAGGGCAATACTGGTGGCCAGGAGCCAGAGTCACAGTGATCTGGATGGCGACTTGGGCCTTTCAGGGTCTGGCCACACCCCTGCAGGCTGAACCATCTGCCTGGGACAGGCCTGGCGGTGTATCAAAGGTAGGTGATTTTATACACAATTTATGTTGAAGGATATCAAGGATCAGCTATCCTAACACTGCATTTTTACTGGAAGGAGCTGGTTCCATCTCCCACTGCCGGCTTGGAGGAGCCTGGAAGTTACCCAAGGCCTCAAAGTTACCCCTCAGTGAAGAGTCTTTCTTGTTGGTGCCACAGGAGCCATCGTCCAGCTATGAATGTCCTTCCAGGCATCAATCGCTCTACTACTAGCTGAACAGAGCAAACCCTACCTGAGCACCTGCTCAGTGCCAGGCACTGTCTGTGGCACCAGCGGGGATGGGAAGTGCAGCCCTCTGAACTACAGAGAGCAGGTAACCTGTGCTGCCATTCAGAGTCAGCAAGCATTTCCTGAGCAATGGCTATGTATGGCGCACGGTCCTTCATTTTTATAGTGACTTCTCACTAATTCTCACACAGATCCCATGAAGTGGGTATTATTGTCCTATTATCATTATAGCCATTTTCCTCATGAGAAAGTTTGGATTCAGAGAAGCCAAGTGATTCATCTGTGGTCACATAACCAGCCTTCAGACTCCAGGTTCAGCGCCTTCCATCACCCCATATCTGCTTATTCTGCACCTCTGCTGAGAAAGTCCCCTCTTCCTAATGACTTTGATGCCCCAAGTGTGACCCATGGACCGGATCTCAGCATCACCTGGGAGCTTGTTAGAAATACAGAGTCTCAGACCTACTGAATCAGACCCTGCATTTTAACAAGCCTCCCCACCTGGCAGTCTGTCTGCACCCTGAGATTTCAGCAGAAGTGCTGCCCAAATCATCAAAGGCAGCTGACAGAGATCCTGCTACAGAACCCCTCTGGCTCCAGTCTGCAGGATGAAGTTCTGTGCAGGGAAAACTAATTTTGAGTCTGTAAGTTTTAGCTCTCAGGTGCCAGAGACAGCTTATCACAAGGCGGTTTCACCTAGAAGGCAGTTTCCTATCACAGACATTGCAAAATATATAGTTACCACACAGACCTTACATTCAATGATTCAGTTTAGCAAACATTTATCATTGTCTGTTATTTGCCAGGCAGTGAGGGAGGTGCAGATCTGAGTGATTTCCCACGGGAGGTGGCTGTCCACGCTGCTCCCGGCTTACTGTGATTCAGCCAACTCCTAGTTTTAAAATTTGCAAGTTTATAACAAAATTACATCTGCAGCTTTCTTAATGCTGCTTTCTTGTTGATTCATTCATTTAGTTAAACAACATATTTAGTCATTTAGATAACAAACACCTTTGGGCAATATGCAAATCACGGTTGAAGTCCATTATGTTTATACACATATATTTGTGTTTCCACACAAAATTACATCCTGAAGCAATTCTTCAACAGGGACATGTTTTTTAAATAAAGATTTTTTTTAATGGTAATTTTACTCCTGTTTTTATGGTTAGCAGAACTCCACCTCTGATTTCATAAGTCTTCATCAACATTAACTTGGAAATTCTCCCAATGTCTCAAGGACGGATGTAGACTTAGGAAACCAATGCTGAAAATTAAGTCCCTCAGGACATGTTGTCTCCATAATAATTTAACTTGGATGCTATTCAAAATTTGCAGAAAAAACCTTTTCAATACTTTCTATTTTCACTGCAAATGGAGCTTCTTAAGACTATACCAATTCTTGTAGAATAACGGGCATTTAAGACAGAGGGTGAATTTAAATACTTGGGGTCTTTCATTAACATCAAAGTTACTTGCTGGGAACTCTGCTCCTTTATGGAAAACTGCAGTTCTACAGATCCCTCGAGGGGATGACATACTCCCAGGAAAAAACACTTCATTGGGTAATTTAGTTTTATATGGGAGTATTAAAAAACTGCAAAAACTTCAGGCATAAGACTTCTTTTTAGCTCTACACTCCAGGTAATTCTACTTTGCTTGGGAGTCTTTTGGGGGATAATTAGTCACCAAGGATTCAGGCTAACAGGTTTGTTATGCTTTGAAAGATGTTTTAAAATGTTTTAAAAGGAAGTCATTGAAGTGGAGAAGTTGATAGGTAGTAATTCAATATTTTTAAAGTCAGCTTTATTGAGGTATACATACAAGCAAATGTACATTTAAAGTGCATTGTGGGGACAGAGCCAGGAGTGCAGTTTCCAGGCTCTGCCCTCACGTGGAAAGGTGCTGGCTTGGGTAGTAAATGGACATCAACTGTGATTGGATGACCATCAGCTGTAGCTAGTTGGCCGTCAGCTGTAACCAGTAAGCCATTGGCCACTAATATAACTGTCGTGGCTAAGCTAGCAGAAAATGGGGACTAGCAAGAAGATGGTGGCTGAGCTAGCAAGAGTGGATTGTAGTTAGCACGGTGGATTGCAGCTAGCAAGTGAGGTTGGTTGGCAGAGAGAAGTGGATGGCAGGTTGCCGATAGTGTCGCTTCTGCTTCCTTTGTCTCCAACCCAGCCGCCAGCGAGAATATTGTGGTGTGACTCCCCTATCTATGGCTCCGTGGGTGTTCCTTTTTGGCCTTACCATGTCCTGCGTTCTTATGTGGGGAGCGGGACCAGAGACCCTGCCTGACACCCTACATGACATGCACAAATCAGTGAGTTTGGCTCGTGTAACTCCACCAAAAAGAAGATACAGAACATTGTCATTATCCCAGGAAGCTTCCTCTTTTATTGCTGGGTACCTTGCTAAGTGATTTATTTGCATTATTTATTTTAATTCTCATTAAACATTATAAAATAGGCTGTTCTGGGCTGAATTGTATTTTCCTCAAATTTGCATGCTGAAGCCTTACCCCCAGTACCTCAGAATACCTCTGGCTTTGGAGACAGGGCTTTTAAAGAGGTGATCAAGTTGGGCCGTCAGGTGGGCTCTAATCCAACATGACTGGTGTGACAAGAAGAAATAATTTGGACATATTTTTGTATGTGCAATACCAGGGATGCACATACACAGAGGAAAGCCCATGTGAGAAGGTGGTCATCTGCAAACCAAGGAGAGAGGCCTCAGAAGAAATCAACTTAGAAGACACCTTGATCTTGGACTTCTAGCCTCCAGAACTGTGAGAAGGTACATTTCTGTTATTTAAGACACTTGGTCTGTGGTATTTTGTTATGGCAGCCCTAAGAAATGAATACACAGGCATTAGCTTTCCTTTCTAACAATTAAAAATCAAAACAAAACACAAACAGAGGTTAGGGGTGCCACAGAATTTGTCCAGGAACTCAGTGATGAGGCAGGGGCTGTATCCTGGGCATGTCTGGCTCCGAATCCACGCTCTTACCCACGGCAGGCACTGACTACCCAAATACCCAAACACCAGGATTCGAAATGGAAACTGTGACTGTAGCCAGTGTCACTTCCAGTCTCCACTAAGCTCTTCCTCCCTCCAGTCACTCTCTAACTTTTTATGCACTTGGCTATGACCAGTGCTAGATAATCACCTCACTACTCCGATCCTATTATAATAATAGAATATTAGAGGGATTGTGAGTATTAGATGATTTTAAGTGATTAGACAAGTGCTGGGATCATATAAAGCACTATTTTTGTTTGGCTATTATTATCTCATTTGAATTTTTTTTTTTAAATCGCTATTTATACTACTTATCTTCTCCTTTTCTTTATTTTCTAAAATTGAGACTATCATGTGTTTTGAATACCTAAATAGGTAACATCCTTTCACAGGTTAAACTGTTGTACAAAAAAGTTAGATTAGACATCAGAATGATTTTTCCTCATGTGGGATACCACAATAAATGTTTCATATAGAAATCACCATTCCATACATAATAACAGCCCTGCACTAACTGTAAAAGAACACCAGTAACAAGAAGCCGATTATGGCTATAGATGCCACGTAAGTAGCATTATCTTGTTAAACATTTTGGCTGAGTTGCCAGACTCATTTGGAAGGGGAAAAATTAGTGAAATAACATTTTCCTCTGAGTTGATAACCATGTGATATAGGTTAACAAGTCCACCGTTTGTTTTTCCATATTCATGAGCAAAGCCTGAATTAATTAGCCAGTATTTGTTGAATGAGTGGCTAAAATCAAAATGGTTGAAAATCCGAACAAGTAGATACCATCTCAGTTCACACTTTCTTCAGTTAGCCATGGGTCCACTTTAGCCCAGGTGAGTCACAGGGAAGAATACCCTGGGTGCTTTTTGAAAATCATGTGAAACTGAGGGCAACACCCTAAAAGTCTCAAAAATTCTGTTAAGGGTGTTCAGTTGACACTGATGGAAATAATAGAGACTCCTGGTTAAATGACAAAAGTAGTTCAGAGTAAAAACAGCTCCAGGCAATATTATTACCTTTTGGCATCTTTTAGTTCCTTGTCTATTAAATAGTCATCAGGTGATGATCCAGAGTCCTCTATGACAGGTTTCTAAATTTCCTTACATAATAGAATCACCTGGAGAGCTTTTAAAACGCCTAATGACTAGGTCACACCCATACTCATCAGAATATCTGAAGGGAGGAGCCAGGCAAAAATATTTTTAAAGGGATACCTAGATCATCCCGTTCTGTAGCAAAGTTTGGGAACAACTGCTCTCTGCCCTTTCCCCTAGGTCAGTAATCCCCAAATTTGAGGTCATAGGAATCACATGGAGTACTTGCTAAAACTCAGAGTCCTGAAGAATTTCAGTAGATCTGGGGTGGGGCCTTAGAATTCGAATTCTTAATAAGCACCTGGGGTGATTTTGATATAGGTGGTGTTTCATCCCATGGAGAAATGCTGCCTTAGTAAGCACGCAGGGTTTTGGCCCGTCAATTACTGCTTGATATCAAGCTCAATGAACAAGATGCTAAAAGCTAAAACAGAGATTTAAAAAAAGACTCCTCGGATAATGAGCCAAGGCCAAAGACCACTGTGGCTGGCTGGCTTGTTCAGTTGTCATGTGAGGAGGCTGGAGGTATTTCTTGCCTAGATAGTCCCTTGTATATCTACTGTACAAAGTGCACACCCACTCGTGCACTTGGCCCTGATGTCAGCTATTTGTTGAGATTTGGGTGTGGTGATGGGAAATATTGCAAGGGGGGAAGAGGACGTTTTCTTTCCTGAGAGCTCTGTTTTGAAGATCCACTTTTGAGCTGCTAGTTCCTGCGGTATCCAAGCAAGTATCATGACATGAGTAAAATCTCCTACTATTTTGTAAGACCAAGCGAGCCCCACTCTCTAACTATTCCTCAGGAATTTCCAAAAAGTGGAGAGTTGGGGGTGGGGTGGGATGTGGGACCAGTACCAACTTCATCATATGTTTGTAAGAACAACATTTACTGGAAATTACACCCAGTTCAAAGGATGAAAATTTTCTCATTCAGCACTGGTGACGGTTTCATAGGGAATTTTCCCTTTGGTTATCAGCACTGACGTTGCCTTCCCATGCATGTGTTGAGTAGAAGCATTTTCATCACCCCAATTTCCTGTTGGTTTCAAGGACAGAAGTTTAACCAAAAAAAAATGAAGAATTACCACATTTTCTTTTGCCAATTAAGAACTTGTTCGTTTGTCAATTTAGGAAAAATTTTCAGCACTCCCTCTCTGAGATTTTATGATATTTTCAGTTAAATGGAAAGCAGATGCTTTGAAAAAGAATTGATATTTGGGGAGAATGTAAGAAACACCAGTTACAGAATTAAGTGGATTTAGCAAACCACTTGGTGGCAGTAAATGCCTTATTAACTACAGTAGGAATCTGAACTGGGCAGGCTTCTCAATGTCTATTTCTTTGTGTAGTCTTTTCTTTTTCTTTATTATCCCCAAACAACGTCTCTCTTAAATGAAAAATGTGTGGTTTCTTCTTTGTTTTCCTAACAGATGAAATTATACATAAAGAAGTAGACATTGCTACCTCTTCTAAAAAAAAAATGAATTTTGAGAATTAAATTATAAAAAGTCTAGAGCACCCATTTTTCTATGTCTCCATCCAGTCTGAATAACACTTATATACAGAGAGAAGAAAATTGGATTACATTCTGTGTAGCCTATATGTTCTATATCTTACAATAACTTGCAAAAAACATCTGTTGTACTATATGAACACCTTTCAATTTTTTCCACAAAATTTGTTACAGTATCTTTTTTATCTTTTATCCACTTAAGGAAAGAGGGGTTTGCTTAAAAATGTAATTTAATAATAATTATATGAGTAACTAGATTAGGTGTCAACATATTTGGAACTGAAAAATTTGAGTTTGATCAATGAAAAACTATGATAGACTGGTTAATTATGACATAAGTTAATTTAATAGTCATGCTAATCCTGGTTAAAATGATAAGTCACATGACTTTTTAGAATACTCAGTTCCAGTCCAATCCAGACTTGGTTGTGCAAGTCTGGGCAGGACACTTAATCTCCCTGAGCCTAGATTCCTCATCTGAAAATGATTAGATTGGACAGAAAGATCCTTGGGCCTTTTTTTTCTCTCTGAAAAAGTTATAGAAAATACTAAATTTTCCAAGTGCATCTCTGGTAAATACAATGGAAATATATCATCTAGTTTAAGGGGAGTCTTCTGAATAGACTTTGTAAATAAGCTATGTATTAGAACTTTCTGGAGGATATAAATTCATATTATGTGGTGGTAACAAATGAAATTTTTTCAGGTCCGGAATCCCAGAAAGAGGAAATCAGTTGTTTCTCTCTTGCTTGGATATTCAGTCTGCAGTATCATATTTGGGTCATCGGAGCAAAAGCGAGAGGCAGCCTAGGAGTCCATCCTGCATAGTGTGAGTAGAAAAGCTTTGGTTGCCTTGGGGAATTTCACTCTCTCCTCTTGAAGATGGAGGAATCTAGATGCTCCTTGACTTAAATGGGGTTACATTCTAATAAACCCACTGAAAATTGAAAATATCGTAAGTCGAAAATGCATTTACTACACCTACCCCACTAAACATCATAGCTTACTTAGTCCAGCCTACCTTAAACATGCTCCGAGCACTTACATTCGCCTACGATTGGGAAAATCACCTTGGTACCACGCCCAGCATCATGAGAGAGGATTATACTGCTTTTTGCTAGCCTGGGAATAGATCAGAATGACGATTCAAAGTATGGTTTCTCCTGAATGAATATTGCTTTCACGCCACTGTAAAATTGAAAAATCATAAGGAAGTTGAATCATTGTAAATTGGGGACCATCTGTGAAATGATTTAAAAGTTCTAGCTCCATAGATAAGAACAGAAATGGAGGTGACTCACACCAGAGGCTTCACACAGGGTCTGTAGAAAGTAGGGACTCAGTAAGTTTAGTTGCAACCCTCTCCTTATTTGCTCCTTTGAAATACCTCGTAGTCACGATCTTCTGAACCCCAGCAGGCCGTTGCTTGCCACGTTATGGACTTGTTTTTTCATATGTGGACCCGGTTCTGTTAAGAGTGACTTGCCGTGGGCGAGGTGGGAAGTTACTCACAAGTCTAAACTATTTCGAAATGTATGCAAATATTTATGCTAAACCATTCTATGACTGGAAGGAAAGCTTTAAAACAATGCTCCTCAACAGAAAATACATCCACAGAAAACATACAGCTAAAATTATATTTCACATAAAGGTCAAAGTCTAACATTGGAAACAAGGCAAGGATGTTTATTCTCATTACTTCAATGCAGTGTTGTACTGGAGGTCCTAGTCACACAGATTAGACAAGAAGTAAATGGTCCTTATTCACAGATGGTGTGGTTGTATGTGTAGAAAATCCCAAGCCCTCTACCAAAAAAATAATAAAACCTACTACAGCTAGTAAGTCAATTTAGCAAGCGTCCTAGATAAAAGATCAACATACAAAGATTATCTTCCTCTATACTAACAATAAGCAATTTAAAAATGAAATTTCATTGATGCCATTGAAGTAGCATCACAAAAGCATGAAACTATTTAGGGGAAAGTTTAAACAAAATGTAGCACCTCTATGTTGCTACTATAAAAACTTACTGAGAAAAATTAAAGAAATGCTAAATAAATGGAGAGGTAAATCATGTTCATAAGTTGAAAAACTCATTGTTAAAATGTCGTTATCCCCAAATTGATCTATAGATTCAATAAAATCCCAATCAAAATCTCAGGAGGCTTTTTGTAGAAATTGACAAATTGACTCTAAAATACATGTGGAAATGCAAAGTACATAGAATGATCAAACCTATCTTGAAAGACTTAATTACTTGATTTTGAGACAATATAAAGCTTCAGTAATCAAGACACTGTGGTATTGGTATAAAGATAAACATTTAGGTCAATGAACAGAATAGACTCACACAAATGTGACTGATTTTTGATAAACATGCAAAGGCAATTCAGTGGAGTAAGCAGAATCTTTTCAGTGGGTGGAGTTGGAACAATTGGACATCAATATGCAAAAGACAAAAACTCAACCTAACCGTCACCTCTCTATAGAATTGCATACCAAAAGGAAAAGTTATTTTTCACTGAGTGCAAAGTTAAGAAAAAAAAAAAGTGTGTTGCGGCACCTGTATCCTGAAGGGTTTAAGAAGCTAACATGGGTACTATGCATGGCAGAGTGTCTGCACAAATAAGACTCGATAAATGTTAAAACCATTGCTCCTTTCCCACTAACCAGCCAGCTTTCCAGCTTTCCACCTGGCCTAAAATTTCCATCTAAAAGATCACTAATAGATTCTTCCAAAAGTTGGAGGAATCCTATCCAAAAGGAACCATTATAATGGAAATACTGCCTCTGAAGAGAAAAGGAGCCTGTAGTTTCTTCTCTGATCTCCTTTAGTTGACAAGAGTTAAAGAGTTGAGAATCTTAGACTCATGGTTACAACCACAGATTCTTAGAACTGGAGTCTTTTATCAGAGTATCCAGTCAACAAATGTGAAAACTGTGTGTTGAAGAGGGTGTCAATTACCCAAGGCTGTCCAACTGCAGTAGGAAAGACATGGATGCCTTTGTTCAGCCTGTTTTCTTCCTGAAAAATGAAAGTGATGATCCCTGTCCTATCAACACTTTGAATGGTTTTGTTCACAAACAAATTGGAAGCGCCTTGTAAATTGACTTTCAAGTGTCAATTACTGTTGTTCTTTTCACTTAGAGAAGGAGGGTAGTAGAAAGGGGGAGGAGGGACAGAACTCTGCAACACTGCCCAGCAGACAGGTGGCACAGCATGAGGGCAGCAGGTTGGAAAAGCTGGGTCCTGTTTGAGGGTGGTAAAAATAGGAGGTTGGTAGGACCTGCCCAAAAAGGCTGCCAAGAAAGGGTGGGGAATCATCATGAAAAGAGGGATCCTTATAGACAAGCAGCTCGCCCCAAGAGCAGGTGTGACCCAGAGGGAATTCACAGTGTTGCTCTTTCTTTTTTCTCATTGCTAGAAATCTAAAATTATTCATGTTTCTCTTCCTGGCCTACATAGAACACTTTCAGATTGGAAAATCTTTTGATCATCTTAAAAGTCTTACATAGAAAACCTCAGCTCATAAGGCAGGATACAATTGATCCCTGACAAGATAGGAAGTTGAGGAAATAAAGGAAGTTGAGGTAGACATGGCGTTTTCGATCTGGTATCTTAAAGAAATATAATGTGTGTAAGAGGTGACTTCCAAAGAATATGCCTTATTCCTCTGATTCTTTTAAGTGACTCATTCCTTTCTCAACCCACATCCTGATTCAAGAGTTGTTTCAAGTCATCACTCAAGATAGAGGCTTAAAGGGACTGGATTTTAAAAGTATCCAGGAAAGTTTATAAACTTAAAGATTTGGGAAAATAGTTTCTCTGATAGGGGAAACTATTGACAGTGTCCCCTGACTACTGATGGTTCTAATTATTGACAAAGTCTTCTAGCCTCTGTCAGAAATATTTAGGCAAGGGAAGAAAAGAATGACATTCCAATTTCTCTAGGACAATGAAAATGAAAGTGGGAGGTTCCTTACAGCTTTGCTCTTCCCCCAGTACTTCCTGCAAAATTGTCTTCTGGCCTCAACAGTGTCTATTGCAACCATCATGACAAAAGAAAGGATTGTGAAAAAGCTATTCTCTTGCAAATCAGGAGAATCCATGCTGTGGATGTCATAATCTTTTCATGCTAAGTTCCCAAACCCACATTTTGAATGGACAGATTTTAGTGGAGAGGTTTTATATCAATGGAAACACTCCCAAAATCATTTTTTTTAAAAAAATTTTATTGGGGAAGGGGAACAGGACTTTATTGGGGAACAGTGTTTACTTCCAGGACTTTTTTCCAAGTCAAGTTTTTGTCCTTTCAGTCTTAGTTGTGGAGGGCGCAGCTCAGCTCCAGGTCCAGTTGCTGTTGCTAGTTGCAGGGGGCACAGCCCACCATCCCTTGCGGCAGTCAAACTGGCAACCTTGTGGTTGAGAGGATGCCCTCCAACCAACTGAGCCATCCGGGAGGCAGCTCAGCTCAAGGTGCTGTGTTCAATCTTAGTTGCAGGGGGACCATCCCTTGTGGGACTCGGGACTCGAGGAATTGAACTGGAAACCTTGTGGTTGAGAGCCCACTGGCCCATGTGGGAATCGAACTGGAAGCCTTTGGAGTTAGGGGCATGGAGCTCTAACCGCCTGAGCCACTGGGCTGGCCCCCAAAATCATTTTAAGAATTATAATTCTGTTTACTGGAAATCACTCACAAATCTTGAGAGAGTAGGTAAGCATTTTTATCACCATTTTACAGATAACTTAGTTTCACATGAAAAGCCAAGTATAAGTAAATAAAAATGCAAATGAAAGCACCTTTTAAGTGAACTAAAAGAGTTGTCACTTTTCAAAAAACCCTCCAATGAATTTCTCTGTAACATTCCACTTGAGAAGTTTTGAATATCTAGATTTATTTATTTTATTTATTTTCTCTTGACAGTAAATGTGACATTTCTGGATCAAAGGCTGGCTGATTATTTACTTACCAGAACATGTTAGTGTTGGTTTCCCATGCCCCAATTTCCCCTGTGGGGCAGTGTGAGGAGGGCAGATGTCACCCTGCAGGGACAGAGAGTGTCCATAATACAGGAGAGGACCTCGGAAGTTATGAAACTGGGAGCTTATATAGGAACTGCTGCACAAGTGCCTCCTCCTCTCCAGAAAGAGGGAGAGAACTTTTATCTTTTTAATGTAAATAAATCCTCTGTTGGATGAAAAGCAAAAGGCTTCTAGGTGTTACAGCTCTTTGGAATATACGTGTATGGCTCAGGATTTTATTACCCTTTGAAATATAAATAAATGGCTCCAAGGGCAGATAAACCTGTAAATCTCTCAGAAACAATTCACTATTTTTCACTTCCAAGGCATGATTACTACCTGGTCAATCATCCCTTAACCCAGTTTGCCAGTAATTTTTGTTCAAGAAACCCTAACTGTGTGGAGCATGAAAATACTAACTGCTTCTCAATACTATAAAATGTTTTCGGGCAGAATTGTATTTGCCATTCATTGACATGTGACCTTGGCTTTATGGATTCTATGGAGCATCAGGTGGAAAGTAGGAAAGGCTTGAACTGCAGTCTTGATATCGCAGGAATGAAATGAAAGGCGGTATATCTGGTTTCAAAGTCATAAGAAAAAAATTCATCCATAATATTTGAACGTATTTCAAAAATAATTGTTATTAAAACAAATGGTTACATGACTTTTTGTCTCTTTATTTTCTTGAGATTCAACTTTTTCCTAAGGAATCAGAGTAAAAAAACCCATTACATATGTGCTATTATTAAAATATTCTTGCATACAGTTTAATGAGTATTGGTTATAAAGTTTATTCTAACAAACATTTAGGATGTGAGTAGTGACTGGAGTAGTATTAGGGATAGGGTAGGTAGGATATATATAAGAAATTCTTTTTATCTTCAGTTTCAGTAGCAAATAAACATTTTGCCTAAGAACTTTACAGAATAATATTACAATTATTTGTGACATTAATTACAAATTAAAATATTCTATTATAATATCCTGATCCTTTAGAGAGGTGTTTTAATCCATAAAAAGTTTATGCTAATCTGGCCTACTTTCAGGACATATAATTTTTTTTATAATTTTTTTTTTTTAATATTTTCGTTTTTCAACCATAACCCGCAATAATTGGTATAAATTAAGGATGCCAGCATGGAAAGCTGTTCTTATCGGTCCCTTACACAGGAACTGTGCTGCACAGAATCTTAATGGATTAGTTTCAAGGTTCAGTGACATGGTCATGGAAGAAGCCTAAAATATTTAGATAATACTCGGTGTAATCCACTGCTATGAAAAGACCCAAAGCTGGCCTGCCATATGGTTCACCTGCCATATGGTTCCAAGGATCCAAGCAGTATTTATTCTCAATATTATAAGATGTTCCTATGGGAATGGGATGTTCTGGAAGAATGTCTTTATTTAGAGTTTTGGGGTTGGACATAGCTTCCCATTGTCGTCAAAGTCCAGGCAATTAATGAAGAATTGCCAGCAGTATCCCAGCCCTGAGGTGGCCACAGAAGGCAGGGAGTATTCTGGTTACAGTCATGGTTTGCTCTTAGGCTTTGAGCACCTTACTCATCTCCCAATCTTAATTTCCTTATATTATTGCACTCATAATATCTGATAGTACCTGCCTCACAGAGATGCTCATACCTAGTGTAAATTCATCACATCTAAAGAACTCACATGAGTTCTTGGAATGAATATTAAGTTCCAGAGTTAAAGGATTCTTTAAAGGTAAAATCATGGTTCTCATACAAATATAAATTAAACATATGCTACAGATTTTATTTAACTCATTAATTAATGTAAAAACCAGTAAAATGTCATAACTAGTTCAAAGGAGAATTTGGAGGAATACTGAGATGAATTTGCGCACAGAAAGAAAACTGGTCTGTATCCACAGATTAATGATCAATCACATTTTGCTGGAAACAGTTTGCATTTCTACAGACAAAGATCATTTGCACCATGTTAATTCTCTACAAGTCTTTCACAATTTTTCTAGACATATACTACAAAAAGGATAATGCTTTTGTAGGGTAAAAATAAAGAAGTTAGTGGCCCAGACAGAAGTCAACAAATCTTAAATAAATTAGTAAAATTGAGCAAATAAAAATCAAATTGAAAATACTCTTTTCTCCCTCCCTGCCTTTGGCCCATTGCTATAATTTAGTGGCACATGTATCTGAAAGGAGTGCATTAAAGTTCAGAGTTATCTAAATTTGGATAATCCCTGCTGTTTTCTGGGTTACTTCTCCTTGTCACTCAGGGATGCTGGCTCAGGAAATGTAAACTAATTTTATTGTCTTTGTAAGAAGAAAGATGCTTTTCCCCAAAGAAGTAAACACACATTATTATGAAGTTAAATATAAATTTCTGCATTGGAGAGGTATTTGAGCAGCATGGAGTAATGGATAAGGAAGTGGACAGGAATCAAAGTACCTGGATTCAAGCCTGAATCTTCCACAATCAAGACCAAAGTCACATAATATTGCCAATCCTCAGTTTCCTTATATTTCAGTGGGAATAATTATGATACCGCCAATCTCAAAAGGTTATTGTTGTAAAGATGAAATTAAATAATGAATATGGAAGAACTCTATAAAGTATACAAGGTTTGAAAATTAAATTTGTGACCTCATCCTAGAAAAAGTGCTATATACCTCATTTCTGAATATCACTATGGTCACCTTCGAAGTACTTCCCTTGGGAAGCTATGCACTGAGGCCAGCCAGCCTCTAGTCCTCCCTTCAAAACAATTTTGGAACTCTTTTTCTGGAATGGCCATCAGAGCTGTCGTCATATTACCCTTGATGTCCTGAATGTCATCAAAATGTCTTTCAATATTCCCTTTATCTTTGGGTAAAGAAAGAAGTCATTGGGGGCCAGATCAGGTGAGTAGGGAGGGTGTTCCAATATAGTTATTTGTTTACTATCTAAAAATTCCCATACAGACAGTGCCTTGTGAACTGTTCATTGTCATGATGCAAGAGCCATGAATTGTTGGCGAAAAGTTCAGGTCGTCTAACTTTTTCACACAGCCTTTTCAGCCCTTCCAAATAATAAACTTGGTTAACTGTTTGTCTAGTTGGTACATACAAATTCATAATGAATAATCCCTCTGATATCAAAAAAGTTAGCAACATTGTTGCAACAAGTTTGTGAACTTAATTGTCAGAGTATTATTTTTCAACGTTCGCTATTACTACAATTACAGTCTACTGGATTGAGTTATCTACAGGTAATACAATCTATATGTGGAGGGACAGGTGGTAAAGCAGGTTGGCAACCCCAGCCCTGAAACTAATTTCCTGAGTGACCCTGAACAAGTTATTGAATCTTCAGGGCTTCTATTGTCTCTTTGTCTCTTTTTATTTTGAATACTCCTTGTGAGGTTCTAGTGAAATAATGATTGGCACTCAGACCACTACAAAGTGCCATACAAATATAAACCATTATCTTTAGTATGGCTAAACATCATGAGCTGATGAAATTAGACACACGTTTTCTTATTTGATATTTATAAATACAAATTTATTTATTGTAAAAATAAAAAAACCGTTTCCGTGCTCAAAAGAATAAATTTTTTCCTAAATGTTATTGACATGTACTAAAGATAATATGTAACTTTCAAAGAAAGAGACTTCACAGTATCATTTTCTTCCCTAGGACTTGGCAAAATGAAACATTGGAGCTCTCTGTTATTGTTTTCATTCGCAGCTACATTTGGCACAATGTTATAACCATCAATGGAAGGAAATCTTCCATCACAATGAAATGGCATTTATAACTAGGCCATTAAAGTTGGTTGCTTTAGAAAGATGTGTATACACACACACACACACACACACACACACACACACACACACACACCCCCCCCCCCACATCCACATGAGTCTTGAAATAAGATTTTAATGATATGGTATGGTTCAGAAATCCAAAAAGTCATTGAAAGAAATTTTTTCAGTTTTTATGTTATTTGGTCTCTGAGCAGGACATATTGAGATATGGCAGTGATTTTAAAACAATAAGTAAGTAACCAAAACTTAAAATAGCAGAGTAAAATAATAAGCATCATATAGTCCTAAGCTTAAATAATGTAATAATAACTAGTTACAATTTTGTTAATTATATCTCAATAAACCTGGAAAAAAAATAACTGGCACAGATTTTCTCCTGTTCTTTGATTCCGTTTTATTGCCTTTGGGAATTTCTTGGTGCGAAATGGTATAGGTTTCAGAGCTTGCCCTTCTATGTTCAATTTAATCATTTTTTGTTTATACCAAATTATAGCAATATCACCTAATTTTCAAGCTTACTTGGCTAGTACTGAATCACATTTTTTTCTTTCACTTTTAAAAATAGTATTTTATTGGCATCGATTTTGTGTAGTATATCCCATTTTTTTTTGTTGTTCCAACAAGACAGATGAAGCTATTCTTAAACATAAATGCTAAAATCTATCACCCTGTACTATGTTAAGCTTATTCCATGATTAACTCAAATCAATGCTTCTCTTAAGATGGTGCAGAAAATAAATACACACACAAACACTTATACAAAATTAGTAAGAGTTTGTATAGGGAAAACCTCTAAGTGAATATGCCCCTAAAAGTGAATGAAAAGGTAGGAGAAAAAGATTCATTACACTGAAATATTGAGGTAATTAAGTAAATTCTACTATGGTGAAGAAAAAAGGGTTATCAGCTACACAGTAACCTACAAGATGATAAGGGGCCAGGTGACAGCCATTTGAGTCTTTGACAAGGTATTGATGACAGACAGAACCAAAGGCAATTGTGTCAACTGATGTATAAGTATGTCTGCTCATCTGAGCAGCCATGACATTCCCAGGAATGGACTGAGCCAGGAAAATGGCTTCCTGAAGAAGCTTAGGTACACATAGGAGAAAATTATGTATTCTTAGGCAATCTAGGAATTCTAGAATAATTACTGATTGACGTGGACATAAACATTTATGCATAAAAAGGGAAACCTAGTTCATCACCATATTCAAAATATTGAATTTTGAGTTTCAAAAAAAAAAAATCCTTTTTTTAAAATGTTCTCTATTTTTAAAGAAAAGTTTAATGTTAATTTCAGTTGTTCATCTTTGTAGATAAAATAGGGTGTTACAATAATGTGATGTCGGATGATCAAACTTCTGAGGAGTTATTTTGATTTATTTAAAAAAGGAACCATGGAAAGTACTTTAAGATTTACCAAAATGGACAAGTATATATCTCAGTTTGTGAAATGGAAACCAGTTTAGTATGTGTATTAACTGCTAATGTACTACTAGGTAGAGATGAACGTATCACTACTTTCTTTTATCCCAATCATTTTTACATTTGTTTTACATTTTTACATTCATTTTATTATTTTCAACATGACTTTTAAGTTCAGAAGTTCCACCCCTATTCCCACTTTGAAATCACTTCTACCATGGTCATTGCCACCATTAATAGGAATATAAGGTGCAGAACTCTACTTGTCTCCCAGTTTTCAGTGACCCTGGTTGTATTATTAATCCTTAAGAGAGCAGTGAGTGAAAATCAAACATCATTGATTGTTTCTAAGAGTTACTCATAAAAGCAAACTTTTACCACTACTAACTGCAGGTAAATCTCACTTCATTTCCCACTTCTAGTAAAAGTTGGTGTACTCATGCTATTTTGGAGACAACACTTTAAAATACTTCTTTCCCCCTCCCCCCCAGACCAGTCTTCTCCGAAATGTATATCCATGGAATGCTTTGTCTTGGGAAAATTCTACCAAAAAAAGAATTTCTTGGGAAATTCAGAATGCTACATTCCCTTCTTGAAGATTCACAAGCTGGGTTAGTATATTAATGACTATCCTAATGAAGAAACCTATTTATTTTTGCTTAACTCAGCACTGCCAAAGTTTGTTTGACCATTGAACTATCCCCTGCCCACACTTAATTAGCAGCTATTAACATCCCTCAGAATTTGTATTTCTAGGAAAATATTGTGGTAAATGCTTCTCTTAACTGACAAGGGATACAATCAATTCAGGTGAATGTTACATCCTTCCAAAGCTTGAAAGCCCTAATAACCACAATTAAATGAGCTGAGAAGGAAAGGATTTCTGGGAATCACATGGCCAGCTGATCTGTGCTAGATGTTCCACTTAAGGAGATTCCCGAAATTTAAGAGCCCAGTTGTGTTGCGGATGTAGTTGAAGAGACCACTGAAAGGACATCTTTGCCTCTGTTGTGTCTCTTGTCAGTTTTCCAAGGTTGTTCAGGGCACTTGCATGGTGTGGATATAACCTGAAATAGTGTAAATGCTAAGCCATGATTGTTCAAACATTTGTAAGCTTGGCACAGTTTGTTTTTGATTTGTTTTTTTCTAAATCCAGGTATTCTACAACCAAAATAAAACAATAAAAATGAAGTCTTCCTTTACTCTCTCTTCAGAAAGGGTATGCCTGTGCCAATCTTTATGGTCAACTTCTTGTATGCTAAAAAAAAAAAAAAAAGAAAAGCAATTTAAAGTTTTTATAAATTTTCCTGCTGGAGGTCTACAAATTTGGCAGGAGAGCATATATTTGTCACACAGTAGTAAAAATATAACCCATAAGTAAAGCAAGATTTGGAAATATTACACAAAACTACCATGATTAAGTAAATTTCACAGCTTTATGGCTTATAGAGTTATTTGCAAGTTCTTTTGGTAGAAAATTCTCATTTCCTGGTCTGGTGGGATTGCTGACAACCTGCTCAGATAGTGCCCTCTACACAAAGTGGTGGAAATATGAGGGATTTACATAGATGTCTTCAGAACAGGGCATCAGTAAAGCTAGCATTATGAAGGAAGAAAGTTGTATACAATTTATACAAATAAGTATAAATTATATAAAAATAAAAATAATTCCTATCCCTAAAATGGTTCTTCATCTGAATTCCCCTGTTTGTCTCATATCCCCCTCCACTCTCAAAGTGGGAGGCCAAGACTCCCAAAGTTCACAAGCGAATGCAAAGGAGGTCTGGATGTACATCAATAAACAGCATTTGTGCTGATATAGGAAACAAGGGAATTTACTTCTTAAACAATGCAAAAGCAAAATGATCACAGCTACATAATTCAGATGTTTCTATTATATTTAGAGTGGACACATTTGTCCATTGAACAGGTTCTCTCCATCTCTGTCACAGAAGGAACAAAACTGGCTTTAATGTAGAAAAACTGAGATAATAAAACGAATGCCATGCTTGCCAGTTGCCACCTGCCTCCGGCCTGCAGATTCTGATGGTTTTTCAAGAAAGAATGCAATGCAGGTGGGGCTGGGTCCTGGCAGAGAAAGTGCCTCTGGTGTTGGGGGAGTGGGGTGGGGGAGGGTCTTAGTGACTCAGCTGGATGGAGCAGCAGAGTTCACCAGGCCAATCAGATTCAGATTTGGCTGGAGGGGGAGGGCTCAACACAGGAAAGATGGCGCCCACCTGCTGGCTGCATAGGAAAGGGATCCCACACGGGGAAAATGCTGACTGTCCTCCAGTCTTCGCTTCAAAGCCACACACCTCATTCTGACCCCCATGTGCCTCTGATGCACCCCAAGTAATCGTCCCTCTGCTGGAGCCCAAGGTGAGTGCTGGTGAACGAGTGAGTCTGTGTGTGTCCGTTTAAGAGGACTGGGTTTCCTGAAGCCTTCCACCCCACCTGGACGGTTGGAATCCCCATTGTTTTTCACAGCCAAATGTTGTGGGGGCTCCTTTTCCCGGCACCAGTACTCTGGGCTGCGGAGGCCTGTGTGGGGCTGGGGTCTCTGGCTCCTCCGGGGAGGAATCTCCATAGCCGAGATATTCCTCCCAGTTCTCAACTGCCACACGGAGGTTTGGGACAAGCCCATTTTGCATCTCCACCCCTCGTACCAGTCTTGACATGGCTTCTTTATATCCTTAGTTATAAAACTTCTGTTCAGCAAGAATTCAGATGGTTCTCCAGGTTGATTGTTCTATAATTTAGTTGTAATTTTAATGTGTTCATGGAAGGGAGCAGGCATGGTGTTTACCCTGCCATCTTGGATTGAGATACTAAATATGTCTATATGGAAAATGATGAAGAAGGCAGGTATGCACATTTAAACAAACATGCTACCAGCATCTGAACAAAATGCCCTTAATGTGTAAACATAAGCGTTATTATGTGCCACCAGAGACACACAGAGCCAGGTCAGGGCTCTGTCATCTCAACTGAGGCATCTGCTGGAGCATAGCAGGACCCATTTCTAGATCTGAGGGCACATCATACAACCAGGGAAACAATGTCAATTATCAGGCCAATCTGGCTTTCCTAATTTAGGGTGCAGTGGGCAGAAGATGCGATGACAGTGGGCCTATGCTGTTGCAAAGCTAGATGCTGCAGGGGATAATTACAGACACGCATCCTTCTCGGAGGAGCCTGGCACTAGGCACACTGCTTTTTCCTTTCATGTCTACCCATCTAAAAGGGGCAGGCCTTTTAATCATGGAGATTTGAAGAAATAGCCTCAGTTATCTCTGTGAGCACAATAGAGAATCAAAGGAAGAAAAGATTAAATGGTTTTCATAAAAGAATAATCCAAACCCACAACCCCTCTATAAAATATGAGATCAGATATACTGTGCAGCACCTCTTTATTTTATGCCTTCTTTCCTTTTATTCTTGGCCACCATTCTGATTTCCTTCAATGTGGGAAACCATGCCTTGCGTGTGTGTGCAAGATTCATCTACCTCCCTCCTGCTTCCTCCTTTGCATGCACAGTGCTCAGGGGTGTCTGTTGGAAGGAATCCACGTTCCCAATGTAGGGGTGTGCATGGGGACTAAGGAAGTTTCTCAATTACTCAGAAACGGTCGGTAGTGAAGTCACGCTTGTTTGAGATAATTATTACGTGCGTGGCCTGGCCAAAATGCACAGAGTGGAATTCTAAGTGAATGGAAAGAAAAGAAAAGATAAAGGTTTGTGCAGCTCAGAGCAGAATCATCAATAGGGGAATGTTCCAGAAATGAGATGGTCTGGACAAATTAATCTTCAAGCATTTGAAAATCTGAGTAATTCAGTATATGTATGTGCAGGGCCCACTATGTGCCACGCACTGTGCTGGGTGTTGGGCACAGGTGGAATTCCTGCTCTCAAAGAGCTTACAGAAAGGCAGGAAATATGGGCAATTACAAAACAGCTTGTTACAGTGTTGATCAAAGTGCCATGGAACCAAAAAAGAGGAGGCTTAACCAGACCTGGGGACCAGGGAAAGCTAGGAGGCAGTGACAGCTAAGCTGAGACTTCAAGAATAGACTGCAATTAGCTTCTAGAAGGCAAAGCAGATAGGGGAGGGGCAGATTGTCCTAAGCAGAGGACTTATAAAAAGGAGAGCATTGGGCTTTTGAGGAACTGCATGAAATTCAGGGTGGCTGGATCTTAGAAGGCTGAGTCTGGGAGCGAAGAGACCTGAAATGGCTTGGGAGTCACATTAGAGACTTTGGGATTTATTTGAAGTGCAGTATGAGTCAATGGAATGTTTTCAACAGGTTGGAAAGGTTGGGAAAATTTCTGTAAAGGGCCAGAGAGTAAATGATTTTGGGGGGAGCCCTACGATCTCTGTTGTCCCACTTTGCTCTTGTAACATGAGGGCATCTATAGAAAATATAGAAACAGGCATGGCTGTGTACCGTAGAACTTTACTTGCAAAAATAGATGGAGGGCTGGATTTGACCCAAAGCCTATAGTTTGCCTACCTCTGGTCTGAAGTGTTAATTTTTAAGTTATAGTGAGATCAGCTCTTTCAGGAGCCCATCAATTTTCTCCTAATGAACACACAGCTGGTTAACCTACTGTGTTTCCCCGAAAATAAGACCTAACCAGAAAATAAGCCCTAGCATGATTTTTTTCAGGATGACATTCCCTGAACATAAGCCCTAATGCGTCTTTTGGAGCAGAAATTAATATAAGACCCGGTCTCATTTTCGGAGAAACACGGTATTTGGCAGGGAATATGGCCCCAATCCTAATCTCTCTTCCTGATCAAGGCCATGGGTTCTTAACCTGCGGTTCATGGATACTCCTAAGCAAGTTTTAGAGAGTCCATGAACTGGATGTCAAGGAAAACTTATTTTATGTCTTTCTTGGTAGTTTTGAAGACTCTGGAGGAAAAATTAATCAGTGTGAAAGGCATTTCAGTAATTGACTTCATCCTAATGTAAGGTAGCGTGGGCAATAACTATACCCAGGTGAAGATGTGTCGTCATCACCATCTCCAGGTTGGGATATCAGGTGGCTTCTTTTTAATAGGTATTAAAGAAAATGTCTTGCAGCATGACTGTGAATATTACTCTTTGCTTACACTGAGTCTAGTTTAGGTTGGAAAACATAAAAACACAAGTTGGTGTATTCTTTGGCTTTCAAATCAGATGCATGCTCAAATCCTGGCTCTCCTCTTGCTAGTTGTGTCAATATGTGCAGATGACTCACTCTTGCTGAGCCTTGGATTCTTAGTGTAAATTGGGATGATACAGACCGACTTAACATGTATGAGCCATTGAGCGCAGCATTCCGGTAACTGGAAGCCTTCATTAACGGTGTCATGAAACATGGTGCTGAGATCTGGTGCTTCTTGTTTGTAAGGTTCTTGCCAGTGGACATGGGGGGAGGACCCGTCATTTGTGTCGTCCTGAACATGTATCTGTTAGTGGGATCTCTTTTGTGCAAAGAAGCTCATTTGAAAAGGCTGGAACTTGACCAGAATTTAAATCTTCTCCAAGACAAAGGCCTATCCTAATATTTTCTGTAGATTTGCTACTCACACTGCCAAACAAAACCACCCCACCTAATTAGAGCGGCCTCGGCAAAGCCATTAGGTCCTGGGAATGGTTGAGTGGGTTTACAGTTTCGAACAGAGGAGAAAGCTGAAGTAGGGCCTCTGTCAAAACATCACCTTCACCCAAACTGGTGACGTTGCTTCTAATTTTCATGTTGAAGTTGGCAGTCCGACAAGACGGTCCCACCACTCACTTCAAGTGCCAGCCTGTCTAGGTGGTTACCTGTGCTTCTGACCAATTGTAAACTGGAGGTACCCACAACCCCCTGCTTGGGGGGGTTTGCTAGAGTGGCTCACAGAACTCAGGAAAACCTTTTACTTACTAGATTACCGGTTTATTATAAGAGAATATAACTCAGGAGCAGCCAGATGGAAGAGATACGCAGGGCAAGGTGTGTGGAAAGGTCACGGAGCTTCCACGCTGTCTCTATGCATGCCAAAAGTCACCTCACTGACATAACAAAAGACACCTTTATCTTTCTCATTCCATAGGACATTGCAAGGGTTTTAGGTGCCACGTCCTGGGATGAAGACCAAATATGTATTTCTTATTATAAATCACAATATACTTGCTCTAGCATGATGGAAACGAAATGAAATCCCAAAGCAAAGGTTAATTTCCGAGTCCCCTACACAGTACCACTTAGTGTAGTTAAAAAAAGAGAAGGAATGCACGCCAAACTGAATGTTTATTTTCTATCAAGAAAGTAAAATGGTCTTTTAAAAAAAATCAGATGAGTGTAAAATGGCTTATCAGAGCAGAATACAAACAACATTTGTCATTTTTTGTTTGGCATCCCAGAATCTGCTCCCCCTTTCCTAGCCATACCTGATTTCCTACTGGAAAATTCCCTCTCTGCCTACTGTGTGCATTCAAGGTTCTCTGCTCTTTTCATCATGGAATCCAAGGGGCTTGGGACAAGGCAGTCATCTCACTAACCTGCTGGGGACAAGGGTATATGATCTGAATTCAAGCTCAGATAATGGGATTTTCTCACCAGGAGAAACGAAAATGATGGGAATTGACTTGTTTGTTTTAGTGATGATTCTCAGAGATTACTCTCAAGCCTCTGTATGAGTTTATTAGGGCTGGCATAACAAAATACCGCAGGCTGAGTGGCAACATACCACAAAAAATAGGCATTTATTTTCTCACAGTGCTGAAGGTTAGAAGTTCATATCAAGTTGTCAGCAGGTTTGGGTTCCTCTGACATCTCTCTCCTTGGCTTGCAGATGGCTGCCTCTTGCCGTGTCTTCATATCGTCTTTCTTCTGTGCACGTGCATCTCTGGTGTCTATGTGTCCTAATAGACTATTCTTATAAGGACACAGTCAGATTGGATTAGGGTCTCCCCAGTGCCCTTATTTTAACTAATCACCTCTTCAAAACCCCAAATACAGTCACATTGTAAGGTATTAGGGAATAGGGCTTTCACACTATGAATTTTGGGCGGACACAATCTAGCCCATAACACCTTCCATCTCTTGCTAGCTACAAGCCAGCTTCCTCAACGTTCCCTTCAATTCTGTGAGCTCCCCCAACTCTTGCAATATAGTCTTCTTCTTCTTTACGTTATCCAAAGTCAGTGTTTGTTACTCACCACTAATGCACACCAATGTAACATCCCGACAGATGGGTTTATATAATCCTGTGGGATTATATAAATCCCACAGGATTATATAAACCCTGGCATGGTGGAGCAGTTTGACATAGAAAGGCTCAGTCTTTAAGATCTTTTTCTCTTGTCTAAAGTTTGCTGAATCCACATCTCCTTTCAATGGCAACTGGTGAGAGAGACACAGATGAGAATGGAATGATTGGGATGAACTAACAAGAGACTTGTGACTAGAATTACCAATAGAATTTTATTGTTCAAAATTTCCACTTGTGAGTTAATTTTGTCACTTATCTGTGTGAGTAAGAAAAACTGCCTTTTCAGAAATAATTGAATGACATTTTACACACTTCATAATAGACACAACTCTTTCTCTGAGGCAACAGGGAAGGAGGAAGATGAAAATAGAGCTGGTGAACTAGAGAACATGACAGAGGTCATTCCATATGACCTCTGTCGTCTTAGCAGAGCAAAGATGGTACTTGTGAACACTACTCACAGACTTTAGACACCTCATATAATTTATTTAATTGAATCCTCATAACAAACCGTGGGAGGAATCAAAGTCACCCACAGAGTGAGGTGACAGGGGATGAGGAACAGCTTTACAATGAGCGCCGGGAGAGTGGGACATGTCATGAGCCATGAACTAGAGATGAGCAAGTTTCAGTCACAACACAGCTGAGGACAAAGAGAACAAATTTGTTGGGGGGAAGGGAACAGCCTGTTTTAAAGATATTAGCCAGCAAACTTTGTGGCTTTTCAATAGAAGGAATACAGATTAGAGGGTTCTTTACAAGGTTGGGAATTAGCAAATTAAGCACAAAGAAAATCAAGAGAGGGAAGTCAAAGATAGCAGATGGGATACCGGGTACACATCTAAAATGACCAACCACTGGGCACCAACTGAAAAGGGAAGCAAGACAAACCAGGCTGATAGAATTGGCCAATTTGGTCTTAATGAGCACAGACAGCTAATTTAGTAGGAATAAATGACTGCAAGAGGGTATATATACACTGGCAGTGTGTTGGAGTTGGGGGTAGTTTAACAAGTAGAATGCAGGTGAAGGTGCCTGTGGCTGGAAAAGTGGTGAAGCAGAAACCCCAGAACACATAGCATGATGAGTGACAGTCCCAGAGAATGTTTATACTTTACAATAAGTATAGGTTTGTGAGTTAACGTTGTTATATTTAGAAACAGCTTCTACCACATAAAAACCTACCAGACCATAAAAAAAGTTTTTCATTTCCTTACATAGCAAACAGACTACAGGTCACAGCTTAATGTCCTAGAATATTCTTTAAAAACGTATTGCATTTCTGTTTTGTCTTTCTGCGTGAACACCTTTGCCAGTTGCTTGACTGAACAGTGAAATTAGGCTTATCAATTTCATTTTGTTTAGAGCTGATTTTATAGCCCAGCTCATCATTAATATTGTTTTCCTCTGAATTCATAGACCAAAAACCTTCTTAGAAGCCTCCTCTTCTATAAATTTACTTCAGAACAAGCCCACGTTAGATTTTGTATAATTATCATTTGAAAAAACTAAAGTTAAGACCTCAGTTACATTATATCTCCCATTCAGAACATTACTACACTAAATTTTCTCAATTAACACATATTACCAGACCCATACTTATTTCATTTGTTTGGAAATAGATATGGAAACAAAGAAATAAATGGCAAGGGATTCCCTTTCATGCATCTAATCATACCTGAACAGGGACTCTCTCGACAGCCAAATTTCATTCTGTTTTACGGTTTTCCACGAGAAGAGCAACAGCAGCAGCACAGTGGACACAGTCAGGGTGGTGGCCCCACAGCGATGCAGACAAGCGCAGAGCTTGCTCAGTCCGTGCACAAACAGGATGCAGTAGCCCATGCTGGAAAACAGGGTGGGAGAAGCAGGAGTACTGTGAGGGTGCAATGGAGACCCCCTGCGCCTTCTACCCCACGTAACTAACTTTTGAATAAAACTTGCCCCCTGACAGCAACAAATACAAACTCGCTATCTTACACAACATCCACACGTTAGTTCTTTAGCTACACCAGCGCCCTGGCTGGTCCTTTGGTATCCGTGTGGAGAATAACAGGCTCATCCTGTAGGCTCAAACTGCCCTGGATTTCAGCGGCCCAGGCTGTAGATGTTTGGACAAAGATGCTGCGGCAAATGATTGCTGCTAAAATCCTGAGTATAGTCCAGTCAGTGTTGCACCTGGAACTGCCAGTCTTTGAACTGGAGGTAAAGCCATTGGAAACTAGAGTGCATGAGTGCCAACTTGAGTTCATCCAACCTTCTCTGTGGCTGTTTTCAAAGCTGAGGCAATAAGCACCTTAGCTGCACAAGGATCTAATCGTTAGACACTAAAGGACTGTCTCTGGAGCTGCCAGTTTGGTGACAGAGGGCAGGTCTCATAAAGAGGAAATCATGAGAAGTAATTACCTCGGCATGTAAAGGACTCTCTCGGCCACCACAAAGCCCACCCTGAAGAAGAGATTGCTGGCTGGGATGAACGGGAAAACCAGGAACAACAAGCCCACTAACACTTCCTTGGGCTCCAGTCTCTGAAACACACAATAGTGAAGGACAAATTAATTTGGGTTTAATTCCACTTCAGGCAGCATTTAACCATCTCTATACTTGTCAAGTTCTCACTGAAGGAATGAATGTTAGACCAATGAAAACCTTTTGATCAGGGTGCTGAATTCATCAGAGAAAGCCTTCAGGCTAAAACCTCTGGCATGTCAAAACATTCACACATTTGCCACCCAGAAACAGCTGATATTTGCATAATACGATCAGTGACCATTACTCTTTGTTCTGGGCTGGCCCTACAGCAACCTGGCTTCCTGGTTCTGGTTCTTTACAGAATCCCTGTCACCCTCAGTGACTGATTTTCAGGGAGCAAAGCAACTGATAGCAAAGCTCACTAAGGCATCAGGGAAATCACTCTCCTCTCAGGAATAGAATTAATTTAAATCACCACCACCACCACCAAAGCCCACCAGGAGAAGCAAAGATTGGCACAAAGGAAATGAAATGCAAATGGTGAAATTTGGTGCCAGTGAGGAAGATTATCTGAGTTGAAGAGTTTCTTAGCACCTCTCAAATTAAGCCAGTAAGCAAGTATTTTTTCCATGAAACTTTTTAAAATAAATGATTCTAAGAAAACACCTTTCTCTGATATTGTATATATTAATTTGTGAAGGTTTCCTATCATTTATAGGTAAGAAAACATTTCTGTTTATTACTAATAATATGTTTTAATGGTCACTTTTAAAAATTGTTCGTATTTCCGTGTGTGTATATAATATACATGCATTTGAAGGGAGGATTATTTAAAGTAGAATTTAATGTATTGATGGTCTTGTTTTTTTTTAAATGTTTAACAAGAAAACTATACAAAACTTTTCATTTAAAGTATTTCTTATGAACAGTTTAAATAGCCTATTACTATTATAATTATAAAAAGTAAACAAAAGAATTAAAAAATAAGACTTTTTAATATAAACTACAAATACTCTATGTACACAAGGTAAAAGATGTTAAACATCTTGGGATATTTGTCACCTGGATTTTCTTTAAAAACCACCCATGTTTTACTGACTACAATGAATAGAGTAATAACATTTGTGAGAGGAATTCCATTTGAAGACTGTGACTTGGAGTTTCCCTTAAATAATTAATGGTTCTGGAAGAAATGTCATTTTTACCTGATGGAACTATAGCCTTTACATTTAAAACACAAAGAGGGAAAAAAAGCTGGTACGATGAGGTTTCATCTCAAATGGATACAGTAAGCTGTTATATTTCTATGACCCACCAAAACTGAAAAAGGAAAGGTGAAAAAAAGAGCAAGTCATTTAATTTAAAAGCTGCAAGCTGTCTTTGTAATTTAGATTATACTTTGAGTTTACAAATACATTTCAGTTCAAAAACTTAAAATTTACATAATTTAAAAAAGAATAAACGCCTTCATAAGAATCATGTGACATGAAGTGGAAGTACCTACTAAAATTAAAAATATATCCCAGAGAATGAATATTTTGCAGAGTGTTCTTCATGAACTCTGAGCCTTTTATTAAGTACGGGGTTGATGTTCTCTTTTTACAGGTGCACTTTTAGTTTTTGAGATAGTTGAATATTCTTTTGACTCTTTTCAAAAACTGAAATACTTTTTATATAAGTATTCATATGTCTTCCCAAAGAGCTCTGTAAAGAGTATGTAAGACATCCTATTAATTAATCCTTAGAATTGAGATGAGGGCAGGTATTAACAAGACTCCCACCAGGCCATTATCCATATCCCTGGATCATGTTTTATTCAATGAGCTGCCTCCCTGCCCTTCATCTCGATTATTAGAGAACAGCCCTTATTGGGGATCTGAAAGAGACATTATCTTTACCCCGTGAATATCACACCTTCTTGCCTGACCAAAACCCTCCTTCTTCACTTTCCTGGGTATATGATCATGTTCTTTACTCAACAGACACCCAAGTGCTTAGCAGCCAGTAGGTTGGGAGGAGGTGGGAATAAGATGACAGCAGACACCCAACTCCCTGCCTGCCTCCCAGTCCCCAGGGTGCTCCCAGCTGCTGGGTACACAGCGATGGGGGTGAGAATCAAGGAGCTCTCAGTCTCCTCCAGGAGTCTGATGTACGAATTGAAAGCTCACAACGTCGGGTGTTCTTAGGTTCTTCAGCATCCAATCACAGTCGTTCTTTCCTTCAAGGCAATCATCCCTGTTGTAATGACACATTTATCTGTGTGTTGACATCTTTAATGTCTATCTTCCCCACTAGATTGTAAGCTGGTCAGTTGTGTTCACTGGTGCATGATTTGTGCTTAGCTCAGGGCCTGGTACTTAGTGGGTGTTCAGAAATACTTGTTGGATAAATCGATAAATGAATAAATGTACTGGGCCAGAATGAAAACTGGGTAGGCGAATGGGAGAAGTTAGAGAGGGCTTCCTGGTGGACTTGACGATCTGGGTTTGAAAAATGAGTGAATGCTCACTAGGCAGAAAACATTGACGGAGGGGTCAAGGCTAGGGGCTTTCCAGGCAGAGGGTACAGAATCCACCAAGCAGCGAGGTGGCAAATGCCACACAGTGTATTTAAGAGTCATTCTGTATTTTGAGAGTGTAAAGTGCAAGGGAAGACAGGCAGGAAATCAGATGAGACTTATGAGCAGAAGAGAGATCCTGAGGGTCTGCTGCAATCTGCCGTGGACTTGACTTTTATCTAGAGGCAATGCAGGACCCCTGAAGGTCTCACATGCATAGGAAACACAGTCTCAGATCAGTAGCTGATGTCCAGATTTAAGTTGTGGTCCTGCCATTAATACATCCTTGGTCACCTTGGCCAGAAACGGTAGCCTTTCCATCTTCAAGGTACCTCAACTATAAAATGAGACAATTGAGGCTTAGGGCTCAGAGTTCAGCCCAGTGGGGTTGGGCTCCAAAGGTTCTTCTAGCTCTGAAAGTTGGTGCTACTTGAATTGTGTTACTCTGGGATGTGAGGCCATGGTGAGGAGAACGTGGAGATTTGACACGCGGAGGCCACCACCCCCTATTTCTAGGGGGAGTGTTGATCTGGAAAGGTAGGAAGCAGGCCCGCGGTTCTCTTTATTTTAAAAATATCCCACGTAAGACCAGAGCAAACTATCTAGTTTCCATGAAGACAATTTTGAAAACAATAATGTTCACCAATGATTCTCTAAGCTAAACTTGAATTGTCCGTACTACTATTTGTTCTTCTTCCCCTACAATCAGCTCAGATAGTTTTAAAATATTTAAGAAGATATGTCTTTAAAACACTAGTGAATAGCCGAGCAGAAAATTGAGGAGTTACAAAAAATTATTTCACTAGGACATGGCTAAATTTCCTAGGATAAGAAAAACTAGGAGGATAAATAACCCCATTTTGGATCTTGGGGATCAGAGATGCGACAAAATTTGCTAAATGATGTACGGCTTATTGCAGCCTAACAGGTTTAGACGAAAGTCAGAAAGTCTAAGGGACTAGAAAGAGGGACTTTGGGACATTTTCCAAAGAAAATGCTTTAATTTTTAAAGAAACTAATTTAATTGTTAGGAAAAGAACCTAATGAAAACTGACTTCTTCCTAATTACACAAGGAAAAGGATTAGAGATTAGAATTAAAATACTTAATAACACAGCCACTAACAGCATACATATTTTATCCACGATCAACTGTGTAACTTCAGGAAAATTACTTTTTTGTGCTTTAACTGAGTGATCAATGTTGCTTTCTGAGCTTTCTCATAACAAACTTGTGAAAACAAGAGGTGAGATATTAATATATTTCCTGTGGCAGCTCTTACTGGTCTTGATTTTCTTTTTCTGGCTCGGGAGGGTACAGGAAAGTCTCCTCCTGAGCTGCAAAGAGAAATTCCTTCTCTTAACACCCCTGTAAGAGTCTCCAAGGTAACTGAGTGTAGGTCCAGAGAGCCGCCCAGCTGCCAACAACACAGTCCCACATCTGCCCAAGCAGATAAGGGAAGAAGGGCAGATTTTGTTAAAGCTATGAATTACCACAGATGAATTCCAGCTCTGGAGCCAAAGTATCACCTGGAAGCTCCTGGCTGTCCCTTCCTCTTTGACTTCCAGTTCAGCTTCCAGCACCTGGGGCACAGCTGATGAACAAAGATACACACAGATGCAGGCAGACACAGACACGTGCACAGACAGATCCACAGCACGATGCGGGGCAAGAGAATGTGGGGGCAGTAGTAAGGTAAGAAAAGTTCAAGGCTGATTCTGAGAAGCCAGATCACTTCTGCCGTATCTCTTAGTGATTTTGTATTTGGTTGTGTCTCTGACGTATGATTAAACTACCACAACACCATGTAGCAAAGGGGTTTCGGACAGATCTCTCATGACACGAGCACAGGCTGTATCTGTACCTCAAATGCAGACATGCATAGATGACACAGTTAGCTTTTTCTTTCCTCTGTAAGCAACAGGATGATGAACAGGGCAGGAAATGGTTGTTTCAAGACCTCAGCAGCATGGCTGCTCGCCCACACTGTACTTGGATCAAGCTGGGTGATTCATTACATGACTTTCATAAACTCGAAAATTCACTGATAAAATTTAAATGAAGAAATGAAATAGCTGAGAGACAGGAGTCGATTTATACGTTTCATTCTTCTCCTAGCTGATTCAAAACTTGCTTTTCCAAGTTTTCCTTTCTTCCCTTAGAGGCAGCAATGATAGACAGATGAAAGCAGATTAAAATTATTGCATTTATAAAATTACAAGACGTAATATCTCATTCTTCTACCACTTCTTATTGTTTGTTACCTAGAAGATGTGTTGTGTACTGTGATCTGAGAGCAATTAAGGAAAAGAAACCAAATATAACTGCCAGAGTTTCACTTGCTTATTAAAGATCCAAATATTTTAGAGCTGCTTTTTCTGAAGGTAGTCAAATGTTCATCATATTTTATCAAACAAATATGATGAGAAACTTCTGGCTGACTTCATGACATGTGAAAGTAACAATAAATCCAGTCAGCTTCTATTTTAGCAGCTAAAAAAGAAGAGAAAGATTCACTTGCATAACAGCTTCTGGAGGAGCTCCTATTAATGTAGATTTGATTCGTGCTATCTGTGCTACATGTATGCAAAGCAAAATATCTTCTGTCCTCTTTGGACAGAACCCAATTTCCTGCTTCTGAGACATATGGTGATAAAAGTGTGATGGATTATTTTGCTTTTTAAGAGGTGTTTAAAAAGCTGCTTTCACAGATAACTCACTTAAAAGAATAGTTCACTTCCTCCATAATTAAATGTACATCCAAACAGCCTGCCTCCATCATTTAAAAGGGCAATTGTAATTGACTAATAAAATGTAGCGATGGATAAAAAAAGAAGCCTGGTGTTTAAAAATGGTACCAAATACCTGTATTTTTCTATGAGCTCTGTAGGCATTCTCATACACATATATCAAGACATGGAACATGCATCCATAAAGGGCTGCTTTCCATCAAATGCTATCAGCCTAAATCTTTAAGTATATCCAAGAAAGAGGAAACTATAAAGTTTATAAATAATCCACACAAGGCTTGAAAATGTGGTAAAGACATGGTGAAAACTCAACCTATTGATCACTAAGTGGGAGTTATTTTTTCCTAAAAAATTCCTTCAAGATGACTAAAAGGGAAGAGTAAAACTGGTTTTCCAGCAACCATTGGCATTAAATTGTTACCAAAAAAGGACTTTGTTGAGTATGGTCCTATATCTGTCTCTATATAGTATGTGTATACAGACATTTAGAATCCACTTGCCAAAGTTACTAATGTCAAAAGGGATCGTGATAGATTTGAATGAGTCGAATTTCTAGTAATTCCAGGAAGGTGAACTTTAAAAATATTCTCTCATTGGGTCACTTTTTAATACCAAATACCAGAGTCCTCATGTTGGAAATTAACCTAAGCTAATTTGGCTGCTTAAAGATGGTCAGGTCCTTTGTAAACACTGATGGTCCTTGGTATTTAGAGCCAGATGCGGTGTAACAATGACAGAAAGTCTTGGATACAATGTAGCCGCAAGTGCAAATATTTATTAGCAAGCAAATATAAAAAGAGCTTTACACCATCTGCTCTGGTAAGCTCAGAGAAGTCCCCACTCTGTCTTGCAGCTCTCCTACACCATCCTGCATGGAAAGCTCTCTCTGAGGACAATGTGAAAATAATCCGAGGCAGAGCAGCCTGCCTCCTAGTCAGGTGAGGCTCAGAGCCTTCGTGAAGTGTGGGGACGTGGGACCAGAAGAGCCTGTGTTCTAGCTCTGTAAGGCTGCTGGACTTACCAGTCTTGGACCTTTTTCATTCAAGGATGATGGTGCCTGTACACTCTTTCTAGCCAGCCACCTATCTTCGCCACCACTTTTTGCACTAGTATAAAATGATTTTCTAACAACCTTCATACTGAAGAACAATCATCTAGCATGACTTTTGGCAACAATATTGGAAGAACACGTGGAGTCCCCTTAAGAGCATGAACTCTTAAGTATAGTAGTTTAAATACTACCCCTACAATGCACATTAAAGTCAACTTAACCTCACAACACAGGCAACATAACGTTGACACAAATGCGTTATTGTTTTTTGAAATTTAGAAGTTTTTTTGTTTTTCTTTAGTTCTTTTTTTTTTTTTAATTATTATTAGTTTCAGGTGTACAAAACAATGCAATAGCCAGACATTTCACCCCTCACAAAGTGATACCCTCTCTCCCCAATCTATTGCCCCTCTGACATCATATATACCTATTGTAATTTCATTGACTCTATTCCTGTGCTGTACTCCATATCCCATGGCCATATATATATATATATATATATATATATATATATATATATATATATATATATTAAATTGTAGTTGACATACAATATTATTCAGCTCCAGCTTCAGGTGTACAGTACAGTGGTCAGGCGTCTATACCGTCTATGAGGTGGTCTCCCTAATAAGACATGTGCTCATCTGACACCCTACAAAATCTTTACAACATTATTGATTACATTCCCCCAACTGTCCTTCATATCCCTGTGGTGATATCGTAGTTACCAATTTATGCTGCTGTCTAATCCCTTCTCCGCCTCTCTCATCCCCACCCCCTCCCATCTAGCAGCCATCAGTTTTTCCTCTCTATGACACGAATGCATTTTTAAAGTGAATTGTTACACAGACAATATAATACCTCATTCTTTGCTTTTGTCCTTCCCTATTTACTCGTGTGCCTTATTTGTTTATTTATTTATTTATTTATTTATTTATTTATTTATTTTCAGCTGTCCAGAACAACATAGTGATCAGACATTTACACACCTCACAAAGTGATAAACCCAACAATTCACTGTACATAGTTATTAGAATGTTGACTATGTTCCCCATGCTGTACCATATGTCCCCGTAACTATGTTTTTTAAATCATAGTTGACATTCGTTGTTACTTTATATTAGTTTCAGATGTACAGCATAGAGATTAGATACTTACATAATTTATGAAATGATTCCTCCAATAAGTCTACTACCCATCTGTGGGTGCCTGTTTTTTAACCAACAGTCAACCAGATGAAAAGATGACTTTCCTCCCAAGACTTCTTACAGTTACTGTTGACTGGTTAGAAATGCTCTATAACATTAAAACAAAAGGTTCCAAAGGAATCCGTATTTATGTGGTATTGTTAAAGGATAACTTCTGTGAAGGTTTATTGGCTGTTGCTTTTTTTTTTTTAAAGATTTTATTGGGGGTTGGGGAAGGGGAACAGGACTTTATTGGGGGAACAGTGTGTACTTCCAGGCCTTTTTTTTTTTCCAAGTCAAGTTGTTGTCCTTTCAGTCTTAGTTGTGGAGGGCGCAGCTCAGCTCCAGGTCCAGTTGCCATTTTCTAGTTGCAGAGGGCACAGCCCACCATCCCTTGCGGGAGTCGAGAGTTGAACTGGCAACCTTGTGGTTAAGAGCCCACTGGCTCATGTGGGAATCAAACCGGCAGCCTTTGGAGTTAGGAGCATGGAGCTCTAACCGCCTGAGCCACCAGACTGGCTGGCTGTTGCTATTCTTGAAGGTAGGGATAAGACAAGTGAGAAAAATTTTCAATAGTGCACTGAAGGGGCCATTATAGGTCTGTACAATTTATCCACCCACCTTCATATGTCTCAATCAGCACTTCTCTAATGATCTGAAATGAAGTTGATGACAGAATCCCTACTTTGAATAAACATTCTTAGTATCCTGTATAATGCTAGAACACACTTTGAAAAATGCTGGTAATAAACTACCCTCGGCAGAATGAAGTTAAAAAGAAAAGTTTCCATATAAGAGGTTTCCACATAAAACTACTCCCAAGAAAGCATCTCAGTATCTGGCAAATCTTTCCTGTATCTGAAATACATCCTTCTTGCAATATTTCAAACCCATTTCATGCTCTTCTGTTCTTAGTGATGAGAGCAGTGTGTCATAGTTTTCATTGTAAGAAACCATTATTCGTTCAGAGAACCGTATTATAACATCTATCTACTTCCTTTGCTTCAAACAGCAGTGACTCATTAAATACAGCTTAGGTTTTAATCTCCAACAAGGAATAATCATCTTCGTGGCTCTGCCTAGAATGCCATAGTGCTTACAGACTACTGTAGCCACATGGGGGTAGGTTCTAAAATCAGCCTGTAAAGCAAAAAAAAATCATGTATAGTCAAGATTCCTCTTGAAAATCCTTCGAAAAGGCTCCATGTTGGAGAATGACATACCATATTTCAAGAAGCCCAACCCAGAGAAATCATTCTGGGATCTAGAACTGGGACAAATGGCAATTTTTTTTTTTTTTTTTACTGAGTACTAGATAAAATAAGACTCTTGTAAAGACATCATGTTATATGAAAAGTACATATCTTTAAAGACTAGAATCCCATTTACCACAGCAAGATTCTCATACCCTGAAGGCTCACCGGACCTGAGATTGCCTGAGAGAAGGACAAATTCACCTCTCTCATCTTCTGCTGTCGGGACTACACTTACTAAAGGCAATAGCCACAAATTTACCAACACTACTTAAGTTACTCTCTTTTCTCTTTTTTGTTGCTTTTTTAAAGTTTTATTGATTCAGTATAATGGATTTGTTTAAATGTACCTAGGCAATATCAGATTTAGTCAAATTTAAAAGATAAATATATAAACACATCTATACATTTATGTATAAATATATGCATGTAAATACACACATATTTGTCTTTTAAATTTGACTATATATATAAAGTACAAGGCAGGGTCAATTTGTTCAATTTTGTATTGTTTCATTTTTATAGACTTTTTTTGTTTTATTTTAATATGCATTCAGCAAACACCCACTACATGCAAAGAGTGAAGGGACTGTTAGGCAAAAAGATGAATTCAAATGTTACTCTGCTCCCAAAGACTTCAAAATTGATGTAGATATGAGCAAATAAAACTATAATCCAAGTAAGGCTATGTTAAGTGTTGTAATTGGACAAAATCTGCTTAATTACCTTAAAAGTGCTTTTCGTCATCCTTGGTGCTATTTCTCTTAGTAATGCAGGGCCACTCATCATTCTTCCATTCAATAAATTTGGATGCAGTGTCTCACACTTGCCAGACACTATTGTAGGTTCCCTGGGATACATCAATGAGTCAAACAGAAAAATTCCCTACATTTATGGAGCCAACATTTTAATTGGAATGGGGAGTGTGGTTTCAAGAGACATGACAAACAAATAAGTCAATTATGTAATATATTAAAAATGGGATAAGCATTATGGGGAAAAAAGATAGAGCAGGACAAAGAGTACCTGGAAGGCAAGGCCTCGTGGTAGGTGGGGACTGGTTGCAGTTCTACACGGGGAACTCGGAAGATATCGTTGGGAAGGGGACAATTCAGTAGAGACTTGAAGGAGGGACTCTGGGGTAGAGTGTTCCTGGCAGAGAGACCAGGCAAAGGCTCTAGGTGGGATGGTGCCCGCTCTATTCAAGGAGCAGCGAGGACAGTGTAGCTGGTGCTGAAAGAGCAGAGATGAGATCAGGGTGGGAGGAAAGTAACAGGATGGGGGAGTTGGGCTCAGACCAGGTCAGGCCTTCTTTGCCTTTGTAAGTTTTTACTCTGAGTAAGATGGGAAGCTGCTGGAAGGTTTTGAGCAAAGGGGTGACATGATCTGATGTGTTATTCTGGCTGCTTTACTAAGAATAGACTGGAGAGAATGCAAGATTAGAAGGAAGGAGATAAGTCAGTAGAGAGTGTGGTGACTTGGGCCAGGGTGGAGGTGAGAGGTGACCAGATTTTAGATATATGTATATGGTGAAACAGACAATATTTAGTGAAGGATTGGATATAATGTTTGAGAGAAAGATATATGTTCGGTAGTTTGGTCTGAGCAACTGGTAGTATGGCTTCCCCATCACCAAGAAGGAGAAGACTGTGGCCAGAAGACAGGCTACGAGGGAAGACCAGGAGTGCAGTTTTGAAGACTGAGATGTATCTGATATTCAAATAGAGTTGCATTTCCATTGAGTTTTTATTTCTGAACACCTCAGGTTCCTTATATATACTAGTCTTATATAACATTTCAGGAAGAAAGGTAGAAGATCATGCTATCATCAAAATTTCCAAGGGTGAAAAGTAACACATACAAAAATTATATAATTTGTCTAGTGATTCAGAGGTAAAGCACCAGTCCCAATTTTTTTACCTAAATAGTAGGCAACTACATTTTACCAGTGATTTCTGTGGACTCGTTGTTGGCAGTATTTTCTCCTCCAGGAGCTGTGCCAACACGTTTGTCTCACCTTTATAGGCACTTAGGCAGCATATTTAGGGCTAAATCAAAACACTCAGGATCTGGCAATTAGTCATGTCAGTCTCCAATGCATTAAAAATTTTCCAACAAGCTTTCTGTGTACTGAACTTGCTTTAGCTGCTTTCCCCGCTAATTATACCTTTCATGATTTTCTTAGGCTAGGAAAGGATGTGTTCCTTTAAATAGAGTTTGTTGTTCCTTTAAATAGAATTTCATGTCCCAAACAGAAATAAGAAGGGCAGAATGGCTCCAGATTGCCAAAATGACTTTTGACCTTTATAGCAGTTTTTAAAAATTCAGAAGTTTGGCAAGATTAAGTGGTAATGAGTTATTTTTATAAGAGTTTAGAGCATTAAGTTAAGAAAAGAAACTTAGGTTTTAAAAACTGACTTTACCATTTAAAAGGCAGCAATATTTTTGGTACACTGAAATAATACAGATTATGAAATCTTGGTGAGAATCACAAAGAGTGAGCCTAAAAAAAATTAAATCAAGAAAAATAGAAAAAGCTGTTGGTGATCTCTACTCTTTCCATAACACAGTTATTCAATTCTTCCACCAATAACGTGAGGGATTCTTTAAGGAATAAGAATAAACATGAGAGAACTCTAGTAAGTCATTTTTGTTACGAAACACTTTGACTCATGAAAATATATTTATCTTATGAAGGCAAATAAAAAGGTTAAATTATTAAAGGGTGTGGGAAAACTGCTAGACCTAGGTAGAAAGATAAGCATGTACAATGCTCTAGATACAATAGGCCGTTATATTACATATAATCTCAGGCAGAGAGATTTGTATAAAATTTATCACAGAACAAGGAGAGTAACTTCACAGGTGACAGATGAATAATTGACAAAATAGAATGCCTTGGGAAAGACTTTGCTCAAGGGCCTCTGACTTTCAGATAGCCATAATAAATAGTTGCATTTTTAGTTGTCTACTTTGTTCCAGCTGTCACCATAGAGAGGAGTGGAGAAATTCAGTAATGGTAGAGGTCGAACGAGGCATTATGAACAATAACAAAACAAAGTCATTCATTTCTTATTTCTTGCTTATTCTTACTAAATTTATAAACTCCTTTAAAAATGCCTCTACTGTTTTCTTTCTGTACTTTGCACACTCAGGTGATAACTACACTGCTCATTTATAAATCAGTTGCTGAATTTTCCTACTCTTTGCTTCCTTTAATAAACATTCCTTTTAATGAATGGAGTAGTTTTATGTTTGGAGTCTGCCCTTCTGATGCATTTAAAAATACTGACTTCCCAAACTATGCGTAAGCATTAAAAACCTGAAAGTATGTTACTATCCTTAGCTCTATGATAAAAGTTTAAAGAAGCTCCATGTGACCTGAGGTGGAGGATGAAGGGAGGTGGGGGAGGGGGAGGGTTAATTTTCGTAAGCAACAGGAGATCAGACATAGATTCTGATCATAGAAGCCGGCCTCAGCCTTGAACTATAAAGACTCAAAAAAGGCAGTCAAAGTTTTTCTTTTTTTAAAAGTCTTTTTAAAAAGTCTGGTTATTTTTACAAAATAGAGATAGGAGTCTTATTGTGCTGCTGGTTTTAAGCTGTGCCAATGTCATGACGATGGTGACAAAGACGATGACAACAAAGCCTGTAGACAGCTGACAGGTCTCAGTGCTTCCCACAGCTGGCCGCTATGCGGTGTCCCATGGGGCTCGCCCTCGTCAGCCTCCCAGCGACCCGACGCTGCGAGCAGGAGCGAGGCTGAAGGGGGTGAGCTCACAGGGGGTCAGAGGCAGAGCCTGGCCTCAGACTCAGCTCAGGGCTAGTCACCCCACTCCACAGCCTCCCCTCTTCCTGCCCGAGGACTCCTGATCTGGGAGCGCTCCTCCACGTGCACAGCTGGGCTTCCTCTAACACGGACGGGGCTGGCTCCTGGACTCATCAGAGAATCAGTGGGTGTGAACTCCAAGCTATCACTCTGGGGATCTGACAGGGGACACCAGTCATAAGAAAATCGGCTTACTGAAGAACTAAAAGGGACTTCAACCAGCAATCATCCATTCCCCTCATTTTAGAGCTGAAGAAATGGGAACCCTCAGAGGTGAAATGACTTGCTCAAAGTTAAACATCCCATTGGGATGGGAAGAAGAGAAGAAACAAGTCAGGGAGGTGAATAGATAGGCCAAAAAAGGCATGAAAGGAGCCCAGGGACCCAGGTAAATGGATATTGGTTAAATCTTCTTTCCCAAATTAAAATAATAATAATAAAAATATCCTGTGAGTTTATAGATTCTTTAAAATTTCCTGTTTTTAAACAAACTTATTTTTAAGAATACTTTCTGGATTCAAATCAGACTGCAACTCTTTGTGATTCATATGAGTTCTTCTCCCTTTAGTCGCAACCAGGGTTTGTTTACCCCACTCCCACTTCCTGACACATCCAAGCCCAGAATTCCTACTTCTCCCTTCTCCACCATCTTCTTCCTGGACACCACCAACTCTGCCCCTACGTCCTGAACATCATGCTCACTCCTCTCCTCTGACCCTACCATCCTGAGTGACCTCAGGACTTGAACACCCCTCACGGGGCCACTTGGAGCCCCTTGAGGAAACCCAACTGTAAAGTGAAAGCATGAAGAAATGTTTGAGTTGGATAGAGGGGCGATTTCTAGAACTTTCTTAGGAATATGCACTCCTCCAAAAATAAATAAATAAATAAACAAACAAACAAATAAATAAAATCCCACTAAGTTAAATTCCACTAAGTATTCAAATGTAGTGTTTAGAAAAAATTGACTTACAAGGTTTGTTCACAGGAAGGTTGAAGGAGAAACTGCTCAACAGCCCCTAAGTTGAAGACTTCAGCGGAGACCCTGAGATAACATACATAGCATATGATCAGACAAATTACTTAAAAAAAAAAAGACTGAGAATAGGAGGAAAAAAAAATGTGTCTCCTGGGACAGAGTTATTGACTATTTGGAGCCAGGGAGCATATTTTTTGTGTGAAGGCAATTTCCTAGGATTTTCACCCTGGCAATGAATCACTCTGTAGAGAACTGTAATGGGCCATCGGAGGGAGGGAAGATGATGATGAATGTATCCAGAAGCCTTCAGATGACTAAAGAGCACTTGCAGAAACGTTAACTGACACTTTCCCAAGCTCTGCATCTGAGCTTCACTCAGACCAGCACAAGGGGTGGCCTCGTCTGTCCCCTGGCCTACAGGCACTCAGGTTGGCTTTCGGTCCTGCTCACCTTCTCAGCTACTCATCACGTTCATCCAAAAAATGTCCTTTTGTGGTCTTTGGGCAATTTCCCCGCCCAGTTTTTTTCTGCCTAGATTCCATCCTCCCCTCACTTCTAAAGGAGCTGAAGCAGAAGTCACAGTCACCACCCAGATCAGAAACAATTGGATTGTTGAAATCACCACAGACTCTCCTGCACAGGGACCTCTGCTAAAATATAAGGAAGACTGAGACACAGGCAGGCAAAGCCCAGGGACTCACTGATTTCTTTTCTCACTCATTTCATTTAACTGACTCTTACTGAGCATCTATTATGGACAAGGCTCTGTGCCTGCAGTGAAACATCTGGGCCGTTACCAACACAGCCATCATTTCCAATAAAAATTCCAAAGACTTTGGGGCAAATTTCATTATGGCTCATGCTAACATAAGGGGAACGTGTATTGCAAATTACTGAGACATCCTGGACTAAGCTGAGGATGAATTCTCAAAGAACTGTTCTACACTTACTTGCTAAGATAGCCTGTGAGTCTTATTACTGCTGATTTGAAAATTATCTCAATTTTATTATTGCTTTTTCCCTATTGTATTTTAAATAAAAGAGATATTCTGCCAGCAAAGGATTATCAGTTGCAACACTTATTGAAAGTCATTCATTCATCCATCCATCCATTCATTCATTCATTCATTCATCCATTTATTCAATTATCATATACTGAACATCTACTAAGCGTTGTCACTATTCCAGGCAGGGGTGCAAAACAACCAACCAACCAACCAACCAACCAAACTACAGACAAGGAAGGTATGGTTCCTGGTTAGGGAAATTTGCATTCTGGTGGAGGAGTCAGATATTATTTAAGTTTACACATGTATGTGATCCTCAATTCTTATCACTTCTAATGGGATGGATGAGAAGTGCAGAGCTTAAAATGAGTGCAAAATGCAATGGAAGCATGAAGGAGTCTCTTTCCCCTCGCTTTTTATTCATGGTCCCCATCTTTATGACTCCACAATCTCTCACTTCCATATGTAAAACCTTCAAGTAAACTGGCTTCCATATGTAAAACCTTCAAGTAAACTGGCTTCCTAATTTTTTATTTTTTTAAGATTTTTTTATTGGGGAAGGGGAACAGGACCTTACTGGGGAGCAGTGTGTACTTCCAGGACTTTTTTCCAAGTCAAGTTGTTTTCCTTTCAATCTTAGTTGTGGAGGGTGCCATTCAGCTTCAAGTTGTCCTTTCAGTCTTAGCTGTGGAGGGCGCAGCTCAGCTCCAGGTCCAGTTGCTGTTGCGAGTTGCAGGGGGCGCAGCCCACCATCCCTTGTGGGACTCAAGGAATTGAAGTGTCAACCTTGTGGTTGAGAGCCTGCGCTCCAACCAACTGAGCCATCCGGAAGGCAGCTCAGCTCAAGGTGCTGTGTTCAATCTTAGTTGCAGGGGGCAGAGTCCACCATCCCTTGCGGGACTCGAGGAATTGAACTGGCAACCTTGTGGTTGAGAGCCCACTGGCCCATGTGGGAATCGAACCAGCAACCTTCGGAGTTAGGAGCATGGAGCTCTTACCGCCTGAGCCACCAGGCCAGCCCCGGCTTCCTAATTTTTTGTCCAAGCACGTTGCACACGCTTTCAGTTTCATGCCTATACTGTTTTTCTAGTCCAGTTTATTGTTCAGTATACTGTACATATCTATGTCAGTGCAATGGCTTGCCATATTGTACTGTATATCCATAATCTACTTCACATCTTTTTTGGAATGAGATGAGATATAATGAGCAAATAATTATTTCATTTAACAGTAGTGTGATAGCTAGGCTCTAAGGTGGCCCCACCTCCAATTATTAATGTCTTTGTGCAATCCCTCCCCTTGAGCTGAACTTGCTTAGGGAAAAGGTGATATAATCATTCCTGTGATTACAATATGTTTTATAAGTTTCTGTCTTGCTAGCAGACTGATGCTAGAGACTTTCTCCCTTGCAGGCTGTGAGGAAGTAAGCTGCATGTTGTGAGAAAGCCTATGGAGAGGGTCATGTAGCACCAAACTGTGGGCTGTAGTTCCTCTAGTAGCTGAGAGTGACTTCCAGTCAATAGCAAACAAGAAGCCAGGGACCTCGGTCTCACAGCTACAAGATGAATTCTGCCAAGAACTGAATGAATTTTGAAGTGAATCCATTCCCAATCAAGCCTTCAGATGAGAACCTAGCCCTGGCCAACACCTTGCAGGTAGCTTTGTAGAGGACCCAGCTAGTCCATACCTGAACTGCTAACTCACAGAAACTGTGAGATAATAAATGTGGTTGGTTTTGCCTTGCTAAGTTTGTGGAAATTTGTTACACAGCAATAGATAATGAATAGTGGCTTACATTCTATTTTTCCTTTCTTGTTGGGATGAGTGTTTTGAGAGAGAAAGAGAGAGGTTTGTTTGAAAATCTGTTTTTCTGTCAGATGTCTGTGTGCTCTTTTGGGGAGTAGGCTGGTGAGGGGCTGGGATATGCGTGAGCGTTGACACTAATTGAGAGCTTGGCTGAGAACAGGCACCTCATTCCTCAGATTAATGGCGCCACCTCCCAAGATGAGGAGATGTGTTAGTCCCATCGCACCACACCCCTCCATTTTTACCATCTTGTCACCAGTGATCACTTCCATTGGTCAGGCTGCAGATAGATCCCCACGTGGACCTGAGAATTTGGCTTGTTTTCCAGGGTTTAGAGCTGTAGCCTATAATTTGTGTTAGTTATAGGGGATTAATGTAGGTAAAAATGGATGGATAAATGGATAGATTGGGACTTTCTTTTCCTCTACTAGGAAAAGAAAGCCTTTAAGTCTCTCCGCTGAGGAGGACTCCATTGCTTCATAGTCACGCACAAAGGACGTCTCTTTGTTGTCATTAGGCAAGTTGGGCTCACCCACCCTCAAACCCAGCCAAGGTTCTCCATTTACAAGTAGGCCACAAGATTGTAAAATAATTATAAAAATAACCTCAAATCTCAAGACACCCTGTGAGAACATAATGAAAAATCATTACCAAATAAATTACTCATATATAAAATTCAGTGATGTTTCTGTTGTGCAGGGAAACCACATTAGAAGATATTGGATAGAGAGAACTACAAAAATAGATCCAATGGCATTAATTCTCTTAAACAATCAAAATCAGCCTGGTGATTTTCCTGATTTATGTCTCCATTTATTGCAAACCAACATGCTTAAGTCCAGCTTGAATCTGCAAGAGTCATAAAGGGAAACCCAAGTGCATTTTTAGTCTATGGTCCTCCTGGGGTACAGACATTAACTATTCATAGAAGAGAATGAAATAATCAGCCTTCATTGCTTAAATGCCCTTTATCTGTGCTGTACTTACATTCCAAAGGAATGATTATTCTAATCACAATGTCGAGAACAAATTAGTTCATTTAAAAATCATTTAAAAATCATTATTGACAAAGGACTTAGTTAAATACTGAATTTCTAAATTAATCTCTACATCATGAAGAATTAAATCCAGCCCCAGTGCATGTGGGGTGTGAGTTGTAGGAGGTAATGATGGAAAGGCATAGGAGGGACCAAATTCTATAGTATTTGTATTCTCGCAGTAATAAGCACCACATTCCTCCAAGTACAAACTGAGATGCCTTTTCTGGCAAATCATAAACTATTATTCAAGACAAAATTTCTTAGGTTATGAAAAAATGGAAAGCTAGGATCAATCTCTAATATCACCTTGTAATTATTTCCACAGAATAATAAAAGCTTGATTCTGAATCTTGACTCTTCTCCTCAACTCTGGATAAAACTTTGGCAAATTCAAAAATCTATGCTCTGTATCATCTACCTATGTGAATCTTACAACTTGATGTTGAAGTGACCTGAAATACTCCACAACATGGAATGGTGTCTAATTCAATTTACTCTCAAACATATAGAGTTTATGTTTGTTTTCAGTAAGAGTAAACATGTACAAAAGCAAATGTTTTATACTGCCCCCCTGGAGGGTAGGGGTTATGGAGGGGGAAGATAATGCACCTGGTATTTTATTTTAATTGGTATTTTATTTCTCAAATATCTTATTCTGTAGCTTTTAAAAGTGTAGTTTCAGTAAGTGAATAAATAAAATATTAAAGATAATTGTAGCAGGATATTCTACCACCCCCTCGCCTCTCTGACTCATATTAAGGTACGATGGCAGAAAAAGGTGTTTGGTAAGGTGAAGAGACAAAGATTGCAAGCATAAAAATGCACCAAAACTAGGCTTTAAGAGTGGCCAAAAGAAAAATTTGTATGTCTTCTAGGCTCTTTATTGATCACAGGGCTATTTTTTCCATTAATCCCCACCCCCATTTCCAATAAACACACACAAAAGCATCTAAAGAACCTGAATTCTTTCTCCTTAGTCTTCCCCCCTACCCCCCATGGCTTGGGTCCATCAAGAAGAAAACCAGACACAACCATCTGATTGTCAACATAGTCAGAGACCAGGTGGAAGAAGCATGGCAGGAGGGGGAAGAGTAAGTGAGGCTTAAAAAGATGGAGGCTTGATTCTGTGTGCGCACATGCATGCGCGCACGCACACACACACACATATTTCCCTGATAGCATTTTATATGGCTCTACCTCTGCCCACTCTGTTTCAACCAAGCCACAGCCTCCTTGTTGGTCTGTGAACACTCTTGTGCTTTTCTGCCCCAGAGCCTTGGCACTGCCTTTTCTCTGTCTGGAATATTCTTCCTCAAGTAGCTACATGACTTACTCCTTTATTTCCTTTGTGTCATTGCTCAAATGCCTTATTGTTAAGGCCTTCCCTGACTTCTTCACAGAACTTATCAACACCTGACACACATTTACACAACATGTAAATATATGTAAGTAAATAATTAATATGTACATAAATAAATGCATATATTATACATGTACTTAACATTTGTAAATATACCAAGGGTGCCAAAAAAATGTATACAAGTCGACACTTCGGTCAATGACACTCAAGCAGTAGTTCGCAGTAATCAGAAGTGTCTGGATGCTGATGGAACGCCTCTTGTAATTGCAGAAGTCAAACATTACTTGTATTCATCTTTTGTTAATGGTATATATTGAGTATTACAATTTTAGTACAGTTTTCCTTTCTTAAAATGTGTATATATTTTTTTGGCACACTGTGTGTGTGTGTGTGTGTGTGTGTGTGTGTACTTATAGTCATTTGTCATATTCACTGTAAGCTTAGTAAGAGCAGGCCCTTTCTTTTGTTTATCACTTTAGTCTCATCAACTACAAAATATGTAGCCCATTTTAAGCACTCAATCCACACTGAGGGACTGAAGTACAAAGGAAGAGTGAGACTAGAGAGTAGAGACTCCCTCTTTATCAATCTAGGTGGATTAGGCACAACTGAGAATCAACTGAAGGAGAAAATAAATATTTTATATCGTCCTTCAAACTCTGTATATCTCTGTGTATATGCTTGCTCATCTATAAAAGATTCTTTTTTTTTTTAATTTTCTAGTAACCAACTCTACTTATATACTCTTTCAAAACAGCTGGGTTATAAAATCACTTCAAGAAAACTCTTACCAATATAGTCCATATGTCACCTGAAAAACATTCTAGGTCAACAGAGTTGTAATTATTGTATTGACGTTTTTACATGCATCTCATCCATTGTTCATTTTTATTACAGAAAAAATTCTCATAAAGAAGGGCTCCTATTTTCATAAATATTTACTTTCACTGTTTATTGTCCTAGAGTCAGAGCCCTCAAGATCATGCCCTTGGTGACTAATCACCACAGAGAAAAAATAGTTGTCTCTGCCTTGAGAGGTTAGCAATTAGCAGGAGAATCTGACTTCTAAAAATTCCAGTGTATAAACAGACTAGGAAAAGAGAGAGGACAGGGCATAAAAATATGAGATAGAAGCCAACTCCCTTTCTCTAAACTCTAAAAGGACAAAATATAGAAAGTGTAACTGGCCTCCAAGGATTGCCAGATGGATTGGTAATGTTTGCAAAGAATTTTCGAAATGAAAGCTACCACAGAAGGGCTAAATCTTTCTATTAATCCAGCTGGAATGCTTTCTTGATTTTTCCATGCTGCCTTAAAGAGTCTTTGAAACAATTTCCACATGCCAAAAAATGGCTAATGACCTTCCAAGGAGGAAGTTTTCACTCAATCATCACTTAATCAAAAACACTTTGGGAAGAGACAAGGCTTGCCTGTTTGTGGGGTGTACTGCCATCATGAAATTTCATATTTAACATACCTGACCTGAGATGACAACTTGTAGGGACTCAGCACTCCCTTTAATTAGTTGAAAGTGAGTCAAGGAAAACCCTACTGATATAACAATCCAGTGCTCCATTACATTTGCTCCCACAGATCAATTATAGCAGTCGTACTACACCATGATCTAAGGCCAGATTCTAATAATTCATATTCACCCCCAACATTTCATGATGCTATTGAGTTTTATAGGTTGTATATAGTTTGGTTAAAAAACATCTTGGCAACTAAAATGCACCTGAAGAAAATGCACCAGTAGCTGTTGGTCTGAAACACCCTTCCTAGCCTCTTCCACTTGATCTCTGCCCCTTTCCTTTTATTAGTTGGAAGTAGAAAATTATCAATAATGATCAGGTTGAGGGTAAATGAAAGGGATTATTCATTTCTCCCACTCTCAAGCCTCAGTGGATTAATGAGCTTAAAGAAGTGAAAGTTAGGATGGGCATATTTCAGAGGTGTTTCTCTATTCTTTTCTCTACAAATGTTGTTTGTAGAATGGTACGGTACAAATAGAGCAGCATATGCTGACACCTGACTGTTGCCTTTTCTCTTTTGGGCTTGGGCCTTAGTTATCCTTGCATCCTCCAATAGTAAAGCTGGCTTACGATGTCCAGGCTGATGCTACATGCCTACCAACTTAGCAATGACTCTTGTGATGATCAAACTTTGTAGGAAGATGGCACAGTTTTGTCACTCATCACACCCTCTCCCTGGCTCTTAAAAACAGATTTTAAAAGGTTACAATTTCTTCCTCTTGAAATACTGGATCTAAGGCAATGATCAGCAATGCCTGCTAAAAATACTAGATTGAAAGCTGATGTGGATAGATCAGGCTGACAAGACCAGAATCGACTAATAAAATTTAGTGCCACACAGCAGAAAACCAGACATTCTCTTGATGGAAGTACAAAATAAATAAATAAATAAATAAATAAATAAATAAATAAATAAATAAATAAATAAATAAATAAATCTATGCTGTATTCATGCCAAAAAAATCAATCAGAGTTTGAGCTGATGAAGCCTCTAGGTCTAGCTACCAGTTTATAGCAAATGAGGGAAACAAAAGTACAAGTCAACTGATTCAGAATGTGGGAAACTACAGAACAAATGACCCAGCTTTTCCAGCAAACACATTGCAAGGAAAAACAAAGAGAAGTAAAAGCAACTATAGGTTTAAGATGACTTAAAAGACTTCTCAAGCAAATTAAATGTGTTCATTTTGTGTAGATCCTGATCTGAACAAAACAACTTTTAAAATACATTTACAAGATAATTTTCAGAGCAATTTAAACACTGATTGGGTATATGATGATATTAAGGAATCGTTAATATTTTTAATGATTATGTAATAATTTTATTAAGGATATACTTTTTAAAAAGAGTTCTCGTCTTTTAGAAATACATACTAATATGTATAGTACTTATAAAATGATTTGATGTCTGGGATTTGCTTCAAAATAGTCCTGTGGGACTGAGGTGAGATGGTGGAATATAGATGACAAGGTTGTACACATATTGATTGTTGAAACGGGGTATGGGTATGTGGGGTTCGTTATGTTGTTCTCTCTACCTCTGTACAAATGGGATGTTTCCCACAATAAACACTTTTTTAAAAAAATTAGGAGAAATGGAAAACAATTGCAACAGAAACATTTTCTTATTTTATATCTAGCTGCAGCTCGAACCACGGAATATTTACAGCTGTACAACATTATTTGTTTTGATTTTAAGCTCTTTTGGTCTTGCCGTGTGTGTTGTCCTCAGTCTCTTTTTGCATTTTAAATTTGCATTGTCTTATTGAAAAAAGGCAAATAGAAAGAATAATATTTTTTAACAGTTACAATCTCAATGGAAATATTTAAATAAAACATTGTGAGTTTTTAAACAGCTCTTTCTGCAACACAAATAGGATTTTAAAAGAAAGAAAATGAAAATAGAACTAACAGGGACTGCCTTAAAATTACAGAGTCCTGATTACCCAAAATTGTGTCCGTTGTTAAAATATATCAATTCTAAATTGAAACTAATAGACACCATTTACCTTATCATTCATTTGAATTTAAATCAATACTGCTAATAAACTGTTTAGATAGTACTTAAAAAGCTGGCATTGCATTGTATTTTTTTTTAAGCAGAAAGGAAGCCATTTTGAATCACTCCAAAATTAATTACATTTAAGAGGCAGATGCTAGTACAGCCAGCTTTCATCAGAAACTAAAATTTGTTTTTAATTCATTGACCTGTGTATTACTTTTAAAATAATCATTTTGTTTAATTCTGCTAAAATTTCAGAAGCTCGGTAATTTGTTGAAAATCTTCCCTGCCAGGTCTCTCTTTTTAAAAGCTACAACAAAACCAAAATAAATTATTCACCAATTTTCTCCTATGAATTCTATTAATGGGAAGAAATGTCTTGCTAACAAAATGGAATAGGTAGAGCTGAAAACCAAAAATTCAACTTAAACAGTTTAGTCATTTATTTTCATTGTCTAGCCTAGCAAGAGTGAGGAGGCTTCCTAACAGAAAAAGAAGGGGGAAGATGAGACCACAGGAGAATTGGCATCCACTGACTGGCACTTAATGAAACTGTGTAGTTCTATAAATTCTAGCCCTCGCTTTTATGAAGAGAGTTAAAATAATACAGAATGCTTTATGTGCAAAAAGATACTGATAGCTCTGCATTTCACCTAAGAAATACCAGAAAGCTAAAATATGTTCTTGTTCTAGAAATACGCCTGTGATAGTTCATATGAAAACTAATGCTCTGCAAACAGAAACGTTAGCAGCAATTGCTTATTTTATATGAGAATGTTACTGCTCCGAGCCAAAGGATCTTGACGCTTCTTTCACTTACAAAGCCTTTTCCTTCTGTGTAGCTGTGGTAGGTTCGGACTGCTCCATAACTTGCACCCTTATTGGGGAGGAGGCTGTTACATCAAATAGAGGTTTGCATTACCTTAAACTAATTCCACTGTCAATAATGGAGCATTAGGGGCCGCCGGTCGGCTCAGTTGGTTTGAGCGCGGTGCTGTTAACAACAAGGTTGCTGGTTCGATCCCCACCTGGGCCAGTGTGAACTGCACCCTTCACAACTAGATTGAAAACAATGACTTGACTTGGAGCTCAGCTGTGCCCTCCACAACTAGATTGAAACAACTACTTGACTTGGAGCTGATGGGTCCTGGAAAAACACACTTAAAATAAATTAGAGTTTAAAGAAACATTTAAAAAATAGAGCATTAAACTGAAAAGAGGTTAATATTCAAAATATATTTAAAAATTGCATACAACTCAATAAAAAATATCTGATTAAAAAAATGGGCAGGGGAACTGAATAGTCTTTTTCGGAAGAAGACATACAGATGGTCAACAGAAACATGAAAATGTGCTCAACATCACTAATCATCAGGGAAATGCAAATCAAAACCGTGATGAGATAGCATCTGTTAGAACAACTATTATAGAAAAAAACAAGAATAATGAGTGTTGGTGAGGATGTGGAGCAAAGGGAACCCCTGTGAATTTTTGGTGGGAATGTAAATTGGTGCAGATGCCACGGAAAATGGTATGGAGGTTCCTCAAAAAATTAAAAACAGAATTATCCTATGACCCAGCAATTCCATTTCTGGTTTATATCCCCAGGAAATGGAATCACCATCTTGAAAAGATATCTGCACCTCCCGTGTTCATTGCAGCATTATTCACAGTAGCCAAGACATGGAAACAGCCTAAGTGTCCACAGAAGAATAGATGAAGAAAATGTGGTTTATATACACTGAAATATTATTCAGCCATAAAAAGAAGGAAATCCTGCAACTTGCAACAATATGGGTGGAACTTGAAGGCATTATGCTAAGTGAAATAAGTCAGATAGAGAAAGAAAGGCAAACACTGTATGATCCCATTTATATGTGGAATCTGAAAAAACCAAGCTCCTAGAAAGAGGCTCAGATTGGTGGTGGCCACAGACGGGGGGGTGGGCGGGAATTGGGTGAAGGTGGTCAAAACGTACAAACTTCCAGTTTTAAAATGATTAAGTTCTAAGGATATAATGCATAATGTGATGAGTATAGCTAACAATACCTTTTTGTTTATTTGAAAGTTGCTAAGAGAACAGATCTTAAAAGTTTGTATCACAAGAAAAAATATTGTAACTGGGCAGTGATGGATGTTGACTAAACTGATTGTGGTAATCATTTTGCAATATATACAAAATCATTAGATCGTACACCTTCAACTAATACAAGATAGCCAGCTGTCAAGCTGGCCCTGTCCTCACAGTTGTTGCTCTTCTTATGTAGATGTTAAATGAGGACTTGAGAATATGCTGGGTCTCATCTTGCTTTTAGACCCATTTTATAGTACCCCTCATCTGGTTCTTTTTGCTTCGTCCTGCTTCTGCACTGGATTATCCTCATTTTGGCTCTCAGAAGGTCCTGTATAGGTACAGTTTGATGGATATTTTGTGTCTCCATCTAGCAGAGGGTTTGCTTAACAATTGCCGTGCAATTCCTTTTAGCATCTTGCCCTTGGGCATCACACAAGTCTGGCCCTCCTGTGCTCTTCAACCTTAGGCTTCTTGTGCTCAAGGCCATGGTTCAGAGGGCTGTTATGGATTCCAGAGCTGCTCTTTCTTCTTTTCAAAAGCCCCTTATTCATCATAAATCTTGGCTCTGTGGATCTGTCTTGTTTTAGGGCCAAGACACATCCAACATCCCTCTAATCCTGGCCCCAGCTCTAGCCTTTCTTCCACTCCATCCCTGACATTAGGCAAAGCACTTGTTTTTGATTCTCTAAGAGACAGGCAGGGGAAAACTGGATTACAAACAGTAAATTTCCACAGCCTTTTATGTTATACTTAGATTGGTCTCTGCATCATGTGCTCTTCCTTGTCTGTCTTGCTGATCCTGCTCTTCAGCTGACCTTGACATAGTCTCACCCCAATTCTCTCTCCCCACAAATATTTTCCCACGTCCAGACTCCACTGAGAAGCCTTCCATTCCTGCTGCCCACCCTCCCTTCCCCTTCTCTTCATCTCTCACAGCACTTAAGTGAGTCGTTTCAAGAATGATCCTCCCTTTTTCTACACCGAGGGTGAAGATCATGTTGTGTTTCTTTTTCTACCTGCACGGCACCTAGATATAAGTTGAGATATCAAATCTATGGTATTTGCTTGTTCATAATTGCAGAGGGTGATGTATACTATAGTGGAAAAGTACAGGATGCCACAGTGATGTTCGATGAAATGGCCTGGTTTAACATGAGAGGACACAGTCTTTGATTGGTTTGGTACAGTGCCTAGCACAGTAGAGATTTTTAAATAACTGAGTGAAAATGAGGGCTTAAACCACAAAAAGGCTCCCACAAATGTAATGCTCTTTTTAAACTAAACAGAGGCATATGAAATGTACAGAGAAAATTAGTAAGGAATGAAACTTATAGAAGGAAATAATTTTGTTAGAAGTGACTTTAAAAGTCATCCAAGCAGTGGCTAATAACCTTGTAGGAACCTTCTGGAATTCTGATAAACAAATGTTGTAATTGAAATGGGACCTGCAAAAGGCCATGAAACCCAAGTCAATGACCCGTAACCTAAAGGCATTTATCTATAATGTGCTTAGAGTTAGAACTGCAATGGAATTTTCCAAAGAAAGCTCCAGCTTACCAAATATGGCAGTTCTTTGCAATACTTAGTTGTGTTCAATAAATTCCAAAGACAAGACCCATTCGATGTGAAAAGATTTCAAAAGTCAAACAAAATTCAGAATATACTCTCTTGAGCCTTAGACTAGTATGTTTTCCAGGAGATAGATCATAGAAGAAATTGTCTCTAAAGCCAGACAGATGCAAGATGTTTGTATATTTGCAAATCACATCATCATTATAAATCAGTAGTAACATCCCAGCAAAACTTTTTCTGGGGTTTTCCCCTGAGTGAATGAGCTAAGATTATTTTTGTTGTAAACAGAAATACGAGAATAAGACAAAAATGTCTGTTTTTGTTGCCTGAAAATGGGTTTATGGTGTACTCTGCAGGAAAGAGTTCAACGGCACGCTGAATAAGCCAAGCGATCAGCAGACTTATTAGAGAAGGATAGCACACTCTCAAGAAGGGAGAGCAGGTGGGCTCAGAGAAAAGCATCTGTCCCCAAAAATAAAGAGGCTTAGGAATTGATTACCCTTAAAATGAGGGTGTGAAATATTTAATATATAGGGGTGGTGTTATAGACGTTCTTAGGTGGGTCCTTGCTGATCCCTCCTTCCCGTCAGGAAGAGGGATTTCTTGTTCTTATTTGGCCCTTGTCAGAACTGTCATGGTGACACAGGGGATGGAGATTTTTCTTGGCTGCCATGCTAGTAATATTATAACCCATTATAAATAACTAAAGTTCACCTAAAGTGACAAGATGGCATCTTGGGTCTGCTCTCGGCCACCAAAATCTAGTTCTGGCTGGTCTGGTAGCTGCACTTTTCTTAAGGGTGACCTTATCAGCGCCTTCCTTTATCTCTCTCACCTCTTCTTTCCCTTTTTCCCCCTTCCCTCCCGCCGTGGGCCGGCTGTTTTCTTTCTGCCTATGGCAGCATTCCTGCCAAATCATATTCTTTCAGTCTAGTTCTGCAAATGAGAGAAAAATTAATTGGAAAGCATACAGAACAAGTGTTGAAACACAAGAGGAAAAGATGTAAAAATTAGCATTTCTTTTTTCACTGCATAACAGAACACAAATTTGTATACCTTTTATAACAAATAGAAATTGCAGGTATGAAGGAAGAAAACAAGTTTCAACATTTGTAGAAAAGTTTCAGATTTTAGTATATCATTTTAACAATATGAACTTTGGAGTCAGACTCCTGTTTCAAATGACGATTTCACTCAGTGTGAACCTGTGCATTTGGCACTGGAGTTCTTGGAACCTCAGTTTTGTTTTCTGTAAAGTTGGGATAATAATACCTACTTGATAGGGTGGTGTGTAGATTAAATAAAAGAATCCACATAAATTACTTAGCACTATATCTGGCACATTAAGAGAGAACTGAGTAAGAAAATGCAAAGGAAAAAGAAAATATTTACTCATTAGAAGCAGATGAGAAAGAAAACGTTTCCATATACAAGTAAAATAAAGTACATAGGGACAAAAAGTTTTGAGGGAAAATTTCACAGATTTCCAAAAGAGAGAAAAAAACAAAACCTAGAAAAGAAAGCAGAGAAATTCCCCACTTGCCTGACGCTATTTATCTTTTCTTTTTCCTTTTTCTTTTAGAGGAATTACAAGGACTTAGGGTAAAGGAGCCAATCACAAGTGGATAACACTTTTATAGCTCTTTTTCTGCTTTCCAAAATGTGTTTAAAATTTGAAAACTCTTTTGCACTTTTTTATAATAAAAATTTTAATTGTTATTATGAAACATTTTTAATAATTGAACTTTAAGTTTTCACTGTATACCTATCTGTAAGATAGGTTTCTTATGATTGCTGTGATAGTCTAATAACATAATGTACATCAGTATAAGATATATTTGAAATATAAAATGCTTCACCATCATTATGTATAAAGAAATGATGTGAAGAAAGATAAATAACCCATAGCATGAGGGCAAGTCCTCTTGTATAGATGTGAAGATTAAGCTGCCGCAGGAAGGGTCAATAGTAGGCTATGATGAGCCAAAGGGAGGTAATTTGGATACGTTTACAACTCTCCAACAAACAGGGATTTCCTCTCACACAAGTCCTACCTGGAAGAGAATCCCCCAATTCACCAGCATGCTCACTTCACCCATTCGTCTTACACCAGGTGGACCACCGCCAACACTCTTGTGGGATGTGTGTGCCATTTTTATGTAGACTCAGTAAACACACAGGCATTCAAACAGATTAATATCTCAAGAAGAAGTTTAACTCCCAGCAGGTGCTCAGCTTGAAACTTACCCTCATTCCAAGTACATTTCCTCATGTTCACTGATGGATCCTCGCCAAGCCCCTAAGCCTCGAGGAGGGCCAGAACAATAAGTCATGCTGGCAGATGCTGAGTAGATGTTTCCCTGATTCAGTCTGAGAGAACAGAGAACCCCTGGAAATGTTCCTCACCCTGGCCTAGCCTGAGGAATGGTGCATCGGGTGTCATTCTGGTTCTCTTTCCAGCCCTTCCCCCACATATCCACTTCTCCTACTTTGTAAAGAAAGGCATACTTCTCATGTATCCTGAATTTATAACAATGATCTCCTACCCTGGAGGATAAAATCCTCCCAGAGTGCCAGATAAACATACATAATATTGCTGCTGTCTGGTCAAAGTGGAGTAACAGGGAGCAGATTTATCTTCCATCTGAAACAACCTTCCCCACCCAAATACAAAATACATGAAACAAGAGTTTCCAGACACTGGGCATCAGGTATCGAAGGGCAGTGATCTCTGAGAGATGGGAAGCAAACAAGAATTGCTAGGCTGTGGTGCAGGGAGGGGAAACTGAGGCAGACTCCCTGAACTGAGGAGATGGAACTGAGAGTCCAGGGAGAGCAAGGCTGCTAGAGTTTATCGGGGAGAGTACCAGAGAGAAAAGAGCCTCATAGAGAGAGATCCCTGGCAATCTGCATAGCGTCCCCCTCAAGTATTCAGCAAGTGTGTGAGGAAACTACCCAAGATTCAGGAGATTTGGGAAAGGACCATCAAAAGGATTAGAGGGAACAGTGACTGGTCCTCATGTAGGACTGGGAACAATGCCCTGTCCTACCAGCCAGACAGGTAAAACTCACAATTTTTAAAATTTAATCTTTTAGGTTTTTTTTTAAATTAGTTTCAGGTATATAAAACAACATAGCGATTAGGCATTTATACCCCTAACAAAGTGATAACCCCATCAAGCTTACTACCCTCTGACATTGTATATAACTGTTACTATACCACTGACTATATTCCCTGTGCTATGCTTTACCTCCTGGGGGAAAATTATACATATATATCTGTGTATTATATATATATATATACACACACACATATATATATAATATATTTATATGTATATATACATATATTTAATTATAGTTGACACACAACATTATTCTACTTCAGCTTTAGGTGTATAACGCAGTGGTCAGGCATCTACGCAATCTATGAAGTGATCCCCTGATAAATCCAGTGCCCATCTGGCACCCTACATAATCTATACAACATTACTGATTATATTCCGCATACTGTATTTCACATCCCTGTGACTGTTTTGTGACTTCCGTACAAATTTGTACTTTCTAATCTGTTTACCTTCTCCCCACCCCTCAACCCCCCTCCCATCTAGCAACCATGAGTTTTTGCTCTGTATCTCTGAGTCTGTTTCTGATTTGTTTGCTTGTTTATTTTGTTCTTTTGATTCTAAAACTCATAATTCATGGGGTCTTGGGTACTCAGGAATATCGTGCCTTGGTAGAGAGGAATAATTAGCCTACAACTGCCTAACAAATCATAAAAGTAAGACGTAAAAGGAGAAGACAGTTTCATGCAACTGTATAGCAGAATAAAGCTCAAGAAAGCAATATCTAGGAGTACAAAAATTTCCATCTTCCAATGAGGTAACATTTATAATGTCTGACATCCAATCAAGATTACCAGGTACACAAAGAGGCAGGAAAACACAACCTATAATGAAAAGACGGTTCAGTCAATGGAAACCAACTCAGGACCGACCCATATGTTAGAATCAGCAGAGGAGGATATTAAAACACTTATTATCTATCAAAATCTTGTACAAGAATGTTCCTAACAACTTTATTCATAATAGCTAAAACTGGAAGCAGCCCAGATGTCCACTAATCGGCCTATGGATAAACAGATTACATATGATAAAAAAGAGTGATTCTGTAAGAAATACAACATTAATGAATCACAAAAACATTATTTTCTGAGTGAAAAAAGGCAAATATAAAAATGTATATACCATACTCATATGATGGATAATTCCACTTATTTGAAATTCTCAAATAGGTAAAATTGATTCATGATGAAAGAAATCAGATCAGTTGTTGCTTCTGAGATGGATAGATCAACTGATAAAGAAGACAGAGAACTTTTAGAGCGATAAAATATTCTTTATATTGATAGTGGTGTAGTTATAGGGGTGTATGCATAGTAAAAATGGATCAAACTGTACAAATTGTGCATTTCATGCAAGAAAAATTCTTGTTAAAATTTTTAATAATCCAATAGAAAAATAGGCCCCCCTATGTTTAAAAACAAATTAAAAAAACCCAAATCAAATGGCCAATAATAAATATATGAAAGCATGATTGTTCTCATTAGAATTCAGGAAAAAAATAAAACTTCAGTGATGTACCACTTTGTACTGACCAAATTGGTGATATTTTAAAATTTGACAGTACTTAACACCATTTGATCACATCTCTTCAGATGCAATCTATATTGGTACAACCATTTTGGGAAAAGGAACATTTTGGCTTACCTAGTAATTTGTGCCCTAGGAATATTTCTGAAAAAATCTTGCACATCAGAGACTTGTAAATCTTATGTATGACAGCACTGTCTGTGATAGCAAAAAAAAAAAAAAAAAAAAAAAAGTGTAAACCTGAATGTTTAATTATAGGATTACAGATAAATAGTGGTATAGTCATACATTTTTTGAATACGTTTATATGGAAGAAGAATTTAGTGAATTTCAGCTACATGCATAACATAGATGAATCACAGGGGTATAATGTTGAATGGAAATGTAAATCTCCAAAGATACCTACAGTATGATTCAATTTATGTATATTTCAAAAACATGCAAAACTAAATGATATGTTGTTTAAAGATACTAAAACATGGTAAAACAATAAAAAAAAGAAAGAAGAATAAGCTCATTTCTAAACTATGGTGTTTGAGAAGGGAATAGGGTTAGGGAAGAACACAGTATACAAAGGTGTTCATTTTACTGTCATTCTTTAAACTTCCTGTACATTCTTTTTTTTAATTAAGTAATTAATTTTTATTATTCATTTTTAATTTTTTAAAAATTTTTTTAAGATTAAAGTTTATTGGGGTTACAATGGTTAGTAAAGTTACATGGGTTTCAGATATACAATTCTATAATACATCATCTATATATCACATTGTGTGTTCACCACCCAGAGTCAGTTCTCCTTTCATCATCATATATTTGATTCCTTTTACTCTCATCTACCACCCTCCTAACTTCCTATACATTCTACTAAAATTCTTTCTTGTCCACTTTATATTTAACATAAAACTTAGTAAAAAAAAGTGAACAAAAATGAATAGAGAAAGATAAACCAAAGAACACGAGATAAAATTAAAAATATCATTTTTTATTATCAAATGACAACCTAAAAATCTTTATAAAATTCAATTGTAAATCTACCAAGTTTATAATGTGGAAATTTCTCATTTAGAATTATAGGATCACCATGTAAAAAAGGCAGAACTGAAAGGCTATGAGTGAATAATGTTGTTTATAAAACAATGCAGCCAGATAAATGTCAAGGTACTATAAAAAGTATTATTTATTCCCAGCTCATAATTAATTGAATGCCCTGTGGAGGCAAGATGCTCTAGCATAAAGGTTTTTGTCATTTCTATAAAGATGTTCATTTGGTCTGCTATTTCACAACAGCTGATTATGTGCAAGCAGACTTCAATTCACCTTTGTATAACATTTCAAAGTTTATAAGAAGTACACAGGAAATGACTTTCAGAATCCGGGGTGATGGTGTAGAAACAGCATATAAGGTCTTGCCCTTTTTTATAGACTATTTTTTTAAAGAGCAGTTTTAATTCTACAGTAAAATTGAATGGAAAGTTGAGAGATTTCCCATATACCTGTGTCCCCTCACATGCAGAGCCTTCGTCATTACTAATATCCACCACCAGAGTGGTACACTGGTTACAATTGATGAACCTACATTGACACATCATTATCACTCAGACTCCATACTTTATAATGTTCCACTTAAACAAAACCTAACATTGAAACTCAAAATGTTATTCCTCTCCCTCTTAACACTAATGTATCCTCAGTTCATGCATGTGTATAAACATGCAAGTGGTGTCTGGAGGAAATACATCTGAATCAGAGTAACAGGTTGACTTTGGAGGGAGATGAATTCCGTTCTGATCTCTATCTTTTTTCAAGACTGAAGAAGTCTTCATAAGCTGACCTGCCTAGACCCAGGATTTCTTGGCCTGACTGAGTTACCAAGTATGGGCCCCAAAGGAAGAGAAAATGCATACACTGTGTTCTGTTTCATCTAACATTGCTCTAGAAAACAGTGCAGTGTCAAGGACAACACCCAATCCTACACACCTGGGAGAGCTGCTACCTGTACTCTGGGGCTGCCAGGCTGGGAGTGGGTAGAATATAGGAGGGGAGACCTGGGAGGGAGGAGCCTGTCTGGCGAAATCACCCCAGATTTCTGGGGTAAGTGATCAATATATGTAAATGAATTTGTAAGCTGCTTTTTAAGAGTCAGCAAATTCTCATTCAACAAATGCTCAGCCTTTGTTATATCTATGACAGATGAAGGTAAATTATGCCAAGTGCAGAATTTAATCTGCTTTTACTTTATTTCCAGATTTTCAGTTAAATACATTTGACTTAAGTTTCAAAGACATACGTAGACTGGAATTCAAATTGTAGAGGAAGAATAAAAAAATGACAAAAAAGCTCATTTGCAAAACACTCTCCACAGTTTGTTTAACCACCATCTCTTTCATTATGGTGTCTAATGTAGTTGAATTGAATATCAATGTAGAAATACTCCTTCCTATATTCAATCGAAGAGCTCCAGTAATGTGTCAGATCCGAGAAAGGAGACCTTCTCAGCTCTCACCTCTCCATACAACTATCACCTATGCACATGCCATTGTAACCGGAGTATGCGAAAAAGAAGAAAAACGGCAGTTCAGTGTTATGGAATTTAGTGGATAGAACAGACTTTTGGAAAGTATCCAACAATTTTAACCTGCCCCTGTGTTATAGGTGAGAAAAATGGACGAGAATGTATAATAACTGGCCCAGAGTTACACAGGAAGCTGAGATCTGGGTGAAAAGAAGTGGAACACAGGTTTCCTGACCACAAGGCCACTGCTTTTTTCTTCACCTCTTGTTACTTCTGTTTCTTTGCCTCTAGTGCAACTTAGAAATATCTATTATGTATGTTACTAGTTTTCAAAAGAACAAAACAAATTAGTGGTTTGACAATGTTCATATTTTTCAGAAACAGAAATGGTGCATGCTTTAATTTCAAGACAGTCTATTCTTTTAGTCATCAACTGTGATAACACCTGTATCTTTTGCTTAAATAAGGACTCAGCTTTCTGAAGTGTTTGCCTGTCTTCTAGAACTGTACACGACTTGATTTAATGAAGTATCATTGGATAGAAACAATCTTCTTTGGGGAAAAACATGTAATATTTCATTGAATTTACTGAAAATCAAAATTACTATTATTAAATCAAATAAGCAACTTTTCTCAATCAAAAATATTTATCCATCATAATTTTAATTTATAGATTATAATTAGTTTCACTGTCAGTCATGAGGAAAAATTACCTAAGGAAGTCAAATGCAGAGCACAGAAAATAAAAAGCTATGATACTGACATAACTGTTACATACTTTAATAAAAACACTTATTAATTTATTTAAAATAACAATAATATAACCATCATATTAATGTAAATATTTTATTTAAAATATATGTTTTCCAAAATAAAACAAAAAATTTAGTGAGCAAGTGGCATTGTTTCACAGATCTCTTTAATATCTGGCTTACTAGAAGACAACTGAATTTTCGTATCTGTTTCTGCATTTAATCTATTGTGATATGTTGTTTTGGTTGAAGTATATGAAGAAAATTCATCCTCATAATGTAGTTGGAAAAAGGAGAAGTATTATATTGGCTCTTTTAGTTAATTGTGGATATTCTTCTTTGATACTGCACCAAGACTGGATAAGTGGTTGTTTCTGAAAGGTTAGTTGCAATTTGGACTCTGAAACCTTATCAGATGAATTCTTAGTGTCCTGTTACAGTAAAATAACTGGTCTATCTTCCACTTTCAATGGCTCTTTAACCAATGTATGATTTTATTATGTTATGCATTGGTCATTTGTAAGTTATTAGTTCACTGAGTTATATAGATATTCCTAAATGATGATCCATTTCATTATATGATATCAAAAATCATATTCACTAATATCCAATTTTATATCATCAGAAAAGACTGTGAATATTAGAAAGCTCATGGTACAAGTATAAATTTTCCAAAATTCTAATTTTTTACTTGGAAGTGCAATGTTTACCTTTGGCAACAAATGCTATCAGTTCTTTTCCTTGAAGCGGTGTCAAACTTCATTCATTGTCAAGAAATGTCTCCCAAATACTCAAATCTAAATAAACTTAGTTTATTTCTCAGTCATTCTTTCAAGTAAAAAGGGCATTCTCTTAAAAAGCAGATAGTTCAGCTTGTAACCCAAGTGATCACACAGTGCTTTTCTTTAAGACAAACATCTCACTTTGGTATGCAGCAGAAATGCTTTATGTGTACATCCCATTTCATGAAATAAAATGTTAAGGGGAAGTTTACTCATAGGGTAAAGATTTAATAAACTTTAATTTTTTTTTTAAATTTTAATAAATATTTAATAAAATCAGTAATTTTTACTGCTTCACTAGGGACTGCAAGGACATACATGGCAATGAAGGAAATACAATGACTAAGTCAGCTTCGTGCCACTGCCTTGATTTGCCTTGATAAGCTGCTAAGGTGCCAGCAGTTTTAACCACCATTGTCTTTGCATAACCAGTGCAAATGTCAACATAGTGAGAAAGGCAGATAACATCTTAGTATCACCATGAGAATAGTTTTGATCCTGTGGATCCACTTAAAGGAGCATGGGGACCTCCAGGGGTCTGATGGAGCACACTTTGAGAACTGCTTGTATTTTTTGAGAAAGGAAAGAACTTACACACTAACTGAAATTCACATGGGGGACGTAAAGATCACCAAGCACCAGCTCCCAATCAACAGTAAGCAAAATGATCCAGGGACATCAGGCTGGGAACTCTACCAACTGCTATCCATAAGTTAAAATCAAAATTAAAATTTTGCTTCCTTGGCATGTAATTTATTTGGAAGAAGCTTTAAGAGCTAAGTTCTGAAAGACGCCAAGAAGCGTTTTATAATAGTGATTCCTTGCAGTGTTGAGCTCAGTTCAAGCACCAAAGCAGTTTTCAGTAAGCCTTCAGATGAACACATCGGGGTAATTTCTCTTTTATCACATACTCTGGGGTCTGGCGCAGAAAGAATAACATTCTCCACTAATGGTTAGGAAATACTATTATAATAATGATTTAAAAAATAAAAAATCAAAACTTCTCTCTTTAGACCCAAAAGGGATAATTTTCTGGTAATCTCTGTATTTCTATGAAGCCACTATAAAGGAAATTGAGAAGATAAATCATTTAACCTAACATTAAAATCAGGAGAGTTCTGTAGGACAAAACCCTGTTCCTTAATTGCACTCCCCCAAGGAACAGAGACCAAATTAAGGAAACTAACAGCAACAGACTAATACACACAGTTTTTTAAAAAAGTTTTACAACAGTCCCCACCATTTCTGTCTCTTCTATCATAAAATAAGGCCATCTGGCCACTCTTCCCAGCAAAATATTTCCTGAACTCACCTCCTTTTGCAGTGCCTTAATAAGCACCAAGGTGCCTGCACTCCAGTAACACCAAAGAGTACTAAGTGTCAGCAGAAGCTATTTTCATTTCACCATAAGCGTATTTAGAGAATATATATTCTGTAAAGATGTAGACGCTTTGGATGCATACGGAATTGAAAACAAGAAAAGGGCATGACGAAACTGAAAGTGTATTCAGATTATATGGTCGTTAGTGTCCACCCGTGCATGCAGTGCAGCTGAGACGATGCTCTGGGACTTCTGAGGCGGCCGCCTCCGCTTTGTTCCCGGGGAACATTTGCTCTTGGATTCTTGAGCCACCACGAGAGAAGTCTGGCTGTCCTATAATGCCGTGCCAGAGAGACCACATGTTAGCATTCAGCTTCACAGTCCAGCTGAGCCTGTCCTTTAGCATCGTGGGCCCAGTGCTGAGCATGAGTGAAGAAACCATCTTGGAGGTGATCCTTCAGCCCCAGTCTCTCGGGTTGCCTCGAGCCACACAAGGCACTGTAACTGAGGCTCCCACAGACAGTGGAGCAGAGAGGAGGAGCCTTCCCCACTGTGCCCTTTGCGAATTCCTAACCCATAGAATCCATGAACATCATAAAATGGTGGTTGCTTTACACCACTATGTTCTGGGATCGCTTGTGACTTAGCAATATATGAGGAAATGGGGATATCTGTTAGACAAACATGAATCCACAAACTTCACTTGTTACTGATGGGTCCACTTTCTCCATACCTGGTTCATTTAATCACTTCAGCAAAGGCAGCCGTGAAATTAGATTGGGAATGGCCTGAGATCAACCAACAAGGAAGGTGTATAAAAGCTCAGCAAGTTTCTCTCAAAACTGATTTGTTGTTGGTTACGGTGGCTTGGTCTACTAACAGTGCTATGTGTGTGCAGCACAAAGCTCCAAAGTCCATCTTAGGACTTAGGAAATGTTTGCAGTGATTCTTAGTTTGTGAGCAGAGAATGCAGTGCAGGGTCTGTGAATATGAAACATTAAAATGACACTTAAAAGATTGGTTAACCATTCTAACAGTGAAGGTCGTAATATTTATATGCCTTCGTAAGTCCCCTAAATTTTAAACACCTTGTGGTTTTAATTTAGTGCCCAACATGAAACTTTTCTCTACTGCCAAACCTGTCTTATTAATTTCTTGATTTACTTGCTTATGTAAAGGCAATTACACAAAAGACTTTTAAGATCCACTGAAAACCTAAGCCATGCCTTATTTACAAAAGGTAGAAAACTTTGAGCAAAAACGTTATAATCACCAGCTAAGTTCCATGAAGGCAGGGTTTTGTTTTGTGGTCTGCTGTAACCCCCACCATCTAGAATAGTACTTAGCATGTAGTAGGTGCTCGATAAATATTTGTTGAATAAATAATTGAACAATGCAGACTCTGCAGGCTGGGCTACTGCTGAAATAAGAAGAGAAAAAATATTCACAAATTTCCTGAGTCAAAAACTGTCTTCACTGCATATTTCAGTCACTATTAATTGAAAGTGAATTCAAACAGGAGATTATCTATCTATCTACTAAACATAGCATATAATATAGTATATATTACATGCATATTATATTATATAACATGCACATTATATTACATGCATGTTATATAATATAATATGCATGTTATATTATGAATGTTATATATACTATATTATGTTATGTTCAGTAGATAGATAATCTACTGTTTGAATGCATATGGAATTGAAAATCAGAAAAGGGAATGATGAAATTGGAAGTGTATTCAGAATATACGACTATGTAATGTAACATAATGTAATGAATATATAATGTAATATAAATCTTGTTACAATTACATACATTATATACAAATATATTATATTCATTATATATAAATAAGTAAATATATATATGTACAAAATGAAGATAAGATTTCTTATAGAATTCTGAGCTTTCTAATGTGAAAGGGAAAAACTAGGGGCATGAACTTAATGTTTGGGGTAGGATGAGGAAGGAATGTATAACGTGGAGTGATTCCGTGAAAAGACAAAATCAACTTAAATTTTCCCTGATTGCAGGACGGCTCTGTATATCCTCAGTCCAATGTTTCCGTAATGTATGAAGAGTTTTCTCCTTTAAGACAGAACCTAAGTGGCATATAAATCCAGGCAACTAAAGAAATGGTAGTTAGTAGGAAAATATTTTTTTCCTTAGGTTTGATGATTTATTTCAGATTTGTTGGCATATTTGTTTCAGCCTTGTATCAATGCCCCCAGTGCAAATTCATGTGAAGTTATTGGTCACAAATAGCTCTCAAAGTTAAACAACTACACACTTCCCACCTCATCTCCTTCCCAGCTTATAAAATGTGGATCCGCCATTGTTTACAGACAGAAGCAAACTCAGTGAGTATGCTGCTGCTACTGCTGCTGGTGACGACAGCGTCCGGTGTGTTAAGTGTTGGTTACATGCACTATCACATTGGGTTCTCACACCCACTCTGTGGAGAAGGTGTTGTTATTATGGTTATCATCACTCCCATTTTTTTTCTTCTTCTAGTGTTTTTTTTTTAAAATATATATACAATTTTTTTTTATTAGTTTCAGGTGTACAAAACAATGTAATAGTTAAACATTTATCATTTATATCCCTCACACAGTGATAACCCCCTCCCTCCATCACTCCCATTTTTTGAGAACAAGAAACAAGAGGCTAAGAAAAGTTAAATATCTTGCTCGATACCAAATATATGGCAAGGCAAATATATTCAAACCCCAGTTCGTCTGACTGCAGAGTCAGAGTTCTTAAGTCAGACACTATGTCACCTTAGAAGTGATCTCACCTTATTAAGCTTTTCTAACCCACATCCTACCCTGAAAGTACGAGCATAGGTCCCCCAAATAATTTTAATGCTAAGTATATTTCTACATAAAAGAAATTGCTGGCTTCCTTTTCAGAAGAGGACAAGCAGTCCTCCTCACTCAAACATGTCAACTTGGTAAGCACCTAGTCCACTTCAGCAGGGCGGCCCAGTCAGGCACACTGTCCAGTCAGGCTCAGTCTCCAAATTAGCCCAGTGCTTGGAGATTAAAAAGAAGGAATAACCTATTTATGTTTGTCATTAATCTCAATGTGTTAGCAATAATGTCCCAACTAGAAGGCTATAAAGAATCGTTTAGTAAATGGAGCTTTTAGTGGACACAAATGCGATCCTAAGAAGCTCCCCACCCTTGAGAGTTGAACAAGAGACCAGTCCCACATATGAGTGGGAACCGTGCAGACTCACTGAGCTAAGCCCTTGCGGGAGACTTGACGTTAACCTCCCCATGGCACGGTGGAGCCTGAGAGTCTTGAGAGTCTGCATTTCCATCCAGCTGCCAGGTGGCTGTAACCTCTAAGGCAGGCTGGGTCTCTCTCTCTCTCTCTCTCTCTCTCTCTCTCTCTCTCTCTCTCTCTCTCTCTCTCTTTCCCCACAGCACTTGTGCACAGATAGTTTGAACTTCCTCACAGTATGTCAGTCTCAGGGTGGTTGGACCTTTTACCTGACGGTTGGCTTCTCTCAGAATAAGCATTCCAAGACACCTCTCTATGATAGGGTTATTTAAGAGTTTATGGCTATTTTTTATCTGCCACAGGGCCCACGACCCCCCAAACACTAAGAACACTTGCTCTGGCATAACTGCTTTGTGGTACAAATGTGAGCCTGGGCCTTGACAGCAGATGTGCTAGGAGGTCTCCTGACTCGTGTCCTGTGTTCCTTCCATGGGTGGCAGGGATGCCCACGGATTAGTGACATAGTCTTTAGAGTCACAAAAACTCCGTTCCAAACCCTGGCTACATCCCTCATTAGCTGTTTCACTTTGGGCTGGCTATTCTTTTAAGTCTCGGTTTCCTCCTTTGTAAAATGAAGAGTAACAGCCATTATCTTGTAGGGTTGTATGAGGCTTGGGTGGTAGACGTCAGCATTCAAGAAACATTAACTACTATTGGCCAGTCTCCCAGTCTTGCATTTTCATGGCATTCTGAACTTCCCTTTTGTAGCACTTATCACAATTGTAATCAATTTTACTGTAACTACTATGTGATGTCTGCCTTCCCCATCAGACCATACACTCTTTGAAGGCAGGAATCATGTGTCTTGTGTTTGGCTTTATTCCTAATGCCCAGCAGAATGCCAGACACACAGGGTACACTTTGAATGAACGAATACTTCCATGTATGCAGCGTTGCTGGATGTAACTGTTAAATGTTTTGAAAAGCACAGAATCCGAAATTATAAGTAATGGGCCTTCTAAGCTACATGTCAGCAGTATTATTCCTTCCATAGAACTTCTGCTAGTTTATTATGACGAAGGTCAAGAAGGATTACTCAGAGAACAAAACAGATACTTTTTCCCTTTGAGAAAGACCTGTCTCAAAAGTGACAGGATGAAAGGAGAGAACGGAATACAGGGAACAGTGGCCTGGAAAGCCCTGAGACCAGAAAAGACAAGACTTCAATGGGGCCATTAAAATAGCTCTAGACTGGACCAAATGAAAGAGCACATCTGCAGTCAGCTATCATATTCTTTTGTGGTCAGTGAGGAAAAGCAGAAAGGTTCGGAGGCTGAGACAGGGGGATTCAGGAAAACGTGGGAAGAGGGGTTTGTAGGTCAGTCTCTAAAAAGTAAGGCAGGCACTGCAATTACTCCCATTGGTTGAGAGGAAAGGCATTCTCATAGAGGCCAAGGGAAGGTCCTCTGGCTTAGAGCTTTCAGGACATCACGGGGTCTTTGCAGTAAAATTTATACTTGGCATGAGCATGGGTCAAAGTGATAACAAGGCTCCTTGCCTCTGTTTCATGCCATAAAATTTACAGAGCGCCAGGCTATTAAACAGTCTCCAAGGATCACATGCCCAGTTAGGAAGATGATCAGCATGTAACAACTTTCCACAGCTTGTTGTTACTCTAACGCGCTTCTGTCATCTTTATGTCAAGGAGAGTAAAGACAAAAGAAGTTTAAAAGATCAGATAATTCAGATAAAAATTCTTCATCTGACAAGGCAGGAGAATAAATCAACTCCCCAAAAAATAAAGTTTGAAGGAGATAAGGCCTTATAATTAATGCTATTTTTAAAAAAAGTCTGCATATCAAATGGCTGCTATTTATGGATTTAATAGAGGAAGAAAATCACAGTATGTGCTTCAACTTTTACTATGCCTTAGCCACTCTTGTCATCAATAACCTACAGGTAAAAATGCGTATGCTTTTTTGAAAATAGGCTACTAAATGAAGTTCTCATTTGAATATAACATGTGACTAAGAGGTATCAACTGATCTTTCTCCGTGGTTTATGGACTTCCAAAAAGTGTAATTACTGGTGTCATTAGTTCTAATAGGTTTAATGATGGGTATCTTGGATATTAACAACAATGTGCCTCATTGCCTTCTAGTCACAACACAAGTACTTGCCCAGGGACTCCGTACTGGAAGGATCAAAGACGAGGCTGTAAGATGGCGTATATAGAGAGGGTGCCAGGGTCTGGGAATGAGGAAAAAGAGCTTAGGGCAAAGGATGTGTGGTTTCTTTCCTTGCATTGGTATATCTTCAGCTACAAAATGTATCCATGCTATTATGGCATGTGACAAACACAAGAGCTTTCTTTCTGTGGTCACTTACCTAAAGCCAAATCATACAGGATAAAAGATGGATCTTTGAAAGACATGGCTACACCCATTCCTCATGCTGAATTACCACAAAACAGGACTTAGGACCAGTACCTACCTGGTGGGTGCCAGCATCACCCCTCTGGGTAGTCCTGGGGTGTCATCCTTGCCCATCTGTGTGATCCCAGCTCACTGCTCCCATCAGTGGGACTGGCTCAGAATTCCTCTCTTCTACCAGCTCTTTCTTTTCTCTTTTCTACTTATGCCTTGTGCAACCCAGCTGTTACCCAGACGGGGCTCACTGGCAGCCTTACTCAGGAGGCTGCTCACTCTGGAGCTAGCAATTTTAGGGGTGCTCAGACAGAGGGCCACCACAAATGACCAATAAACAAGCAGCAGGATCAACACAGAGGAGACTTAAGGAGTTATAATGAATTCAGGACTCAAAATAGAATGATAGATATCCACTCCTACTTAGCCTCTATCTAGTTCATTTCTTAAATTCAACCAACCTCCATGTCCTCTGTAAACTGCAAATGAAAATGTGTCCTGGCTCTTTCTTTTTGTAACTCAGGTCTGTGCATGTCAGTACATGTAAAATTGTTCAGGCATATATACTCCACACCGCAGGCCTCACAGCACCCCTAGCATGTAACTACCACCCACTGGGAAAGCCTGAAGGAACAAGATTAAAACAAAGAGTGGTGATTGATTGTCTTTTGTAATCAGGGACTGGAGGCTTATTTTGATTTAAGATTTCCACAGCACCACTTCATATAATCAGAATCATAATAGGATATCCCAAGGTCTAAGCTGATTTAGAATAGTGTTTCTCAAACAAAGACACTGGATTGTGTGTGAGAATATATTATACAGATGCAGGTCAAGTATGTGGGCAGAAGATCACAGTTCACTGAACTGAAATCAGGCATCCCTCCAGGAAACACATTAGCACCATTTGTTCCCACATCCTGTCCCTGGTCCCAGGAAGCCCCCTGTGCTTTTCCCTGCAGAGATAGATGCTCTCCCTCTCTTGGGTAGATGCTTGTGGTCACAGAGATTTAACAACGACTTTCTATAGTTGAGGGACGATGGGGCATGATTTTAATACTTCATTTAATTTTCAACTCTCTTTGATGGACACTCCAGCTACAGCATCACAATTCATTCATTCAATTATTTTTTTTCTGAAGTAGTTTTTGAGCAAATGCTGAGTGCTGTCCCCATGCTGGACTCTGGGATATCAGGGTGATTAACATAAGTGCTTGAGAAGTGGGAGACACAAATTACTGACCATAATGCACTGCTAAAATGAAGGCGCATTTATGAAGAACTACGTAGTAGAAGAACAAAATAATTCTGTCAAAAGTGAAGTTGGGGTACTGTTCAGGGAGTGCTTCAAAGATGAAGTCACCTTTTGAGCTGCTAAGGGGTGAACCAGAGTTTACTAAGGGAGGAGGCAGGGGTGACGTTTAAAGCAGAGAAAAGAGCAGGAATGGGGAATCAGCTGTAAGTTAGCAGATCGTTTCCTGGGAAACACACTGATAATAATTCTCATAAAATAAACGTACTTGGCAGTTACAAATGAGAGGCAGTTTAATGAACGTGGGTGTTGAGCTTGATCACCCAAGGTTTGAATGCACGGTTGCTTTTTAAGCTTTCTCAACCTCAGTTTGTCATCTTAAAATGAGCAGAACACCTCCCATTTTCCTCTTCGTGTGATTGTTGTATTTAATGAGAGAACATACACGAAATAGATGCTCCATCACTTTTGATGGATCTTTCTCTTCTCCTTTCCATTTCATAGAAAGAGGTGGGGCCACAAAATATTGGACCTGCTTCATTGAGTGTTTGGGGAAATTCTCTTATGAATATAAAGTTCACATGGACATTGCTATAAACTAAGTTTATTACATTGTGCAATAAATCTATTACAAATCAAAATAAAAAGGAATTTAATTATAAGCATACATATAGACTGACACCAAGTCACATATAAAAAGAAATTCTCTACTGTCTTACAGCAAAAATACCCTGAACACAGACAAATTGTTTTCATTGCGAGCGGAGCGCTGAAATTCAGCTATTCCCCTAGTGCTGCTGCTAGAACACACACATCCCACTGATCCATGAACCTGAGAGGAAGTAGGACATCAGGAAGGCTGGCATGATTCAAGCAGATGGGCAAGGGGAGTGTGGTGTCACCACGGTGTCACGACCCACCTGACTCACAGTCTGGAAGGCCACGATCGTGAGCAGAGAACCTGAGAGGCCCAGGTCGGCTGCGTGTACACATGGGCTCCTGGGCACTGAGCTCAGCATCACCTGCAACGCCTCCTGAAGGTTACACAGAGGACCAGGCTCACCAGCAATGAGGTCCTGGAGCAAAGCCAGGTGCCTGGGTCTAGATGAACACTCATCATTGCACACGGGGCTATACAAACACAGAGAACACCACGACCTGCAAGTGCTGCCGGGTGTAGCAAACTGGAACGAGGCCATCACAAACTGGGCAAGCATGGCTCATTCTCTCATGACACCCCGAAGCACTGCCTGTCACCCCAAGTCCAGTTAGGAGCTACAGGGAAGCCGCAGCAGCAGCAGAAGGTGCCAGTTGAATGTTTTCTGCTACAGAGACTGTAATGTCTCATGGAGCAGAGACTCAGAGAGGAAAATAGTGTGAGAGCTGCTAGCACTGATGCCGGATCTAAAAGCAATTGATGTGAGTGAACGCACGGAGAAGGAGCTGCACATCTGGCCTCTTCAGCCACCTCTGTACATTCAGTATGAGCACCAAGCATTTATTGAACATCTACCGTATGTCCCAGCCTGTGCTGGGAATTATGGGGAAATCAGAGCTCTGACAATTAAGGTGCTTGTAACTAATTAAGGTAAGTCTACATCAGGCCCACATTACGTAGTGAGCATCACCATGTTCAGTAATTGTATGCTTTATTTCAGTCAACAAACTTTTTCCAAGTTCCTCCTATTTGTCCCATACTGTGCTGGTGGGGGAGAAATAATCTTTCTCAAGGAGTTTGAGCTCTGGAGGAAGGTCGAAAGAGTGGATTAAATATGAAACCAGGAAACTACACATGCCTTTAAGAGAAGAAATAATTTCCACAGGAAGACAGAAGAATGAGAGTAATTTGGACTGGAGGATCTGGGAAGGCTTTATGGAAGACCTGGCCTGTGAAACTGAGACTTAAGGACAGATGAGGAGGATTTCAGGAAGCATGTGTTCAAGGCCAGAAAGGAAAAGGTGCATTCCAGGCAGAGAAAACAAGAGGAGCTAAGGGAAAAGGTCTACATCAATATAGGGTGTTTCCAGAAGGGGAGTCACAAAGTGTCAAGGGTATGGAGTAAATGAAAGTGTGGGCGTAGATGGGAGGCAAAGCTGGAAGAGAAATTTGGGCTAGAATACGAAAAGCTTCGAATGTCACACGAAGACAGGTGGACTTCATTCTTCTATAATGAAATGCTGAACTATGGGATACTAAGGAAGGAATACAAAAAGGAAAAGGAGTTAGTCAACTCATGGTCAAAGAAAAATGCATGCAAATGAACATGCATTTCTGCTTTAGACTTCAGGCTGCCATGGTCAGGGAGGTGAATTGAGCTCGACCAACTTCACTTGCTATCGGCACTGTCAGGAAATTCCTCTATGTGTTACCTGGCCTGATGTGGGGATGGGGACAGAGTCCCTGCTGCACCAAGCAATCCAGGCTGGCATGAAACATGCGCATGAATATTTATGGAAAGAATGAGTAAGTGAATAAATTCTTCCCCGCCTACCCAACTTGGAATCAATTTCTCTCCCTGCTGAGGTTCTTGATATCACAAACTGCTAGTTCTTGAAGTTACTTTTATGTTCTTTTGCTTTCCTGTAAGAATCTAAACAAATTGTGGGCAGGGACCAGTCCGTGCCTGCCCAGTACCTTACCTTGCATCCAGTGGGCATTTAGGAAGAGTTGTTGAGTGTCTAATTAGTATGGGAGTTGAAAGACTCTAGTGAAGTCACGTGAATACCTTCCGAAAAAAGGTGTTTTGTTTTAAAAATTTCCCATCCTTCCTTTTATCAACTATGGTCCTAATTTTTTGTTCCTAATTCAATAAAGGGCAATTATTTCTCATCACCCCTTGGTTCCTGCCTGATTTAAAATTTCAAAATATAATTTATCCTTATGTTTTGTACAAAGTGCATCTCTTTTCCTTTTTTTCTGTCTTCCTCCTTAAAAACCTGAACTGAAGTCTACTTTAAAACATGAATCTTTTGTTTTTCATTTCCCAATGTAATTGGTCTCACCAAATAATTGCCTTGACTTCTTCCTACCCTCCTCCCATCTTGTGAATGCAAAGGGCCTCCTCCAACATCCTTCCCTAAATGAATACCTGCTCCCAGTCTCCTTTGCCCCTTTTATCTTGTGTCCATGGATTCTTCTCAGTTACTACCAAAGCCTTTGAAACTCTTTTTTAAGGTTATTTTATTAACAGGATTTTCCTTTTTCCTTGAAACCCAACTTACACTCCATCAACTTAGGATCCCTCAGCCTGAGATCATCTGCAATTTCATGCATTCCCTCTCTGCAAGTGTTGTGTTAGATGGTTGCTTGCCCTATTCGTTTGTTCCTTCTCCTAATAATTGTCTCCCATGTACTCTAAGCACAGTTTGCAACTGGACTGAAAAAAGTTACTTGTCCGAGGAATAATGCTAGCATTTAAGCAATGTCACAGGTTGTAGTGACCCACTGTCAGAAACGCTATAGAGTTTACACCAGAAGCACTTGCTTTTTGCTTCATAAAGGGATTTTTTTAAAACTATATATCCTCTCTCATATTTTAGGTTCATATTTCAATTTACCTCATAATTTTAAAGGAAAAGGATTTTCAGTTCATTGTGTATCTGACATTTAAAAATAAAACCTCAATATCACTGCATTAAATGTACAGTGGAATCTAAATGCCATCACAGTGTGGAACTCCATCATCTCTCATTTATACAAATGTGAAGAAGTTCTTCCTTCATAGCTGGGATATTTTACATCCTTCCTCTTCTCCTGAAAGAAATATTTCTGTTCCATGACTCCATCAGCGTTTTAGCTTGCTTTAATATATATTTATGCTGGAAAATCTCTTATTAATTGCATAATGTCTTATTATACATACGTATATAAATTTAAATTTTTAAATTTCCTGTAAAGTTTTGAGTGTTAAAAACTTTAATTTGAATTAAATCGTCATTACCTTTGTTATCAATACATATTTGATCAAACCACATACATACACACAGGCACACAACAAATTTTGATGATTAAATAATAAATGTAAACATGCACTTTGGGGCTGCTGCCCAGTGTATGTGTGGGTGAATATTACCTATTGCTGGAACTTAATAGTGGGCAGCATCAACAATATTCCCAACTTCTTCTTTACAGATTGTTCATGTATATAAGAATGGGAGGAATTGGGCTCTAGCAATGATTCAGTTCTTTGAACTCTTTTCAGAATGCTAAAATTCACGTGGTGATTTGTCATCAAAAGCTTTCTAAAGTTGCACAGCTGACAAATCAATTCCTTTGTTGAAAGCAAATAACTGGAATCCACCTGATGCAAAATGATTTGAAACTCTGTCATTAGGGTCATTCATTTGCCCAGTTTCTGGGAAACAGTCCGTAAGGCTTTAAGTTTATTAAAGGAATTTTTACTTATATCTGCTATTGTTCATTTAGAGATAGCTTGCTTAATCCAGTAAAATGGAAATACTGTTATTTTATTATACCTTTGCCAAAAAAATACTTTAAAAATATATAAAATATTTTAAATAAAATACTTTAAAAATATATTTTTTGTATTTTGTATATAATACAAGTATTATATTTTAAATATTTTCATCAAATGTGAAGATTTAACTCATTCAGTTTATGAAAGTTAGCTACCAGCTTAATTGACAAAGCCAGTCTTCATGATCAAACCAATTGCAAATCAGATTTGTTTTCTGTCACTAAGTCTGGTTTTGTGATTTTAGTTCTAATAAGCCGGGATACCAGTTTTCATGAGAACTGTCCCTCTCTGAATTCAGCACATCCCAACATGGGTCAAAATGCCCTATTTCTCATGCAATACTTTCTCCTTTGGAGAAAGACAAAAAGACACAGGGAGAACGACATGAGGTGTGCTTTAATTCTGTGGGGCCTCGATTAAGGGAGGTTTTGTTGACCCACTTACTTCAAATTGTCCTTTCATTTCTGTCTCAGGTATTAGAGCAGAGCTGTAAGTAAGGGGTTAGTACGATGCTGGATGAGTGAGAATGATAACTTACGTTTTTAAGGGAGAAAAGCTCTCTATGAACCAGGAAAGGGAAAAGAGACTCATCAGGATGCCCTGGCCATGGGGACGTTCTCCGGCAGGTCCATTGTAGAAAGTGCACACATGGCAGTTAAGGCTCTGGGAACTGATTCCCTAAAAAATGTCATGTCCGTGTTTCCCTGGGGAAATCTTTGTCCTGCCTGAGATGTATAGGTGCCTGCTCAGCTGGTTAGAGTGGACTGCCTATGGTTCTTGTGCCCACGTGTCCATGAGAGCCAGACAATTCCAACTCAATGCATCGTGAACAGAGGGGGTACAGATGGAATCTTTCTTCCTTAGAAATTGATAACTTTATTTCTGTTCCCACAGAATAACAGGACTTCTTATGAAATAACTTGGAATGTAATGTCTAGGCCACATAGTCTGTCATTCTAACTTGAAGAATGCCGTGATTATGTGTCTATGGTCTTCTCAGAGTATTCACAGTCCTGTATTATAAATACTATGAATAAGAAGGTAGGGTGAGGCAAAGGTGAAATAAAATTTAGAACAGGAATAATGAGTCAGCCTGATAATAGGCATCTCAAATGATGCTTGCTGCTTAAAACACCGTGGGGTATCAATTTTCTGCAATAAAAGACTGTGGGCCTTTATTCATATTTCTGATGATAATGATGTTTAATAATTTTAAAAAAACCTGTTCATCTTGGATGTTCAATTAGGGCAATTGTGATCACAAAGGGAAGTTGCAAACAGATACATGGTATATTATTTATAAAGATAAAAAAAATGTTTTAGTGCCTTTTTTATTCCTGTTCATCAGTTAGAGAGAAAAAATATCAATTTAGATTTGTAGTTCATTGAGTTCCTCGGTGTGAATAGAGTACATAGCAAAAAGCAATACATAACAAAAGTAAGTTCACGGCTCTTTTTTATTCCTCCATGGGATGTAAAGCACAGCATCGGGAATATAGTCAGTGGTATTATAACAGCTACATACGGTGTCAGAGGGGCAGTAGATTGGGAGGGGTTATCACTTTGTGAGGGGTGTAAATGTCTAACTAGTACGCTGCTTTGTACATTTGACACTAAAAAAAAAAGTTCATGACTCTTGAAGACAGCTTTGTCATAGGTATATATCAGCTTAAGAGCCCTGAAGCAGTATCTAGTTATATTTACTGACTACTGTTATGCAAATACCTTCTTTTTTGTAAATCAACTATGAAAGTGAAGGTCTAGACTAGCACTGTCCAACAGAAATATAATACACGCTACATGTGTAATTTTAAATTGTTTAGTAGCCATGTAAGAAAAAGGAAAAAGAGACAAGTAAAATTAATTTTAATAAGATATTTTAATTAAGCCACTATGTCCAAAATACCATTTCAACCCATAATCAATATAAAAATAATTGAGATTGAGATATTTTACATTCTTTTATTTTTGTTTAAAGTCTTCAATATTCAGTATATATTTTATATTACAGCATATCTCAATTTGGACTAGCCACATTTCAAATGCTTAATAGTCCCATGTGCTTAGTGGCTGCCATTTTGGTCTAGATGTCACAGAATTTCGGATACCTGATGACTTACATAACCTACAACCTACAGAATTTTAAACACCCTAAGCTATAGTCCGACAGATCTGTCTAAATGGAACAGAAAAGAGGCTTTTTTGACCATTCCATTTTTGTTCTCACTGGGATATTCAGAAATGTGGTGGATTTGCAATTTAGTGATGATATATACTCATTCTAAATACCTGATAATGTACAATTTATAATCTAAAGATTTTAAATATCCTAGAGTATAATATGGCAAATTAATCTAATTAAGGAAAGAGAGCTTGTTGTCTACTCCATTTTCACGCCCACTGGAATAAGTTGAAGCAATGATGTTCCCACCAAAGTCTAGAAAGATGAAATGTTGGGTGGGATCTGCTCTGAAGTGAGACTTGACCCAGACTTGGCCATGGTATGAAATAACCCACTTGCTCTACGGTCTACCCAAAGGAAATAAGGAAAGGACAGTGAACTGGATGGACTAGTGGTAGGAGCAACTGAAACCTCCATCTCTTCTATCAGAGGGTCCATGTGTGGTGGGATGGCTTCAAAAATCAGAAGGACCCTGCAGAGAACATGACTAAAGTCCCTGTCCTCTGAGAAGAAAATTTAGGCTCAGTTCATATGGGGTGGCCAAACTGACACTGTTTTACACTTCTTCAGGCTAAATTTTCCAAGCCATTCACTTAAAATCAGGTGATGACAAGCGGAAATAGGGATTCTCAAAGGAACAAGTCTGTGGTAAAAAGCTCAGCATTAAGATGAAAAATGGAAGTAAGAGCAAATTCCTAGAGGGCAGGGTCTTTATCATGTTTTCATCTATATTCCCAGTGCCTAGCACAGAGCTTGGCTTATAGTATACATTCAATAAACACTGCATGAGTACATGGGTGGAACAATGAATGAAATGAGGGAAGGAAAGAAGGAAGGAAGGAAGGAAGATAATTATTCTTCCTAAAGGGGAAGTTTCTTCTTTGGAGTTACTAAGACCATTGTCAATTCAGATGTGGCAAATAGGCTGCTTTAGGGCCAGGTCTAGTGTGTGAACTTATTTTGATTAGCTATTATGTGTTTAAGATGTCAACACCTAAAAATCGTATTTTACATTAAAAAAACAATCTTATTTCTGGCTTCTTTTGAAATATCACAGAACTGGTAACACTGAGCTGGGCTAGCCTGCATAGATTATTTGAGTACTCATTTAGGTTAGGTATTGGGCAAGTGTTCATGATTTGCATATGATAGTCCCTGTAAATCCTTTTCTGTTGCCAACTAGAAGCTGTCATTTATTGTTATACCTGCATTATTGTTCTTCTTGCAGTAAAGAGAAGAGTGACATATTTTTTTTTGGGGGGGTTTATATTACTATTAAACATGGTAAATCAAAAGGCAGGTCAAAATGACTGCTTGTCTCAAGAAGAGAAATGGAAGGAAGCATATTTCCCTGCGAAAGGAAGATATTTTCATGTGTTCAATATGCAAAATATCCTGAATCAAAAGTATATAACCCAACACTCAATTCACTTCCCTCAATTCGTACACCAGCCTGACCCGTTGGGTATTTGTACTCAAACATACTGGTAACCAAGCGGCAATTTCAGCTAAGTCAAAGAAAGAATTGATATTTAAAAACTGAAAGAGGTGCCTGGATAACCAAAAATGCCCAGGCAAAAGCTTGATGATAGCCCACCTGAAATACCATTCAAAGAGGAAAGTATCTCACCCTGACACTTTCCTTTTTCAAAAATACTTTCCGTTTAAAAAATACTTTCCACTTCATTGCAGTACCTAACCAATTTTTTAAAACTCTTTAGCTGTCTTTTTTAATAGATCACGCATAAATTTTTCATACTTTGTCCTGTTCATCATTGTATCCTCTATACTCAGCACAGAGTAAGTTCTCAATGAAAGTTTATTGAATAATGAATAATTATTGTATTGAGTTGGAAATGATTGTTGCTTAATTCTGAGTCTCTAACTCTATATGGTTTAGTCTTCATTTTTCATTTAAAAGCAGACCAGGTAGGAGGAAAACAAAACAATTTTTCCCCCTGAAATAATCTTGATAGCAATCTCTTACAGACCGAGAGCTTTGCAGATTATGGCAAACAGGAATGCAACTAACTTTTGCTCCAGTAAAATGCCCTTTACCTCCTAAGAAAAGAGCCCAGAAGGAAGGGCAGTAATGAGATCACTGATGCCAGAGGGCACCATTCCTGGGAGAGAGCGCCATTCTCTGCGGAAGGTCTCAGGGGCACACAATCTGGAAAGCAAGGGAAGTGAAGGAACAGAGTATAAAGGGAAAGGGGAGAAGAGACATGTATTGTCTTCTCAGAAGCGTGGAACTTTAGATAAAGTACACCGTTCTCTTCTAATCCTCTTTGAAAAACAGCTCAGATTATAAAAACAAAAACAAACAAACAAAAAACTATAACCCTGGAAGACAGAGCTATACCAGGGAATATAAAAACAACTATTCTGGAGGGAATGACAGAACAACAAGTTTCTTACAGACCCCTTTGTGTGTGAAGGCTAAAAATCCTCATGTGCTCACATAAACATTTTGCCCATATTTTCAAGGAATTAGAAAACTGCCTCTCTCCCAGGCCAAACCCCAAAGCCCAAGTTGAGAAGCCCTGTTTGAAATACTCCAAATGTCTCTTCACTTCCACATCATCTAATGTTCCTAAGGGTAACAGTCCCTACATTTTAATTCCAGGCCTTGGAAGGTTTGTACAAGCCCCACCCCTATCCTTTAGGGATAAGAACCCCCAGCGGCCAAGGAGGCCTTCCTTCATCCCTCCCTCCTCACCTCTTCCCCCACCCTTATCAAGACTCTCCAGGAAACTTTCTCCTCGTGAGGAGGGAGTTCCACATAACACCAGTTCAGCTTTCCCCAGGGATCCTACCCAGAATAAATAACACGCTTCAGGAACACTGCATCTAACTCCCTTTTATTTAAAAAATTTTTTTTAAAGATTTTTATTAAAATATAGTTTACATACAATATTATATTAGTTTCAGGTGTACATCATAGTTTTCAACAGTACCCACCTGGCACTATATATAGTTATTGCCATGTTATTGATTTTATTCCCTGTGCTAAAAAAGTGATCCCCGTGGTAAGTCCAGCAACCATCTGACACTGTACCATGCTATCACTGTATTATTGACTGTGTTCCCTATGCTATACATTACATCCCCAAGACTTATTTGTTTTATACCTGGAACTTTGAACCTCTTATCCCTTTTCATCTTTCTCCCCCATTTTTAACTTTTCAATTACAGTTGACAGTCAGTATTATTTTATGTTAACTTCAGGTGTACAGCATAGGGGTAGACATTTATATAATTTACGAAGTGATCCCCCTGACTAGTACCCACCTGGCACCATAAATAGTTATTGCCATATTATTGATTATATTCTCTAAGCTCTACTTTACATTCCCATGACTATTTTAAAGCTACCAATTTGTATTTCTTAATCCGTTCACCTATTTCACCCTGCCCCAAATCCCCCTCCCAGCTATCACCCTACTAGATCTAGTACCCATCTGACACCATATGTAGTTATTACGATATTATTGACTATATTCCTTATGCTGTACCCTACATCCCCATCATTACTGTGTAACAACCAATTTGTGCTTCTTAATCCCTTCCCCTTTTTCACTCACCCCCAACTCTCCTCCCATCTGGCAACCATCAAAATGTTCTCTGTATATATAAGTTTGTTTCCATTTTGTTTTTTTGTTTATTTTGTTCTTTAGATTCCACTTATAAGTGAAATCATATGGCATTTGCTTTTCCCTGTCTGACTTACTACACTAAGCACAATACCCTCTAGGTTTATCCATGTTGTTGCAGATGGCAAGATTGCATTCTTCTTTATGGTTGAGTAATGTTCTATTGTATACACCATGTTTCCCTGAAAATAAGACCTACCTGGAAAATAAGCCCCAGTTTTAAAGATCGTCAGCTAGACGGATGCATTTAATATGTTACGACAATGTTCCAGAAGAAGATGACATGACTGTATTTGCATAAATGCAGATTGTTGTACATGAAAAAATAAGACATCCCCTGAAAATATGCCCCAATGCATCTTTTGGAACAAAAATTAATATAAGACCTGGTCTTATGTTTGGGGAAATATGATATAATACCCGGTCTTATTTTTGGGGAAACACGGTATGTACCACCTCTCCTTTATCCATTCATCCCTTCAGGGACACCCAGATTGCTTTCATATGTTGGCTATTGTAAATAATGCTGCACTGAACATATGGATGAGCATGTCTCCTTAAAGTAGCACTTTGGGTTTCTCTGGATAAATACCCAGAAGTGGGATTACTAGGTCCTTCTTTATCTCTTTTTATACTCTTTGTTTTAAAGTCTATTTTGTCTGGTTTAAGTATAGATACCCCAGATTTTTGTTTGTTTTTTTGTTTCCATTTTCATGAAATATTTCCCCCCATTTCTTTACTTTCAGTTTCTGTGTGTCTTTCAATCTGAATTGAATCTTGTAGGCAGCATATGTAAGGGTCTTGTTTTCTTATTGATTCAGCCACCCTATCTTTTGATTGGAGCATTTAATCCATTTACATTGAAAATAACTGTTGAGAGATACGTAGTTATTGCCATTGTATTATTCATATTTTTGATTTTTTTTTTAATCTTAAAGAATTCCTTCTAAGATTCCTTGTAATCTCGTTTGGTGATGATGAACTCCCTTAGCTTTTCCTTGTCTGGGAAGCTCTTTATCTCTTCTTTGATTCTAAATGATACCTTTGCTGGGTAGGGTAATCTTGGTCATAGGTCCTTGCTTTTCATCACATTGAATATTTTGTGCTAACCCCTTCTGGACTGCAAAGTTTCTGTTGAGAAATCATCTGACAATCTTATGGGAGCTCCCTTATAAGTTACCTGTTGCCTTTCTCTTGCCTCTTTTATTTTTTTTTTAAATTTATTTTTAATTTATTGGGGTGACAATTGTTAGTAAAATTACATAGATTTCAGGTGTGCAATTCTGTATCACATCATCCATAAATCACACTGTATGTTTCTCTTGCCTCTTTTAGAATTCTCTCTTTGTTTTTAACCTTCGGCATTTTAATTATGATGTGTCTTGGTGTGGGTCTCTTTGGGTTCATTTTGTTTGGGACTCTGTGCTTCCTGGGCTTGTATATCTATTTCCTTCACCACGTTAGGGAAGTTTTCTCTCATTATTTCTTCAAATAGGTTTTCAATCCCTTGCTCTATCTTTTCGTCTTCTGGTACCCCCATTATATGAACGTTCATATGCTTGATGTTGTCCCAGAGGCCCGTTAAACTCTGGTCATTTTTTGGGATAATTCTTTTCTTCTTGCTGTTCTGATTAGGTGTTTTCTGTTACCTTATCTTCCAAATCACTGATTCTATCATCTGCTTCATCTACTGTTGATTCCTGTAATGTATTTCTTCATATCCATTATTGTATTCTTTATTTCTGACTTTTAAAAAATATTTTTATCTACATTTTTATGTTTCCTATTTCTTTGTAGAAGTTCTCCCTGAGATCATTGAGCATCCTTATAACTAATGTTTGGGACTTACCTATATTTGATCAGTTTTGACCTTTGAAAATATCAGTTTCATAAGGTTTAACCTTATAATAAACAAATGAAGATATTACTTATAATCATGTTAATTCATTTTTGAAAGGGGTTCTTTACTAATATCTTTCAGTAAAATTTGTATCTTAATGGGAAGAACATTTTTAAACTACAGATATATTCGTTCCTCTACCCTTTGTTCCTCTAGCCCCATCCCTTAAAAATTAACTGATGGGTAATTGAAAATGGAAAAGAAAATCTCTGAATACCATTTTCATTGTAGCTTTTAGATTTTTATCATCTAGTAGTTCTTTATTCCTACTACATATGTCACACAAATTCTGAGTAAAATATCCTCAGAAGCTTCTTAGAAACAGATTTTAATAATGATTTTGCAAATAAAAATATGTTTTTCTCTCTTACTGAGTGGAAATAAAACATACGAATTTCTTTATGCCTACAGACAATCTGCTGAAATCTTCCCAAGAACAGTGGGAAAGTATACTTCAAAATCAAACTCAAGTTACCATTTTTAACAATGTACAAAACAATAATGTCACTTACTTAATTTAGACAGTTTATTTAAAAAAAGCAACAAGTGTTTAGTCACAATGACAGCAGCTGGAGTCGATTCCAAATGTTTGCATGAAATTCTTGTTTCGGACATTTTTCTCACTGTATGCTCACTGAGACTGCATTGGAGAAATGAGGACGTTTATTGTGCCTGCTGTGGACAGGGCGTCTTACAGGAGCAAAACAGGTTCAGATGCATCAATACAGAATTAGGATAACATTTGTGTTTATTGGAATAAAAGCAGCAAAAGTGAATAGGACAGTATGGAAGAACAATGAAAAGATAGTCACCATTCAGTCTTTTTCAATTTTTCCCTGCCATGTTCCTCAATGAAATCTGAAGAACTGAATTCCTTTTCAAGGAGCAGTTTAATTTTTACATGGCAAGCCAGAGCATTTTATGGCAACTGATGTGCAACATACACCAGAAGCAGTTTAAGTAAAGTTGGTTTCACTGCTTTGGGATGGTTAATATTAGTCAGAGAAATAACTGGAAATTATAAATATTTGTAACAATGCTCAACATATTCTAAAATTAGGAGAGGGTTTGTATTTCAGCTAAATTTTCAACATTGGTTTTTGGACAACTCATGTTATTCATATATGTGGAGAAAAACTAGTAAGTGCTTAAATAATAAGACTGATTTATACAGGGGGAAGTATCTGACAACCCATTACCTCAGTGAAGATTGTAATAATTCCGGGTTGTATGTAGTCCAAATTCCAGAGAAAAAGCAATGGTTCTCTGAGAAAGTTTCATTTCCTCTAGAAATTCCCCATGGCTTTGGTTTGGTTTGCCCCTTTGAGCACATAAACACAGGCATAGGCACACACATACTCACACATGCTTTAGAAAAAGCTTCCTTCACAATCATGTTCCATATCATTTTAGCAGGGGAAAGATACAGGAAAGAAGTGTACAAGATTTGGTGTTTACTTGGACCACGTTATTAGCATTGCCAATTTATTGAGTGGTTTCCATGATTCCCAGAGGTCCTCATCCTGTGAAAACTGATGGGTGGCTGACAGAGCCTTCTAGACTTGTGTTGGTATAATATGAGCCAAGTGCCTAGAAACAATAAAGCAGCAATTTTCTGAGAGGTGTACCTGCAGGAAAAGCCAGGAACATAAAAGCTTTTTCAGTTTCTCACCCTAAGCCTCTTCTTGGCTCTCAGGCCTGAGAAGGGTTTGGGAGGACTGTATCCTGTCAGGTTAATGGAGGCTGACATCCAACGTAATCTCAGCGGCAGCGGCTGTAATGGCTCCAAGGGAAAGGCCACTGGAGCAGGACTCAGAAGAGCTGGGCTCCGGGCTGGCCACAGTGGAGGCTTCTGTCATGAACAACAGAAGCCAAGGCTGCAGGGGTTAGGAAATGTCAGGTCTTTTCTCTTGAAAGCTTGGGCAGAGGCATCTAGTCATGATTTGACAAAGCAATGGTTCTGGCTTCAGTAGCGGCTGTGAACCAAGAGAAGGCACCTCCCCAGCTCAGTCCATCAGAGCTGGGCCAGAAGGTCTAAAGTTCATCCTGGGCGTCCTCCATACACCGCATTCTCAGAGGCCTGTGCCTTGAAACTGGGTCTTTTTATGTTAGAAGACGGGAAGGGATGTGTGACCTGGACTCAGTGCCCTAAAGAGAGATTCAGAGTAAGGTGGTCTGGACTAAAGTAATGTGAGGGGCTACCCATGGGGCCTTGGTTCCCCAAGTCAGTTTTGTAGCAGCACCAATTACTTTTAACGCTGAAGTACCCTATCCAAGTCTGCAGCTCGTTGGATACTTTCTGATTTAAAATGCGTGGAACTATGTCAGTTCTGCCTACCATTGCCATTTCTTCTTCGGTAAACTAAACTTTGGTATATAGTACTTTATATTCATGTTCACCTAGTAGTAGTTCTTACCGCTTCCAAATGTTAAATAACCATAAACTTAAAATAAGCTCTCTGGATGACTTAAGAAAATAGGCTAAAATAATTTTCTTCAACGGGATTTTGGTTAAATAATGGACCAGATGTTACTCTGAAACAACCTACATTTTTTAGGGTTTAAAAATCATCAACTATAAACTCAGCATCAGCATATGTGGCCATGTAGCAGGATAACATAAGAAATTCCCTATGGCAAGATAGCATGATGAAGACATTTACTAAACAATGAGAGAGGAAGAACTTTTTCCTTTTCCCACTCATGAGGGTGAGCAGGCTGTTGGTCTACAGACATGAAGTCCCTTTATCTCAGGATAGGGTTAGGAGCCTTTTTAAAACTCAGGCTCAAGAAGGTGAAGGAGAGAGGGCAAACCAGTTATTTTTCCTTTTTTCCCTAATCCTAAATTTTGACTGGTAGACCCTTATCTGCCCCAATCCCAGGAGGTGCAGGACTTTGATGCCTGGGGAGTGAACCCACAGTGCTTCAGCCTTAAAGGTCTCCGTAGGATCAATGGCCAACCCAGGTGGTCACAGAGGCTGTGGGCGCCATGCGTCTATAGCAGGACTGTGAACAGAAATGACGCCTGCCTTTGAGGCAGGACATGAGCTTGTACGCCAGGTGATCCTGTAGGTAGCAATCCTGATGGACGCAAGACCAGAGGCTCCCCTTCAGCTTTTCTTGATTGAATACATCCCTCAAGCCAATTAAGATATTAAGTATTCTCCCAATGCATGCAGATTTAAGTTGATTTGGAAAAGTGAAGTGCAATGATTGTTACACCCATGTATTGAGGAAAGAATTTATACATATTAATGAGGAGTTTGTGGTTTGTTCCCCACTTCTTCACCCCACAGCTAAAATGGCTATTTCTTAACTAATGAGCTGCAATCGCTGCAGGAGCTGAGCAGGAGTGACCACTAATAAGGGAACTAAGGGAAGCAAGGTCAGCATAAAGCTATCAGGCAAGTGTAAGTCCAAATGCAAATTTTATTCAGAGCAATTAGGGTTTGCCTAGAAGCTGATGGATGTGATACCCAGTAGTAAGCACTAGGTAGTCCATGATCTACTTTGTACAAATGAATAGTGAATAGGGAATGAATAGTGGTTTGAGTCTTCATGATTTCCAACTTTACATTAGAAAACTTGTAATAAGCCAGAGATGAAGGCACAATTCCAAGGTCTACCCAGGAATACTCCTAACCTTCAATCCTGGGTCTGGACTCTCACCTCTGCCCTTGGCCTAGATACTGGCCCCAAAGCGGTAAACTGTTGGACACTGTCAACTTCCCATTGTGCAGAGCAATAATGAAAAGTCCATCTGGAGCCATCTTTCCCAGCCAGAGCTAGAAGTCAGAGGACAGGCTGGCCACCAGGCAGAGCAGAGTGGACGTCAGAGGCTCTGGCTGTGTGTCAGGAACTGTGAGAAGCACATGAACACTGGCCAGCTGTCATGAGGTCTTTCCAGAGAGAAGCTCAGATCATCCTGGCTCAGCCCGCCTATTTCTTGTCAAACCTTCTTCCCAGCATCATTGCCAGGACTTTAACTGGCAGCGCTGCTTCCTGGACAGACTGGTCCCATTCAAATGGTGATGTCTGTCTAAATAGATGAGTGAGCATTTTCCTAAGTTGCGTCTTATTTTACCAACATCACCAATTTCTCTGCTTTCTTGCATCCAATCAATCATTCCACTTCAACTGTGCATTTTATTAATGAGCTATTCACTCCTTTTTCCAGATTGTTAGTGAAGATGTCAGATTCTGACCTGACCTAATACCAGTTCCCACAGCTCAATGCTGGCTTCCCTGAGAGCTCCCGGGGGAGACATTCATCACTCTCGTACATGTGCCTTCATTATCCCAAGCTGGTTTTAACACACTTTGTTAACTCACTTTGAAGAATTTTTTGGGACATAGATAGTAATGTTTACTCAAGAAGCTCCTATGTGGGGCACAGAAGGCCACATGATATACAGCACAACATATATGACAATGAAATGCTAGCCTCCACCAACTGCATAGTACAGGCTCATTTATTGTCTAAAGAACAGAAGGATTTCACCCTTCTGCTGTAACCCTCGTTGCTTTTTTATGCTGTTACAGCACTACACTTGTCTATTGATATGCCTTTTCTACTTGACAGAGCTTCTGATTTCAGTATAACTTCTTGGCTAGTTCTCAGGATATTTTGTGGTTGTTAGCAGGTTACTGGATGGCTGCGGATCTTACACAGTAGTGGCTGAGATTTAACTTTGGACAAGCCAGATGTTTCATGGCCAGGAGAACAGGAATTATTTTTTAGGCTTTGCCTATTTTCATTCACTCGCAGTATAAGTATGGTTCCAAATGTGTGGCTTAAATCAAAGGAAATAGCCATTAGATGAGGTTGATTTTCTTTTCTTTGTATTTCAAGGTTGCTAGGTACAGAAAGTATTAAAGTTCCAGACATACCTCATCACCTGCTTTTTAAATCTTTGATATGACAAATGGAAGTAACTTTCTTCCTTTTATTAGAATACTTAAAAAAACATAAAGCTTGGTACAATGAAAAATGAATATAAAATTATATCTGTGCTATCATCACTACATGTAAAAATATTCATTTGGACACAAGCTGAAAGAAAAAAGAAAAAGAAAAGCTTGACTTTCCCATATTGTATTACTCTGGGTAAATTATTCTTTATTATAGAATCATTTATTTAACATTGTAAAATGAGTTCTTTATGCAGTATACTCTTATATATTCCAGGTTAAGATACATTCTTCCCAAACTGTGAAAATTAGGGGTGTTTACAATTTCTCTGGGGAGAGATTTTCTTCCCAAGTCTTTCAGTTTGGAGCCCAAAGTGAAAATGGATCTTCCATTAGCCAAGTGCTGTGCCATTTCCTGAGCAAAACCAATAAACGTTTCCCAGGTAGTAGAATCTCTGATGCTACAGCGTTCCACTTTATTCTGACGTCATGTGGACTGTTCCATGTGATTAACAAACCGTTCCAGAATAGTCATCTCTTCCATGATGACTTTTTATGCATGTTCCAGTTACAATGTTGCTTATTTAAATTAAATTGTTAAATTAGCTTATGGTAAACGGTATAGCATAATGTAAGAAATATTCATATAGTTTATACGGATGTATACCCATATACATCCAGGTAACATCTGTATAGATAATATATTGTGGTATAGTATATTGTATTGTACATTATATTTTAGTGCCATATAGTATGCTGTAGTATAACATAGTGTGATATAATACAATATGGTATGGCATAGGTAATCTAGCATAGGGTAGTAAAGTATAGTATAGAGTGATATGGTGTAGAGTGGAGCAGTATAGAGTGGAATATTCTAGAGTATCCAGTGCAGTCCAGAGCTGCATAGTATCTATATAGCATAGTAGTTAGAACAATGACTTTGGAATCGCAGGCTTAATTTTCAAATTGTGGTTCTACCATATATATGAGGTGTATGATTGTCGGCATATTACTTAATGTCTCCGAGCCCCAATTTCACCATCTGAAAAAAGGAGGATTAAAAATACTTACCATGCATTGTGAGGATAAAGTTGTTGTGAGGACCAGGAATATAATGTACACGAGGAGTAAGCACCGCCGGTTCATAAGCCCTTAATAAACTCTCTCATTTCGTCTATCTCCCTGACGGGGGGGTTAGTGATGAAAGTGTTAGCTATAGGAAAAGGGCCTTGCTAAAAGCGTCTAACACGGTTTGGCCAGGACGTGATGCAAGAGTGGTTGGGTATTTCATCTTTACTGCTTAAGGCTAGTGTCCTAAGTGAAACTGCCCACCACTTGCTATATTTCACAGAGACAGGAGATAACCCTGGAAAGATACGGATCTGTTACATCTTGGCACTACTGATAAACACAGGAGAGAAGGCTTTTTAGAATGACTCATAAATGATACGCGGTTGCCGTCCTCTGTATCTTGGGAAAAGCAAAGCTAATACCCTAAACAGGTGACGTATTTTATTTTGTGTGTTTTTCCCTTCCAAAACATGTGCTAAAAGACTTGCTGCTCCTCAGAAGAGTGAAAGTAGGGGATGCGGGAAACCTGAATCAAAATGAAAGCCCAGTGGAAAAAACCTGTGGGAATCAAATGTTCAAGACATTAAAGTGTATGTGAATAAATTTGCCACAACTTTCTTCCTGACTGGACTATTCATAATGACCTTGCCCCTGGCTGGCTCTGATGTTTCAGACGTAGAAGTGCCTGGCAGAGATGTCTGTACCCTTATTCGTAGGAATCTCTGTGCCCCATGAAAAGAAAACCATCTCCAAAGGAACACATGGGACTCCAGAATACACAGACTATGGGAGGAAAGGGGAAATGCAGGTGTTATACATTTAGGATCAATTTAATTTTTAAAAATATGGTGCAATGAAAAGTACATTGAAATGAGGTTAGAAGATTGAATTCGATGCCTAATTTGACATTTCCTGGTGTTGTGACTTAGGGAAAGTTTCTAAGATGCTGTTCGCATACGTGTACTAGAAAAGATTATTGCCCTTCCATATGGTACAGAGGGGTTGCAATTACCAGATGAGACAATGGATGTGAGATTATTTTGAAAAATGAAAATGCTGTATGTTGGTCTCATGGTTCTTATCAAAATGAGGAGGAGAGAGGCAGTGGAGAAAGTGGGAGGGGTAAGGGCTTTGGAAACAAACAGGCCTGTGTTTCATAGAAACTCTGCCCTTCCTCTCAGGAGCTATGTGGCCACAGGAAAGTCACTTAACCTTTCTTGGCCTCAGTTTCCTCACATGTAAAAATGGATTTAATAAGCATTACCTCATAGTTTTATGGTTTAAGGACTAAGAGAGATGATGTATGTATACTCATAGATATTTTTGTTTGCTGTTTTTAAGCCATGTATCACGTGCCTGGATGTGTCAGGCCAATTTCTTAATCACAAGCTCGCTTAAATTGGGAGAGACGAAGTGACTGGCCCAAATTTAATGGAGCCATATGCCAGCAGCTGTAGAATTCCTGCTAAAATTCTCTTGATCAAATTGTTTTTGAAGTTTTAAGAATCTAAGACCTTGAAAAAATACCTGTTTGACTCAAATTATGATGACTATAGCTCCCATGAAAACAATGAAATACATCTTATAATTCAAAGCTAAGAAACAATAAGAAAGCTTATTTTAGAGGCTTTTACTCTTATGTTAAACAATTTTCTTGCAGCTACATTTCAACTAAGCTTCAAATGAGTTCTTTTTTCTCGTTCAGATCAAGTTTTCTAGTGTTAGAAAAAAAGGAAGGGGAAAGGTTAGCTTTAGATTTTCTAAGCAAACCAGATATATGTAAGAGCACTCTGAAGGTCTGTACCTCTTCCAGTGACTGGAATTAAGATGATAATAATAATAATATTTTTTTTGTCCTCCAGTTTGCACCAGGAACCTCTGGAGCAGGCTTAGAATAAGCACTGGATGGGTAACATCCTTCTCGACATATCTCAACAAAGTCAAACTTCCGTGTAACTGTTACCTGTTCTAATTTCTTTCAGTCATGAATTTCAGTGGAAACTTTATTTATATAAATAGAAAAACATCATATCTGATTTTTATCATATTGAACTAAGGAGAATTTTTGTCTTCTAGTGGTTCTTTTAATAGGATTAGGACACTTACTATTTTTTAAATGACTTTTGCATCTGCACTTGAGGGGTGAGTGATGAGGAAGACCAATGCCATTTGGAATCTAGTGTTTAATTTGCCGTAATCCATACCACCCTTGTTGAGCTGACATGTTGGGACATCTGTCGTTGTGTGATATCAAAGAGAGGTTTGCCTCAGGCTTTGACCTGACAAGCTTTGAAACATTTCCCATCTTTTTTGGAGGTATTACTATATTTTTCACGTATACTGGATCTATTTTTTTTATGCTGCCAAAATGTGGTATGTGGGAAAGACCCATGGAAAGTCACCTATGCCTATAGGATTCTAGTTCCTGTACATTTCTGTGGTTCACACATATGCATACAAGGTAGGACCTGGACCAAACAGGATAGCAACTTCCACTAACGTATTATGTTACTGAGCTACTAATATTTATGTAATATGGGGTTTTTAGGCATTCAGTCAAGAAAAGCTAAGGTAGTACAAAGTAGTGGCTAAGAGTGTGGCTTCAGAGTCATGTCATCCTAGTTGAGATAATTCAGTTTTAATTATTAATAAGGTGCAGTGTTCACGAATTCCAGTTCAGGAATAATAGCAAACTGAAACACACACACGCACATATACCTAAAAGCATGTACACATGTGAAACTTTCTCCAACGATTAATTTAAACATTTAAAAGATACGTGTTAGTACTACATCCATGTTTCTAAAAAAAAGAAAGAAAAAAAAGAGACAGTATCTTTCTAATTCTTTCAGTACCCTAGAGTCTCTTTTGTAAATCTAATTTTTAACTTTTTGTTGCATAATTTACATATGATAAAATGTTCCTCTTTAAGTGTAAAGTTCAATAAGTTTTGACAAATGTATAATCGCATGTAAACTCCACTCCAATGAAGATATAGAATATTTACATCACCCGGAAATGTTCCCTCATGCTTGTTACAGTCTATCCTACTCTCCTTGTCCCACATAACCAGTAGTCAGCTTTGTCACCATAGATTTGTTTTGTCTCATCTAGAAATTCATACAGAATTATGTATCACGTACTCTGTGTCTATCCTCTTTCACTTTGCATAATGTTTTTGAGATTCATCCATACCCTTATGTTCGTTAGTTGTTGGTTCCACTTTATTACTATAAACAATTTTTGTCTTCCCGTGCTGAAAATCATCTTTCCCATTTTCATCAATGTATTTAACACATTTGTTTTATCCTGTGAAGCACACAAATTATTTCAGAATTATCTTGTACATCATTAATCTTGTTTGATCATGTTACTTACTATTTTCTAACTAAAAGGTGGAAACGAACCATAAATTAGGCTTTTAAAGTTTTCTTAAAGGGCAATTGGGGCTGTAAAAGTTGGGACAGTGAGATGCCATGGCAACTGAGATTGGCTTTGATGATTTTTCTAGGGTTATAACTACTCCAGTCTTCCTAAGCTGGGATACTTTGTGGTGACCTTTGTTTGGTTCCAGTGGCTTGATACAATGGCCATCATATTAACATTTTGGCACCAAACATGTAAACTGCTATAATAAAAATAGGGTCTATTTATTACACCCTTGTTCTGTGTGGCTAAGTACGCTATGCCTTATCTCATTTAATCCTTAAAATAGTTGGGCCAATCAAGTCTTATTGAGCACCTAATCAGCTCTTACAGAGCTTACAGTCTAAAAGAGAAGCAGACATTAATGAAAGTCTGATCATTGCTATGCTAAGACTGGGAACTATGAGAACATTCAGCAGGGGGACCTAATCTAATCTCAGGGGCAACTAAGACCTTGCTGAAGCAGTGACCTTTCAGAAGGTACTTGAAGGACAAGTAGAGTTAGCCAAGCCAGAAAAGGGACTAAGAGTGTTCCAACGCAAACAACGTGTCTGCAGGCTTAGAGGTGAGAAAGGCACAGGCTGGTAGAAGCAATTGATAAAAGATTTTGTGTATTTGGAATCTGGAGTTGGAAGTAGAGGAATGCCAGCTCAGCCAAGCTGAGCCTGAGCTGGCACCAGAACTGCTGTGGGGCCCTGCAATCTGGAATGCGGTCTGAATATTGCTCACTTTGGAATAGCAGTGATGTTCCACGTCAGGTTAGGAAGAAAGAGAATCCTGTTCACCATCTCTTTAGTCTTATGTATGAAGATTCCGAGAACTGGATTCCAGTGGATTTTTGGTAAGAGAATTCAAGGGGGAAAAAGTGCTGCGATTTTTTTCTTGTGTTGATCATTAGAATAACACGGTGTCAATTTATTTATGACATTCACTTTATAAATTACTGTATTATTGAAATCCTAGTTCATATTTCTTCCCCCAGAGAAAATAATTCTTGGTCTTTCTGAGGTAGAATTCAGAGGACACGTGAAGTGTGAGAACTGGTTTCTATGGTGTCTTAAGCTAAAACATTTAATTTGCACATGTTGTTCATCTCATACTTTTTGCAGACAATATTTTATTTTTAAAAGTTAACATAGAACACTTCTGTGTGCAAAATTTAAGAAATTGATTAAAAAACAGTCATTGATAAATATCTGTGTATTTTAAGAGCAACATTTACATTGGAAATTGCCTCTCTGTTTTGCATTTATAGTAAGTGAATAAATCTAGTATTGCAAGTTCTCAAGGCAATTGTTGGGAGAGCAAGACAAGTTTGGTCATTAATCATATTGTGAAACTAGACGCAGCAGAAAAAGAATTGAAATGAAAGCTCACTGAACCAAAATAACACATATTGGAACGTGTACAGATTGCCTGGTCCAATATAAGATTTAAGTAATGTTTGTGTTTCTGAGCGCTATCCTGACCTAGAATAGAGAGCAATGATGGAGAAAACATAACTTTCTTCTTGGAATGAACAGGTTAGGAATAAATGGAATATGTTTTACATGTTGAAATTATTTTAAAAATAAGACAAAGTTATTATTCACATTGGCATTACTATAATATTATGGAGGTAAAATATAGGTGGAGTCTGAGAATTGGGTCTTTGACATAAGTCCAACAAATGTTTACTCCATGATTATGTATAATATAAAAATAAAATGTGACCTTATATTGAAATAATAGAACATTAGAGAAGTGAATTATTTAAAGACGTTCATCACCAAGGAGCTGTTTGATAAAAAGTTTTTCTTTAAAATTTCTTTTTGTTGCTAGAAAGGATTTCTAGTTATATATTTGAGTTGATAGAAACATTAGAAATATAGAAGAGCTTGAAAAAAATTGGGGTTATGTTGTCATAGCTACAGTTCCACAACACCTTGGCTGGTTTTTCTCCTTTGGTCAGTCTGTTCTAAACCCACTGGTAGAACTAATTTCCTCAAATGGTTTTTATCATGCCATCTCCTGGGTCAAGAACCTACAGAGGTTCCCTTTGTTTCACTACATATATCTAAATTCTTCTACCTGCCTTTAAGACCATCCTTATCTTTTTCTTTTCACCCACAATCAGTTCTTCTCATTTTTTAACATGAATGATCTACAAGTTTCATGGATGTATTCAGCAATATTTATCGAGGAAAAGGCAACCTCAGATTGGTGTTTTGGAAAGATCACTCTGGATTGGAGGATGGGTATGCCAAGAGAAGCTACAGGGTAGCCTGTTGGGGCTGTGCAGGAGTCGTGGTGGGAGATGGCTATGGCTTGAAGCAGAGTCTTGACAGTGGAGATGGAATCAAATAAATGATTTTGCAACCGATTTATGAAGTGTATATCCCCCACACATACCAGAAACACAATGTTCCTGTATTTGCTACCGGTCTTTTTTACCTTCAAATCCCACTTGAATGGCTACTTCTTCCAGCTATGTGTCCCACCACTCTAGCTATGTAATCTTGTAAAGTTCTTTTTTAAATTTTATCCCCCATTTCTAAAAGAAATATAATAATAGCAGCTGCCCGAAATCATTGTTTTAAGGCTTAAATGGTTCACAGCTTGTAAAGATTTTAGCTCAATGCCTGGCACATAGTAAAAACTCAATAGAAGTTAGCTATTGGTATTGCTGCTACATCTTTCCTGATTAATCTACAGCATTTGGTCTTCATATAGAACAGAACCATTTCATCTTAGAGTGGGAAGAGATCTTAGAAACTGTCCCATCATTGTTTCTCATTTACACATTTAGAAATGTAGGCACAAGGGTGGGGGAGGTAAGAGTTCTTCAGTGACAGTTCCAGAAACAGAGCCTGGGTTCCCCATCTCCAAGGTCAATGGCTTTTTGCTCTGGACCACAGACCTTTTTCTGTACATTAGTGTGTTTTTTTATTTAAGCAACTAGAGGGACTGGCCCTTCCTCTGTTGATTGGTCCAGAGCTCAGCTCTAAGCTTTGCACAGAAATGTGTACTATGGAAATGAAATCTGATGCTTTCTGTTACAAATTAGATTAAGTGGATTTATGGCCAAAATCATTTTCAGTTCCTACTCGCCACATAATGGGAGAGATTAAAGCAACCTAATCAGTAATATTTTATTTATTAACTATATTTCCAGGCATATTTTCTAAATTCCCTAATGACCGAATGCTTGAACTACTCTCTGGGAGGAAGTGAGGCACTTCTGGGGCTGTGACAACATGGTTGGGATACCTTAATCTGCTCAGGTGAGCACTTGCAAATTTGCTCTTCTAGTTTACTAGGCCCTGAGGGAGAATCCTGTTCACCAACACTTTAGTCCTCACAGCCCCTGTGAAATGAGGGCCAACAAGTAGAAAACACAGATGCAGTTTTCCGTTGCATAGGCAGAGAGATAGATGCCTATACATTCTCTTGCATAGGGTTTAACTGCTCAGATTCCTTCATTATGTCTGTGGAGAAACAAGGAGAGATTGAGAGAAAGATAGATAGGTATATAGATAGATAGATAGATAGATAGATAGATAGATAGATAGATAGATAGACAGATAGATAGACAGACAGACAGGGAGAGATTTAGTCCTCTAGATTTCTGTATTAAGAAAAAATCTTACATGATTGTTATTTGTTTCTAGTGATTATATAAACCGGAACATTCCTTGTAAGTGACCTAATTGGGATCAGTAGAATATTTAAGCTCCCATTGCATAATGCAGAGAGATTAAATTTGCCCAGCTACTTAGTGTTCAATGAGGTGATGATTTAAAGACTTTCCACAGGGAAAGAAATTTATTCACAGTTGCCATCTTAGGAAACTTTAGTCCTCAGCTCATTGTATAAACAATTTTTCATACTTCCTGTGTCTCCTTTTTCTTACTCCCTTGGTTCCAAATTATCTTTCTTATTCTCAATGTCTATGTTTTTATTTCAATCTTCTCTTATTTCTTTTCCCCACCTCAGTTTTTAACAATAAACTTTGTTGTTAAAACTTCCCAAGTTATCCCCCAAACGATAATAACTATAAGGGCAAGACTGCCATATTGTTCTTACGATGTCTAACTCTGAGAATACCGATTTTCATGAAATGATAGCATTTTAGAATTGGAAGTGATGGGAGAGTTTGACAGCCATCTGGATATCCTTGTAGTTAAGAGCCTGCTCAGAGCCTTGGCCCCTGGAGTATGTTGAATTATGGCCCTCCAAAGATATCCCTGGAACCTGTAAATGTTACCTCATTTGGAAAAAGGGGTTTTGCAGATGTGATTAAGTTAAGGGTCTGGGGATGGGGAAATAATTCTGGATTATCCCGGAAAGCTCTAAATGCAATCGTGCGTATTTTTATAAGAGAGAGGCAGAGGAAGGTCAGCAGGATAAAAAACAGCTTTCATTTTCACAATTGTTCTTAGTACTGCAATTGGTTCCCATTGTCTTAACTCCTCCATTGTCCATTCTAAATTCTTCCCGTCTTTATCTCTCACTTCTACAGGCCTTGGTGGTTTACCTGTGTAATACTGTGATTTATAATAAGAAACATATATTTGATCTTCCACCAAATGGAGCTCCCAAAACTCTTGGAATTTCCAAAACTCTTGGAATTTCCCAAGTGAAAAGAGCTATTAAGGTAAAAGGATGTCTTTTGTTACTCAAAGCAAGACCCTTTCAACCACACCTTAGTTTATTTTAAAGAGAAGGGTTTTGGAAAGCCCCAAAAGATGAGGTGGAGGGGGGCTGGTTGCCAGGGGAACCAACCACATGATTAGAGTGTGGGAATTTTCGGTTCCACCCTCCTGACCTCCAGGGATTGGAGTGGGGTTGGAGGTTAACCATAAATGGCCAATAACTTAATCAAGCACATCTATGCAATGAAGCTTCCATAAAAAAAAAAATCTCTAGTTGAAATTCAGAGAGCTTTCGATTGGTGAACACGTGGAGGTTCTGGGAGCCTGGCATGCCTGGAGACGGCATGGAAGCTCCACACCGCTCTGCCCATGCTTTGCCCTATACATCTCTTCTATCTGGCTATTCCTGAATTGTATCCTTTTATCACAAACTGGTAATCTAGTAAGTAAACTGTTTTTCTGAATTCCGTGAGCCATTCTAGCAAATTATTGAACCTTAGGAGGGGATTGTGGAAACCTCCCATTGATAGCCAGTAAGTCAGAAGCACAGGTGACCACCTGAATTTGCAATTGGAGGCAGTCTTGTGGGACTGAGCCCTCATCCTGTGGGATTTGATGCTGTCTCTAGATAGAGCGTATCAGTGTACTCCAACCCACAAATTCGTATGCCCAATGTGCAGTAAGACCAGTCACTAAAGCATGGAGTATGCAACAAGGAAAGAATTTATTTTCCAGAAGCTGCCAAAAGGAGGCAGGGAGAAAGTCCACATCCAAACAAAGGCTTGAAGAAAATTTAAAAATAAGGGTAAGAGGAGCTACACATATTCATTAGTTGTAATTTGGGGGTCTGACTGAACAGCCTTGGAATTAAGCAATTTAAGGTATGAAATGTGAAAGGACCAAAAGAAGGCTCAAAGGAATTCCAGTCTGGCTGAGTTTTGAGAACGAAAAAGGGGCCGTATACTAAACCTGACAAACTCAGTGGGCATCCCACATGGCAGGCCTTACAAGCTCTGTGACCAAAAGTAACCACACAAGGTGGTTTGATTATAAATTCTTAACTGGGCAGGCCAGGGCAGGTGGTCATGTCCTAGGCCTTATAGAGCTTCCTTAGCAAAGGTCAACCTTTATCTTAAGTGAGCCCTGTCTATTGTTTTTATGCATGTCGGGTAACATACCTTTGAAATGTCAGTGTAATTTTCTTTTCTGCACCCTTTGAAGGCACAACTGCAGGCACCAGAGTGCAAACCACCAGAGCACAAGGCCACAGAAGCCCTCACAGTTAACTTGTTCCCTGAATACCATCTCCATGTACTATAAATGTTAATTATTAACTATCCTGTACCAAACAATGTAAAAGAAATATGAATCTATAGCCAACCTATTGACAAATGAATATAGTTCGGATTTGTATTTACTTTAATGAGTGTGACAAAAGTGAAACAGCAAAGATGTATATTAGACCTTGACTCTTTTGCTAATGATGTGACTTAACTTATTGGCGAGATGGGACACCAATTTTCTAACACTGAAATAATATTTCCTCAATTTTTTTGGTGCTATTCACAGTGTAATGGCTATAGAAATGACACACTTTTATATTTAATCTACATTAAGATTTTTCCTATTACATTCTGTGCAAACAATCAATAAAACAATAAATTAAACTCTCATTTGCAGCACTTGACAGTTTAGATGGTATAAATACTTCCAAAGTGGCTGATTTCAAATATCAACACGATGCCCCTAAATGTGGAGTTGTGAAAAGATGTCCTGTAGCACATTATTAAAGAGTATTTCTACCATATAAAAGTATTTCTACCACACAAAAGACAGAAATAATCCCCAAAGCACTGGTAATAGTATAGTAAAATAATTAGGAATCAATAAAGTTTGAGTATTTCTTGCCTTTGTTTTAAATACAATTTATTGACTGTTTTATATAATTTAATTTTTAATAATGGTTGTGTTTAATAACTGGCTTGCAAAATTCCTGGAAATTTAATTATGAGCCAGTACAAGCCAGCTCTGCTACCTCTTGCCCTACTTCTCCTTGATACCAGATACATCACTTCCATCATACGTCAGAATGCTTGTAGGTTTGTCCAGTCTTTTAGCAGAACACAGATCACCATAATCCATGTCACTTGGTACCCCCTGGGTTCAGCACTCTATCTCTACCAGGGCCCCATAGCACACCAGAAGTGTAAATAACTATTGCAGATGGTATGGTCTTGTCCCAGAACCCTAAGGGTCTGCACTGTGACTCTCCCCCAGGGCCTTGCCAAACACTGCACACAGTGTCTTTTCCCACCACTGATATCTCTAACATAGGGTCTGTCCAGATGCATGGCCTAAGAGTGAGGGCACTTGCTACAGCCTGGACCTGCTGCACTGTCCTTTCCTGCTTTGGGCCCCTTTAAGCTGGCAGGCTTTTGGGTCCCAGTGTTTGAGCTGGATTAGTATTCCCAGGTGTAGCATATGCTGCCTTTACAACCAGTAGAAGTCTACCAAGCATTATGCTTCCTTTTTTGGGGGTAGGAGGTGTCAGATGAGACAATTTGTGTTTTATGTTGGAGGGGCTGTCCTAGCTATTTGGTGCCTAAATATTTCAGTGACATGACAGATCTCTGAATCTTTGTTGGATTTTTCTCCCACCCTCAGGAGGACACGTGTCTTACCAAGGGCTTCAGCCTTAGTGGCCAGAGGTAAAGTGGGAGCAAATCCTGAGGGGTATACATTGTCTTGCACAAATTGTCGTGGGATAGAAATTGGGATTAGGCCCAGGGAGAAGCTGGGCCATGATGTGGCATCAATGAAGGTCCCTTGGGGAGACCTGAAGCTGGAATAGCCCATCAGATTTGTCCCTGGTCGGGGCAAGAGAGTCAAGCTGGCCTTCATAACCCAAAATCCATCGGTCATGGATTGGATACATGCTCCTCCTGGAAGGGGGAGGTGACCTTAGTTGAGACGACTCTTCTCAGCCATGGCAATTCTGAAGAGAACTGACACCTGAGGGTTTCCTACCTGCAGAACTCCCAGGAACTTGGGGGAATAAGGCCTTCCGTTCTGAAGGAGGATCTGGAAGGCTCATCAGAGGCCCAATACTATTAACAAGCAACCACGGTCATTTATAGGGGACCTCAAAGAGTTAAGAGACTTTCAAATACAGAGACATATCTTGTGAGCAGCACACCGGGATAGCTAATTATTGATAGATTAGACCATTCAAGACGAGGACGTTCACACAGCTCTTTGCGTATGGGTAGCAGGAACAGTTCCAACACGTGCAAAGCACAGAAAATAATAATCAGCCCCAAGTGAACCACCTGGAGAAGGAAGAGGAATTTGCTCTGCATCTCCCGTATTATCTCAAGAGTTTCAGTAAAAAAAATAAAACGAGGAGAAATGTTTCAGAAGTCAATTCAGCATCCAGACCCAAACCAAAACTCGAACCTGGGACTTTTTATAGTGTGAGCAGAGCAGTGGGAGGCAAGGGAAAAAAGCCAGAGGGCCTCTGAACAAACTGGGCAGACCGGCAGGAAGCCCTCCGCCACGAAAACCTTTCTCGTGGTTTTCGGAAAGGGGCTTGGAAAGCTCCATTTCTCCGCGGTCTCCTTCACCCAAGGCTGCAACCGCGGGACGCAGATCGGGACGAGGATGCGGAGAGGGCGAACCGACGTGAGCGCGGGTGTCGGGCTGGAGAGAGTGTCCCAGGTCGCCGCCGCTGCTGTTGTCCGGGGTGCTGAAAAGCCGGGCAGTTCCCGGGAGGCAGCAGCCACTTTTTTCTCAGAGGGTGGGGTGCAGGGGTTTCAGGCCGCCCCTTGCTCAGCCCGCCCTGACCACGTCCCGGAGGTGGCCGCCAGATGAGGTCCACCCCAGTCCCGTTCCGGGGATAGTGGATGGGAAGGGGAGGTGAGCATCGCCGGACAGCAGGCGGGACCTCGGTGCCCCTTCCCGCCTCTCCCGACAACCCCGCGCCGCGAACCCTCCTCCACCTGCGCGCGAATCCTCGTCGCTGGGGGACGCAGGTCCTGCGGGCTGAACCAAGCGAATTTAGCGGGAACTGAGTGGGTTCCCGGATTTTTTTTGGGGGGGGGTGTTTAGCGGAGGGGGTGGGGGCACGCGATCCGGCTTGAGCAGTGGGGCGGAGGAGGTGTCGCGGGTCCGGAACGCGGCGCTGCTGGCCGGGGCGAGCTGCCTGTGCTACGGCCGCTCCCTGCAGGGCGAGTTCGTGCACGACGACGTGTGGGCGATCGTGAACAACCCCGACGTGCGGCCCGGCGCCCCGCTCCGTTGGGGCATCTTCAGCAACGACTTCTGGGGCAAGGGCATGGCCGAGAACACCAGCCACAAGTCCTACCGGCCGCTCTGCGTCCTCACCTTCAAGTGAGTCCCCCACCTCGCGCTCGCAGCCGGGCCCCTGGGTCCGGGGAACTGGACCTTTTTTTTCTTTTCTTTATGCTCTCCATCCTCACCCTTCCCTCCACACCCTGATGCCACGGCCACACTCCTCGCGCCCGCTCCTCTAGCTTTCCGGGGCTAGGTTTGCAAGGTAAAACACCGGCGTCCTGTATTTTTATTTGTTGAATGTAGCGCCTTATCTGGAGCGGTTCCTGAGGTGCCGGCTGGTGAGTGTGGAATGGAGCTTTCCCTAGAGTCGGCGCTCTCGGTGGCTTTTCCCTAGGTGCGGGGCTGGGACACATCAACACCTCCCCCGCCAGACCTGATTTACCCCGGCAAAGGAGGAGTGGACTCAGGTGCGGGGGTGGGGACGCAGCTTCCAAGTTAGGAATCTTTTAAAGGTTCGTGGAGGACAACTTTGCAGATGAGCAAGAGGCTCTTGGAAGATAAGAGAAGATCCTGACCGGTCGGTGTTCACAGGGCCTCACCAATCGATCAGGAAAGTTCGCCATCAAGACTTGAAAAGATGCAAAGTAAAGGCACACAGAGGCGTGCAATCGTCTCATTCCTGGCCTCCCAGAGGAGATATTTGTTGTTTATTTGTTTCAGCGTTTCTCTTGTCATGGTCCAGCATTTCTGGTGTGAATAATCTACAAGAGGAACCAGGACACCTGTTTCCCCTCTTCCGAAAAGGGCCTCAATGGTTTAAAAAGTGTCTAGCTTTCCCCCCATCAGCTTGGGGACAAGTCCTTTCTGGGTCGTTAGCAGTGCCATTATATATACCAATGAGCAAGTGGAAGTCTTCCGCTGCAAGAAAGAATTATGGAGGGTGTAGGTGATCGTTAGGTTGTTTGCCTTACGTACACATAGACTGTCCTCAGTTCTTAGAGAAATCTTACTGGGCTCAGGGAACCACCTCTCTGTGTTACAGGTGGCCAAATACACTCATTTGTTCATTCGTTCAACAAATATTTATAACCTTCATGTGTTTATCATACTTATAACTGTATGTGCAGTTACTCTTCAGCTATCAGGGAGAAGTATCTGCAGTGACATAGCCCAAGGAAAATATAACCAAAGGCAATAGAAGTTTTACAGAGAAAAAATAACATTACCTGAGATATCCCGAGAAGATGAGTTAATGACTGGACACGAAAGGGAATGCCTTAGATTCCGGCTTCGCAGTAAAAAAGAAAAACTGAACTCTTCTGTAGCATCTGGTGAATCCCTGGATGAAGGCATCTTCTGAAACAGTCTATTTTTTATGAACGAAATTATTTTCTGACTTCCTTCAGAGCAGTATTTATACTTTTACTACCTTGAGTACTCAGTTATCCCCTTTAAAGAAAACAAAATTGCTTGGTTATGCCAAAGGAATGACATCCTTCCCACCTCCCAATACACACACATCATATAATACATACTAGTTCTGACAATTAGGTTCACGAACTCGTCCTAGAAAAAATGCTGCTACTTCATTGGTGAATATCACTACAGTCACCTTGGAAGTACTCCGCTTGGGAAGCTGTGCACTGACGCCAGCACCTAGCCTGCCCTTCAAAGCAATTTTCAAACTCTTTTTCTGGAATGGCCATCAGAGCTGTTGTTGTATCACCCTCGATGTTCTGAATGTCATCAAAATGTCTTCCTTGCAATATTTCCTTTATCTTTGGGTAAAGAAAGAAGTCATTGGGGGCCAGATCAGGTGAGTAGGGAGGGTGTTCCAATACAGCTATTTGTTTACTGGCTAAAAACTCTCTCACAGACAGTGCTTTGTGAGCTGTTGCATTGTCGTGATGCAAGAGCCATGAATTGTTGGTGAAAAGTTCAGGTTGTCTAACTTTTTCACACAGCCTTTTTAGCACTTCCAAATAGTGAACTTGGTTAACTGTTTGTCCAGTTGGTACAAATTCATAATGAATAATCCCTCTGATATCAAAAAAGGTTAGCAACATCTTTGCACCAAGTTTGCGAACTTAATTGTCCTACTTTCATACTTTCTGTTCAACAGGCTCTGTTTGATCCGACCCCTGGTGACCCCTGGGACATCTTCTATGCATCTCCAACTCCCTCACTCCACACTTCTGTTGTATTCTAGCCCCCTCGTTCTTTGTACATTGCAAGCACAGTCAAGCACAATGCCCCTTCAGGGTTCTGCACTTCCTGCTTTCTCTTCCTGGAATTCTCTTCCCCCAGATATTCTCCAGCTTTGTCCCTAATACAGTGTAAGCTCTATGAGGTGTATCTTCAGCCCCCAGAACAGTTCATTGCACACATTTATTCAATGCTCAATAAATGTTACTGAGTGAATGATTAGTGAATGTTTAGGAACTTTTCCAGATAATTACTAAGGTGGCCTCTACTTTTTTTTTTTTTTTTTAAATCAAGTATAAAATGTCCTTGGTCCTGTTTCCTAATTAGGAGGTCCCTGGACACACCAGAGGTCCTGGTTTCTGGGGAGTTAAGGAGGAGCTCTAATTCCCAAGGGGTTTCTCATGGCTCTCAGCTGGAACCTGCTCTGGCTGGGACTCTGTGGTGGCTGAAGATCCTAAATCCTTCCTCCTGGATGGCATATTGAAGCATGGCTGTTGGTGTTTCCTGCTTTACAGTTCAAGTCTGCAAATACCCCAAGGGAAAACCCAGAACTACAGTGAGTTCTCTGCCTGCCCCACCCACTCACAACTAAATCCCTGCCATCTTGGCACCCTGCTTTCCTGAGGAGCATCTTCCCCGCCCCTTCTTTCTCTCAGTCAATAAGCAGGAAGCCATGGAACTTTTTCCCCCTCTTGGATTAAACTGAGTACAAGGACTTGAAAATAGCTTCTCCTCAAAGCAATGAACATGAATCCCTGCTCCCGTCAGCACTCCACCAATTGAAGATCTTTAAGAGAAAAACCTTTGCTAAAAACTGTCAACCCTGGAATCATGTTTAAAGAGGATACTTGATATTTTTCTGATCTAATTTGTGTTATTTGCTGACTTCCTTTTCTGAGGGTTTTCTTCTGGGACGTGCCATTTTCTATATGGAGTTAATGATCTTCTGTGTCCTTGGTTTCTATATCTTTTGTTTGTTGCAGTTGTTACTCTGAATACTAATATGACAGTAGTGACAATAACGACCCCTGAACTTGGCCATGGGCATTGGCGCCTCTCAACCAGCTCCCCTCCCATTTCCTTTAAAGCCATGTGAGGCTGTCATGCATAAAATTTGAATGACAACTAGGAACTTTGTTTTCACCTCCCAGTGCACTGTGTGTTTTCATTGGTGCCTGCGAGTCACATCCTTTGGTACTTCAGATACATGAAGTGATGATGATTTGCTGATTTGTTCCTGGTACAAATTCCTGGAGGGAATGCAGAAGAAGAGCAATAAAAATGATTAAGGGCCAGAGAGACTTGCCTTAGAGGGAAAACAAGGAGAACCAGATGTTGTTACGCATCGGTTGAATGATTTAAGGAGACTGTGGAAACCACTTATAAGCATTTGAGAGCTGTGATGATGGCAAGAGATGGGGAAGAAGAAAGACCAGCTGCTTTAGTGGAAGACAGGAGAATGTGCTGTTTATTTAGTGTTGGGCTGTGGAAACTCACCCAGAAAGTGTTGTAGAACCCATTATTTCAGACCCCAGAAACATATAATAAAAGAGTGTGTGTGTGTGTATACTTTTTTTTTCTTCTTGGAATTTTAAAGCTAAAATTGGTGTGTCCAGTTGGTAGTGAATGTATGCTGAGCTACCAGAGAGAGCTGGGTTTGGCTGGAAAGGGTGGCATTTGGTCCTCTGTATCTTGCCTTTAAGTTTGTAGACCTGTGTTTCTTATTGTCTTGGAACTGTCTGCCTTTATTTACCTGAGATGCTTAGTAAATAGGCAGATCTCTGGGACCTCCTCCAGATGCAGTGAATTAAAATTTGTGGAGCTGGGTTTAGAGAATCTGTAGTTGTAGGAGGCACTCCCGGGGATTCTTAGGTATTTAGAATTAAGAACCATAGGGTATACGTAGCACTTAATGGTTTTAAGTATTTTACTTGTATTAACTCAGTTTAATCCTCATAGCTACCCTATGAATTGTTCTATTATTATTTAAAGTAAATACACAAGGAAACTGAGGCACAGAGAGGTTAAGTTGTACCCAAATGACACAACTAAGAAGGTTTAGAGTCAGGATTGCCTTTCACCTGGCAGTCTGGCTCCTTATTCCATGCTCTTAACTACCAACCCAGGTGGCATTCGTGAAGATAGTTAACTTTGAAATCCTATTGGCCTTATGAGATGGAACAGTAGGGGAAATGGTTTGCATTCCCCTTTATCAAAGGTGAATTCAGCTTTTCTTTTTGTTTCTAAACAGGGGCTAATGAGTGATTCAAGGCCTTTTATGTCTGTGTGTGAAATGTATGACAGCATATAGTGTGTGGACCCTGAGAAAGGAGATACCTACTGAGAAGGGCTTCAGGTAGCTAACTGGGCTGAAATTTAAAAGCAGAGCCTAGCAGCCATTTCTAAACAGGGGCCTCTCATGCCAACTGCACTTCAAGAAGAAGCCTGTACTAAGCTGCCTGTCTCTCACATTGAACTGCACTGTGTTTCTGCCATTTGAGTCAGCCCTTATAAAGGAGTTCCTGAAATAGTATTTCAACCAATAGGATTGAGACTTTCCCCTTTTATTGGAGCTGTACATCTATATCCGCACCAGCATCTTCACCACCCAATCAGAGAGGCTCCATTCTGACCAATCAGAACAGTGATTTTTGGACCAAACTGGGAAGATTTGGAGTCCTCATTTGCATGAGAACAGACCAATCAGGGATCAGGGGCGGGGACTTCTGTCTATTTAAGTCAGCTCCCCTCTGGCTCCAGGAGTGTATTCTCTTTCCACTGAAGACTGCGTTTTCCTGGCTGGAGCTGAAACACTGAAGATGAAACACTAAAGACATCTCCCCAGACCAGAGTGGAGAAGAGCAAGTAGAGCAGGGCAGGGCAGATCACACCAGACTGGAGTGTTGTAGAGAAGAGTTGTCTAGCTGGAAAGATCCAGGGCCTCCTCTCAGCCATGCTGTTTCACAGCGCCCCCCCCCCCCCCCAGTCTCATAACTGAGCTGTAACACTGTTGCGCATTTCTTACAGCTGTGCTATGTCACAACTGAGCTGTTAGCACTGAATAAAGTTTCTTTCTTTACTACACCCCAAATTGGGGATTCTTGTTAGTGTTGAATCGACACCACTGACCATGAGTTGACAAGTGAAACCAACTTTGAATGGAAAACCTTGGATTTATCATTTATTCTGACAGTAAAAGGCTGAGAGAACTTTAATTTCGATGAGTGGCACCTGCAGTTGAGACAGGGAGGAGCTTTTGTAAGGGTTTTGATTGCTTTTCCAAAAATTAGGTTGAGATTGCCTGCGTGCAAAAGTAGTTCAACTCTAAGGCCAACAGACTGGACCTCAAGGAAGCATTTTATATGTGTCTTTCCAGGTTAGTATCCTTTAAATTGTGAATCTTATACTATCAACTTTGTATTATTTGACATTCTGTTTATCATCAATTCTACACATCTTTTAACGTTTACACTGTATCATGATATAGTAATAATGAGGCAAAGTTTTGAAGTATGTTTTAAATTATCAGAGAAAGATGAAATTATATTTATGTTTTAATGTTCAAAACCTCATCAGGAATTCAATAATTGATTTACAAATGTTTAGACACTGATCTTGGTATTGGCCATAAACTATTGAACAAGACAGGTGAAGTTACTGCCCACAGGAACTTAATAATCTATTAGGTGGAACCATTGGTTGGTGAAATTGCTAATATTTAAGAGTTTTTTTGAATTTCAGAAATGGTGTTTTCATATGGCTTGATTTAATAACAGGGAGAGGCTAACAACAAACAAATGCACACATGAATGATAAGAAAAATAAAAGTGACAAGTGCCTGTGCCGGTTATCAAGCTCTTTGGCCTCCAAACCCTTATCTAGTGTACCTTTCTCTACTCACTTTGTGTTGCTGAAGATGGGACTGTGCAAACTACCTTTTTGCTTTGCCAGCTGGATCCCTGTTTAGATCTACCCATGGAGAGAGAAGAGAGAGAGCCTGCAAGGCAGGGGAGGGGTGGGGTGAAGGGACTTGTTCCCTTCTATCTGCATCCTGTGCCTCCTATCTGCTGGTAGTACCTGTAAACCTCTCTTCCATCAGGCTTCTTCATGCAGCAGCAGCAGCAGCAGCGCCTCCGTGTAGCAGCAGCTGCATCATAGCCTTTTCCTCTGAGGTCATAATTTCAGCCCCACCAGGTCCCTATTCCAAGCTGGCTTCTTTTGAATAATTCCAACGCTTTCATTCGTTTCTCCAGCCCTCAGGTTGAAACCTACTTCGAATAGTCGTACCTTAGTGTTCTCTTTTTGTTTTTCTAATTACCTAGTTAACAACGTACCTAGTTAGCATATGACATGCTCTCTTAAAATACTTAGTGGGGCGATGTCTGTCGCCTGGGTCTCTATTGAAGGAGGGCAGAGAATTAAAATAGGATGATGTGAGGGATGGCTACTTAAAACTGAACGATCAGAGGACTCTGCTGAGATGACGTTTAAATTAAAGGATGAAAATGTGTGTGTGTTTGTGTGTGTGTGTGTGTGAGGCATTAAGGCAAAAGGCACAGCTAGTTCAAAGGCATTAAGGTGGGAACTAGACGGGAAGCTTTGTCAAGCAGGGTAGGGAGTTTTAGTTTGATTGTAGAGTAATCTATTTTAAGTTTTGAAAGCTCACTCTGGCTTTGTTTGGCTTTGTTTGGATTGTAGGGAGTGAGAATCAAAAGAGACAGTTGGCTAGGAGGTGTTTGCTGTGGTCCAGGTGAGAGGTGGTGATAGCTTCAATCAGGTGGTAGTAATAGAGATGGTGAGAAGTAAACAAGTTGGGTACATGCTTTGGAGAAGTTTAAAGGACTCGATGAAGCATTAATGTGTGGGGTAAGGAAAAGAGAGGAGGAAAATTTGCAACACAATGCGTGTATGTGTGGGCATGCATGTATGTATTAGCTCTCCATTAAGCCCACTCACCCGTCCAAGCATATGTACACATACCTCATCCCCATATCCATACACTCACACACATATAAGCACATATTCATGTAGGGGGAGGAAGAAATTTTTCTCTACCCCTTTAGGTTCTACCAGCTGGTCTAATTAAATCAACATGAGACAGATTAACAAGATAAAATAACCAAATTTGATTACATACGTGTATATGGGAACCCCACGTATATGAGAGCGTCAGAGATAGTTAAAATGAGGTATATATGGCATTCTGAGCTAAAGATGAGTTAAGATGCCTCGGAGCTGCAGAAGGGAGAAAGGTCATTTGCCGGCCCGTAAGAAGAGCAGATGTTTAATAATTAGAAGTTTGCACTGCCCTAGAGATATGTCATAAAAAATTATTTCTGGTGACAACTTATTATGGGCAAAGTCCCAATTTAAATTCTTTTAGAGAGAGGTAAATGTTTTTTGTGAGCTTGCAGGTTCTCATTTGCCTTCAGCTCAAAGTAATCCACATGCCAAAGTGGCACGTCTAGGGAGGCCTGTTCTGAACCCCTTCACTCACACATTGGAGGCTTCTAGTCAAGATGACATGGACTCATCAATCACTACTCTTTGCAAATCCTACTAGACGACCTTACTGGGCTTTCATCTAGTTCATATTTCTCCATCTTGTATGCAGCTCTTAAGAAAACTGAGTTACGCAGAGACTGTGCCAACACACAATTGAGTCAAATCTCACTGTAGAGCACTGGTGCTAGTATCTATCCAATATTTACCTTTTCTGGCCTTTGGTGGACACACAATTACTTCAATTTATTTCAGTGAGAACGGAAATGACAACAAAGGTCTCTTCTATTCCCATTAAATTGACTTGCTAAACAATATTTTGGGATGTTCAAAATTCTATACTTGGCAAGTTATGCACGTGTCAGGTATTTAGCATAAGCATGTGCCATATGTAAACCCTAGACTTTCATATTCTCAAATCATTTGGCACAGAGGAAGTGTTTGCATAAGAGAACAATGTCAAGGGCATGAGAATAAAGACTTGATTATTGTTTTGGTAAAATGCTTTGGAGTGTAGACAGTATAGGCAACTTTAGTGAGATCGTATATACTCTTCTCTCCACCCCCTACCCCAATCATCTACATGTACGCCGTGTTTCCCTGAAAATAAGACCTAGCCAGACAATCAGCTCTAATGCGTCTTTTGGAGCAAAAATTAATATAAGACCCGGCCTTATTTTACTATAATGTAAGACCGGGTCTTTAATATAATGTAATATAATATTATAACTAATAGTATAATTAATAGCATAATTAATAATAATATAATATAATGTAATGTAATATAATATAATACTGGGTCTTATATGAATATTTTCTCCAAAAGATGCATCAGAGCTAATGGTCCAGCTGGGAGACAGGGCATTTCCCAGTTGGGGATTTATATTCTGTTAAAAAAAAAATCTAAGACAACCTTTTGAAGTTTCTCTGTTCAACATTTCTATCTCAGGAAAAAAAAATTTTTAAAGAGACTGAACAATAGGTTTCTCTTCTTTTTCTCTTTTTCTTTAGTATATTTGTAATCTTAAAATTCGGCTACTTAGGTGAGTGGGAATTTATTTTAGTAGGCTTTTAATCAAAATTCCAAATAGTTATGGTTTTGCCTATTCCTCTAAATCTCAGCTGCAGCTACTGATAAAAATTTTGATGGCCTAAGGATTCCCTTGGTAGGTGGTAATTAGATGATATGTACAGATGCATAATATGGAAAGTTGGTTCCTGGTGGCACTTTGGGTGAGAGGACACGTTCATGCTTGGTTTGTTCCAGTTATAGGTATATCACAGAAGGACAAGCTCGTGATTTTTGCCTCATCTCTGGTTGCTGTGACTCTGACCCACAAGCACTGCAGGACTTGTCTTTGAAAATTCAGCAGTTTTGGAAGGGCCTGACAGTGTGAGATCAGGAGTAGGAGGGCTGGAAGTGCATTATGTGTGGGGTGAGGGGAGGAACTGGGTCAGCAACTGCCAATTACTGTTTGTGTGAAACCAGAGTTTCTTGAAATAGTATCGTCCTGCATTTGCATTTATTTCCTACAATTTGCTTTAGGACAAAAAATGATACGTACTCAAATATACAGAATAACATGTTGGGAGTAATTTTTTAACTTACTGATTGATCAACTGTATCTTTATAAATAACAGATTCCCTCTACTTTCCTGATGGTATTGTTTGGAATTCTTTGAATGCAAGAATCACATATTCTGTTTTTAGCTTACGTATTTTTGTGCAACAAATAGCACTTCACACTGCCTAGTGGCTCTTGTGTTGATGTACACCTGTGACAAAATTGGCTGCAGGAATCATGAACTTTTGTTATAGTGTTGCTTATTGCTATTGCTCTGTTCATACTGAAGTGGTAAGTATAATTAGAATATGGGGTAACAGAGCAAAAATAAAGTAAAAGCTAAATTGGTCTTTTTTCCCTCTCAAAATCAAATGTTCCACTTGACTTGAAATAATATGTGATGAGCAGGGAAAAAAACAACAACAAAAAAACCTCCACCTCCACTAAACTAGTTTTTTATCTTTGTAAATCAAAAGCTGGATATACTTGATAGCTTCCCTTTATTAGTGTTCAAAATGGCCTTTATTGTCCTCCCAGCACCAACTGCTTTTCTAATTAACAACCATTATCATTATAAGTAAGAAGCAGGGCCACAGTTTTTATTGCAGAAACTTTAAAATCCTAGATGTTTTAAGCAGCAAGCATCTTTTGAGTTGTCTATCATGCTGAGTTATTCTTGTTCTTAAATTTATGCATTTCCCTCACTCTTCCTTTATATTTACAGTATTTTAATGCAGAACTGTAAATGCTCTCTAATCACCAGAGAAAGTAAAGATGACATTTTTTAAATTAGAAAAACAGAATTGTGTGCCCTAGTTGTCTAGAAAGTGTAGCTGTTCTACCTCAATGACCTTCCTTTGATCATGCACCAAGATGGAAGCCACTCTTTTTTTTCTCACAGTACCCACAGGTAACTTACACTATGCCAGCTGGGTCACATGCATTGCTGAGAGAACCAGAGACTATATAAGGGAAACGTGGGACACAGTTGTGAAAGAACAAGTTTTCCTAAAATTGCCTGAACATGGACCTGCTATTGTGACATGAGACTAGTTCTCCTTTCTCTCCTCTCTTCTATAGTTGCCTTTCCCTCAGTTTACAAATATAAGACATGCCTCTACCTAGAGTGCTTTTGTGCTACAAGTATAAAAAATGCAGTCACCCCAGACAAGCACATAACTTGAAATACTGGTGTCAGCAAACCCTTCTTTTATTAAGCACCAACAACCCAACAAGAGCTTTGTGTTTCTCCGGCTATATTCTTATGTCTGTAAAGATAAAGTGTGGTATTGGAAACAGGATCCAGGCAGACCTCAGAGACATGGCAGGTTTGGTTCCAGACCACAATAAAGCAAACTGTTATCTGTTTGCTGGTGGAGGGTTTTGTCTTCAATGTGTAAGAAATGGAACATCTGTGAACTGCAATAAAACAAAATGCAATAATATGAAGCGTGCCTGTGTTTTGACCCATGTCAGTATTGGCATGAATGGAATTTAGAAGGGAACTGGATGTTATAGGGATTGCTGCAAATGTTTATTTGAATTAAAAAGATGAAGTCAGCTTTTTTCTTTTTCTTAACAGGAAGAAGTCTTATTTGGTCAATTGAGTTGATAACGAAGAATGACTTTGCGTGTTAAACTGTTTGGTGAGTATTTTCCGCAAATTGAATAAACTAATCCACCGCTCCAAGGGTTTGATGAAAGTATACCCAAAGCACATGTTTGGGAGACAATTTTTCATGAATAGCTTATGTTCTAGAAGAATCTGAGCCTTCTGAGGAAGGGAAATGTTTGAGTAGCAAGCAGCCTTGGAAGCTAGAGAAAGTGCAAGCCTCAGGAGTGATTTAAAAACATTCCTCCCCTCTCTGAATATGTTGGTTAAATAAGGTACTTTTAAGTAAAAGAGTAAGGGGTGTAAACAATAGTATTTTGTTAAGTCGTGGCAAAAGCCTTTTTATGTACTTCCTCAAAACTGAAAAGGGGAATGACTCTAAGAACAGGGCAGCAAGTCATTTTGCAAGTATGGTGGGTTCCAATTACTTGCTTTCAGTAAAATGAGATGAGGTTCTATTGAGCTGTTAGCTGATATTTTAACAAATGTATGTTTGAAAATAGATCATATAATTTTTGGCATATAACAATAGGAGGTGTTCAAATAATTGAGTCATTGCTATAACACAACGCCTCTTTCCACTTTCACTAGCTCATGTGAACAATTTAGAGGGAAAACCAGAAGTAGAGTTGATAGTGCATGCTCTCTCCCAGCAATGAGTAAGTGAACTCAGACACAAAAAGCAAAACAAAGCCAAACCCAAAACACTCAAAATAGCCATACTCATCTTGTTAAGACATGCATATTTTACATTTAATATTTATTTATAAAGATTGTGATATATTTATGTTATGTTGATTGTGTATTAATAACCGTAATGACAGCTTCCTCCAAAATAATTTTTCACATTTTAAAGCCATATGGTTAAAAGAAAAAATTTAAATTTATGTGCATATTTTGATGCAGAGAAGTAGGACAATCAACAAAAGAATTTCAAGCATGAAAATATGTCACAGTAAGAAAAAATGCTGAGAGGATAAATGGAGTGGAAATATAAGTTTCCTGAGGAAAAAAGGATATAAAATGAGGTTGTTCACATTTATGGAAATAGAAGATAACGGGTTTTAATTGTTATTGTAGTTAGATGCCATGGTGTACATATGAGTATAAAGTGGTGATATCACTTTTATTTTATAATGCCAGCATTTAGGATGCACTGGAAATAACATCCTTTCAACCAATTAAAATTATGATGACAAAACTTAGGTATTGATTTAAAAAGATGAAATTGAATACATAATTGAAAAACTTATTTTAGGAAATACATGAGGAGAACAGACCAAAGACCACTCCTTTAAGTTCTACAGGATGTCCTATGACATTCTCTGTTGGCAGTGTCTTCCTTTTTTGAAAGTATAGGCTATAGACTGTATTATACCTCTGGTAACTCATTTGGTTTTAGTCCAGTTAAAAATCTGTGCTAGTGGTAGTATGGGGACATTATTGGAAGAAAGAACATGAATAGGGCAGGTCACTCTCCCGGATCCAAGCTTGCAGAGGGGAGTGCATTAAACCTTAAGAGGTTGGGCAGTATGATCACAGGCTGACAGAATTTAGATTGGAGACTAAGAAAGGCAAATATCCTATTAGTAAAATGACGTTTTAAATAGGTTTTAACGCATTCTGGCAGTAATTGAAAAGAATCCATGAAAACAAGATAGAAGAGCAAGGTAGTTGGAGAGTTGGACATTTATTTTGGGAAAGATGTTAGAGATGGCTATTCATGGAAGACGGGAGGGGGGTAGGAAGGAGGTGAGAAAATTTGAGGAATCAAGTTACACTAGGAAATGAAAAACAGAAGACTCATTTAAGTAAACCCTAGTTCAGGTTTCTAAGGAGAACATGAAATAGGAAAAAAGATGCATTTTTGTAGATGACAAAGGGATGGAAAAGTATACAGAAGGTGCCAAAAAAATGTATACACATTTTAAGAAAGGAAAAAACTGTATTAAAGTTGTAATACTCAATATATACCGATAACAAAAGATGAATACAAGTCATGTGTGTACATGTTTTGGCAGCCCCGGTATATGTACACACACAAAAAGATTATAGAGAGAAAGGGAGTAATGGGAAATAACTCTTTATTGTGAAGAGCTGAACAAAAGCTGACCGTAAACGGTACAGAAATGATGGTCTGTCTATCTATCTATCTGTCTATCTATCTATCTATCTATCTATCTATCTATCTATCTATCTATCTATCTATCCATCTATCTTTTTCATGTTTTATTGAGATATATTGACATATAACATTGTATAAGTTTAAGGTATAATATAATTTGATGTATGTATGTATTGTGAAATTATTGCAATAAGTTTAGTTAACATCCATCACCTTGTGTAGTTACAATTTTTTCATTGTGATGAGAACTTTTAAGATCTATTCTTTTAGCAACTTTCAAATATGCAGTGTAATAGAGTTACCTATCGTCACCAAGCTATACATTATATACCCAGAATTTATTTATCTTATAACTAGAAGTTTGTACTTTTTTCCCATTGGTCTTTTTGTAATTCCTAGTACCTCACAATTTAGCACTTCTTACAACTAATTTCACCTATCGAAACATGACAGTGAAGACTTTTCATAGTGTGGCCCTAATTTCCCTTCCAGCTTTGCTTCCTATAATCCTCCTTCATTTCTTTCATTCACTTAATTCTCTTGCCACTTTGTGCTTCCCGTTCCACAAACCCCCCATATTATTGTAGGCCCCTGTTCCTTTGTTCCTCTTGCTTACTACTTTGCCTGGGATGTACCTTTTTCTTTCTGGTCTTGAACGCATGTTTCCTTCACTTCTGCTTTTTGAAATACTCCTCATCTGTCCTAAGTCTCAGTTCACAGGCCAGCTCTTCCATGAAGCCCTCCCAGATCTTCCAGTCGAAATGAATCCCTTCCTTCTGTGTCTTCCCTTGGCATTTAGTTCCTTTTATGATTTGTGCAGTTTCCAGGTGTGTTGACTCCCCCTTGGATCTTAAACTCCTTGCACAGTACCTGACAAATAGGTGGTACTTAAAAAAATTGTTCACTAAATATTATAACACTCATTTGTTGAACTGATGGAGTTCGCTAATCGAATCACAGTGTGTGCCTGGTGTAGACATACCGTCGTGGTTGATTGCTGGCACCTTGTTTTTCAGAAATCTGACTGCCTCCTCCTAGAGGACCCTGAAAAAGTAGGACACAAGGTAAGTGTTCAAGAAATGCTTGGTGCTCATACTGAATGTACAGAGGTGGCTGAAGAGGCCAGATGAACAGTTCCTTCTCGGTGCGTTCACTCGCATCAATTGGTTTTAGATCCGGCATCAGTGCTAGCAGCTCTCACACTATTTTCCTCTCTGAGTCTCTGCTCCATGAGACATTACAGTCTCTGTAGCAGAAAACATTCAACTGGCACCTTCTGCTGCTGCTGCGGCTTCCCTGTAGCTCCTAACTGGACTTGGGGTGACAGGCAATGCTTCAGGGTGTCATGAGAGAATGAGCCATGCTTGTCCAGTTTGTGATGGCCTCGTTCCAGTTTGCTACACCCGGCAGCACTTGCAGGTCGTGGTGTTCTCTGTGTTTGTATAGCCCCGTGTGCAATGATGAGTGTTCATCCAGACCCAGGTACCTGGCTTTGCTCCAGGACCTCATTGCTGGTGAGCCTGGTCCTCTGTGTAACCTTCAGGAGGCGTTGCAGGTGATGCTGAGCTCAGTGCCCAGGAGCCCATGTGTACACGCAGCCGACCTGGGCCTCTCAGGTTCTCTGCTCACGATCGTGGCCTTCCAGACTGTGAGTCGGGTGGGTCGTGACACCGTGGTGACACCACACTCCCCTTGCCCATCTGCTTGAATCATGCCAGCCTTCCTGATGTCCTACTTCCTCTCAGATTCATGGATCAGTGGGATGTGTGTGTTCTAGCAGCAGCACTAGGGGAATAGCTTTCAGCGCTCTGCTCGCAATGAAAATATTCAGCTATGTACAGAGTTTCCCTGATTGTTCAATTATCTATTGCCATATTATAAGCTACGTAACACTTAGTAGCTTAAAAATATTTTACTCTGTATCTGTGGTTCTGTTGGGTCTGGAATTCAGGGCACAGGAAGGATGATTCATCTTTGCCGGTGTTTCTTGGGGCCTCAGCTGTGCTGCTTCAAATAGTTGAAGATGGGGACAACTGGAGGCAATGGGGCCTAGTTGGATTTCTTACATGAAGGTCCAGGACTCTAAGAGTTAGTTGCCAAGACATAGGAAATGGAAGCTGCCAGTTTATTATGGTCTGGGCTTGTAAACTCAGTCATAAGCGAGTCACAGGGCCAGCTCAGGTTCAGGGGTTGAATGCTGGGAGGAGCTGGTTTACTGGGATCTCTTTGGAGATAAGCTTTCACATTAGTATAGGTTGGTATAGAGTTTCTCTGCATGTGTGCCTGGGTATCAGTACACATGTGTATATATAATTAACTTAATTTCATATAGATCTATAATGAATAAATTTATTAATCTAATAAAGGTAGCAAAAAGTAGCATCCATTTAAACCTCAATATTGATGATATCCTCAAGTTACCTAAGGAAAGTTAACTCATTGGTTGGTGGCCCCACCTTTGAAAACTTTTTTGTTTTTCAGTTACAGTTGACATTCAATATTATTTTAGTTTCAGGTGTACAGCTTAGTGTTTAGACATTTATATACCTTACGAAGTGGTCCCCCCTTACGTCTAGTCTCCACTTGGAACCATGCATAGTCATTGACTGTATTCCCGATGCTGTGTTTTATATCCCAGCGACTATTTTGTAACTGCCAATTTGTGCTCCTAATCCCTTCACCTTTATTACCCAGCCCCTCAATCCCCCTCCCCTCTGGCTACCATCAGTTTGTTTTCTGTATCTCTGAGTCTGTTCCTGTTTTGTTTTTTGTTTATTTTGTTCTTTAGATTCCACATATAAGTGACATCATATGGTATTTGTCTTTCTCTGTCTGATTTATTTCGCTTCGCATAGTACCCTCTATGTTTATCCATGTTGTCACAAATGGTAAGATTTCATTCTTTTTTATGGCAGAGTAATAATCCATTGTGTATATTTGTATGTACCACTTCTTCTTTACCCAATTATCTATTGATGGGCACTTGAGTTGCTTCCATATCTTGGCTATTGTAAATAATGTTCCAATGAACATAGGGATGCACATGTCTTTTCACATTAGTGTTTTGAATTTCTTCAAATAAATACCCAGAAGTGGAATTGATGGGTCATAAGGTAATTCTACTTTAATTTTTTTGAGGCACCTCCATACTGTTTTCTATAGTGGCTGCACCCATTTGCAATCCCACCAATAGTGTACAAGGATTCCCTTTTTTCCACATCCTTACCAACACTTGTAATTTGTTGATTTATTTATGATAGTCATTCTGACAGATGTGAGGTGATCTCTGTGGTTTTAATTTGCATTTCTCTGATGATTAGTAACCTTGAGCCTGTTGGCGATCTGTATGTCCTCTTTTGAGAAGTATTTATTCAGGTATTTGGCCCATTTTTAAATTGGATTGTTTGTTTTTTGGCACTAAGTTGTATGAGTTCTTTATAAGTTTTGGATATTAACTCCTATCGGATGTATCATTGGTGAATATCTTCTCCCATTCAGTAAGTTGTCTTTTTGTTTTGTTGATGGTTTCCTTTTCTGTGCAAAACCTTGTTAGTCTGATGCAGTCCCAATGGTTTATTTTTTCTTTTGTTTCCCTTGTGCAAGGAAATATATCAGAAAAAATATTACTAAGAGCAATGTCAAAGAGTTTACTGCAATGTTTTTTTCTAGGAGTTTTATGGTTTCGGGTTTTACATTTAAGTCTTTAATCCATTTTGAGTTTATTCTTGTATACTGTGTAAGAAGGTAGTCTAGTTTCATTTTTCTGCATGTATCTGTCCAGTTTTCCCAATACCATTTATTAAAGAGATTATCTTTACCCCATTATATATTCTTGCCTCCTTTGTTGTAGATTAATTGACCATATAGGCATGAGTTTATTTCTGGACTCTATTCTGTTCCATTGATCTATGTTTCTGTTTTTATGCAAGTACAATGCTGTTTTGATTACTATGGCCTGGTAGTATAATTTGATATCAGGTATTGTGATACCTCCAACTTTGTTCTTTCTTACGATTGCTGTGGCTGTTTGGTTTCTTCTCTGGCTCCATATAAATTTTAGGATTATTTGTTCAAGTTCTGTGAAAAATGCCATTGGTGTTTTGATAGGGATTGCATGGAATCTGTCGATTGCTTTGGGTAGTATGGACATTTCAATGATTTCAATTCTTTCTATCCATGAGCACGGTATATGCTTCCATTTGTATCTTCTTCAGTTTCTTTCTTCAGTGCCTTATAATTTTCTGAGTATAAGTCTTCTACCTTCTTGGTTAAATTTATTTCTTGATATTTTATTATTTATTTTTTTGATACAGTAGTAAATGGGATTGTTTTCTTAATTCCTCATTCTGATAGTTGGTTATTGGTATATAAAAATGCAACTGATTTTTGAATATTAAAATATTATTAAATATTATTAAAATATTATTAAATATTAAAATATTATTTGAGTATCCTCTACTTTACTAAATTCATTTATCAGTTCTAACAGTTTTTTGGTTGGATTTTTAGGGTTCTCTCTCTATATATTGTATTCTGTCATCTACAAATAATAACAATTTTACTTCTTCCTTTCCTATTTGGATGCCTTTTATTTCTTGTCTGATTGCTGTGGCTAGGATTTCCAGTACAATGGGAGTTAAACTGGTGAAATTGGACATCCTTGTCTTTTTCCTGATCTTAAGAAAAATGCTTTTAGCTTTTCACCATTGAGTATGATATTAGCTATGTGTTTGTTATATTTGGTGGCCCCACCTTCTTAATCTGTAAGAGAATGGAGGAGAGAAAGACACCGATATTTATTGATCACGTCCAATGTATCCTGTGATTTTTGTACATTATCCCATAATACAACAATTATATGAGGTGTCTTAATATGTAAAGATAAGAACAATAAGGAGGTGATTGTGAAAATGACCACAGATGTTTTCCTTACCATGGAAAGGGAGATTCTGTTTCTTTAGCCTGGTATCATTCTCTGCTTTGTCCAATAGAATGCAATGCAAGTGACAATGGGGGACGTTCTGGACTTGGACCACAAGAGGTTTTGTGCATACCTGTTCTTGCTTTTTGAACCTTGTCACTACCATGTAAACAAGCCCATGTCACCTGCTAGAGGATGAGAAGAGGAGAGACCACAGGGAACAAAGATGAGCTGTCCTATTTGAGGCCTCAGACATGGGAGAGAGGCCAGCCAAAATCAGTATCAACAAACAGTGGAGTGCAGATTCATGAGTGAGCCCAAAGAATCAGAAGTGACACCCACCTGAACTATAACCAAATTGCTGACCAACACAATTCTGTGGTAAATCAAATTTTTTAAGCCACTAAATGTTGGGGTGATTTAATATTCAGTAATAGCTCACTGATCCATGAGCTCAGAGAGTTTGAAATAAAATTGCATCCATGGGTTTTCAGCTAAAAAGCACTTAAAACTTATTATAATGACAGTTACTCATAACAGTGGAAGGTATCACTAAGCCTTGTGTCGTATGTATTTGAGCTGAACTCCTGTGTGTAGTTTGTACTTGCTTGTACAATTTTCCATGAGCTTTTGTTGGCAGATCTGAATCCTAAAAAGATTTAGGCAAAATATAGCCACTAAATTAATGACATACGTGCAAAAGTTTGGATTTACTCAGAGGAGGCATGGAGAATTCTACCGACCTTGCAACACATAAGTTTATAAGTGTTGACGGTCTCCTTTGGTTTATGATACATTTGAGTACCTTTGTTGTTTTCTTATCACCATTTTTTAAATTGAAAATACTTTCTTAAAAATTGTGGAATATCTGGAACACACTTGAAGACTGTAAAGTTTCTACAGAACACAGTTTAAAAACTTGTGACCTCAAATGTTAATAACCCAAAAGTTATTTGTACCCGATTCTAATTTTTTCAAGACTAGTTAATGAAGTACCTACCAAAAATTTCATGTCACTAAGTGTCCAGGATTTTAGAGAACGTCTGAGCCTCAGTGGATGGAGTTTGGACTGTTCACCTTGAGTGGAAAATTCTTAAATGCATCCTTACTGTGATTTAAGCTCTGTTCTGGGTACTGGTGAACTGTTTCAGTAACATCTTCCCACTGTCTGCTCTTCTTCACTGCAGGCTGCTACCCCGTAATGTGCAGCTGAGAGAGGGTAATGTCTAGAGTTTGTCGTCACAGATGCCTTTGGTTTGTCTGTGATACAGGGACGGAAAATATTGACGAGCAAGTTTTTGGGGGAGTTTTAATATCAAGTGGCCCCACAGATAGGTAAATTGTGTTTAAGCTTCTATTCTCAGCTTATTTTAAACTGCTTAAATTTGGGGAATGTCTGTGATCTCGGGTGTGAAACAAATGAAAGCCAAATCGAATGGGAAGGGTAGGTTGATGTCATCTTTATAAGTGATTGACGAGGTCACTGGGTATTTTGTGACTAGCTAGCTTGGAAGGTTCTTGCCTCCTCTATCCAGAACAACTGCAAGGGATTTAGGCATCTGGACCCATTTGCAAACCAGTAAGCTACGTTTTTAGACCACTAGACCACAGTGGGAAGATGCTAGCCTGTTTGACGCTGGTTTCCTGCCCATAAGTTAATTAATAGGGCCGAGCTGGACTGTTTGCTCAGCCCCAGGGAGAGAACAGGTGGTAACCACTGCTGCTTCATTGATTGAGCACACTGACGGCAAAAAAGCAGTTTGCTCAAGGCCAGTGGTTTTATTTTGGTTAATATTTTGTTTTGTTTACTTTTAAAATCAGTGAAGGTAGATAAAGGATATTTTCTTTCTGCTGCCATAGCAATGCATAGGCGACATATAGAAGCCCATAATTGAAAAAAAGAAAAATAAAAAGTGCTGGTACTAGGTAGCTTTTTAATTTGTGAAGGAGAAAGATTTGCGTTTATACCCAAAACCCTTTTTGCCTTTCAGTGTAGCAAATCCACCCTTGAGCTAGAACCAGCTAATATTTTAGTTTTCAAATTTTAGCATTATCTAAAACTGGATCATACTAGAAAAAAGATAGGGAACGGAAGAATTGGGGATATGCTCATTTAGATAATAACAATAGTAATTAGAGAATTGTAATTGTATAACTCTTTATGGTTTTAAAAATATAGATTATGTCACTTGACTTTTTTCCCTATGAACTGAACAGGACAGGCATTTCCCCCGTTTTAGAGCTGAAGACAATGAGGTTAGATGATTGCTGCTGGTTGGTTTCTGGGACGCAGATTCTGGGATAGAATTTAGTGTGCAGGATGTTTATAAGGAGTGTCCCTAATATTAATACAGGGAGTAGGAGGAAGCAGGATTGGGCAGAAGGAATTATTGGCATGTGATGCAGGCCCCATGGTCCCATGGAGAGCTCTCTAACTAGAGTGGCCCTTCAAGAGTTGTCCTGTATTAGGTTGAGATGGCCAGGCCATTAATCAGTCATTGGATGTGGATCACTCTGGGAAGGGACACGACCTTGGGCAAGGCAGCACTCTGTCTCTAAGGCAGTCACTGAACAGTTTGCCAACAGCACTCTTACTAGCATTAGGTGAGTTCTTTCCTGGAGGGAGATTTGGGTGGTCCACTCCTCATGATCCTCGAATTCAATTTTTCCTGTTAATTCTGGGATTGACTATTTCAGGATTCCAGTGGACCTCTTTCTGAGGGAAACTTGGAAGAGGAAGATGAATGAGATGAAACTACAGCCTCACTGTTGGAGCTGGTCTCAGGGCCACAGTTGCCACTCCTGTCCCTTCCTCAGTACCCATTCTAGATTCCTCTTACATTCAGCTAGCATCTCTGCCCGTCTTAGTGGTTTACGTGGTTGCAGGACTCAGACCCATATTACCCAGGAATCTGAGCCCTGATCACAATGTGGTTCTAAGCTACACTTGTCCAATTACAATGAAAAATTGGGCAAGGGAGTTCCAAAAGCACTCTGGTGGATTACCTGGGAACCAAATGTATTCCTCTCTGTTTCTATTGTGCAGCAGCAACCCTACCTCTTCTTTATGATCAAGGGCAATTACTCCTGCTTAGAATGGTGACTCTTCTTCTTGTCTGCTGGTCCCTTGGCACAAGGAGCCTGAAGTGCCCGGGCAGCAGTTATAGCTAATCAATGGGATTCTTTGCATACCCTTTGGCAGATGTAGAGAGGAAGAGAGAGACTAAGGATGGGAAAGAGAAAAACAGAGATATCTCATTGACTGGGGGCAGCAATCTGGGACCACAGAGGCCAGGCCAGGACGCGTGTCCCAGGACTATGCAGGTTGATTGGTGCTGGCTCCCGGTAGGTCGATACTGCCCTGAGATCTGTCGCTATGATAACTTAGCATGAAGATTAAGAGTAATCAAGACTTCCAAATATCTCTCTTTAGCCTGCGTGTTTTGATCACATAGGGAAAGCTCCTGTTTTGGTCACATGTCATAATCATGTTGATGTAATTTATAGCTTAGGATCACCAATGAAATTTTACTACATACACATCCTTTGCTTCTAGCTCTTTATGCTACACATCCTTGTTCTTCTCTAGAGTCTGACATATATTGTCCTTAGGGCTTTCATAAAACCCCTTACACCTTCCCACTGTGGAGCCCCTTGGCAGGTACTTCAGCTGTGACTAATGCATCTAAATAGGTGATGTCCAATAAGGGATGCTGACCTTGGAGCCTGTTTGCCTCCTTCAGTGAGTCTACTGGAGAAAACGGTCCCAAATACTTTAGGGTGTTGCCTATTGCAATACTGCAGAGGGTCAGTTTATTAACTTCATTGTCATGTATCATATTCAAACTATGGCACAACTTTATTTAGTAGCCCATTTAACTAAAAAATGAGTGTTTAAAGGTGTTTTAATGAGTAGAGTATTGATAAGAATGTCTTGACTAAGCGCATTAGAAGTTGAATATATATTGAAAATTTCTTTCCCTATTAAATCCAAAAATAGCAACCATTAGATAGGCTGACTCTAAATCAGTAATTATAAGGCAAAATCACTTTTGGTATATGTATTTTTTCATGGTTGACTTGTTCTCCTACTTTTTCAGATGAAGAATTTTACTTTAAAAATATTCCTTTTTTTTTCAACATTTCCCACTTCTTTATTCTCCTTGAAAGGTAGATGACAGCAGCTCCATTGAATGTCAACAAGCTGGGATATGTCATTAAATTTTAATCACCTTCCTGCCTGTGAAGTTGATAATTGGAGATCATTTAATGGAGCCTGCTGCTCTGTTGGCTCTCTGTAAATCCCAGCCGCTTGAAAAAGGCAAAGAGCCAAGTTTTCACTGTAACTCATGCTCATCTCCAGCATGGATTTTGTGCCAAATGCCCCAGTACCCAAATGCCATGAGCCTGAGGACCTCCCTAGGGCTCATATTAGGTTTTCTTTTTTCTTTTTGTTTTCTGTTTTTGTTCCCTTAACCGATAGAATAATTGTAATGTAATGTCATGTGGAAATGGGCAGGCTAGCTTTACTTATCAGAGACCAAGCAAAGGATCTCCTTTGCTTTCTTCTCTTCTCAAACTCAAAGCACTCAAAAGCTTTCTAACTTCCTTCTCTTTTGCTTCAGACAGCAAATGGATAAGATAACTAACTGCAAATACCTTCTCGTCTGGTCCAGTCCAGAGCTGTCTTAATTTTATCTGTGAATTAGTGTCTCTTTTGGTCTTGCAGCTCTCCAGCCAACTGTCACCTGCGCTTACTCTTTTTCATCCCATGTCTATAGAGCCAGGCTTCTTTTTTTCAAAGGGAATAATTCATCCTTCCATTCCATGAACCACCCTTTACCTCCATAACACTCTACCAAGTCTGTGGAAGGAATTACACAGCTGACGTACAGCTTAGGGGCCTCATAGCTCAGAGTTCCCAATTCTGTACTTTACAAGAAACTTTTAGCCCTTACACTCAGCCTCTCTGCATTAGTGGAGGTATTCACTCACTCATTCTCCCTTCTTCTATTCGCTCAACATGTATTTGTGCACAGCACTCTGCTGGCATTGAAGGTATAGCTCAGAACAAAATATGAGGTGATGTAAAGGTAATTGCGGTTTAAAAGGTTAAAAGTAATTGCAAAAACCGCAATTACTTTTGCACCAACCTAAGAATTATGGTTCTTGTCCTTGAAGAGCTTTTAATCTGGTGAAGGGACAGAGATCACATAAGTATTACATGAATACTTGATTATGTTTGTGATAATTTCTATAAAGGAAGTGTGCAGAATGAGATCCTGTAACGGAGACCTGGCTAAAAACGGTTAATATTTCTCGAATGCTGGCCATGTACCAGGCTGTGCTGTGCCATCACAGGTATGAAGTCATCGAATGCTCACAATTAGCCTGTTATCTTCGTTTCGCACAGGAGAAAGCAAAGGCACAGAAGGTAACCTCCTGAGAGTCACACAGCTTGAATATAGCTATGCATACTTACAGCAACATTGTGTGACAATTCCCTTTGTGCTACCTTCTCACCACTACTTGGTGATGTCAGATATTAATTTGATAATCTGATAGGCACAAAATTGTATCCCAGTGTGGTTCAAGAAAGAAAATGTAATTGTAGTAAACTGGGATTCCACGATGAATGATATTTACATGGCCATAATAATGAAATGTGAAAACGGATTTAACCGAGTATTGTGAGAGCGCAGTCTTGGGAGGATAAAGGGGAAGAGAAGTGTGTGTTTGTATGTGTGTACATGTGTGTGGGAGTGAAGGTCAGTCAAGATGATGTAAGCTGGCAAAATCCTAGTTTCCATAGTAAGAAGTCAGTATGATAATGCTGAAAATGCAAACATAAGGCACTAGTAGTGTACTTGTGCAATTTCAAAACATGAAGGTAAATACTGGAAAAAAAGGTAGAGGAATGAAAAGATGTGAAAACGTTTGCTTTTAGGAAGCAGGACTCAAGAAAGGGGTGGGTGGCCAGGCCCAGGGCACTGCTGTTTCTTGTTGCAAGCCTTGTCATTCTGTTTGATTTTGTTTCCTCTCAATTCCATGAGCAATCATGGGCTCAGAGTCATGCATCAGTGCAGCCCACAGCAGGATGGGAGCCCCCATCCTCCTTGCTGCCAGGGCACCCTCTCCAGGAAACTGGCAGCAGTGGTTCCCTCATATAGGAGCTTGGGGTGGCCACCACTCCCCATTGCCACCAGAACCCAAGAGCAGTGGATTTCCCATGCATCCTTGAACTGTGGTGGCCATGATGCGGTACGGGGCTGGGATCCTCTTGTGTGAGTTTTAATGTTCAGCATCACCTAATGCAGAATGTGATGACCAAAGACGGGAAGTGCCTTGGCAGTCCTCCCGCCCTCCCTCCCTTTCCTACATTAGATTAGAAAGGAGTAGTAGAAGCGGGGAAAGAGGAGCCAGCGGAAGCCCAGCTGTCTGTTCTCATTTAGAAATGGGGAGGTGAGGTGTGGGTCTGTGCAACCTCAAGTAAGAAGAGCAAACATTTTGTTGCTTTCCTGGTGGAAGAGCTCTGGGCATCAGAAAACAGGCGCCCTCGGCTTCCCAGGGGAGGAGAGCGCTCTACCGTCCCCCTGCTCTGTCTCTCCTTGGTCTTTGTGTTAGAAAAAAATTTATTACAGCACAAGTACGGGAAGAAGCCCAGGAGACTCTACTTCTAAGAAAGGTTTGTGAAGAGGTAAAAAAAAAAACAAAAAAAACAAAAAAAAAAACAAAAAATTGTATTTAGAGCATGTGACTTTCCAAAGCCTTTGTAATTTTATTGTTTTCTTCTTTGATCCAGCTATGAAGATTGACATAGATTTACGAGCACAGGTGCTCGCTAAGTGAGGCTGCTTCTAATGGATAAGAAAGAATTTTAATAAATATGAAAGTTCTATTTATAGTGTTAATACTTTATCACTTCAAGTATGTCTTCTGTGCAATCCCAGAAAACCCCCTTTTTAGGGTCTTTGTTCTTAGTTACTCTCTCCTTTGTCTGTTTCTATCTATTCATTCTTTTATCCCATCAGCTATTCATTCAACAAATATTTATGAAGCATGTACCATGTGCCTGGGCTATTCCAGGGAGCAGGGATGTCCTGGGGACTGATGATGACAAAGTCTTTAGCCCTGTGAAGCTTCTCTTCCAGTAGCGGAGGACAGGCACTAATCACTAACAATGAACAACGTTGGTCAGCGCTGTGTTAGCAAGGACCATGTATGTCTTTTTTGCTCACAGTTGTATCCCAGTGCCTGGCAAATGGTAGCGGCTCAAAAATTTGTGAAATGAATAAATCAATGAGTGGGTGGTGAGGCAGTGTTGGAACTGAGTGTAGAATACTTTCAGTACATTTCCCAACGAAGATATGGGGAGAAAGGATTTTAGCTGGAGCAGTGTCAGGTTTTATATTTGTTTTAAATTTAATGGATAAGAGATTCCTGAGGATGGTTATAGTCACAGGGGAACAAAACAAAACAAAACCCTAGGGAGGACTGGTGAAAAATGCTGGACGAGGAGGGAATGAGGTCCTAGAGGAGGGGATGGGGAGGATGAGCAGGGTCTGGGGGAGAGGATGAAAAGGAGGAGGGGAAGAAACATGTGAGACAGTCTCCCAAGTGCCAAGGTGTGTGCTAGGCTCTTAGGCATATTTTCTCATGTAACCATCACAATACCCATTTGGGATAGATATTATAATTCTCTATTTACATGTGAGGTGACTGAGGGTCAGAGAGGTGAAATCCCTGAGGTTCCAAAGAGAGGAAGTGGTACCATGGGTTTGTGTCCAGAACCTGCAGTTTTCCTGTGAGGCCATGCTGTAGGTAGGTTGGCGTTTGGAGTTCTGGCAAGGAGTTAGCATAGGGGAGGAGTCAGGTGGTAGGCTTTTGAGGTTATTTTCCTGTTTAACCGCAAACCAACAGTTTTGGAGACTGAGATAACTGGACTGCTTTACACAGCACTGTTGAAACTGGGGTAGACATTTATAAGTTGTCACCTTTGTGAGTATGGAGGGCAGCTTCCTTGTTTTGAAGAGAAAGTGGTAATAGTTTTGTGTATATTGTCAAAGTATTGAAGTAATTTTTGGAATCTTTATTTTTCCTTTTGTATCAGGAAGTGGATTATTTGTGCTTAATGAAAAGTCTGGAGAGGTGATACGTCTAGGACTTAAGGGTTCTGACCTTGCAGGTGAAGAGCCTTGATTTAGATCACGATTCCAGTGCTTCCTGGCAATGGGTTAAATCTCTGTCAGCCTCACTTTCCTCATGTGTAAAATGACAGTGACAATCATATCTTCCTCAGGAGAGGTTGGGAGGATTAACTGGGACAATGCATATCTAAACTAATACACTGTTATCTGCATTTTAGTATCATCCTATCATTTCCCTGTAAACATGTCTTCCTCATCCTGGGCTGCTGTAACAGAATACCACAGACTAAGGACTTTACACAGAGGAATTTGTTTCTCACAGTTCTGGAGGCTGGGGAGCCCAACATCAAGATGCTAGCTGAGTCAGTTCCCCAGTGAGGGCTGTGTGCCTGGCTTGCAGACAGCCACCTTCTCACTGTGTCTTTACATGGTAGAGAGAGAGAGCATGTGCACGAGAACAATCTTTCTGGTGTTTCTTTTTATAAGGACACTAATCCCATCATGAGGGACCCATGCTCATCGTTCATCTAAATCTAATTACTTCCTAATGGTCCCACCACCAAATACGGTCACAATAGGGGTTAGGGCATCAACATATGAATTTGGGGGGACACAATTCAATGCAGAGAAAAGCATGAATGCATTATGAGAAATGGTGGAGCTAAGATTTTGAGATACAGTTTTGGAATGAAGAAATGACGTTGTATAAGTTTTTTGTTGTTGCTGTGGTGGTTTCATTTATTTGTGAGCGCTGTTTCTGAGTAAAACCCGAGGGTGAAATTATATTGAGCTTATTATTCTGAGGCTGACACAAATCTGACTAATACTTTATCTGGTAAATAAAATATAGGTTACAGATGTCACCATCTCATTTTATTTACTTAGTTGCCTAATTTTATTTTCTTTGTGGTGATTGGCTTGAGAGTAGAATTTATTGTATTGGAAATTCTGGACTGTGGGTATACACAGCTCTGGATAAAAAGAAGTTCATTTACTACTATCTTCTCCCTGAATTGCTACTTGTAAAATGAGAAATGCTTTATATTTAAATACTCTTTCGCCACCCGAACAATATGTGAAATTAACGCACACAACTTTCCCCCTGAACATTAGAAAGCTCAGGGATTTTTATAGGAAGTCTTATTTTTATTTTTCTTATTCCTGATACATGTATGAGTGTGTGTTTCATATTTTGATTACAATCACACAATAAGCATTAAGACATTTCTTGGCTCAGTGAACTCATGGGTATTTACTTTCTTCTCTCCAGTAGCCTATACTGCAGGGTCTTTCATGTTCCCTAATTAATTTAACAATATTTATTGAGTGTCTGTTACATGTCAGGCATCATTCCAGGTTTTTAGGGGGTTGTGGTGGTCAATGAAACAAAATCCTGCCCTTGTGGAACTTAGCTGGTTGATGACCATGATGGTTTCCTTAAAATTGGCTTATTTTCTACCTGTTGTGGATGAAACATTGGTTAGATTTCCACTCAGTGAATCTTAAACTCTTTATTTTAATTACCTTGCACAAAAGCATGTAAATCAAGTTACTGAGACAGGATTGGATTCAGTTTCACATTTGGCACTAAAGTGAAATTATGAAGTATATAAAATTAGGGGATATATGAAGGCATATAAATATTTCGACTGGTACTGTTGGAATGAGTAACTATCTTGGTCTGTTCAAGCTGCTATAACAAAATACCATAAAGTGGGTGGCTTATAAACAACAGGAATTTATTTCTTACAGTTCTGGAGGCTGGAAGTCCAAAATCAACGTGTTGGCAGATTTGATGTCTGGAGTGGGCCCACTTCCTGGTTCATAGGTGGCCATCTTCTCGCTGTGTCCTCACATGGCAGGAAGGGGACATTCTCATCTCTTTAGCTCTCTCTAAGGGCACTAATCCCATTCATTAGAGATCCACTCTCATAACCTAACTACCTCGGAAAGTCCCCACCTCCAAATGCCATCACATTGGGGATTTAGGCTTCAACAGGTCAATTTTTTTTTTGGTGGGGGGACACAATCAGTCCATTCAGGGCAGTAACCAGCCTTTTAATGATCATTTTAATATTTTACTTTTATAGACCTTGTGCTTTGTTCTTTTCCCCCAAAGTAGAAAACACGGTGTAAATTATCCTCAAATTATTTAATCTCCTTCGGTGAAGTGTTAGTTTTATTCCATATATATGATGCTCTGAGAGGCTGTATGCATTTCAGATCACTATTAGCAGCATTATACTGGTTTGAGAGAAACTTGGTGGCTAGGGCAGTAAGATTTGTAAGTGACAGAAAAAAAATCTGTGACTACATCATGTATTGTTAATAAATAGTAACATTTTCTCCTGCGAGAATGTTGTTCACCTGTTATTCCTCCTTTCTGCATTTTAAACACCTTTCCTTGTTGACTGCATTCAGATGAGAAGTTCTTGGCTTTATTCAGCTGCTCCCTGTCAAAAACGAAATAATGGAATGAACAAGGTGTGAAGTTAAATAATGAGTGTATACAACATATTGCCACCAGTTGAAGTGATGTGTGTGGAGTCATGTTTGCTTAATCTCTTTACTTTAAAGTGTCTCGATAGAAGTTTAAGTCTAATTAATAAGTAAATGTTCTTAATTCAGAGCACAAGAAATGACATGAAAAGGGATCTAATTGCAGATTTTTAAAAAAGATTTTTTCCCTCACAACTTCTTAATGTGTCACTACTGGTTTCTTCCTACTTCCTACTGCCATTCCTTTTCATATGAAATTTCTTTGTTTAAAGATGTGTTAGGACTTATTTTGCTATGAAAGTTAGTTTTTATTTTCTTGGGAGAGAAAAATATTCTAGTCTTTAGGTTGTAGACCTTCTGATGGCTACATCAAGACGATTATCAGTTAATTTGGTGAAGCAGGAAGTTGGTGATGTGCACTAAGGGAGTAGTAACGTTGCTGCAGCATTTGTTCCTGGTACAAACCAAACCAACTAATAAATCTATTATATCATTTTTCATTTGTATATCTGAACTCTGTAATTAACTCCATACACATGTAGGATTTTATGTCTTCTTAATGAGTAAACCCCTGTATCATTATGGAATGCCCCTTTTAATCAACAGTAATTATTCCTTGTTCAGACATCCAAGCAGTCTGTTTTAATATAGTCATACCAGCTTTTTTAAATTAATATTTGCATGGTATATTTTCTCCATCCTTTTTATGAATGTTTTTATATTTAAAGTCAGTTTCCTTCAAAAAGTATATAATCAGGTTTTGCTTTTCTTCCTATAGTTGAATAATCTTTGCCTTTATTTGAAGCGTTTATTCCATTAATGTAATTATAGATATGTTTGTATTTAAATCTGCAATTTCTATCTAGTTTGAGTTCTTTTCTGTGTCTCATTTGTTCTTGGTTCCTTTGTCTCTCTTTTATCATCATCTTTTTGAGTGCTTTGATGATTCTGTTTTATGTGTCCTATTAGTTTATTAATTATGCATCTTTAATTACTTTGGGTTGTTCTATGGTTTTCAATACACATCTTTAATTTATGACAGTGCACTTTCAAGTAATATTATAGTACTTCCTATATTGTGCAAGAATTTTACCATAGTATACTTTCATTTCCTCTCTCTTGTCCTTCAAGCTACTGTATTTTCCTTCAACCTATTTTACGAAACGTACAATGCCTTTTAAGTATTTTTACTTCAGAAATTGTCTTTTAAAGAGATTAAAATTAAGAAAAATGTCTGTCATATTTACCCATATTTTTCCTTTTCCTATGATTTTTATTTCTTTATTTCTATCTGATAACAGATTTCTTCTGCCTGAAGAACTTCCTTTAACATATCTTGATGTACAAGTCTGCTGGTGATTAATTCTCTCAGCTTTTGTTTGTCTGGACAAATCTTCATTTCACCCTCATTTTTGAAAGGTATTTTCACTGGATACGGAATTCTGACGACCAATTTTTTTCTTCCACTTCTTTAAAGTTGTGACTCCATTGTCTTCTGCTTGCCTAATTTCTGACGAGAAATCTGTTTTGCTTTCTATCTCTGTGCCTCTGTAAGAATGTTTCTTTTTCTCTGGCTACTGTCAAGATTTTTCCTTTATCTCTGGATGTCAGCAGTTGTGCCAAGTGGGGTTTTCTTAGTATTTATACTATTTGCGCTCTCTGAACTTTTTGTATCTGTGGTTTGTTGTCTTTTGCTAATTTGAAAATTATTCTTCAAATACTTTTTCTGTCCTGTTCTCTTTTATCCTTCTGGTACTGCAAGTACATGTATATTAGACTATTAGATATTGTCCTACGTCTCTTGGATGATCTGATCTTTATTTTCCTCACTCTCTTTTTTGCCTTTGTGGTTAAGTATGGATAATATCTATTGGCTTATTTCCAAATTCACTGATTCTTTGCTGTGCTGTGTCTACTATGTTGAAGAACCAGTGGAAAGAATTCTCCATCATACATACATATATATGCATTTATATATTATAGAATATGTACTTGATTCTTTTTTATAGTTTCCATCTCTGTGCTGGAATTTCCCATTTGTTAATGCATGTTGTCCAGTTTTCTCATTAAATTCTTTAACACATTAGTCATAATTATTTCAATGTACCTGTCTATCTGATAGTTCTAACATCTGAGTCATTTCTGGGTCTGGTTTTGTTGACTGCTTTATTACTTAATAATGTATCTTTTGTTATTTTCCTTTTTTGTGTGTCATAATTTTTCATTGAATACTGGATTTTTTTAAAGAGAAGCAGAAGAGATGGAGGTAAATACTATTTACACCTGAAATTGGTGCACTGCTTCTTCTGTCAGGCCCTGAGTAGTTATAAGTTGTGAACTGGATTTGTTGTTGCTATAGTTACCTTCAGTGCACCTGTCTTCAAATTCCTCTGAATGGAGGGCTGCTGACACTTTGTGCTTATCATGAGGCCTGCATTACAGTAGGGCTTTTTTTAGGGTTCCTGTTCTACGCTCAGCTATCAGCCGGTCCTGCATATGTGACCTGCAAATGGATATTTCCCCATGTTCTTGTTCTTCTCAAGCTGCAGGTTGCTGCTGTTTGCTATTTGGGAAAGGGTCGTGGTGAAGGCTGGTGGGCTTCCTTGGTTCTCTTGATCTAGCCTCAGTTTTAGGAGGGCCTCATTCACCTACATTTTGGGGGTGGAGCTTTCTTAGTGTTTCAGATCTCTGTCCTCACTACAACGCACCCCTCCCCCTTTTCTTCCCCTCCCCCTTTTCTTCCCCTCCCCCATCATATCACAGCCAGGTTTTGCCTTATATGTATCTGGGAGGGGTTTTGAAGAATGAGTGGGGACGTGGGATCTGTCCTCTCCAGTGATAGTAGGCCTCTGCTTTGTATCGCCTTTAGTGGCCTGGGCTTAGGCAGCTGTCCCATTCCTCCCTGCGCTGCAGATCGCCTTTGGTTCCCCTGCAGTGTACCTTTGTCTAAGAGCAGGGGCAAAAAGCTGTCCTACCGTACTCCCGATATCTTCTGGATTCTGCTTCACATGAGATGGGGTTTAGTGCCTGTGGCCCACTGAGGGGGGTTATGCCAGGTACCATCTCTTTCTTATCTTGTGAGCACCCAATAGAGGCCCCTGGATAAAAGCTGGTGAATGAGCACATACTCACCTTAAATCGGGGCCTTCCAGACATCTAAACTGACAGGCTAGTTTCTGCTCACCATTTAAGAATTTGTTAAAATTTCGCCAACTTTTTTTTTTTACTTTTATAATTGGTGAGCTCTTATACTATGTCAAAAATGGAACTTTGTGCCATTTCTTCTCAGAGGAGCTTGTTAGCATTTAGATTTCTGTGTAACCCACTTTAAAATAATTTAGACTTAAAAAACTTCATGACGTATCCTATGATTTGAATTGAATAATTCAGATACCTCTATGACATTTTTCAATCTTTATCCAATTGCATAAAAAGATTTTATATTGTTTACAAAATATTTTTATTTTTTAAAATAACTAACTATCCTTAGATTTTGTCAATACAGAGGACCCTGTATTCTTAGTAAAGACATTCTTAGTTCATGGTAAGGCATTGGAGAGGTAGTTGGGTGATAATGATGACCAGGCAAATGTCCTTAGGCAGGGAAGGACATACGTACTGGGGACATGCCCAGATAACCTCATTTTATCAGGAGAGAAACAGAAATAATGGGCGCCATTGGGAAATTTATCAAAGAAACTTTATTAAAGTGATATTGCTAGCTTTCTGAATTATGAGCCACCTTCCTTTGGGGACTGTCATTAGGGAAGAAGGTTTTGTTCTAGAATTCTGCCTCTTGTTCTTTGGGTTGGTTTATTTACCTAAGCTAGACTCTCAAATTCCTTTATATCAAAATGCACTATATATATTAAATATATTATAAATATTATAATATATTATATTATATCATATTATATATATATCTTCTAACCGAGTCCTCAGAATATGGAATATAACAAGAACTACATTAATGTGTTCATTTGAGAGCTTATTGGAAACTTTGTTGGTACTTAAACTGACAACACTAAAATGGTTCATTTCGATAAAATGCTTCTTGGCTTCATTCAGAAATTAGCACTAAAAGCTTCTTCCAAATAAATCATGTGCTAAGGAGGCAAAATTTCTTTAATTTATAGGTAGCATTTGGTAGAGCTTCTAGTTACTTTTGTCTTGGTTCATTTTGCTTAATGTTAATTGGGTACTGGTGCTTGGCAATTTTTTTTAAAAATTTATTATTTTAATTTATTGGGGTGGCAATTGTTAATAAAATTACATAGATTTCAGGTGTACAATTCTGTATCGCATCATCTATAAATTACATTGTGTGTTCACCACCCAGAGTCAGTTCTCCTTCCATCACCATATATTTGATCCCCCTTACCCTCATCTCCCACCCCCCAACCCCCTTACCCTCTGGTAACCACTAAACTATTGTCTGTATCTATGAGTTTTTTTTTTTTTTTTTTGTTACTTAGACGTTTATCATTTATATCCCTCACACTGTGGACCCCCCGCCCCCCATCCACTATCTCTCTGACATCGCACCGAGCCATCCCATTTCCACTGTCTCCACTCCCAATGCTGTACTCTGCCTATTGTAAATGTATACATACCTATATATACATATATATATATATATATATATATATATATATATAATATTATAGTTGGCATTCATTATTGTTCAGCTTCAGGTGTACAGTGCAGTGATCAGGCATCTACATCTTCCCTGAGATGGTCACCCAAATGGGACACATGTCTATCGGATACCCTACAAAATCTTTACAACATTATCGATTACGTGGTGCTTGGCAATTTTTGATCAGCATGTCAGTTTCTGTCAGTGGAAGATAAATTCTTTTCTTTTTCAGTGAAACTAATCAAATTTATGCATCTACTTTCTCATAAATGCCCAGGATCATATGTGGAAAGAGATGCTATCAGAATATAGGCATTTCCTGGTCAATAGATAATTAAGTCACTGTCACTTCTTTGTAGAATATCCCAGGTCTCAAGCTTTTCCATCAGACAGTCACCGTATGGAATTCTCTATCTTTGGTTTAGAGATGTGATTTCAAGATCATCAAAATATCTCTCCATTTTTTTTGGAAAATACAAATTAGCTCTTTTCTTTCTCTCCCTGTCTTTCTACACACACCCCTCCTTCCTTTTAATGTAGCCTGCTGAAAGGTTATGATCATAATAAAAAAATTCTCAGTTTATATTGTAAAAATTTAGATGATATAGCTATAGATCTTTCATGAGGACATAATTTTAGATTAGGCAGCAAATCCTTGTGATCCCAAATTACTGGGTTAAAAAAATCTAACGTGTGTGTGTGTGTTTTTCCCTGACAATTATATGTCACATGTTTTGAACACCAAGTGGTACTATGTTTTGTAGAAGGCTTGTGACAGAATGCTGGAAATGAACATTTGAAACATTAGTAATAATAAAAAAAGAAACCATGAAGAGTTTAGAAGATTATTTTTTTTCAGCAGGAAAAACTTGGGGTTGTAGATATAAAAACAACTAAGAACGTAACAAATATTTAAAAATCTAGTAACAAGCATCGTGATCCATGATCATGATTATCAGCCCAATAACCATTATAGGGACCACTGTCGTTACCCTCAACTGCGTATTTACTAAAGGGTAGGAACTATGCTAATTGTTTTACATGTGTTAAAAAAATTACTATTACAAAAGAATATGTAGTGTGCAGTATATCGAGTGGTTAAGAGCATGGATTCAAGAATGCCTGCGTACTTATTCTGCTCCACTGTTTGTCAGGTCCATGATCTTGGGTGAATTTCTTCAACTCTTTGTGCTTCAGGTTCCTCATATGCACAATGACAAAACTACTAGTACCCATAGGTTGTTATGAGGAATAAATGAGACAATACATGAAAAGACTTAAAACAATCCAACACACAGAGGCAGCTAATAAGTAGCGGTGCTAGGATTTCCTGATGTTTATGTTATGCTAAATCAACATTGAGGAAATATTGTTGAGAACCATCGTTTTGCTACAATACTCCCTCATTCTCTATCAGGTTCATTAAGGAAAATGTCTGGATTTGACAAGTGAATGATATGTCATTTGGTCTCTTTTTGTGAGCTTATAACATTTGAAAGGAAACAAAAACAGAGTGTAAAGAAATAGCAAATAAAAAGTATTCTGGGATAATGTTGTACAGTCATCAGTGTGTTTAGAAGGCTCATAGAATGCCTGGGTCAACACTCATTCCTAACAGAAGGGTGTATGTATTTAATTGATGAATGCCATCCTCATTATAAATGGATTGAGAAGAACTGCTTATGCTTATTCTTTATTTTTCTGTGACTAACAGTTAAAAAAATAACCTTTGGACATTTTTAGAACATGAAAATAAAATAGCATTAGTTAAATAAACAAATCATTAGGTTGAAATGCAAGAAATAAAGACATAGTTTACAAATTTTTAGATAGGTAAACTTTATTTTCACATAAGAAGCTATGTTTTTGTATGTAGACTTTACAATTATTAATATTGTTTGCATTATGAAATTCATGGTCATCATTATTTATATATAAACTAGAAAATGCATATCAATCTGAAATAATTTTAAGCAGCAGTCTGTTTGAGGAGACTAACATTATAGATTTGCCTTTAAAGATTTAACCTCCAATTATTGATGAAGTATCTAAAGAGAACATAAATTTGGATTTCTTTTTTTTTTTTTACGTCAGACGGGTTATGTGCCGATGTCGTAACAAGGTTTGTGGGAGGCACATCCCAAGCAAAAGCATGAACACTCAATCATCACACTTATGAACTACAAAAGGATCATAAATCTGGATTTCTAATAGATGGAGAGGCAACTAATTTATCACAATTTGAAAAGGAAATAAAACAACTCAAATAACCATCCAGATTGGGTGGGTGAAAAGATAATGCTTGTGTTGAAGTTAAGGGCTGGCATCCCTCTGAACCTCGTGAATAATCAATGAATTTTAATTATTGATTGATAGAGCTTTATGTAACTCATGATTGTCCTTTTCATAGATTTTTCTCTTATACTTTTCATTTAGCTGTAAGTAATTTTCATTTGTGACCAACTGGAAGGAATTATGATATATACTTCAAATATAAGAAACATATTAATGGTTAAAATGGTTGCTTATGTAATTTGATAACTGTAATCTTGATTTTTATGAAAAGAAAATGCGAGATTGTCTTTTACATCTCCAATGATTCTTCATCAAATCACCTAATTTACAGGTGGAGAGTCTTGCTGGTCCTTCTTTAAGATGTTATCATGGTTGAAGACTAAAAACAGAACGTCTTAAAGACCTGAACTCTTGTCATTGCTACTTCTGAAAAATCTGCAGGATATAAAGCCACTGTTTGATTTTGCTCTTCTGAAAGCTCATGTCACAGCATTGATGTTTCCCTGGTTGTGCTTGAGTCAAAGGTATAAGAAAGTATGTTGGGTAGGAGAGGAGAAATGGCTTGTCTGGTAGGAAACTGGGGCTGTAGTGTGAGTCTCACTTCTTATATGACTTTTGGCCAGTTATTTCACCTCTCCAGGTCTCTATGTTCTCGTCTTCAAAATGGTGGCAGTTGGAGGAGGTTAAAGATTTTTTTTTTTTTTTTTTTTTTTTTAATAACTTCTAAGGTCCTATCTCTTAACATCTTACAAAACTGTACTGCCATTTTTCTTCTTTTTAAAATTGCTATTCCTTCAATGGTGGATGCAAAATTGGACGTTCTGTTTCATGTTTGGGGCTAGGAGGGAATCCTTGTTCTGACCTAATACATTAAAAGGTTCATTTAGATAACAGACATATATTCATCATTTATTGTATATAAGTGTCTTAGGGATAATGTGGTTGGTAGAAACAGTAACACTTTCAAAATTGATTAAGCAAAAATGGAGACTTTATTGGAAGCATATGAGAATCTCACAAAGTCCAAGATTGCATATGTGATCCAGGTTTCTGGTCACAAGAAATGGTAAGTCAAACTGATTTATTTTTCACCTCTTCAGGAATTTGTGGGTTCCCTTCTGTTTTTTTGTCTATGTTGTCTTCCTTTTCCCCCTCTCTTCAAAGACTGGCTTTCCCTAGGTTACTGAGTGCAGAGTTGCCTCCATCTCAGCTTGTCATGGTCTCTACTTGTCTTGAAAAAAGATGAACTAGAATTATTGTGTCCTGATTCCAGGTTCTCATAAAAGAGACTGATTGACCCAGCCTGAGTTAGATGTCTGCTTACACTCTAGTGGGAAAGTCATATAAATAAAAAGTACAATGATAGATGTATGTACAAGGTGCTACAGGACCACAGGATGGAACATCTTACCTAACTTGGGACGTTTAGCTGGAGCTAACTCCTAATAGACAATGATCTGAGGAAAGGCAGGAAAGTCTTCTAGGCAGAAAGTGAAGCAAGAGTGATATTAGAGGTATGCAGCTGCAAGTGTGTGTGTGTGTGTGAGTGAGAGAGAGAGGGAGGTAGGCAGGAGCCCTGTCATGGAGGGAGCTGAGGGAGACACCAAGGGTACTCTTGTCTCTGGCAACAAATATGGTGGCATGGCCATCTTTGATTTAGATTCCTGTGTGGCATAAAATGATGAAAAGCCATAAGGAACATATTATTTAAATGTGAAGGTTAAAAATATTCAAGCCACTTGATGTTGTTATTTTTTAACAATTAACTAGCAATGACAATTAATTGTTGAGAATGACAAAGCAGTAGTTCTGATTTTTGCCATAATTGAATCCTGCATATCTGTGAAAGCTCGACATTGATTATCTCTTAAATAAAATTTTCTTTGTGCCTTTACGTAGCTTGAAAGAATTTTAATATTTAAAAAATGGTATTAGGAGCTTTTGGGATGTGATCTTATCCCACAGGATGGAGAAACTTTGCCATTTATTCATGCCTCTTAATTGATTTGACCTTCTAAAAAATTAGATTTTTCTCTAAAGAACATAAAGCCTAATGGGAACTTTCTTATTATTTATCCAATGTGCTAAGTTTATAATTTAATTTCTAGCTTCTAATTAATTTCATAATTTCTGAACACTTACAGTTCAATATAGTTGGGTAAACTGAGAGCTATCTACTACTGGCCAGTGAGATTCGAGACCTTGGTTGGAAGATGAGAAATATGTTCCCACAAAATTGATAATTGGAATTAAAATGAATACACTGAGAGTAATGTCTTTTTTTGCTGTTATTACAAACACATTAATCATTTATAGCCTCATTTTCAAAGTTTGTTCTGTCCAATTTTGTTAATGTTATTATCATAATAAAATGACAGCTAGTTTATGTTGATAAAGGTACATCTGAATTCCCTTGACGAATTAGCTAAAAGAACAGAGAATGTATTTTATTAGGGATCTGCTAGTGAGAATTAGGCCATTTATTAAATAAACACTTTCATCTGGATTATTCTTGTATACCTTGTTGATATGTAAAGTTCAACTAATTATGTTGTTTGGCTTGGAATTTCACTCGGGCTTGTTGCATTCAGGCAGCTGGTGAATTTTCTACTAGAGCAGGTGATCGCTTATTTACTTGGCAAAGAAAACAAATAAATGTAAGATAAATACATTTTTCTGGCTTGATGATTAGGAAGCTTTGTAACTTAATGTTGACTGTGTTTTCTTAAGTGATGTAGTGATTCAGCTCAGTATCAGACTGCACTATTGTCAAGAATTCACTTTGATCAAGATCATATGACAATGTAGTATCAAGGCTCTCAGAAACAGGGCTTGACTATAAGAAACAGTTTAGTTTTCACAGCAGGAAAATTGCACAATGAAGGGCTGTACTGGTTTACTTTTTTTTTTTCAGCTGAAAAATGATTCTAGAATGTCCTTTCTTTATCTTTAACAATGATGGAGTAACATAGCCTAGTGCTTAGGTACATAGCTAGCCTCTGGAGTCAGAAGTTCTGGGTTCTAGTCTCAGCTTTACTGACTAGTAATAGTATGAATTTAGGTTATTTCCTCACTCCAAAAATGGGAATAATGGTAATACAACCTCATGAAGTAGTCGTAAGATTTAAACAGGATTAAGTATAGAAATAGTTTAGCGTAAGATCTACCACAACTTAAAAGCATTCAGTAGACATTCATCAATGTTGTTATTATTATATTATAATCCTCATGGAGATGACCAGTTTTTCTGAAATTGGGAATGGGAGGTTAGAGTAGATCGGAGACTTTTCCTGTCTAATGCATCTCTGAAGCTATTTTTCTATTTCTTGGGAGTTTTAGATTAATTTTTTATTACCTCTCTGCCACTGGGAAAGAAAAGGGAAATACGGAGTGCCTATTACAAACCAGGAAATCAATACATTTAGCTGCCCCCGTACCCCTGTGAAGTAGTTTTCGCCCCACTTATACATAGGAAAGGCAAGGCTCAAAGAGGTTATATTGTTTGCACAGTGTTGCATAACTAGAAAGTGATGATCGAGCATTTGAACCCAAGTCTGCCTGATTCCACTCTGTGAGCTGCCCCAAGTTCTACAGGTTGAGCCCCCACAGTGTCTTCTTAGACAGCTGGAAACATTCATAGACTTGGAGGGCATTGTTCTAATCAGTTTCCTTTTCATCTTGTGGGTCCCAAATGGCTTTACACATGTTGGGCACTGATAATTTACTCTATGCTTATCTATATCATCATCATGCTGGAGATAAGTGGGATTTCACTGTGTAGGGCATTGGGCTCTGCAGTTTTCAGAAAGACCTTATTCACCTTGAAGTAAAATATGGTCTGTGTCACACTCCATCTCTAAGCAGCTCTTTAATATATTTTTGAAGGGGTTTAAAGTGACAGCCAGTTTGCGGATAGAATGAAAACCTAGGCCCTGATTATTATAACTGATGGGTTTTTTGGTTGCATTGTTCTGTTCCTCAGTGAAATAACTTTATGTGTAACATTTCTGGGGAATGGAGATATATTATATATATATACACGGCAAGGTCATAATTACTTTTATGGGCTTTTGGCCAGAAGTTTTCAAAGTGAATGCGTGTCTGTGCAGGCGTTCACTGAAGGCCTTCTAAAGCAATGTTTCACTGTAATTGGTCACGGTCATGCACTAGCAACTCATTAGTTTCTTGGAACAAAAAGGGGTCTAATATGTCTCCTGTTTGAAATGAAATTTCCTGTAATTTTAATTTTTATGTTTATACATTTCAATTCCTTATCTAGACCATACTATTTCTTATTCAAGTATATTTTCTAGTAATTCCTTCATAGGCTGTTTTTCCTGTTTTGCTTTTTTTTCTGGAAAGTTTAAAAAAATTAGAAAAAAGTATATAGAAAAAAGTAACACAAGCACCTGTATTCTTACTGCCCCAGAAAGAAAATTTTGAACGTTTGGAATTCTTCCAGACCCTCCAGGAAATGAAACTTTGTAGTTATATCTGATATCTCCCTTAACTACATTGAAAAAAATTCTATTCTTTTTTGTCTTCTCATGGGCAACAACTGTGGTGAGTTTGGTGTACAGACTTCCAGTCACAGGCAGCTTCTCTGAGACCTTGCCTATCTTTTCTAAATTATCCAAGAAACTACGGCAACCTTTGGTGAATCAGACCATACAATCAGTTCGCTCGTAGACGAGGGATTGGAAGTGAAACAAAATACACTTCAGGATTCCTCAGGTTTTACCCTTTCTTGGTCTCCTAAATATTTAAGGTATTATGTGACCAAGTTTCTTTGGATCTCAGATTAGCCAAAGAGATCTATGCTGGTGCAGCCCTGAACTTTTAATAATTGGCTCAGAGTAGGACACTGAGGTTGACAGGTGACACTGAGGTTATAAGAGTCTCAGAAGTCTTAAGCTTGTCCCTAAACTTCTAACCCTTCTCAGCATCTTCATGCAAAGAAGAAATTCCTAGATATTATTTTGTCAGGGCCCCCAGCATCTGATCCCTAGATGGCCTTCGCTCATCCCTGGGCCACCGTGCCACTAGGAATTGCAAGTGAGAAGAATTGCCCAGTGGCCCCAGGCCCTTGGGTTTGAATAGAATGGCAGGACCCATTCATGTCATGCATTTCATTCCCTTTTACCTTCATTGCTACCAGGAGCCCAAACCTCCCAAGTTATGTGTCAACACTCATATTCTCATTCTGATTCTGAATGTTCCCTAATCTGACCTCTTCACACCTTCCCAAATGCTTCCAATGTGCACCCAAGAACTCTTTAGCTCCTCTGTATCTGCATTCTCTTCCCGTACTTTGACTGAGTGAAATCGAAATTTCCCCTGAGGACACTGCAGTCCTCTTGAGTTGAAGCCATCTTTTATTCTCTCCAGTAACACACTTCAGAGAGTATATAAGGACCAGGCATCCCATACTTGCATCTCATTGCCTATCCTCCGTCATCCTTCAAAAAAGGGAAGCACCCCACAATAGCTGTTTCTGTTGCTGTTGTTGGGTGCCCACTCATCTAGTCATGTGGCAAAGGGTTAAGAACGTGCGCTGCGGAGTCAGACTGCCTGGGTTTGACTTCCAGTATTACTACTTGGTAGCTGCATGACTTTGGCCATGCCCTGTAATTTCTGTGCTTCAGTGTCCTCATCTGTAAAACAAAGATTGTTAGGAAGAGAAATGATAATAAATGAAAGGTTCTTAAAGTGATGTCTGACACAGTACATGCTTAATAAATGTGAGATATTATTTTTTAAAGTAATTATCATTTCCTTATGCTTAGCTCCATCAACAACTGTAGTGTAGCTAAAATCTCTTTGTCAAGCAAACTAATGTCTCACTGTTGCCTCGTTCCTTTCCAGCTCACTTCCTCTGCTGCTTCTCTAGCATTTCTTCCATCCCACCAAGGTCTCCAAGCTTCAGATCCTACTTTCTTTCATTCTTAGTTACCCTCCATGTCATCGTTATCTTTCTTACGCATGTTAAAGTTTATGGTCCATCTTCATAATGCCTGTCATGCAACACTAAGTCCCCTCTTTCTCTCTCCCTTCTTCATAGTCACTTGGAAAAACCACAACTCAACCCGAATTTTCTACCTATTCTGCTAGAATCCAAGGAGTGAAATATTCATGGAGAAGAAAAACATAACTTACAGATTTATAAATTTCAAATGGAGTCTCAGTGCTACTCCTCAATCCTACTGAGCTTTCTAGTCTGTACTCTTTCCCATACTTCAAAATGACTGTTTCACATCTTCTGTCTCTTCAAACCTATATGCTCTTCCTCTACTGCCTCAGTTTTCCTGGCTGTCTTCCTAATACGTTGGCTTTTCTCCCATGGTCTCCTTTGCTTGTTCCATTATCCATAGCTGTAATAATTTTGCTATTAACAAATCACCTCAAAATTTACTAGCATAAAACAAGTATATTTTAAAATTATGTTTCTCAATTTCTGTGGGTCAGGAATTGGGGAGTGGCTTGGGGTCTCATAGGGTTACAGTCAGAAGCAGCTGACTCTGCAGTCATCTGAAGGCTTACCTTGGACGGGCTTACTCATGTGGCTTCTTTGTGGTGCTGCCTGACTGTCTCCACAGCGTGGCTGCTGGCTTTCCTTTGAGTGAGCAGACCAAGAGAGCTGGGCAGAGGCTGCAATTCCTTTTATGACCAAGCCTTGAAAGCAGTACACCATTACTTCTACAGTATTCTACTGGTGACACCTGCTAGCCCTGATTCACTGTGGGGGGGTGGTAGGGTTACTACTCAAGGGCATGGATACCAGGAGACGGGGGTCATGAGGGGCTGGTTACCACGGCACATCAGCCTGACCGCTAATGTGGGCGTTCCCCAGGTCTCCGAAGAGAGGTTTCTTTGCTTCTGTATCTATACTCTTTCCCTTACTATTCTCATCTACTCTAATGGTTTTATATATCATATAGAAGCTGGGAACACTCAAGTTTATCTCTACCCCTAAACACGAGATCCATACATTCAAATGCCCGCTTGACATTTTCAGTTAGATGTCTAATAGGTGTCTCAAACTTTTTTCTCGAGTATTTTCCAAGCTTCCTCATCTCAGTAAATGGCATCAGCATCTCTGTCCAGTCACTCAAATCAGAAATCTGAGAGTAACCGTGAATTTTCCCTTTTCCTGATGAAATTCTTCACAATACCTTCACACCATATCCCCGATTTATTTACTTTGCTCCACCTCTGTTGCCACTCTCCTAATCCAAGCTATCGTTATTTCTCGTCTCACCTAAATCAAAAGCGCCTCATTGGCCTTTCCATTTCTGTAATCCATTATTCACTCATCAATCAGCATGATCTTTAAGATGAATGTTATGTCTTAACCACACTTAAATTCCTCTACCCGTTTCCAATTCCACTTAGGATGAAATCCTTCTTCCTCACTCTGCCTCAAAGGCCGTCTGTGAATGCCATCGCACACCTTTCCAACCCCATTTGCTACCACTTCTTCTCGCTTATAACATGCCATCCATACTTGCTTGCCTTCTGATCTTGGAACACGCCACGCACATCCCAATGCAGGGCCTTGGGTGCAGGTTTTCGCTTTGAAATGCTCTTCCCCTGGATTTTCGTTGGGTCGGTTCTTTCTTGTCATTCAGTCTCAGCTTAGCGTCAAGCCACCTCAGCGAGGCCAGTTCCGATCATCCTATATACAGCAGCTCCAGGTCATTGCCTGGCTCATCACCCTGTTTTATATTCTGCACAACACTTAACACCACCTGCTATTTCTTGCTTCTTTATTTCTTTGGTGTTTGTACTCCTCAGTAGAATGTAAGCTCCATAAATGTAGGGGACTCAAGTTTCCTGCTCACTACTGTATTCCCAGTTCTTGGAATGGTGCCTGGCTCATATTAAAAGGCTTAAAAAAATGTTTGCTGAATGACAAAATGAAGAGTTGTTAACTGGTCGCTTACAAAGGTACCCTTCTTGGTATTGCTTAGATTGAATTACCCTGGGACTATTTATGTTATCGTAAGGGAAAAAAATTACCTGGGGACTATTTCATTTGAGGACAATTCTTTGGTGTATTCTAATCCAGAGAAAACAACCCCAAAGACATCTTTTCCACTGTAAACAGATATTGGCTTCTTCATATCAAACATCTGTCCATTTTATGTGTTCTGTCGTAAGAATTCTCTTTATTGCTCTTGGTATTTAGGCAAATTTGCCCACATTTTAAAAATGTTACAATTTCAGCTCTAGATAATTATGCCTTTGTGGGGAGACTACAGGTTTAAAGCATGTTGTGTTAACAAAAATGCATGTACTTTATGCTGTTTGCTAAGGTTTTTTCATTTGCAGAGTTATTCTTTACAGCTGTGGTTCTCAATATTTTATTGCCAGATTTGTTGTTAAACCTGGATCTATATTGTGGAGAAACCATTTAAATGTTTCTTTTCCTGACAAACCACCATTGTCTGTTCTTTTGTTGTCCTTGTTCTCTTTAGAGTGGTCATTCCTCTTTGTTGCAAGTCACTGTGCTTTTCCTTTAAATGATCCTGCGATTCAGACCTCTATGAGACCCCTCCCTTAACTCCACTTACCTCAAAATCTTTCCCCTTCTACAGTGTGATGCATTTCCTTCTACCTTGTCATTTAATGTGCATTGCTTTACTTTTCAGTTATGTTGATTCGTGATGTTCTACGATACTGGCTCCCTTTTAGTTGGTTTGCTTTTTTTTTTCTTTTATTAACGGAGACAGTACATGCTTCACAGCTGACATTCAGTCTGGGTGGGTGCATACTGCTCTCCTGCTCATGTTGGCCTGGAAACCCACCCAAGCCAATGGTGGTGGCTCCTAGTGACACACCTTGCCTTAGGAAGCGGGCACCCAAGTTGTGAGTGGGTTAACTTTCCTTCATTCTTCTCACATTTTGTGCCAGAATATTTTTATCAAATGTAGTCTTTTCTGTCAGTTCAATTGTACAAACATTTATTTATATTTAATGCCTACTAATCAGATACCATTCTGAATTCCATAAAAGATACCTCAGATATTTTAGACATATCGAGAATAATTAATATACTGGCTCTGACAGTCAGGGTTCTACCCGAGAAACAAAACCAGTAGGTTATCATTATCTATATCTACATCTGTATCTGTATCTATCTATATCATCTATCTAATTTAGTATATGTGTATACATATGTGTATACATATAATTGATCCTCATTTTTGGATTCCATATTTGTTAATTCACCTACTTGCTAAAATTTCCGTGACCCCCTAGTCAGTATTTGTGGTGCTTTTGTGGTCGTTTATGAACATGCACAGAGCAGCAAACAATTGGAATTGTCTGTTGTGCATTTTCCCAGCTGAGGCTGAACAAGGCCATGCCCTGCCTTCTTGTTTCAGCTCTCATACTGTACAAGAGTCTCTTTCACAGTCTCTTTAGTGCTACATTTTTTGTATTTTTGTTCTTTTTGGTGATTTCATTGTTTAAACTTGATCAGCCCAGTTGGCACATAAAACAACCATCACACTAACATTTACTGAGTCTTTGCTATGTGCAGGCTCTGTTCTCAATGCTTTCATACTGATTTAAACCTCACAACAATTCTATGTGGTTGGTACTATTATTATCTGAATTTTACAGGTGAAAAAGTTGAGGCATAAGTAAGCAGAAGCAACTTCCTCTTGCCCAGGATCATGCAGCAGGTGTGTGGTGAAGCTGGAAATCAGACCTTGGCAGCCTGGCTCTCTAGTCCCACTTTTAACCTATTCACTCACTCACCATATGTAACAAGAACGTTAGTTATGGCAGGAAATCTTATATAATAACTTCACAAGTGGGGAGGATTTTTATGTTAAAGCCTTGGCTGACATTGAGGGCAATTTGGGTGTGGGGGTGGACGGTCCAGCCTTCTGAGTGGGGGTAGCTCTCTCTTCTGTCATGAGCTTTACCACTGCCCACCTAGCTCAGGCTCAGCCTGATTCTGCATTTGATGAGAGCACAGTTGTGATACAGTTGGTTATTTTAACTGTTTATGTATTTTTAACCAGCCTGGAATAGGCTAATGCTGACAACAGAAGCCAAATACTGTCGAGAAGCAAAATTCACACAAAGACATCCACTAAATTATGTTCTGACAATGTTTACACAGAATCAAAATAACCCCAGAGGTCCCAGGCAATCTCCATAATCACAGTCTGGCTTAAGGTGGTTGTTAACCACTAATTGCCTTGAGGCAGGAGGATCTGTGAATGCTGGAAATAGTTCTTACAACTGTGTCAGTTGGAAAAAGCAAAACAGGTCAAAATAGAAATGCAGATTACCAACTGCTGAAATTGGAGTAAAATAAAATTAAATAAAATTGAATTTCCCCAAAAATTGATAATGGCAGTCCAGCATGAATAGCATGGGGAATGTGGCACATTCCAAAAGGTGGATGCTTCAGCTATTTCCATAATTCAATTCAAAATAATTAGGTTTTTATTCTGTTTGGTTCGTAGAACTCTCAAAATAACTTGTGATCTTGCAGTGTATGGATGTAGGTCACCCATATGCTCACTGAGGCAGCCCCGTAAAAGGACTTAAACTGTAAGGGGAATTTAGGCAGCATTGATGTCCTAGATAGAAGTTAGGGGTGGTTCATTCATACGAAAAATACGCTGTGTTTCCTGCAACCATATGCAAAATCAGATCAGGCCACCTCTTCCTTAGGTCAGCAAAGGCATGTGCCCTTATTAGATATTGGCCGACTCCGATGGGTGTTTGTGAAGAAATACACCATCCCTAAGGGTTTCACACTGCTCTCTCCCACAGTACATGAGGCAGGTGAAAGAGTGAAGAGGCAGAATGTCAACACATACAGAAAGGAGTGAATCATAGTTTAAGGAGATACCATTGGCTGCTTGGTAAGGCAACAGATATTTCAACATATATTTTAAGATGCCATCGTATACTTAGAGACTGGTTGATCATTGTACTATAAAAAGTTACAGAGACTGGAGCCCTATTCTTAGTAGTAAGTTATATTTATTTTCCCTAGTAAAGTGCTGGAGGTAGGTCTTTAAAGAAATGTAAACCAACAGTTTCAGCTACATTAATGTTCTGTAGAAAATGACATTAAAAACAGGCTTTGTGTTGTCAAAGTAAAGAAATGGGAAGCTCCTTAAGATAAACGATACAGGGAGCAGGGCAATATTGAAGCAGGTGAAGAAAAGCAGGTGTCGTTGAGTTCAGAAAAATCACTGCTGGCAGAGAAACCGAGGGGAAGGCTGACAAGGAGTGAAGTCTTGAATAGAGAAGTGGCCCAGGAGCCGTCCAGGCCTACGCTGAGGCACAAGGCCAGCCTGGTTGTACATTTGGCAGGTTGCAGCTAGGAGAGGGAGAATACCCACTGTATTCAGAAGATGGTAATTTTGACCAAAATGTGTTCCTCTGGAAGGAAAAGAGACGTGATGGGTGAAACCATGAGTCCTTAGCTGACCCTTGCGATTTCTCTGTGCACTAGCAATGGCTGTGAGCATCTGACTTTTAAGGATAAAACACAGGGTAATAAGTAACGACTTCTTAAAGAACACAACTGAAGGCATTCTCACGGATGAGTCAATGAGGGCAGGGAGGGCCTGGGAGCCTGGGGGAGCTGACATTGGCCGTAATTCCTCTCTTAGGGTTCTGAGAAGGTGGGAAAGGGAGGGTGATTTGTCTCTGGGGTCAGACTACCTAGTTCAGACACAGCTCTGCCACCCACTCCATCTGTGACTTGGCAAGTTATTTCTAAACCTCCTAATAAGTAAAATGAGACTAATAACAACATCTCTCTCATAGCGTTGTTAGGATGATTAAACTAGATCATGCCCAGTGCTGGGCAGGAAGTGGGGCTCTGAAAATGTTCGCTTGTATTGTCACCCTCATAGTGTGTCACTGTGCGTCCAGTGGTCTTTTGGTATGGTGATTTGCTGTAGTTATCTCACTTAAGACTTATAACAACATCTGCAAGTTGCTTTTATTATTTACCTTTTTTTTTGGTGAGAAAACTGAGCTCAGAGAAAGTAACTTGTCAAGACTAACACACAGCCGCCATTTGAATCTAGGTCTTTCTTGATCCAAGTCCACGTTAATTGTACTGTGATGCTTGGTGTATGAAAGATCAGATGTGGAGTGTTCTTGGGAACTGAAAGCTGAGTACAGAGGCAAGAGGCTTGGTTCTGGAGACTCTTGGCTGTAATAGAATGCTTTATCATGTCACTCTACACCAACACCCTTATAATGATGACACAAGACCCAAACCCCACAGTGTGGCTGATAATAGGAACTCATACTTCTTTGATCCTTTGATATCTGCTCCCCACTGTGAAAAGAGATTTCCCTTTTAACACTAACCAGAATTCTCTAAGGTAGTTATTATTCTCATCTCCATTTTGCAGATGAGGAAATGGGGCGGGTAGGTGGCAGGACCAGAACAGGAGAGGATATCAGCCTGGTCTCGGAGTCTCTGACTTAACGCCCCTGTGCTGTGCTCCTCCTCTGCAGCTGTAGCCGACTGGCTGCGTGCCCACATCGCTGCCTCACCTCCCACCGCCCTGTGGAAGTACATTGCTCTCAGGGAATCTGTCTCCTCACTGCTGTGAATTTACCTTGTGTTTTCTGACTGCCATGGTTTTCCAGTATGGTCATCCATCTCCATGTATTCTCCCCCATAATTTATTTAGGCATGAAGCAATCCATTTGACCTTTTTTCTTAAAAGCCCTGCCCATTTCAACTTACCTGAAGGCCCATAGCACTTATTATAGATTTACTTATTCAGAACTTATCATTTGCTAGTTTATATTCTTAGTTAGCCTTTTGTGCATCCGTGCCTTTTCTTTTCAAATAGATTACCAAGACAGTGGGGTCCATGCCTCCTTTTTCTTAACTCCCAGAAATCCTTACTTTGCACATTGTCTAACTTAATAAATATCAATTAATTCAGTAATTTCATCGCTTCTCGGCCTTTTGGCTAAGATCAAGTGCTGTAATTTCAGGAAAATAATATACTCATTAAGAGAGATAATTTTAAAACATGAAAGAAAACAAATCTATTATAAAATTATAGCACGTCATAGTGTATGGATTTTAGAATAAAGAGCCATCATCATCTTGATTATTCCAATGAAAAGAAAGTGAATGAATGTAAAACGTCATAGCCAAGGGAAAACTATAACAAAAAGGCAAAAAAATGGATGGAATATGTTGGGTCATGTTGGATGGGTTATGTTGGTGTTTACCCACCAGTTTAGAAGACTAGTCAACCGTGTGCCCCAAATACTTGAATGTGTAACAAAATACAGCAGCTCAGTGTGACAGGAAAAAAAAATCTATACCTAAAATAAATAGCTATTAAGCAGCATTTCATTTCTCTTATGTGTCTTTTTTGTAGCCTTCAGACTAAACAGAACTTTTTACACCTCATATTATTTAATTACCTGATTTCATTCACATAAATGAAAGATGATTTAGAAGTAAAAGTGGTATTCAATTTAGAATTTTTTGTTGTGTAATCTTATAGTATTTGAATACAGAAGGAGCAAGCAATTTCTGTAGTCACGTAGGTTTAAATAGTTTCTAGTTTAAATCTTTTAAGAACTTAATTTTATTCTCTGATATTTTATCATGTTTTATGTTGTATATATGTATGTGTTTTAAATATATATCTGTTTTGCTAGACATTAAGTCTGCTATTCAACCCATTTCTGTACTTGCTGAAGTAAATATTTTAGTAGAAACTATAGTTCACTGACAGAATATTGCACAAATCAGATTTTTGTGATTAGTTTTACTTTACTCCTCACTTCTTTCTTCAAACCTTCCTTAGGAATATGTAGAATCTATTCCTATTTAATATATATTAACAGATAATATTTGTAAGAGAGTCTGAGATCTAATATACCATGACTTTTCTCTTTTTAAGACATCTTCCCATATTGTTTTCAGATATTTTTAGAGGACAGAATGTAGAATATTTTGTATTATTGTTACATTATCTTGCATAAAATAAGGAATTAAAAAATAGCATTCTCAAAGATACTTTTCCCCCTTTTTGGATCAATATTAAGTAGAATTTTTCAATGTGGTTCCTGCCTTATTTACACCCCAAATAATTCTTACAAAGTTATCTATTAACATACGAGAGCATATGAGTCATTATTAACGTGTTTACCGGCTCTTTTAAATGTGTGCAATTTGTTTTAATATGGAACAGCTGGAGAACAACCAGGTAAAACCTCTGTTGGCATCTAGTAATAATTAAATCACCCCTGTGCTAATACCCGCCATCCTCTGTTGCAGATGGCAATGCTGTCACCCTCCAATGATCTTTCTCAGAGATGGCTCTAAATGTAGATTCTCTGCTTGCTTGCAGTAAATCTGACTTTATTTTAAAGGTTAAGTGGAAGATATGAGATGATAGCATGTCCCCGTCTCTAGGTATAGGTATTATTATTTTGTTGAAATTGTAGACAGATGTGGAAGATGGTTTTGCAAGGCATTCAAGCACAGAATTGTAAGTGGTATATGTTACTAATAATATGTTTAGTGTAATCCATCTGCCTCTTACATGAATAAATGTAGCTGTTGTCTACAAAATGCATTTTGAAAAAGCCACCTTAGCACTTTGGGTGTGGGATAATTCCTGAGAAGATGGTGGGTTGAATTGTATGTGATCATTGGATCTGATAGGCCAGCTCCTAAAACCTCCTTTCAGTGTTTATTTAAAAAATCTCACTCAGGTTAAATATTTTCATTGTCTTTTAATTTATTAGATAAGAATAAGTAATATTTTATTGTATATATGTATCACATCTTTTTTATCCAATCATCTATTGATGGGCATTTAGGTTGCTTCCATATTTGGCTACTGTAAATAATGCTGCAATGAACATGGGGTACACATATCTTTTTGAATTGGTATTTTGGATTTCTTCAGATAAATACCCAGAAATGGAATTGTTGGGTCATAAAGTAGTTCTGTTTTTATTTTTCAGTGGAACCTCCACGACGATTTGCATAGAGGCTGCACCAACGTGCAATCCCATCAACAGTGCACGAAGGTTCCCTTTTGTCCACATCCTCATCAACACTTGTTGTTTTTTGATTTATTAATGACAGACACTGACAGGTGTGAGCTGGCATCTCATTGTTGTTAATTTGCATATCTCTGATGATTAGTGACATGGAGCATCTTTTCGTATGTCTAATGGTCACCTGTATGTCCTTTTTGGAGACATTATTCAGGTCCTCTGCCCATTTTTAAAACGGATTGTTTGGTTTTTTATGGTGTTAAGTTGTATAAGTTCTTTATAAATTTTGGATATTAATCCCTTAATGGATATATCATTGGTGAATATCTTTCCCATTCAATAAGTTGTCTTTCTCTTTTGTTGATAGTTTTCCTTTCTGTGCAAAACCTTGTTAGTTTGATGTAGTCCCATTTGTTTATTTTTTTTTGTTGTTTCTCTTGCCTGAGGGGATATAGCAGAAAAAATATTACTAATAGCAGTGTCAGAGAGTTTACTGCCTAGCTTTTCTTCTAAGACTTTTATGGTTTGGGCTCTTACATTTAAATCTTTAGTCCATTTTGAATTTATTCTTGTATACGGTGGAAGAAGGTGATCTAGTTTCATTTTTTTTGCACGTATCTGTTTAGTTTCCATAACACCATTTATTGAAGAGATTGTCTTTGCACCATGTATCTTCTTGCCTCCTTTATCATAGATTGATTGACCATATGGCATGGGTTTATCTCTGGACTGTCTATTCTGTTCCATTGATCTATGTGTCTGTTTTTGGCCAGTACCATGCTGTTTTGATTACCATAGCCATGTAGTATAGTTTTAAATCAGGTATTGTGATACCTCCAACTCTGTTCTTCTTTCTTATGATTGCTGTGGTTCTTCTGGGTCTTTTGTGGCTCCATATAAAATTTAAGATTATTTGTTCTAGTTCTGTGAAAAATGCCATTAGTATTTTGATAGAGATTGCTTTGTATCTGTAGATTGCTTTGGGTAGTATGGACATTTTAATGATGTTAATTCTTCATATCCATGAGCATGGTTTATGCTTCCATTTATTTGTATAATCTTCAGTATCTTCTGAGTCCTGGTCTTTTACCTCCTTGGTTAAATTTATTTCTAGGTATTTTATCTTATTTTTTGATGTAATTATAAATGTGATTGTTTTCTTAATTTCTTTTTTTGATAGTTTGTTGTATAAAAATGCAACTGATTTCTGAATATTAATTTTGTATCTTGCTACTTTACTGAATTCATTTATCAGTTTTAATAGTTTTTTGGTGAAATTTTTAGAGTTCTCTCTATATAGTATCCTGTTGTCCTCAAATAATAATAGTTTTATTTATTTCTTTCTAATTTAGACTCATTTTATTTCCTTTTCTTATATGATTGCTAGGACTTCCATTACTTCACTGAATAAAGGTGGACATCCTTGTCTTATTCCTGATCTTAAGAAAAGCGCTTTTAGCTTTTCATCATTGAGTATGATGCCAGCTGTGGGTTTGTAATATATGGCCTTTTTCATGTTGATGTTTTTTTCCTCTATTCCCGCTTTGCTGCGAGTTTTTATCCTAAATGGATGCTAGATTTTGTCAAACACTTTTTCTGCATCTATTGATATAATCATATGATTTTAATTCTTCATTTTGTTTATGTGGTGTATCACATTAATTGACTTGTGGTTTTGAACCAAACTTGTATCTCAGTAATAAATCTCAATTGGTCATGGTGTATGATCTTTTTAATGTATTCCTCAACTCGGTTTGCTAATATTTTGTTGAGGATTTTTGCATCTATGTTCATCAGAGATATTGGCCTATAATTTTCTTTTTTTGTAAAGTCTTTTTCTGGTTTTGGAATCAAGATAATGGTAGTCTCATAAAATAAGCGTGACAGCCTTCCCTCCCCTTGAATTTTTTGGAATAGTTTGAGAAGGATAGGTGTTATTGAAAGCACTCTTATTATAGAAAAAAAGGAAAGGTTTCCTACAAAGTATAAATATATCCTTTCATCCCAATGAGTGCCAGGGCAGCTTTTGGAGAAAGGTGGGAAAAAGATCTCTGGGGACACAGGAGACATTTAGCAAATACAGACAGAATATCCTGCCAGCAAGAGCTCCTAATCTTGTAGGGAGAATGAGGAGTAAACATACATGGACAGCGTGGCATGACACTTGCTCCAGAAATGATACATACTGTTTGCAACTTGAGCACTGAGGGCAGATACCTAACTTAGAGGGAGAGAGGTTGGAGGGATTTGCAGGAGACATTCCTGGATTTTGAATGGTGAAGAGTTTTCCTGGTAAGAAAACTAGCTGCTGACAGCTAGGACTTGACCTGGCACTCACAGGCAGGCCTAGGAATTCTGTTGCACATAAACAATGTCATAGAATGTCAACATCAGAAAATGTTGATGGGTCTGTGCTCAGATGGATCAAGTCAAAACAAAAGCATTCTGAAATCATGTCTGAACATAGACGAAAGATTGAACATTGTCCAATCACAAAAATGGCCAAATATTCCTTCATCCTGGATAATATGAGTGCTTGCTCCTTCTTTATAAATTATAGATTTAGCTTTGCTCCATTTCTTCTACCTTATTGATGAGATTTATTGGGAAACTCAATCATAGCACCCAATGCTGAGCAAAGCTCTTCCTTCCTGTTCATATCCACCTAACGCTATCACTAATCCTATAGTAGGTTCTTTCTAAACTGTCTGACTGACACCCCGTCGTGCCAAGGTCTATGTCTACCCCTCTCTTCAATGAGTAGTAAACTCAACTTCTTCCACCACAGGTGTGTTTCTGGTGGTTTTTAGCTGGAGGCTATTAACACTGGTTAAAATTGAGAAAGGACATTTGAGGCTAATAGTGCAGCATGTAAAAATGCATAGAATGGAGAGACTGATGCATTGGAAAAGTTATAAGTAGTTCACAATGGTTAAAGTTATCTAAGTCTAGTAGGGGCTGTAAATATGCTCCTGTGTCTGTAATCAAAACTAAATTTTACTCTTTCTTAGCTTGTATAATCAGGCAATGAAAGGAAATAACATGAATACAAATTAGAGAAAGATTCTACATTTTGAAATACCCAAATTTACCTCTATGCCAAAATTAAGATAGCTTCTTTCTCTGTTTTCTTTTTCTTTTCTTTTCTTTCAGTGTGTTTTTCAGGATCCATCAGTTCCAAGTCAAGTAGTTGTTTCAAGCTAGTTGTGGAGGGCGCAGCTTACAGTGACCCATGTGGGGATCGAACTGGCAACCTTGTTGTTAAGAGTACCGTGCTCTAACCAACTGAGCCAACCGGCCACCCCTCTATGTTTTCTGATAGCAAAATTGCAATAGTTTCATAGAGCTGTAGTTTTCTGATTTTTTGTGGGGTAGGGTGGGCATGTGACTTGCTTTGTGGGTATCCTAAACATGCTTAGTTGGCCTGTTTAGTTGGTTATTCAGAACTCTGAGCATTGTGACAAAAAATGAGACTTGAACAGGAAGCAGAGACAAGACACTAAGTAGTCCTTTTATACTGAGCCTGGAAGTTTCTTTGTTCTTTGAAGACACCAGGGAGTCATAGCATTAAGCCTTAAAAGCCTTGCAAAAATATTTTTAAGCAGAGGCATCTATATGCAGAAGTTGATAGTTCCTAACTTTTCTGATGTTTTCCTTGTCAAATCATCATAAATAAGAATCATATTAAAATAATAATTTCTCAGACTTGTCTAGAATTTACTTTCATGCCAGGCGTCATGCTGAGCGCTTTCCATATACTCATTTGTTTACTCCTCACAAGAATCCTATGAGGTAAGTATTGTGATGATTTTGCAGAAGAAATTGAGGCAAAGAATTTAGGGAATTTGCTTGGCTTATAAGTGAAGGAGTGGAGATTGGAACCCAGGAAGTTTGTCTCTAGATTTGCTTTGATGGCTGGAAGAGTTAAACAGGGTGGTGTAGAGCCAGGCTTTTCCAACTTTAATGTGCGTGGGAATCTTCTGGAGTTCTTGTTTAAAAATAGATCCTGGTTCAGTTGGCCTGACAGTCTGCATTCCTACCAAATACTGATGCTCTGCTTTATGTAGTGAGGGATCGAGGACCTGGCGTTAGAAAAGTGGAGGCCAAGACTCTGGGAGCTCAGTCAGTTAGTCTCTTTGCTGTCTGTCCTCTTTCCTGATGTGTGAAATGAACAGGTCAGGTGATTTCCAAGGCCCAGCCAAGCTTGCGAAACCTTTGTACCCCCTGATTTCAGATGTGGGAGGCTCCTTTCAGCTGTCATTGGTGCAGTTCTTCTGCTCAGGACTGTCTCAGAGGCTCTAGAGAGCAGCGTCCTCCTTATCCTCAGAGGTTGAGTTCAAATGACAATGTTTGAGTTTCTGGAAGGACAGGGGCTGCTGTGTTATCAGCTGTCTCCTTCCAAATCTGAGAGGTCTCCTAGCATCTGGCACTGCTCCCTTTTGCCTCATGAAGTCTCATTCTCTGTCACAGCTAATTAGGAGCTGGATATCAAAAATGGAGCCTGATATTCAAGGTACCACGTTGTGTCATTTATATTGCGTCCTGTAACTTCACCCCCAAATTGTAATATTCCTGTGATGAAGCCTCAAGCATCTTAATAAGGCTCTTTTTTCTTTTAAAAGGTTTCCTACTATTAGATACGCAGAAGATACTTAAGTCTCATTGTGGCGAGCCCCTGCTGTGCTTAAAACATTATTTTCAAGCTTCTTTTGCTTTTGTGATAGTGTGAGGACCTATGAATAGAAAATGGTAAATCCTCTTATAACTTAAGCTTCAAAGAAAGTGTCATTGTTATGGTTCCCTAAGTCTCCAAGCATTATACCTGTGATTTGGGGCCCCGTTTTACTGTAATCCCCAGTTCTACATTCACTATACAAATCACGGGTTTGTGTTTCAGATGATCAGTCTGGGACAACACTGAGCCTTTCTTCTTTTTCTTCCTTTTGCTTTGATCCTGCGGTGCTAGAGCACACGCTCCATAAATTATGCAAAGAACTTCTCCAGATGCAGAAGTTCTGTGACCTTATGTGTTATGGTTTTCATGCTGCATTTTGACACTATGTGAAATTTAATTGCATCTGATGATGCTCTCAGCCCAGCCAGGCCAGAGCAGCAGTGTTATTCCCCTGCTGTGCTCAGCATTGCCTCCTGGATGTTGTGGAGAGGGTGTTTGTTGTCCTGCTCTGTTTGTGTAATTCACTGTCTCTTAACTACATCCAGGGCTAATTACAAGTCATGGAGGTGTTTGGACGGGGTAATTGTTTAAGCATATATTTAATTTCCAAGTGGAAACAAATCTTTCCATCTTTAGAATTATTTCTATATGGGAAGAAGTGAATGAGTTGGCTTCCTAATTATTCCTGACCTATGGTTAGGGATGTTTTTATTATGTGCCATTGATAGTCAATGATTTTCCCCAGCACTTAACCAGGGATGGGATTTTTAGGATTGTTATAGGGTAAAAGGTATAGAGTATCAGAAATTGGTATAAATCTTGTGATAGGTGTGGTAAGAGAGGGGTGATGGTTCCAAAAACCCTTGAAGAAAAACAGTTTGTCTGTCTATGTCTGTCTTAGCTAAACGCTCCATTCCCCTTTTTTAGTTGTAATAGATCTAAGAGAGCTATAAAACTCTTGGAAGCACTTCTTTGGGATTTTTCCTAAGATTAGAAAAATGGTGGAGTCCTTGTTACTAACAGAGTAAATAATATATTTAAATATCCCTCATGTCTCGGAAAGCAGCTTTCATGTTAATTGCTTTCAAATAACAATAAAAATACCTAAAACATCTATTGAACAGGCAGAGTTTAGGGCAGAAATCTGGGGGTGATTTCACAAGACAGGCTGCTTCTCCCTCCCAGACCTCCCCTCCCATATTCTATATCCTATATTTTCAGCCTCATATCTCCATAGTGCAGGCAGCAGCTCTCCCAGGCTTGTGGGGTTAGATGGTGTCCCCTGAGACTGCACTGTTTTCTGGAGCAGTGTTAGGTGAAACAGAACACAGTTGATCATTTTTCTCTTCCTTTATGGCCCATACTTGTAAGTCAGTCAGACCATGAAATCCTGGATCTAGGTAGTGGCCCTGTGTATACGAGTACGAAGGCTTGAGTCTTACAAAAAAGGAAGAGGTCGTATTGGAATTTGTTTCTCTTTCTGCCAGATAGCCTGTTATTTAGATTCAGATTACCTTCCTTGAAATATTACTTGCATGTGTATATACGTGCTTGCATTTTGAATTTGAATATTTGGTTTAAAAAATTCGGACCCATCTATGTTTTGGAAGCCCCGCCCAAATCAATTCTAGTGTAGTTCCGATGACTTTGAAACATTATACATGGAAAATGGAATATATTTTCACATAATAAGCTATTGTGAAAGAGATCAAATAAACATCTTTTTAAAAATGACAAAAATTTAATACTGTAACATCTTATCTTCACAGAGCATTCAATTAATACTTTTACTGACATTTATCTGGATACAGTGTTTTACAAACAAGATTATTCACTAATTGTCTTTCAATTCTGCTTTTATTACGTGATGATCTTATGACTTAAAATGAGAAATGACAATGCTTAGAACTTGACTGAGGTATAGTTGTTATATATATATTACGTAGAGAGTTTTTGATTGTTCATTTCCAAGTAAACAGCCATGTATAATATTTTTATAGCCTTATAATAATGTTTGTTGTTTGATACAATACCTACTCTCAACTGTTGTAATTTTTTTTCCTATGGCTTCTTAGCTATTCTTGGATAGTAACTGTTCCAAATTGATAAGATTTTAGATTAATCATGTTGAATTTATTGATCAATTTTAGGAGGCTTCATTTCATGAAGATATTAATTTTTTCTACAACTGTAGAGCCAATATAGGCTGCAGCTTGTACTGTTTTTAAGTGGCAGAAGTCAGTGGCTCTTGAACCAGGCATACATGTCTTAAGCAACAGTTCCATTTTAGTGACTCAGCAAGTCTGGAAATAAATCCCACTTGTATGCTCTGGCTGTTCAAAAGGTATTTCAGGATTCCCTTTGTGCTGCTGCTGTTTAAAGCATTCTGTATTTCTGAACTCATTGTTCACCACACAGTGAAAGCGTCATTGTGATGTCAGGGTGTCTATGCATTGCAGAGTAAGTGACTTTTTCACAGTGAAACTTTTCATGTTTTGGAATGAGGTGGCTTTCCCATTGAGTTTTCAATCATCTTGAACTGTAAATTTTTTTTTTCGTTAAGCCACCATGCATGTTTGTTTTCTTAGTCTTTCTGATTTGGACATCTGAAGATGGACATAGTCACCATGGCAGCGTGGTTGCCTCTTCCCTGAGCAGCATGTCATAATCATTCTAAAAGTTATCAACTTTTAATCCTATCAATTAACTCATATTTGTCAAGTCTAATCCAATACATAAAAATAATAATAGAGCAGCAGAAGCTTTTTTGCATGGTGACAAATTGTATCACTGGTTATTAAGCCATGGGATTCATATTAACACTGTACTGTTGTCAACACTTAACAATGACAGTTGACATCTATTGACTGCTTATTGTGTTCCAAGGCTGGTTTGCATTTGATATGTGCTACCTCACTGATTCTTGCAAATACCATGTTAGGTAGTTTTGGTCATTAGCCTATTTTCCTGATATGGAAAATGGAGGTGAGGAGAGTTAAATACTGTAGTCCAGGTCACTTAATAATAAGTGTCAGAGACTTAATTTGAACTTTATAGCCAGTGTTCTTAACCTCTATACCTGCTTCTCTTGCAAGATCATCATTTGGGAAAAAATGGTACTACAGAGAATTAGTTGCATTTTTTTCGCTATGAACCACCAGATTTTTCTAGTCAGTCCTCCATATATGCTCAAGACAGAAACTGATGTAAACAGTTAATAAACACCCAGATTTCCTCCTGAATTCCACATTCTCCATTCTTTAATTCATACTGTACTTACTGTATCTACCCTAAAACTTATCCCTTTTTTTCTCACTATCCTTAATTGTCTTTGGTTTTGCTGACTCCAATTACTTACCTCGTGTTTTCCTTATACTTGATTTCCTGATGTGTATTCGAAGAACCCTGGGTAATTTCATTAGAAATGTAATAGCGGAGTTAACAAGAAACGTGCCTTACGTAATAGGTAGAAGATATTTTCCACTGTTTATGCTTTAATTGATTTATTTTTTGGAATAGATAATGCATGCACGTGGAATTAGGAGCAAATTCTAAATGTCTGAAAAAGGAGTAAGGGAAAAATGAGTCCTTGACTTGTCCCCTGTCCTTCAACTACCATTTCCTTCCATAGAGGAAACTACGGAGTCCGTGTCATGACATATACTGGGACATAGAAAGGACAAATTCATTACTTTGTGAGATATATTTGCCCTTCTTAGCTGCTTATTGTTTTTGTTTGCTTTTAAATTATTGCCCTCTGCTTATTTTAATAGTTTTTATGTATCTCTTACACAGTAACTAGTACAATAATGTTTATTTTGAGAGGTTTAATTCATTACCAGTGACCTACAGTGTTTTGTAGAGTATTTACTTTTGGTAAGTGCCTGTCATTATTTTATCATAAATCTCTTGAAAGCTGAAGAGGCAACTTACCTAACTGCAGTGCAATTATTGGTCTGTTAGAGTATAATAAAATGCATATTCGGAGGAGCGAACGTCATAAAATTTTGAGAACTTCAGAATAATTGCTAAATGACTGTTATTTGCTACTTTCTAAGTGGGCATTGCATGATACGTATAAAAACAGTTTTATACCTAATACAAAGCATCAAAACTAAAGGATGCAATTGCTAGCCAATTTTAACCCTTAAAATTGTTAAATATATTTAGTACTTGTGTGTGGTAAAACTTAAGCAGGATGTAATGGGATATAGAACAGAGTCATTTTTTAAAAAACTGAGCCATTTGAGGCAGGGTCAACACCCTTGATTCAATTCAGAACTGGTATATTTCAAATTATTACAGGGCAAGTCTCTAGGCCTAGAAGTTGGATCTTAAAGTATTCTTGTGCTATAGGACTGGAAGTTTAAACTTTTCAACTTCTGGTTTATGAATCTACTAAATTTTTACAAACTACACATGCCCTAACACGTTTTTAAGTTGGTATCTTAAATTTTTAATCATGTTAAGCATTTACCAAGTATGTAATTTCCTACATACTGTAAATGTTGATGATTTAAAACAAAACTGTTTTATCTTACTTTTAAATATATCCAATAGAATATAAATACTGGAGTTATTTATTATCCATCAACATCCATTTTAAAAATTCGTGAACAAGAGGGATTTCCAGTTGTGGCAAGGTAAAGCATTTGGAGAACTCTCTCCATAAAAACTAAGTATAAAACTGCACAAATTTGTGAAAAACAACCACTTCAATCTGTGCAAACTGAATAAAAAGAGACCAAAGAATTGAGAAGCATTTATTACTGAAATACTTCCAGAGATTCAGGTAATAACATCAGGATATCTGCAGCCTTCTTGCCTCAGGCTACTCCCAACCACCTCTCCATCTATAGTTTTGCTAGCTTACCAGAGTAGAGATGGATGCAAAACAAGCAAGCAAACAGCTTTGCTGTTAGAGGGGACAAGCAATTTGGGGTGGGAAGTAAAATCACTGTTTTATCAACTAAAACTTGTAAACTCAATGGAAACTTTGATAGTCCAATGTCATGTGCTTGTTTGAGGTGAGCTATGGATCATCCAGAAATACAGCAGTGAGATTCTGCAAATGAGGGTGTCGTAGAAAGGTTGAGATAAGCTCTGAATGCTTGCCAGTTTAGTCTGGAAAACCACACACAGGCAAACAGTAAAAGTCAAGACAGACCTAAGAACTGGCTATAACTGAGAGTAATTTTGAATGTGCTTCCCAAACCACACACAGATTGACTCATGGAAGATGGAAAGTGTATAGCTCATGGTAGTTAGGCGATGTCTGCCCAAATCATTAGCTGATTTCTAAGATATGCAGACCCAGGAGAAACCCCCAGGAAATCAAGCCAAAAAATGAAGATAAGAATGAAAAATTGAACAGAGACATCACAGGCTACATACTGTAGAGGAGGTAGTTTAAACCCAGTCAAGTTACAACAACAAAACTCTCAGAAAAATAAAATAGAGCTCCTAATTTCTACAATGTATTACCTAAAATGTTCAATTTTCAACAAAGATTTAGGAAATATGCAAACAAAAACAAAAGTTAAGTGTGACTCATGTTCAGGAAGAAAAAGAATATAACAGTGAGAGGGCTCAAATGTTGGATTTATCAAACAAAAACTTCAAAGTAGCACTTATAAATATGTTCTAAGAATTCAAAAAAACTATGTTCTAAGAATTAAAATAAAATATAATGACAACAACTCAACAAATAGGGAATATTATTAGAGAAAAAGAAGCTGTAAAAGGAGTCAAAAGGAAATTCTGGAGTCAAAAAAAAAGCAAACAAACAAACCCTTAAAATGATATACTCCCTAGATAGTGTCAGTAACAGACTTGAGATGGTGGAAGAAGGAAAGAATCAGTGAACTTGAAGACAGATCAATAGTAATTGTTCAAACATCATGAGAAAAACAGATTGAAGAAAATGAATGGAGCCTCATGGACCTATAAAAAACTATCCTGTCTGTTAATGTATGTTTTCTGGGAATTCCAGAAGGAGAGGAGAGAGAAGAAAGGGGAAAAAAAAATGGTTGAATGCTTCTCAAATTTCATGAAAAGCATTAATCTACAGATCCAATGAACCCCAAATTAAGAAAACACAAAACAGAACAGAGATCCACACCCAGATGCATATAGCAAAACTGTTTAAAGCATACCTGATTTAAACATTGTAGTAATTAAGACAGTGTATTACTGGTATAATGACAAATGTAGAGATCAAGGAACAGACTAGAGTCCAGACAAAAACAAAACAAACAAATAAAAAGCACTACATATTTATCGTGAATTGGTTTGTGACAAAGGTGCCAAGTCATTTCAGTTAGGGAAGGAAAGCTTTTTCAACAAATGTTGTGAGACAATTGGATCATCATATCTCTACTCCTCCTTCCAACAAAAGAATTGAGATACTTCTGTATCTTACCCCATATATAAAATTAACTCACAATGGATCATGGTCCAAAATATAACAGCTCAAACTATAAGTCTTGTACAAGAAACATAAGAGAAAATCTTTGTGACCTTGAGTAGGCAAAGATTTCTTAGATATAATATCAAAAGCATGATACATGAAAGAAAAATATGATAAATTGGACTTTATTAGAATTAAAAACCTTTGCTTTTTCAGTTTAAGAAAATGAAACCATTAACGGTTAAGAAAATTGAAGACAAGCCAAAGACTGGGAGAAAATTTTTGCAAATATTTATCTGGGAAAAGACTTCAAAATATGTATAGAACTCTTAAAACTCTCTAAGAAGAGGCCAGAAAAGTCCATTAAAAATGAGCCAAAGATTATATTCGACCAAGGAAAGAATATGATTGGCTAATAAGCACATGAAAAGATACTTAGCATTATTAGTCATTAGGGAAGTGCAAATTAGAACCATAATGAGATACTACTACACATTAGAGTGGCTAAAATTAAAACGTCTGTCAATATCAAATGTTGAAGAGGATGTAGAGAAACTCTCCTGCTTTGCTTGTAGGAAAGTAAATTGCTATAGTCACTTTGGAAAATAGGCACACACTTTCTTAAGACAAATGCACACTTCTCATTGCACCCAGCAATTCAACTTCTAGGTATCTACTGGAGAGAAATGGAACCATATGTCTACATAAGACTTGCCCATCAGTGTTTATAGCAACATTATCCATTGTTCCCAGTCAAAAACTGGAAACAAACCAAATTCCATCAGCTAATGAGTGGATACACAGAGTATGGCATATCTACACCATGGAGTACTACTCAGCAGTGAAAATGAATGAGCTACTGGGTATGCAACAACACGATGAGACTCAGAACAATATGCTACGCGAAAGAAACCAGACATGAAAACACATAATAGATGGTTCAAATGTATGTGAAATTTCTAGGAAAGGAAAAACTATAGCGATAGAAAGCGGGTCAATGATTGCCAGGGACTGGTGGTGAAACTGAGGATTGATTGCAGACTGCATATGGAAACTTTTAGAGGTGATGAAGTATTATAAAACTGGATTGTGAAAATAGTTTCAGAATTATAAAATTTAATAAAACTCCTCATATAAGATCTGACAATTAAGTTTGCAAACATGCTACCATTCGCTTACACTGGCAGCACTGTACAAATGGCTTGGTAAGATTTCATAACCTTGGTATATCAGTGTCTCACAGTTGTGTTCGTGTTGACGTGTGACAGTGTCTTGCTCAGTGGTGTTCATTATTGTTGTTGCGTGTTTTTGTGTGCCGTTGCAAGAATGTCTGAGCTTGAGTTACAGCAACGAACAAACATTAAATTTCTTGTTAAACTTGCAAGAGTGGAAGAGAAATCAGGGACATGTTAGTCCAAGTTTATTTGGATAATGCCATGAAAAAAATGGCAGTGTACAAATGGATTAAATGTTTTTCTGAGGAGAGAGACCGTGTCTCAGATGAAGAGAGGTCAGGGTGGCCAGTAGGGAGCAGAACTGATGAAAACATTGCAAAAACTCGTGGAATTGTGCATCAAGATTGTTGGCTGACTGTGAGAAGCATAGCAGACCAAGCAAACATCGATAGAGAAACAGTTAGTAAAATCTTAACTGAAAATCTTGGCATGAGAAAGGTGTGTGCAAAAATGGTCCTAAAGGAGCTCTTGCATCACGACAATGCACCAGCTCACACAGCACTGTCTGTGAAGGAGTTTTTAGCCAGTAAACAAATAACTGTATTGGAACACCCTCCCTATTCATCTGATCTGGCCCCCAATGACTTCTTTACCCAAAGATAAAGAGAGTATTGAAAGGAAGACATTTTGATGACATTCAGGACATCAAGAGTAATACAATGACAGCTCTGATGACCATTCCAGAAAAAGAGTTCCAAAATTGCTTTGAAGGGTGGACTAGGCGCTGGTGTTGGTGCATAGCTTCCCAAGGGGAGGACTTCAAATGTGACCGTAGTGATATTCAGCAATGAGGTATGAAGCACTTTTTCTAGGATGAGTTCGCAAACTTAATTGTCAGACCTCATATTGTCTATTTAGGTAAGCAAATTTTATGGTATGTGAATTATTACTAAAAAAAGGTTTAAAAAATTGGGTGAATGTATGGTGAATAGATGGATGTATTTGTGATAAAACCAGTATAATAAAATGTGAATGGAGAGTCTATGTGGTGATTTTATGGATAGTCACTATAAAATTCTTTAAAAAAATACAGACTCTTTTCCTTTAAAAATTCAAATTGTTTCCCCTTTTCCTCCTTGAACTTGTATTTTGATTGCACTTCTGTTATAATATTTTATCCTAACATAATACTTTTAAAATTGAATGGCTGTCATTAACTACTCAGTCATGTTTCTCTGCAATAAAAATTTATATATACATTTTCAAATTTTAAATTATGTTTATAAGGCTCTAAATATTTAAAATGTTTCTGGATTTGGTTATGATGCAAACAACCTAAATATATTTATTTTAAATGCATTGAGACAACACAAAGTATGGTTAAGAACACTGGCTCTGGAGTCAGACTGCCTAGATTCAAAACCCAGCTCTGCCTGGCTGTATAGCCTTGGAAAGTGTTTTAACCTCTTGGTGTTTCCATTGCCTCAACGTAAAATGGGGTAAAAATAATACCTAGCTCATAAGGATCTTAAAGGAGTTTAATGAGTTAAAATTCTATGGCATCTTAGGGTCCATAATAAGTACTATATATGCGTTTTGTTACTATTTTTATGTTGATGCTTACACACAGAAAGTAAAATTTTATTGAAATGTATGGTAAATATAAGTTATTATTAAGCATCAGTGTTATCCTTATTTTTCACTGTTAACATTACAGAGAGAAACTTTGTTTTTTACATAAATGAATTGATGGGAATTAAAGGGCCTTTTTTCTTAATGTATAACAAAATTACTCAATTCGAGTTACATGCTAAAAAATCACCCTTTTTTTCATCATGTATTTTTCAATGATCCTTTACTGGATGACTTGGTTCGATTTTTACTGAAAGCAGGGATGTGGAGACCACCTGACTTGAAAAGTTTTTTCCTCTCTGTCTTTCCAAAGTCACTTTCCTTTGTAACCACACCACCAATTTTCAGATTACACCTCTGTTTGGTGCCTCAGCAGGTTTTTTTACCATCCAGGACCGTGTACCTTTGTGATATTCTGGGAGCGGGAGAGGTTTGCCTTCCCTCTATAAAGTGGTAGAAAGAGCTATTGGGAAAGACAGCAGTGTAGTACGTGAGCTGCTGGCCTTCGCAGGCAAATCTAAGGAAACAAAACCTGTGGAAAGACTGTGTGGCTTGGGGACGAGCGCCTCCGTTTAAAGAGCCAGCTCTTGGGTCCGCTTTTCTGTCGGGTGCCCATCATCTGCCAACTCGAGTTCTCCGTTCTTGTCCCTGTTGGATATTGGTACTCAGAGTGGCATGTTAGAAGACAGGAGAAAATGAATTTGGGAAGAAAATAATTATTACTATAGCTGAGCACATATGGTGGGCTGAGTTTTGTCTTTAGGGGTTAGTTAACTTCTTCGGATATTTTACATAAAAAGTGGTTTCTTACACAAAACAATACTCTCTTGTGTGTGCATATTTGGGCTTTTAAAATTTACTGATGGAAACAATATCACATTACAGAAAAATGTAAAATATAGTAAAAAGTTAGCATCAACCCATTATTGCCTTAAAAGGAAGATTCTGATTTTTATGTTAAAGTTATGTTCATATAGTGTATTTCTGTTTCATGGTCTTAAATTTTTTAAAAAATTTTTTGAATAATGTAGATTTACAGTTAAGTTGCAATGATAGTAGAGAATGTTCCCACATACCTTTCAGCCACCTTCTAATGTTTTTCCCCCCAGCTTTATTGAGGTATAATTGACAAATAAAAACTGTATATATTTAAGGTATACACAACGTGATGACTTGATACACATATCCATTGTGAAATGGTTACTGCAGTCAAGCTAATCAACACATCCATCACCTCACGTAACTACCATTTTTCTTTTTTGTGGTGATAATACTTAAGATCTATTCTTAGCAAATTTCAAGTATGTAACATAGTATTCCTAACTGTAGTTATCATGCTGTATTTTAGATTCCAGAACTTGTTCATCTTGTAGCTGGAAGTTTGTACCCTTTGACCAACTTCTGTCCCCCTCTGTCCCCTCCCCGCCGCAGCCCATTCTACTCTGTTTCTATGAGCTCAACATTTTTAGTTTCCACATGTAAGTGAGATCATACAGTATTTGTCTTTCTGCACAGTATGATGATTCTCTTAGTGTGTTTTCTCTCTGTTGTAAAAATGAATGGTCTGAAAATGGCATTCATTTTTAGGGTTCTCTTCCATGTAGTATTTTTTTTTTCAGGGATAGCTTTAATACCTTTGAGAGTGGTGGAGCCTTACAAAGAGGATCTGAAATGAGCGAGCAGATACAGAACAGCCTTATAAAGTGGCTTTGGGAACATTTTTCCAAGTGCTTGCAAGTTGAGAAAACTGTTTTTCTTTCATCCCCTGACTCTGGACCCCACTCCCCTGAGTATTTCCCATGTATGCTGTCACTACTCTATTAACCTCCCTCATAATAGCCATGCTGGAAATATACTGTCATGTGCCATTTAAAGTTTGAGTAAAAAGCAAAAAAACAAAACAAAACAAAACACCAAAAAACCTAGCCAATGCATTTAGTTTTTTGGTATTAGAAGTTGCAGAATAATGCAAAAACATTTCAATACATTTGAGGGCATAGAAAAGCAACTTTTTGAACTAAAAAACAGACGGAAATCTGTTTACTTTGAAAGCTCTTTTATTCTCCCCCCCAGAAAACTAGTTCGTCTATAAGTACTTTCCCTTCTTACCCTGTAAAATATTTAATCTTCCTACTTCCTACTTTGAAAATGGTCTTCTAAGCATTCGGGGAGGTTCTGCCAAGGACATGTGAAGTCCAGATTGCTGGCACACATTGGGCATCAGCACCATTTTGTTTCTCAACATGTGGTTCCAATGGCTGCAGAGAAAGAGCAGCCTGCAGACTAACCAAATGATTTAGAAGGGATCTGCTGTGTCCTAACAGGCCCAATGACTTTTTGCAGACCCTGGCAAGATGGTGTGGCTGCGTTTGGAGTAGCTCAGACAGGAAGCCAGTTAGCAGTGTGACAGCTGCTTGATTAAAGAATGCTGTTCAGTAGCATCGGTGGGAACAGCAATCAACTATAAACTCTGCGTGCTTCTCTGAGGAGAGAAAAAGTATGTTTGTGCACCACAGACCAGTGAGGGGGCCTGTCTCATTTAGTACAAAGTTGTCAGAAAACTCTCCTTTGGGCTGATTCTATCCTAATGTTGGGCCGTCTCTTAGCAAATTAACCATTTAATGCTTGTTCAAGACACTTTGCCTCATGCTGTGAGTGCCTCTCTGTGCATAATTTTCTTCACATATTTTCATATGACGGTGAGGCAGGGGGATATTTTTTTATGTACGTTTATGTATGACATAAACCTGTCTTAAGGTCAGAGTCAATCAACTGAGTTAAGCTATTAAAATAATTGTTTTAAAAATGGAGACATAAAGGCATATTTTGATTTTAAAGCAACGTTCTTAAAGCAGACATAATTCTGGAAAAAATGTTATCTGGTCATGATTGGCTCCACTACCACCTGGGCATTGATTCTGAAAGAATAGCAGAAAATGAATAAACAAGCTCAGTCGTGGTGGTGGTGGTGGTGGTGGTGGGTTTCTCTGATTTCTTCTCCCTATTTTGCCTGTCTTTTCTACTTTCTTTCCTGCATTTTTAAAATGTGCCAAGTATTGTTCTAAACATTTTACGTGGGTTATATATTTACACAGCCCTATGAGGCCATCATTATTGCTGTTGTGTTTATTATTATTCTCTCCCCCATTTTACAGCAGAGGAAACAGTCTCTGAAAGGTTAAATGCATAGACCAAGGTCACTCACTTCCAAAGGGATTGAGATTCATTTGTATCAAGCAGTTTGGCTCCATAGCCTGATTTTAAAATCACTCTGTAAAATGAATGCTTTTCAGTAGCATTCCTAAACGCATTCAGATAGTTCTCTGAATTTGAAACTTAGACTTTTTGTTATATTGTAAAAAGAAACAAAACCAATTATTTCTTCTCTTCTTCATTTTGCTAGTCTATGCTTGTTCTATATCCTTTCTTGCTGATTTTTATCTTACTAGAAAAAAGTAGTCTGGAAGCAGGTACAGAAATAGCACTTTCTTTTATTCTCATGTTTATGAGATAAATAGTTCATTTTACTCAAAAGAAAATTAAGATAATATTTTGTTTTGCCTTTGTTCCTCTTTGAGATATTGGTTTGATTTGCAAAGGTTCCAAACATCTTGGATCTGTCTTATTTACAGGCCACTTCTCCTTTTTTTGCATTTCCCAAAAATTAAGGTTTATGAGCACATATTCTAAATTTGTGTTTGGATTCTTATAGGTTTTTATTTTTAGGGAAAGCATCTTTCTTTGGGATTTATTTAACATATCAAAGTTTTTCAGCGCACCTGCTATTTTGGGTATGCGGTAGCTCTGATTGAAAAGTTCTAATACACTCCGACTGTACATTATGTCATATATGTAAAAGTATTGTGAGAAAAATTCTAGGGGACTACTGGAAATTTGTGATTGGGAAAAGGATGTTCAAAAAGGAGACAGGGCAGCACTGAGAGCAGAAGCAAGGCTCTGAATGATTGAGTTGGAGCACAGGGTTGAGAGCAGAAGAGATGAGACTTGTGTGGGAGCACAGTGTGAGATACTGAAAGGAATGCATACTAGCAACTAAACAAGCCCTGTTCTAGAAGGAGACAGAATAGCATGAGCCAAGCATCATCTTTGTGTCTCGTGAACCTCTTAAGGTTGACAATGAGGCTGGCTGGGGCAGAATCCAAGCCAAGGAAGTAGCATCACTATGTGTCCATCATGGGAGAGGAGCCTTTGGGTTGGGTGACATGCATATGTGTAGCTCTAAAACCAAGATATAGCAGCATAACCCCAACCATTCGCTTGTGTCTATTTGGGGTCATTCAGCCTTTTACCCAGTAATTGTTTTCTCCCAAACTCCTCAGCATGTCTGCTTCATGAAACCCAAGATAACCTCCAGATATAACTGTTTCGTCTCCTCAAGGACAGGAATTCTGACACCTTCCTGCACAACTCCCACAAATAAGAAAGTTCCCTTTTCTGTTAGCAGTTTATTTTCTCTCATCATTGATCCTTCCCCCACATCACACATCATAAATAAAGCCTGATCTATAGGCTTCATTTCTCTCTCTCTCTCTCTCTCTCTCTCTCTCTCTCTCTCTCTCTCTCTCTCTCTCTCTCTCTCTCACACACACACACACACACACACACAAAATTTAGAAACAAAACAACAAGAATAACAACAAAAAATCCTCCATCTAATTAAAAAAGAAGAGGGAGTAGGGGAGCTTTGTAGAGTGAGAAACCATAGCACAGAAACTAAAATTTACCAAATATACCCTTAGAGAGTGTCAACAGCAGTGTCAACAATAAAATCCTGGGAACTAGGAATCTGATTCTAGTCATTCTTTCTGAACAGAAATAATTGTTTTTATGGATGACCATTCCCAAGTGGTTGATGATTCCTGGAGTCAATGTTCCAGATGAAAGCATCTGTTCTAAACCCTGTTAAAGTACTTCCAGAATCGTTTCTTCACATCCCCACATTTCAGTGAAGAAGCCAAATGTAGCTAAAAGTAATTACTTCAGACTAAATTTTGATGCTAATGGTGCTTCCTCATTAGCTTTGTGGCTCAGTGAGGAGCCAGAGTATATTTTTAATGAGTTCAAAATGGTGATAAAATTAAAGTGGAACTGTTGGGCAGAAGGAATATGTAATCCTATTATACTAATGTCTCAACATAAAGGGAATAGTGGCAGGGATGGTATGGGATTGTATTACTTTTGCTCTTGTCTCTGCCTTTTATGTGCCTGGCTGCTTGAGCTCTTGCCCTTTGGGAAATGCACACCTCCCTCCCCATTTAAACTTTCTCCTTCCTGCAGGTGTCAGATCAGGTTTCAGCCTCTCCATGAAGCTCTTCCTGATCACCAGAGCCACCTTTCTCTGAAAGCTGGTGGTGGTGTTTGGGCACCAAAAACTCAGTTATGTGTTTCATGCCATAATTCTCCCTTGCTCTGTGGCAATGCCACATGCAAAGCTGCCTCAGTAAGTTGATTTTATTTCTAGAAAGCATAGAAAGAGGATATGTAGAGCACATGGGCAACATTCAATTGTGTTCAACATTTTTTCAGGACTTATTCTGTATTGAGCACTGCGAGAAATCAAACAGTTAACCTGCAGCCATTGCTCTTATCCAAAATATTATCAAAACATGCAAATACACAGACATCCCATGAACCCATGCATAAGTGTGTAATCATCTTCATAAATGTCATATGAACTCTTTCTCATGAGAGCACCAAAATGAATGACGGTTTGAAAGACATAAAATCATTCATTGATCTATTCATGTATCCATGTACCTATTTAGAAGCATTTGTTAGGTGTTGGAACATAGAAATAAAAAATGGCATGGATGGAGTTTGTGCCCTCATGGAGAGTCTGTGTCTTTATATGTAGGGAGACATCTGAGGTTAGAACCAAATCATTAAGGATCGTGTATGCCATAGTACGGCATTTGAATTTTATTCTGAATTCTATGGGAAATGCTGATGATGTTAAGGAAGGAAGCCATGAATATGATTTATGTTCTAGAAAGATCTTTCTGACAGCATTATGAGAGATAATAGCAGACTAGAAATGTGGCAGAGCAAGTTTGGATATAGGGAGACCAGAAAAAGACCATCAGATATTCAAGATAATCTCTCCAAACAGAACTCTATAAGAATCGTATCTCGACTACCAACTGCGGAGCTGTAAATATTTCTGGTTGAATGTTATACCAGTTTAAAAGATTTTTGGTCTTGCACACCAAAGATTAATTAATACAACTAGGGACTTTGTAACTTTTGAAAAGGAATTAATTTTGAAAACGAAAGTTTGGTTTTAATTATATGCAGTTTTGTTAAACTTATATGTAATGAGAAGCTATATTTATTTAAACTTTAAAAAAGTGGCATTCAAAGAAAGTTGAAAATATTTTATGGTTTAATAGAACATTTTTTGCTTTCTTACATAGGATTTTATTTTATTAATAAGACACACTGAAATTCAATTTGTTTCTTTCATCTTCACTATGTTCTGTTCCAACAGTTGAAGTACTCACTTTCCTATAAAAGAACGTGTAAAAAAACAATTTATAAAGTTCAATGAAAGCAATAAAATTTTGTCTAGACATGTAAATAGAAGAATTTCACATGAACACAGATTCTTTGGTTGATACACCAGAGAAATACACAGATCTTTTACCTGCCTTACTGTAAAATTTGGTAAAAAGAAAAGAATCTCTGAGTTCAGATCCAGTTCCTCCATCTCCTCCCATTCCTACCTTTGAACAAACAGGACATTCCTAGGTTGAACATCTTGTAGGGCCCATAGTTAAAGATTCTATTTGTGGACATAAACTTAGCTTGTCTTCTCCACTCTTGATGGTAGATTTATAACTCCACCTATCAAAAAGTCAAAATTCTGTTGCCTATTAGTTCTAATAAAGCAGCAGGATTTTCCGGAAGATAATACTGACAAGCTTAATTGTTCACAGCTGGAGGGTGTAGGGTTGGTTCCATCAATGAGATTTTAACCCTCTCCTTCCCCATTTCCCTCTTGACTTTACAAATAGGAGTTGCGCTCCAAGGATCTGTAATAGAGATACTCATATTTCCATGACAGTGATGATCTGTTCATACTCTGGCAAGATTGTGACATGTTTATTTGGATTTGATGATTTAATTACTTCTATCTACATTTTGGCTTTTCACTGAAATGTGGGGATATGAAGAAGCGATTCTGGAAGCACTCTTTACCACAATGAGAGTACAATTCTCCCGTCAGAATGGGCAAAATTAAAGACTCAAAATACCATGTGTGAATATGTGAGGCAACTGTAAGCATCATACATTTCTGGCAAAGTGTAAAATAGTACAACTATTTGACGAATACTTGGTAATTGTGAATAAAGTAAAATTGTAAATAAACACACTTAGCATAAGACCCAGCAATGCCACTCCTTGGGTATTTACACCAAGAGAAATGAAAACATATGTCCACTAAAAGACTTGTGCATGAATATTTATGGAAGATTTATTCATTATACTTAAAGTGGAGACAACCCAAGTGTCCATCAACATTCAATGTATAGATAAACTGTGGCATATCCACACAATAGAATACTATTCAGGAATACAAAGCTATGAATTACTGATACATACAACAACATGGATTCATCTTAGAAACAAAAGACTGAGGGAAAGAAGCCAGTCACCAAAAGAGCATATGCTATATGAATTTCTAGAACAGTCAAACCTAACTTATAGTGACAAAAAGCAGAGCTGTGGTTGCTTCATGGAAGGGGTGATGGGAACGGCTGCATAGGGGCACAAGGAAACTTTCGAGAGAGACAAAAATGTACACATCTGTCAAAATGTATCTAAGTGTATGCCTAAAATGTGTGCATTTAATTTCATGTAAATTATACTCAGTAAAGTGATTCAAATAGTAGAAAAGCATGATATATATGCAAATTTTATTATTTCTATTTTGTCTATTGAAATAGGATTAATATGAAAGATAGTACAGTGTCCAGTATAGGAAAACATGGTGTAATTAAAGATTAATGGCAGAATACTTTTAGTCCATGGTATATTTTACATTTTAGTTCAGCTCTTAAAATATGAATCTCCGCTGTAAGTAACCAAGCAGCTTTTTGGTTCACTAAATAAAATCTTTAAAACCTATTAGGTTATACATTCTAGTTTATTCCAAATAGTCTTAGAAGTCGTTAAACTCATGTTCCTCCAATCTCTTCTTATTATTTTATTTCCTTTTCTTCTTGTTATTTTAATAAAAATCAAAGTATAAAAATATGTTATATTGGCTATAAAGTGTGGTTGAGAAAATTCTAGTTCTCTTGCTCAGAATGAATGATCTAAAACCAATTAATATTTATTTTTCACTAGAGAAACATTTGCTTTTGATACATTTTCTTAGATATAGATGGGTTTTGGATCCCATAGACTTGTTCAGGGCAAGATGAAGGAAGTGTGTTTTTTTTTGTTTTGTTTATTTGCTTTTTTCATTAGTCTTTCTTGCATTCTTCTTTTGCATTGTACCCACTTGCTGCATGGTGGCAATTTAGACTCATGTGTAAACCTCTAGAATCTACAACTTTATGGTGGAAAATTTCAGAGACATTTGATTTGGGCACAAGTTCAGGTTCAAGCCAAAAAGTATATCTTTAAAAATGACAATTTTAAACATGACCATGATACTAGATTTTTAAAAGATAGGATATGAAAGGAATGTTTATTTCAGAAATTCAGTCAGATGATTTCAGTGCTCATCGTACAAGCGCTTTTTTGGCACAGCAAGGAAAATACAGATGAATAAGGCACTCACTGTTCTATATACCTGCAATAAGTAAAGGGCCTTCTTTATTTGAACATTAATTTACACATGGTTTGGTGATTGGAAATACAGCAGCAGCGTGGTAGTACATCAGTGAGAAAATAAAATTGGCTGCAAATAAAATGGAAACATTAAATTAAACAAGTGTCTGTGAAGGTCATTAGTAATATGAAACTGTCTAGTAGCTAAGTGTTAAATAATAGGAGAGTCAGGCCCCCTGTGTGTATGTTTGAACTATGTGTGGGCACAGAGCCCACGATTTGGGGTGTACAGGGCACCTTTGGAGCCTCAGTACAAAGGCTCCCCTTCCCCAGGACAGATGCAATCTCCTGCTCTAGCGCATGTGTTGTATTTCTGCCCCTATTTGTCCCCTCAGCTGGGCACCCTCACCCTACTGTGCTGTAGTGTTCTGATCTCAGTATCGAAGCTGACTTAACAAGCAGAGTGTTGAAAGTCAAATTAACATTTTAATTTTTAGGACAATTGTCCCTTTCCTTCCAGGAAAGAGGAGATTAGCAGACTTTTTTTTTTTTTTTTTTTTTTTAGAGTTTAGAATGAGAGAAAGCATTAGAGATCACTCAGGTAACAGAGGCCCAGAAGGTTTTCCAGAAGGTTCAGGAACTTCCTCGGAGTCACAGAGCTAAAATGAGTCCTGATGAAAGCCTTTTAAGAATCAGAACAATATGCAAACAGTGCCTCCGATAAGGGGCTAATATCCAAAATATACAAGGAACTCATGCAACTCAACAACAAAAAAACAAACAACCCAATTGAAAAATGGGCAGAGGACCTGAAGAGACATTTCTCCAAAGAGGACGTACAAATGGCAAATAGACATGAAAAAATGCTCAACATCACTAATCATCAGAGAAATGCAAATAAAAACCACAATGAGATATCACCTCACCCCAGTTAGAATGGCTATCATCAACAAGACAAATAGTAACAAGTGTTGGAGAGGCTGTGGAGAAAAAGGAACCCTCATACACTGGTGGGAATGCAGACTGGTGCAGCCACTATGGAAGGCAGTGTGGAGGTTCCTCAAAAAATTACGAATAGAATTACCGTATGACCCAGCAATCCCTCTCCCGGGTATCTACCCAAAAAATCTGAAAATGTTTATCGATAAAGACACGTGTGCTCCAATGTTCATTGAAGCTTTATTTATGGTGACTGAGACATGGAAACAACCAAAATGTCCTTCCATATATGAATGGATAAAGAAGTTGTGGTATATATATACACAATGGAATACTATTTGGCAGTAAGAAAAGATGAAATAGGACCATTTGTGACAACATGGATGGATCTTGAGATTATAATGCTAAGCAAAATAAGTCAGACAGAAAAAGCAAAGAATCATATGATTTCACTGGTATGTGGTATATGAACCAAAAGCAACAAAAGAACAAGACAAACAAATGAGAAACAAAAACTCATAGACACAGACAATAGTTTAGTGGTTACCAGAAGGTAAGGGGGGAGGGGGGTGGTAAATGAGGGTAAAGGGGATCAAATATATGGTGATGGAAGGAGAACTGACTCTGGGTGGTGAACACAAAATGTGATTTTTAGATGATGTAATACAGAATTGTGCACCTGAAATCTATGTAACTTTACTAACAATTGTCACCCCAATAAACTTTAATTAAAAAAAAAAGAATCAGAACAATAACTGCCATCAGGAAGCTCAGTCAGTGAGTAGGCTGGACCAGTTTGCAGTTACTAGTTAGGGGCCTGATGGAGGTAGATCTGTGCCATGGATAAAGGCTTGGGCTTGTGGGGTCAACTGGGCCCAAGGAACATGCCAGGTCTGCCATTTGCTTGCTGTGTGACTTGGGCTGTGATGGCCTCCATTCTCCATTCTGGAAGATGGAGATGATAATTTAGTAGTTTTGATACCATGCTAAGGTCCGTCTGGCTGCCACTTGAAAAAGTTAAAAATCAAGAGACATGGTTGGTGGAAAGAAAAGCAGGTTTGTTCAGAATGCTGGCGCTCTGGGAGGAAGGTGGACTCCTGTCCTAAGACTACCTACCCCGTCCCTAGACGGGTCAGAAGGAGGTTTTATAGGTGCAAAGGAGAACAAAGGAAAGGGGAGTCGGTCAGGTGGGTCCCAGGGTTGACATCGTTTCCTGGGGTCTGGTCTGTTTTAAGATAATGTTGTCTCTGGACTCTGGATTCAGACTAGACACTGAACCTTGGGGCTTTACATGTATTCCAGTGTCTGGGCTCCTGAGGATTAAGAAATTGCTCTTCTCAGGTTAGGATTTTGATTAAATGTATTAATGAGCCTTGAGAAAGGGAATAAAACTGAGTTCTTTAGTTAATCATTGAGGGGAGAAACAAAGAAGAAATAGCTGAATATCAGGGTAGATCTAACTGCAAACTAAGTCTAAATACAAGTGGCTAGATAGCGAGCTATGTGGTGAGTCAAACTGCAAACTAGCTAATTACATTATTGACTTACCAAATTTCACCCTTACAGTTTCTGTCTGGTTAGAGTGAAGATTACATGGGGCCATCAGTATATAATCACTACTATTATTTGCAGCCTCAGTAATACAGGAACCTAAAGGCAATATCTGAATAAGAGAAAAGAACAAACAGAAACCGATTTTCGTTAAGAACAGAAAGGAGTTTTGGGGATAAATTTCGTGTTTGTTTTGTTTATTTTTGTCTATGTGGTTGCATTTCAGTGTCTCCCCTCTGGCTGTGTGGCCATGGCATTGCTATTCACTCCCACTCCCGACTCACCTAAGGAGCCCGGAAGGTGGCTGGGGCTCTGCAGTCAGACTATCTCAGATGTGTGACAGATATGGATCATTGCAAATGGACTATTTTTGATTGATTTCTGATTTTCCCATTGGAAATATTGTATACTTTGGTTGATTTGATTAAAAATATTAAATTAAAAGCATGTATGTAAACATATTGCATAATAGGACAAACTGGAATTTCTAGTGTCTTTAGCAACTTTCCGACTTAAACTTCCTTTCTGTGTCTTAAATATAGAGTCCCAGGTCTGTGGAGAAAATAGGAGGTTTCAAAAATTACATAGCAAAAAGATGCATTTAATTCATTTTTATATAAACCATGATTATGATGTATACATTTCTTCTACAATACTGAAAGACACGTTAATCAAATTTTAAAATCCTGACATGAATAATGTTTGTATATATGTCTTGAATACTCAGTGCTACGGACAATGTGGTTCTTATTTCTACTCAAAATCTTATTTATGGCTTTCCCTTAAGGAGTTAGCTTTCCATGTGAGTGAAAGTTCAAAATAAAAAATCAAATCACATACACATCAAATATTCTAGAAGTGAAGCCCTTTAAAAAAATCTACGGGCTGTTTTTAACATAACACAGACCTTTGTCCTCAAGGTAAAAATAATCGGAGTTCCAACTGAAGATCTTCAGAGCTCTTTGTCCGGGCAGCTCTCTCCTCTCCGTGCTCTTTGATCTCTGGCCACCGTGACCTGCTGGGACTCCCAGCTCAAGTCCAGTCCGGGAGACCTCAGGGCTCCATCTTGCTTCCCTCTCTGCACTGTGGCCTGGAAACTCCCTCCAGGCCAGTAAATGGGCAATTGTTTCCATCTCTAAGGGGTCACTGGCCTTCACTGCCTGATGTTTTGTGGTGTTTTTACTTTTTGTAGGAAAAATAAATTTTAAAGGTGTTTGGCAAGACTGTGCAGAAAATGACTTAATTCCCATTTTCTAGCCCCATCTGCAATGATAGTTAAATCTTCGTACCTTAATTATAAAGGCACTGAAAGTGGAAGTAGGGGACGTGACCTGTTCTTTGGATGAGTTTTGTCTGAACTAAGAAAAAATTTCTCTTATATCAATGTTATTTACACCCTTTGTGCTGTGTTTTATTAGTACCACCTACTCTGCTGAAGGGCTTTGGCCACAACTGTGAGGTGATCTGTTGAGGAGGGTCTGTAGTCTGCGGGTAGCTGAGGCTGCAAAATGCCTTCCTTGGCCGCTGTATGAACTCAGCTCAAGAAACTTGTGGTCTTTTTTTTTTTTAACTCTTCATTTTCAAATTATTTTCGACTTATGGAAGCATTGAAAAAAATCATGCTAACTAGGAAATTAGCATTGATGTATATTATTAACCAAACTACAGATCTCATTCAAAACTTGCAACTGCTCTCACTAATATCCTTTTTCTGGTCCGAGAGCCTGTCCAGAATCCCACATAAAAATGCACTCATCTTAAGTGTACATTTCCATGAGCGTTGACAAATTTATATACACCATGTAATCACTACCAAAATTAATATATAGAACATTTTTACCAATTCCAAAAGAATTCCTTGCATTTCCATCACCCCACAAAGTTTGTTGTGTCCCTTCCTCGTCAATCCCCCTTCCACTTGCAGCCTGGCAACCACTGACCTGCTTTCTGTATAGATGAGATTTGTCTTTTCAAGTATTTCAAATAGGAGGAATCAAATGGCATATACTCCTCATGTCTGGCTTTTTGTGTTCAGAATAATTACTTGGAGGTTCATCCATGTTGTATTACTCATTCTTTTCTTTTATTGCTGAGTTTGGAAATACTGTACAATTTTATTTGTTCACCTCCTGATGAACGTTTGGATTGTTTCTGGGTTTGACGTATCCAGAGGAGGAATCATAGGAAAGTGGAACCTTCTTTGTTCTTCTGCCTACTCTTCCTCCTGGTAGAATTCTTGGCAACTGAAGGTAAACACAACGAATAATAGCAGGCTGGGCAGCAGAATGCAGTTGAATGTCTTTTGTTCAGAACCCTCTCTTCAGAGCTGCATTGGTGAAGTTGATTTTAGGTTTAAGGCTTAAGTGAGGCTGCGTCTTCCCTCTGTCTTAAATCTGAGCGGTCTGGGATTGTAGATCTGGCCCCGCCTAAATTATTCACCCAACTGCCAGCACAAAATTGAGATAAAGAGAGCTAGCATTGAGAGGGTGGGCTCAGGAACCAGTCTGCACAGGTTCATCTCACTTCTGCTAGTTACTGAACAGGTGACCCTGGGTGAGTTAGTTCCTCTCTGTGTGCCACAATTTTCTCTTCTCTAAAATGGGGATAATGATAATAATAATTCCTAGGATTTTTGTGAGGATTTAAAGAGTTACTATGCATATTTAGAACAGTGCCTGGCCCCAGTGTGCATTCAGTAAATTTTAGCTATTGTTATTCAAATATTCAATGTGTGCATTTCTTTCAGGCTTGTCTGGATGCTCCTGTGGTCAGAGATGTACAGACATGTTTTCTATCTTTTGCATTACTGCTAGGTCCACCATAGGGCTGGGCAGATAATAACAGCCCAATATTCGCTTTTCAAATAGAAATTGATATCCAAATTGTTCATCGTTTTCATAGTGATGAAGTTCTAGTTGTTTTTCTGTTGGTTTCCCAAACTGCGCAGCAACATCCTGTTATCCTGAGTTATCATTCTTTCTAACATATACCAGGGATGTATTTGTATTTCTGGGAATAATATTTGAAGTTCAAGTAACCTCCTGGGAATGTGAAAACAGATTTTGCTGATGCTGATGTGAGAGGTAGCAGAGCATCAGTGGTTAAAAACACAGGTTCTGGTTCAGCATGACCTCTGCTTACAGCTGACTCTACTTAGTCACTTAGTAACTATGGGACCTTGGGCAAGTTATTGACTACTCAGAGCCTCAGTTTCCCCTCTGTAAAATATAGGTAATAATAGTACTCACGTCATTCAGTTATACTGAGGATTAATGTATGAATGCAAATAAATCACTTGGAGAAGTCTCTCATACAATATATGCATTCAATAAATGTTATTTATTATAATTATTGTTATTGTAAGATGGTATAGCCCCAATTTTCCAAGATAGTCCAAATGTCTAATATTCTGTTTCTTTAGCTTAACTGTCCTAAAATTTACTGGCCCCGGTATTCCAATTAGCGGTTCAGAAATTATGATTACAGCAGAACTGGATGATTTTAATCTTCTTCGTGCTAAATTTATTAATGTACCTGCATGAGTATGTGATGCAAGTAGCAGTGATTTTATTTGCATGGCTTCCTTGGAGTTTGTGTGCAACAAGTTTGGACAGATGGTGACAGAAGAAAAAACACACTAAATTACTACACTTATAATCATATAACTAAAAGAACATTGAACTTCAGAAGGCTCAAATTTTGGTTCATTTTTCACTGACTCTGGCCACTTTGCCTCACCTGTGATATAGATGCTTGCTGTTCTGCCAACTTCATAAGGATTGTTCAAGGATTAAATAAGAACAGATGCAAAAGCCCTATGTAATCTATGAAATGATGTATAAATGTGTAATGTGTATGTTTATGTGAGTGGTTAATATTCTGGCAAACTAATTGTTCAGGTAATAGAGAATTCTTATACATAACAGATTAATGACCAATTAGCAGAAAATTAAAATGCATTGAGAAAATACTTAGCACCTAAATCATATTGCTTTGTACATCTAACATGTTTTTTTCCACAATAAAGGGAGGCTCTACTTCCTACCACTAGAGCCTCCCCAATCTTTCTAGAAGTTTCTCTGATTATATCTCAGATATTTTCCCAAAGTACTGTTTCCACCTCTTATTGTGGCTTCCATCACTGATGTTGCCCTCTGCTCCTTGAGCTTCACCTCACCACCTTTTACCCATGCTGATTCTTTCTGCCATGGACCCGGAGTGGTAGTGTACCAATGTTATATGCTGCAGAAGCCACTATGCTCAAAATCTGATTATGTCATCTCTCTACTTATAGCCCTTTCCTGGCTATCCACTGCCCTCAGAAAGAGGTCAACCTCCTTAATAGGCTTCAAAAGACCAGTTTCTTCTGAGCCTTCCCTCTGTCTCCAACCTCGCCTCTCACCGCTATGCCAGTAATTGATACTCCCACCATATTGAATTTGCTTGAGTTCCTTCCCACATGCCTTACTTTTTTTCAACCCTAAGCTTTTGTATATGCTTTCCCCTCTAAGTTCTCTTCAGTTACCTCATGAATTCTTCACCATCCTTCATGTGCTAGCTTCAGCGTGGAACACAGATTTGAATCCATGGGGCTGGTCTACTGTCCATCTCAGAAACTCCAGTGCAGCTGGCTGGTCTAGGGTTTGAACTTTCAGCTGTGTGCACGCTCTATCCGTTGTTTCCCACTTAACATTTCTGAATCAGCGTGTCCTACGCAGGGTTCTGTTTTACCTTGCCGTATCCAATGTGTACATTTATCTTTTAAAATATTTCATAGAAATCCCTGCAGGACTGCACACTGCCTAAGTTCATTCATTTTTGACAAACTTATTTTGTACTGACTATGTGCCAGGGACCGTTCTAACTTGAGACATCGAAGATACATTAGTGAGATTGATTTTTTTAAAAATAAAAACGAATAAGCATTTTATTATAGACACTGAAAAATACCAGTGAATAAAAGACATTATTGTTTTACATGCTGGATAAATGAACTTTTAATTTATACTTACAGGGTATAGATAAGTTAATGGCTTTGGATTTGGGCTTGGGTCTTACCTCTACCATTTACTAGCTCTAGGCTCCTGGATACGAACCTCTTTCAGCCTCATCTGTAAGACAGGGAAGAGGTCAGACTCAGATGCCGGTTGTAGGAGTAGATAAGATAAAGCATGTAATGAGCTTTGTGCAGGGACCTTATCAAATACACAAAATTTCAGATTTTGTTATCGAATTGAAACTTCCCTGAGACTGTTAATGACAGAAGTGGTTGATAGCACCAAAAGTGATTAAAGCTATTAACTGTAGAGGAAATAGAAATGATTACTCTGGAATCTTTGATTAAATTAATTGTATAGTATATTGAGAATAACACTGAAATAAGCATAAAGAACCTGAACCCCAGTTTACCTTTGACACTTTGACAATGACTGTATGACTTCATGCAAGTCAATTGATATCTCTGACTTCATTTTTCTTATCTGTAAAACTACAGAACTCATATGGTCCCTTTGAATTCTACTAGAACTTTGCATACTAGAGTTTTGACTCTCTTCTTTTCGGCGATTTTCAAATTGGTTTAAAGAACTGGAATTATATTCCTGCATGCCTCTTGTATTTCCTATTCTACATTTCCTAGAATGATAACAGGAAACACTTTTCTTGCACACAATACTTTCTTTGTAAATAATATGCTGGGATAAGAGTTTAATGTTTTAGGAGGAAAAATTTATTGTAGCTGTGGAACCGGATATTGAAGGTTAATTTGAGCTTTGGTGCAGTGGAAACATTTATGAGTGCATCCTTTGACTGGTTGGACAGCTTCTTTCTCTCAGAATCTGCCTTTAAATATCAAAGGAGACATCAAAGGTTGTTCTGCTCCTCTGTAGAATGCCATTGGTTATTAAGGTTTAGATGAAGCACATCATTTGTTCAAGGGAGAGCATTCCAGAGAGAACCCATAGACACTTCAATTCTCTGTTGTTTTTGTTGAACTGTAATCTTTCCTAATGCAAGCTGTGTCATTGTTACTTTGGTCAGCTGAAAAATCTTTGTTCAAAAAAAATTAAGAATTTTGCATTTCTATTGTAACAACTTTAAATTAAAATTCTTTCTTGAAGATGTGAGTTTTTCTTCTCCTTTACTGCCTAAAAGAACAAGGAATATTAGTATGATGAATGTTTTAGAAGAAATTTTATATACAGCTCTTTTCAATTTATAGGTATAATATAAAATAGTAACAAGTTTTTGCAATGAGATGCTGGTCACCAGAGCCAGTATTTAGGCAAAAATTATTAAGTGTTTATATATTCTGTGAAGGGCTTGAGACTCTAATAGAATATTTTCATTTAAAGCACCAGAAGTTAAGATGGAGAAACACTTTCTAAGCGGTTCTTCTCTTCCATCTTTCTGTCCATGTCCCAAACTGTGAGCATCTTACTTTTCACCCTGGTGTAGCACTGGATGGTAAGAAAAGAAAAAAAGAACAAGAGAATGAGAAAGACTGAGAGAGATAGCAGAGATGGGAAGAGAAAGTTCTAATTGGAGGAGCAATAGAGATTTTGTAAGTTCATTTTAGCTCAGTAAATATTTGTTGATCATCTTGCTATATAAAAGCTATATGGCGGTCATTTGGTGGTACAAATGAATAAGAAAGAATAAGTCTTTACCCAGGAGCTCACAAACTGGTAAGAGGGGCAGAGAGATGCATTTTTGACTACTACCAGGCTGATTCTGTTAAGGGCTATTCTATAGAAGCCCAGGCTGAGTGTATGCAGAGTTAAGTGCAGAAGCTCCCAAAGAAGACAGACCTGGCCAAGCCAAGCTCTGCTCTTTACATTTTGTGTAACCTTGGCCAAGGTATTGAATGTTCTACAGACTCAGTTTCTTCATTTATGAACGGGGATACTAACGTCGACCGCTAAGGGTCACTGTGAGGAGACAGGCATGGAGGATTATATTCATAGATACCTACGTGCATTGGCACAATGTCAGACACAGAGCAAGAATTCACAAAATGGCGATCTGAAGGTCTAGGGAAGGGAGTCCTACTGGGTATGGTCTTGAGAAGGTGAGGTTTTATTTTGTCTTAAAGAATGGACAGATCTCTGATAGAGGTTGCAAAGTACAGAGAAGGAGGACCCAGAGGGCATTCAGGGGGATTTGACCATGTCTCTAGTGGAAGATTGTCTGGATGAGCAGATCATGGTCAGATTTTGGAGGCTTTGAATGCCAGGTCAAGAAATTTGGACTTTAGTAGGAGCTCCATATTTGAAATGAATTTCATAGTTTTTAAGGAGCCTTCTCACACATTAAAAAAAAAAAAACCTTTATAGTCTATTAGTTAGGTCAGGCAAATATCCTATTATCTCATTATATGCTAAATTTCTCTTTGAAATTTAGTTTCAAAGAGGTTAAAGAATATGTTCAAAACCACAGAATTAGTAAGTAGTGGAATTGGAACGGGTTCTCAAATACTTTGACGTAGACAAAAGTCTTGCCCAAGATGCTACCTCTGATTGCAGTGAGTGCTACTGAAGGTATTGAGTAGAGGGCCTAAGGTTAGATCTGTTTTCTAAGAAGGGAACTCTCCTTGGAGTGAATGGCATTGAGGGAAAAGATGAAAGATAGGGAGACCATTGGGGGGTACCTTTGAGGTAATCAACTGGATAGACAACAGGGACCTAAAAGGGATTTCCAGAGCAAATAAAAAAGGGAGTGCAGACTGAAGTGTCTTAGTGAAGGTAGAATCAACAGGATAAGAAGACTGGTTAACTACGAAGGGTGAACTTAAAGAAGCAGCAGCTGATCGCTCTGAGGTTTTGGACTTGATCAACTGAAAACGTGGGTGTGAATGCTCAGATAATTTGAAGTGTTTTCATTGTTGGCTGTCTTTGTAGCAGCTAACCTTGGAAAATTTGATCGAAATGGAAAAGTAATGACATTTGAATAGTGCCTTGTGTTTACACAGCACATTCTGATTCTTTATCTCATGATTGAATTAAGTGGCTGAGAACATTTAATATAATGGTTAAGTATTATTTCTAGTCCTTTGTTCTTCTCATCTATAAAGTGGGGATTTGCCCCCTATACTTATATTACATGAGTTAATATATTTAAATCACTTAAAACAGTGTCTAATACATACAAATCGTTTATCATTATTGTTTTTGGTTTTGTTGTTATTAAGTTGTATTAACTTAAATTCTGCAGACCATATATAATGGACTGATGAGGAAAATCCCACAGGCCAATTTTCTATCAGTGAGGGGTAGAGGGAAGAGATTTTGGAAGCTCAACACCTGGAGTGTTCTCTGTATGAATTTATGAATTCAGCCTCTGATCTAGAATGGGGAAAAGGCCAGATCATTGTTCCCTTATTTTCTCTTCTATTATGGGTTGACAAAAAGAAATAGAAGCCTTGACACAGACGTCATTTCTTCAGTCACTGATTATCCTAGTCCTTCTTTGCTATGGGACACTAACTTTTAATTAAGAATAAATTATTTCACCCCTTTAGATTCACTTAAAAACAAGGAATTTTTCATAGAGGAAGAATCACCAAACAAGGGAGAGCACCGTAAATCATCATAAATAAAACTTCTCAAAATAACAACCCTAGCACACTTTCGGGGAGCAAGAATGTGAGCCATTTACCTTAATATCACCTTTTAAAAGAAATCCCAAAACTTAAAGTTTGTTGTTTCAGAAAAGGGGAACCACTTCTAATTTCATCCACTATGTTAAGAAAAAGAAAAGAAGTTGAGAAAATGAGCCTTGAGGAGCACTTTTCCATCCCCCTCCAGCCCTCCCGAACACCTTTCCCCACCACACTGATGTTCTCTTTCTCTTCCCACCACTGTTTATTTTGATCCCGTAAACAAGTTGTGGGAGTATCCAGAATTTGGTCTTGGTATGATTGAGCTGAAAACAATACCAGTTAGGGAGCCAGGGGTGAGAAGAGAAGGATGCTTATCACAGCTTTAGCAATTTGGGATCACAGATCATGTTGAGATTGAAAATCAAAGATTTTTTTTACCTCAGAAACCTGCATTAATGTAAATATGTGCAAAATGTTACTTATAGTTTCAAGGGTGGTGGACTTTTGTAAGCCCATCTTAGGACAGGAACTGCCCCTGTTTTGGGACAGCTGACAGTATCTCTGGGCTTTCTTCTTGCCAAGCCCACTGGTAGGAGCTGACAGAGAAGGGAGGGAGATAAATAATAAATCTGGTGCTTGGGTGTGAATTCCCGGCTTGCTGAAAGGGACTCAGTTTAGTGTTTTCTAGGTTCTTCTCATTTTCTCCATTCCCTAAATACTTGGACAGTCAGTTTTCTAGTCACGTACCACTTCTACCAGATATGGCAGTATGGTAGATATTGTAGGTAACAGGGGACTTGGTGATAGGAGAGAAAGGGAGGAAGCAGGGGGAAAGAAGACATATAATCTGAGTGAGCTGGTCATTTCCTCTTTGTGCCACTTGGGTACATTTAACTGTTATAAAATATACCAGGGGCGCCAAAAAAAAGTATACACATCACTTATATTGTATATATTGAGTATTACAATTTTAATACAGTTTTTTCTTTCTTAAAATGTGTGTACACTTTTTTTTGGTACCCTCTGTATAAGGCCACATATCTTTTCTAAGTATCAAAATCAAGGTTTCTTTTGGAGCTACTTATTCACTCTATAATGTAGTCAGACCTTATAGATTTTCCCAGAGAGATCATATTCCAGTGCAAAATTTTGAGAAAGTTGGGGAGAAATCATCCGAGGAAAAATTGGATAAAAAGAGTAAAGAGTTAAAAAAAAAAAAAAAAACAAGAGTAAACAGGCAGGGCAAAAGTAAAGGTGTGTGGAGAGTATGATTGAGGGAAGTGGTTGCAACCCGTTTTGTGTCCTCTCAGCCCTTTAACACGTAGTTAATTTGCATGTAGTTTGCACAAAGTAAATACTTCTGGATATAACCAAAGAATTTATGCAAAATTTGACATTGAATAGAAAGTAAACAATCACAATTTAAAACTGTGAAGCTCAGCCTCCTGCCAGTTCAGCCAGCCAGCACACCGTATTGAACATGGACCGAGCTCCCCCTCTTTATGAGCGAGTGCACTGTGGCTAACTCAGGGCCCATATACACTTTCTGCCCCTCTGGAAGATTATATTCTGATAACCAAGTAGTGGTGATTACCTCTGCATATAGCAAGTGAATTTATGCATAATTTGACACTGAAAAGAAAGTAAACAATCACATAATTTAAAAATGTCCTGAAAAATCATAGAGAAAATGACATGTGATATAAAGCAGGTGGCCACTGAGTTCACCTTTGATGCTTATTAACTTTGGGACTTTGGGGGAGATCACATCACCTCATCTAACTGTGGTATCTCGTTTTTCTTTTAGTACAAAAAATAGGTCTGTTTGGTAAGTATTCAATAACAAAATAACATTCTTCAGAATAGAACTATGTAATAGATAATATTATTGTTCCCATTTTATAATTGAGAAAAATACAGAGATTTAGAGGTTAAGGAAACTGCCCAACATCTCCCAGATAGCAAGCAGCAGAGCTGGGGGATTGAAACAAAGGTGGTCTGGCTCCAGAGGCCATGTTCTTAGCTTTGGTCCTTGTTGGTTTACAAAATGACCTGGTACACAAAGAGCAGGGAGAGATCCACGAAAGATGCAGGCCACTCCAGATTGGTAGATGGCAGGTTTAATAAGCAAGATAACTTACATACGAGGCTTGCTTGCAACATGATTTGATCTCCTCACCTGCCTGCCAGAATCTTAAAAGATTGTCTAGAGGCTTTACCTGGGTTTGGTTGCACATTCAGTGCAGATGCTCTCAACACCTTACTCTCTCAGGGCTACGTCCTTGGAACAGCTCCCACTGTGGGGATGGTGGGCAGAGTGTACATTCCAAGGACGGGAGGGGGTGAGGAGCCTTCCACAGCTGGGATCCAGCTCGAGGCTTAACCCGCAGTCCTTTACCTTTATTTGCAATGAATGTGGTTGAATGAAACATTTTTCAAGACTAGATCATATTATTTTGAAAGAAGAACATTACATACGCAGTAGTTTCTTAGTATTGTTTTGAGGGAAATTTTTTCCTTCTTGTTTCAGGTATATGGCTAAAAGCAGCAATAGACATTTCTGTTCCCATGAGACCTTTTTTTTTTTTTTTTAACCCACTGTTTTGATAATAGTTCTGTAAGAACATGTACACTTTTCGACTGTCTGAAAAGGACTGTGTTTACTTTAGTTTGACTCAGACACACGACCTGGGTATTTAATAAATCTGCATTGGAGTCTAACAACATGGTCTAATAAGATGATCTTATAGCAATGGATATTTGCCCATATTGCTGAACTTGAATTAGCAATTCAAGTTGCTGAATCAATAAACAGTCCCACAAACCTAGACGTTCTTTTCTCTGGTTGAAGTCTCCTAATCAGCCAGTTTAGGAGGTCAGCCTTGTTTGATGTTGCTTTTTGTCATGCTTATTTGTAATGTTAGCCACTAATATAATGTGATTATTTATCCAACATTAAAAAATATTTGTGGGACAAGAGGATTATCCTAAAATTGAAATGAAATGGATATCAGCTTTTAAAAAAGAGGCAGGAACATGTGTTTCGAGAATACAACATCTTGCATAGAATTAAGATGCCACTGCCTGCCCTAAAAAAGTCTTTGTGTGTGTGTGTGTGTGTGTGTGTGTGTGTGTGTGTGTGTGTGTGTTTTGTGTGTGTGTGTGTGTTATCTGGGAACTGTGCATGTGTGTGACTGTGCTGAAAGTTGTCAAACTTCAATCCATCTGTTCTTTGAATAATTCACTTCTCAAAAGCCCAATTTACTATTTTCTTTCAATTCATTATTTTTGTTTACATTATCAGGTTTCTCTCTTTTCTTCAGTGAAATCATATTCTTTGAAGGGTACATTTCATACCACTTTTGTAGTTGGTACTACCACTAAAATGTCTTTAAGAATTTAAATTTAGTCTGAAAATTTGCAAATTACCTTGATCCACCCTAATAGAGGACCTGGTGTAAGTGTGAAATTGAAATGATGTTAAATTATTGCATATTTACTATTACGCAGATGAGATACATTAGACTAATGCTATACGTTTTTTTTTTTGATGTGGGCCACTTACACAAATAAGTCCGTAATGGTTACTTTAAAGAGCCAGTCACGACTCCTTCAAAATCTAATTCTTTATCTTTTATTCAAGTGAAAAATGTGCAGTGAGTTCACCAGGGACAATGCAGTTGGTCCTGACTGAGAAGAGAAGAATGCCCAGTCTTGCCTGTGAACAAAGTGTATCACGGCAACAATGTCATCCGAGCCTCTGCACTCCTCTTGTCCAAGGTAGCCACAGGGTCCCACGGGTCAATGACATGACAAAAAGAAAAGAAAACTGTTTCCTTGGGGTCTGTTGAAATAAACCTTCGCTAGTATTTTGTCTCAGGACATTCCAGAATTGGCATTGTTCCAACTGTTTTCATTCAAGAAACAACAATATTATGAATCACATTAAAAATAACTCTCAGAAGCCTGCGTGAGCAGAATGTTTCAGAGCTTGGGCTTTCGATTTTAAAGACTTGCCCTTGTAATTTACTAGCTGTGTGACCCTGGACAGATTACTTAACTTCTCTAAGCGTCAGCCTGCCTGTAAAAAGGGAGTGTTGGCAATGATAACTCTGTCCTAGAGTGTTATGAGGATAAAATACACTGTAAAGCATGTAGCTCAATGACAGGAAGGGTACAGTAACTCAGCTTTGCCCTTGCCTCACCCCCTTCATTACTTACTCTTCTTTCACCCAGATGCTCCCATGCTTCCTACTCAGTTCATCATTAGGATGAAACGCTCACCAGTACAAGTGTTTGTAAAGTGTCTTGAGATGTCCAGAAAGGAGTATCACTCTACTAAGTGGTTATTTACTCACCTTTCTTCTCCTTCTCTCCTTCTTCTCCTTCTTCTCCTTCTCCTTCTCCTCCTTCTCCTTCTCCTTCTTCTTCCTCTTCCTCTTCCTCTTCCTCCTCTTCCCCTTCCCCTTCTCCTTCTTCTTTTTCCCTGGAGTGACTGTGTTTGCTGTGGTATTTCTGCCTTTGGATAACAGAAGGGTTCATGCCACTCTTCAGAGCAGGAGAGTCCAGTTTCATTCTTGCCTTACATTTTTGCAAGGTCAGCAGAAATAACCGTTTTGAAACCTTATCTAGGTGTTTGTTGGATAGGTTGTAATAATTCTACAGTGTTATATTTTGGTTTTGTACTTTGAGGCAAGAACAGTCATAAGGCATGGAGAGGTTAGAGTAGCAAGTAGAAATGAATAGCTGTTTTTACAAAGCGATTTTTTTCATTTTTGTCAATTTATTTTTGTTTCTGTCAACTTGTTTAGGAAAAATTAACATGGATAAATGAGACACCTTAGTGTTACAACATAGTATAGAAATGTCTAATTTCATTATGTCATCATTAGTCCACAATAGCTCTAGAAGTATTATGACAAGGGGTAATGTTGATCAATGAGTCTGATTCAATGTAGGCTTTCATAGAAATTGATGGCATTATTGATTTGGCTAAGGGACTATTTAAACATTCTATTATATGGTATAATGCCATATGGTATTTATATGGGAAGCTGTATAAATAATGCTAAATTAATTTATTTTAGGGTGCTTTCTCTTACATTTAACCTCACTTTGAGGTCTACATTTTAAAAATAGGAACTCAATAGTTTTATTTATGAGGGAGGTTTTTGGAGGATGTTTATTGATTGTCACCATGTATCAATACTCATGAAAAATGTATTTGGAGGCATTCAATAAACTCTCTTTTATGTTCTTTCAAAATCTCTAAAATCAATTCTAAACAGCATATGGAGAGCAAGAGGCAGTTATTTGAAAGTGAGACTGGAGCAGAGTTGAGAAAGTGAAATATTAATGAATATCAACATCTTCTTAATTTATATGCCACTGAAACCATTTATAAAAATGTGGTGTCTAATATAAATAATACGATGTCATGTTTAATAAAATGTTCATACTTCAAATTCTTTCCCTTTTATCTTAAAACCAGCCAATGGTAATAGTTTCTTTTAATTTCTGTCTTAGCCGCTTTAGAATGATTTAAATGTTTTCCATTTTGTCATCAAAATTTGTTTATAAATTAGATCATTAACAAAAGCTCCCAGCAGTGTTATGCCAGCTCTTACTCTATTTGATAGACCGATTTGTATCGCCTGTGACTTGGTGGAAGCTGAGAGTAAAAAGCAGTATGGATGATGGAGAGTTGGAGGCTAATGAGATGAAAAATGAAAAGTGCTGAGCACTGGAACTAGTCTAGAGTGGTTCACATAGGAGATTTTTTTACTGTTACTTATTACTATATTTATGATATTTTTTGTCTCTAAGGCCTTGATAAATCTCCTCCTTATGAAACACATACACACACACACACACACTCTCTCACACTCACAGGAAAGAAATTTGCTTTATCTGGAATTTGATTTACAGGGCTGTATTCTCTGTGATTTTTGATAAACTGAAGCAGCTTTATAGGAAAAAAATAAGAACTTAATGAGTATTAAACTCTTTATATCTCCTCAGCATTTACTATCCTATGATAATATTATATTTCATAGTATTAATATGTTTATTATTCTCTATATAAATAATTTTAAAAATGAAATGTATACATATAGCCTTTAAATAATATGTTATTATAATATGAATTTTCTCCATGACATAGGCATTAAGGGATAATTTAAAAATCTTCACATAGTTGAGCAGTTTTAGTCTGCTTTTTTTTATTTGTCACATTGCAAGGTAAAAGTATAGGATATATAAATTTTCTACATTTCTAATATTTATTAATTATGTTCCTCTTAAGCAATTCTAAAAATAATCTATATGGACTTAACATAAAATAGTTATTCTGTCTTGTCATCAGATTTTACTATTACAGAGTTATTTTATGCCATTTATTATTTGATACAGTTTTTAAAACTGTATTTTTATTCTTAATTTCCTATCGACTAAACTTGACATTGTAAACTGATAAGGCTTTCAGGTACAATTGCATTTGCCATTTAAAATCCATTTTTGTTCAGAGTATTATTGTTACTATTTTGTTTAGAACATATACTTGCAATATTATGAGACATTTTCTTGTTTAATACAACTTTCCTGTAAATTTAATATAATAATAACCTTGTTAATCCATCCTAATTTTTGTCATAGTAGAAACCTCCATTTTTTTTCTTTTTTATTTGCACAGACATGACAGACTTTAAATTATCCCTTAGTTTGTGCTCACTTGTATTTTAGTTTTAAGTCTGTCTCTTACAGGTATCAGATTGTTGGATTTTGACTTTATGCCAGTCAGTGTCCTATGCTTTATATTGGAATTTAGTTCTTTTTCCTTATACATTTTAGTTGATAACTTTCTACTCCTTCCTTTGTCCTGTAAGCTTTTCTTTATTGTTGCCTCCTTTTATTCCATTTTATTATGACATTTCTGTAGCTGATTTTAGACTTTTATCTCCCATTGACAAGATTATTTACCAATTTTGAACAACACATTTTGATCCAGTTGTTTTTATTACTTTTGATATACATTTCAATTAAATAAGTTAATCTTAAATACCCTTTAGGGGTGATGTGAAATCTAATGTCTGAGCTGTCTTTCCTATTTGGCATAGTCTGGAATACTTTACAAAATATTTCTATTTTATGCTTCTCAAAATGTAGTCTAATTCTTTTACATAGTATTTGTCACCATTACTTTCATTAATCCTGCAATTTACCAGTCCTTAATAGTTATCTTTCATTGTTTTTAAATCTTCATTTCTCCTTGTTGGAATATTTTTTAGCTGTGCAACTTCACTGATGATAATTTTCACAGATAATTTTTTGAGATTTTTTTTTTTGTCACTTTAAAAAGCCATCTTTTCTCTCATTGAACATGGGGGCAGCTACCAGGATCTCTCTTCTTTGCAAGCTGTGCCTACACTCAAGCGACCATGTCTAAGGGACCTGCAGTTGGCATTCTTCTTGGCACCACCTAGTCTTGTGTGGGTGTCTTCCAGCACAAAAAAGGTGGAAATAATTTCCAATGATCAGGGAAACAGAACCACCCCAAGTTATGTCACCTTTACTGATACCAAACGATTGATCAGTGATGCCACAAAGAATCAAGTTGTGATGAATCCCACCAGCACAGTTTTTGATGCCAAACATCTGATTGGGTGTAGATTTGATGATGCTCTTGTTCAATCCAGTATGAAGCATTGGCCCTTCGTGGTGGTGAATGATGCTGGCAGGCCCAAGGTCCAAGTGGAATAAAAGGGAGAGACAAAAATTTCTATTCAGAGGAAGTATCATCTATGGTTTTGACAAAGATGAAGGAAATGGCTGAAGCCTACCTTGGGAAGACTGTTAACCAGTGCTATTGTCACTGTACCTACTTACCGCAATGACTCTCAGACTCCCAAAGGTGCTGGAACTATTGCTGGTCTCCATGTGCTTAGAATCATCAATGAACCAGCTGTTGCGGCTGTTGCTTATGGCTTAGACAAAAAGATTGCAGCGGAAAGAAATGTGCTGAGCTCTGATTTGGGAGGTGGCACTTTTGATGTGTCAGTTCTCACAATTGAAGATGGAATCTTTGAGGTTAAATCTACAGCTGGGTACATCTACCTACCATGTTTCCCTGAAAATAAGACCTAGCTTGACCATCAGCTCTAATGCGTGTTTTAGAGCAAAAACTAATATAAGACCCGGTCTTATTTTACTATAATATAAGACTGGTATTTATAATAATATAGTATAATATAATATAATATAATATAATATAATATAATATAATACCGGGTCTTATATTAATTTTTGCTTCAAGAGACACATTAGAGCTGATTGACCAGCTGGGTCTTATTTTCAGGAAAATAGGGTAGGTAGAGAAGACTTTGGCAACAGTGTGGTCTACCATTTTCTTGCAGAGTTCAAGTGCAAGCATAAGAAGGACATCAGTGAGAACAAGAAAGCTGTCCGTCTCTTCCATACTGCTTGTGGACGTGCTAAACATACTCTTTTTTTCCAGCACCCAGGCCAATATTGAGATTGATTTGCTCTATAAAGGAATCGTCTCCTATACCTCTATCACCCATTTTGAAGAATCAAATGGTGATCTTTTCTGTGGCACCCTGGACCCTACAGACAAAGCCCTTTGGGATGCCAAGCTCCACAAGTCCCAGATCCATGATATTGTCTTTGTGCATGGTTCTACCAGTTCTATCCTTAAGATTCAGAAACTCTTACAGGACTTCTTCAAAGGAAAAGGGTTGAATAAAGGCATCAACCCTGATGAGGCTGTTGCTTATGGTGCAGCTGTCCTGGCAGCCATCCTCTCTGGAGACAAATCTGAAAAGGTTCAAGATTTGCTGCTGTTGCGTGTCCCTCCTATTTCCCTTGGCATTGCAACTGCAGGTGGAGTCAGGATTGTCTTCATCAAGAGCAATACTACCTTCCCTACCAAGGAGACACAGATGTTCATGACCTACTTTGACCACCAGCCTTCTCGCTCATTCAGGTTTATGAAGGTGAGCGGGCCATGACCAGGATGACAACCAGCTAGGCAAGTCTGCCCACAGGCACACCGCCCGCACCTCGTCATGTTCCTCAGATTGAATTCACTTTTGCTATTGATGCCAGATGGCATCCTCAGTGTCTCTGCTGTGGGTAAGAGTACAGGAAAAGAGAACAAGACCACCATCACTTAAGACAAGGAAGTGCAAGGAAGACATTGAGTGCACAGTCCAGGAAGATGCGAAGTACAAATCTGAAAATGAGAAGCAGTGCGACAAGATGTCTTCCAAGAATCCACTTGAATTCTATGCATTCAACATGAAAGCAACTGTTGAAGATAAAAAATTTTCAAGGCAAGATCAATGATGAGGACAAACAGGAGATTCTTGACAAGTGCAATGAAATCCTCAGCTTGCTTGTTAAGAACCTGACTGAGAGAAGGAAGAATCTGAATATCAGCAGGAAAAGGTGGGAAAAGTCTGCAACCCCATCATTGCCAAGCTGTACCAGAGTGCAGGAGGCACGCCAGGAAGGATGCCTGGGGGCTGCCGCAGTGGTGGGGCCCTTCCTTCTGGTGGTGCCTCTTCTGGGTCCACCATCAAAGAGGTTGATTAAGTCAACCTTGAGCATAGATTTAGCATTGTTCCACACAAAATACAGAAGGACACAAATTTGTAGCAAATTTTATGGCAGTTTTCAAGTGGAGCGGCTGTATCGTAGATAACTGGACATTCTTAATACTGGAATATGGACTATGTGCACAGGGAAAGGAAATAATGATGCACTGGATAAGCACTGTATTATAAAGTGAAAAATGCAATGTCTTAGAAATCTATTTAAAATTGGCACCAAAAAAAAAAAGCTATCTTTTGTCTTCAAAGAGAAAAATTATCTGCTAGATTCTGTTCTTTTATAATGCTGCCTTTCCCCCTAGCTTTGGGTTGATTTCCCTTGGAGCCTGCCTTGTGCTTCAAATCTGAGCATCAGGGCTTCTTTATAGTAACGTGGATTCTGTTCCTTGAGGCTACCAGTCTCCATAAAACTAAGATGCATAGTCAAAAAAGACAGATGGATGAAAACAATTGTAATCTGCCACACCAGCTGTTCTCAACTAACCAAACAAGTATTTCTATCATATGTTTTGTCATCAAGGAAGTGCTTGCCCTATGCTCCTTTGATCCTGACTCAGGGCTCTCCATTCTGTACCATGTTAGCTGTCAAAGGAATTGTGTTGTGGCTTCTTCCCATGTGGTAGCCTGGAAAAAAAAATATTTCTCTTTTCTTTGTTGGATCTCATGGCAAAATGAATATACCAGGCTTGCGTTCAACTCCCACGAATACAGACGTATACACATTCTAAAAGTAATAATATTTCTTAGCAGAGGGCTCTGATGGAAATTTGAGCCACAGCTTCTCATGTGAGTCTATGCAAGTGGTTGAATTCAGGCTATACGACTCACAGAGTGAAATCAAAACATCCCATTAATCACATCTTCATCCTCTTTCACTTTTTTCTTCTCAAGACTTCATATTCTTTTGTTCATGTGTTTCAAACTTTTAAAATGTGACAAGTATGTACCCAGGTATATTTCAGTGAAGATTGTTCCCAACTGGCTTTTCATATTCCTCAAGATACCTGTATGAGAATTTGATATCTTGACAGCCCATAAAATTATCTTTAATTTATTCCCTAGGTAAGGTTTCTGCTTTGCTTGCATTTTATGTCTTTTGGCATACTGATTATTCTCATATTGAATATCCGTGGTTGATTCCCTGGTTCTGTAGATTTCTCTTTGTCATTGTCTGTGTAACTTAGCTCTGCTTCTACTTTTTCTATTAGTCTGTTTTTATTATCATAAGTTCTTCATTCTGGATGTCAGTTCTGCTCCTAATGGTCTCCTCTGATGCTTGACTTCTTTTACAGGATTTATAAATTTCGCACAACTTTTAATGGTATCTTTCACCTTGTTTTGGTAATAATTCTCTCTTCTTTCAAAGTACTGAGAATAAATTGCTCTACAATCACATAAAGCAGTTTACAGGTGATGGATGCTTTTTCTAGCTTCCTGTCATTTCAGTAGTTGCCCTACTACTAAAACCCGACTTTTCAAACATCTTATTTGTGTTCTATGTGTAGCTTCTTTAGGTTTACCATCACTACTGAGTCTTTCTGTTTCAAACATCTCTTGTGAGTTTCTCTCTGAGTTTTCTTCTCTTGGGGGTTATCTCTTTTTCTGAATCTAGATAGGAGGAAGTACCCTGTCATTTGTTTGTCAGTCTTTATGAGAAGATTCTTTCTTTTGCTTTAACTAAACTGAGGGGAAAAACACATTGCAGTATGTTAATGTAAGAAGGCAGAGAATGCCGCCCCATTAATCTTTCCTTCATATTCATCTTAGATGCATTTATATAGTAGCTTCTAGAATAATCCCTTCCACCATATAACTTAACTGAAAGGGTGAAAGGATTGAAATAAACATAATGGCAATACTACTTATAAAAACTTGTCAACAATGAAATATTATACAATCACAGAGTGGTTTTCCAACCATTACCTGTTTGCAACCTTACAAAACCCTTGGCTGATAAGTAGGATGGGCAAATGGTTTCTAAATTTACCAGTGAATAAACTTGGTCTCAGAGAGGTTCAGTGACTTCCTCTTGGTCATCCAGAAAGGCTAGCCCTTGAATTTATGTATTCTGACTGTAAAGCTTGAATTCTACTCAAACGTCCTAATTTCTAAATTAATGCTAGGACTTTCAACTAACAAGAAAATATTCTTAGTCTAGTAAGAGATAATGTTAAGCCAGCAGGGTCTTTCTGACCCCCTGAAGTCATGCTGAGCTGGTAATTTACCAAATTGCTTATGAGTGGGATACTCTGAAGATAAGCAGGATAAGCCCTACCTAAAAAAGAGCTAACATCATGACTGAAAAATAGTTTATGTTCCCAAAAGTTTAGATGTCTTTTGGAACTTGACTTCTTAATTTTGATCATCTGGTCTGTCAAATCACACAGGGGACCATTACCAATTAGGGATCGTTAATCAAGATATGCTAGTGAAAAGAACCCTCTCATCTTTGACATTTCTATTTAATCTCAAGTGGCCCATTGCAGGCCATCGGCACTTCTCTGCTTTTGATCAATAACATTTTCAGCCTGTACTGAATAAAGTGTGCCGATCTGTTGAATGGTGTAACATTGAATTGTAAAGGTGTCTACTTTTACATTGTGTAGAAAACTGTAATGAAAAGTCACAGGATAAAAGAGTCATTGTGTTTTGATTGGAAGGAAAGTGAAAGGCAGCTTATGCCTTAGCAACCTATAAAGAGTGAGTGCAGGCTCCAAACAACATACTCCTGCCTATAGAGGTTCCCCAGGGGTCAATCATGTCACTACTTGTTCAGGCCCAAACACCTGGCAATCATTTTGTCTACTGCTTCTCCTTCACCTTTCACAATCAAGCAGTCACCAGGAACTATTGTTTTGCTCATTTAGTTTCTCCAGAATTTGACCTTTTATCTCCACGCCTCCTGCCACCACCTTGGTTAAGGGTCTCATTGTATTTCGACCTGCAAATAGCCTCCTAACTGGTCTCCCTGCCTCCCTTTTGCATGTCTTCAGATCCATTCTCCACATGGCTGGCCCTTGATCTTTATCTACCTTAAAACAGTGTGGTTTCCTGTAAACTTCAGCTTGAAGACTTGGCGTGGCGTATGATTGTGATCTGGCCCTTGCTGATCTTTTTGGCCTCATCTCTCGACATCTCCCTTTGCCTTTTCTCTTTAACATTAGGCACTGTCCATCCTAAATTACTCTCAGTTCCCCAAATATACCGAGTTTCATGTGGCTCAAATCATTTTCACAAGCTTCCTTCTTTTCCTGTAATTCTCTTTCCTTTATCTTTGGTTACTGCTGCTTCTACATTGCTTCTAGGATGTCTTACCTGAACTATTTTATCCCCAGTGTTTGTTATGTCTGATGCCCCAACACCCTATACTTTTAATCTTTTTACACTAGACAATATTATTGTTTATTTGCTAATGGCTCTGCTCCACTTTATTGTGAGATGTTTCAGGACTGGGACCATGTCTTCCTTTGCATTTCCAGCAGATGGTACAGTGTTGAACCCAGACTAGGCCTACAGAAAATGTTTTTTCCCCACAGCTATATTAAGGTATAATTGATAAATAAAATTGTATATACTTAAAGTGTACAGTGTGATGCTTTGATATACATATACATTATGAAATGATTACCACAGTCAAGCTAATTAACACATTCATCACCTCACGTAGTTATGATTGTGTGTGTGTGTTACAAACACTTAAAATCTACTTTCTTAGCAAATTTCAAGTATATAATACAATATTAATTACAGTCACCATGCTGTGCATTAGATTCCAGAACTTACTCATCTTAAAACTGGAAGTTTGTATCCTTTGGCCAACATCTCATTTCACCCACTGCCTCGCCCCTGGTAATCCCCATTCTAGTCTCTGTTTCTACGAATCTGACTTTTGTTTTTTAGATTCCACATGTAAGTTAGATTATACAGTATTTGACTTTGTCTGGCTTATTTCTCTTAGCATAGTGTCCTTCAGGATTATTCATTATTGTACGTGGTGTGATTTCCTACTTTTTTATGGCTGAGTGCTATTCCATTGTATATATAGCTATATTTATGTATGCACCTTTTAAAATCCATTTATCCCTTGATGGACACTTAGGTTGTTACCATGTCTTGGTTATTGTCAATAATCTTACAATGAACATGGAAGGGCAGATACATCTTTAAGATGCCGATTTCATTTCCTTCAGATAAATATCCAGAAGTGGGATTGTTGAATGATATTAGCTGTGGGCGTGTCATATATGGTCTTTATTATGTTGAGGTACATTCCTTCTATATCTAATTTGTTGAGAGCTTTGTTTTATCATGAAAATATGCTGAATTTTGTCAAATGTTTTTTTTCTGTATCTATTGAGATGGTCATCTGAATTTTTTCTTCATTCTGTTAATGTGGTGTATCACTCGTCCTAATCTATGTATGTTGAATCATCCTTGCCTCCTAGAGATAAATCCCATTTGATCATGGCATGTGGTCCTTTCGATATGCTGTTGAATTCACTTAGCCAGTATTTTGTTGAAGATTTTTTTCATCTATTCATCAGGGATATTGGTCTCTAGTTTCCTTTTCTTGTAGTATCCATAGCAGATTTTGGTATCAGGATGATGCCGGTCTTGTAAAATGAATGCTGACCAATGTGTCCTACAGAGTTCTCCCACCTGGAAAGTCTGAGAGCTGAAGCTGCTTTCCCGTAACAACATATTTTTATTACTCCCAGAGATTTCTCTATACCTTGCATGTAGTTGTTCAATAATTAGCTAGTGAGTCACTGATTTTCCTAATTAAGAAAATTTAGCTCTCCTCTGTCCAAAGTCCTGTATCCCTCCAATCCCAGCAGGAATTTCTGTAGGGGCAAGTCCTAAAACATATGTTTTCTTTCTCTCTCTGTCTCTCTGTCTCTCTCTGTCTCTCTCTCTCTGTCTCTCTGTCTCTCTCTCTCTCTCTCTCTCACACACACACACACACACACACACACACGAAGAAAGAGGAAGAGGAGGAGGAGGAGGAGAAAGAGGAGGAAGAGGAAGAAGAGGAGGAAGAGGAAGTAGAGGCAAACACAATGCAGCAAGACTGAGAGACAAAAACCCAGGATAGATGTTGATTTGGGGACTCTTGAGAGTGGAAGAAGGGGCAGCCAGTTATGGAGGGTGAGTGTGGAGTCAGTAATCCTGAACTAGAAAGACGAGAACAAAGATGTATGAGAATGGACAAAGGTGGAAGATGGGGTTGAGGGAGGGGATGATTGTCTAGAACAAGTTTTAGGGTTCTTGGGTTGACTTTCTGAGCTGGAAGGAGCTTGGGAAGTGGGTGGGGGGGGCCAGCTGGAAAGGCCAGTTAGCCAGACACAGCGCACTGTGCAGCCTCTGTCTCCCTCTGATTTTGATGTTCTCTAATCTGCCAACTTGTGTTTTGCTCAGCTCATTCTGAGTGGTGGGAGGTTTAGGTTTCATTTCTACTTTTGTTGTGATGAATAACATAGAATTTGTGTTCCATCTGAAAATATTTCCTCCATGACCCAGCACCAGATGCTGTGCTACTTCCTGAGGATGCCTGTCGAGTAGCATGCTCTGATCAGAGCCACGTAGGGCTGTCTGGTTCATGTTCTAGCAGCTGTAGTGCAGGGAGTGGTTCGCAAACCTGGCTGGGCGTCAAGGATGCTAGGGGAGCAAGTTAAAAATTTCAACTCTGGGTGCTGTGCTGAGAGATTCTGATTTAATATACTCAGTGGACTTGAATTTGGGAACTGGTATCATAGAATCATATGTAACTTGTTCTGTCAGAATAGTGTCACTTATATGTCTGTGAACATTAATCTTTAGAAACTGGATACTTAGCACTTGCCTGTGGAAATCTGAGATTCAAACAAACCAAAAAGTGGGAGTTAATTATGATTCTCCAAAGGATTGGAGCCTGTAGTAAACAATACAAGCTGGCAGTGTGCAAGGCAGACTAAATGTCCAAACTCTCTCCAGTCTCTACCTCCTACTACTTGCAGGAAAGAAGCAAAACTGTGTATACTTGATTGAAGATGGTATGCCTTTATAATATCGAAAATCTTGGTTTTCATATCTACATGAATGGATAAAATTGAGCCCATAGGGAAAGAACATAAAGACATGCTCTGTCAGCACCATGTTATTTTCATGAGAGGTGGTATACATGAGAAAATGAGATAGATTTACTTAAGTGGACAGATTTGTTTCTGCTATGAAGAAATGCAAGAAAAGACATGTGCTACTTATAAAAAACAAAAGGATAGGACATGACAGAAAAGGCTATTTATGTAAGACAGGATTCAACATTTTGCTTTCCAGAAAAGCTCTTTCTCTTGACTGTTCAATTTCTATTGATAACATCAGAGAGACTCAAAATCCTCCAATTTTGTTTGTTACTGCTTTACTGGTTTTATTTTAGAGTGAACCACTCCCTGCAGGACAAATCTGGCTCCCACCTGTTTTGTGACGTCCCTCAAATTGTTTTTACATTTTTTAAATAGTGGGAAAAAATTCTAGGGATGGGTAATATTTCGTGGCAGGTGAAAACTATGTGAAATCCAAATGTCAGTGTCTATAAATGAAGCTTTGTTGGAACGTAGCCAAGCTCATTCATTTATATATAGTCTCTGGCTGCTTTTACAATGGCAGAACTGAGTGGTCACTCAGAGGCCGTGTGGACCCCAACGCCTGTAGCACTCACTCTCTAGCTCTTTATAGAAAAAGACTACAAGCTCCTTGAGTTTAGGAATTCTATCTAATACCTTTATCCTCAGAAGCCTCCAAAAGAGTGCTTAGCACGTAATGAATTCTCAATACATGTTTGAAGTTACATACATTTTAAAAATAATATAGTGTAAAATGAACTGATTCTTTTTCCTGAAGCAACCCAGAGACTTAACACAGGAGGGTCTTAGTAGTATTATTATTTTTTTTTTTGGATTAACGTGTAACGATTCTTTTGTTTAAGTCATTGGTTCTCACACTTCACTGAGCATCAAAGCCACCCAGGAGACTTGATGAAACACAGATTTCTGGGGCCCCACCCTCAGAGTCTCTATGCAGTAGCTCAGGGACAGGATCTGAGAATTTTCATTTCTAAACTGTTCCCAGGAGATGCTGTTGATCCAGAGACCACACTCTGAGAACCACTGGTTTATGTAATTCTTCCCAAACCAGAGTGAATGTCAGAATTAGCCAAGAAGGCATTTAAAAATACAGAGTTCTAGGCTTCCCTGCCAAAAATTCTAATTCAGAGTGCCAGGGGTTGGGCCTGGGAATAGGTATATTTACCAAGGCATCCAAGTGTTTCTGAGATTTTTGAGGGTCACCCCTTTTGGGATCCACATGTGCAACCACATTCTCTGAGGTGCAGTGCTGCTCTCTATTCACATAGTTAGTGATACTTTCATAGAATAACAGATGTGTGGGTTTAAAAGAGAACATCTAGTTTACTGGTTTGGTTTTCAAAACTCAAATAACACAATGGTTGACTGAATTATTTAATTGCCTTTTTTTTTTTTTTTTTTAATCTTGAACCCTAGGAATGAAAAGAAATAGTATGAGGCTGGGTGAAGAGGAGAGCAGAGTAACTTCTGTTGACTCTGGGGATGGTGTCTGAGGAGGGAGCTGTGAGAGGTGACAAAATTTGCCTCTGGATGAAGGCTCAGCAACTGGAAACACTGTTCCAGTCTAACAATTGGGTTTTTTACTTCGTGGAGGAAACTACATAATCCTACAGATTCTATTTCCATTAAAATCTTCAGTTGCTGAGAAATTGATAAAAGTTAAGGAAATAACCTCTTTTTTTTTTTTTAAAGGAATATATAACAAAAATGTCAGGTGCTAATGAACACTGTGTAAAGCTTTTAATTTACAATTTCATCTCTAGCTGTGTGATGCTCTAACAAAAGTTTCCAGCAGTGTACGAGGTGTGATCAAACAACACAGTGAATGTTTAAATAAAAAAAAATGACTACAGTAAAAGACACATTGCCATTAATTCCCCTCAAAACCCTCCCCCTTGCTTTGAACACACCTGTCCCATTGTTCTTGCCACTTTCTGAAGCAGTTCTGGACGTCCTCTTTCGTGAGTGTCTTTACTTCATCCTCCGTCATGACAATGCTCCATGTCGCACATCGCTTCTAGTACATGGCAATTTCTGTCAAATAAAAACATTACATTACAATTCGATTGACTGTGTTCCCTATGCTGTACTCTACATCCTGTGACTATATATTAAATTATAGTTGACTATTACATTGTTTTGTACACCTGAAACTAATAATAATAATAAAAAAACATTACAGTGTGTCCTCATCCACCTCATTCACTGGATCTGGCACCATGCGACTTCTGGCTCTTCCCCAAAGTCAAAATGACCATGAAAAAAAAACATTTTGAATCGATTCAGGACATCGAGGCAGCCTCGACAGCACAACTAAAGACACTCACTGAAGAGGTCTTCCAGAACTGCTTCAGAAAGTGGCAAGAACGATGGGATGAGTGTGTTGGAAGCGAGGGGGAGTATTTTGAGGGGGATTAATGGCCATGTGTCTTTTACTGTAACAAATATTTTTAAATTTAAATATTCATCATGTTTCTTGATCACACCTCGTAATCATCTATTGGCTGTGCTGTTAAAGGACATTATACACTCATTGTAAGCTCGTGTCATCCCTGATTTAGTCACGTGGAAGTTCAAGTTCACCTCGGCTGCACTGCTGAACAAACAGCCTGGATGTCAGGCAGGTGCTTCCACAGAAGCAATGTTTGACACAACATATCCCCTTGTCCACTCTCCACATTAGTAAAGAAGAGGGAAGGAGAGGCCATGTGATGCAGGAAATTGGATTAGGAGCCAGAAAATATAGTGTCATGTGAGACTCTGCTGTATACTTGGACTGACCTTGGGGGAGGTCACAATAACCTCTTTAGGCCGTTTCCTCCCCTGTAAGATGGAAGGCGTTTTGTGGGTGATATAAAGTGCTTCACAAACCAGAAAGCATTGTACCCCATGTGGTTTTGTTAAGGTGAGTGCTAATGCGCTCATTAATAGATAAACAAAATTCTTGTCTGGAGGTCTGGAAACAGGCACCTGGTGCAGAGTATGCAATCTGTACATGTTTGTTGAGTGAACTGAGAGAAAAAAATGAGAGAAAGAAAATATATTGGTTTAAAATAAATACAGGGGTGCCAAAAAATGTATATACATGACTCGTATTCATCTTTTGTTATCGGTATATATTGAGTATTACAATTTTAATATAGTTTTTTCCTTTCTTAAAATGTGTATAATTTTTTTGACACCATCTGTGTATTGAATGCTTTATAGAGCAGAACTAGACTATAGGTTAAGAAATGAACCAAGTACCGTGTTTCCCCGAAAATAAGACCTAACCGGAAAATAAGCCCTAGCATGATTTTTCAGGATGACATATCCTGAACATAAGCCCTAATACGTCTTTTGGAGCAAAACTTAATATAAGATCCGGTCTTATGTTCGGGGAAACACGGTATATATTTTGCAGAAAGGCTCACTTGCTTTTTTGCAGGTACATGGTTTAGAATTTGTTGCTGGCAGTCTTAGGCGTAGAAACTTACTTTTTTTATAAACCCCTATGAATCTGTCTCTGTTAATATAATAACTATATTAATGACATATTAGAAAATTCAGAGTCTTAATGCATTTTGAGTCCATTTTAGACTTATCCAGGGTAAGAAAACTCCTCATGTAAACTGCGCTATTGTTCAATGCAAAAGAAACAAGAATCTGGCATAACTTTATTTATTGACATTTCTGTATCCTTTAAAGGGGACTGCTTTGTCATGCATGTCTCACTGGTTGATTCCATTCGGTCCTAAGGGGTTATGCAAAAGAAGCACTTCTTCAGCGTGTGTCCTAAGCTAGATGTCTCAACAACTGGAAGGACAGCAGTTTCTTTTATGGAGATGTAGTTTTTAAGGTGTCCCCAGCAAGAGCAAAAAGGACAGAATTAAAGTATTTCCATATTTGTCGGCATTATTTTAATAGAAGATTGATTTATTAAAACCCATTGAGTTCATGTGCATTTATTTAAAAAGCTGGGTGCCAGGGAAATAACTATATGCAAGAAATTGTCTCTGTCCCCTAGGACCTCTGCTTCTGTTTTAGTGGGAAGACAGACATTCATGGACAGTTACGGGGCAGTGTGTAAGCCCTGGAGCTGTCAGAGCTCATAGGAGGGACACCTGCTTCCTGCCTGGCCTTGGTGAGGGGACTGTGACAGGGAATGTTTGTCAGAGGCAGTGACACCCATGCTGGGACTTGAAGGACCAGGAGCAATTAGAGTTCAGCAACCTGTGAGTCTTGGTTCCAGAAGAAGCAGTGAGCTGATTAAGTGCTACTTTCAGTTGTTTGAAACCTGAGGGTGAGCTGTGAAGACTGTAGTGACAGATGCATGAAGACAAGAGAAAAGGAGAGGCTGGGGGGAAGCCCAGATGACCACGTTCGAGCCTCAGTTTAGAACAAGCATGAGAAGCCCATGAGCAAAGAGGAGGAGAATCAAGAGCACAGAACAAAGCAGGGTGGCCGTGAAGGAGGCCCGTGGTGCAGAGATAGGGTGCTGCCCAGTCCGATTTCCAAGATGCCTAGAGTTGCTATTATTTCCTGTTCTTGGCTTCTGTGAGATTCCTCTATGCTTACAGCTACCTCATCTTTACATGGACTAGTTTGAATGGATCTTTGTGCTCTATGAGCCAGAAGATCTTGAACTCAATGGGAGGCCCATCAGAAAGTCTACTGGTGTCTCAGTTGAAATAGTCTTGCCTTCTCTATTCCCAGTAGCTAAAGCAACGTGCTTCCGGGCTCCTGATGAGTTGAAACCCTGCAATACCCTCATGGGAGCGCCAAACTTCTTATCTGGACCTCCTACTTTGCTCCCATGGGTTCCAGAGACTCTTCTGTGCCATCCTGGGGGGAGCAAGTTACTGAGAAGCACTACCTTCTGTCTAAGCAACTGACTGGGGATTTGTCTGGGATTTCCTACTGCTAGACAGTGACCAGAGGTTTCAGCCTTGTTCCAAATCAGTACGAACTAAGTTTTATGCCACTTTCCTTAAATGAGCCTCATTTGTTGCACACTCTCATCATTTGCTTCCCACAGTGGTCTGTGCACCATGGTCTGTGCCCTTGATCTTGATGCCCGCTTAGTAGTTACTGGAATCTGCCATAACTCCACTTAAACTTGAGCTATGATTGTCAGCCCCTCTCAAGGTGACACTGTCGCAACAACAGTATTGCCGTATGACCCTTATAAAGTAACCAGGAGATTAAATCTGAGTACCAAGATTTTCCCAGTTTAACTTTTGGATCGAGGTTATCAAAATAAAAATTTCAAAATATGTAAAGTGCTACTTTGGTTTTTCCTTCTCAAAGTAGAATTGAGCATAACAGTATGGATCACTGAGCAATATATAATGATGTCAGTGAATGGGGGATGGATGGGTGTAGGTGATGCCCGCCAGCATGAAGAAAACCACGGTGAAGCTAATGGGAAACTCACAGTGAGACAGGATTGAAATTAAATCTCATTGTTTGCAAGAGGGGGGAATCCTTACTCATCTGAAATTGTGATTTGATTATCCACATTTGACAGATTTTAGAGCCTGAAGGTAATAATTAGTCAGCAGTAGAACCCATGTCTCTGGCTCTTGAAGGGACTCAAACTCCCGAGATAATCAAGAAAAACAACTTGTCTAACTCCGAACACACCATCTACTTGGCTGGAAATACGAGAGTTAGGGAGGACCCTCATCTAGCCTAGTCCCACACTGTCTCAAGCAAATATTCCCCCTGCAACATCCTGGAGCAGCTACCTCCTTTCCATAATCCCGAGCTCCGGTTGCCAGTAAACGCACTTCTTGGCTCCCCCCACAGCTTGAATTCCCTTGCCATGCACTCTGCTCTGACTGTGCGTGACCAGTGTCCAGCGACCTGAGCCAGAAACAGGAGCCAGCTCGACTATTCCCTTCCTTTTCTTGTAGGTCAGTATCAGAATCCTGGTTTTGTTTTGTTTCTTTGAAGCAGCTTTTCTCGTCTTCCTTTCTTTTTTGTTACTACTGTCTCCCCCTGTTCAGACTGTCGTTACTTTGTGCTCTATGAATGAGTTTCACACCAGATCGACTTTTCTATCTAATTGGTTTTGTCAGGTTTCTCCTCTCCTGTTCAAAGTCTTCTCCAGAGAAATCTGCAAAAATGAGTTTTATTGTACCACCTGGAAATTAAGGCTCTCCACAGCTCGCCACAAACGGCACTCTCTGCAACCTGATTTCATAATTATTGTTACTATATACCACACAGTTTGAACTGTATTTTTGCTATTCTCAGAAAGAATCACATTTGTTAATAATATGAAGCCTTTATAATTTATTTCTTAAATTAAAAAAATTCAATTACAGTTGACATTCAATATTATATTAGTTTCAGGTGTACAGCATAGTGGTTAGACATTTATATAGTTTATGAAGTGATTCCCCCAGTAAATCTTATACCCATCTGTCACCATACATAATTATTACAATCTTATTGACTATATTCTCTAAGCTGTATTTTACATCCCCACGACTATTTTGTAACTACCAATCTGTACTTCTTAATCACGTCGATATGAAGTCTTTTTTATTCAGTGTTTCCTTCTGGACCCAACCAGCACTTTTCCACCATTCTAGCTCTCTAAATTCTGCCTAGAAAATTGACAAGCTTCCGATTTTCCTCCATGACTCTCTCATTTTTTGAACTTCATTGACACTTGGTGTGGGTGACGCAAAAACCATTTAACCATGTAATGTGAGTGTATATGTACGTGTGGTTATTACCATTGGAGCATAAGCTTGAACAGATGAAGCACAGGTTCTATCCGTCTATTAAATTTCAGTGGGAGCTGTGGTTCTACTTGCAAAGAGAAGTGCTAATAGTGACTTTCTTTGGTTGGTTCTGGAGAAAGTAATGTTCAAGAGCAAGGATGTTCAAGAATAGAGACAGAAGCTGCTTGCATAGACCTATTGCAGCTGGTGCTAGATAAGACCTAGAGGCCCTTTGAAGCATCAGTGCTAACTTAGAATGTTGAGAACAAATATAGGGGATAGCCTTGGAGATCTGATAGGCAGGTCAGATCTCCAACACCTGGTGAGTAGAACAGAAGGAGCAGGGCAGGGTGAGGTACCACCTGCTAGTTGTAAAGATGTCTGATATTAAGACTGGTGTTCTTGACAAAGTCAAACAATGTTATTCCCTAAGAAGGAGGCAAGTTCTATGAAACAGACAAATCTAATGTGTCTTTATAAAAAAAAAAGGGTTTTTTAACTTAAAGAATCAGAGATCCTTTGGCTTTAATAACATTCTGACATAGGACAAACAATTGCTGCTTGTGTTTCATTTTTAAAATTTTTATATGTACCTATCATAGACGTATTCCCATGCTGAGGAAATATTTTGGGCTCCTGTTATTTCTTCCCTGAAAATGTTTCTCAAAGACCAAAGAACAGAGCTCTGATGATCATTTTGAACTTAATGCATTCTGGAAATTTAAAAACATTTTCTTGATTAAAATGACAATTTGAATATAAAAGGCCACACAATTCAATTAAGTGCCAGTGGATGGATTCCAATTGTCCCAGTCTCATCTTCCCTTTTCTGTTCATGTATTCTCGTTATGAGTTCCTTTACTCTTTCCTGATTAACCAACTGAAATGCATGACTAAATTGTTAAAGCTTAATTCCTGGCTTATTTTTGCTGTATATTCTATTGTGTTGGCAAGGTATTTTAGTGGCTGTCTTCCCATTAACAAAATTTATGGTAGAAAATTGCTTTTGCTTTAAAAAAAAGAGACTGAACAGAGCAGAAATTTGTAAGCTGATCACTTAGTTTCTGAAATTTTAGCAGAAGTAAATAAGATGGTTAGTTTGAAATGTAATTCATAGTCAATGAGTTAAAAAAAATAAAATACTTGAGTTACTGATTATAGCTAACTCCAGTAGACCCTTAAAATGTAATTCACTTTTGGAGTGATTCCAAATGGATTTTTTTTCTGCTTAAATTTGCAAAATTTCCCAAGGCTGTGTCAATATTTCAAATAGTATTGAAAGACTTTATTAGCAGCATTGACCTGATTCCAAATGCACTGAATGTAGGTGGTGTCTGAAATTTTCTGAGCACAATATACATAGATGGAAATAAAACCTCGGTTTGGATAAATACATAGTCCTGATTATTCCCAGTGCACTTGCAGTGCTTTTCCGGTAAAGTTTTTATTTTTCTCTTTCCTATGGGTAATTTCAAATGTATGCAAGGAAGAGAGAGCAGCATAGTAAACCTCTGAGTATCCAGTACTCAATTTTAGGAGTCATCAACTCATGGCAAGTCTTGTTTCATCTCTGTTCCTACCTACTTTCTCCTTTCCCCTATACTGAATTATTGTGAAGCAAACTCCAGACATTCAAATAATTTCACATGTAAATATTTTAGCATGATCTCTAAATTATGATTCCTTTTAAGAAATAACTTGAATATCATTACTGCACCTAAAAAAACTGAGACTATGTATTTCCTTCATCAAATATCCAACTCAAAGTCTCTGTTCTGTCTCTACAGTTTTTTTTATAGAATATTTAGCATTGTATATTTTATAGTATATATATGGTATATCTTATAAATCAGCATCTAAACAAGATCTACATATTGTAATTGGTCAATATAAGACTTAAATCCCTTTTAATTGTAGGTTTCCCTTCCCTATTTTTTTCTTGCATTATATTTGTTGGAGAAACTGGTCATTTATTTGTGTAGATTGTCTAACAGTCTGGATTTTGCTGATTGTATTCCCAATTTTTTTATTCACCATCTTGGTCTAGTTCTTGTATTTCTTGAATTATCTGGTCATTGCATGTTCTGCTCCTGTCTGACTCTTCAGTATCATCTCACACAGGGCTTTCTGTACTCCACCCACCCCAGAATTCACTCACTTCTACTTAGAATGGTCTTTGATTACTCAACTCAAGCATCTCTTTCTTAGGAAAGCCTGATATGATCAAGGCAGGAACCCAGGGTATGCTCTTATAGCACTTTTGTCTTCATAACAATTATCTTTGTAACATATTTGGTTGTATGTATATTATTTAACGTGTTTTAAGAAACCCTACGTCTTCTTTTTGCACACCATTGAATCGTCAGCACCTAACTTAGCAACTAGTCCATACAAATGCAGCAGCAAATAATCAGTGATGTATCAAAATATGATGAATTTTATGATTAACTTAATGAATCAATTTAGTGAATTCTATCCTCCTTTACCTTGTTAAATATTTAATACAAATGAGGTGATTGTAAGTTGTGCTTCAGTTATACCGTATCGTATTTTTAACTCCTGGCCTTCCACTGTGCTCCTTTTCACCCCCACTATCCTCCTGTGATACTGTAGACAGGCGGTCAATATTCCTCTGAGAGAGACCATAAACTCATGGAATTTAGTCACCTTTCTTCTGGTGATGGCTTTGGGAGTCTTCATTGCTTAGCAACCTTCAGAGAGGTTTTTTTTCAAAATGCAAATAAACTCTCTGTTTAAAAGATAATGTCTATACTCATGTATTAGTCTGCTTGGGCTTCCATGACAGAATACCCGAATACTTGGCAGAATATTTGGGCTTCCATACCAGAACACAATTGGGTGACTTAAGCAACAGAAATTTATTTTCTGGAGTCTGGAAGTCCAAGATCAAGGTGCTGTGAAAATTGGTGTCTGGTGAGACATCTTTCTCTGACTTGTAGACAGTTGGCTTCTCACTGTCCTCTCATGGCCGTTCCTCTTTGCTCATGGAGAGAGCTCTCTGGTTTCCCTTCCTCTTCTTATAAGATCACCAGTCTTATCCGATTAGGGCCACACCATTCAACATATGAGGGGACACAACTCAGTCCATAGCAACTCAGTAACATATTCCCTAGGAATCTGGGTCTACACTGAATCTATTTTCCTAACTATAAAACTTCTTGTTTCTTTTTAAATTCTTACTGGTATGTGACCCATATTTTAAAAGGCTTTATCAGGGGTTAAATGATCATGACCGTATTAACTTTAGTATTATTTTGTCTGTGTTCTTGACTCCCTCCCAACGAGCTAAGGAGAGGGCTGAGTCCCCACTGGTGTCATCTCAGTTCAGATATATTAAATATGGACCTTCACGATGGCAGTAGACACACAGAAAGCCAGTGCTAGCTTTCCCTGGAACATGTTTGTTAACATGATGAATGAATGGAAATTCCCCCTTTGGAAGGCTGTCAAGTCTTTTCTTTTGGTAGAATCTTTTATAAGGAATTTCTAATGCAGCATGAAAAAATAGCATTCCAGTTATTGAGATAGTAAAATGTAGCCCTTCTAAGGTGGATTTCATCCTGAAAATACTTTACAAACGTTAATTGATGCCTCAGGCAATCTTTGGGGGCAATTTATACTCTGTACATTTTGTTCTTTGAGAGGGTGGAAACAGAGATGTGGCTTTCATCGCATGTTTCTGTGGCCTGACCTCTCTCCTTTTCCTCTGTTTATGCACTGGAAGGGAGATGGAAATCAGGCCTAAAAGTCAGATTTTCCTGCTATTTAATAACCTCTTGAGGCAGGTTATTTCCTGCCTCAATTGTTATTTCTGACAATTCTACGTTTTATGTACAGTGATTAGTTACTAAGACAATGATCTTAAGAACGCTGGCTCTGTTTATCACCCAGTAGGGGGTGAACTTACAGAAAACAGAGGTCATGCTTTTCTGGACATTCTTCTATATTAAAAAAAGAACAGTAAATGAGATGTATGCAAAATGTCAGCAAAATAAGCGTAACTATGTTGAAATAGAAATATTTTCAGTAACATGCTCACTGTATTTAGTAATGTTGGGTCAAATATATTTTATAATTTTTATGTTCTTAAATTTTGGGAGGGTGGGAAGTCTATTACCAGAAAGAACATCTTTTATTGGATGAGAAAGGACATACACAGAGTCTAGATGAACAGGCAAAATATTTCTTTCATTCTCAAAATGCCAAATCCACCTTGAACAGTAAAGGGAGGGCAACTACTCTTTCTAGTGTTTCTCCATTCACTTAATATTTCTCGAGTGCCTAGTACAGGCTAGGTACTTGTCTAGTTGCTGGGATTAGAGCAGTGAACAAAACAAAGGCCTTGTGGACTTAGATGACAGTTGAGGGGAATAATTAATAAACACAATTGTCTGTGTATATCAGAATTAAGTGTTGGTAAATGTGTAGACTTCAAGGCAGAGTTCTCAGTCGGATGACACATGGCAGAAATCCAGCAGAAAGTGTGGGAGTGAGCCACTTAGACATTTAAGGGAATAGCTTTTCAGGCAGAGGGAAAGTAGGAGCCAGTGCCCTGAGGAAGGGGGAGCATGGCCGACAAACTCAGGAGCAACAGGGAGGCAATGGGCTGCAGTAGAGTGGGTCAGGAGTGGTTGGTACCAAATGATGTCAGAGAGATACAGGAGTATACAGAAAGATGCAGGTAAAGTCTTCTCTTTTTTTTTTAACTTCCCATAAACTAGTTGGAGGGTTAGCATAGGTAGGAGACCCAAAGAGTAGATATTTAAATTTTATAAGACACTCTCTGGAATCAGGTAGAAGAGCTAAGATATGTTAGTTTTTCTCTAGAATAATTGCAGATTGAATATAGGGTTTGTTTCAAACTTGTTTTTTTCATAGCATTAGAAATTTAAGATCTCAAGGTTGCTTCTTATTTATTGCCAAAGAGCTCAGGTTACATCTCTCAGGATTGTGCCCCTTAAAGGGAATCACAATGAAAATATACATTTAGAACTTGGCTCATTCTGTGCCTTTCCCTCATATCCATTCTATAAGCACTAAGACTGAATTTGAACATACACACACACACACACACACACACACACACATATATATACATATATACATATATGTGTGTGTATATATATATATATATATATATATATATATATATATATATATATCATGCAAACAATGATTAGAGAATTTAGTATTGGATTGAGTCCTCTGTTAGCAATATATTTTAAAATAAACTAATTTGTTGTTGACCTTTATGATTAGAACATTCACCCCATTGGAATGTTCATACAGTAAAGATAAAGGGAATTAAAACTATGAAGGTGGATAATTCCATTTTCTTCTTTGAATAGTTAATGCTATACATCAGGAGGACCACAGTCTGAAAATGCAGTAGGTTTGCCTTTATGACTCCTGCAGATTTAAGCTGAGCTAAGCATGTTGGTTTGCAATAAATAGTGACATAAATCAGGAAAATAGCCAGTCTAATTTTGACTGGCAGAATTAATGTCATTGGATCTATTTTTTGTAGTTTTCTATTTCCAGGTCTTTTAATGTGGTTTCCCTGCATAACAAGAAGAAACATCACTGAATTTTATATATGAGTAATTTATTTGGTATTGGTTTTTCAGTACATTCTCACAGGGGGTCTTGAGGTCTGGGGTTTTTATTATGTGTTTTATAATCATGTGGCCTGCTGGTAAGTGGGGAAATTTGGGTAGTGTTGACGGTATGAGAAAAAATGTGACTTGCCTAAATAAGGACTAAAACAATGATATGTTCTTTGCTTACAGTATAAAGCAGTGGAGCCCCCTTTGGAGCCCCCTTTGGAAGGATGATTTGAAGGCTTTTTTTCTTCCAGTATAGGTGGCCAGCTGTCCTAATCCATCCATCCATCCATCCATCCATTCATCCATCCATCCATCCATCCATCCATCCATCCATATTCTCTCATATCATTCCCCTTATAACCAGCACAAATCATAAGTAATAGCTCTGGGACCTGGAAACAGGACAGATTTTCAGGTGTATATTGGGATAAACCTGCAGCTTGATCAATGAAGGTTATCACCAGTGACAACGGGGGAAATGGATGTGTGGGAGGGGGTGGGGCTAATGCATATACTCGAGGTAGGTGTCTGCATTTATCTCAGGGATCTACCTTCATATCTGTTTTCAGCCTTACTCTTGATTAGCTTCCATGATCATCCATAACACATCCTTCCAATAATTTCCTCACCAAAAAGATCAGACATCTGGAAGACACACAGAGATTACCAGACACACATCTCTCTCATCACATACATGCATGAAAACACATACATGCCTGAGAGTTTTTTTAAATGGTTGATCCCTTTTACATTTCCACCGTAATATATGAGAGTTCTAGTTTTCTAACCAATATATGCTCTTCTCGGTCATTTTTATTTTAGACAATCTAGCAGGGATGAAGTGGTATCTCGTTGTGATTTTAACTTTAATTGCCATTATAATTTATGATATTGAGCAGGTTGACCATCATGTTTATTTGCAACTCATCCTTGCCCATGACACACTCCAGATAATCTCTATTTATCCCATCTTTATTTTTATAGCCTTCTAACTTATCACCTTCGAACATGATACGTAATTTACTCATTAACTTATTGCTTATTACCTGTTTCTCTGACAACCTGTTTTCCAAACTGGACTGTTGGCATGGAATTTTTCTATGTTTTGCCCATTTATGTATCCCAGAAAAATCTGGAATAGAACCTGGCTTTCCTTTGGTGTGGGATGCATATTGGTTGGAAGAATGAATGCTCATTAGCCCTTTGTTCCGAGGGCAATTGATGAGCATGGGAAAGTTTTCAAGAGGACTCACATAAAAGAAGTCAAGTGGAAGGGTTTTGTCCACTATTTCCCGTCATCATCCATCTGCCCTTTGTGCTCGCTGTGTCTCTCACAGGCAGAGATCAGGTGTCTGAGTAGCATGACTAGTCACAGTTAGCAGCTATGCATATACCGTGTTTCCCTGAAAATAAGACCTAGCTGGACCATCAGCCCTAATGCATCTTTTGGAGCAAAAATTAATATAAGACCTGGTCTTATTTTACTATAATATAAGACTTGGTATAATATAATATAATATAATATAATATAATATAATGCCGGGTCTTATATTAATTTTTGCTCCAAAAAATGCATTAGAGCTGATGGTCTGGCTAGGTCTTATTTTTGGGGAAACATGGTAGTTGTATGTACTGAACTATATGAGGTCCTTCACTTGGAATCCTTGATGGAAATGAACAAACAGTTACTATAAATCTGGCAAAGTATTCAAGTGAAACAGAATAGCTTTTATGGGAGTGAGTGGCATAGTAGATATGCTGAGTGTGACAAATAAAGATAGGTAAAGACCTAATAGCTGCCTTGAGAAAACTGGCTTGCCTTGCTTCCATTCCACTCACTCTACTATGAATATGATCTAAACATATCACTCCCCTGCCAAGAAATTGTCATGGTCTCTGTTCTCCATTAAGTTTATATTCCTTAGCAGAGCATCTAGTGTCCTTCACAACCTAGAATAGCTAAATTTATGGCCTTTCTAACTTAAAAAGGTAATGGGAAAAGGGGATGATTTCAAGTAAAACCACAAAGATAGTTAAGACTTAGGAAAAGGAATATCTAAGAAAGAATTTAGTCATCGTACTTATTCTTGTTGTGAAATAGAAGGTAGATGGATATCCTAATAAACGTCTCTAAAGAAATAATGATTTCTTACATGGGAAATGGTAACCAGTTGTTCTTCTCCACTGAGTACACAACAGTAGGAAATGTTTAGAATGTAGCATGAAGGGTTTATCTCAGGTACAGAAATATTTTCTTTTTGCCAGACACTGAGATGACTTCTTGAGGAAAAGTGTAGAATGTCCTAATGTGGAAACTTCTTTTTAACCTCATTCTGTCTGGAATAGTTTATGTCAACATTTTAAAAGTATGTTCTAGCATTTTATAGACTGTTAAGGGAAGTTACTCAAAATAAAGATTCTGTTATCGAATGCATTTCAGACATACTAGGTTTCATAAAGTTAAAGGGACTTCTTTACTGAAAGGGCTTTGTGGACCTTTGCTTTATGGTCAAGGTAGGGGCTTGTATAGTACAGTGTATTTATAAAATTTATTTGACAATACAGCCCATTTTTAGAGGCATTTGTAAGGATTAGTAGTCTGTGTTACTTTTTTGGAGATATGAGTATATTGACCCAGATATTTGGAAGTGGTAGATAAATTAAGTGGACTTTCGTGCAATGTTGAAAAAATTTCTCACTTGTCGCATTGCTGCTTTTAAAAACAACAACAAAGATCTCAAAAGAGATATCTCTTTTTAAAAACCACCTAAATATAGATTCCTTGGAATCATTTCTTTTATAATTTTAGACATTTTCCAGTGAGCCACAGTGGAGTGACAACAGTGAGTGCTCAGAACCAGAAACAGATTCATAGAAATTTAATCCTCATTCTGGTTTCCAAACATGTTTTTGGTACTAACAGTAGTGGCAGAGGCTATAATTATAAATGTGCATGTTAGTTTTTGCTGCACTGATGAGTGAAATTCTGAAGGCTCCTAATGAGGGCCATTCATGAGATTAGTATAATTTGGGGACGATAATTTTACGTAGAATAGCTTACTCACCACTACATTACATGACAGTTTACCATGGAGAGCAAAAGTATCACCTTACATAACTCTTCGCATACTTATTTTTACAGTAGTAAGTTCTCAAGTTCTTGAGTGAATCTTTCGGAAGCTACATAAACGTAAATGGAAATAGGTAGAGGGGGAAGTTATTTCTACATCTGCTTAGCTGTTAATTTGAAATGAGGCAAAACATAAATAAATAGAAAGGACAATGAAGTAAGGGATCCGTAGAATGAGGTGATACATTGTCTGGATGGTAATTTAGCATTGTGTTGAATGTGTGTGAGATTAAGTGAACTTTAATGTACTCTCTAAAAATGGTTAGTTAGTGTGTGAAATACCCAAATCAGGAGTCTGTGCTGTTGGGAATTGATGTTAGTCAGTGTTTTCTTGTACCTGTAGATATATACCGGGGATGCCAAAAAATGTATACAAGTGGACACTTTGGTCAACGTTGCTCAAGCAGTAGTTCGCTGTAATCAGAAGTGTCTGGATGCTGATGGTAACCACTTTGAGCACCTCTTGTAATTGCACAAGTAAAACGGGACTTGTATTAGTCTTTCATTATCAGTATATATTGAGTGTTACAATTTTCATAGTTTTTCCTTTTCTTAAAATATGTATACATTTTTTTTGTTACCCTCTGTTATGAGAGAGATTTACTTTTGTAGGAATTGGCTCATGTGATCATGGGGGCTGGAAAGTTTGAAATTTGTAAGGCAGACTGGAAACTCAAATAGCAGGCTTTCTATGTTGGAGTCTGGAGGAAGAATTACTTCGTCCTCAGGAAACTTTAGTTTTCTTACATAAGGCCTCCAACTGGTTGGATGAGACTCACCCACATTATGGAGGGTTAGCTCCTTTACTTAAAGTCTACTGATTGTAAATATTAACTATATCTAAAAAAATAACTTGATAGCAATATCTAGACTGGTGTTTAATCAAACAACTGGACACCATTGCCTAGCCAAATTGACACATAAAACTAACCATCACAGAGTTTACACAAGCACTTCCAATATTGTTGTCAAAATCCATACCAGAGGTATGTTGTTCAGCATGAGAGTTGTTAAAAAATAATCTTATATTGTTGAAATAAGTAGTGGTAAAACCAAGTGGCTGACCAGAAAGAGTGTACAGGCACTATCTTTCTTACGAGAAAACGGTCTAACTCTGGCAAGCCCAAAGCTTTCTGGAGCTAGAACTGAGCTCTGTTTGGTTATGTGCCCCTGCAAAAAAGACTATTTGCTCTCCTGGATAGAAGGTAAGACGGTCCTGCCTCAGAGTACTGGGCAACCTCCTCAGAGTGAATTTGTCTTGCAAGGTTCTCATAAGAGCTGGAAGACAGAGGGGGACTTTCTGAGTTTCCAAGAGCAGGTGGTGTAGAGTCTTTGTATCTTCTTGCTCATAAATGTTTGCAGTCCAGTAGAATTGTGTCTGAGACTTGCTTTCATCATCACAACCCATCTGGTTCTTATTGCTGGAGGCTTTTACAAAGGCTTTGGTTGTTTTTAGATGGCCATGCTTAGTTCACAACAGGGGGACTTTGGAATTCAATATTAAAAAGCAATCCACTGGGAGGAATACTGGGATTTCTTCTCCATTCCAGTTGGCTACAGTCTGTTTTGATTTGAGTGACTTTGGTCAGCAGACTCTAGTCTTGTGCCTCCCACAGATTTAGGTCCTCACTATGATAATGTCTTCATGTAGGAATAACTGAATGCCAAGAATTGTTGGAAAAACAACTTCACCTTTTTGCCGCCATCTAAAACTCTTAAAATACTAAAAGGGATTTTGCAGGGAAGAAATAACTCTTAATTAGTAATTAATGTGTTGATTTTTCACTTATATTTAATGTAATTTTAAGCTTCATATGAACCATGCAAAGCTCTCTCTCCTTTATATACACTTTAGAGATGTAGGTTGATGCCAGTTGATGAAAAACAGTCCTTTTAAGAATGCATTTTCCATACCATGAAACATTGAATATAAGTGTATGAGTGTTTGAATTCAGAAAAATACAGATATTTGAACAATTTTAACACACAGGACTCTTACTACATTTTATTAGCCCATTAACATTTCCCTTTTAAGTTATGGAATGTAGGTGCTTGAATGTACACATAAAAATGGAGAAAGGGGATGATTCAATTACGTGAGTTTTCTCTAAAAATAGCTTTTTAACCGCTTCTTAAAAAGCTAAATAATCCATCATGCTTTATCACCATGAACTTGGAAGTAGGAGAGTGGCTCTTGTCCAAAGAGATGCACTATATTTTATTTTAGAAGATATTTTGCTTTTGGATGAATACATTGATTGATAACAGGAATCGATGACACTATTAATAGTTGCTCCCCCCAAAGCTCTGTTATACAAATAAATCTCTCACATCTTTTTTAGCTGCTAAGATAGATGCTTATTAGATTCACCATTCCTTTCATATAACGTGGTCTTGAAGTAAGCCAAGAATTTCTCTGCAAGTTTGTTTGATAAAGCCTGGTGAATTCTCATCTGCCTTTAGGATGTTGCTCTAAAGTATTTGGATCTTTGCTAAATAAGTGAAACTGAAAGTTTTGGCTCCTTCTTTCTGCTTATTTTTGATTGTAGAATGAAGGCACCATTTTCCGTGTGTCACAATTTAATGACAGATGAATGAAAAGTATTCCTTGAGTGAGGATGACTCAGAAGATTTGGGAGGATGCATATTTTCCTAAAGCTATACTGAGCAATGATAGAAGGCTCCTCGTCCAGGCATATATGACATGCGTTTCCATAGGAACAAAACTGTTAATGCATGCATCTAATTTATGCAGATGTATGGTAACTGCCTTCCCATTTTCTCTACCTGTTTTCTCCAACTTCATCAAAGCTGACTCCACTGATGACTCCATTTGCAAGTGTCCGTGTTCTGGACCTCGGGTTCCATGGCCCAGACCTTACCTGAGCCCTTACCTGAGCCACACTCATCTCCAACCAGGATCCAAGTGGGGTGAACTAGGTGCCAGGCCCGGGCCTCTGAGCAGCCTTAAATTGTTACATGGCTTCTTCTTCCCTCTCAGCTCTGGATTGGCTCTGAGCATGGGAATGGGGTTTTACTTACTTTTGATCTTTCTCCTTAGTTCTCATGGGATGTCCTGTCTAGTGCTCATCCCCAAGTCCTAGCCTTCCCTGAAGCCAGTTGGGTCTGATGAGGGTGCTAGTACTTCACCCAATCTCCTGCTTGACCCTTAGTTTACTCAACTGCCTTTGGTTCTGCTATATGAACACATCTCTCTTTGAGCAATTCCACTGCTTAGGTTTTCCAGTTCTGCCCATCTGAATGAATATCCGGCACTGAATGTCCTGAGAGTAGGGCTGAAAATCCATATGTCTACTGTGGGGAAAATGAGGCTTCATGTTGACTTTGGGTCAGTGCTCAAATAGACAATTTTATTTTCTATAGTCACAGGAGAGAGTCGGCCAGAAAGCCATCCACCTAAAGGCTTCAGGCCTTTGCAGTTGTTGTTCCCTCTACCTGGAATGCTCTTCCCTCAGAGAGTTGCATAGATTGTTCCCACATTTCAATTTGGGTATATACTCAAATGCTCTTCTCAAAGAAGTCATTCCCAACCACTGTCTAAAATTAATACCCCCCAACTCCCTGCAAAGCTTTACCTTGAATATTTCTCTATAGCACTTCCAACTACGTAACATTTTAGTTTGTGTGTACTGATTTGCTTGTTGTCTAGCTCTCCACTAGCATCTCAAGTTCATGGACTTGACTTTATTCACTGCTCTAACCCAGGTGCCAGGACAGGGACTGGAACAGACCAGATGTTCGGAAAATATTTGTTGATTGACTAATTAAATGAATGAATGTTCTATATGCTAGAACAATTAACACAAGGCTTGTGAGTTTATGTACCACTTCATTTGAGCAAAGACTGAGTCCTATAGCAAATCTTATATTACTTTAGTGAAAAATGTAATTTCCTGTAGCAAATATGTTACAAGGTTGAGAGGTCATGATAAGATTACATTACTGGAAAATTAATAGAAAATTTTATGAAGTAAAGAAATGTGTGTTAAAGAGAAACATTGCGGTTGTGCTGACGAGGAGAGGATGACTGGACTGGGGTTTAAGACGATCCCTGTCCCACAACACTTGAAGCTGAATGGCACCCTCCACAACTAAGATTGAAAGGACAACAACTTGACTTGGAAAAAAGGCCTGGAAGTACACTCTGTTCCCCAGTAAAGTCCTGTTCCCCTTCCCCAATAAAATCTTTAAAAAAAAAAAAAAATCCCTGTCCCACCCGGCTGATTTCCAGCTGTGCTATTTGTTCATGGGCCCTCTGTCTAGGAATATAGATGTTCTCCAACCTTCTCTGGCTATTCTTACTGAGAAGGGCAATTTCAACAGAGCATTTGAATATGTATGTGAAAATAAACAGGGAGAGAAGGATATTAGCATATAATTTTTTATTCCTAAGGTGAAATATTGTGGCTAGCTAACATCATGTGTCTATTCTTCCAGATGCTGGGTTCTAGCCATAAGCAGGTGGTCCATATAAAATAATGGAACCTACGAATTGGAAAGGATCTCCTATTATGGAGTTGTGTCTCCCTAGGTTATAGATCTGTGTCTGCATTCAGCGGGCGAAGTGAAGCAGTGATGCCCCATGTTAGAGACCCACAGCGTAGAAATAGTCCTCAAACGCCGTGGCAGTCTTACCGGGAAGCCTCATATTGCTGCCTCTCATCTGCTGGCAGAGTGTATTTTGGCTGCGTCACAGCCAAGCAGTAGACAGGTGGGAATTGCTCCCCATACTTGAGAAAGGCTTTGGGGTCCGAAGCCAGATGAGCTGTGGAAAGAGAACAGGCTTTGGAGTCAGCCAAATGTCAGATTGAAACCTGGCCTTATGTACCGCTTCATTTGAGCCAAGATAGAGTCCTATAGTAAATGTTATATTCCTTGCCTCTCGCTGTTTGAATGAACTTAGCTAAGTTATTAAATCTCTTTGAGCTGTAATTTATTCATCTTTAACATATAAATAATTGTATTTGCCGGGTAGAGTGACTATGAGGGCTCATCTGGCACATAGTAAAGACTGGAGAGATGATCATTTTTCTCCTAGTCTCCACCATTTGCAAGTTATTAGGTGTTTTGTTTTTATTTTTTTCCTTTGACATGTCTACCTCTCGTAGTACACATAGAATTTGTGATTTAGAAGGGATCTTATGGGTCATCTAGGCCAACCCCTTCCTTCCATCTCCTTCTTCTACTTTACTTGTAACACACACACACACACACACACACACACACACACACACACAGAGTTTTCTACTTTCCCATTTCTGGTCATAACCATAGGTGATAAAGAAAGGTTATGCTATTGGATACTCCCCAGATCTCCATAAAACCATGTAATGATTTCTTTCCAATTGTAAAAATATTTATTAATGTTTGCAATTCGCTAAAATCTACCTCCTCACTAGCAATTGCTGAACTCAAACCCGAAATGGAGCTCCCCTGCTAGATAGGGCCTGTCCTTTTCCCCTCTTGTGCCTTCTAGAGAAGTGATTTTTTAAAAGGGCTTTGAACAGGTTTCCCTTCGAACATTTGAAAACATATGAGCAGAATGTATCTCACATTTCCAAATAGAGCTTTGAACTTGTTCATTTGTGTTTATAGTAAAAAAAAATCTTAGAGCTACAGTATCCCACCACTTAACTTAGAAAAGTAATTTTTTGTTCTTGAGAGAAAAGGAATTCTGTTTTAGTTGAAATATAATTTACACACAATATACTGCATTGATCCTAAATTTTATGAGGAAATAAGGAGTTTTAAACTCATAACCTAGTATGTGAGAAATTTAAGACTAGCGATTAGAACCAAAACAAAACCGCAGATCACGTTCAGAACTCAAAAACCAGGAATGTAAAACATCAGTGTATGAACAGTCTGCATTTTCCTCTGCCTTCGGCTCCCTGATAATTATTGTATGTGGTAGTGCCTCTTGCAGAAGAAATTTGGCCTTTGAAAAGGCCAAATTGTAAAATTTGTAATTCGTTAAATCTGTAAAAAAAAAAAAAAAAAGAAAGAAGGCTAATTGTCGTCGTAATTAGCTTCACCACTGGTAGTAGTAACATGTACAAGGATATTCTTCTATTCAAAGTTCTATGATATGTCACATATACCAGGCCCTCTGATTTACTCTATCAGAAAATCCCCGTTTCATATTCTGTAGTCAACAGCAAAGGCATTGGGATATCAAAATTTCTTAAAGTGTACGACAGCTCCTGAATTTTTTTGTTGTCAGACCTGCATAGTCTTTGTCTTTTCTGGCTTAACATTTGTGATTATTAGGTTGGTGCCAAAGTAATTGCCGCTTTTGCAATTATTTTTAACCTTTTAAACTGCAATTACTTTGGCACCAACCTAATGAAATTATTTGTGAGAAACCCTAAGGTCTAAGATACCGACCCATTTTGAGTGGGGACCATAATGCCTCCCTCACATTGCTATGAGGAGGAAAGGAGCATTTGTTTATACCTGGCAAAATTTAGGTTACCATGCTGCCAGATTCAGACAGGGGAAGCGTTTCACTAGCAAATACCCTATCTGACGGCAGTCCCCCCATATACTGTAACTGGGATTCTGAACATATTTCTCAGAAAGGTCAAAGAAGAATTGCACAATCAGATGATGTCTGGTGGATTTCAGTTGGTTAAAAATACTTAACATTCTATATTTGAAAATTCTTCTTTAATAATGAAAACAATAAATGTCTCTGAAACATGTTGATTCCCCCAAACAATAAAGCTATTATGATTATGGTCATCAGGTAATAAATAATACCAAGAGCAATGAATACAATTTTAAAAGTTCAGACATTGTATCCTAACGAACACCAAACATTGAATTCTAACCAAAAATAACTCCTGTTTGTGTCAATTCTATCCCACCATAATGAGACACTCTTGTGGGCTCAAGACCTGAGAACTGCCACCTCAACTTTATGACATCTACTGCGTGTCAGTGGGTTATCAGAGACAGATGACCTTAGCGCTAATTCACATAAAGCCACAAGAGTACCTGAAAATCCCAGGGATGAAGGTGCAACCCTAATGGCACATTTTTCCTAACACATCATTTTTATTGAGTACCTATTTTGTATGTGCTGAGATGACAAATTTGAATATATTGTGTGTACCTGTAAGGAATCTGCAGTGTAATGGAGAAATAGCCACATAAGCACATACAAAACAATTGAGAGCGATGATAGAAATTTGTACAGGGTGTTGGAAGTACTCAGGAGTGGGGCATCCAACCTGGATGATAGGGAGAGAAATGTGTGTGGAGGAGTCAAGGAAAGTTTCTGGGAGAAGAGACATCAAATCTTAAAGGATGACTAGGAAATCTGAAATGCCCATGATCTGTTTACTCAAAAGCACCAGCTATCTTACGAAGGGCATAAAAACACAAACCCTCTGATAGAAAATGACTGTACATTTAGATCTTTATCTCCCGTTAAACTTTCTGGATTGTAACTGAAAGCACAGAGGAAAGAAGCAGTATCTTTAGAAAGAGAGGCAGAAAGGACAGGAAAACCCAGGGAAAAGCTGGGACCCCTAATTGCAAACTTGGCTGTTTCCTGGGGCAGCCTCATAACTGTTGGGCCGTCCTTTTCTAGATGGCTGTGTCTAATAATTGTTAGTGGGAAACATTATGAATTTTCAGGATATGTGACATTTGATGCGCATGCAGCAGGGAGTCTGAATAAGCAGAGATGCAGCTGTGTCAGTTGTCAGATTGGCAAGTGTCTTAATCCAGGGCTGACGGGGGAAGCAGAACTGTCATCAGCTTCCCCGAAGATTGAAAAATTGAATGCAGACAACTAGGGCTCAGGGTTGCCAAATATATCTTTAGGATTGAAATATAACTGCTATATGTAGAACTCTGAGAAACACCCACACTCCCCAAACACATCAGGATCCTGTTTAGATTTAGAACATGTTATATTAGAAATGATAATAATAATTAATATCATGAGGCCTGTTCTGTCTCCATGGAAAGGCCACAACTTGCAGTGGATGGAGGCTGCATTGCGTGTGCAGGGGAGCTCCTTTCTCTCACGCACACTCACCCCCACACTGCTGCCCACAATGTGTGTCTGGAGAGAGTGCGTAGTGTGGGTGAATATGTGGATTTGTGTGTGTCTGTCTCCTTTTGTAACTGTATGTGGGGTGTGTGTATCTGTGTGTGTATCCCTGTGTGTGTGTGTATGTGTGTGTATACATATATGTGTATGTCTGACTGTGTGTCTGTCTTGTCTATGAATGTGGGGGGAGCATGTGTGTATGTATCTGTGTATCTTAGTGTACATAGGTGGGCACGTGCATGTATGTGTGTATCTCTCTTCATATACATGTGTGGGTGGGGTGTGTGTGTAGGATTGTGTGAATATATCTCTGTGTGTCTTTGTGTACGTGTATAGGAGTATGTGTGAACATATGGATGTGTGTGTGTGTGTGTGTGTGTGTGTGTGTGTGTGTGTGTGTTCCCCCTGCTCTGCTTCCAAGCTACACTTAAACCCCAGGCTGGAGTTCTTCTGTGATAATTGATAGCACTGAGAAAGGTGACTGGTCTTCGTTAGCTGCTTCACCAGATGTGTGGCTGTGCCTATGGCACTTAATGCAACACTCTGGGCTGACACTCAGTCACCTCGGAGACTCGAACTGGAGTGTTGAGAAAAGATATTTACCTCTTTGCAGCTCAGGAAGACCTGCCCAAGCCAGAAAATAAAATTCAAGCTCAGTAGTATCTGTTGCAAGAAATTTATTAATATTCCACCAATTTTTCCCCCACAGGTTTGCCATGAGGTAGGATAGGTCTGCAATTATCACATTTTTTTACACATATGCGACAGATCTAAGTATAGAAAATTCTTAAGTCACATAGTTAATCTGAGGCAGAAATATTCTGTGTGTCATTGGTGGCTGTATCATTAGCTATTTTAATTCTCATGTCTCTTCCGTTCCTTTTGTAATTAGAAATATGTACCTTTCCATTGCCCTCTTTTCCCAGAAATGAACGCACCATATTTCCTTTGGAAAATACCACAAATGCCTTCTTTCTAGTTCCTCACATTGTGTTTCAGTTTCATCTGAATTTATTTGGCTAAAATAAGCTATAATTTTTTTAGACAGTTTTGTCAAATAAACTATAAAAATGTTTAGCCAATTTTTGATCTCCAGTTTCAAAACTGGGCTCATCTCCCAGTCTTTCTTGTCTTTGGAAATTCAGATATATCTCAGTGACATATTTTTGCCTAATTTTCCAACTTTCTGCTTGGCAGATGCATCTGAAATTTAAAGAAATATCATCTTAAATATTTTAAATCCAACTTAGCTGATTGCGGGGGAGGGGGTAATAATGTTATAAACAGTTTAATTTGAAGTTAAAGATGCTTCAGGAAATAGTATTGTTTCAAAATTAACCCCACGGAGTGGGGGTGTTTTGTCATGTTCTTTAATTGAATATGTTACAAATACAGAAAAGCAGAGACCTACTCCTTGCCTCTTCAGGCCAGTGCCCCGGAAGGAGAGAGGGTGCCTCCCCAGCTCACAGCGCAACCTGAGGGATCTCCATCTTCTCACCTTGTGATGGCCTCGTGTCTTGGGGTCACATAACTCCGACTTTCAGAACTGGAAAATCTTTGCAATCATGGCCCCACTGAGCCCTGAGCCTTGTCAGGTGCCTAACACAGGAAGAGCCACAACTTGATTCCGAGTCAGCTGACGCCTGATCCGGGCCTTTTCCTCATGTGGACGTGGGACTCTTCGGTAGCTTCCCACTGGCTACTAGGTGACGGTGGACGGTGGATGTATGTCCCGCAGGACATACGAGATCCTCACTGTCTGTCTCCTGCCTACATGTCTCGATTGATTTCCTGACATTTCTCCCTCTCCATTACACCCAAGAAATATGAAATGGCTTGTACATACACTATGGCATTTTACATCTTCCTGTCCTTGTACTTCCTGTATCATCTGCCTAGAATGCTCCTAGCTATGGGTGTAATTTGAAAGGTGCCAAGAATACTCTGTAGCTCAACTAATCTCTCACCCGGGCACCTAAAACACCACCATTAATTCCCTTTATACACAGCTTTGCTTCTCTTGGAGCCTGTCTCCCCATCATTCATCTCGTTTCTGAGACCACAACTTAAACTTTCGTTGGTACCTTAGTCACACTAAGTTTTCCAGCTGCTTTCCTGCTGGAGAGGGCTAGGTGCCTGAGCAACAGGGACACTGAAAGGGGCAGGAAGCCAAGAAGGCAGTCTCCTCTGATTAGGGTTTTGCTTGGGCCCAGCCCATCAAATACCAGATGTTTCTGGATGACAATTGTGTGTCAGAGGTACAGCTTGTGAATGTGTTGATGTACCAGGTTCTCACCTCTGGGGTTTCTCTGTTAAATTCAGTACACTGATCAAAATGTTTGCCCTGTTCTAATCTATTCATTACTTCCATGAGAATTTGAAAATGAGAGAGACAGTTAAAAACCAATAGAAAAGAAGTGAATGAAAATTCGTTTGTACTGCATGATTGTACCTTTCCAAAACTGGATGTTCTGGTTATCTATTGTGGAGTAGCAGACCACGAAAGCAGTGGCTTACAATGACATTTATTTTGCTCAAGAATCTGCAATTTAGACTGGGCTCAGTGGGGCTAGGGCATCTCTGCTCCATTTGGTGTCAGCTAGGGCAGCTCGAAGGCAAGGATTGAATTCTGTGAAGACTCCTTCACTCACATGTCAGGCAGAAAACGATGGCTGTCAGTTGAGAACCTAGCTGGAGTTGTCAACCGATTACCCATGGGTGACTTCTTCCTGTGGCCAGGGTGTCCTCACAACCTATGGCTGGGGTCCAAGCTAATCATCCTGAGAATGGGAGTCCAGAGAAATCCCTATCTCCTCTACGGCCTAGTGTAAGAAATTATGCAGACTCACTTCTGTCACATTCCATTCATTCGCACAGCCACAAAGCCCTGCTCAAATTCAAGAAGGAACATGTGGACCAGAAATATTGCTGTGGCCATTTTTAGAAAATTCAATCCGCTACACTGGAGCATAAAGAAATTTTAATTAACTTGTTATTCCTGGTTTTCCCTTTCATTCCAGCCAGCAAACTCTTCTTCAGGGTGGGTTTTGTGGTGATGGAGAGAGTCCTTTACATGCCTAAGTAATTATTGTATTTGGTTTCTTTTTAAATGAGGCCTGGCTTTCATCACCAACATCTATTTGTCCAGAGAGAAAAACTTTTGTGTGTATAACAATTAGATCCAATGTGGTTTTTATTTAAAAAATAACTTCACAAACTGTTGTACAAGGTTGAATTCAGGACTATCCATGTTAGTTTTTAACAGTTTAACGTATACAATTGAAAGATTTACAGGAAATTAGAAATATTGAATTAAATACACATAGGTTTTTAGCAGCAACAGTTTAGCTAGCACAAAGTCTTTGACCAAATACCTATGATTCCTGGAGTGTAATTAAAGTACAGTTGACCCTTGAACAATGTGGTGGTTAAGGGGCCTACCCCCAATGCAGTTGAATACCCATGTGTAAATTTTTGACTCCCCCCAAACCTAACTACTAATAGCCTACTGTTGACCAGAAGCCTTACTGATTGCATAAACAGTGGATTAACACATACTTTGTATGTTATCAGTCATATATACTGTATTCTTACAATGAAGTAAGCTAGAGAAAAGAAAATGTTATTAAGAAACTCATAGGAAGAGAAAATACATTTACAGTACTGTACGTATTTGTTGAATATAATCCGTATGTAAGTGGACCACACAGTTCAAGCCCATGTTGTTCAGGAGTCAACTGTAGTTGCTAGAAATGTGTTGATTTGCAAAACACCATTAATTAATTGTGTTTGAGTAATTGGCTTAGTTTTAATTAATCTATTCCTTTAAAAAAACTAAAGATAAGGAAAATCTTATGAGAATTTGGCCTTGAGAAATATAAGGTTTTCAAATTTTAATAGTATTGAGATATTTGTAATTACATATGCCACATAGCGTTTGGACGTTTGAACTGTTCTGAAGCCTGTCTTTTGTCTTATTCAACCAGCACCATCCTGAGGCCAGGTTTCTTTTCAGATGCCTGGGAAATCCCTGACTCAGTAGATAAAGTCTTAGTTCTGCCACTAATTAGTTGTACAACCAGAAGCAAGACTTGTGTGTACCTCATTGGTAGAATACAGGCATATATGACTAAACAATCTCTAAGATTACTTACTTTTTGAATGATGTATAAGAATGACATTTACTGGAAGGGAGTATAATAAAACAAAATAATATGAGTAAATAATAATTTTTTATTCCGATGTTGAACTAGTAATTGGAAGTGATCAAAACCATATATATTGCTTTGATATGTACTTCAAAACCTTTTATTTCCTATCAACCAATTATTTAAGCTCTCTAGAGGCATTTCAGTGTCTTGTTTGGACTTGATTAAGGCAGCAGTCAGACCTCAGTTTGTATAATATGACTTTGTTACACTTTGAGAAGCATATGGTTACTTAATAAATACTATTTGATCAGGACAAAAATAGGACAAAGTTCTTTGCATTTTGAATAGGTCTGAAAATAACAGTCTTATGAAGCCTTGCCAATAATGAGATCCATACCCATGTTACAGACAGGCAAAAGAAAGCAGGGACCTTTATTCTAGGCCAGTTGCTACTGCCATGGTCTTTATTCTTTGGGAGTTTGATTATTGTGATAGATTAAATATTCATGACCATTCTGAACACCTTTTAATGCAACTGGTATTTACAGACCACCTACTCCGAAGTGGATGCTTAGTACTAGAATTTCAGCGACAAAAGCAAATGGCACTCAGTGCCTGTCTTCAAGAAATCTGTTGGCTATCAGAATGTCAGTGCTTACCTGAAACAGTCAATAAGCTATAAAATCCCTTAAAAGTTTATTATATCTATTATGTTTTATATTAATTAAAGCATTCATTTGATATTAACAAAATTAATAAACTTTTATTGAACTCTTATAACATCAGATATAATGCTATGCACGTTATATTCATTGCCTCGTGCATACTCATTTTAAGGGGTCTTTTCAGCATGGCACCTGCAGGCGCAGGTTCTGGATTCAAATTCCAATTTCCCAACAGTTATGATGACCTCAAGTGTCACTGCATTGACCTTTGAGGATTAAATGAGATAACCATGTAAAATACTTAATGCAATGTCTGAAAGAGTAAATGTTCAAAACATGTTAAGTATTTGTAATTATTGTCACTATCAGCTCTAGCAGGTAGGTCATACAGAAAAGTGTGGCTTTGAACAGGAAAGTAACTTGCCCAGTCACAAAGCTCTTAAGTAGCAGAATTGCAATGCTAATTGTTGCATAATGCCAAAGTTCTTAACTTCTAAACTATAATTCTGCCTAATAGTTTAAGTGATAGAACTTATTAAAATATTTCAGTTCTTTCAATTCTGTTAAGTGATCAAAATTTGATATTTCCAAGAATTTGATATTTCCAAAACATTTGATCACAAAATTTGATCAAAATCTGAAATTGTGATCAAAATCTGAAATTGGTTTTGGGTGGCAAAGATTTGCAAGTGAACAAACTAAGTTTTTTCATCTAGAGTTTCTGGAACTGGAAAAATAGTTTGTGAAGAAAAAAGGCAGAAGAAATAGCAGGGGTTATCGGTGCCCTTTAGAACAAGCAAGAGTCTTTGTGGCTTGAATTATTCTTTCTAAAACGTTTGATTTCTTATTCTTTTCCTAAGAGAAACTTATATACATTTATTAATTTTTTTTTGTCTTTTATAATTCCCACATTATAATGGATCAAATGTCTAAAATTTCTTAGGATTAATGAAGCAGAAATAGTTGAGAGCTCTCAAAATAGAGTTGTAGAATGTGATCAGATATTCACTCACATGTCAGATTAAGGTGATTTTTTCACTTCAGGAAAACATGAATGAGAGGCGTATGGAAAAATAGACTGGAATGAGAAAAACTGAATTAATACCTTGGGATAGATGCGATAAAAAATAACACAGAATATGGCAGTAGAAATTGGGTAATGTTGTTAGGGAAAAAGAGGAAAATTAAAAATAGCTCTAAGATTACACGGAGATGCTGTTTGACTGCTCCGTCCCTAAGCTTGTGCACATGTGAGACATGGAAAAATGTGCAGAGTGCGCTCTGTTATTTTCAATTTTTTCAGCAAAATCTTCAAATCATGACAATCAATTTTAAAAACAAAATTTTGCCAGGTAATACTCTCTACTAAAACAATGTTGCAGTGTTTATTTCTTGAAACACAAAAGGATGTTACCATTGAGGTCACATTACTATTGTTATCTGATATATGAGACCCTTTCTGGTGAGACATCTATGAATGTGAACCTCAGATTGTTCAGAGTCTCTGCAGGAAAGAGATGGTTAATTGAGGTTAAATATAGTTGTTGCCAATATTAGCAGCCACAGAGAAATCATTTAACATGATCAGAAACTTAATTTAGCAAATGTAGTAAAAAGAACATTGAACTGGAAAGCAGCATGCCACAGTCTGCCATTGATTCTTAGTAATTGGGTAAATGAATCCTTTTCTCATCTCTAAAACCAGAGACGTGGCCCTTCTCTGTGACGGGGCCACTACTGAACAGTACAATAACCAAATACTGGTTAGAGTAACACTGTAGGCCTTCAAAAGAGTTGCAATCACTATGAGACCAAGTAAAACAAAACAAAACACACACATACAAACACAAAGAAGAAAAAGATAATATAATATTTTTTATAAAGCTACTCTATGTCATTTTTAAACTCTGTGTTTGTTTATCCTATATTATTATTAACATGGTCTTTCTCTTATTAAATAATTGTGAAAGCAGATGTCTCTTTTAAGGCAAACCAAATTCTCCCTCTTTATCCCCCTTTTCTTCTGTATTCTAGTCACTTGGAAAAATCAGAGATTCTGGGAACTGCTATTCTGCATAATTTCTAAGGCCTCTTCCATCTCCAGTGTTCAATGTGTGTGTGTTTGTGATCCAAAGTAATGCTGCAGAATGTGTGAGTGTGTGTGTATGTGTGTGTAGTGGGGGGATCCCCTTAAACTTTGATAGGTTTCTTTTTTCCCCATTTATTGGAGCATGTCTGCTTATGTTTGGTTAGACTCAGCAGAATGGATCCTGAAGGGAAAGGATGGATTTAGCATCTGTTGCTTCCTGGGGTGAGGCAGAAAAGGGAGAAAAGCGAGCATGTGCCATGAAGACAGGCTCTCTGAAGGTCCTGGCAGTGACCCCTAGGAAATGGTCAGGAAACAGTGGTGTGAGGTCTCCACTGTGAGGACAGGGATGTCCACATGAGCGGCAGGCACAGGTGATGCTTAGAAGTTCACGGGGGCCAACAGCAACAAGGGAGGTGTGTCAGCAGGAGATGGGGCCCTGGGCACTGAGGGGAGGTGACAAGAGTAATGCCAGACTCTGCTCCTCAAAGGGCCATAGTGTAGGTGGCTTACCAAGCGAGATTGTGGTCCATGAGAACGTGAGATGTTTGCCTAGCCATATGAAGCCTTGAGGTGGGACTCGGGAATGTAGCTGAAGCCTAAGATCTAAGCAGAGGTTCGAGGTCAGAGCACGACTGCTTGCAAGGTTGACCAGAGTGTTCAGGTAGACAGCTGAAGTCTCTCTGTGTAAGGCACAGTTGGTGGGGACTGGAGAAGATTGAATATGCCAATTTGACTCAGGTTGTTCCGGATTTTAAAAGGGGCCAGGTCACAAGAACAGGAGAGCCCTGATTAAGCAGATGCTTGTAGCTTGATGCTTTGATTGACATCTCACAGTGCTGTTCATTAAAGGGACAGGAAAAGGAACCAGGGCTTGTCAAAAAGCCATTTTACTAAGAACACCAGTAAATAATTCAAAATGCATTTGTCGTAGTTCTGAGGTTCGCTACAGCATCCTCTGTATCTGTGTGTGCCTGTGTGAGGCTAATTATAAAAGTCTTCTAGTCATTATTTCCTGGTCCTGAATCCACTTGCTATACATTCCTTTTACTGTAGTCTACATATCTGAAATTATTTTTTAATTTTATTTCTGTTTTCAAGTTTGTCAGAATCCTCACTGCTTCCCTCTGCTTTCTCCTGCATAGATGGTGATAAGCCATAGTCTTAAGGTTACATATATTTGGAACCAGATCAGACAGTGTTATAATTTTCGCTTCAACTGTCAAACAATTTAGAAAACTCCAGAGAAAAAGTCCATTATTTATTTACCCACATTTTTGCTTACGGGGTTCTTTCTATCTTCTTGATGTTCCAAGTTTCCTTCTATCATTTCCTTTCTGTTTAGGGAACTTCTTTTAGTAATTCTTTAGGTTAGGTCTGCTAGTAAGAAATTCTCTTAGTTTTTCCTCATGTGAGAATGTCTTGATTTTCCCTTGATTCCTAAAGGGTATTTTCACTGGATGTATGTAACATACCATTTGAAAAAACTTTTTATTAGGTAATGATCTCCCAACTTATAAAAAAGTTGCTAAAATCAGAATAGTAGAAAGAAAACTCATATGCCCCTTACCCAGATTCACCCCTTGCTAACACTTAACACTTTATTTTCTTTATCATTTGTCTTATCTATCTATCTATCTATCTATCTATCTATCTATCTATCTATCTATCTATCTATCCATCCATCTATCATCTCTCTATCTCTCTCTCTGTCTCTGTCTCTTATCTCTACTCACACACACGATAAATTAACATGCTATCTGCATGCCAGTTTTGTGAGTTGACCCAATAATGTCCTTTATAGCATAGTGCAGGATCTGGTATAGCATCAAATATTGCATGCATTTGTAGAATTTCTTTAGTCTCCTTTAATCTGTAGCAGTTCATAATGTGATTTTTAAAAAAAATAATAAACTGTAATAATAGACTGTATCTGTCTTAAAACCTTATGCTATTTTTAGTGACTCTCAGCAGATTGTAAACTTATTAACATGCAAAAAGGTAGAATTTCTCTGTGCTAGGAAAGAGGATCTTCTAGCAGCATGTAATTAAATCAAAAAGTGAAGCCACAGCAAAACTATAAAACCCATAAAATGCTAGACCCCAAATCAGAAAGTTGTTTATGTAAATTTAGAATGGAAATACTGTTCTTTCATTGTCCTGGGGGTGATTAATGAAAGTCCATTTGTATAATTTACACAAAAATTAAAAGTTCACAGAATTCTAAAATGGCACGTTTTAAAACTTAGCTAGGAAACTTGTTTTATTCTAACTTAACAGTCCAATATTGCTAATATGCCTGTGTTGATAAATCCCCTTTGGACATGCACTATAAAGGTATAACTGAGAAGCACAGTATCTTTACTTAAGTGCGGAATTCTGAACAGTTTGTTAATAAAATCATGTTCAATATTAGATATCCCACTAACATGCAAGTGAATGATCACCTTTCTGTCTGTGCCAAGGAGAAGCTCCATTCCCTGAGGCTGCAGTGGGGTTTCTTGCACATGCTTTGAAAATGCATCTTTAAACCTATCTTAGTATGTAGCAAAAGCAAACATTTGGCAACCAGTGTTTGTCTTTTGGTCTTTGTGTGTCAGTGGTTGTCACTGACTCCTCCGTGATCTGTGTAAAGATCTTTGGTCTGAGCCCAGAGTTTTCCTCACAACCAGGACCAGCTGAACTCTGATTTCATCTTCCTGGAGGCCAGGAAAACAGTTTCTTATTCACTTGAATTTTCATTTTCAAAAAGAGGCCTTGCCCCGCTCCTAGAGATGGAGAGAGAGGGCTTCTCTCTATGCCTTGGATTGATGAGGTCTGCATTAAACCAGACATTGAAAGATCTTCTATATTGGAGAAGCATCTTAATCTCTGTAATATTTGTGTTAGGATTTTAAGCAATGTGACACTTGTCAAGACATTTTCAAACCTGAGTAGAGATTATTTTAGATGAATAATGATTTCTGTAAACCATATCTCATTTCATTGCTTTAGAAATAATTACCTTAGTTGTATTTTTTACAGATATCTTTGGGTTATGGCCTCATGAGGGGCAGGCTCCAGAGGACTGCCCTGACTTCATGCCACTACAAGTGGGCAAGTAACTGAGCCCTCTAAGTCCCAGTTTCCTCATCTGTAACAAGCAGTGTGATAGCAGCGACTTCATGGGATTTGGGGAGCAGTTAAAATGTTGAATTAGGTGATGTATTTAAACCCAGTATACCTCAGACCCAAGCATGAGATTCCCATCCTGGGCCCTGAACTTCAGAGGACTCTACACTGGCCCTCCTATAGCAGGCTTCTTTCCAACAAAGCAAGGAATTGGAAGAATGGATGGGTGGCACGGAAGTGTTCACCAGCCCCTCCCATCCCCACTTCTGTTCTCTTAGCTTGTACTATCCCTTCTAGAACACGTTCTGGGCTCAGGAACTCCAGATTCCTCCTTAAATGTCCCCGAGTCCAGTTACAAGATCTTTGCAGGCTTCTTTGCTACATCTTTCCTCCCGAAGCTGACCCCTGCTGGTGTGAACATCTCCCCTCCTGAGTCTGGGGTGGGGAGAGGCCATTAGCTGGGCTGTGGGGGGACTTGGATTTGTGGTCTGGGATGCTCACACGTGCATACCTGTGGCCCTTTGCAGAGTCACATAGTGGGAAGAGAAGGGGGGGAGGTGGGGCTGCCTTTTCCTGGGTTTCCACATCCCTACTCATGGAGTCTGAGAGTGCCAACTTCTCAAATTCATGGCTCCCGGGTTGTTAGGAAGGAACATTTGTCAAATAGGAGAACAGATGAATTTTGTTTGTGTTTAGCTTGATTCATAATTTCTAAATATGTAAACAAAGGGAATATGCCTCTATTTGTATTCCTGCCCTGGACCCCACACACGTGGGGAGTGAGACTGTGTTAAGGCATCGACTGAAACCTAGTACTAAGCACTCAAACAACGAGCCACCGTCACTGTTGTGATTCTCATCATCACTGTCTGCTGCCATGTGTGGCATGCGGCCATTTCTCTGAAATGGGTGAGAACCCCGCGCCTTCCGTCAGGCCTGCCTTATCAGATGCCAGCTTTATTTGTTGTAAGAGGCAGGAAATGAGTGTTGAGAGTTTATAGATGGAATCTGTAGGAAGGCAGTGGGGGGAGCAGTGGGATGTGGGCTGAAATGAGCAGATCCTCCAAGATGGCTGCGCCAGCCCTTTGCTGTGGGTTCGGGTCAGTCTCCATTATCCTGCAGGGCCCCCTTTGGCGCTGTTCGCACAGACTCTGGTGGCCTCGGTCCTCCAAACTATCCAGTACCAAGGTCACATTCGGTAAACACAGGTGCACCAACATTCAACTTCCTCTTAGCCTCTTCTTAATTTCTCTTTTCATCCTTTAACTGTTGGTGCTTTCATAAGAAACTTTAAGATGGTTCTGTCCATGGTAGGTTCTTACCTGAATAAAGTTACCAGCTCAAGCCTGAGGGACCGAATCTTTGGCAGATAGCAGTTTATTTCATGAAGTAAGGGTTGGTGTTCAAACCCTCCACGGATGAGGCCAATGCCCATAGCCCAAAGATAGCTCACTGATTTTGCTTCTCAGATGGTTCTGTACCAGAAGCACTCTTATAGAATACCTTAGCATAGGCCTTTGTGTTGCAGAAAATCCAAATTTTGGTCAAGTTCCAATTTTTTCCAATGAACTTCTTTGCACAAAAGAGAACCTACTATCTGAGGCTTTTCAGGAGACAGATTCAAGCTCCCCTCAGCCTTTTGAGTGATGTGCCCCCACTAGCAAGCACCCTGAGGACCACAAGACCACAGCACTGGCATTTCATCAACTTGGGTAATGCGAAAGATAGAGGCCGTTTGTGGGGCTGCGTACTGCATGCCAGCATTGTATTCAATAACTTATTCATAGTGTTTAATCAATGAAGGAAGCTGATATGTCCAAATTCACAAAGCAAGTAGAAGGAGAAGCTAAGGTTTGAATCCACATCTGATTTAAAAGCTAAAAGATGTTGAACTTCACCACTTTTTATTTGGGAGAGGGAGACATTTTCCAACCTAATCTATTCCCAATGTAAATAAGAGATATTTGTAATATATTTTTGATAGTCTAATTTCTATTAACAGGAACAGTGTTATCTCCTGGAAACAGTGACGACAGTTATAGTTTATACTACCTTTCCCCGGTTTGGAATAAAATAACACCATAACAATATCATTTGATAAACTTTTCTTCCAATCTTCAAAATATCAGATAAACATGAAATAAAACATCCTCAATTCTTTCCCCTATTTTATCGCCTAACCTTCCCTCCTGGCTGCCCTCTTCACTTTATCTCCTCTTCCCGGCACCCCACCCCCATTCTAATCAACGGCAGTTCCAAGCTGTTTCCTCCTCAGTAGCTCTCAAAATCATCTACTGTTATGTTTACCCACTGTCACTACCTCAGTCCAGGCCTGGGAAGAGACTGTAGAACTCCTTGGGTTGGAACTCCAGCTCTGCCACTTAGCAGCAGGGTGGCCCCAGTCAGATAACGCAGCCTCTCTGGGCTCCGTCTTCAATCTGTAATTTCGAAATGATTATATATAGTTCAGAGAGTTATGGCGATTAAGGAAGATAAGTAACCATAAAAAGTACTTAGAATAACACACGGCACGTGTCACGTGCTACTGTCTTTAGCTTATTATAAAAAGCCTAAAGACTATAGTCTTATAAGCTAACCAGCTTTTTACAATCCTTTTCATTTTAAACTCATTTTGTCAGGAAAATTATCCAAGACTTGGATGTGGACCAAAAAATTTGCTGGCTATCCTTTCAGTGGCAGGTCAATATCTTGTCCAGTGGATCCTCCAGGATTATCTGATTCTAGAGCTGTGGATAGCAGTGATAGTCCTTGCATTGATTAGACTATTTTACAACTTTGCATGCACAGAAGTTGTAGAAAACGATGGTAATGCACATGATCTTTGACATAAAAAATGCAAAGGGATTGTATCTTAATGGAGATACAATTGATTTCCACCCTATGGAAAATATATCCTCAAACATTATGTTTTCCTGCACTATATGGGGCCAATCACTTTTGCATCTATTAGCAAATATATTTCATCATTTCTGATTGTATATGTATGCATGTTTATGTCTGTGTGTGTGTGTTCACTGAATTCTCCTTTGAAATATTGTTAACGTATTACTGGTACCTTTATTAATTATTCAATTAAACAAAATCCTTGAAAAGGGCAAAGTTCCCAAACAATATAACTAGGTCAAACGGGAGTCCCTGATTTAAAAAAACAACAACAGAAAAAAACAAAACAAAAAATGCTTCCCTTTTCTCATCAGTTTATAAAACCCAAGGAAGGGCTCCAAGATTGGCCTAAGGCAACTCTGAGAATTTATCAACTTGTTTCTAGCATTTCTTCTCCCTTTCTGTTACTCTGCCCCTTTCCCTGCGGCCTCCTCCTCATCACAGCCAGTGCCCCGTATCTGATCACCATCAGAGGATCAGAACACTTCATTCCCTGCACCAACCCAGCCCCATCCCTACCCAGATCCCACCTGATGCCCCTCCCTGATCCTTACCTTAATAGCAATTTGTGTCCTGCATCTTCCCTCATCACCATCCTCCCCCATCACGTAAAATTAGACCTTCCAGTTCTGATGCTTAGTTCCTCAGAACTGATGATAGTTATGTATGAAACTGACAACTGGAACTGAAGAATCATTTGTTTATTGAGCAAAGATTATTTGTTGAGCTCCTATTAAAGTGCCAGGCACTTTGATGATGCCAGAGATAGAAGAGGGAAGAAGACAGTTCCCAGTTTATTATTGAGGGAGACAAACCAGAGATTTGGGTACAGTGTGTAGGAACTCTAACTGCAATAAGGACAGGAAGCTATGGAACTGAAGGGAAGAGCTTCATGGAGGTGACACTAGAGCCCTGAAGACAATGAAAAGGATGTGGGGAAGGATATCCTGGGAAGTACAGTTCTAAGGCTTAATCCCCAGGAAAAGGCCGACAGGCTGAAGCAGCTGTAAATAACCAACACTCCCTCCCATTTTTCCTTCAAAGGGTCCCTAGGCAGATGGCTTCCATATGGAGAAGCAGAGAGAAAAATCTTTAGCCTTCTACTTTTGTCCCCACGTCTTGGTATCTTTCTTGATGAAAAATTCTCCGGGAAATAAGACAACAATGGAACACTTGGTTCTGCATGACTTGAGAAAGGCCTGGAGAAGACGGGTTCCTTCACTTGAGAAAGGCTTCATATCCTCCTTCTGTTAGCAGGAACCTCTGGTGGCATCTGGGTGGCTGTACTTCCTGCACCTGATTAGAGGGCATTATGTTCTACTTAGTAGTTAAGTGCGTGGGCTTTTGAAGTCCATCATATCGAGGTTCAAATTCTGGTCTCTCATTTGCTAGATGGTGACCTTGAATAAGTCATTAAGCCTCTCTCTTTCCTTACCTGCAACTCAAGGGATAATGACGCCTGCCTCATACAAGCGCTGAGCACAGTGCCTGGCACATAAGAAGTGGTAATAAAAGGAAGCAATATTGAACCTTCCAAGTAAAACTTATCAACAGTATACAAACAATGCAATCTGTGCTATGGCATGCAAAGCTTTATCCAGACAAGCTTTGGATAAAACTGCAGAGCCAGTTTTATATTTGCTAGTTTTGAAATAAGAGGGTGATAAGTTCAGAACCATCTATTTCTGTATGGATGACAAACTCTAATGCAGTGAGGAATTTACTGGTACTGAAATATTCAGGTATTACAACATCCAGGTGTTTTATATCCCTTTGAAAAGTAATCATCTCTATGTCCTTTTCACGTGTATCTCAGCCAGTCAGTGCAATCCTGGTCTACAGTAGAGATGAGCCAATTTACGACAATTTCTGACACTCTTCTCCCAGGTCATTTCAGGACTGACCTGAAGGGATCACAATGAGGAGTTGCAGCACTTGTGCAGTTTCTTTAGACAGGCATGTGTGACACCTTTGTAGCGTCAACAGCACTGTTGAGAAAAGAGACTGTAAAGCTGAAGAAGGTATCACGTCTCTGTTCCCCCACCCCATAGAGCACAAAGTTGAAAAAGGGTCATCGGCCAATACATGACTATTTGTGCAAAGATAGATTGGGAGTATGAACACTCCAGAGACCAGGATAATCAATCATTTCTGCTAGGACAAGCAGAGAGGTCATTGAGTATTCACAGAGGAAATATGTTTGGATAGGGCTTTGAAAGATGAGTAGGATTTCATCCGATGAAGACGAGGGAAGGTACTACCATCTACTACAGGGCTATTGGAACTACATCTCCAGTAGATTCAGAGGAGGAACACTGGTTGGGTGATGATTGTGGGGGAAGGTGACCAGTGGATGGGGCTTAGGGAGAGGGAAGAATATAAAGGGGATTGCCAAGTTAGTGGACTGTAAAAAATATGTGATGCTTGCCTTCTTGTTGTTTCTTGACACTCTCAGAATCATCTGTTATTATTTATTTATTTATCTCAGAACAGCTCTAATGGGGTTTCCTATATTGTGGTCAGAAGTGTTTCTATGCATGTACAAGATTATAGATCTCTAAATCCACCCACAATGTTTCCCATTATGTGTGATTTCAGTGAGGGAGTTGACCTGGCTTTGTGAGTGTCCTTGTCTGCATTTAACCCCACTGTCCTAATCAGTTGAAGATATCAGAACAATCCCCTTGTCTTTCTGAGTTCTGCAAGACAATTCTGATTTAGCTGTATCAATGCTTTGCCTCCTACACCCATCCACCCCCACTTTCATTGTCTTCATGTTCTAATTAGGACAATAATATGGAATACAGGGAGAAAAGTAAGATTTTGATGAGGGCAAGTGGGTATTAACGAGCTCAGTTTTCCTTTGTTAAGTGCACAAGTCCCAGCAGGATGTCTGGAGGTTGGACCAATAAACAACCGTGGGAATTCATCTCAAGCTGGAAGACTTGGTGCAGCGAATCCAGCTGTAACCCATGGTAGAGTAGTTGAGATCATTCACAGGTGATGTCCCCCATCTCAATGACAGGATAAACAAGGTCTTCTGTGAGAGCTGGAAATGAAGTGGGTTTGGACGGAAGAAGTAAGCAATACACATTAGGAATCATTGTGCTGGAGAAGTCAAAAGATAATTGATAAGTAGCAAGCGAAGGAATATTTGAGCAGCACTGATGTCCAGAATGAAATTGGACACCGTGGGGTATGGAATTTCTTATTATTCAATTACACAGTTTTCACCAACATTGTTTGACAACCCAGGAAGAAAGCAGGAAGTTGGGCTGATTCGCAGCTGGGGACCGGTCAGGCTGGTGGCTGCAGGAAGTTAGGCAGTTTTCCTGCTAATGCTGCCAGGTGTGATTTTAGTATTTGGTGGTTTTACGTGGCACTAGGTACCTCTCTATACCCACCCAGATAAAGGTATCTAGCTATATGAGTGTGAATGTATGTAATTGTAGGTGACGAAAAGCCCAAACTGACTCAAATAATATAAAAAGTTTGTTGCCTTATGTAACAGGATTCAAGACTGGTAATATGACTCACAGGATTATTAGAAGGATTAAATAAATTAATCATATAAAGTGCACAAAACATCTTGCAGCCCATAATTCATGCTCAATAAAGAATTTGGTGTATCAATATTGTCATCCAGAATCTATATTTTTGCATCATTCTATCTGCCTACCATGTTGTTAGCTTCTTCCTTGTTTACATTCAGTGGGAAAAGACTTGCCTTCTAATTTCTTTCCCAGAAAGGTGAGGAACCGTCTTTCTCAAACATCTCCTCATAGTTCATTGGTCTGATTTAGGTTTATTCCACTGTCTGTGGCAAAGGGAATGCCATTTGCCTATCAACGTTGTCTGTCTTAGTGAGATAATCGCTGTGATTAGAGAAATGGGTTTTTAACATGGCTACATAAACCACAGCCTACCCAAGAGTTGGGGATGGAGGTCCATTTTCCTGCCAAATTATATGCCTATTCCATCATGGGGAACTGTGGGATATGTACCAGAGAGACAACCTTAAAGTTTACTGTAATCTCTGAAGCATTCAAGAAAAAGGACTAGTTTGCTTTATTAAGATTAAACAGAAAATCATTCTCCTAGGCCTGCCATGGAATTGTTTTATTGTCATAAGGTAGGGATAGGATAGTCCTGAATAAACCACTGGTCTTGCTGCATAGTTACTGCTAGAAAAACTGTTGTGTTAGTTTCCTGTGGCTGCTGTAACAAATTACCCCAAAACTCGGTGGCTTGAAACAACAGAAATTTATTTTCTCATAGTTCTGTAGACTAGAAGTGTGAAATCAGTATTAATGGGCTGAATCAAGGTGTCAGCAGGACCGTACTGGCTCCAGGGGATAACCTGTTTCTTGCCTCTTTTGATCTCTGGTGGCTGCTGGCCTTCCTTGGCTAAGGGCTGTATCACTCTGATCATCAAGGTTAGTATCTTCAAATCCCTCTCTGCTCTGTCTTCACATCACCTTCTCCTCTGTGTATGTCAAAACTCCCTCTTCTAAGCGTACATGGGATTGCATCTGGCGCCCACCCTGATAATTCAGAATAATCTTCCTGTCTCAAAACCTTTCACTTAATCACGTCTGCAAAGATTTTGCCACATAAAGTAATATTCACAGGTTCTGTGGATGGGAGCTGATATTTTTGTGGGCCGTTATGCAGACTATTGTAATCTATAGATCAATTATAGTAGTCCCCATTTTTCAATGGTGTTGTTTTCCAGGGTTTCAGTTACCTGCAGTCAACTACGGTCCGAAAATATTAAATGGAAAAATCTCATGATAAGCAATTCATAAGTTTTAAATTGCGTGCAGTTCTGAGTAGTGTGATGCAATCTCTCGCTGTCCCACTTGGTCCTGCCCAGATCATGAATCACCCCTTCAAGCAGCACATCTACACTGTGTACACTTCCTGCCTGTTAGTCACTTAGTAGCCGTCTCAGTTATCAGATAGATTGTCACAGTATCCCAGGGCTTGTGTTCAAGTCACCCTTATTTTACTTAGCAATGGCCCCAAAGCCATTCCCATAACTTTTATTACAGTATACTTTTATGATTGTTCTATTTTATTATTAGTTATTGTTAATCTCTTGCTGTGCCTAATTTGTAAATTAAACATTACCATAGATATGTATGTATAGGAAAAAACGTAATATATGTAGGGTTTGGTACTCTCCATGGTTTCAGACATCCACTGGGGTCTTGTAACATAGGTCCCACAAGGGAGGGGGGACTACTGTACCCTAAAATAATTATATTCGGTGTTGGTAGAAACCGTTATATAACTAATAACCCCGTGTAGTAGAACTACTCGTTAGTTTTTTTAGAAGGACATTACACAATTACCATATACTGTTAATTGTAAGATTTCATCAGCAGTAATGGCTTTTGAAAAGAAAAAAAAAACCCAATAAGCCTACATTAAATGTCTATATCCATCCTGATTTCAGAACATAATGTGGGGAAATGTGCATTTTTAGAGTTGAGGAAATGCGGTAATTTATCTTGGCACTATCACCAGGAAGTTGTATTGTTTGAAACTAGATGTTTTATGGGTAATTACTGAGGTTTTTCTAAAGAGCTATCCAAGGTAAGTGATAATGCTTCCCTGAAAATTTTCCGGAGCAAAGTCATCAGGGCTGTGCGTAAAGCAGAGAGATCACTTCTTGGTTGGTGTGTTGGAGATCTCGGAACTATTTCTAGAAGAAAATCTTGGCCATTTACTCAGGTTTTTCCCTTGAGACCCTTCTGATCTGACCTCTCTTGTAAATGATTTTTTTTTTTCTCCAAATAATGCAAGGCTATCAGTGATTGAAAGAAATAAGAGAGGAACAAACTGAAAGTACTGAGCGTGCAGGGTTGTTCACTAAGGAATTGTTAGTTATTAAGTGTGGCTTGCGTTCTGCTTCCCAATGCCTCCTGATTCCTTCCACTTCTTTCAGTACCCACTGTGAAAGGCAGGATCATGACCCACAAACATGCCAACACCCTAATTCCCAATCTGTGAATATGTCATGTTATATGGCAAGGGACAATTAAGGCTAAAGATGACGTTAAGATTGCTGATTAGCTGGCCTGGAAATAGATTCTCCTTGATTATCCACGTGGGCCAGTGTAATTACAATGGTCCTTAAATGGGGAAGAGGGAGACAGGAGATTCAGAACCGGAGAGACGACATTATGAGAAAGAGTTGACCAGCCATCGCTGGCTTTGCAGATGGGGAAGCAGTGCCATGAGACAAGGAATGCATTAACCTCTAGAGGCTGGAAAAGGCCAGGGAACAGATTCTTCCCTTCAGCCCCCAGAAAGGCACAGAGCCCTGCTGACTCCTTGATGATAGCCCAGTGAAGCCCATTTTGAATTTCAGACCCCCAGAATTGTAAGATAATAAATTTGTGTTGGTTTAAGCCACTAAGGTTGCGGTCATCTTTTCTAGCAGCAGTGTTGTGGTCGTGTGCGTTCTCTTTCCTAGGTTACTAAAACAAGCCCTGATACGACTTCCAGTCTTGCTTCCTCCAAATCCATTTCCATCTGCAGTTAGAGCTGTCTTCCTAAAATGCTATACAATTGGTCTCACTCATCTATTTAACGTCTTCTGGTGACTCTCCTGCTCATAAAACGATGCCTCTAATGAAGGAATGTCTTACTGTTTTAGCCATTAGAAAATGTCATTTTAAAGTGAAAGGACACAAATTAGGTAATGCTGACATTTAGTAATTTTAGATGGTATTCTAGAGTGAAGAAAAAGAGCACTAAGTTTATCTGAAAACTATAGAATGGGGAAGAAATGTTTTAGTCATTTCTTTTTATTCTAAAGTCTATTTTTTTTGTCAGGTTCAACCAAAATAATAACAATAATAATAATAATAATAATAATAATAATAATAATAATAATAATAATAATAAAATAAGGCAGTCCTTAAAGCAAAGCTCAGAGCAAGGATATAAAACGAGCAAAAATCACTGGCAGTTAATTTTATAGGATTATTGAACCTGCTTGGGTACTTTCAGCTTCTCTCCGGTGAAATTGTAAAAATAAATTATGTTTTATCAGCTGTGTGTGCTTCTGGAAGAAACATATCTCTTGAGAAATAAAAAAAAAAAGCTACAAATACACTGCATAGTGATTTCTGAAATATTTTATCTTCTCATACCAGGCTGAAAACACCTTTTGCTTTAAAAATATTACCATATTTGTGTGGAGCTCCCTGTTGTAAATATTCAAATGGTGTTGGTCATTTTCGAAATAAATTGTCACTTTTTAATGTGCACTAGAGAAAAAGGAGAAAAGACAAGGACAGTTCATCATTTTAATGATTATTTACACAAATGATTGAAAGATTGGTTTTGCTTTAATTTTGTAGAAGTCCCTGAGGCAGGGATTCCTTCTCTCCTGTTTGTCCCATTCCCACAATGTGCAATGTTTCTGCTGGTCTCCATGCTGACACAGTAGGGAGGAGAATAATTGGAAAAAATGGGTGGATAAGGTGATAGTGTCAGACTTCAATTGTAACAATGGTCTGTTAGAACACATTGATCCAAAGACAATAGTTACATTTGTCACCAAGTTTATGTTTTTCTATAACAACCAATCTGTTTTGTCTGGCTTATATTTTTCAGATTAGCACAATATTAAATTGGTATTCGTAGACTATATGACTGTTCTGCCCCTTCAACCTTTTATTTAATTTTTAAAATTTTGTAGAATTACCACTGTCCTTTCTCCTTTTTAGCATAGCATATTTTATTTCTGCAGTATGAACAAAATTGCCCCTGGAAAATGCTGCTTCTAAGGTTATGAATTTAATTTAAAACCTGAATCAAAGAAAAATGTCAGAAGCCTTTTCTTAAAACTTCATCAAACATGAGTTATAACTTTTCTTATGTGAGGCAGTTTTCTTATTTTTACTATCACTGGTGCATTAAAGCACGTGATGATATATTTTTAGACATCAGAGAACCACTGGAGCATCTGCCATAGGTTTCTAAAGCTTTGTGACTACTCAGTTTTGTCACACGTGCTTATCATTGGGTAACAAACTAGCCCCCAAAATTAGTGGCCGAAAATAACATTTATTTGCTCGAAATTCTGCAAACAAACTGGGCTCAGGCTAGGCAGCTTGTCTCAGCTCCATGTGGTATCAGCTGGGTAAACTCATGTGTTTGCAGTCAGCTGGTGTGGAGACTGGGTCTGGAGCATCCAAAATGGACTTATTCATATAGTCTGTACCTCCTCTACAAGGAACAAACGGGTGATGGTTTGGCCTCTCTTTCTTCAAAGTAGTCTTCCACCTTCCAGGGTCTCTCTTTACGTGACTTGTAATCCATGAGGAGGCTGGCTTGGGCTTCCTTGCATGGCATCTCATGGCTGCAAGAGAGCAAAAGCAAAAGATCTGAGACTTCTTCAGGCCAAAGCCTAGTAATTGCACAGCATCACTTTTGCCATATTCTGTCAATCCGAGAAATTGAGAAGGGTAGTAACCAAGGGTATGAAATCAGGGAGGAGTGACTCATTTGGAGCCATTTTTGTAACAATAACCCCCAGTTATCCTAGGGAATGTTTCTATTGTTCCATTACAATGGGTGCAAATAATAAGTTATACATATTCTCCCCCTTCAGTCACCATCCAATATCAGTTAACAATTCCTGCACAAGAACTTCAAATACTTGTCCAGTAAAACCACAGAAGAAACACACTGAACCTGCATGAATAAAGAACAGAATTCCTCTCAGTGAATGGGTACATGGCTAATAGATGGCAGATTAATTTGAAAAGTCAGTTAAAAATGGGGAATAATAAAACAAATTCTAGATAATCTTACACATTTTATTTTAACATGAAGTGAGCAAATGTGCATTCATTCACCAATATTTTAACATCAGACCAAGGGCTTTTGTTTGAGTAAGAGTCCACTGACTGAAACTGCACTTCGTCTTTCTTGTATAAACCCAGCAACAGTGATAACCAACGATTGTCAGTGTTGATAGCTTTGATGTGGAATGAAAACAGAAACACAGTTGCATGGCAAAATGTTAAGAGAATCTGAGGTTTTTGTATTTTCTTCCAGTTTCTTACATTATCTCACCCGTACTTACTCACTATTATTTGAGCAGTTTCCTCATCATGACATTATCTTTCCACATCACTTACATAGTTTCCATAAAAATAACAATTAGTCCTTTTTGCATTTGGTTTTTTAAATCATTTATAGGTACTTTATGCAAGTTTGATTAAAAAGTAGAACCAGGATAAATTTGGGAATAAACTCAGCTGACCCTTAGCAGTTGTGCAATTCAGTATATTGGAAGCATAAGTGCACAGGCTTACTGGAGAATATTTATTAGGTTGTAGGTATCCCCTGATATGTTTTACAGAGGAAATAGGGACGGTCTGTTAATCTGGTGACATGATAAAGTGGAGACTGTTTTAAAGAGTTCCTACTATGGCTGAAACATATCTATCTTAAGTAAACTAGTACCAACTGTGAATTTTACTATTACTCAAATTTCCTACATGACTCAATTATTGGCTAATTAACATGGGCTAGTCATCAAAACCCTGCATCTAAGAATATACACTAAAATTCTCTTTTGCCTGGTGATTTGGAAGTTCGCGGGGCTGTTACCAGAAAATTACCCATGTTCCAGTGAACATTGTTTACCTACATGCCTTTTGCAAACTCTACTTCCATAATGCCCTGATGTACCCAGTGGTCTAAGGTGGGCTGATGTGCTCAGGGCTGGGTTCTCAGTCGTGTGCAGGATTCCAACATGATCAAAAGGCTGTGATCCTCAGTGAAGGCCATTTTCTTCTGCAAAAGTATTGTTTTCAATGTAAAAATTTATAAATCCAATAAGATTTATTTTCTTCCTGCTGTTTTGGACAACCACGAGATAGATTGCCATGTCTTGAAGGAAACTCAAATGTACGTACACAGTTATAGGACTTTTGGAAATGTCTGGTCAGTTACTGTTGTATCTGTCACTGGCTTTTTGAATAGAAAAGACGAACTGAAAGGAAACTGCTCAAAGAGTTTGAAATCCTTCACTTTCTACTGGTAAACAAAAAGGAAAGAATATGCTTTTCATGCTCCTATAGAAAAGGAATCTTCACTCAATTTTGAATTTGCTAGCACATGGGCAAGTAAAGGAGTCAAATAGCTCCGATTAAAATTCAGTTAATACATAACGTAGACTCGTCATGAGAATGGTGTCCACTAATATATTACTGTGTCATTTCTCCTGTATCAAAATTCTGTTTGACTCTGATAAATGTAGGTTAAGTAAACAGAATAACAAATGAATGGATATTGAAGAAACACCCTTTTGTTTGTATTGTAATGAAATCCTGAAAAATTTAATCTCAGTTATAAATTAACCTACTGTTCAGTGATATCTTCTGATATAATTTAATAAGATTATTTTATTAGAATTCCAAATGAAAAGTGTAGTCAATAAAATTAAAAATAAAATAAAATTAGAATTAATTGAATAGAACAAAAACACTCCCATACTTCTTTACATTTTTTACTTGAAAGAACGTTTAAAATAGCTCTCTCATGGCTACAGGTGGCCTTGGATACCAGCTGCTGTGTATTTCTGGAAGAATTAAAATACCAGTCCCATTTGTTACCCTGGTTTAATAAGCAGAGAGGTTTCTCTGCTGGGGTGTTATACTATTTGGGGACTTTCTTATAGAGCCCCCCCAAATATCCTTTTTATATCACAGTTGGAAACTTGAAATAACTTGTCCCTTCTTGTTAATAAAATTATATATCCATTATATGTGTTGTGTTAATTAAGTCTGGCAAAATAACAAATGAATGTCCATTAAATTAAAGAAATTAAATACTTAATTTTAAAAAGGTACTAGAGTTTTAGTTTGTAGTGGTTAGAGTTATAAACTAAATTTCAAAATCAAAGCACGATATTTTTTATTCAAAAAGGGTTTTATTTTGTTTTTGGCCTTAGATCACTCTTGCACTTCAAAAATAGTTTAACTGATATTTTATTACATGAGTCAATATGATAGTTGGGGAAGAGTATTCTTTAAATGTGTTTTAAAATGGGGTTAGCAGTGGTACCTATCTCAGAGTTATCATGAGAATGGGTTAGTTCATGTGCAGGTCCCAGAAGAGTTGCTGGCACTGGTATACTTTGTATAGTGTAAGCTATTAACTACAACCTGAATTCAACCACATCTCTGTACTCAACTGCTCTCTCACCCCGTTCCTGTCAGTGCCCCCATTATCTCTAGCCTGGATCCCTGCATAACTTCTGCTGATCTCCCTGCCTGCACTTCTGTCTCTGTCCCATCAATTCTCACCTGGGAAGCCTCAGGATTCATGAATCCTTGGTTCAAGTTACTCTTCTGCTCAGAGCCTAGGACTGGCCCCACCTTGTCCAGATTGAAAGTCAAAGCCCTCACATCTATCTGCACACTCTGCTCACTGGTCCGCAATGTCTACTGCCACTTTGTAGGTGCTTAATAATTGTTTGTTGAAGGAAAGACGAATACACGTGAATGCATAAGGAGAACAAGGTCTTTATGGCAGAGGACAACTCTGTAATGATAAGCAGAGTTTCTCAGTGGCAGACTTGTTGGCATTTTGGGTGGAACACCTTTATTTGGTGGGACTGTCCTGTGCATTGCAGGATGTTTAGCACTTCTCTCTCCTGCCCACTCTATTCCAGGGGTGCCCCCAATCACTGTAACAACCAGAAATGCCCTCCCCCAATTCTAGATGCTTCTAATGGAGACAGATTGCCTTGGGTTGGGAATCTTTGGGCTAATGTTGGTACTCTGGGAGGGCAGTGACCTCTATAGTGGGAATACTTGGGGAATCAAGATAACTAGGTCCCTCATTAAAACTATCCGATTGTGTAGATCCCAACTACTCTATTGCAAATCAGAAGGCTGGTACTTTAAGAAAAAAAATTGTGGATCTTCATCAGAAACCGATGAAGGCATTAAATTGTTGCTGAATAAGTTAATTCTTAGCACATATTACCTTAATACTGCCCAGCCTCTGGAAAGTCATCTGTTATTGTATTTGCTAATTTTGGTCATTGGAGTTTGAAACAGCCCAAGACACTGAATCAAAATCAGAGCTCACAGAATAGTGAAATCATCTCTTTTTAAGAATTCAGGTCCTTAGGTGCCACCCAAGATCCACCGCTTGACAAGCTCTGAGAATAGGGTCCCTGGACATTTCAACAAACTTTCTAAGAGATTCTTAGACACTCTCTTTTGAGAAGTGTTGATCCAGACCATGTTCTCTGTGAGTGGATCTCAAGAGATCCTGATTTTTGGTTGTGTTTCTTGAGAGGACAAAGATTTATATGGTTAATTTAGGCACATTAACTTTGGGAAGGGGGTTTTGGTATTTCGAATTCACACAGAGCATTGAAGGAAGTGAATGTGATTGCAAAAAAAATAAAATCTGTCAGTTTTCCAGATAATTTATTTTTTAACAGATTCTAACATCTAATAGAACTAGTCTACTTTGGTATAGTTTTTGCCAATATCTGTCTGACAATGAATCAAGTTCTCTAAAGAGTAAGAAAAATAAGGAGAAACTGCATGTTCTTCTATGTTCTAACACTCTAGTTTCTCATACAGGGTAACATTTAGTGATTGAAAATGTCATAATCCTAGAATATTCAAAGAAATTATAATTTTCATGTCCCTAATAAAGGTATATGGATGCACAGAGACTTTTTGGCTGATTCTCCCTGTCTCCCTGTCTCTCTGTCTCTCTGTCTCTCTCTCTTTTCTATGAAAGAAATTTCCAGAATTCAAGGTTTCAGTGAGGACTATAAGTGGCTATACCCTCACCTGCCTATTTGGAGTTCCTCATGTTACTGCAGACTCAAAGTCTACTTGCCTGCATGCATCAAACGAAAAGAAAACACGAGCAGGAGTTTGTAGCAAAGAAAGTAAGAGTTTATTTAAGGAGTTGGCACCAAGCCCAGAGACACAGGTGAGCTAATGCTTTCTAAAACCTGGCTCCCTGATGGCCTCTAGTGTCTAGATTATATAAGGGAAAAATCATTAATCATGGTTACTATGGGAGCTGGGGTCCTGAGCTCTCCTGATTGGTTATGGCTAAGGCAGGGAGCAGTTGATCATGGCTTCAGGTCCTGGTGGCAGTCGTAGTGTTGTTCTGTCTGGTTTCCAGGGGATGCGGCTGGTAGGGCCGTTCTGCTTTCTTGTGTCTGGAGCTGAATCATAACTGAGGCCAAGGTGTTATCTTTGATTAAAACCTTATTCTAGTTTGAGGTTTCTAGTTTGAGGTCTGGTTATTGTTTCTTAATCATGATTGATAGATCTGAAGCTGTATCCTTAAATGACTTTGGTGTTTATCGAAACCTAGTATCCTAAGGACTTAATGATTAAAAGGAGTGGGCATACAGTATAAGCACAGGTAGGAGCATCTTGGGGAAGAATGCAAGTGAGTTGCAGTTCTATCAGAGTAAACAAAGCTTGCTTGGATTAAAGCAGAATGCATGCTAGAGAAATGAAGTTCATATATGGTTACACTCACAGCAGGCGTAATGTGGCTTTCTTTAGATGAAATCTGTGTCCTGGCCAAATTCCTGGAGAGGGTATGCAGGATATGTACCCCTTCCCCATTCTCCTGAAAGGACGGTAATTGACTCGGCACACAATTTCCCTGCTATCGCAGTCTCTTCCCTGAGGCTGTCCACCAACTGGAATGCTATTCATACTGTGAAGTATTCTTACAACAGGGATTCCATGAGCGTGTTGATCTGTCACACAGGCACCTCACAGAACTTTGACTATTATTATTACTTTAGATGTAGACTTTTAAATGGAGCAAGACTGGAATTCCACTTGATATTGGCACTTCAGAGGGGCTTCAGAAAAAACTGCTCAGACATCTGTAAGATCATCTGCTCTGAAAGACTGACAAACTTTGGAGTGAGCTCTTGACACACACTTTCTCACAGTCTTGAAATAGAGAGAGGTAGTCAAGCATCCTTCACACCTAAAAGCACTCTGTGTAAGAGAAAGTTGTCTCAAGTGTCACTGGGGAAATAATGGATGATATCTTGACTGATGGGAGCAGGTAGAAGGCTGTTGACAGCAGGGAAGAAAATGGTTTTGGAGAAGATGAAAAAAGGACAGGAGAGAAGCAGAGCCGGATGCTTCAGCCTGGCATGGGTTTGTTTGGCTGTGGCGCCAGCTGGGCACCATTCTCCAGGTGTCCACTGCATCTCTAGGTGACACCACTGCACAGGCTCCACTGAATCTCTAGGTAACAAAGCCAAGGGTCTTTTGCCCCACAGGGTAAGGTCAGAATGGAGACAACCACCTTTAAATATTTAAATATAACCACATATTGTAAATGTGTAGTAGTGGGTGGTTTTACACAAATCATTTTATTTGTTTACATAGCAGCCCAAGGAGATGGTTGTTGGCCTTATTTTTCAGGCAAAGAGACTAAAACACAGACATAAATCCAAAATCATACAGCCAGAAAGTGTCATAGTCAGAAAAGTCACTTAAGCCTTCTGAATCCAAAACCAGTTCTCCTTCCATTTCATCAAAGTAGTTTTCCATCATCCTGTCACAAAAGCTGAGGCTCATTATCCTCACACCAAGCCACCAAGAAAAGGTTAAATTATGGTCATCATCATCTTTTTAAAAGAGCAGAGGAGTGTAACAGTGCAGTTTAGAATGAGTTTCATTCAATAAAATCTCTACCCACTAGTACTGACAGGATGAACCTCTCTGCTATCAGCCAATTCAGTTATTGAGCAAGACTCATTTCCCAAGGAAATAGGCAGCACTAGTCTTACTGCAAATTATCTTGGAAAATACACAGGGCAGAGTCTTTCTAGATCATTCTTAGAAGTTATCTGTCCTTTTTGTGTGAGGTCAGGTTATTTAATAGACCACTCACTTAAAAATACAAGGTGTGATCAAAATATACAGTGAATGTTTAAATTAAAAAAAATTATTACAGTAAAAGACACATTGCCAGTAATCCCGCTCAAAATACTCCCCCTTGCTTTTTTTTTTATTTTTAAATTTTTTTTATTGGGGAATAATATGTTTCTCCAGGGCCTATCAACTCCAAGTCATTGTCCTTCAATTTAGTTGTGGAGGGCGCAGCTCATTTCCAAGTCCAGTCGCTGTTTTCAATCTTAGTTGCAGGGGGTGCAGCCCACCATCACATGGGGAAATTAAACTAGCAAATTTGTTGTTGAGAGCCCGCACTCTAACCAACTGAGCCATCGGGCCCCCCACCGGCAGCTCACCGACAGCTTGTTGTGTTCACTCCAGTTGCAGAGGGCGCAGCTCACTGGCTCATGTGGGAATCGAACTGGCAACCCTGTTCTTCAGAGCTCACGATCTAACCAATGGAGCCATCCGGCCACCCCACACCCCCTTGCTTTGAACACACTTATCCATCATTCTTGCCACTTTCTGAAGCAGTTCTGGAAGTCGTCTTTCTTGAGTGTCTTTTCTTCATCCTCCATCATCACAATGCTCCGGGTCACACATCACTTCTGGTATGGCAATTTCTGTCAAATAAAACATTACGATGTGTCCTCATCAATCTTATTCACTGGATCTAGATCCGTGTGACTTCTGGCTCTTCCCCAAAGTTAAAATGACCATGAAAGGTAGACATTTTTAATCCATTCAGATTATTGAGGCAGCCATGACAGCGCACCTAAAGACATTCACTAAAGAGGACTTCCAGAGCTGCTTCTGAAGTGGCAAGAGTGATGGGATACGTGTGTTCAAAGCCAGGGGGAATAGTTTGCGGCAGATTAATGGCAATGTGTCTTTTACTGTAATACATTTTTTTGTTTAAATATTCACTGTATTTTTTTGGGAGGGGGGAAGGGGAACAGGACTTTATTGGGGAACAGTGTGTACTTCCAGGACTTTTTTCCAAGTCAAGTTGTTGTCCTCTCAATCTTAGTTGTGGAGGGTGCCGTTCAGCTTCAAGTTGTTGTCCTTTCAGTCTTAGTTGTGGAGGGCGCAGCTCAGTTCCAGGTCCAGATGCCATTTTCTAGTTGCAGGGGCCACAGCCCACCATCCCTTGCGGGAGTTGAACCCACAACCTTGTGGTTGAGAGGATGCGCTCCAACCAACTGAGCCATCCGGGAGCTCAGCGGCAGCTCAGCTCAAGGTGCCGTGTTCAATTTTATTTGCAGGGGTTGCTGCCCACTATCCCTTGCGGGAGTCGAGGAATTTAACTGGCAAGCTTGTGGTTGAGAGCCCACTGGCCCATGTGGGAATGGAATCGGCAGCCTTCAGAGTTAGGAGCATGGAGCTCTAACCACCTGAGCGACCGGGCCGGCCCTCACTGTATTTTTTTATCATACCTTGTATGTCACATTTTCCTAAATCACCTTGTAGTTTTTTCAGGTCTATTCATTACAATCAGAGTAGAAGCAATACAATCAGAGTAGAAAAGTGACTATCTGAATTGTTTACAACAGTTCCAAATTATTTACAACAATTGTTTACAACAATTCCAAGCAGGTCGGTAGGATGAGCTACTTTTATCAGTGCCAGTTTATTGACACGATAATTCAAATGTTATGACAGGAACTAAGTTCAGGTTAAGTCCACAGACCAAATGCTTCCCAAGAATGAGGAAAGATCTAGGCACTTAATGAGTGGCAGAGACTAACATAGGTGAGATACTTTCTTTGGGTATTTTTTAGTTCTGTGAAAGTCAGGTTTATTAATTTCCAGTTATATTTTCCTTTTGATTATTTTAAAACATGAAATAGAAAATACATATTTTACCTTAAGCATAGTTAACTTTAATAAATTAATGTGTGAAAATGGCAACTAGACCATTTATATACATTATACCATATACCATAATATATACATTATATACCATAATATATACATTCAGAAAGGAATTGCAAAGAAATATACATGCTACAGTACGAAAATGACTGAAACAATAAAAAATTGGCCAAAATCATTGAATTTTGAACAGAGTATTAAGAAATCTAAAAGGAATGACTGAAATTAACTATACAATTAAAATTTAATCATATAGGGCTGGCCCGGTGGCTCAGGCGGTTAGAGCTCCCTGCTCCTAACTCCGGAGGCTGCCAGTTCGATTCCCACATGGGCCAGTGGGGTCTCAACCACAAGGTTGCCAGTTCAATTCCTCGAGTCCCGCAAGGGATGGTGGGCTGCGCCCCCTGCAACTAGCGATGGCAACTGGACCTGGAGCTGAGCTGCGCCCTCCACAACTAAGACTGAAAGGACAACTTGACTTGGAAAAAAGTCCTGAAAGTACACACTGTTTCCCAATAAAGTCCTGTTCCCCTTCCCCAATAAAAATCTTTCAAAAAAATTTAATCATATAAATATCATCAATAATCTTTGTTTTACATCTGGATGATAGTCCCATTTTATTGCTTTCCAGACTTCAGCCTGTGGACCTTTGGGTGAAGTTAAGAATAGTAGAGCCGAATGCATGTTATATTTTAATTGATTCTGTTCTATAAAACTTAGGAAGGTAAGTTTTACATACTTTCTGAGTGTCATCTGTTTTAAATCAGCTTTCCATAATGCCATACTTTTCAAAATGTAACATTCATTTTGTATAATAGGAAACAAACTTTTTATTTAAAAAAAGAAATCTCAGTAGCTCAGTTTCCTGAAAATCGAGTTTATTTGAATTCTGTCTTTGAAAACTCATCCCTGAAAGCTGATTAAATTGGCCAATGAAACAAAATGAAGTAATTATCCCAATGGAATATTTAATTAGTAACTACATATTTACCATTTCCTTAGTGGGCTGTCCTAAGTTTAACTGAATTGTCTGTTTTAAAAACTCATAGATTGACAGGAGACACTAAGAAATAATTCTTAGACACAGCTGTCCAGGAGAGTTTCTAGGGCAAGGCCTGAGTAGGTTAGCACAAGGCTATTTTATGCTGTAGACTTGCATTTTCTTTTAAGCACATCAGTACCTAATAAAGCAAATGAATATATATTATATATATTTTTATATATAATATTAAATAATATTTATTTTTAATATATATTTTTAATAATCCATTGTTTACTTAATTTCTTCCAGCTGTGGCTTCCTGAATTGTAAAGTAGGCACAATAATAATTTTACTCTAAAGAATTGTAAAGATTACATAATCTAATTGATGGAAACTGCTTTAAAAACTACAAAATATAATGCAATTATCAAGTATCAGTTTCACTAACCTAGTTAATTGGACCTATTTTTTTGTTTTGTCTTGTTTTGTTCCTGCCTTCCATTTTCCCCTTAGGCACATACTCCTTCCCAAACACCATCCTATTCACATGTCACAGATATACTGGCTTAAGGAAAAAGGGGCAATGATGTTCATGCCTACCCATTTTAATAGTTGCGTTTAAGGAAATGCTGTTACCATGTTTCCCCGAAAATAAGACCTAGCCGGACAATCAGTTCTAATGCGTATTTTGGAGCAAAAATTAATATAAGACCCGGTCTTATTTTACTATATTATAAGACTGGGTATAACATAACATAACATAACAATATAATGTAATGTAATATAATATAATAAATATAGTATAATACCGGGTCTTATATTAATTTTTGCTCCAAAAGACGCATTAGAGCTGATTGTCTGGCTAGAATTGTCTTATTTTCTGGGAAATGCGGTACATAGAAACTAAGAATCCCTTAAATGATTAGATAGTTGTTGTATTTATTAAACATTTGTTTTCTAATATTTTAATTATAATTTTTAGTGTATTAGAGATTATTTCCATGACAACTAATTTCTTTCTTTTCCCTTCAGCACATCAAGCTATATTTCTGTATTTATTTTTGTCTTTTAAAAGAAAATAAACCTTTTCTTCTCATCTCGGAACTACTTGAAACACTGATTTTTAAAAATTCAATTCACAGAAAAAAGAAATTAAAAAGCAATAGTAAGAGTCCTCATAACCAATACAAATGCTGAGTAAGACTGTGAGACGACACATCCAGGTTCTATTCCGACTGGTCTTCCATAGAGGACCTGAAAACCACCATTCTTCTCTAGTTCAGTCAAGTTTTGTCAAGTTATATCAATGGGACTGTGTTTTGTGAGATAGGTAGGGAATAATCACCCACAGGATTTTTGTATAACACACCTGTAGAAGTCAAAATCAATGTGCTTAAATTTATTCAGGCAGACAGTTTTTGAATTATGCATCTTCCCAAAAGAAAATACCCCTACTTGACCGATTGGGGACCTCAAGACCCAAATTAGTTTAAACAGGACATACACTAAGTGTGTATTGTTTCTGCATGAATCTGTGGTTAAAAAAAAAAAAGTATATATGTATATATATATATACACACACACATATATATTTATATATATGTGTGTGTGTATATATATGTTTGTATATATATATTTATATCCCATGTTTCCCTGAAAATAAGACCTAACTGGAAAATAAGCCCTAGCATGATTTTTCAGGATGACATCCCTTGAACATAAGCCCTAATGTGTCTTTTGGAGCAAAAATTAATACAAGATCTGGTCTTATTTCTGGGGAAACACGGTATATATATATATATGTGTGTGTGTGTGTATATATATGTGTGTGTGTATATATATATATATATACACACACACATATATATATATATTTTAAGAAAGCATTTGATTTAGAAAATCAAAATAAAATGTGATCGTTTTCCTAATGTTATTATTGAAGAATGCTTTAATGAAAATGAGCTTTATTTTCACTAGTGCAATATTTGCACGTAATTAGGTGAACCCCAAGGAATTTTCACCTAATTAGATACCTGGTAAGAGAGGCTGTTGCTTTCAGACATTTACCATTACCAGGAACAGAAAAAAATCTCTGCACATTATTTACATGGAGGGTTATGCTTGGTAATAGAATTAGTAAGTTGCTATAAATACTAGCAATCCTACACTCTGACAGTTTTGGCCTATTGAAGCAAAGTCTGTGCTTTGATTTGGCCATCCTGAATTCCTCTCCTTATAAACATCGTGATTCTGCACTGCAAACAGTCTTTGTGAAGAGGATATGTGAAAGGACTTCTCTGCTCACAGTTTATATTAGTTCTTTCCTCCTAAGGATAGGATCAGGCTTAGCAAAATTACTTCTTCTGTGATGGAGGGAGGAATAGGTCTCAGGCGTTCTATTGCTGCAAGTCATCAAGGAAACAACCAGCGTGGGAATTGCTCTGACCGTGTCATGGACATTCCTTAAATCTGTCAGTGGTCAGAGAATTTAGCTTAGATGGATGGATAGATAGATACATAGGTAGATAGATAGATCAAAGAAACTTTCAAATTACAGTCCTGGCTGTGATGTGCTCTTATAATCACTTCCAAGATGCAGCAAAATAATTCTTAGACACAGCTGTCCAGGAGTGTTTCTAGGGCAGGGGTGTCCAAACTGTGGCCTGTGGGCCAACTGAGGCCCGCGATCCATTGTTAATTGGCCCGCAGCAAATTCCAAAAATATATTTAGTTTACTTAAATAAACCAGGTGAGGAAATCGTACTTCACCTCGAGTGAGTGACCCGGCTGTTTGTGTATTTTACCGCATGTGGCCCTTGGTGAAAAATGTTGAAAAAAGTTTGGACCCCCCTGTTCTAGGGCAAGGCCTGAGTGAGTTAGCACAAGACTATTTTATGCTGTAGCCATAGCAATGATATATGCTAGGTGCCTCTCAGAGATAGCACCTGGGATTTGCTATCCCCAGGTTACGGCCTACAGTGTGGTTGTGGGGGTAAGAAGGCCCTTGAACTGTCTGCCAATGAAAGATGCCCAGAGAGAAGCAGTGGGGTATTCTGAGGCTCGGTGTGGTTTTGTTGTCCAGCTGCCTCTCATATGTCTCTCACAACAGCTTCCTAAGCCCTTGTGTGGGCCTTTTAAACTAATGCAAGTTGTCTCACTGGCCTTTCAATAGAAGCTACCTCAGCCCCATATAATTGATCTCCTTAGATGGGGCAATACAGGGAAGCAAGCTTGGTATTTACTTGTCCAGAGACTGGACAAGCCCTGATCCTGTTTTTATTACTTGGGCATTATCTTGGCTTTTCTACATTAAAAGCCAGCCCCATAGGCTTATTTCTAGTACCTTGGGCGACAAAGATGGAGAGAAGCTATTAAATGCCAAATATGTCTACTTTAAATTTTGCAAAAATAGCTAAGTCACTTACAGGCACTGACTGGCTTCTTTATAGTTTTGAGTTAAGTAAGTAAGCTGACTCTCGCTTCCTTAGCTGGTGCAAAGCTGCCTCACTGGTGTCCATACAGCCAGTCTTCCTTTGCATTTGCTTCTAAACATTGCAAATGTTAGACTGGTTTCTGTTTTGTGTTTGTTTTGTTTCCAGATATTCGTGCATTGCTTAAATAGTTTTAATAGTATTTTGCCAGTATTTTGATGCTAAAAAATATATCATGCCAGGCATAGTCTAATGGCGGAAAAAGAGGGAAATGAAATAAAACACAAAAGGAAAACAAGAGAAAGAACCCTTTGGGCAGAAATTTTGTACACTTTTCTTTCTCTGTAATGTAAATCCTTTACCCAGGGAATTTCCAATATCTTGTGCAAATAGAGAGCACTGTAAGAGCAGGTGGACAGCGGCCCCACTGGGCCAGAAACTCAGCGCCTGAGGTAAGGGGGATTTTTATGCAAGAACTTGAAAGTAATTTTAACCCCAAGTGAGCTAAATTTATTTAATGATGGTAGCTTTTGCCTAGTAGCTCCAAATCATGCATTATTAGGTGGCTATTTATTTTAATACTCTGCATCAGTGGTTTTCTTACTGAGGGAAAATTTACCGGAGTTTGATTTTGATAGTGGACTATCTGAGGACAAAAAAAACCCAAGCAAACTATGGCTAATTTAGAACTTTTTGTACAATCAAATGGCTTAATTGTTTCGCTTGTTCAGGTTATGTCCCCACGCAAGTGCCCTGAACAACCATAGGCACAGTAGAGAAAAAGATGTATTACCAGAGGGCTCTCCAGTTAGACCCACAGCATAACTGGGCCATTTTAAATCTTGGAAATATCTTTAAGAAGGGGAAGGTCAAGGACATTGTAATTTAAACACTGTTTTAGTTATCACGCCACGCAGTTTCTACCTAGGGCAGAATAATTAGAGTTTTCAAGCTTTGGCAGGATGTAATATCCACCTGAATTAATTCTTTCCCTTGTCAGTCAGCAAAACATTTTTTCATGTGTCTTCCTGAAAATATTAGTTTTAAGGGATGTCCACTGCTGTTCTTAAATGGATGAAGTGGGAGCAGGGAGTTCCCTGGACAAATAAACGTAGTAAATGATGGTTTCAGCAAAAATACATAGATTTCTTTATTGATGTAACACCAGTATTAGATCCATTCACCAAAATCATAGACACCAAAATTGCTTTTTTATCTCAGTTCCATGCCCTTTCTTCTCATTAATACACAATGATTTTTTTTTCTTTCAAGTGTGCTCTCCTTAAAGCATGTGAAATTATTCAGCACTGTGGTTCTGGGTCATGATTTGACACACTTAGCTAATTTTTAATTAAAAAGCATGAGTTACAGTGGTCTCCCTTTATCCGCAGGGTATATATCTAACCCCCCACAGTGGATGCTTGAAATCTCAGATGGTACTGAGCCCTATATATACTGTTTTTTCCTATACATTCATAAAATTTAATTTATAAACTAGGCACAGTAAGGGATTAACAACAATAACTAATAATAAGGAAGAACAATTCTAAATTATACACGGAATTCCTTTGCTCTTATAAATAGTCTTTGGTTCTTACTTACTGCTATGTTATGAGTTGATAATGCAATTAGGTCACTGAAGACTGGATTAGAATTGGGTGAAACTTGTGCATTTTATTAATATAAACCTTAGCCATATGGGTGATGTTATAAGTGATGCTAGTGGCAGTACGCTGTTTTATTTCCAAAGTAGTCAGAATGAAAACAACAAAAAAATAGAAATATTAAAAAAATATATATTTCAATAAAAGAAAAGTAATCATATGTTTGTATATATCTTTTGAGAAATTGGGAATTTACACAAATAATGAAATGAAATAATAAAATAATAAAATAAAAGTTTCTGTATTTAAACTTCTGTAGGGCAAACACTAGGCTTATTCATGTTTGTACATCTTACAGTATTTTCCCTGGCCCCTTGTATTTTGTATTTGTTTTGATGATGTTTTTAACTGAATTAAAATAACTCATCAGAAATTCAGTCATCATACATCATGCTATTGGAATGTCCTGTTTCTAAAATTAACTATAAACTTTTCTCTAAAAATATTTTGAGTTTAAATCTTCAGAAATAAAAATAAAAATATTTTGCAGGGTTTTCTTTTAAAATTTGAAATTTACTAAACTAATTTTAATGAAGCAATAAGACAAGTTTTTATTTTTTGTTTATAAATATTTTTGTACCATCAGAATGAATAATTATTCTAAAAATCTGGTTATTCTAAGCAGACATAATCTTACCTCATTCCTTTTTGTAAAGTCATGGTTGCACAGCTGGACATACGGTGATTGACATGGTTGCCTTAGTTCTGTCTTTCATTAATGCTTTCTCAAGTGGTCTCTCCAGATGGCCCTTAAAGATAATGGGTTTCTGTGTTCTTTAGCCTGTCCATAACAGAACTGACATAATTGCCTTGGTAACTGTAGTATAATGCTCTTGTCGGTTTACCCCCTGAAACTTGGGGTGATATTCACAGATATAGTTGTGCTTTTATACCTGTGTATGTGTATTATGTGTGTGTGCGTGTGTGTGAGAGAGAGAGAGAGAGAGAAAGAGAGAGAGAGAGAGAGAGAGAGAGAGAAAGAGAGAGAGAGAGAGAGAGAGAAAGAGAGAGAGAATGAATTTGTGTTTTTCTTTAGTCCCATTAAGTGGAAGAATTGCTGCTGATTGTTTATGGAATGATGTTAATATGGTGTATGGTGGTAACTTTTATCATGGGTGTGAAGTAAATTGTTCAAAAATGGCCTTAGATCTCCTGATGGAATAAAATGAAGGGGATACACAACACAAAAAATGAATGCCATTATTGGACTATTAAAGAAGGTTTAAAAAATATAAATCAGTAAACAATTTTTTAACATTTAATTTGAACGCCAGGTGCTATTTAATTGAGAAGGATGAACACTGAGGATGATTGAAAATGTATATACTGAGGCAGAACTGCCATTGCAGTACCAAGAAGCTCTTTAAGAAAATAAAGGGAAATCAAAAGATGAAAGACAAATGAATGCAGTTATTAGACTGTTTATTTAGAATACAGGATTATATGATGCTTATTATGTTATTCTACTACGGTTAGATTTTATGGCCACTTATTTCTTCATGTGTAGTTCTAAGGACTCATTTTTTAAAGTTATTGCTGTTTCTCCGTATTGTTCCACTTAAAGCCCAAGTAACAGAAAGGCTGAAAACATATCTTCTTATACTTTTCTCAGTTCTGGGATCATATAATACAATGAAAAATTGCTTCCAAGTATCATGTAGATGTGTATTTTTTTCTTGCCTGATTCTTTTCAAGAAAGCCAGCTTTAATGGTCTGACTACAACATAACATTTCATTTTTATGAAAGATACCCTGCAGTTATATTATAACATTGTGTTAAATGTGGCTCCGCACGAGAATGATGGCAGAGATTGTTTTAAATTTCATTTTACCAAGACCTAAGCAAGAGATCAATACTATAATCTTCCCTTTCTGATTCACATAAATTGCCAGTACTGTTTTCTTGAATGAATACATATGAGTTCAATTTAGGGAAAAAAAATATTTTGAAGGATGGAAATGGTTCCTTTTCACAATAAAAAAATGTTCAAGAAAAACTAACATAGGAATTCTTTTCTCTCATCCCATTTCAGTAAAGTCAGCTATTGCTGAATATCTCAGCTAATGACTGTGTCTTACATTTGTATAGTGCTCTGTAGTGTTCAAAATGTTGTCTTTTCTTTATTTCATGACAACCTCATAATGAGTGTGCAAAGTAGATCAGGATGAAGAGAGACTGAGGCCCTGAGAGGTGAAGCTACTTATAGGTCACACAACTACCTGAGGACATGATCTGCAGTGTCACCTGGCTTAGTCTGTTGTTTACAAGCAGTATGGCTATATTTCAGTGTAGATAATTCAATCCAGTAGTTTAGAAAAATTATAATAGCTAACATCTGTATAATACTTTCAACTTGACAATTATTTCATGTGTTTTTTCTTATTTAATTTTTAAGGTAACTTAGGTAACATAACCATAAATATTTTTTATTGCATTTTGATGGCATCACCATTCCCATTTTACAGATGGGGAAACCAAGTTTCAAAGATCTCATGCGACCTTCGCCTAGGCTGTGGCAGACCCAGGATTGAATTATTGCCCTTGGACTCCTATTCTGTTCACTTTCCATTATCCATACTGCCCATATAGAGCTTGAATCTAAAAATTGTTTATGTTCAATTTTCATGATTTTTGTTTTCCTCACTGGAGAAAAGCACTCTGCTAACTTTGTCTGAAGGAGATATTAAATTTAGTCTCCATTTTCCTGATCCAGTATTTCTGAGTACAGAGTGGGGACCCAGAAAATAGCAGATGAATCCACATTTTGATAACTCCGTGGTCTATTTCCACTTTCCTTGAGATATTTATACTTCTCAGTAGCAGTGAGTCAAAGACGGGAAGCAGAAAATAGTACTTTAAATTTGATTTTGACTTGATTTGTTTTGTCTCTTCGTCTTACAATGGCATATTAATTTTTTCCATAAATTAAAATTAAATTATTGTCTTTAAAATTAGTGTCCTTTTTTCTAAAATTTGAAATTTAATTGTCAAGAACCAGAGTTAGCTCTTTTGATGTGAGCAACTTGGATTAGATTTGGGGCCTCTAAAAGGCAGACACTGTCCTGACTCTGTTTTATAAATGAGGAAACTATGCACTGAGGTCCCAGGAAGAAGACCTGGGAATTAAACCTAGATCTCTTTGCTCTGAGATCCTGCACTCATATCCCTCTTCAGCAACAACAATTTGGCATCCATCCATGGACAAAAGTGCCTTTTGGGAGCTCTGGAACCCAGACAGGGACTGTGAAACCCTGAGGGAGCCCAAGACAAAGGGGAGCAGCTTTGAAAAAGCAGGACCACATCCAGGTGGCTGAGTTGCCAACTGTGATCCCAGCTACAGAAATAGACACCTCTGTGTCCCTGAGGACTTGGCTGCAGCCCTGTTTGGCTTGGTCCTGTCAGCAACACCACACACCAAGGGACCCAGCAGGAGTCACGCTCACACATGCCTCAGGCAATAGGCACACAGACCTCAGTCCTGGCTTGGGGGTCCTTAAGCAGCTTGTGATTCAGCTCCAGCCCATCTTGGCTGTGGTCTGGGAGCCCCTTGAGGTAAGCCCACCAAACTAGATCTGACTGTAGATTATGAAAGGGCCCTGTAACTGGGCTCCAGCCCCTTCCAGTGCAGTCCATGAACAGTCCTGCTGGCACAGGGACTCAGCAGAACACTCACCCAGCTGCACCCCTACACACCCTGAAGGGGTGGGCCTGCTGACACAGGGACCCAGCAGGACATACTTCTGTCTGCGCCCTTGGAGATCCTGAAAGGGCCCCAGACTTGGCACCAGACCCCTCCCAGTTGCAATCTACAAACAGCCTTACCTGTCCAGGGACCCAGCAGGAGACAACCTTGCCTACACCCCCAGTGATTCTGAAAGTTTCCTATAATCATCTTAGCCCTTTCCAGCTGAAGACTGCAAAAATCCCGTTTGTGCCTCTGGAAATCCTGAAAGGGCCCTTAACTCAGCTGGAACTGCTGCCAGTCACAGTCCTACCAGCACAGGGACCTGGCAAGAAATGTTCTTATTTGTGCCTCAGCAGACCCTGAAATGACCCTATACTTGTCTTGAGTTCCTCAAGCCACTGTAATGGAGGAGTCTAGCCTACCCAGGGACAGGGTGAAAGACACATCCATTCATGTCTCAGAGCAAAGAGATCCATTCCGTCTTGGCTGTGGGCCTTGAAATAGTTGTGGGCATCGGTTCTAGCACCTTTCCGCCATGGTCCAGGGCCAGTCCTGCTCACTCAGGGATCTACCCAATGGCCCAGCAGGATCTTTCCCGGGGACCTGGTGGGAGATACGCCTGTTGCATAGGGAGTAAGAGGCCCACTGACTGAGTACCCAACTGTGGACCCTGAAGTGGACCCTTGTCCCAGTGCAATCCTACTGAACAAGCTACTGGAGGCAGTTCCATCCACCCGGGGCCAGACCTTCAAGTTCATGCTCACTGAGTGCTTGTCTCGGCAATGTGATGGAAATATAGCATCTGGATTACTGGCATATACCCTAGTTTTTCTGCTTGACTTTTTACAGAAGCCATCTGGACGACAGATTCATATTATGTGGTGGTGAAAAATGAATTTATGCTTCAACCCCAAAACCACACACACTACAGTTTGCATTAAGGGAGTAGATCACCTGCCCTCCCTCCACAGTGGGTTTGCAATATCAGATTCAGGTCACTGCAGCAAAAATGGGAGGCAGTTGGTGTGCCCACTTGGTGTGGTGGGAGTGATCAAGCTTTGCTTGTCTTTATTTTTTTACACTTTATTTACATTCAGTATTATTTTATATTTTCAGGTGTACAACAGAGTGGTTAGACATTTATATAATTTGAGAAGTGATCCACCTGACTAGTCTAGTACTCATCTGGCACTGTACATAGTTATTACCATATTATTGATTATATTCTCAATGCTTTACTTTATATCCCCATGACTATTTTGTAACTACCAATTTGTACTTCTTACTCCCTTCACCTTTTTCACCCTGCTCCCAACCCCACTCCCATCTATTACCCTGATAAGTCTAGTACTCATCTGACACCATACATAGTTATTACAATATTGTTGACTATATTCCTTATGCTACATCCCAGAACTACTTTGTAGCAACCAATTTGTACTTCTTAATCCTTTCACATTTTTTACTCACCCCCAAGCCTCCTCCTATCTGAGAACCATCAAAATGTTTTTTGTATCTATGAGTTTGTTTCTGTTTTGTTTGTTTGTTTATTTTGTTCTTTAGATTCCACATACAAGTGAAATCCCATTTCATCTGTCTTTCTCTGACATACTCCGCTCAGCACAGTACCCTCCAGGCCCATCCATGCCATCACAGAGGGTGAGAACCCATTCCCTTTCATGCCGAGCAATATTCCATTGTGTATATATATGTATCACATCCTCTTTATCCATTTATTTATTTATATCCAGGGTGCCTCCACATCCTGGCTATTGTAAACAATGCTGCAATGAATATATGGGTGTACACGTCCCCTCAAAGTAGTGTTTTGGGTTTCTTTTGATAAATACCCAGAAGTGGCATTGCTGGGTTCTTCTTTGTCTCTTATTATAACTATTGTTTTAAAGTTTATTTTGTCTGGTATAAGTATTGCTAACTCAGCTTTTTTTTTTGTTTCCGTTTTCATAAAATATCCTTTTTTTTTTCATCCCTTTACTTTCAGTCTTTGTCTCTCTTTCCATCTGAAGTGAGTCACTTGTAGGCAACATATGCAAAGGTTTTGTTTTCTTATCCATTCAGCCTTCCTCCAGTCTTTTGATTGGAGCGTTTAATCCATTTACATTTAAAATAATTGTTGCTAGATATGTAGTTATTGCCATTTTATTATTCATATATGTTTTTTCTGACTTAAAGAAGTCCCTCTAACATTCCTTGTAATACTGGTTTGGTGGTGGTGAACTCCTTTAGCTTTTTCTTGTCTGGGAAGCTCTTTATCTCTGTCCTTTGATTCTAAATGATATCTTTGCTGGGTAGAGTAATCTTGGTTGTAGTTCCTTGCTTTTCATCACTTTAAATATTTCCTGCCAATCTTTTCTGGCCTGTATGGTTTCTGTTGAGAATCAGCAGACAGTCTTTAGGGCTTCCTGTAGGTAAATAATTGCTTTTCTCTTTCTGCTTTTAAATTCTTTCTGTGTCTTTAACCTTTGGTGTTTTAATTATGATGTGTCTTGTGTAGATCTCTTTGGATTCATCTTGTTTGGGGCTCGCTGTGCTTCTCGGCTTGTATATCTATTTCCTTCACCAGGTTAGGTAAGTTTTCAGTCATTATGTCTTCAAATAGGTTTTCAATTCCTTGCTTTTCTCTTTTCTTCTGGGACCCTATACTGCAAATGTTATTATGCTTCATGTTGTCTCAGAGGCCCTTAAACTCTCCTCAATTTTTTGGATTCTTTTCTCGTTTTGCTGTAATGATTGGGTGTTTTCTGCTACCTTATCTTCTAAATTGCTAATTTGATCCTTTGCTTCATCTAATCTACTGTTGATTCCCTTTAATGTATTCTTCATTTCTGTTATTCTATTCTTTATTTCTGACTTAAAAAATGTATATATATCTCCATTTTTATGTTTCCTATCTCTTTGTTGAAATTCTCCCTGAGATCATTGAGCATTCTTATAACCAGTTTTTGGAACTCTGCATCTGGTAGATTGCTTGTCTCCATTTTGTTTACTTCTTTTTTTGGAGTTTTGTTCTGTCTTTATTTGGGACATGTTTCTTTGTCTCCCCATTTTGGCTGCCTCCCTGTGTTTGTTTCTATGTATTATGTAGGGCTGCTATTCCTCCTGGTCTTTGTAGTGTGGCCTTATGTAGTAGGTGTGCTGTGGCACAGTGGCACAGTCTCCCTGGTCCCCAAAGCCAGGTCCTCCAGGTGTGTCCATTGTGTGGGTTGTGTGTGCCCTCCCCATAGTAGTTGAGACTTGATTGCTGTTTCCATGTCAAAAGGAGGAATTGATCCGCAGGCTGATTGGTTGTGAGGACTGGCTGTGACTTTAGTGGAGGAGCTGTGGTGCAAGGCTGACCCTTCAGATCAGGGTTTACTTTAGCAGGGCTCTGGTGCCTGCCCAATCTGCCCTTTGGGTGTATCATCCTTGGAGGCAGCTGGGTGATGTTCTGGTTTGGTTCAAAGCTGGCCACCGGGGGTGCCAGCCCTGAGGCTTCTTGGAAGAGGCCCCATTGCAGGCCAAGTTTAACCCTCACCTGTTCCCTGCCCAGCACCACTGGATATGAGCCACAAAGCAACCCACAGATGGCCACCGCCCCATGGGCTTGGAGGTACCGCAAGAGGCCAATCTGTGAACCAAGGCCAGTTGTTACTAGTGATGGGCTGAGGGCTGCTCAGTCAGAGGTACAGGACATGCTAAAACCAGATGCTCCTTGTTTGGGTTTTGTGAACTTTTGAGAGATTTTATGAAATTCTGCAGCATGAGCAAAGACAGGATGCTTGTAGGGAAAAGCCACTGGAAGTGGCTTGGGTGTGCTGGAAAGGTGGGTGGGGCAGGGTCTCAGGGACTCACTAGGGTAGGGCAGACAAAAGGTGATAGCCAGTTTGACAGAGACTCAGATATGGCATCTGCCTGTGTCTTCACACAGGGACAGGGAGCGCTCAACAAAGGAACAATGGCTTCCAAGCTTTGGTTGTCTTGAACACCTCTCTCCCGGCTGAAAACTGAGGAAGTGAATGATGGAAAAGTTCTGAGACTGTCTCATCAAAGAGCAGCAGGGATGGAGACACAGTGCACATAAAGACCTCATACAGGGCCTGGCACAGAGTAGTTCCTGCGGAAATGTCTTTTCTGAGTCTCCTCTGCTTCACTCCTTTGAATGGCTCTTGATGTCTTTATCAATCAGCTCAGTGAGATCGCTGTCTTGAACACTGCCAGCAGGATGCTTGCCCCACAATGGCCTTGCTCCTGCATGTAAGGAACCAGTTCTGCACCACAAGAGTATGAAGGTGGGCTGGGGGACCGGGGTGTCCTCAGCCAGCATCACTTCAAAGCACACACAAACATTATGCTAAACCCTTCTGTGATTTGATGGGAAGCATGAAACAGTGGTCCCAGGTTGGGATCTGGAGGAGAAGGCAGCTGAGATTAGCCTGATTAAGCCAGGATTGATTTAACCCATAGATAAAGGACCGCTTTAGTGATGCAGTTGAATGCATGTCCCTGATTTTAGCTCAAGCTGAGTGCTGTCAAAATCCCAGTTCTGCTCTCACCAGCTGTAGATTTGGGTTAGATGCTGCACCTCCATGAGCCTCAGTGGCTGGATCTGTGAAATTGTGCATAATCTCCACTTGTCCAGTTCCAGTAAGGGTGGAATAAGTAAACCCAGGCAGTGTGCTTAGTAGAGTGTCTGGCTGTGTGGCACATGAGATGATGCAGTAAATATTAGCTCCACTGCTTCCTTCCCCACTCTCCAGTCCCATACCTATCTGTAATTTCTGGCAGAAATTTCACTCACTAATATCTCCCAAAAAGGAGGATTCTATTACAATGAAGACAAATACTGTCAAATGCAAATGTTGCCCCTTAAGAGAAATGGGATGGATCTTCCTGTTCTCCTTGTCCCTGTGCTAATAATACAAATAAATAACTAATGCTTATTACATCTTAACTATGTTTCAGACACTGAGCCAAACATTTTACATTCATTTTTTTTAAATACACATGATGTTTCTAGGATTTGGGAATTGTTATTATTTCCTTCTTTCTTTGGGTTTGATTTGCTGTACCTTTTTCATTCTCTTGAGTTGAAAATTAAAGTCTTCCATTTTCAGTCTTCTAATACATGGGTTTAAAGCTAAAATTCCCTCTAAACACTTCTTTAACATAACCTTAACATTTTTAATATGTCATATCTTCATTTTTAGTTACTTCAAAATTTTGCTAATTCCTGATATGACTCTTATTTGAGCCATTAGTGAAATCCAGATGTGTATACTTACTCTTCAATCAGTTGGAGATTTCCAGTTTTCATTCTGCTAATGATATCTATCTTAACTCTATTGTGATCAGAAAAAATACTCTAAATATGTCAATTAAAAAAAATTGTTGATGCTTGCATTGTAGCCTGTCATATGGAGAGTTTTGGTAAATGTTCTATTGTATACTTGAAAATAGTATTTTCCACTTTTTGGAAACATATTCTATAATGTCAGTTTGACAAATTTGTTTGTGTTATTCTATTTATATTCTTCCTGATTGTTTGTGTAAGCTTGTTCTACCAACTATTAAGAGAAGTATACAAAAGTCTCATTTTGTTATGGAGTATCTATTTCTCCTTTCACTTTATTAGTTTTTTCTATTTTGAAGCTGTATTACTGGTTGTATACAGATTAAAATTGTGACATCATCAGATAGATTGATAACCTTTATCATATTTAAATGTCCCTCTTTATCTCTAGTAACACATCTTCCTTTAAAATCTACTTTGCCTCATTTGACATTGTATAGCTATGTCACCATTCTTTTGGTTCATGCTAATAAGATACATGCTTTTCTGTTCTTTTACTTTCAAACTTTTTATGTTCTTGTATTTCTGAGAGGTTTTATAACAATTTTGAAATATGATTTATATGCCATACACTTCATCCATTTAAGGTATGAAAGTCAGTAATTTTAGTATGTTCACCGAGTTGTGCAACTATAACCACAATCTATGTTAGAATATTTTCATTGCCCCAGGATGAAACGCCATATGCTTTAGCTATCACCCTCCATCAATCCCCAGCCTTCCTAGCCCTAGGCAACCACTCATGCACTTTGTCTTTCTATAGATTTGCCCATTCTGGACGTTTCATATAAATATAATCTTACAATATGTGGCATTTTGTGTCAATTTTTCATTCACTTAGTATTATTTTTCAGTGTTCATCCATACTGTAGTTTGTATACTGATACTTCATTTCTTTTTATTACCAAATTATATTCCAATGTATGAATATACCAGATATTTGGGTTGTTTCTACCTTTGGAAACATTATAAATAATGCTTCCATGAGCATTTTGACTCAAGTTTATGACTCTGTTCATGGAATTATTTTACATTTAGTGCTGTTCTATGATTCAGAAAGGTATTTTATACATGGATGTGATATTGTGATTCTGTCAAGAGTGTTCAGGGAAAAAAATATTCTAAAGTCTTACTTAAATTTTCTGTGGGGTATGAACCACAATATTCTCCTTGATTTTATAATTAAGTAAGAAAAGGGAAGTCTAGGTTTTAATTTGTTATTTAAAAAAATTAATTGGAATAATAAGAAAAAAAATTGCCTTGTGTGTCCCAGGTACTTTTCTAAACATTTCCTTTTTTTTAATGTTCATGAATTGTATAGGTACTGTTATTATCCCATTGAAAAAATGAAGACCCTGAAACACATGGATATAAAAATAATTTTCCCAAGAAAACATAGCTAATAAGAAGTAGAGGCAGGATTTGAACCCAAGGTGTCTGATTTTAGAGACTGTGCTTTTGACCACTAAGTAGGGATAGACAAATAAATTACTTAGTAGAACCTGTTAGGTAGTAAATGCTCAATAACTGGAGATTCTAATTGTTATTTTCTTATTATTCCACGTGAAACTTGGGATTATTCTGTTTTCTTTAGGAACATGTCTCTATGATTTGCAGTGCTGTACCAATCCAGACACTTGATAAGAGCAATTAAAATGTTTCTCAATATTATTTAGAAACAGGAAAACTTACATAGGGAGAATTTACAAAAAAAACTAGAAATATAGAAATTATAACACTGTATTCCATGTACTTAGCAAATATTTATTGAATTGCCACTGAGATCACTGGAGTAGCCACTGGGATCAAGGAGGTAGAAGAAATTAATATGATATGGATCTCACCTTTGTCAGAGCTATAACCTAGTAAGGATCACAGACCTGAAATAACTACATAAGAGAGTAAATGGAGGAAGAGGAATGCTGAATGTGCCTTGCCTGTGGAACTGGCGAGGGTGATGTTGCAAATGAAAACTGTGAAATATTTGGGGAGTTGTGCCCAAATGTGGTTAAGGAATTGGAGTCAAGCATGCCTAGTTTCAAATCCCAGCATTTTACTCAAAAAATAGCTGGGTGACTATTTTTTGAGGCAAATGCTGTGACCACCAAAACACTTCCTATTTTATTTAGAGTGTGAATAATAGTACCTACTTCAAAACGTTTCATGAAACAGAAAGAATATGTTCAATAAATAGGGAACTTTCTGGAGAGATGGAAATGATTGAGGTAGTTACATGGGTAACATACATATTTATCAGAACTCTTTGAACTGTGCACTGAGTTTTCCTTAATTGTATTTCAATTATCTTAATACATTTGATTTAAAAAATAATTACCTCTTATAAACTTGGCAAGTGAATGTGAAAGGGGAACCTGAAATATTAAAATTAATTGTGTTTAGTGCTAGGTACTCTAATAGAATCATTATATAAAAGATCAGTCCTGGGATAAAATCAAATAAATTAAATGTTATTAAATCTTTACTATTAAATTGCTATGTTTTTTTTTCCTGTTGATTTTGAAAAGCATACAAGTTATATTATGGAGACAATAAAGCCTAGGAATTTTCAGCCTTTGTTTCCTAAGTCTACTCCTCCTTGGGACAGATATCCAAGGAAAAAAATTGGCAAATAGTTTTAAACTCCTTAAACTGGAAAAACTTTATTAGCCATAAAATCCATGATAAATTTACCAATGATTTAAAAATAGCAACAAAAACTGATTTAAAAAATGTGTGCTCATTGAAGAGTTACTTCAGGGGATATTTTAGTATTAAAGCTGAGTATGTGTAAACATAATGGACTTACTTCTACAGTGCATTGCACATCCTCTTTAAATATTTGTTGACTGAATGAATCAATAAGAAAGCAGCATTAAGAAAGCTGCAGATGCAATTTTGTTATAAACCTGCAATTTTAAAACTAGGAGTTGGCTGAATCACAGTAAGCCGGGAGCAGCGTGGACAGCCACCTCCCGTGGGAAATCACTCAGATCTGCACCTCCCTCACTGCCTGGCAAATAACAGACAATGATAAATGTTTGCTAAACTGAATCATTGAATGTAAGGTCTGTGTGGTAACTATATATTTTGCAATGTCTGTGATAGGAAACTGCCTTCTAGGTGAAACCGCCTTGTGATAAGCTGTCTCTGGCACCTGAGAGCTAAAACTTACAGACTCAAAATTAGTTTTCCCTCCACAGAACTTCATCCTGCAGACTGGAGCCAGAGGGGTTCTGTAGCAGGAGCTGCTGTCAGCTGCCTTTGATGATTTGGGCAGCATTTCTGCTGAAATCTCAGGGTGCAGACAGACTGCCAGGTGGGGAGGCTTGTTAAAATACAGGGTCTGATTCAGTAGGTCTGAGACTCTGTATTTCTAACAAGCTCCCAGGTGATGCTGAGATCTGGTCCATGGGGCATCAAAGTCATTAGGAAGAGGGGACTTTCTCAGCAGAAGTGCAGAATAAGCAGATATGGGGTGATGGAAGGCACTGAACCTGGAGTCTGAAGGCTGGTTATGTGACCACAGATGAATCACTTGGCTTCTCTGAATCCAAACTGTCTCATGAGGAAAATGGCTATAATGATAATAGGACAATAATACTCACTTCATGGGATCTGTGTGAGAATTAGTGAAGAAGTCACTATAAAAATGAAGGACCGTGCGCCATACATAGCCATTGCTCAGGAAATGCTTGCTGACTCTGAATGGCAGCACAGGTTACCTGCTCTCTGTAGTTCAGAGGGCTGCACTTCCCATCCCCGCTGGTGCCACAGACAGTGCCTGGCACTGAGCAGGTGCTCAGGTAGGGTTTGCTCTCTTCAGCTAGTAGTAGAGCGATCGATGCCTGGAAGGACATTCATAGCTGGACGATGGCTCCTGTGGCACCAACAAGAAAGACTCTTCACTGAGGAGTAACTTTGAGGCCTTGGGTAACTTCCAGGCTCCTCTAAGCCGGCAGTGGGAGACGGAACCAGCTCCTTCCAGTGAAAATGCAGTGTTAGGATAGCTGATCTTTGATATCCTTCAACATAAATTGTGTATAAAATCACCTACTTTGATATACGCCAGGCCTGTCCCAGGCAGACGGTTCAGCCTGCAAGGGTGTGGTCAGACCCTGAAAGGCCCAAGTCGCCATCCAGATCACTGTGACTCTGGCTCCTGGCCACCAGTATTGCCCTGAACGATGTTCTGCGGAAGGTCAAGGGAAGGTCTGTGAACAGCTTTTAAAGTACTGAGCAAAACTCCCAAGCAGCATAGCTGGAATACATATAGAAAACCGGAGAATTACCTGCAGCTCCACCTAAATCTGTACAGTACTTCTGGTGAGGGTTCAGAGACACAGACTCTATTGGCACCTTGTGAAAGCCTGGTTTAATCAACTTTCAGTAAAAATCCAGAATAAATCTCTTTATTTATTTATTTATTTATTTATTTATTTATTTATTTATTTATTATATCTCTCAGAATAAATCTTTGCTAGAAGAAATTAGATATTGAAATCTAATCAAAGTATTTAGACTTTTTTAAAAGACGTTCTTTCTTTCCATGCTGTTATCTCAGGAGAACAAAGAAGATGCTATCATCTTATTGAAAGGCTCCTTTAAATATGGTCCAGAATTGGAAGATGAGTATTCAAGCTTTGCTTCTTTTTTGGCTTAGCAAGCAATTGTTTCTGTTTAATTTTACACAGTATTTTTTTATTCATTGTCAAATATATAAGTTAAGATTGTACAAATTTTCATAGAATGATTTTCATTTGTAAGCTCATAATTGACATCTAATCTCCATGACTATTTTTTTTTTAATACATACAAATTCACTATTCCAGGATAGTTAGGGTTTAGGCCAAGATAATCCATTAAATTGATATATTCTCTGTCACCTTGGGGAAAAATTATTTCATGAACAGTACAAGGTTGTTTGCAAATTTTATTAATGTTTATTCAGGCTTTGCTTAGAAATTGGTTATGTCACAACTCAAATGTATCCAATTACTGATAATCTTACAGAATCTGCATCTTAATACCTTTTGGATGATCAAGGACAAGTTGTGAAGATGGCCTGTTCAGAAAGAATATTTTTAATGGTATAAAACAAAGATATATAAAGTCTGACAATTAAGTTTGCAAGCTTGTTGCAACGATGTTGCTAATTTTTTTGACATTAGAGGGGTTGTTCATTATGAATTTGTACCAACTGGACAAACAGTTCACCAAATTTACTATTTGGAAGTGCTAAAAAGGCTGCATGAAAAAGTTAGACAACCTGAACTTTTCGCCAACAGTTCATGGCTCTTGTATCACGACAATGCACCAGCTCTCATGGCACTGTCTGTGAGGGAGTTTTTAGCCAGTAAACAAATAACTGTATTGGAACACCCTCCCTACTTACCTGATCTGGCCCCCAATGACTTATTGATTTACCAGAAAATAAAGGAAATATTGAAAGGAAGGTATTTTGATGACATTCAGGACACCAAGGTTAATATGACAACAGCTCTGATATCCATTCCAGAAAGAGTTCCAAAATTGCTTTTAAGGGTGGACTAGGCATTAGTGTCAGTGCATAGCTTCCCAAGGGGAGTACTTTGAAGATGACCATAGTGATATTCAGCAATGAGGTATGTAGCACTTTTTCTAGGATGAGTTCGCGAACTTAATTGTCATACCTGGTAATTTGCCCATCCTCTTTCTTTTTTACTAATACCTAAATGGTTTAATACTGTTTTGTAATGTCGTGGATATGTGCCCCTTGTTATTGAAATAAAAAATATGAATTCATCTTCTATAATATAATTACACAGTTTGTTAATTCCTAGAAGTGTCCAAAACAGACAACTGGTCCTCTATTATTTATTTTATTTTATTTTTTTGCTAGAATATCTTTAAAATAAAACTCAACAATTTTGACAGAGGCCCACAACATTCAACCAACTCATATCCAGTAAATTAGTCTATCCTGCAGATCAGTAACCTAGGCCTGCAATTTGTGGTCAGTTAATTCTGGCAGATTCAGCAGGAAGCGAAACTGAGATAGTCTTTGGATATTTTAGGGGATTTGTCTCGGACTCTGTATGTGATTCTAAAGCATTAGGGTTTTTTGTTTTTTCATATTTTAACTAAAATCCTGTTGGCCCTGCTCTATAGTATATGTTATCGGGCGCTCCCCCCATCACATTTGTCCATGGTTTGAAGTGGACACAGACTTCTTTCGTAAGAAGGTACTGGCTCCGTCGATCAGTGTTCTAGAGACACCTAACCCTCACTCTGTCTTTTTCAAAAAGAAGACCCACACTCCGCCCTCCACCAGCTAACTATCAAGAATATGGAATGTTCTTGAACCTGGAATTGAGCATATTTTCATTGCAAGTTCTCATCGGAGACTATAACCTTGGCACTGTCTTCTTCCAAGTTCTCATCAAAGTGCCGTTCTGAGATACAAAGTTTATGAGAAGGTCACCTTTGGTCTTCCTGCTATTTTAGGGTTTTTGCCATGTTTCTTATGCCTGCTTTTCTCCCAGACATCTCTATAGCTTCCTTTCTCATCTCAATCATGTCTATAATATTAGAAAGGCGCTTCATGTGGACTCTTTCTACTATAGCAATGCCCACCCCTCATATTCTGTCACTTCCCCCTCATTTAGATTTTTCCACAGCATTCATGACATGGCACAAATCTAATTTGTTCATTTATTTATTATTATTTGCATTCCCTTAGTAGCATAATATTCACTGCTAACGGCCCAGTGACTGTCACATAATAAGTGCTCAATAAAATCTGTAGAATGCTTGACTGAGTCTAAACTGAAGTATATGTAGTCCATCCATTCTTGTATGTATTAGAAATTTTACTCTGGTACAAATATGTTCAGACCATCAGAGAGCTGGGGTATGCTGGGCACACCATTTGAGACCCCTCACAGACTTGCTTTTAGCAGATTATGTGTGAGCATAAACTACTTGTCCTACACTAAGGGACATTAAAAGAACAGCCATATGAAATTATTCATTATAAGTATGGATTTGGAGATAGAGTCAAGACCATCCCCTGTACATAATCAGGTGACTTCTTTATACAAACATGAGCCACATTCCTTTTTGGAATTACACATTTGCTTTTAACTAATGGATACATATCTTTGCTAGTCAGATCTGTGCCTCTGCTAAACAATCATTCAGTCTTGTATACTTTGCTTCTCTGTTGGCTAGTCTTCCTCTTTACTCCTGGGTTAATTATTTTCCCTCAGGAATTTATTTTATATGATTTTTGTGTATATATATTTTTTCTTTAAATTAAAGTTTATTGGGGCGACAATTGTTAGTAAAGTTACATAGATTTCAGGAGTACAATTCTGTAATACATTATCTATATCTAACATTGTGTGTTCACCACCCAGAGTCAGTTCTCTTTCCATCACCATATATTAGACCCCGTTTACCCTCTTCTAGAGCCCCGCTCCCCCCTCCTCCCTTACCCTCTGGTAACCCCTAAACTACTGTCTATGTCTATGAGTTTTTGTTCTTTCAGTTGTTTATCTTGTTCTTTTGTTGTTTTTGGTTTATATACCACATATCAGTGAAATCATATAGTTTTCCTTTTTCTGTCTGAGTTATTTCACTTAGCATTATAATCTGAAGATCCATCCATGTTGTCACAAATGGTCCTATTTCATTTTTTCTTACTGCCGAATAGTATTCTATTGTGTATATATACCACAACTTCTTTATCCATTCATCTATCGAAGGACATTTTGGTTGTTTCCATGTCTTGGCCACTGTAAATAAAGCTGCAATGAACATTGGAGCACAATTGTCTTTATGGATAAACTTTTTCAGATTTTTTGGGTAGATACCCAGGAGAGGGATTGATGGGTCATATGGTAATTCTATTCGCAATTTTTTGAGGAACCTCCACACTGCCTTCTATAGCGGCTGCACCAATCTGTATTCCCACCAATAATGTATGAGGGTTCTTTTTTCTCCACAGCCTCTCCAACACTTGTTACTATTTGTCTTGTTGATGTTAGCCATTCTAACTGGGGTGAGGTGATATCTCATTGTGGTTTTTATTTGCATTTCTCTGATGATTAGTGATGTTGAGTATTTTTTCATATGTTATTGCCATTTGTATGTCCTCTTTGGAGAATGTCTCTTCAGGGCGTCTGCCCATTTTCAATTGATTGTTTGTTTTGTTTTGTTTTGTTGAGTTGTATGAGATCCTTGTATATTTTTGATATTAGTTCCTTATTGGAGGCAGTGTTTGAAAAAATCTTCTCCCATTCAGTTGGTTGCCCTTATTTTGTCTATGGTTTTTTTGCTGTGCAGAAAGTTGTATGAGATCCTTGTATATTTTTGATATTAGTTCCTTATTGGAGGCAGTGTTTGAAAAAATCTTCTCCCATTCAGTTGGTTGCCTCTTTATTTTGTCTATGGTTTCTTTTGCTGTGCAGAAGATTTTACATTTGATACAGTCCCATTCATTTATTTTAGCTTTTCCTTCCCTTGCCTTTGGAGTCAAACTCATAAAATGCTCTTTGAACCCAAGGTCCAGAAGTTTAGTACCTATGTTTTCTTCTATGCAGTTTATTGTTTTAGGTCTTATGCTTAAGTCTTTGATCCATTTTGAATTAATTTTGGTACATGGTGACAGATAGCAGTCTGGTTTCATTCTTTTGCATGTGGCTTTCCAATTCTGCCATCACCATTTATTGAAGAGGCTGTCTTTTCTCCATTGTATGTTTTTTTCTTCTTTGTCAAAAATTATCTGTCCATATTTATGTGGGTTTATTTCTGGGTTCTCAGTTCTATTCCATTGGTCTATGTGTCTGTTTTTCTGCCAATACCATGCTGTTTTGATTTTTGTTTCCCTGTAGTATAAGCTAAAGTCAGGGAGTGTGATACCTCCAGTATTGTTCTTTTTCTTAGGATTGCTTTGGCTATTTGGGGTCTTTTGTGGTTCCAAACAAATCTGATGGTTTTTTTGTTCTATTTCTTTAAAAAATGCCATTGGGATTTTGATGGGGATTGCATTAAATCTGTATATTGCTTTGGGTAATATGGCCATTTTAACTATGTTGATTCTTCCAATCCATGAGCACGGAATGTCTTTCCATTTCTTTGTGTCTTCTTCAATTTCTTTTAAAAATGTCTTATAGTTTTCAGCATATAGGTCTTTCACATCCTTGGTTAAGTTTATTCCTAGGTATTTTATTCTTTTTGTTGCAATTGGAAAAGGAATTGTTTTTTTCAATTTCTTTTTCTGAGATTTCATTGTTAGTATATAGGAATGCAATGGACTTTTGTATGTTGATTTTGTAGCCGGCAACTTTACTTTATTCATTTATTGTTTCTAATAGCTTTTTGGTGGAGTCTTTAGGGTTTTCTATATATAGCATCGTGTCATCTGCAAAGAGTGACAATTTAACTTCTTCATTCCCAGTTTGGATGCCTTTTATTTCTTTGTCTTGCCTGATTTCTCTGGCGAGGACTTCCAACACTTTGTTGAAAAGCAGAGGTGATAGGGGACAGCCTTGTCGTGTTCCTGAACGTAGAGCAAAGGGCATCAGTTTTTCACCATTAATTATGATATTAGCAAGGGTTTGTCATACATGGCCTTTATTATGTTAAGGTGTTTTCCTTCTGTACCTATTTTATTAAGTGTTTTAATTAAAAATGTATGTTGTATCTTGTCAAGTGCTTTTTCTGCATCAATTGATATAATCATATGATTTTTTGTCCTTTATTTTGTTTATGTGATGTATCACATTGATGGATTTCCATATGTTGAACCATCCTTGTGCCCCTGGGATGAACCCCCCTTGGTTGTGATGTACAATCTTTTTAATGTATTGTTGTGTTCGATTTGCTAGAATTTTGTTTAGGATTTTTGCATCTGTATTCATCAGAGCTATTAGTCTGTAGTTTTCTTTTTTTGTATTATCCTTACCAGGTTTTGGTATCAGGGATTTTTGTGTATAGTTTTACATGCTGCTTCAATTACATTGTGAAAAGAAAGGACATAAGGGTAAAAAATAAAGCACTGAATTAATAGTTCCTACTTGGCTGATTTGTTCTCTCTGAACTCAATCAGGATAGATATTAAACACATACTTACTCTCGGTAAATAAAAATCACACTTAGGGATATATCTCACTTAATACAAACGATAACATAGTCATTGTTTTGGATGGAGTGCTTTACAGATATGAATGTGATGTATAGTTACTCATCAGTTCCATCTTCCTATCATCTTCCCTGTTTTCTCTCTTTAAATTCCATTCATTCCCCAAGATCCAATTCAATTTCCACTTCCTCCCAAGACCATGCTTACACCTCCCCACCTTTAGTATTTCTGTAACATGTATTGTACACACATCAACAAACACACTAGTCATGTACTTTTATTTTCTATATTGCTGTCTTGAACCATGATTTAAGCTCTATGTTGATTTTTAGGTCTTCAGGCTTATCTCTTGAACTGAGACTGTCGATTTCTTTAAGAAAAGTGCTAAACTTTTTGGCATACCCCTTCTCCCCCAAGAGCTTACTGTAGTTTACTGTATAAATGAGGTACTCATTACAGTATCTCTTGAGTTAATTAATTTTGGGTTTCATTTAACCTGCTGTGAGATATAAATGCCATTTGACATGAACTGGGAATTCTGGGTTCCGGACCTCCCCACAAAGTAACCCGCTGCATGGGCTTTGGCAGAGTCTGAACCTCTCTGGGTCTCAGTATCCAAATCCAAAGGCTAAGAAATATTCTAAACGATCTTTACTCTTCTAGTTCCAAAATTTTATGCATGTCTAGCGCTATTGCCTTTCAATATCAACAAGCTACTAACCAATATTATAATGAATAATGTAAGTCTCCATTTAATTGGTACTATTAACCCAATGCAAATATTAGCATTTAGGTGTTAATAACACTCTGAAGTCCTAATTGAACACTCAGCCTTGAAATGATTGCAGGTTCTAAATTGATCAACTCCAAATTCATGAAAAGTTACTATTTTTAAGTGTTTGAGTTGTTTAATGACCTCAAAATTGATTTCAGTCTCTTTCTGCTGGTCTTCACATTCATCCTTATTTTTAACAATTTTTATAGAAGATGGAGGTTTAAAAAAAATAACAAATATTTTTTCTTCAGTTACATTTAAGAAATGACTGATGCTATATTTTTGAATCAATAATATGATAGATATAATCTGAATGAACCTCAACGGTAAATTGATGTGAAGTGACTGCATTTCACATATTTGAGGTTGTGATCCATTTTAACGAACAGTGAAATATCAGTAAAACCATGATCTTGTCCTATATCCAAAGGTCACATCCTTTGCCAATCTTTCTTACATTAAATGTAATTCTAAAATGCTATGCGACCTGAGAAACAAATTGAAAGTTTCAAAGGTTCTTTCTTTAGCTTTTAGTGCAGTTGATTTTGGCATCTAAAAGGCAGGGTACCTGGTGGGCATTACTCAGGATGGTCCACCCCTCTCTGTCCTTCACAATCTCATCATCTGTTTTAAATTCTATAATAACAACACCATGCAAAATACAGAGAATCTGTTAGCAAAAAACCCACTTGACTTAACATTCTTTAACAGTGAACAAATTCGCTTTGTTTACCATCCCAGTCTTTCAGGCACCCACTGTATGAAATCATTGTCTGCAAACCTTCAATTCGTCACAACTTGTGAAACCCTCTGTCAAAGAACCTGTCATTTTCAGAGACAATGTCTTTTCCACATGCACGGCCCACACTTATTGTAGATGTGCTTATCCAGTTATGAGGAGGAAAAGGATTCTAAGCAACAGCACACATTAGCTGTTACCTCCCTTTTCTCAATCCGATGCTGGGATCCCTAAATACAATACACACTGCAAAGGGAATTATCCTGCATTTGCCTGAAAACTTCCAGGAAGAGGCATCTTACTCTTACACAAGAAGACACTTGTGTAATTATTTTATTTGGGGAAATTATTTTATTTGGGGAATAATCAAATGGTTAGAAAGTCTTCCTACACTGGGCTGAAATCAAACTCTTTGTAATTTGCACCTGATTGATGCAAATTGAGATCCTGACCTGAGATCCTGTTAAGTATATGACCATGGCTACTATGTTCCTTGTCTAACAATGTCTTTTCTAAGCCAAACCCTCCATTGTTTTTCAACATGCCCCTCAATTGCTAGGTTTTTCGTACAGTTATCTTCCGGTAACATTGTTTTGCTTCGTCTTCCGATGATCTATTTCCCCCATTAAACATGGCATCCAGCATCTGAAATGGCTTTTTGAACTGTAGTTCAGTAAGTTCAGGGTAAGAGAGAATATTTACTTGTCTGGCACAGGGCTAATCCCATACATCTATAATCCACCCCGAAGTAATACATATTTTTATATTCACATGACTTCATGGCTCAGATTGGAATGTAATCAACTTAAACCTCTGTTCTTATTGTTGATTTTTAATGTGAACATTAGTTATGTCTTACCCATGGTGAAATAAATCAGTGAAAGGATCCATATTTGTCTCTATTTAGTTTTATCTTCTTGATATCAGCCTGTAATTTTGGTTTCCTGGAACTTCTTGATTTTTTTTCTGCTACTTATTGTCTTAAAAAATGTTTCCAGTTATTTTAATGGACAAATTTGGTAAAAAGGCCTTCTGAATATAAATGAATTTAAATCACTGATAATGTGTTAAGCGAGAGCAGAACTGATGTTAAAACTTGTGGCTTGTCTGTAAGACCTTCTCTTCAAGTTGACCTCTATCTTAATCAACGTTTGAATGCAGTTCTACAAGCTATCAATTTACCTACTTTATTATTATCCAGCTCACAGTTCTGAGTCTCATCTACAACAACATGATATTCTTGGTCGGGTACCTTGCTGAAAGCCTTCCCCTGATCAAGGCTAATGAAATCTATCAAAGTTATGGTTAATTCTCCCAATTATACCTTAATAAAGCTGAAAAAATATGATTAGTTTAGAATGACATTCTTTTTTCTACTGATCATATTTCTTATCTTTAGTGACAGAAAAATAACCCATGAGTGTCATAATCCCTTCTAGTATTTTGCCAATGACTGATATTATGTTTACTAATCTGTTATTTCTAGAATACAACCTTCCAGTTCTTTAAAAATTGGAAAAAAACATTAGTTTTAGGCATTTGGGATCGTTTCTATCAACCATAATATTTTTTAATGATCATGCTATCTTATAAATATCTTACAAAATAGCTACCTACTGATATACTTTCTCCCATTGAGCCTTACTAATATATTTAGAAATGCCATGGGACTAAGTACCAAGAAGATCTGTAGTGAAGTGTTATTAAATTGATAGCTTTGACCAAGAAGGAGAAGTTAGACAGATGGATGCGTGCAGAGTATGTAGGTGAACCCGCAAAGCTTGCTTGGCCACAGAAGATAATTTGAAATGGGGAAATTTTTAAAGTAACATAAGATGTTGGAGAATGATTCTATAAAGGGGGGCGGTAAGACACAGTGGAGTCTGAATTTGAATTAGTAAAAAATAAAAGCAAAGATATGTTTTGAGGAGGGAATTTTGAAGTAACAGGTGAGAAAGAATACTCCTGTGGAAATATTTAGAGTATGTGCTGTCTGTTAATACGTTCTGATGAACATCGCTGAAAGCCTGCAGTTGGGCAGAGTGTTGAGGTGGATTGAATCCATCATAAAAGAAGATCTGGCTGCACTGGGGACAGCTTGAATGTGAGAAAAAAAAAGGAATAAGAGAAATAGAAAACTAAGGGACCCTAGTACAAAACACCTAGAAGACTGAGAAGATGCACAGACACTGATGTCTTTGATGGCGAAACTGGGAAGAGGCAAGGTTTAAGAAAGGATGAGATAAAATCAGATCAGGTCTTCATTTACTGAAGTAACATGAAAATGTAATGAAATTTTTGAAAAAAAAGATAGAAATGAATAAATAACCCTCCTACTAACCAAAATATACATATATAAAATTTATTATTTTAGTGTCTTTCCTATAGAATATATGCATGTGTAGCATCATTAATCCTATGTGAATCAAATTTTGCATGGGGAGTCCTTCTTTCCTTTGTAGGGAGATGATAGAAAATAGATAGATAGATGATAGATAAGTAAATGGATAGATAAAAGTTCTCCAGCGAAACAAAACCAATAGGATATATATTTATATTATCTATGTAATATATATATATATATATATACATATCTGTGTGTGTATATATATAATAGAGAGAGAGCTATAGGTAGATATATATATCTATCTATATACAGGTAACCCTGTATAACATGGTTGTTAGGTTCCTATAAACTGCCATGTTATGCGAATCCATGTTATAAGAAACAAAGAACTAGTATGAAAAAGGGGTTAGGTTCCAAAAATTAAAAAAAATACTAACATAATTTTATAATTAAGAGAAATATCTTTATTAAAGCAATTTTACCAAAAGTATAATATATTAATATGTATTAAATAATGTTTTCTTCGTCATCACTACTAAGCTTTTATTACGTTCTGTGTTGTTTGGGGATTTCCCTAATTACAAATGAAATATTTTTTGCTCTTAAAAGCTCTTATTATGCTTCGTGTTGTTGGGGATTTCTCTAATTCTCAAATAATGTTAGAGTGAAGCCGTGTTCTAGGATGCCGTGTTGTACAAGGGTTTTCCTCAATTCTTGAACTGTGTTAGAGTGAAACCATGTTATAGAAGTGCCATGTTATATGGGCGTTATATTTATCTCTATCTATCTATCTATCTATCTATCTATCTATCTATCTATCTATCTGTCTATCTATCTACACACACAGATAGATTTATTATAAAGTATTGGTTCACAATTCTATGGAAGCTGAGACTCCCACAATGTGCCTTATGCAACCTGGAGACTCAAGGAAGTCAGTGGTGTAATTGGAAGTCCTGACGGCTAGAGAGCCAATGGTGTAATTCCAGTCTAGTTCTGAAGGCCTGAGAACCAGGAGCACTGGGGTCAGGGGAGATAGATGACTTGTCTCAAGCGGTCAAGGATAGAGAGAACAAATCCAACCTTCCTCCACCTCTTTGTTCCCTAGAGGCCCTCAAAGGATTGGATGATACTAGCCCACATTGGGGAGGGCCATCTGCTTTTACTCAGTCCATTAAGTCAAATGCTAATCTCTTCCAGAAACACCCTCACAGACACACCAAGAAATAATGTTTAACCAGCTATCTAGACATCCCTTGGCCAGTCAAGTTGACACAAAATTAACCATCATAGAGAGATGAGATAGATTAATGATAGATAGATAGGCAGACAGACAGGCAGATAGAGAGGGTGGGAGGGTTGAGGGAGAGGGAGACGGAGAGAGAAGAAGAAAGAGAGAGAGAGAGAGAGAGAGAGAGAGAGAGAGAGAGAGAGAGAGAGAGAGAGAGACAAAGGAAGAAAGGGAAAAAGAAAATCTTAAATGACCCTGCTAAGATTCCCATCCCCTGGTTATTCAGTCAACACAAATCTAGATGATGCTAATGTGAAGGGATTTTGCAGATTTAATGAAAGTCCCAAGTCAGTTGACCATAAAATACAGAAATTATTTGGATGAGCCTGATCTAATCACATGAAACTTTCAAAAGGCAGAACAGGAAGGCAGAAGGCAAGTTAGAGATTTGAAACATGAGGACTCTCCATGCATTATCGCTGGTTTGAAGATGGAAGGGTCACATGAGAAGGAATGTGGATGGTGTTCAGAGAGCAAGGCGATGGGCACATCCGTCCTAGAAATGCAAGGAACTGAATTCTGACAACAACCTGAATGAGCTTGTAAGCAAATTTCTCCACAGATCCTCAAATAAGAACCTACACAGACAACATATTGACTTTGACCTCATGAGACCCCAGAAAACCCAGTTGAGCCCCAGACTTGTGACCTATAGATAATAATATAGAACTATGAGATAATAGCTGAGTGCTGTTTTAAACTGTCAAATTTGTGTTAGTCTTAGTGCAATATGAAACTAATATTCTCTATACATGCATACGTACATATTAATTTTTTCACAAATGTATATCTTGTTCTAGTCACTTGTCATTATATAAAATAATGCACGTGTCTTTTATGATACTACATAATCTTCGTAAATACCATTGTGGGTGCTCAGTAGTTATCAAATTCATATATTAGAGATTATTTAATAATTCCCCTGTTGTTGATTATTTAGATTCCTTTCTATTGTGTATGTGTGTGAGAAAGTGAATATGTTCATGCATATGACTTCTTAAAAATGGATTTGGGATAATCATCTTAAGACAGATTCCCGGGTCAAAAGGGAAGAGGTATTTCATAGCCACTCTTAGCATTATGTGACTCACTAAGTCAATGTAAATTCGTTTTTAGCTGAAGGTACTCAGGAGTACAAACACTTACTGTCCCTGGAAGTAGAAAGAATGAGGGTGGAAAAGCCATGCGATAAGTCTGGAGAAGCAGGAAGCTGCAACTGTACGCAAAATATAGGAAGTTATTTTTGTTATATTCCCTTTTCATAGTCTCCTGACATTACTGCAATTCTGTGGCTGCTGGCTCATATCACACTTTTTCTTTAGCTTTTATTTGATAATGCTTGGCATTTCCTCTTTAAAGTGATATTTGTCTCTTGCTTAAATTGTCACACTTTGATATTGATCACACCCTGTTAGCTGCTGAGAAAACCTCAGATTAGAAAAGAACCAACACTTGCTGGGGGGAGTGTAGGGGGGTGGGGTGGAGAATGGAAATGATTCGTTGATTTCAACCGTATGTAAAAGATGAACTAGAGAGCAGATAACTGAAAGTGAGTTGCTGACGAAATGCCCATATTGACGACAGATGAGTGTCAGAGCTATTTTGTAGAGGAAATATGTGCAAAGTAGAGGATGAAAGAAGATGTATGTCTGTTGTATCTTTTGAATTAGTGGGTCTTGGTAGTATGTGTCTTAAAGAAATGATCAGAATAAATCTTAATTCCTGTGGGTCTTTGTCCTCGTTTCCTGTGGCTGCCATAACAAATTACTACAAACAGGTGGGTTAGAACAACTGAAATTTATTCTCACACAGTTCTGGAGTCCAGAGTCAGAAATGAAGTGTCGGCTGGATCATACTTCCACTGGAGACTCTGGGAGAGAATCCTTCCTTGCCTCTTCTAGCTTCTGCTGGCTCTATGCCTTTCTTGGCTTTTGGCCACATGGCTCCAATCTCTGCCTCCAACTTCACATGAACTTCTCTGTGTTTTCTTTTCTTCTGTTTCTTATAAGGATACTTGTCATTGGATTTAGGGTTTACCCAGGTAATCCAGGATGATCTCATCCCAAATTCCTTAACCAATTACATTTGCAAAGACCCCTTTTCCTATAAAGACACATTCAAAGATTCCAGGGATTTGGATGTGCATGCATCTTTCAAAGAGCCACAATGAACCCACTACAGTCCTTAATTTAACAGAAGTATAATGCTTTAGAAAAAGAAAAGGTTTATAGGAGATCATTCATGACTCATCTTTAACTAGGGTGAAAAATACTTCCAGAAAGTGGTTCATCACTAGAACAACCTTCCAGTAGTGGCACCCCAAGTCCATCACCCTCTCTATAGCTCCTTCATGACTTTGAAATACCACCCCTACCCTTCTAGGCAGGAAGCATATGTTATTAGAGATTACCCATTAAACAATGTTTACATGTTAATATTTCTGGGTGTAGCATTTGCCAATTTCCAGGGTGTAACTACTTCCACTGTGGCTATTTTCATGCTGCCAGTGTGATGTCACTGAAGACAAAGTTGAAAGAGTTGTGCCTAGTTGGATACAGGACACCAGTTCAGTAGACAGACAGTATTACTGTCTCCATGTCACATGCATTTTTAATTAAAGGTGACTTGTAAATATTTTATCTTGTTTTCCTCCTGTACTCACAATGTCTGTAGAAACCAAGAATGGCCAGGACGAGTTAAGGAACTTTTAAGTGGGTAAATTAAATGGAAGAGGAGCTGTCAGAAATTAAGCTTCAATACATTGACAACACTATTCTTTAGGAGAAATGCACTGCCTGTACAGTGAACAATACAATCAAAATAATAAATTGATTTAAAATATATTACATGTCATGTATTTTCCTCCTACAGTGATTTCTCTTCGTATTTTTAAAAGTAGAATCTTCATTCCTTGAAATTCAGAGTCATGAGTGATAAGAAAGGAAAGACAAATACCCAGGGCATTTGCCAGGGAACCAGAGTCCCAAGACTGTTAAATGTGTCATTGTTTGATTGGGATATGTGTGCTAATTTAAATTCCTTTGTGAAAATTTTGGACTTCAGAATTTGCATTTCTGGTTGAAACCTAGTTGAGTAACTTAGTTTAGGAAGAAGTTTTAGATGAAAAACAGCTCTTTGACTACTTGAGAGCTGCAAAAAAGTCAGGGAAGTAAAATTAATTTGAGTCAGAGAGTAATTGCACCATTGTTTACTATTATTCTCTGTTTCAGGAAGATACTTTGTGAGAAAATTGATTTTAATCCTTTCAGGGAAAACACTTCCCCTGAGTTTATTTATAAGGGTGTTTTTGAGATCTAAAGTGTCCCTGGAGTTTTTTTTTATAAAGCACATATTTATTCTATGCACAATGCTGGGATTAGTGTGTGGGAGAAAGGGGAGATGTGTCTTGAAGGAGGAGGAGTTAGAAGGTTCCTTCTTTCCCTTCTCCCAGTTGGTCAGGCACATATGGGCAATGGTTGCTTTTCACCTCCCCGGGCAGCAGCATACAGAAGCTTTCTCAGGTTTCTCCAACTTTCTTGTGAAATCCTAGTGAGGTCCTGGTTATAAAACTGAAAATCCTACATCCCAGGGTCCCCTCCTGGGACAGGACATTTGGTCACCCTAGAGCCCGGTGAGGTACCAGGAAAGAAATCCAGCAAGGACCCGGGACAACTCCCCTCCATGTGTGTCGTCCCCAGGGACTTTACATTCTCCCAGCTAGCCTGCACTTGGCCTTTAGTAGTTTATTAACATCTTTGGTTTAATCTTTTTGCTCATTTACATGGCGTTTGATAGTGTCTGCCCCAGAAAATCAAATGCTCAGGTCTTGTTTCTCCCTGCAAGCATCCATCTCTAAGCTTGGTTGTTTGCCCTGCAACCTGTTATTTGACAGGCTCAAATAATTTATTTGCAGTTTGTTCAGTTTTTTCCCATTGTAAGGAGTGATGTTCTTTCCAGCTTTCTACACCTTCTAGCTTAAACCGGAAGTCACCCAAGGGTTTTACTAACTAAATTTGAAGTAAATAAACATGGATATGAATTGTAGGTATTTTGCATGCTTAATAGTGACATCAATGCATCCAGATATTTAAAAGAGTGAATTGTGGTGCCTGGTGTATAGGGAGATATTTGTAAATATTAGTTCTTTTCCCATTTTATCCTCCATCTCTACCTCTCCCTCAGTGAAGATTAGTGTTAATTTTTTAAAATCTCTCATGAATTTCTTTGTTATTCTTTTTAAAGAAGTAATTTAAGGAAGATGAAGAAATGAATTAGGCTGGAATAAAGAGTTGTCTGGAGAGCTCTGATTCACAAAACTAAGGAGTTTCTTAGTTGACACTGGCACAGGAGTTTAAATAGAAGCTATTCTGTTGAGATAGCTATTCTGTTGAGATTAGATAATGCTGATCACATCTCTCTATCAAACAAATGGCAGTCCAGAAATGCACCAGGAATAAAATTCCCTGAGCTTGGCAGGGAGTTCAAAATGTTGACATCCATATTGTACTTTGGGACTGAGAGTTCTCCAGCTCTCCAAATTCAGCTCGGTAAAATCTGCCCAGTTCTTATATGCGTGTTGCTAAGAAAAACTCCTTAGGCTGCAGAAAGTAGTATTGATGATTTATTGAATAGTGAGTGGACGTCTTCTTGTGTCATTTATATAAGGTTTTCTAAGTCTACCATGAGGAAGTATTCCTCTGCATCTATGCAGAAACTTTATCTCAATCTAGACATAGGCTAAGGGTACACATTAGCTTTCTAAAGATGATAGAAGCCGCCAGGATTGTTTCTTTCCTTATTTAATATAACATGCATTCTATAACCACATTACCTATACATTATATTTAATAGACTGCTATATATTAGGCACTCTATAAAATTCTCTTACTGCAGTTTATTAAAAGCAACACTATTTGGGAAAGGACCCTATCTTTTTTATGATATAGGTAGAACCACATATATTCTTGACATATAATGAATACTTATAAATAATGAAATGGAAAAAAAATTAGGTTTAATGCAAAAACATCACATCATTCTCATTGCCCAGTAGACTTTCTACCCTGCAGTAAAATTCTATTTTAATTATCTCTCCAACCTTAAATGCACACAAGGGGTTTTTATTTTCTGGTAAATTTGAAACAGTCTTGTTTTCAAGAATATAAATTTATATTTTGGACATATTTAATATTCACCAGCCTAAGTTTACTTTGCATTTAAAATTGTTTATATTCCTATTGACTGAACTGTTAGCAACATAATAGGAGTTACACACATTAAGAAATTAACAAAACTAGCAAAATCCAGAAGAGAATTCAACAGGGTTACTGGCTTAGCCTTCTTCTACTTCACTAGTAAACAAACAACAAACCCCCAAAGCAGTCCCCTAACTGCTCTATTTGTCTTGCGAACAATGTTCTTTCTCTTTGTCTTTGTGTTTATATACTTGTGACGTTCCCGCATCCTTCGCCTGCTACTTGTATATCTCTACATAGATTTGTTTCTTGTCACCTGCCAGTCAAGCTTGCATTCTGAAACATTATGTCTGAAAGGATTACCATTAACAGTTTAGCTAGATGAAAGAGACCGGCTCTTTAAGTATTAACAAAGTTCAAAATTTTAGGTGGCATTGTCTCTCTTCCTCACAAAGAATAATAAAACCCTATAAGTACTGTCACAATGAATGACTCAGTGAAGCTCAAGTTGGAATCCATTTTTCTATATTTTATATAAACCCATTGTTTTTTACACGCCTAACAAAAACTAGCCATTTTTAAAATGGAGTAGACCAAACGCTGTGCATTACAGTTGTATCCCTGTTAATGGGAATGGCTCCTGGTTCCATATTAGTAACTCAGTTAGAGGGAGGCATTCTTATGTCCAGAGGACAGTGACATAACCATTTCACTTTTCCTCTTTTATTGACGGGAACTCAAACATCATGTTAAAGCACTGTGTCATTCTAAGGATAGTCCTCCCCAATTTCTGACAGCATTTAGAAATGTACTTTTTGAAAGAAAAGCATTGATTCTTAAAATTTAGTGTGGCGCAGGTGGTATGTAAAATGGTGATATCTTCTTTGGTGTGGCTGTATTGTAGCACTGCAGTATGAGGAAGCTTTGCAGATTTACCTGGAAAGTTGAAGCACACAGGGAATTTTGGCACTGGTGAGGAGAAGACTGCAGAGAATAAAGCTGGGAAAATGAGTACAATGAGCAATATTGATCCTCAAACCTGGGACTGAAATATCAATAATATGCCTATTTTATAAATATTGATGTAACACCAGTATTAGATCCATTCACCAAAATCATAGACACCAAAATTGCTTTTTTATCTCAGTTCCATGCCCTTTTTTCTCATTAAATACGCAATGATTTTTTTTTTTTCTTTCAAGTGTGCTCTTCTTAAAGCATGTGAAATCATTCAGCACTGTGGTTCTGGGTCATGATTTGACACGCTTAGCCAATTTTTAATTAAAAAACATGAGTTACAGTGGTCTCCCTTTATCCGCAGGGTATATATCTAAGACTTTCCCAGTGGATGCTTGAAATCTCAGATGGTACTGAGCCCTATATATACTGTTTTTACCTATACATTCGTAAAATTTAATTTATAAATTAGGCACAGTAAGGGATTAACAACAACAATAATAAAATAGAACAATTATAAATTATACATATAAATATAAATTATAGGTATATAATATCTCTGTGTGTGTGTGTATTCTAAATAGGACTGGTCTCTGTCTCTGTCTCTCCTTGTGTGTGTGTGTGTGTGTGTGTGTGTGTGTGTGTAATATAATCACCTAATATAATATGAATAATCCTTAAACAGAGCTGAAAGTTCCTTGAGGAGAGGGCCAGCCCCTTTCTATGTTTACATCATTGTGTCTTACATCTTGTAGCTTGGCATTCAACATATACAACATTGAAATAAAATTTATATACAGTTTGCACATTAGTATGACATTTGCAAATAAATACAGATATTATAAAACACCATACCTTTTCCCTTTTTCTGGTAAAGCAACTAGTGGATTTACTGAAGGCACAAGAACACATAATTAATTCTATTATAGGCAAGGTAAAATTCCAAATGACAAAATTGTACATAAAATTAAGTACTGAGTTACTTTAACAATATTATTAAAAAGCAAGTACACAGACATTTGGAGAAATGAATTTGAACTGAATCCTTAACACAGAAAACCATGAAAGACTTGAAACAGAAATTATCTGAATATTTCTTACCTGAAAAATTTTTTAACACCTGCCCGCTCAAGTTATCTTCTATAACAGCATAATTTTATACACGCTCACACACACACACACACACACACACACACTCACACACACACACATTGCTAAATGCATAATACATTGCTTTGAAAACAATTAATGATCATTATATAGAGGACAGATATATAAAGATTAGAACATTAGACTAATAATAATAAAGTGGTATTAAGCATTATTCTAAGACTTTTACATGATTAATTAATTTAATCTTCACAACAGTCTTATAAGATAGGTACTACTGTTACCCCCATCTTAGAAATGAATCAATTAATAGATAAGTAACTTCTTCAAGGTCACACAGTAAATGGAATAGCCAAGATTTCAATCCAGGAATTTGCCTACTATGCTCTATTTCTACCCCTGTTCAATATTAGTTAATTCAAAGAAACACACTCCACGATCTATTTTAATAGTTACTTTTAAGAGTAACTATTTTCTCATTTGAGTGTTTTATATGAAACTAAAGCGAGAGGATACTTGATTTTGTTTATTTAATGCATCTGTTCAGTTGTATTTTGATAATTAAAATAATAAAGGATATTAAAGTGTTTACTAATTTTAAAATTTGTAAGTCAATTGACAGCAATTATTAGTCTTTGACTTTAATCTGAGTTGGCATATTTATGGTTGATCATGCACTTAAAACTGAAAATTGCAAACTGTTGGTTCCTAGATGGGAGGGCAATAGAGTGGGGATAGGGGAGAAGAAAAAGGTATTAGAAAGCACAAATTAGTAGTCACGATATAGCCACAGGAATATGAAATAAAATTTGGGGAATATAATCAATAATGTTGTAAAGATTATATAGGGGGCCAGATGGGCACTAGACTTATTAGGGGGATCATTTCATTGACTGTGTAGATGCCTGATCATTGCTCTGTACACCTGAAGCTGAAGCTGAATAATATGGAATGTCAACTATATACACACGCACGCGCACACACACACGGGATGTGGAGTACAGCATAGGGAATAGAGTCAGTGGAATTGTAACAACCATATATGATGTCAGAGGGGTAGTAGATTGGGGGGAATTATCACTTTGTGAGGCGTGTAAATGTCTAACTATTACATTGTTTTGTACACCTGAAACTATTTTAAAAAATGAAAATTGCCCGGGAGAATTTCTTTACTGTAACTCAAACAAAATATTTAAATAAAATCCTTATAGACAGTGCATTCAATGCAATATTTGTTCGTTAGAGAAAAATAACAAATTTAAGAGGAAACGATAAGGAATTTCAAACAATTGAAGACCTTTCACATGGCAGGAAAATTTCATCATGTGTTGCTCTTGACTAAGCGCAAATTTTGGCTTAACATAAAAATGTCCTAGAAATTAAAACTCTCTGCCAGTGAGATAGGCTTCCTAAGGAGCAATGAGCATCCAGACATGGAGATATTGGTGCCATAGACTGGATAACTATGTCAGTGATATTGCAAAAGCCATGACTGCCGTGAGTGTTGAGCGGGGTTAGGCAACTGCTCCAAGATTCTATGGTAATAAGAAATTTTTATTACAAACTCTGTTTATAATGAAAACAGCTGAAAACCACAGTTTTCATACAGGTCAAATCCAGTGGGAAATGATGCACTATAATAGAAATCATCTGGATTCCCTGTAGGCGTCTTCAACCTCTTTTCATCTACAAGGTTAACTCTGCAGGGAAATTACACATTTCAGTTTCCTCCACTTTGAAACCAGTAACTTACACTGTGCATGGGACTTCAGAAAATAATAGGAAGAAAATGGGTTATTTCGTGAACTAGTAGGGACTGGTTCCATGATGATGATTATTGCATCCATCATTTCAATTCTTGTGTGTAAAGAGAGTGCTTTCCACAATCCTGTAAGGATGTAGTTTTGTGACATGAAGATGTTTAGGTTTTTAAAAATTTATTAGAGCTATGAAGCAGTCATGGAAATATGCATAAATCAAGAGCAAGCACAGACCTGGGTTAACATAGGTGGACTCCAACACATCAGGGTATAAGAAACAAATAATTTGTACATCAAGTGAGTTTTCCTGCTTCTTTTCCTCACATCTTTTTTCTCTCAAATAATTGAGAGCAATAGGTTATTATCTTCTTGAATTATTTTAAAACAAAAAAGAGATTTCTAAAAAGCGAGTTTAGTGCAGCTTGTGTTTTGCCATGTGTTAACTAGATACTGACTGTCATGACTCCCTTGTCTTGTTTTGTTTTTAATGTGTCTGTGTAAATTGGGTACTGTGATTTTACTGATCATAAAGGGAATTATATGTACTTATGGGAGGTATTATTTAACATCAGTTAAGATCTGTTTTATTGAAGTAAAGTTCTTTTATAGCAATGGTTCTCAACTAAGGGAATTTTGTCCCCCAGGAACATTTTGCAGTGTTTGGAGACATTTTTGGTTGTCACAACCTGGGAATGCTACTGGAGTCTAGTGTGTAGAGGTCAGAGGTGCTGCTATGCATCCTAAATCACACAGGACAGCCAAGATTCATCAAGCCCACAAATATCGGTATGGCCCATATGTTAGAGCTTAGTGTAGCTCTTTTTCTTCACAGCCTGACTTAATTGTTGACCAAAGTGTTACTTCAAATATTAGTTTCCTATTTCTTATGTAGAGAACACTTGTTCTTCCAGGTAAACAAGCTTGTTTTGTTCAATAGTAAAGGCTACCTTTGATGAATTCCTGTGTCCAAGAGAACTAAAAATAGGGGAACCATATTGTTTATACCTAATAAAAGCCACGATTCACCGTAATTCATTTATTCATCTATTTATCCAACTGATATTTATGAAAGGTATCCTAAGTGTCAGGTACTCTTCAAGATACTGAGAATATAGCAGTGAACAAAATCTTGACTTCAGGGGGCTTTCATTCAATAGAGGAGGACCCATCCATCCATATGTAAGTACACACAGACAGACATATAGAGATGCGTAAATAAATGCTGCGGAGAGACACAAAGAAGGGGGTGGAGGTAGAGGTTGCAGTGATAAATTAGGGTGCTCAGGGAAGGCCTGAGTGAAAAGTACATTTGAGTAAAGACCCAAAGGCTGTGAGGGAGCAAGCCGTGAGGCACTCTAGGAGAAGAGCTTTCCAGACGAAACTAACAGCAAGTGCCAAGGCCCTGCCTTTCAGCAAAGGGCTACATGGCTAAGGCAGAGGAAGTGGTAGAAAGTAAGTCAGAGATCATAGGGGACAGATCATGTAGTGTCCTGAACGCAACTGTAGGATCTGTGGCTTTTAAACCAGATGAGTTGGAGACCTTTGGAAAACTTTGAGCAGGATCACTCTGGTTCAACTGAGCTATTCTCAGACTTCATCCCTCTTGGCCTCTATGCTCTTCCGTTCTTACTCAGAAAATGTAAACAGATTAAATGGCAGGGCAGAGATTAGAATGCCAGCCTCCTTTTGTAGCTGAGATAAACCTGGGGGTCCCTGGCTAACAGGGCTTATTATTGTGTGGAAACTGGACCACTCTAAAGAATACCACACAATAAAATACCCAGACAAAATAGAAAGGTGACCCATAGGGCTGGGGGTAAGAGGGTGATGTGTGTGTCACCCTGTGACTGGCAGGCCCTGATCAAATAGAGAACATAACACAATGGTCCTCGTGAGCAGAACCTTCATCAGACATAATGACTTAAACCCAGGTCTTAATGACAGTAAACCTGCAGGCCAGGTACATTGCTTCTTATGTGACCCTTTGGACGCCATTAGTGGATGGGACTTATTCTTACTTGACCTAAAGGTCCACTGCTGGGTACCTTGTGCCACAGGCTGTCTTGCCCAGTCCTCAGGCTCGCTGCTTCCCTGAGACTGGAAAAGGGTAAGGGTGCAAGATGGAATGCCTCTCTGGGAGGTGAGGTGAGGGGAATAGGGAGCATAGATGTCTCTGGTTCAAAATATTTGGTAATAAAAGGAAGTGTTTTTACAGTTGGGAATGGGGTTAAAGCTGGATCAAAAAAGGAACACTCTCCATGAATGAATGGTAACATCAACCTGGCCATACCATAAACTGTATTTTCTTTATAAAACTGTCCTATCACAGTAACAATATTACCTAGAAAGTACAATTTAATTCCTTAGGATATAGGGAATAATGATACTACATCAAAGGTTCTGAACCTATTTTTAATTGTTTCTGTTAGGGCATTGGGGGGGGAGGGGTCGGGGAAATGAAAGGGAAATTTGGGGAACTAAGTATTGTCACTTTTGGCGTGGGTTTTGAGTGCAAAGGTAGAAGAGAAAATCCTGGGGTGACCAGAGAAGGATTTTCCAAGGCCCCAGACTGGAGCCTTTAATTCAGGGAAACTTCTTGGAAACACAATTTGATGATCAGTTGTTATTAGAAACACGTTTTGAAAACTCTCAATCAATTACCTGTGTGTGTGAACCTTAATAAATATCAGAGGTACTTGTAAGACCAGTGTTGGGGTGGAAAAAAAACCTAACGAAGTGTAGCAGTCCCAAGTTCTCACTTATTCAGGATTTTGTTCATCCTCCACATCAGAGTCAATATTAATAATGAAAACGATTTTTAAATTTGCTTAGGCACATAGAGAGCCTGGGCGTTCCACTCAAGCACGAGGGGCAGTTCTTTGTTCTTTTGTTCCTTCATTCCCACTCTGCTTTTTGCCTTCTTGACAAGTGATGCTGTAAGGAACAAACACTTTTATGCAAAGCCTGGGTGGTAATAGCAGCACCAATAGTGGCCGCAGAACTCTGAGTGCTCACTGTGAGGCAGGCCCTTTACATGTTTTGGCCCTTTACATGTGGTCCCTCCTCTGGACACAACAAACCTGAGTTGCACACAACAAACCTCTTCGAATCACTCTAAGAGATTCTATCTTAATTGAAATATAGGGAGCAAATTTTTCTCATCTGTATGTGAGCTTCAAACAGAGACTAGAATGGAGAGAACTCACAGCTTTTGGCATAAAACTAAAAGATATTACCACGTTTCCCTGAAAATAAGACCTAGCCGGACCATCAGCTCTAATGCATCTTTTGGAGCAAAAATTAATAAGAAAATTAATAATTAAATAATAATTAAATAATTAAAATTAATAAAAATTAATAATAAGAAAAATAATTAAAAAATTAATAATGTAATATAAGACCCGGTCTTATTTTACTATAAGACTGGTATAATGTAATGTAATATAATATAATATAATATAATACCAGGTCTTATATTAATTTTTGCTCCAAAAGAAGCATTAGAGCTGATGGTCCGGCTAGGTCTTATTTTTGGGGAAACACGGTAGCTTTGAGGCTTTGCAGGAAATGGATCTGAAAAGAGGGAGAACCAGATAAGGGAGAAAATGGATATATATCTGGAAAAGGCCTGGAGAAAATTAGGGACTGATTGACAATGACCTAGGATCAGGCTTGTTCCTAGATCAGGCCTAACTAGGATGCTAGTTAGGGGGTATTAAACAAAAGAAGTGGGGCCAACAGAAGGTGGTGACAATGTGCTTAGCAGGTCAGGAGGTGGCCAGGTGGGGCTAGAGCATTATATCTTTCTTCCCACATTAAATGTCCAGTAGGAGCGTGTTGCCACACATCTTAGGGACTGGGCAAATCTGATACGATTATTGCTGTCCGTTATTTTCATTTAAAAAATCTGCTTAAACTATACTTTGTAAAGTTATTTATATGTACATATTTTAAGTTATAGATTAGTATAATTCCACTCAGTCGGTATAATACACTTAGACTCTCACAATCACTCTTGCAATTTCAAAAACTATTTTTTTCTCCTTCTTCCTTTCCTTCCTTGCTCCTCCTTTGCACCCTCTTCCCTCTCCTTCTGTCTCTTCCCCTCTCCTTCCAATAATATGAATCTTTAGCCAAGCCTCTAGTTAAGGAGAACACTATAAAATGATAGCCCAGCTGTTACTTCCAGAAGGTTCAACTGATGTCCTCATACCTTTCATAAGCAGAATTGGAAAATCTGTTCTTCTGCTGTTTAACCTTGTGGAACAACTCTTTTCCTTCACATTCTCCAGCTGGTCAGATACTTAACACTAACAGCGAGTTCTTCAAGGCATGAACTGGCAAGGATAACATAACTCAGACGGGCAGTGTTTTCTTAGTTTTCCCCTTTGCATTATGGCAGCAGTCTGATGAATCAGAATATAACTGTTCTCTTCCTTTTCTCTCACAAGAGGACTGGGTGTCTGTAAGGGATCGTTATGAGAAAATCTTACCACCGGTTTCGGATAGCAAATTACTAAAGGAAAGTCTTGCCCAACTGGAAAACCTAGGGGGAAAAAAAAAAACAATTACAAGAAATTCAAGAAAGGGGTCAGACATAGCAGCACTCGTATGTAATCCCAGGAGACAAAGCTGGTGCCTCTAGGACAGAACAAAGTGATGGGAAACCTATTTCTGAGATCAGCAGGGGCAAACCAATGAGGATTTCTTCTCATTCTGAGTTCAGGGTGGTGTATTTTGGAACATGTGCCCATAGCCCCGGTGCTGAGATGTTTACATTTCTATGGCAGGATATATAAAATGCAAGAAAAGATAAAGGAGGGAGCGGGGAAATCTTTTAGCCTGATTTATGCTTCAGGTTTACCATCCCACATTGCTCTGTACTTGCAAATGGGAGATGTAATTCCATTTCTGAGTTATTTATGTCAAAAATGCAAAAGCTTAGAGGGCTATGGTGGCAGAGCCATTACTCTTTATGGAGTAAGATATTTCAAAAATGGCAAACCCTCCATGGGTAAGTCATTTGGAGAACGCTGTCAAGAGGAGGTGCGTGCAAGTCTCCAGAACTAGAAGCAGAGTAGCTACAATCTTCGTAGAACCTTCAGGATGATGTGGGGGAAAGGGATAATATCGATTGAGCCAGGAGTATGTTATTAGAGCCCTGTTAAGAAGTAAACTAAATTCTACTCTAATACAAGCTTTTCCGTTATCCCGATATACCAACAGGAAACTCCAAAGTCAAAAATGGCTGTCTTTGTCCCTAAGGAAATATCAAACAGCTTGGTACTACTAATTCTTTATGGAAATGTTTAAACTCGTTCTAGGTGTATTACAAGTATTACTAGAATATTATTTCCCTTCTAAGGTTTCAACAGTGTTTTTAAAATCATAAATGTTTCTCCTCAAATATATGGTTATTTTGGAGGAAAAAATAATATAATTCTACAATAAAAGTATTATACTGTAAGCTATGCCTAGAGTTATATCTCTGATTTCATTCCTGATATAGTTTCTTTGGGCTTTCTTAGCATTTTTAAAATTATTTAGGCAGAGGACATTAGTCTTCATTAATCTTGATTCAAAAAACTAGCTTTTAGTTTAATCCTATTGTATAACTTTTCCTACTTTATGAATTTCTTTTCTCATCTTCATCTTTCATTTCTTTGAGTTAATTATATTGTTCTTATAACTTCATGAGTTGGACTTTTTGCTCAATAACTGTATTCTCTCTTAATTTTTATACAATTAAACTATAATACCTACATTAGTTTCTTCTGGGAACTTTAGTGTTATATGATAATTATTTTTCCGAGTTTTATATATGAAGATGTTCATTGCAAATTGTTCATAGCAGTGAAAAGACCTAACAATAAGAAAATTGTCTAGACTATTTGTTGTTTGCCTACTACAAAATTATGACCTTAAATGCCCATATGGTATAGTGGGGAAATGTTTTTAATTGTAAAGTAGAGAATATTAAATTACATTTACCTTTTTTTAAAAAAAAAGTACATATGGATAAAAATTTAAAAGAATCAGAAAAATTAAGTGATTGTCTTACTGTATGAATAGGAGGTTAACTAGATTTTATATCATTTTTTGTTATATACCTTACGCAAATAATTTAAAAAAAATATGTGGAGAATTTTTGTCTTCAGGGAGAAATATTAGTTATTTTGACAATTAGTTAATATAGTCTACTTCATTGTTCCAAAAGACAGAGAAGTAAATTATTGTTGTTCATCAATATGCATTTAGAGTGGATGGAGAAAATAAACGGACTTTGTTTATTTTGATCTTCTTCCTTTTGGTTGGTGAGGTAAACTTGCAAAGCAAGCAAAGTTATGATTCCTTTAGTTCAGAATACGTGAGACAAATGCTTCATGTAAAGTTGGTTAAGCTGTATGTAATACCATCCACGGCTGGGCCTAATTGTAGTAGTATTGCAGATGTTGACTGGAGATACAGGAAAAGATGCGAATATATGCACTAATAATAAGACACTTGGAAAAATCACTTGTCAGGTAGGTAAAAAAAATGAGTATAGATATAAAACATCTAAAAAACTTAATAGGAAAAATCTTTTGGATTTATATCAAACACTACACCTTGACAACAGAGAGTATACCTTCTTCACTGTTGGGGAAGAGAGTTACAAATATGAGAATGGGGGAAACTAGAATGAACCCCGTGAAGGCTGGGAACAGTGACACCCGATAATAACCTACACTGCCTAAGAGGCACTGATCTAAAATACTTCCAGTTCTGTAAGTGTAGCTTAAATTCCTTCTCCACAAGCCTTCTTGGAAAATTCCTTCCCAATATAATTTTCTCGTTGGAACTAATAGCTCTTATTGCCTTTACCAGTCACTTAGGGAAAATCACCTGCTCATTTTTTATTCCTATAAAATTTTACTCTCATTCCAACTCATTATTAGAAATGTTTCCTTGGAAGTTTTCGTAATCACCAAATTCAACAATGGTTTTCTCTGATCTTAATCTCTTAGCACCATTTATTCTCAGGGCACCTTGTAAAAGCAGTTGATTACAGATTGGAGAAGCGTAGGTATAAGATAGGACTGGAACATTTTGTTATACCAGAAAATAAAAAATATATACATTCAATAAATCGATGGGATATGTCCTTAGTATAAAGGGTCCACTCTGAAGGGGCTGTTACTGGCCAAATATGGAACAATTTGAACACAATGTCAAGGAGCTTTTTCCCTGTGTTTTCTTCTACAGGTTTTACAGCTTCAGATCTTACATTTAAGTCCTTAGTCCATTGCAAATTAAATTTTGTGAGTGGTATAAAGTAGGGATGTGGTTTCATACTGTTGCATGTGTATATCCAGTTTTCCCAAGACCACTGATTGAAGAAAATATTCTTTGAGTATTTCCCCTTTGAGTATTCTTGGCTCCCTTGTCAAATACTAGTTTATCATATGTGTGTGGGTTTATGTCTGCGTTCTTGATTCTGTTTCATTGGTTTATGCGTCTGTTTTCAATGCCACTACTATGCTGATTTGATTACTATAGCTGTATAAAATAGTTTAAAATCAGGATGTGTGATACCTCTGGCTTTGTTCTTCCTTAAGATTGCTTTCACCATTCAGGGTCGTTTATGTTTTCATACACATTTTAAGACTGTGTTTTCTATTTGTGTGAAAAATGCCATTGGAATTTTGATAGGGATTGCATTGAACCTATAGATGGCTTTGGGTAGTATGGACATTTTAGCAATATTAACTCTTCTAATCCATGAACATGACTGTCTTTCTATTTATTTGTGTTTTCTTCAATTTCTTTCATCATATACTATGCTTTTCAATATATCTATCTTGTTGGTCAAATTTATTCCTAAGTATTTTATTCCTAAGTTTTTGATGCTATTGTACGTTGGGTTGTTTTCTCTATTTCTTTTTCTGGTAGTTCATTGCCAGTATATAGAAATACAAATGATTTTTTTTTTGCATTCATTTTGTATCCTGATACTTTACATGCTTTGTTTATTAGTTCTAACAGTTTGTTTAGTCGAGTCTTTAGGGTTTTCTACATATAAAATCATATCATCTGCAAACAAACACAATTTTAATTCTTTCTTTACAATTTGAATGCCTTTTATTTCTTTTTGCTTGCCTGATTGCTTAATTTACATCTTTTTGTATGGTATATACATTAACAAATGGTTGTAGCTATAGTTATTTTTAATAATTCCATCCTTTTACCTTTATACTAGAATTAAGTGATTAGCACACCACCATAGTATAGTATTGAAGTCAAATTCTGCATTTGACTATACTTACATTGACCAGTATGTTTTATATTTTAATATGTATATTTCAAGTGTCTATTTGCATATTGTTGTTGTAGTCATTTCCGGGAGATTTTCCTTAAATTTATATTTTACTTATTAGATTGAATTTTCAATTTTTGCTAGTATATTTTTAAAATCCAAAGTTTTCTTTGTTGTTAGATAATCTGTTTATATTCTCTCCTCTTATTTCATGGATGTAATATCTATTCCTATCTCCCTAAGAACATGAGAGATGTTTTAAAGCCTTTTGTGTCGCTGAACTATTTCCTCCATGATCCTTCTGTTTGTTTCTTTTGGGCTGTGTCTTTCATGTTAGAGGCTTCCTTTTCTTCTGTCTCAATTGTATCTCACAAAAACTTGTCACTGTGAAATGTTTTCAACACATTATTTATTGAGGACTCACTCTGTGTAGTAGACCATGGAAGATATGAGAGATAAGAGAGAATCTAACCCCTAATCTAAAGCAGTAGCTCAAAACTGAAGAAAAGATACATGTAAAACATAAACCAAGAGGTTACACAGGAATCCTCATTGTATCATATATTTTGTTTATTAAAAAGGAGGAGGGGGTGGAGAAAGTAAAAGAAGGGGAAGAGGTGGAGGAGAAAGACTAAGAAAAAAAAGAGTTTAAAAAAAAGAGAAAGTTTATTATTGTATATAAAGGTCAAACGAGTATTAAAGTATGTATTATAAGAGTCAAAAGCTGAGAGATTTTTATGGCTTGGTTGATTGGGACAAGATTAGGAAACAAACCAGGCTTACTCTGGTCTTTAAAGGACAGACACACATTAAAGACAGAGAGCAAAAGGAAGAATATTCTAGAACATGGGGAAAAAATCAAGTTTAAATATGGACATGGGATTAACGAATGCATATTACAAAATGGTGGACTGTAAACATTGGAATCACCTAGGAAGATTTTTAGGTCTTGGGTGTCACCTGAAAATGTATATTTTAAAAAATATACCTCAGGTGCTACTTACGTAGTCAGTCAAGGATGGGTTCTTATAAAGGAATAAAATGGAATTGGTTTGGAAAGTAATCTGAGGACAGATTGTAGCAGGTTTCCATTTTGAAGTAAGGTGACCTTATGATCAAGAGAGTATTGTTGAATATTTTTCCTTAAGGTTTGTCATGCGGGGACTCTGGTCCTGCTTCTCGCACCAGAATGCAGGATATGGTGAGGCCAAAAAGGAACACCAACGGAACCATAGATAGGGGAGTCATACCACTATAGTCTCGCTGGCGGCTGGGTTGGAGACACAGGGAGCGGGAGCCACACAGTCCATAATCTGCCATCGGCTTCTCTGCCAACCAACCAACCAACCACCCACCCACCCACCCCCTAGTGTAGCCACAGCAGTTATATCAGTGGCCAATGGCTAACTGGTTACAGCTGATGGCCACCCACCCAGCCACAGCAGATGGCCATCTGGTTACAGCTGATGGCCATCTAGTAACCGAGCCAGCACTTTTCCACGTGAGGCCGAGAGCCTGGAAACTGTTCTCTGGGACTCTGTCCCCACAAGGGTCTTTCAAGGAACTTGTATTACTGGAGGTAGATGAGAAAATACCCTCCATTTCTCTTTGGATTTTATGTGGTAATGATTCTTATTCTTGACTATTAGTCTTTGAATCAGATATGTCCTTTTTTATAGGAATTATCAATTATCACAATTAATAGTTCAATGGGAAATATTTCATATTTATAAAAATATATTTTAAGAAAACATGATGGAATAAACACCTGATTCAATACAAAGTTTCCTTTGTTATTCCCATAGATTTAGGTATTTCTGCGGTTTCTGTACTAACCCTCCTAGAATCATGAGAAATTTAAGACTCTTTCAGTAATAGAGACCAGAAAGCTAGTGGAAACCAACTTAGGAAATTGTTTTCCATTTGCTCATGGTTAGTCAATTTTTTTCCATATTCAGCACTGACGTATGGTAGAAAGACATGTTCATTCCTACTTGAGTGCATTGTCTACTTTGGTAGGAGCAGGGACTTTTATTTCACTAGTTAAATAAGAAGTTGTTTTTGAAAACCAGAGTTAACTAGCAACATATTTTCAAAGTGAGGAAAAAACCCCAAATGTTAGACTTCTTATTGGTTTGGTACCCCAGGCCACTGCCCCGTTGTCCAGCCTTTTCACTGGGCTGTAGTTGACCTTAAAACCCTTCATGATTAAGAAGCAGTACATCCTGTCTGAAAGCAGAAATCATTAAATAGAGTACTCACACATTTTCAAGTGTGCCCACACTTGAAAAGGGTACGAGCCTCCTTTTTCTAAGTTTTCTACTCAGATTAGGAGATATCCTAAACCAGCCCTACGTGAAGGTGGCCCTCTTTCCCTACTGCTCTTTCATGATTCCACCCACATATTTCTTCTCACCAGTGGGAATCCTTCTTTTGGCTGCTGCATTACAGGCCTTGCTGAGATGGGATGTCTTGCCTTTAAATAAAGTCTGAAGTACCAATTAGTATATTGGACCAGATGTTCTCATTTCTGAGTCAAGTTCATGTTTTGTAACTTAGAGTTTAAAGTGATTTACGACTACTAAAGAATGACCAGGGTAGTCAGTGAGACTGCCAGAGATTTTATCCAATGGAAAGGGATAAACATGTTAAAGAGACATTGAGAGATAAAACTGCATTTTTAATATCTACCATGAGTTGTACTTGCTTAATGTACCTTTTACAACCGTATACAGTCATGTGCTGCTTAATGAAGGGGCTACATTCTGAGCAATGTGTCTTTACGCAGTTTCCTTATACAAACATCATAAAGCGCACTTACACAAACCTAGATGCTATAGCCTACTACACACCTAGGCTATCGCTCCTACACTACAAGCCGGTACGGCATGTTACTGTACAAAACAATATGAGATTAAATCAGGCACAAGAGACAATGGTGCAATCAAGAGACACAGTAAACACAAGATGTATGAGGCTGCTGCTGACATATCATGGTATACTGTGTTACAGCAAACTTTTCTTCTATAAGTAGAGTACACTCTAAAATAAAGATAAAAAGTAGAGTATAATGAACACTGTAGTAGTAAATAAACTAGTATAGTAAATAAGCCAGTAGCATAGTCATTTATTATCATTATCCGCTATGTACGGTACAAAATTGTATTGCTATACTTTTAGACGACTGGCAGTGCAGGAGGTTTGTTTACACCAGCATCACCACAAACACGTGAGTAATGCATTGCACTGTGACGTCACTAGGCAGAAGAAATTTTTCAATTCCATTATAATCTTATGGAACCACCATCTTGTATGCTGCCTCTCATTGACCGAAATGCCTATCTGGCACATGACAACACAGTAGTATCTCATGCAAAATATTCTGTTATGTTTCAAGTTTTGTATATTCTTCAACAAATGTTCTTTGAGTCTGTGCTCTTTGCTCAGCACTATGTAGATCCTGGAGCTACTGTTTTGAACTAAACATACATTGTGCCTAACCCTACACTATTTTATCTATTCAGGGATTTGACTTTCAGGTTCTCTGCCACCTAACCAAACTTGAGAAGCACTACTCAGTTAAAAAGGGTGATTCTTTTCAAGTCCAGCCTGTCTGAACTTGGGATCAGGCAGGGGAAGAGAAGTGGTTGTTCTACTTGGAGAAATCTAATAGAGATGATTATTTAAATAGGTGACTTGCCTCTCTAAAGCAAACAGCAGTGATTGCAGTTTTCTCTTTATCCAGAGACCTCCTTAAAACTGGTATTTCAAAACCTGGCTAATTTTTGCTGTGAAAGCCACTGAGGGGAATGTAGTTGATATTTGCCATTTTGACAACCAAGAAATCTGAATAGCAAGGGATGTATGAAAAATTCAAGACTTATTAGAAATTATTCATGGCCGCAGCAGAATCTAGAGCAAGCCATATGAAGTGCTGCAGCATCAAGTGCTCTGTGGCAATGATGTTTGATGGCAGCAGGGGTAAGGGTGTCTGTCACCAGGGGCATTGTTGGTGCAATTTCAATGCTGGTTCCTGCTACCTAGCTCTCTTACTTCCTGACATTTCTCAAGCCTTGTTTCCCACCTTCCTTTCAATTCTGTGAGCGAATCTCAAGTCTTCCTAGTAAATTCCTTTTCTACTGAAAGTAGAAAAAGTTGGTTTCTTTTGTTTGCAATCAACACTGCTAACTGATGCAGGAAAAAAAAAATACTGCTACTTTTGCTCCTAGATGGGTGTCCCCAGATGAATTATTATTCTCTGTTTCTAAACCTAAATTTGAGATGACACAAGGCAGGAGCATTTTCTTCTTTTCGTGGTTCTGAGGAGCAATTTGTTATACCTGTCAAGCTTAAAGAACAGGGTGGAACCTTCTTCTAGGAAGAAGAGCACCTAGAAGCTATTGAAGACCTACCATAAAACAAGCACATTGTTGAATGCTGGGGCCTGTCTGCTTTCTCTCTCACAACTATGGTGTAAGCTAAGCATTCTTATTTCCGTTTTACAGAAACTCAGAGAAGTTACGGTACTTACACAACACCACGCAACTGGTGCATGGTGGGGAAAGACGCCAGAGTTCATTGTCCTTCCCTGCTCCTCAGTGTCTATACAGGAAAGCAGGTTCGCGCAGTTCAGACCAGGTCTGGGCTGGTACAGTGGAGCTGGTGCTCCAAGGTGAATGTATTACCTGCCACTGAGCTGTGATTTCAGGGAAGGAGAAGTGGAGGTGGGAACTGAGGAGATGGTTCTCACGCTCTGCAAATATTACAATCCCCAAGGTGCAGGAATCATATCCGGGGCTCATGCTTCAGTCAATCTGGGAGACTCTGCTTCCTAAAACCGAATTTTTGGAAAACGGCCTTCTCGTCCCTCCGACCCCATACCCATTTCCTAGGATATAAGTCTGTGATAAGCAAAAGTCCAAGTTGCATGATTTCCTGGTATGATTCTGCCTCTAGCACTGCAGTTTATTTTCCTTTAGAAATGACCTTCTTTAAGGACTCTTATTCAGTGTTGACAAGCTGTAGCATTGTTTTAAAAAATCCTGTGAAATTCTGAAAGTTTCAACATTTTTGTCAGTAATTTTTGGAAATGTAGAAATCTGACAGAAATACAGAGGTGTCAATATTAGAAATATAATGGGACAGATTATTTTCTTTGTAAAGAAGGATGTGTGACAAAGATCATTAGAGAAACTGAACAAAAAACCAATAAGTTATTCTATATATGACGAGTGCGATTTTCACTTGCATAAGTGAGATAGGAGTGTTATCATCTTTCACTGTACCTATTTGAAAACTATAGAATGGATAGCTGGTATTGCTTGAAGTTGTGTCCTTCTTAATGTCATGTAACCTGTCCTACACTTTGAAACATAAAGACGTACCAACCTTGAGCTGTTAATCAAGGGATAAAAATTGCCCACATAGGAGCACGAGAGATGAAAATGTCAGTATCAAACATGAGAAAGAAATAGATCATCTTCAAGTTTCCTTTTCTTTTTAAGATTCTGTGAGAGACTGAGTATGAAGAGTAAATGATAACTGAATTTTCCTAGAATGGTGTAACTTGTATTTTTTCAAACTGTTGTACTTAAAAATGGCTATGACACGAACTCAATTGCTTAGAGCCAGGTTTACATCTGGTAGACATTTGATCTCAGAGACTGTCCTTCTCTAAGTGAAAAGGCATGATCAAATTTATACGTTACATTTATATAGTCTTAAAGCCCTATTTGGAACAATGGATGATTCTTTTTTTAAACATATTCACGCATTAGCTCACGCGCTAGCTCTCATTTGTAGTAGTAGATATGTTTGTTGTTTACCCAGTGGGTCTGCTTTACTACCACAGGTGATGAATTTGATAATTGCAAATGTTTACAAATGTAGAGCAAAGACAGTGTCTCAATAGATGAGTTTAATGTGCATGGAGGACTTACATTACTGCAAAACTTTTCCTCAGAATCTTTCAAGAGTATTTGGAAGTCTGGACATGCCTTCCTGCCATTGGGTTCTATTAGCAACATCTCATGTTTATATTCAACTTGAGAACTAATTTTCATAAATGTCTGGTTTTCAAATAGGCTATGGATTTAACTATAAGAACAGGACTATTCGTTTAAAATAATAACTAGGATTTTGATTCCCCAAGTCTTTTATTGAGCTGTCACTTTGTGATAGTTATTTGGTGACACCACTAATTATTTTCTGCCATGCAGAGAACCACTAAATTAAAATAATGGATTGTGCTTTACTGAATAAATGAGAAAATGCTCTAAAGTGCAATTCTTTATAATGGCTCTATTTTCCCACTACGTGTCTTCTTAAGCGTGTGAATGTGGTCCCAAGAGAAAGTATTTAATTCAGGACACTCTTCCAGCAAATTTTAAATGTTGGACTTTAAACTATTTGCCTACTTAACAAAACAAAACAACCCATCAAATCCTGAGGAAAGACATTGGAGTCATTATGCAAAAGAATGTACTTTTGCTTAACTTCCTCTCTTTTAAATTTTGTAAAAATAGGAAAAAAAAACCATCAGACAGAGCTTCATTTATTAAGGAAGAATGTACAAAAGTTATTTAAATAAGAATGTGGTAGTGAGTTAGGCCAGTGCCAGATTCTGCCCTGTCCTTGCTCACACTGTGGGTGAGTAGAGAAGGCACCATCTTTACCTCCAACCTTACCAACCACCTTCAGATTCCCTTACCAACCCAGGTCAGTGGAAGGCAGCTTTCTTGTCCCCAGAATCTTAACAGAGTGTTTTTACTGGCACATATTTATTGTTACTCTGTAAAACTTTATAGATGGGCCTCTAACTCTTATTATGTTCACTCTTGTCTATAGAAAGAAATGTATCTATGAGACATCATGACATTATGAAGGCTATTTCTACTATTTTTGGTAAGACTTCATAGTCCAGCATCATCTATTTCCCTTTATATTTCTAATGTATCTTTGGGTACTTCTCTTCTTCAACCTGCTCCACTATTTGAAAGCTTAGTTTGTATTAAAAACAGACTAACTATCTAACTCAAACTCATTAAACATTTACTTATACCGTTGGAGATGGAAAGTTTCATAATCTGATACATTCTGAATATTTGCACTTTAGATATAAAACAAGGAAAGAAATCAAGAGAGAGGAAGGAGTAAGTGTGGAATCAAAGATGTTATGGTGAAAATTATAAACACACCATTAGGAGGCCAGGAACAATGTCAAAATTTCTAAAATAAAAAAAATAGTTTCCAAAGTTCTGTATGTTTGGCTCTAAAATCAGGCATAATTTATAATTGATTATAATGCTATGCTATGTAATCACTTACACTTATCATATTGGATATGCAGGGATTGGAAAATGGTACCGACGCTGGGAATTCAATGGTAAAGTACTGAAGTACATGCAAAGATATAGATAGATTAGATAGATAGATAGATAGATAGATAGATAGATAGATAGATAGATAGAAAGACTCTTCTTCTCCCCCACTCCACCCTCTGCTCCAATGTTTAGCACACCCTGCTCACATCCTCTAAGTATTTATCATACTTGCTGATTTCTGAGTCTTCAATTCTGTTTCTTTTCTCAGTAGCTACAGAACACAGCCAAGAAATAGATAATTTCTATTTTCCTGAAGGGCATCAACATGTAATTGACTTCGTCTTCCATTCCTCATGCATCTCACTCTTTTTAAAAATGAAAAGAAACTGGAGGGTAAAAGTATGAAAGAGTTTGTACATGATGAACGTGACAGAGCAGCCACAGGGTTCCTTTTTTATGATTATTAATTTAACTGTTTCAGATGACAAGAAGTGTGGAGGGTGGCATCTTAGAGAGAAATAAGCAAACTGCTTCTATTCCTTTAGAAGTCCACTCTCTTAAATCTGCTCATGGATACAACAAAAATCAATAGAATATGGTTTCAAATTAAAGGTGGACTATGCAAATCAGTTAAAAACAATGATACAATTGCCAAAACAATTTTTTTAAAGCTTAATTTAGTTAAAAAAAATGAAGTTACGTAATTATTGCGTAATTACACTAGAAAGTGGAAATGTTTGCGTTTTACATTCAGAATTAAGCTTTTTACATACTTGATTAGGTCCCACGTACCGTTTGCCAAAGGGGCTGGTCTCGGTGTATGGGCATTTAAATGATGCGTTTGGAATGATCTTCCCTCCAGGCACACTGGCTTTATCTATGCTGTTTCCTCTACTCCATAATTTCTTATGCCTCATGCACCTGTGGCTTCTCAATAAATGCTGATTGAATGTATCAAGGTATTAAAGGCAGCAAGTGAAAGAATCAGGCTAGAAATTGTCTATCTTCTTCGTAGGATAGGTGCCATTTGAGAAGGTGTTAGTTTGGCAATAAAATAAAATCGGGACATCACACCCAGTCAGTTTGGTTTGATTCATTCTGATACAAAAAAATTTGCAGTGATTCATCTGAGCAATGTTCTCCTTTTTCCCAGATCTGATAAACAACAGTTTCTATTTGTAAATGTTTTGATCCCCTTATTTAAGCAATGGTGTGTTTTCAGATAGAATGTTATCAAAGGTGTACAATTTCAGAGTGCACTCCATTCATCCATTAGTTTTATTACAACTTTGCCAACTCTTGTTAGAAATTATAAAATGCATGAATGGAAAACGTCTCATTCAGAATCAGAACCCCATAGAGGTCTAAAGAAAGAGTCCTATCTTATTTCCAGTTTTAAAAAGGAGTAACTTGGGACAGGGAAGTTTTAGTCACTCAACATCATCTCACAGAGGTCATGCAGAGCTTAGAAAGCACAATCTGTTATTCTAATTTCATGGCTATTAGTACAGTAGAATAAACGGACAACTATGTGCCAGGGATCGTACTAGGCCCTGGGGCTGCTACTGCAGGGAACAAAACAAACAAAAATCCTGCCCTTTTCCAGCCTACCTTCTCTGTACAAGGATACAGGCAATGAACAAATAACTAAAATATCATAACTAATTTATTTGAAGATAAATATTTTTGCACATTTTAACACCTCAGAGATTTGTTTGTGTCTTACAGTTGCTGTTGTTGGTCCAGTGTCAATCAAGATGTAGCTGTTACTGCCTTTTCATATGCATCAAAACTTGTGAAGTCAGCAGTTTGGGACAAAATCCTAGAGACACCAGCAGAGCACTCGAGAAATGCTGCATCACCAAAGTTCCCAAGGGCACAAAATATGGTGAGTGGAGAACACCTTGTGGGTGAGTGAGTCTGAGTCACATGATCCAGAACAGTTGAACTCTGAATGTGATGAAATTTTAGGAATATCTTAAACTATTTTGCTAATATTTTTTTCTTGGGTTTACACAATAGTGATATATAATAAAAAACAATAACTAGATAAATCTAAAATATCTTTTCCTGTGAGTGTAAAATACTTTTGAAGCAGTAAGACAGCAATGGGTCAGTCTTGTTGGCAGCAATTTTTAATTTAAGTAATTTGTAATGGTACATAAAATTATAGTGTTTCTTGTAATTGATGGTTTCTTAGATGTGAGGAAATACAATATTTGTGTATTACATGGTAATAAGTGCTTTAGAGAACACTAAAACATGTAAAAGTGAATAGGAAATGTCATTGAGTTTGCAATTTTTTGAGGGGGACAGAATTATCAGCTTTTATTAGGTAAGGGTAGAATATTTGAAAGTCATAGAAGTGACTTTCAAGAAGTGTCTACAGAGTAAACATCCTCAATGGCATACACTCAGTTGCTTCTCTTTCTTTCTTTCTTTCTTTCTTTCTTTCTTTCTTTCTTTCTTTCTTTCTTTCTTTCTTTTTTAAATTAAAGTTTATTGGGGTGACAGTGTAAGTAAAGTTACATAGATTTCAGGTGTACAATTCTGTACTATATCATCTATATATCACATTGTGTGTTCACCACCCAGAGTCAGTTCTCCTTCCATCACCATGTATTTGATCCCGTTTACTGATGAAGGTAAACAGTTTGCAATTTTAATCAGAGCAGACAGGGAAGCCCATCAAGAAAATGACATTTAAGTAAGATTCAAAGAGAAAACAAGCTATTCAGACAACTGACAAAAGAGTATTCCGGGTGGAATGAACAACCAGTGCAAAGGCCCTAAGCAGGAGCATACTTAGCTTATTTGAGAAACAGCAGGGAGGCCATGTGGCTGGAGTGGAAGGAACAAGGGGTAAAGAAGTAGGAGATGAGGTTGAAAGTTAATGGGGGACCAGCACACAGGACCCTGTAGGAGATAGTATAGATATACTTTGAGATTATAAGGATTTTCACGTTTACTCTCAGGTAGGTGGGCATCCACCAGAGGATTTTTTTCAGAGGAGTAACATGATCTGGCGTACATACTTCAAGGATCACTGAAGCTGTTGGATGGAGAAAAAGACTGAAGGAAGACAAAGACAGAATCAGTGAGGATGGTTAGGAGACTATCACCATTTGGTGGAAAGTGATGGTGGCTTGGACCAGCGTGGTAGGTTTGTAGAGATCGGGAGGAGTGATCAGATGCGTGACTCATTCTGAAGGTAAATCCAAAAGGATTTGCTGGTAATTTTAATAAGGAATGTGAGGGGGAAAAAAGAAGGTTCAAGATGATTCCAAGGTTTTGTTGTCTTAGTAATAGCAAATGCAAAATTGGCATTAGCTAAGATAGGGAAGACAGCCAGAGGAACAGATTTGCTGGGGCTAGCAGGAGTTCAATTTTGAACATATTAAGTTTGAGATGTCTATTAGACATCCAAGGAAAGATGTCATGCAGACAATCAGATATATGAAACTGGAGTTTCCACCACCAGTCTTTTGCCAAAATTTCCTCATCTATTCATTGGCTGGGAGTGTGTCTTCTTGTAGTTTCCATGAGAAGAGTAATTTTTCCATTGTGTCACATATGCATATGAATAATATTCCCTGAGTTCTAACATGTTCAAAGCTATCTGATAATACCAAGTCCTGGAGAGAATGTCTAACAATAGGATTTATCAATTCCAGGTCGCAGTGTAAATTGGTAGAACTACTGTGAAAAGAAGTTTGGTAATGTATTTTAAAATCAAACATTTACAAACTCTATTATAAGCAAGCAATTCCATGCCACCTTTCATATCCAAGAGAAAACCTTGACAAGTATATCAGAGGATGTGCACAAAAATATTCATAATAGTATTTGCAATAGCAAAACCTGGAGATAATCCAAAAACATTTTAACACAAGAATTGATAAATTGTGGCATTTTTCCACAGTGGAATATTATATAGCCATCAAAATAAATGATCTACAGCTAAATCCAACAATGTGAACCAATTAACAATGTGCCATATTTCATCTATTCTAACGTGTAATTTTTTTTATAACATCTCAGAAAGCTTCCTTGGGAGAATTTTTTTTTCATGGCTGTGCCAGCTATTAAGATATTGCCTCTTAGCTCCAAATTCACGCTTCTATAATCTGCTTTATGACGTAAGCCTTGAGAGACTGCAAATCACACTTGTGCTTTGTCAGCTAGACCCATTAAAAGCTTTGTCAATAGGGGGCACTAGGGGAAACTTCAGTGCTGGAGGAGGAAGAAGGGACTTACTCCTCCTCTTGGCTTCCTGTTTCCTGTCTTTGTGACCCCCCCACCCCCAGCAACGTTTCTTCACAGCAATAGTGGCTATTCATTCTTGTAGCAGCAGTTGAATCTAGCTTGTAGTTTTTCCACCACTTGCAGAACCAGTTGGGTAACAGCCCTCAGCAGAGAAAGCCAGGCCCTCCTCAGAGGCGGGGGTCAGAGCCCCGGGGAGCACCCTCCTCGAGGCTCAGAGACGCCTGAAACCACTGAGCATGCTTCCTTCTCAGAGGTCTCAGTTTCAGTGCCATATGTCTCTTTTTCTGTTTGTCCCTTGGTTTCTTTTGTTTTCTCAGCCATAGGGGATGGGAAGTTCTTCCTGCAGTTTCTACCTCCATGTTACCTTTCAGTGGAAAACAACTTTATACCTGGTAGCAGTGCTTTATATCAAATCCCATTAGCCAAATAACTGGTGTGGCTTCTGTCTGACTAATATGATGGTACATAAAATTATCATACTTCTTTTCATTTATGGGGTATTAGATTGGAAGTCTCAGAGGATCATATACAGCAAAATACCTTTTGCACAAAGTTAAAAACAAATAAAACTATATATTTTAGGAACACACACACACGATTTAGGATAGTTCTTACCCCTGGTATACGGAGGCAGAGGTATGGCGTGGTGGGGGAGTCCATAAGTAGGCATAAGTTAATATAATGTTTTACTTCTTATAGTTAGGTTCATTGAGTTTATTATTTTATTACATAAATAATATCTACCTACCTACACAGAAACATACATGCCTAATACATTCATATCCCATACACACACATATATACATGCATGCATACATACAAACTACATAAAATAAAATAATGTGTTGACTTTGATGAGACCATAAAAATAACTCTGATTAATCCAATTCTCTAAAGACAACATCAAAATAAAATAAAATTCTCCCTTTGTATTTAAAGTTAGGCTTGGCTGAATGTGAAGGTCTTGACTCACTTTCTTGCTTTGAGTGCACTAGGTGTTTCTTCACTTTCTTTTGGGACTGAATATTTCTGCACAGAAGACTGATGTCAGCCTGCTTTTATCTTCCTTAAAAGTGAGTTTATCTTATTGCTTGGCTTCCCAAACGGCAAGGAGTCTTTCTACATCTTTAAAGGACTCCAAAGAAGATTTTTTCCTCTATCTTTAAAGACAACAACTTCACCAAAGTGTGACTCAGTGTTGATGGTTCTGTGCCCCAGATTTTCTATAATTATTGGTTAAAATATTCAATCGTTGCTTTCTTTTGGGTGTCTCCTTTGAAATTCCAACTAAGCATACAAAGGCTATACTTTGCTTCACTTCTACAGCGTGATTTGTCGCTAATCCTGTCTCTTTATTTCTCTTTTATTTTGTTTGTTTTTACCATTTCTATCCTCTATAGAAATGGTCTCACTGTTGACAAATCTCTTGTTTATTTATTTATATTTATTTATTTTTTTCATTTTTGTAACTTTTTGTCTTGCTTCCCTCCCCACCCCCCGAGTTCTATTATCATCTTCTGTTGTGTTCCTCTCTTCTCTGAGTTTATCTATCCTGACTTTCATATTTGGGATTCATTTAATTTTTTCACATTAACTATAGATTATTTAGTTATAATTTTTGTCTGCTCTATAGCACCTTTTCCTGAAAACTTTCTTTGTAGAAATGTCTTGCTGTTTTTTTGCACATATTTTATTAGAGTGTTTTTGGATGACTACTACACATTTCTTTAAAAAAAAAAAAAAAAGAGATTTCTTATTGTTGTGTTGTCCTGAACCAGCTTTTTTAAGAGGTTAGAGGTGGAAAGATAGTCAGGGAGTAGTAAGGACTAGGGTAGCTTTCCTGGCTTAACAACTCAAGAGCTCTCTTTCCTCTGTTAGAATAGTGAAGAATGTTTCACTTAAATGTGACACTATTGTGAAGCCACATCTTCTGTGCCTCCCTGAACTTACCCTGGTTCACGATGGCTTCTCCAGCCATCCCTATACTCCCCTCATTCCTGCACCAGTTACTCCAACCAGAAAAGAGAACCTGCCTTTTCAAGTGTATATTCGGTTGATGCTTTCTGACATATGCCATCTCTGGATTCCCTGGGTACCTTCCATACCTTTCTTCTCACCCTTTCCCAGAACTTCTAACCTTTTGGATCTAACCCTTCCTTGCAGCAGTTCCCTTGTAGGGTGGACCATTCCTCTCCTGAGGGCCTAACTCTCTGGAGATTGCTGATATGCACCGCCACTAACCCCTCTGTACTTCCCTTTCTTCCCTGGTGCTTCCTCGCTGGCTTCCCACAGAGTTTTGCTGGCCTCAGCTGTTCTTGGCAGTTTTTTTAAATGTAAATACAGTTAGCAGGTTTTCTCTGTCTCCTGGCTTCACTGTAAACAAATTTCGTGACTTTAAAAAAAAGTTTTGTTTTTCTCTGTGTGGTTTCCAAGAGGAGTTGAGGCAAGATTCAGAATTAAGCTGGCACCACATCTCTCCCAGAAATTTTACAACTGTGTTTATAAAAGAAAAAAGAAAAAAGACTGCCATCATATTCTCTTCAAAATCCATTTTCAATGTTTCAAAGAAAGGTATGAAAAATGAATTTGGCCTAAGGTTTGAGGCAGATATTGTGGTTGCCTTGGGTTCGTCTCAGTCAACTGTTTTCTAGGGAGCTTGGGAGCAGAATGGTGTAGCAGGAATTGAGTGAGCATGGCTAAATGGAATATTGAGAATGAATGGGCAGATGCTTTCATAGGACCAAATTTGGTACACGATTATCATGGCTTCTTGGTGATCTTCTTCAATTAGTCATGGCGAGAGAAGTCAAAGGAGCAGAGAATGAGAGAACACACTGAAACTTTGCCCTTAAGCCTGTGAAAAGGAAGAGAAGATGCCACAAAATACTGGGTTCTCAGCCTCAGTGCAGCCAGAAAAAAAACTCTCCCTCAGACAAAAGCAATTACATGAAATTTGGTTCAGAAATATCGTTTCAGAGCTGTGCAATCATAAGAAAAATTTCACCTTAATTTTGGAAGTCAAGAGTAAGTCAAATTGCAGTTGATAAGAAATTTTAATGTAAAGAGGTATCATGTTATTCATTTCAATCTTTCTAAATGAAATAGCTTTTGCATTTAGCTGGTTATGTCTTTTTTTCAGTGTAATATGATTGTGGGAAAGTCTTAACAACCTGGATTGTTAACCTCATCACGCCTCTGGGCTATCCACACTGAAATCATTGCATTACTATGCTTGCTAAATAATCATCTATCTAGTGACAACTGTCAGAACTGCAAGTCTTATGCCTTCAAGAAAGAACTAACCAGTTTCTTTAGCAGTGGAAATGTCGGAAAGTCTGCAAAACACTTAAGATCTAAAACACCATAACCCCGATGGCTGGATTTCAGGTATCTTGACAGAGGGTGGAGGATATTATTTTGGTCAAAAGGCTCTTTCCAGAATCCCTCAAATCATGGTTAGGTGGTAGTCCGCTCACTTTCTGCCTCTAACTCTGGCCCCTAATAACTGACATCCCTGGCCAGATGTATTATGAACGCATCCCATAGACTGCTGTGAGTGGGTGTCAGTGTGACAGCAGGAAAGTGCAGCTGAAATGATCTCCCACTCCCGGGATCTTGTTCTGCTTTGCAAACACTGTAATGCTTGACTTTGTTATAAGGATTAAGACCTATGGTTTCAGTGATGTAATATCAATAATCCTTTGTTAATCCAATAATGATTCAACAACTGCTCTTTAGATCTTTGATTTAGTGAAATGGAATGGGGTAGTTTTTAGATTCCTGAATTTCAACTACATTAATTGCTATACTTAGAGTACAGCTGTCGAGCCTTTAATCCCTCTTTACTGCAATGACATTTAATTGAATCGAATTATATTAAATTACCCTCAGTGTACTAATGACTGTTCATTTGTTTGTTCTGTATTAATTTAGTTTTTTTTTTTATTTTGAAAGCAGTCAAACTTTGAGGTATACAGACCAGATTGCTTCATGTTTTCTCATATAACCCTAAAATATAGGAAATAAAATAATGCACTGGTGAGGCAAATGGGGGGAGTTGCTGAACCCTTTTTTTCAGGGACATTTGTTACTCCTTAATGGTGATACATGTATATGTGCTGCTTTTCAGTTGCAACTATAATCATTTAAAATTAAATAACATAACTATCTTCCTTATTAGATAGAATCTGCCTCAACACATTGTAAATCACAAAACAGAGAGACAGAGAAATGGCAATAGACTTAAAATAATGCTGCTTAGAAGGCAAAAATATAAGAGAACATGACACAGCGAGTTTCTATCGTGCTTAGGTAAGCACCAAGGATAATACATTTATGTTTTCATAAAGTAGAGCACTGTGGCAGGGCTCCTGGGTGCCATGAGCCTGTGAGTCACAGTCTTTGCTTCTCTGAACCTCACTGGTGCGGCGCCTAGAGAAAGGCCCACCAGTCCATCTGCATGGCACACTCCAAGCTCTCTTCTGAAGCAAATAGCTCTAGGAGTTCTTCGTGCACTAAGTTACTACAGATTGAGCCAAGTTCAGGGAGAGAAACCAACCCTGCTACCCTGGTCACCACTGATTGACCAGGGACAGTTGCCGAAAACAGAGTCACCCATGGGGCAGGCTGGTCATGAGGAAGGCCAGGAATCTCTGCTAGGCTTTGCCAAACTCTGCCCCACAGAGCGCTCCACATGGAATAGAGACAAACTGACTCAATCAGATCCTCTTTTTTATGAAGGAGGAGTTCCCAGAGTGCACAGGAATGCAGAGTATATTATACATCCCAAAGCTTGTAGTGATATTGTTCTTCCTCCATGCGTCCTGTCCTCTAGCCAAGGGCTGGGGTGAGTGGGACCAAGAGTGACTGTATAGCCAAGAAGGAGGTGATCACTGTGCAGCTAACGTGCCCCTAAATCACAACCCCTATCTCAAAGGAACCTGAGCACCTTCCTTTCTCGTAATCTTAAAAACCCACCTTCTACATCAGAAATTAGACTCTGGCATTAGGGTCTCTGCGTAGTGTTCCATGTTTTCTCCACACCCGAGAGAGTATGAGAAAGCCGAAAGGGGACAAGCTTCGGTGCTCTCGGATGTGGGGTCTGTTTCCAACTCTGCTTCTTACTAGATGACAGCCACTGTCAAGACTTCTCTGAGCTCAGATTCCTTATCTCTAAATTGGACATAATCTACATATAACCAGTGCTACACAGACCCCCCCCCATCATTGGAAAATATGAACAATTTTGTAAGCTTTAAACAAATGTACAAATATTATTATTTCAATTCTTAGCTAAACTGTGTCTCTACTGCTGTCACTTGTTTATTTGTATCCCCTGCCCTGCATAATACTGTTTGGGGTCACCAGGCAGGTTTAATAAATGCTTGTTGCATAAGTCACTGCATTACAACCACGATCCACATAGGTTATTCAGAAGGGGTACCACATTTAAAGAAGGAAAGTCCAGTAGGAATTCAAACCTTCATTTGCTTTTCTTGAACAAGGTAAAACTCAAAAGTAACTCTTGCTGAATTTCCTTCCCCTCACATGATTTAACATCTGCCGTTTCCCAGGGCCTGCCACTTGCCTTCTTTCCTTCATCCCCTGTGGCCCTTTCTAGTCATCCCTCTCTTGCCCTTCCCGCCTCTATCCCGAGGACTTCATCACCATCACATCCCTTCACATTCTCCAAGAGTCAGCTCCCCACACTCAAGGGCCCCTGGGAAAGAAGGTTCCACATTCTCTTTCACTGCTGTGTCACATTACATTAATGGGGCACTTATCCCTCAGCCCATGTCTCAATTCTGGCTCAGTAAACATGGGGCCAAAAAGTGAATTCTGCTCAGGGGGAGGCTGAGAGGAAGGAAGTGAGCAGTGGTAAAACAGAGCCTATTTTATTTGACAGAGAGAAAAGCTGGGAACACTCACCTGTCTTTGTCATTTTGATCCTATCCCACGTAGAATGACTGGATGAAGAATAGGCAAGTTGTGAACATATATTACATTCCTCCTAGGAAGCAGGCGCTAGTAATGATACGATAGAATTGAAGTCCCTCATCCCTGCCCTTCAAAGCTTTGTGCCTCAGTGATTCACGGAGCGCCTTATCCATGGCCCAGAAGGTGATATAGATGCTCAAGGAAGTGATGCTACTGAGGTGCTTGACAAGATCAATCTGGAAAGGGCGTACAGGGGACAGGAATTGCCAGGATCACAATGTTTTCAGGGGGTCCTTAGGGAGTTGGCTGATGCTTGTAACAGCAAGTTTTCACTGGGGTAAAGAAAATCGGCCTTATGTTTGGCAAGCACAGAGAAGAGAAACTAATTTGGTTGAACTAAAAATCTATAAAAGTTTAGCACCTGTCCCTCTATAATTTGATGGGTGGAAGAATATAATTTTTTTGAATTAGAGGCTACTGGACCATCGTTGTTTTTTTTTTTTTTTTTGGTTCTATTTGAATGAATTTTGCAGCTTCTTCGTAGGCTGTGCTCAAATAGAAGTATTAGAGTTAAAGAAGAAAGTACTGAAGGAACAGAGGCCTCGGGCTGAGGACCTGTGCTGGTTCCATGCTTAATTTGACCAATGTTGTTGGAATCACGTTCAAGTCAATTCATTCAGCTAGAATTCATAAAGGTTTCTCTTTATACCAGCACTGCGAGAAATGCTGAAATAGTGGGTTTTTTAAATTTAATAAATTAGGGACAACAATGTGTCTCAACAATTCCCTAATAAGGCGATTGAGAAGATTAAAAAGGATAATGAGTATAAAATGATATGTACAGTACCTGAAACAAAGCAGGAGCTCAATAAATGTTTGGGGAGGCATGAATGAATAAATCCCAGGAGTGGATTAGCTTTGTTATCTCTAAGTTATACAACTTTATGATTCTGAAATATATCTGGGACTGAGGAGTCAAAAATCATGAGTTCTGAACTGAGATCAGCTCCTGAGGCTGAGTTGTATGATATTTAAAGTAGGCTCTGGACTCAGGTTGTTCTGGCCCGAATCCAGGACCCACCACTTGTGAGCTCTATGACCTGGGCAAGTTACTTTACTCCTTCCTCCCCATTTCCTCACCTGTAAATATGGATAACCACAGAGACTACCTTGTAGGATTATTGTTCCAAGCATTTTAAATGTTTACCATCGTGAAAAATCCCTTGCCCGTTTTGAGCACTTGCCATCCCACACACAATGCTCTAACCAACAGAATATGGCACAGATGACAGGATGTCACGTCCATGGTTACATTACCCAAGACTGCCTCATCTGCCTTGCTGGGACACTTTATCCCTCGCTCACTTTGAGGAAGAAAGTTGCCATAGTCTGTGAGCAGCAGTAACTGTAAACAGTTAGGAACCAGAGTATCTCCTATATTTCTTTTCCTCTGTTCTGGTGGCCTTAGAGGCCACAGGTTCCAGATGTCATGGCAACTAGATAGAAGTAGGCTGCCTGGCCCACGTGGGCCCTTCTAAGATGAAACATAGACTTTTATTGTGCTAAACCACTGAGTTCAGGCTTTATATATTAACCTTGACTATCAAAACTACCTCACGAGGGTTGTTACAGTATTATCCAAGATAATGGGCAAAAGCAAATAGCACAGGTCATAGAAATCAGCACTTAATAAATTATACCACTTTACCCTGTCTTGTATTCTACAAAGCTGCACTTTTGAGCTATTTTTTATTTTATTTTTATTTCTACAAACATCTTTCAAAATCTGGCTAAGGTAACATCTTTCCTGGGCTAGATGTGTTCCCCTTCTATTTCCATAGCAGAATGCTCAGTCCGCCCCCAGCACCAACCACACTGTATTCACTACCTCCCTGGACAGTTGGTGAGCACCTTGAAGAAAGGGGTCCAAGACTCTGTCACCTTCTAGACACTTGATAAATGTTTTTTTGTTTACCATGTCAGATTTACATCCTTCTTTATTACAGACCTAATTGAACTTTATTAAGAAACACTTTAAACCATTGCCTTTCAGGATTTTCCCATGAAAATCCCAGACATTATTCACAGGGTAAGAGCTCTTTACTCACATGAAGAATATTCATTTCCCAGTATCTTTCAATGTTCTCTATCTTAGATGGAGTCTCAGCACTCCTTTTAATCTTTCTGTCATAATTTTAATTCTCAACAGTACAATAATGTTTTCCAGCTCCTTATTTGTGAAGTCAAGAATCACAAAGAGTGTTCTAGAAAGGGCCCATCATTACCAGGAGTTATGGAAGGCCCTGTAGTCTCTACTATGAGATTTTTTTTGTTGTTCTTGAGCTGGATGGTGCTCTCTTAGCTGCTTGACTCTGGGGCTCCAGCACCTATTCATCTTGCATTTTTGTACTCTTTTGCATCTTCTCCCTCCAACTTCCTAGACTCAAGGTCAGCTCGTAGAAGAAGAAGCGAATTTCGTGTCTGTATTTTCTCTAATTGAGATATGTAATTAGAGATTCTAGTTCTAAACTTTGGTGTACTTCTTCAATACCTTAATGGCCCTTGATGATAATGAGTAGACTCTCTCTTCCGGACCATTGCTGAAACAGATTTAACTCTACCAAGCTCAACCTCTCTGTGTCTCAACTTTGCACCTCAAAATTGGCAGAGTAGTAATGTCTAAGCCCTATGTGTATCTCACAATGTTCTCAGGAGCTTGAAAAACAAGACTTGCAAATGAACCTTACAAGCTTATTAATGCGTTGGCACCAAATTCACAGGTAGATGTTAAGAGAGCTATTCTGATTTTTTGTTGCATTTCATTTTGGCCTTGGATGTGGCAGTATTTTCCTCCTTGAGATGCATTCATTTTCTTAGGCTCTGTTCACATCAGTTGTGCATTTGAAATATGGTTCTCTGTAGACATGCCGTGGCCAGTGACCAGGAAAAAGAGAAAGTATCTCTCCTTTAGAAAGCTGCTCTCTAGATATGATAAATGATACCCAAGAATTAGTGAAGAGCTGAGATGGGTCTAAAAGCTTAATAATGGTAGGATATTATCTTTAATAATACTAATGAAAATGATCACTTTAAGTAGCATCCTCCATTTTTCCAAGCATTTTCACATGTGTTAGTGCATTAGGTCATTGCAAAAATTCTGTGCATAGGCATTAAAGTCCTATTTTAAGATGTGGGCTCAGAGAGCAGACTTCCTCATGGTCTCACAGTCAGAGCAAGTAGCAAAGCTGGAAAGATCACCCAGTAGTTTCCACCCTGAAGCCACTTCTATTTTCACACATTATAGTATTTTTTTTCATTATTTTCTTTATAATCACTAACAACCTTCACTTAAATGAGTCTTAAAAAAATAAAATCCTTTCCCAAGTTGTGTTTGATTTTATTGCACTGTGTTTCAGCCACATAAATGTCTAAGCAGTGATCTTTCACTGGAAGTTTTACTGAGTTTTCCATTGACCAGTTTACTTTTCCTCAGGATTGCAGAGCTGGGGCCACCTCCAGTTTCTGCAGACTTGTCTCTGGGCCTTGCATGTGGTCCCTACATCTCAGAGCCAGCATGTTTAAACTTTCTCATGCTACTAATCTCTTTCACTTCACTTTCATCTCTTCTGACAGTACAAGACTCTTCTCTGCACTTAAGAACAGACAAGTTCATTGGATGGGCTATTCCAAAGTTCGAAAAAGCAGGGAGTATTAGCAAGTTCACTTGACTAGAAGATTCAAGCCACGTTCTCCAATATCTACTTTACAGGCAATATGTTACAGCCATATTTTCATCTCTTTATAGCTCCCATCTGCCTGACTCCTATGTCTAAGTTCAATTGATTCTGAACTCCAGTGAGGAAAGTATTGTTATTTATTAGTTTTCCTCAAATCCCAACACAAATAAAACATGGACAAGACCAGTAGCTTCTTCAGGATTTTTTGGGTGATTTTTTTACTTGTTTGTTTGCTAAGTCCTCTGTCCTAGTTTTTTATTGCTGCTGTAACAAATTGCCTCAACCTTAGCAGCTTAAAATAACAAAAATTTTATGACCTACCTAGGAATTTTTTGTCTACTCTGAGGTTATAAGTATTTTCTCATATCCTTTCTTCTAGAAGTTTTATAGTTTTCATTTTTATATTTAGATACATGATACATTATAAGTTGATTTTTGTGTATGAGAAGACGTAATGGTATGGTATGATAAAAGGCAAGGGTCATTTTTATTTTCCAAATGAATATCTAGTTGTTCTAGCACCATTTGTTGAAAACACCATTTCTTTCCTATTGAATTACCCTGGTAACTTCTCAAAAATCAATTGACCAAAGTACTAAGAGTAATCTAGTATGCTGTCCTTATGTAAGAAAGAAAAGGATATAAGAAAGTTATATATATATATTGTTCACTTACATAACAGGCACACAAGGCGGATAAACTGAAAACTAATGAGATTACCTACAGGGAACAAGAAAGAATGGCGTGTAAAGATTGGGGGAACGGGAACAGGGCTGTAGGAATTACTATGGGGAGAGACACCTTTCTGATGACAACTTTCCACATAGCTCTGAATTTTGGAACCATGACAATGTTTCACATACTCAAAGAATGCCTCAGTAATTAAAAATCAAGGATATGGGGAACTCTAAATGGAATACAAACAGTAAAAAATTAAATTTAACTGGACTACACATGAATAACATAACCAAAGGGGATGGGGAAAAAATACTAACCTAAGCAACTTTGGAAAACAATATTTTGACTGTTTACCCTAAAGCTAAAAACAAAAAGAACTGGAACTGTACACATATACTGTACTTGAGTTAGTAAATTTGTTTCTCAAAGGAACATCGGTTAACAATTTGGAAACTACTAACATATAAAAGAAGACTGAATAGGTAAGTATATTGTGAATAATAAGAGTCAAGTTTTTCACTGCTAGAGAAAGAAGTTAAAATTAAAAAAAAGTAAGACTCTGTGGTGTAGGATTAGAATTACAGATATTAGTATGAGCTCATGGTTTTTAATACACACACATATTGATAGATATAGAAATAAATATATGTGTGTAGGTGTGTGTGTATGTGGTATGTGTATGTGTATAAGGTGTGTGTGTATATGTGGTGTGTGTATGCGGGCTGTGTGTGTATGTATATGTGGGGTGTGTGTGCCTGTGTGTCTGTGTGTATGTGGTATGTGTATGTGGGGTGAGTCTATGTGTGTGTGTGGTGTGTATGTAGGGTGTGTGTGTAGTGTGTGTGTGTGTGTGTGTGTGTGTGTTTGTGGAATGTGTGTATGGCGTGTGTGTGTATGGTGTGTGTATGTGGTGTGTGTATGTGGTGTGCGTGTATGTGGTGTATGTGTGGTGTGTGTACATATGTGATGTGCGTGTGTGGTGTGTATGGGTGGTGTGTCTATGTGTGGTGTGTTTGTATACGCATACCTTTGGGAAGGAACAGAATTGGACTGGCATTTGTACCTGGGGCTCTCTGACTGCAGACCCCACAGGGCTCCGTCCATTGTCTGCAGCCCCCCTCTCCAGCTGCACCTTCCCCTGCTTTGCGTTTTCCTGTACATCCTGGGTGCTGTGCAGTGGTCTCCCAGACTCTGATGCTGAAGGACCAAGGGGGAGGGGAAATGCTCTTTTGCAATGTTATTGAAGTAAACTCTTTTTCCTTAGACTCATTAGCTGCAAGTTTAAAATTTCCAAATGTAATTGCCTTTAAAAATTGGATAAATCTGGAAGGGGGTGGGAGTCTTCAGCAGGCTGGCAGTTGTGTGCAGATTGTTTGACTTTAATATATTTATAGAAGTTGTGTCTGTCACCAGACCTCTGGGAACACTTGTACTATTTAAAATATAAATTAGAAAAATATGCTGATGTAATTGTCTGCCCTGAGGAACTTCCCCCTAATCACAGCCTTCGTGCCAATGTAAAAATTCCCACTTGGCACAGATGAAACTTACAAGTTCGCTTATGCTTAGAAGTTAGCCTGAAATGCTTTGTCCCAACACAAATTCATTTCAGACTGGAGTTCCCCATGGACAGCATCCCCATCCTTTTTCTCTCCTGCTTTCCCCAAGCAGGAGCCTCGTCCACTCTCGCACACCCCTCTCCCCAACCCCTGCAGGCATCTGTGGTTTTGCCTTGCTGTCCTTAGACATCTCAGTGGCTCCTCATGCCCATCTTAAGGACGTAAGACCCTGTCAGGATCTGACAAAGGATCGGGCAAATCCCCCGGCGTCCTGTTGTCCCCTCCTCCTTCTAAATCCCCGGTGACCCCACATTTGCCTCTGTACTCTTTCCTGACCACGAGTAACTCCCTGCTGGTACCCGGACACACCATGCAGAGCTCCGCGTTGGCCAGTCTGCGAAGACTTGATGGAACCCCTGTCAGAAGTGACCTGTTCTGCTTCAGGAAGCCAGTGGTGCTTCACCTGTACGCTCAGGGCTCCTTCTATAGAGTCCTTGCTGTGATTGATGCACAATTGTTCATATTATCAGCCAACCTAAATCTGTAGGAGGGCACAGAGTTAGCACAGAGATAGCAGAGGTAAAGAGCCTGGCACCCCACCTGGCAGGCACCAAAGAGCCACTTGATAAGTGGTGGTTTTTACTTCTTTTGCCTTCTACATTTAAAAAACAAAACAAAACAAGAAACAGTTACCCACAATGCCTGGCTTTTAGTAGACGGTCAATAAATAGTTTTAAATACAGAGTTTATTGTAGCAGAACTTATTAGAGAGATATTTGAAACAAGGAAGTATTTAAAAAACATTTCTGGATTCAGAGTTTCGATTTGAGGAATCCAGAGCGTGGGGGTATGCGACAAGTGCTCTTTTCAACACAGCAGTTGTGTGACGCTGTTAAAAGTCACAGTTTTAGGCAGATCATAACTGAGTTTTAACTCCAGAACCCATCAGTGGCTATATATCTTGGTAGTACCTCCAGGGTGCTACATGATTTGGACCCCCATCTTCTCCAACCTCATCTCCTTCTTGTCCCCCACTTTCTCAGTCTTCCCCAGCCCTCTGGCCTCTATGATCTCAATAAGTAAGGCATGGTTCTTCCTCAGGGACTTTGTATATCCTACTCTGCCCATAACACTCTTCTCCACGATATATATGTAGCTCTTTCCCTTCCCTCAGTCAAGTCTTCTCTCAATTGTAACCTCCTCAGTGATGTCTTTCCTGACTATCCTATTTAAAATTGCATGCGTACACACAAACACATGCATACACACAAACATTCCCTATCTTTCCTACCCTGCTTTCCTCCCAAAGCAACTATTACCTTCAAATATGTGATATAACATATTTATATGGTATATTTTTCTCCACCCATCTTCCTGTGCTATGAAAGCTCTCTGAGGGCAGTGTTTTGTTTTGTTTTGTTTCCATTTTATTACCTTCTGTATCCCTAGCCTCAAATAGTACTTGGCATGAAGCAGATCGTCCATAAGTATATATTTATGGAAAAATGAATGAAAGCAATCAACTGGAATACCAATCTCCCTTAGTTCTCTAGAGAGATAACTGCTCTCATTTTTGGCCCTCCCTGTTTGACTACTGTAGTCTCCAATGACATTGACCAATGAGCAGCATTCGCATTAAAGATAAATTACTTTAATTAATTTATTTTAAATTAATTTATTTTAAATAAATTACGATAAATACTTTTTCACTGTTCTTGTGCCTAAACGTTGTTGCCCAACTTTAGTGTTACAATTATAACTTTTGAAATAGAAGCCTGGAAAAATACAAATATTATAGAAAAAGTTATAATTTCAAAGAAGGCTATAAACAGATAAAGCAGAATAAAATTTACACTATAAAGTCCACTTTTATTCATTAATTCAAAAACTATTTCCTGAGGGTAAAAGTAAAATAATACTTCCTGAGAGCCCATCACGTTCCAGACCCAGTTCTAGGAGCGGGAGTTGCAGTGGTGAACACAACATGGGGTCTTCCTGGAGCTACGTCCACAGACAATGAACCAATAAGCACATGTTTCAGGTTGAGGTGAAGGCTTGGAATAAAATTAATGTGATATAAAAAGAGAGAGTGATGAGATTCATTTTTTATACAGGCTGGTCAGGAAAGGTGGCGTAGAGAGAATGTGAGCCAAGATCTGAACGAAGTGAGGCAGAAAGTCAGGTGATGATGATAAGGGCAGAGCATCTTTTGGCTCTGTTCCTGAGCCAAGGAACAGAGTACAAGTTCCTGAGCTAGGAATGAACTTGATGTATTTGCCAACCTGATCTCGTTCACTGCTACTAAAGTTTTCTTGAGGTAGGCACAAAAGGCTTGGTGGTCCTGTCTATCTTCAGGGTAGAAATGAAGAAAGGCATCTGACATCTGAGCACTTCTCAGAGATGAAAGCAGTGCCTCTCTAATCTAGTCCTAGGACTTGTAGCATCGGGACCACCTGAGAGCTTGTTAAATACAAATTATTGGGCCACACCCCATACTTAGTGAATCACAAGTTATGGGGATAGAACTTTATAATCTGCTTTTAAGCAAGCTTTCCATGTGATTCTGATGCACAAAAGTTTGAGAAGTTTTGAAATTGATGATCTCAAATATCTAAACTTCAGTGTTTTTGTTAAGATGAAACAAAGAAGAAGAACTAGACTGAGGCAGCTTCCATGCTAGGATGGCAAAGAGAAAAATGTGGAAGGCACTGAGAATTCAGTTCCCGTCTAGGATTTGTCTGTCTCTCCTCTCAAGAAGCATCCTGTACAGCATTTATAGCCAGGCACTTCCAGAGCCATCCTTTCAGAAAACCTCTCTAAAATGCACAAATTACACAAAGATCCATAAGTGTGTATCAGCAGGTTTAGGAAATGAAAAAAAATTAAGGGGTCAAAGAAAGTGGCATCTATGGAACTAGCAGCCTGTTGAATAACCCACGGCATGCACCTTACCCTTTCATGTCCTAGAATTTTTGTTGTGTTTTGTTAATTTGGGTCCAGGGTAGTTCAGGGATATGATAGGCTCCTTGAAATTTTATGCAAAATGGTGTGTGTATTGTTCAGAAGAGAGGGTCAGTAGTTTTCATAAAATATTCAAAAGGGTCCATGACTCAAAAAAAATTAACAAAAAAACCTCTGTATAAAATGGGTGGTTATTGAACTCTGGTCAAATGTTAATACAACTTGAAAACCAAAACGATTGACTTTCTTACCCCAGAGCTTCTCAGCCTAAATTCAAACATGGAAAACAGTTAGCTTTGTGGGTGGTATTTTTCTTTGTATATACAATATATGCTTTTAGGACTTACAACCTCATAAATAGCAATTTCGTGCCTGTCAGTATTGTTTTGGCTTAAGAGGGAGGGATTACAAATTCTGCTGGCCTCATTCCAGACCCATCATTTTACTTCCGTGGCCTCTGTGGATCACAAGAGGCTTTGGATGCTATCTTTTTAAAAAATCTACATAAGGACATGCATGCACATACACAGTATAAGTTACTTTGGTCCTAAAGCTCCTTTCTTTTTTTTACTTCACATACAACACCCCTACCTTCTTTTGCTTTCCCTCTGTTCTAATTTTGTTCACAGTGAGGTAGAGTTTTCGCCCTAAAAATCCAAGTGTCATAAGCAGGTTTGGTGCTACTATGTGGTCATATAGGAATGCTCTTTAGGTCACAGAGTCAGGCCGTCAGAGAGGGAGGTTTTTTTTGGAAAGTAATAGTAAACTTTTAAGGGAGTCGACTGTATTGTTTGTGGTCTGATGCAGGTGTCTCTCGTTTAATGCCTTAACTGGGCAGATTTCATGCCTTACTCTTGTACCAGATTCTTCCATATTGCTGGGAAGAGAGACATGGTCAGGCTATCAGTCATGGGGGTTTATCGTGGGAATTGATGGAAATAACAAGGAAGAAATCCAAGCTGCTGCATAACTAGGAACCAGAACCTCATTTATAATTGTTTATTTGCGATGGTAGATCTAATGGTCCAACAGCCACTTTGGGATGGGGTTGGGGTGGAAAGGAGCCCACCCAAGACGTCGAATCCATTGTATCTCTGATGAGTTCTTGGGTCTCTTGCCCTCCCTTTCTTGCTTTGCCTTTCTTCTGGACTACTCATATCTTACTCTCTACTCTTGTCTCCAAGTTATGGTTTCTGTTTACTGCCTTCACTTCCTGTATCTCTACATCTTCACCACTCTACTAATAGACCATCGTCTTTATATGTTGGCAAATCAAGCACCCCAAAGGACAGGATCACATTAGGTTGACCTCTCTCCGTTTGGATACAATGTCTCCATTGGGAAGAATTCTAGAAGGGGTCCTTTGGATCGACAACCATTGAGTCAGGAGGCCCATTCCTGGGTGAGTGTAACTACATTTATTATGATCGAAACCACCTGTAAATCCATTTACAATCCCAAGAAAGAAGTTATAAATATGGCAACAGTCTTCAAAGTGGGGCTCAGTACACAGCAGTCTGTAATAATGTCCCCCAAAGGGGTCCATGTCCTAATTCCCAGAACCTATGCGTATCTTACCTTATATTGCAAAGACGATCTTCTGGATTTGATTAGGTTAAGATTAAGACGGGCAGATTATACTGGACGATCTGAGTGGGAGAAATAAGAGAGACAGAGAGAGATTTTAAAATACTCCTCTGTGGGTTTTGAAGATGGAGGAAGGAAAGAACTCTAGAAGGAATGTGCCAAGGAATACAAGCAACTTCTAGAAGCTAGAAAAGACCAGGTAGTAAATTCTCCCCTAAAGCCTCTGGAAGGAATACAGCCTTGCCAACTCCTTGATTTTAACCCAGAGAGACTCTGTCAGACTTCTGATCTCTAGAACTATAAGATAATACATTTGTGTTATTTTGAGCCATTAAGTTTTGGGTAATTTGTTACAGAAGCAATAAGAAACTAATAGAGAGGTCCTAAAAACATTTTCTCACCGAAAATCTTCTGTTTGTAAAAAGCAACTTCAGAGGGAATTGTAAATTTACTGATTTTCATTCCATCCTGGGCATAGCTTATTTGCCACTTTCCTGCCTATCGTACTCAGACTTTTCCATTATCTACTGTCACCGTTGGCTTGGCTCTTGACTTAGTCGGGACACTTTGGCATCATGTCACTTGAAGTTTGATTGGGACTGACACCGAGTGTCCTCATCCATCCTCCTACTTGGCCGTAGTTGTTGACCCTGGGTTAAACACAGAACTCAAATGTAAGCTTCTGTGGCAGAGCCACAGGAGAAGACGTTCTCTTTAAGTTGGTGGCAATGAGGGTAGGGCTTTATGTGAGCATCATGTCTGCTGTGTGTAACGAGCCACCTGAGAAACAAAGAGGGAAGGAGCTCTGCCTTTACTGTTTCAGCTCCTGAACTATGCTATGCCTGATGTTTGTCTTATTTCTGGTCTTTCTAAATACATTGGTTCCACATTTAATCCATCAATGCATTCCGTTAGCTTTATTTTCAAAATGTATCTGAGTCTAACTGCTTGTCATCCCTGTGCTGCTATTGTAGTCCAATCCACAGTCACCTCCCTGAGTTACTGTAGCAGCCCCTTACCTGGACTTCCTGCTTCCGCCACTGCCTCTCTTCACTCTGTGCTCAGCCCAGCAGCCAGTACATATTCTCCAAGTGTAGCTCAGATCACATCACTCCTCCATTGTCTCCCGTTTTCACTCGGGGTAAAAGTCACCGTCCTTGCTGTGGGCCACAGCACCCTGTATTTCCCTGCCTCTTACCTTTCTGATTTCACATCCCTCAGGTCTCACGCAGATGCCATCATATTGCCTCATGCTTTCGCTTTCTTCGCAGCACTGTCACCGTCTAACATGCTCTATATTTTATTCTTTTGTCTTAAAAGACACATTTGGTGGTTTGCTAAAAATTACAAAACGGTGACCTTTCCTCCAGGCCGACACTGCAGCCGAGTGAGAGTCAAACCTTCGAGTTCAAATCTGATTTTGGCTCCACTTGCGCTTTAATTTGGGTCTTACTGGGTATTAAATTTTATATCTATATATGCCTGTATCTTTTACTCTGTGCTTCCCACTAGAATGTATACTTTATGAGATCATTTTATTTGTGTGCTTTTATAAGTATTATGTCCTCAATATTTACAACAGTGCCTGGTACATGATAGGAGCTCAAGAAATGTTTGCTAAAACAATTATGTTTAGAACTTTTTTGCTTGAGCTAGCCTGAATTGGTTTTCTGTCACAACCAGAAGAGTCCTAATATGCCCATGAAATGCCAAATATTTATGCAGAACAGCACGAGTGACATAAATTGCTGTTCTCCTGAACAACTCATTTTATATTTAGATATTTATGCTACTTTGAAAATTCTATCTGGTATTTTGGTGAAAGCTGCCTCCCTGAAAATTTCACACATGTCTTACAGATTAAGCAACACAAAAGAAATTTAATTCTTCTATCTTATGATACAACCTCAGATATTTGAAGGCAGTTATTATTATTTTGTATCTACTCTTTTTTGATTAAAGCACCCCAGCTTCTTCAACTGTTTCTCATACAGTGTTGTTTTAAGACCTCTCGCTTTTCTTGTTAGCCCTCTTTGAATATCCAGTTTTTTTGTTCCTTCCAATCAGAACTGAATGAAATACTGAATGCGATTCGATTCATATAGAATAGTGCAGAATTATCACCTTATCTTTAAGATATTTACATTATCTTTACAATATTCTTCTTTCATTAATGTGATTTATACTTGAATTAACACTTTTGGAAAGTCAAAACATAACAGTGATTTATGTTGAGCTTACCATGAACTAAAACTCCAAAGTCTGTGTCACAAGGGCTCTTGTTAAGCCATATTACATTATATAATTAGACAATTAACACTTTGAACCAAAATTGCCTGCACTCGGGTTCATGAGTCTTATATCAGTCTCTGTCCTTTGCAGCTTTCTGTCAGCTCCTTATTTTATAGAATCCTTCTGTTATCTTTATCAAAATTCCTTCATCTCTCTTCTGATCACCTTTCTTTCACCTGAGGGTTCTGAGGGAGAAGGCACCTAAGCAGTTCCAACCTCACACCCTAGAGCTGGATGGCAAGTCACTCTTACCTGTTCTGGGCTCCCACCTCATCTCCAAGACCCAGTGTCCCCCATGCACCAGAAGATACTTGTTTGCCTGCCTTGGTTCTATTTCCTGTTCCAGGAATTTTCCTAGAGCCAGAATCTTCTCCTGCCTCTGTGTCTTGCTGTGATCTTTCTGGGAGTATTGGAGACTTTCTGCTGATCCTCCTTCTGGTGAAAGATGACCTAGTACCCATTGGTGATCTATAAGATGCCAGCACTACTTGCCAAGACCTCTGAACATTAGCCAACCTCAATGCCCTACAACAATATCTGCCTTCCCACTGAAATACTCACCATTGCTGCTGAGAACCATATTCAAACCATAATTAGAAATTATTTTTCTCTGTTATGTACAACATTCTAAGTGCATGAATAAGTGGAAAAGACCCAATCAAATAGGTAGTAGAAAGATAACACTAGGACCAACAGAGAAAAGTGTTTCAAAGAGAAAATTGTCATCAATGCCAAATGTTGCAGAGAGATCAAAGGATTTGTGCACCAAGAGAACATGACTGTTTGGTACAGTGTCTCTGATATCTGCAGCGAGAAGCTTTTGACACCTGTGTTCAGTCTATTAGGGCACAATCACTACACATCCTGAATACCAATTCAAAACTATCATCTTTGTTGGACTGAGTAGATCTGTCCTTGATACACAGCTACATTGATCCATCCCAGGCTGTCATATGCAGGTTTCATATAGCAGGAGAATGGAATAGAAAACTAAAAATTACTATTTGTACTGGACACCTACAACTGATAAGATTAATAGATTCTATTGCTTGCAGGAGACAGAACAAATTTAGAGATTCTTACCCTTATTCCACAGAATTATAATCCCAGGACAGTCATAGGATTATGAGAGATATAGAGGGTCCTCAGAATTTTTCAGATCTATGCACAGAGGAAAAGGTAGAGCAGGAATGGCATGATAAGCTCTGGTTTCTGGGAGATGCCTATGGGAACAACAGGTCCAAGCAGAGTCATTAGAAAGATTAAAAAAAAAAAAATGATGTACAGTCGTTGCTGTGCTAGACTTCTGGGGTTGTCTTGGCTCCTGTCTCTTCAGAAGGCTCCCACTTTACCCATTCTGGTTATCTCAAGAGCCACCCACTCTCCTACCAATATATTTCCTGCATGATAGTAAGAGTTGGTTCTGTTGCTTGCAACAAAAGAATGCTGATTGACACAAATACCACAGCAAGAAGTGGACTGGCTCCTCTTTCATTTCCCCCTTTCCTTCCTGGAAGACAGGAGAACAGAAAGAAACCCGGAGAACAGAAAGCCTTGAGCACGTTCTCCTTTTTCTTCTGACATTAGCAATTCTCTTCTCACACTGATTCTCTTCAAGCCACTACTCACCCTCTTTTCCTACGTGTTGTGGCTTAAACCACAGCAGAAAAGGGAAAGCCTGAAAATCATTTGAATGTAAATTGAGCTGACTTTGTAAATGAGACAAAATTAGACATACACACATGCTATTTACAAAGGTTGGCAATGAAATAAGAATTAACCACGTGAGATAAAAACAGTATAATGTGTTCCAGAGAAAAAGTTTAGCCAAAAGTGCCAGGTGTAATGAACACCTCTTCATTATCACTTTTCTGGCCATGATACAAACAGCCAAACGCTGAATAAATTTGGGGATATATACATTACTTTCTTTTTGTATTATAGTCACATGTTTTTTTTCTGTTTACAACTATTTATTGGGGGGAGGTCTTATTAATTAGCACTGGCAAAAACAATCATCTAACTCCAAATGTTATCAACTTACAGACTGAAATTGTGGTTGGTCCTGAGACATGCTGACTTTCTATCCAAGTTACCCTAAATTTAAATGGCATCTGTTTGATCAGTAAACATCCTGAGGGCATACCCAATTCTCAAGTTAATGTTTATATGCTTCATCTTCCCAACAAATTTGTAAGCTTTGGGAAGACGGGGCCATACTGTAGTGAAGAGAGCATATACTTAGAAGACAGACAGACCCAACCGAGCGAGTCTGTCCTCCATGCTCTGCCTCTTCACACCTGTGTTAAACTCAGGCAAGTTACTTCACCATTTGAGCCTCTGTTTCTTCATCAGAAAATGGAGAGAACAGTCACTACATGATTACCAAATATGTTCCTGTATGTTAATCTCTATCTCGTTTCTTCTCTTTCCTTATCACCATGCCTGATGTAATCTTCTGCATGTATGGACATTAAATAGATATCCGGCATCATTCATTCAACATTTATTGAACACTATGTACTAAGAACTGTAATTGGTCCTGGGGACACACCCATGAAACAGCAGCCTTCAATCAGCCTGAGTTCGCCATCATTGGGAAACACGGCTGCTAATGGCTTGTGGCACGTGGATTTATATCACACAACATCAGGGGCAGGATGGACTGAAACTTGTCCTCTATGGTCAGATTCAAAAATTCCAAGGACTCCAGTTGATCAAACTTGAGAAAGGTTTCTACCTGGTTCCAATTAAGGAGATTGGCTAGAGATTTAAGCTTGTTTATTGTGGTTGTCCCAACATGGATCTGTTACCTACCCCAGGGACAATCAGCAGTGACGATGAGAAAGCAGATTCAATAAGAAAATGGTGCCTCCATTTAATTCATTCAATGAGTAAAGAGGTATTTCCCAGATGAAAGAGGATGTTATTCATGATAGATAATACAGAATCTGTCTGTGTTAGTATTTCTTAAGAATGGGATCTTTGTCTTTTTGGTCTTATTCATCTGCATTCATCTAGTGCTCAGCTCAGTGACACATGTGAATGTAGATTTGTAAGTGTATGTGGATGAGATACCACCTTACACCTGTTAAAATGGCTGTTGTCTACAAGACAAATGATAACAAGTGTTGGAGAGGTTGTGAGGGAAAAGGAACCCTTAGATGCTTCTGATGGGAGTATAAATTGGTACAGCCACTATGGAAAACAGTATGGAGTTTCCTCAAAAAATTAAGAATAGAATTACCATATGACCCAGCAATCTCTCTTCTGGGTATCTACCTCCAAATTTTGAAAACATTTATCTGTAAAGGTACATGTACCCATATGTTCATTTCAGCATTATTCACAGTGGCCAAGACATGGAAACAACCAAAGTGTCCTTCAATATATAATTGGATAAAGATGTAGTACATATATATACGATGGAATATTGCTCAGCCATAAGAAAAGATGAAATATTGCCATTTGTGACAACATGGATGGATTCTGAGATTATCATGCTAAGCAAAATTAGTCAACAGGAAAAATCAAGAACCATATGACTTTACTCATATGTGGCATATAAAACTAAAAGCAACAAATGAACAAGACAAACAAACAAAGTAAAACTCATATACACAGACAACAATCTGGTGATTACCAGAGGGAAAAGGGGAAAGGGGAGAGGTACAAAAGGGGAAAAGAGGTCAAATATATGGTGACGGAAGAAGATTTGACGTTGGGTGGTGAACACACAACACAATACACAGTTGATGTATTATAGAATTGTATACTTGAAACCTATATAATTTTATTAACCAATGTCACCCTAATAAATTTAATAAAAAAATAAGTGTATGTGGAATGGAAGTATATAAAACATCCAGAGAATATTTAATTGATACATTATGGGGCAATAGCTATAACTGCAATGCAAGTTCAGAGAAAGGAAGAACAGTGGGATTTAGAGAGATCATGGAAGACATAGGACTTTAATTCGGCCTCCGAGAATGATATAAGTGAGATTTAATTAAGTGAAGAGGAGGGAAGTAGGCATTACAGAAGTGAGCACAGCTTATGTATTTATTTTAGGGGTTGTGGAAAGCAACCAAAGTACAAATGAGCCTTACTGAGGCAGTGAGGAAATAGTGAGTAAAGATGGGAAATTATTGGAGGCAGACGGTGGCAACCCCAAGAAAGAGACAGAAGAGTCTGTTTTGAATATATTAGTGAATGGAGAACCATATAAGTTCTTGAGCAAGAGAGGGACACAGAAATGAATTTAGGAAGATTAATAGTTGCAGTGGTGAGGAAATCCGTCATGGATTATCAGGGAAGTTAGAAATCAAGCCCTGAGCTCTGGCCCTGAGATAGTACATAAAAGCTATATACAGAAGATAGATAGATTATATATAGAATCTATATATGTGATAGATTATATATATAGAAGCTCTATTACTTCACCAACGAGTAATTGAAAAATAACTTCAAGGCTTCTATAATAGTGATACCACTGGAATATATTGGATGGTAGGGAAGTGAGCCAGCCTAGTTTGAGTTAATGGGAATAACAAACTTCATTTTTGGCATGTTAAATTCTAGGAGATGACAGAGCATCTAGATCAGTAGAAAGCTAGAAATACCACCCTGAATTTCAGGTAAAATGTGAAGGTTTATTTTGGGAAGCCAAAATTATTTTGGTAATTTTATTTAACAAAGATGTATTTAGTCTTTACTAAAGGAAAGTTCTGGACTAGGTGTTCTGACAGTACAAGAAGGATATAATCCCTGTCTTTTAGCCATTTCCCTTCTGTTGGGGGATGTGACAAGAAAATGGCATCTCTACAAGACTAATAACCCTATGACCTTAAGCTTGGGTCTGTGTTTTTTCATGTTTTTTAACTAAAAAGTAGTATTCTACAGTAAAAAAATTAGAAAGTGTTCCTAAAAGTGATGTTCTTAAAAATGATTTGTTTTCATTGGTTACCATGGCAATTGAGGTTGGCATTTCCTGGAAAAATGTGCAACTCAGACTCTGAGCTAGGGCATTCTGAGGTGGCCTCTGTTTGGCTCCAACAGGTTCTTAGACTTGCTATAATTTTTCACACCATGGCCCCAAGTGTGCAGACTACTCTGATAAAGACTGCTCCCATTTATGAAGCTGGTAATTTTTGGAGTTATACTGTATGTACATTGTCTCTTTTAGTTCTTGGAATAGCCCACATGAACTCTCGAACTGATGAGTAACTAGGTTTAGATTACACAGATAACGTTTCATTCATCCATTCACTCAAAAGATGTTTATCAAGCACCCTCTCTCACCCAGGCCCTAGGGTTAGACAGTCCCTGTCCTTGCAGTGTTTACAATTTCAAAGGGAATGAAGACATTAAAGAAATTAGTTACAGTACAGTATGATGCTTGTTATCATACTGGGAACATGCATGTCCCAGGGAGCTATGGTAATATTTATCAATAATCTGGTGGGCAGAGAAAGACTTACTGAAGACATGTGGCCTTTAAGCGGAGACTCAAAGAACAATGGTATTAGCTTTGCTGAAAGAAAGGGGACAGTGAGAGCATTCCAGGTAAATACACTGAAAAACATGTCTATGTGCTTGGAAGTGAGAGAAGACCTACCTGACTGAAGGAAATGAGAAAACTTCTGTGTGTTTGATTGTAGTATTGGAGGGAGAAAATGGGCCCAGCTGATCCAACAAGTTACTGAGGATAAGAATTTAGGCTTCTTGCATGCCAATGACTGCTCTTGACTCCTCTCCCCAACGCCCGTTTAAGCTTGTAAAGAATCTAGATTAAACTACCATTTTCTGATGTCCCAAAAGCCAGAAAATAAAATGGATTTCTTATTTCAGGGTGACAGTGTAGTCCTGTTTCATGGATCTGTAGTTCGGTATAGAATCGGTTTTTGCATATAATGTTAACTCTGGTAAGTCAGGACTTTCCACAAGCAACTATGCTTTAAGATTCAGAAAATTCCAGTGAATTGTAAGAGAATTCAGAAGAGAAATGTCTGGTGTTTCTCAGACTAGACATTTGAAGCATTTGCTGTCAATATTCACTGTATAAATGACTACTTTAAGAGTGAAGTGCTAGTGAATATTTTTGTTCTCTGTGAAAATTATTTTTATTTTTAGAGTGTCCCTTTTGAGAACTGAGACTACATATCAGAAAGAGGATCATTTTCTGCCATTCTGGTGTTTTTAATCTAGAGAGAGGGTTCAATTTGTAAGGTTAATCTGATACTTTTCACAAGCAATATTTTTTTTTCTCAAAAGTATGGGTAAAAAATATGTGTGCCATGTAGAACTGACCTGTTCTATATATTATCAAAACATGATTAAAATGGTTAATGATGAATATCTGTGCATATTTAATAGCAACACTTACATTGAAGATTTCACCTTTGTTTTGCCCTCATAGTAAATGAGTAAACCAATACTGGAAATTCTCAAGGCAGCTGTGGGGAAGACAAGAAAAGTTCAGTCATTAATCATCTTGTGAAAATAGACACAGTAGAAAAAGAATTGAAGCAAAACTCACTGGACCAAAAGTAATCCATATTGGAAAATGTAGATTTCCCTAGTCAGATATGAGATTTGTTTTTCTGATCTGTCTCCTGACCTAAAATAGAGAGCCATAGAGAGCAAAACATTACACATTTCTTTTCTGGGTCCAGTAAGCAGGGAATTAAAAGAATATGCTCCATAGATTAGAGGTATTTCTCTAAAAATTTGTATGTAGTTCAGCAGTTTAAAGTTAAGGTGAAGTGATTATTCATATTGCCATAGTTAAATATATTATGAAGATTAAATAAAAGCAAGGCTTTATACCCTTAGGGCCTGTATAATATAAATGTAAAATGATGGATATAACCCAAGGTTACTAAAATAATTAAACATATGATAAATAGATTCTTTAAAGCTTTTCATCAATGAGCTCTAGAAATTTTATCCACAAGACTTCTTTTGTTCGCTAGAAAGGATTACTACGTAAAAGTTTGGGTTATATTAGAAACATCATAAATGTGAAAGAACTTGATAAAGTTGGGGCTTGCCACAAGTAGATTTCCTTTGCAATTCCTGGTAGTTAATGGGCTAAAGAAATAATTCACTAAGACCTATTTGTTCTCCGGCCGTTGATGATCTCTAAAACTCATGAAATCATGGTTAATCTTTCTATTTCCCTTTTTCTTTCATTCAGCCCTTCCCTAAATCCTTGGATTGTTTCCCTAAGAATGTTTCTGGATTGAGTCCCTTTGTCAAGCTCAATCCTGGCCGCTCTCATCAGCTCCACCCTGGAAGGCAGCCAGTGGAAGTAGTGTTCTTCCACTACTAGTGTGCTCGACACATATACACACTTCTGGAACTACTTTTTCACAAGCAGTTTTTATCATGCCATTTCCTGCCTCTGCCTCCATAATTTATTCTCTCTCTCTCTCTCTCTCTCTCTCTCTCTCTCTCTCTTCCTTCTTCTTTTCACCAACAATCAGTTCTCAGACACAGATGGACTCCATTTTACTTTTCATATATTCATGTGGCCAATATTTAACATCAGACTTGTCTTTTGGGAAAACCACTCTGCAGTTTTCACACTACAGTGTGAAAGTGCCTTGGGGTGGGCGTGGCAAAAGATCTCACAGAGTTGTCTGTTGGAGGCTGGTTCAGGAGCCCTGGCAGGAGATAACGATGGCTTAAAACAGGATCTCGGTAGTGGAGATGGACTGAAATAATTGTTTTTGCAATCTGTTTAGGGGTTGTGTATGCCCTATACATACTGAATATGACTTTCTAGACATTCAGTAATTGTCTTCCAAACTTTTGCCAACGAGTTCCACTTAAAAATTCCTGCTAGATGTATGACTCATCACTCTGTGAAATCTATGGGGAGGACTTTAACCGTCCATGCCCCAGTTTCTCTACCTGAAAGCGTACCAACGTCCTCTGCTTCATAGAATGGCTTTAAGGCTTAAATGAGAGATGCTTTAATGTGCTGAGCTCAGTGCTTGGTCCATGGTAAGAGCATCAGCAATGTTAGTCACTTGTTTGTCACCACTACTAAATCTGCTGCGACTAAATCGACAACTGAGCCTTTCTTGATTAGTCCGCAAAATCCCGAACACTATAATTCATACTCATAAAACAGAATTAAATAATTTGGGATCTGGAAGAGATCTCAAGAATGATCTTGTCTAATTTCCTTACTTACAGATTTAAAACTCTGTGCACCACTTGGGGAAATGATTTGTTCGGGCTCACAGAATTCTTCTGTGCGAGATCCCAAACTGGAGCCCTGGTCTCCACCTCGCTGAATTGAAGGACTTTTGTTGTCCATGCTTGTTGTATATGCTCATCTAAAATTGCAGCCCCTTGAGAATGTGGCTCCTCTTCTGGTGATTGGCCCAGTGCTCAGCCAGCAGCCTACCACCTATATACTGTCACATGGTAATGTGGCAATGAATTCTGATGCTTGATGCTACAAATTAGGTTAAATGGATTTATGGGCTGAACCATTTTCAAGTCTGACTCACCATATAATTAGAGAGATTACAGCACCCTAAATGATTAATAGTTTATCTAATGATCATCTTACCTGGAGTTCAAAATCTGTTTAAAAGAATCATCTAACACTCTCAGTAGTGAAGTATTCCTTGGGTGATTCTAAGGCTGCGATAATATGGTTAGGGTACCACAGATTGTACTCAGATAAGTACTTCTAAAGGGGCTCTTCCTGCTCACTGGCGCTGGAAGGGAGAATCAGGTCTTCCGGGCTCCTTAGTTGACACAGCCCCTTGTGAAACTAGCGTCATCACAAAACACAGAAGCGCACATTCGGCTGCACTGGTAGAGAGTCTCCTTCCAATGCATTTAACTGTTCAGCTTCTGCCAACCTGGCAGGGATGTCATTTCAAAAGGAACCTGGTGGAGGATTTTTCCTTCTGGAACTTTTTTTTGAAAAACATAATGTGTTCTGTTTTGCTTTTTTGTAATCCCACAAAACTAAGCATTCCTCTACCGTGGCCTAATTGGAATTTTAGAATGTTTACTTTCCCACTGACCCCAGACAAGGAGGTAAACTTGGATAGCTCAGATATTTAGGACTCAGCAACACTGAATTGATGGTTTTGAGACTCTTGGTATGGAAATAAATATAATGTTCTTCAGTGTCTTCTTAGAACACAGTCTACTACGTGCCATTTTTTATATTATCCATGTAGCTGTGTTTACCTCCCGACCCATCTATCTTTCTTATTCTCGTTTTCTCATTTCTTCCTTTATTTCTTTTCCTCACCTGTTTCTAATAATATCCCCTGATAAAAATCTGTTTAAAATACTCTCCCACTACCCCCAAAATTATAATACTACCTAAAACAGGAAAATAAAATTGCTGTCATATTATTCTTACAATATCTAACTTGGGGAATATATGTTTTCTTAGAGTCGTAGCATTTTAGAATAGAAAGGAGCCTCGGGAAATTTGACATTTAAAATACAATTTGGAGTAACTAGAATGTTTTAGGAATGGCTCATTTTAATTTAGTAAACAAGTTTTATTTCATTTGTCAGGAAAAGTTGTCCAAGCTTTGGAAATGGGTAAGAGAGATTCCCAAGGTGTCTATGAAATAAATAGGGGAATGCCTAACAGAATTTCTAGGGATTGTCTGATTTTATGGAGTGTGGACTTTTGACTGTCCTTGACAAGGCTAATCACAGATCTGTAGTGATAAAGTTTCATTCATGAAGAAAACTGATGATAATGCAAATATTTCTGTTCATAGTGATGCAAATTAATTTTATCCAGTAGAGAACATAGATATCTCTAAGTCAGTTTCTTATTCGACTCAGTTTTAGTATCATACTGATTTCCTCATTAACCAATGAATTAAATAAAATATTTAACAGGTGTTCATTTTATATTTGTATGAGAATTAAGATTTGGCTATTTTGGAAACTATACTTTAATACAAATTTGTTCGGGATAAATTGTTGAAAATATATTAATGGTTTTTCTACCTTTAGTAAATAGAATATGGTATACTTTATTAGATTTTTAAGGATTTTGCTATGTTTCAAGGTTGTGATGACAGACACCAATTTGCTGCTACATAGTTATCTAGGAGAAATAACTGTAATGCAACTGTAATAACTGTAATAACTGTTAAGCACATGGGACTTAGAACCAGAGTACTAAGCTTGAAATCCTGACTCTGCTCCTTAGCAGCTGCTTTCTGGCCAGTTGCTTAGTCCCTTTGTGTTTCAGTTTCTTCATTTTTTTTTTCTTTTTACATAAAAACATGTATTTATTATCTTACAGTTCTTTTTTTTTCATGTTTATTAAACATTTTTAAAAAATGTATTGGGGTGACAATTGTTAGTAAAATTATATAGATTTCAGGTGTACAATTCTGTATTACATCATCTATAAATCCCATTGTATGTTCACCACCCAGAGTCAGTTCTCCTTCCATCACCATATATTTGATCCCCTTTACCCTCATCTCCAACCCCCCCAACCCCCTTACCCTTTGGTAACCATTAAACTATTGTCTGTGTCTATGAGTTTTTGTTTCTCATTTGTTTGTCTTGTTCTCTTGTTGTTTTTGGTTTATATACCACATATCAGTGAAATCATATGGTTCTCTGCTTTTTCTGTCTGACTTATTTCGCTTAGCATTATAATCTCAAGATCCATCCATGTTGTCACAGATGTTTCTATATCATCTTTTCTTACCGCCAAATAGTATTCCATTGTGTATATATACCACAAATTCTTTATCCATTCATCTATCGAAAGACATTTTGGTTGTTTCCATGTCTTGGCCACCATAAACAAGGCTGCAATGAACATTGGAACACACGTGTCTTTATGTATAAATGTTTTCAGATTTTTTGGGTAAGTTTCTTCATTTTTAACATGAATTTGGTGTGAGAATTAAATGAATAAATATATGTAAAGCACTTGGGGCAATCACTATTTATCAAGTATCATAGATGTTTTTAACTTCTGAATGCCCAATCCTGCCCCAGGCAGAGAGAAAATCATTTAAACTATGTGGGCAAGTCTTCCCTACCCAGGTCAGGCAGAAGATGTGTGCCTGAATCAGGGATTCAGGGAGTAGGCAGCCCTTGGGTTCCCACTCCGAGCTACATTCCAACTTGGCCTCTGAGATGGCTTTGCAATGTGTCAATTTGGCTAGTCTGAACTACGTATCCAAGAATTCTTCTTGTGTATTTCTGGACAGGGAAAGTAATAAGTGAAATTCTTACAAGATTGTTAGCAGGCAGAAGGAAGGAAGTAGCCATTTTGTAGTTCACACACATTATTGCTGGTCTACGACTCTCCTCATTCGAGTGAGGCAGCTGCTGGGCCTGCAGAGGCTCTGCCTCCCCCTGAATCCTCCTATAGCTTTTATGAAGATGTGTGCGTTCAGTTCCATGACAAAAGGGCCCCACTTCTGCAGGGTAAACTTGTCACCAAGGACAGGGGCCACGAGAACAGACACAGGTTTCAGGTCATCCTTGTGAGACTCCAGCCTGCTTGTGAGCTTCCCTTCATGACCGTCCTGTGGACCTTCAAGCTCCAGCACCTCCAGACACAGGCACACAGCATTATCACGACTGCTGAAGCAGCGCCCCAGAATTGCATGAACCAATCCCCTGCAACAAATCCCTTTGTAGATAGATGATAGATAGATAAATAGATAGATAGATAGATAGATAGATAGATAGATAGATAGATATAGATATGTCCTACTGATTCTACTTTTCTTGTTGAACTGTGACTCATGCAGAATATGGTACCAGGAGTAGGGAATCCAAGCAGAGCTCATTCAATTGTTTATCTATTCACTCAAAAATGGACACATGCTAGACATATAATTACAAATATACTTTTATCAGCTAAAAATGGATCATGAACATCTTGTTCCATGTGAGTATCTCATTAATTTTAATGGTTAAATAATTCCTTGTAAATATGTACCAAAAATTAATAAAGTACCTCATACGAGCATTTGGGTTGCTTCTAGTGACAATACTACAATAAACACTTCTATACATATATACCTGCATGCTGTTCTGATTATGCTCTTAGGCTAAATTCCCAGAAGAGTAATTATTTAGTCAAATGATATGCACAATTAGATTTTTGATTTTATTAAACTGTTTGTTTTAGTTTACAACTCTTCTACCAACTGTGTATGAAAGGACCTATTCTTCAGAATTTTGTTAATATTTTAATTAAGGGCATTCCCCAGTGGATTTCAGTGGTTTGTTTTGTGAACTGAACTAGATGTACTGTTGCTTTTAGAAATGCCAATTGCCAAAACTTTCTCTGAAGCCACCTGGCTGCTTTCCTGGTTAGGTGACATCTCCATAACCATTCTCCATAACCGCTGCAGTCAGTGACTGCAGCCAGAACCACTCTGTTCCAGTTTTCCTGTTTACCTTTGGGAACTTCCATCAGGGCCATGTGTGACCCTGCAAGCCTGTGCTCATAGTGAGAAAATAGCTCAGAGCTAGCTGAGGAAGTTGGCTGAAAGCAGCTTGCTTGTGGGTAGTGCTGAGGGGTTTTCATTCACCAGTGTTTGCAAAGTACTAAAGGAACTGGAGGTTTTTAGAAGAAAATTCTTGCTGACTGAGAGAGGAAAAACTGCTGAAATCCTTTAAACTCCCACAGCACTTAGTCAGAACCATCTGAATGCATTTAAAGTATCTTTTAGAGGATGCTAAGAGGATTTTGAAAGTTATCACCAAAGCCTACCCAGATGGCAATGCTCACATAACTGTTTATTTTCCATCATATTTAAAAGAATGTTCTCTCACTGCAGGTTTAGAGGCGATGAAGGGTGTCAGCATGGTATAATCCATTTTAACTATAAACCATAAATACCATTAATCGTATCCCACCCATACTCTCTTTTTCTTTTCAAATGTAAAAGAAAGCAACCCTCCTTTTGAAAAAAGAAAATCACTGTGAAAGCTACTCCGCTGTAAGTACAGCAGTTGCAATGGCTTTGCCCTGTAATTCCCGGCCTTTTCTCCTCCATCTTTCTTCCCTGATTCTTGGATCAGGTGAAGAAACTCCTTATCCTTTGTACAGATAGTCACATACAAAAGAACTTTACATAGGCAACTGCAGCATTTCAATGCATAAAGACTTAATGAAGTACTAGTTAATGCATGATTACATTTAAGTGAGTAGTCATCAGTATTAATGTTAATATTAGATGAATAGATGCAAGAGGTTTTATACCTGGCTTGGAGATCAGGAAGAATATTGAACTGATGGACTGGGAGACTGAAAACTAATTAAAATAATGGATCTATGACAAAGACCTAGTACCATTCTTTATTTCAGAACTATGAAACAGAAGGAGTTTTTGCAAGTGAGATTTATTTAAAAGACTTGGGATGTGTCCCACTTCTGAGTGGTTTCTTGGATGTGAGATTGCCGTCTAATTAGTAAAATAAATGTTAGGGCACGTAACTCTGTGAGGGTGTGTTTGTGTGCTGGCAGCCATTTCAGTGAATGTGTGTCTTTTCATCAACAAGAAAAGCTCTTCTATCCTTTCGGGTCATCTGAAACAGTTTTCGGTTTATCTGAAAATTTCTTGTCTCTGGTATCCAAATGATCTAGAAATGCATTTTCCCTAACAGCTTTCCTACTGAGCAGTGCCTTTATAAGTGGTAGTCTATCAACAATATCAATTACTTTTAAGAGAGGAAAATTTTGTCTCTAGAAACAGAGGGGACCCGTCGTCTTCAGAGTTGCAGTGCCAGGCAGCTGCTGACCACCGACGGAGACGAAGTAGCTTCTCATTGTCTTGGTGTCCTGGTTGTTAATAGGTCATGGTCATTAGACTATTTCAGGATGTGTATCCAGTAACATTTTAAAAAGAAGATTTAGGCAAGAAGGAGGAAATGGGTTGAGAGGTAGGGAAATTTAGTTGGTTTGTTGTTGTTGATTTTGTGTGTGTGTGTGTGTGTGTGTGTGTGTGTGTTTTAGTTTTGGAGTATAGCTAACCTGATCAATCTGAAGGCAACTTAGAATACCTAGGATGAGTACTTGACGCAGATCTCTAACTCTGTCTGGGAATTTTAGAGGTCACTCTAGGTCAATTCCCTTATTTTACAGATAATGCAAGTAAGGGCTTTGACATTCCCTTTATCTGTAAGCTTTGCCTGTTCACTCAATAGGTGTTCAGTAAATAAATGTGCAGTGAGTGAGGACACGGATGGAGAAATTGGATCGATGATGGAACAAAAGAAATACAGAAAAATTTGTCAGGCCTGGCTAGAGGAAGTACTCAAGTTAATGAAAAAAAAAATTTTTTTTTTTCCTAAGAGCGTGGTGCCCTGTTCCAAAAATATGCAAAACTGAGCGATATAAATAAGTTGCTGTCTTCTGGTTTGATTGAGAAGGCAGAATATGAGTGTGTAATCCTTCAGGACTTTGTATCAGTCATCACTATACTGGTGGAGCTCTGAAGTGTCATTTGTAGATATTTCTGATAAACAGAATGTGCGAATAAGAGTTAACTATCAACAGACTAGATCACTTCTGTCTAGGAGCTTGCCAACTATGTTTCTGACCTTAACAGACCCATTTATTCAGGATGTTGTAAGCACTGGTCTTCAGATTCCATGCCAATGATGTGGACTCATTGTTTAAGCAGGAAAGATGTGTTCTACTAAGGTACCTTCAATTTCTGACTTAGTGCCATGGGTAAGATGGTACTGAATGGGTGAGTGAACAGGGCTCGTGACTTTGGAATAGAATGTACATATTTGCAAAACGAAGTAGCCCACACATAAGGAACAAAGCTATATTCCTGATCTCTAAACCACTATGATCTAACTTCATGATCTCTAAACTTCTTTTGATCATGTAGCCCTATCATGCTTTTTTTAGCATGCACCCCCGATTGTGTGTATTAATCTATTTATAAATTATATGTGTATTATTTTAGTAATACATCATATACTTAAGTATAGAAATTTGAAAGGCTAATATAAAGATAAATATAAATAGATAGTGAATGTTTTGTTTTTGTTTTTGTATTTTCCTGCACACATAGAGTGGGTAAAATCTACCCTGTAGGTAACTTCTAGTTACCTCTGGAGTATAATTGTACCTCACTTTCAATCCCAATCCCACATATATATTGTTTCCTAAATATTAAATCATAGATTTAGCCTTCAATAAAACCTGTTAAATAATAAGAAAAGAATGACAGAGAAGAATAAAATAGTTAATATATACATACACACACACAACAACAGCAAACCAAGAACTATGTGAAGCTGCTACAGTACTTATTTCTGTAACGCATCACTAGGCTGTGCCTGGTATTTATAACTTCCTTCTTCCATTACACATTCCAAGTTTCCTTTTCCATCAGCCAGGGTTACACCTGGTCAAGGTTCTTTACCTAAAAGTCTGAATCTTCAGCAACTCTTTTCCTTTATTGGTTGATGTAGTTTTCATTTCACTCTTATTATTGGAAATGATGTAATAAGAGTCATCACAGAGAATCCCCTGGGTTTCAGAAACAGTCCTCCCTGTTCACATTTTCTGGCACCACCCAGCAGAGCAACCCCTTTCTTCGCCTGTTGGTTTAGGGGTATGAGGAACTCAAAATGGCCCAAGAGCAGCCTCAAACTCCGGTTCTGTATAACTATTGTCCTAAGGATTTCTCTCTTAGACACCCAGACCTCCAAACGGTAGATCTTAAAGTTGTAGGTATGGATGTAAAAACTGTGCAAGTGGGTTATTTGATGGAATAATGAGAGGAGCCATTCCCACTGATTCCTAGACAATCCCTGTATTCTAGCTATAGGAGAGACAACACCATCTATTGTACCTGATCAAAAGTATATACTAAATCCTGGATGACAGAATCGTATTTTCTCAGGGTTTTGCATTTTCAATGCTAATGGGTATGGAAATTTTACAATTTTATTTTCATGTTGTTTGCTATAGTATATAAAAATACAACAGATTTTAGTATACTAACCTTGATCCTGTGACTTTGACAAGTTTATTTATTAGTTCTAGTTGTTTGATAGAATCTTAGGAATTTATATAGAAATAATCATGTTATATACAAAGAGAGAGAAAGTTTTACTTCTCCCTTCCTGATCATTTTTCTTTTGTATTTTTCTAGTCTTTTTTCTATTTTTGCCTTATTGCAATGGCCAACACCTCAAGTATGATGTTGAAGAGAAGTGGTAAGAGTAATTATCCTTTGAGAAGGGTGCACTCTACACTACTTAGCTGGGCCCAGTATCTCTGAGCTCAGAGAAGGGGTCTGGGATCCAGATCTGTAAGGAGAGTGGGTTCTGACTGGCTGGTGCAGGTCTCCAAAGGGATGTCATGAATCTGAGTCTGCAAGTGTTACAGGAATTACAAGAAGAATCTGCCACCACTAAGGCGAAGAGGCATTTGGAGAATGATATTCCTAGGAACAGGAAAATAGGTGAGCAGCTCACAGGCAGCAAACAGAGGAAGAATCCTTTTTGTTTTAACTTTCCAGTTTCCCTCTAGTGCCCACATTGACCAACAGCCTAGCATAGAATCAGTTGGCAAAACAGAGATGTGGGTTACAGAGTCCCAGACCCAATATCACAAGGCTGACTGTACACAGGGGGGTTTGGAGCCAAGAGACAATAGTTTATTAACAGGCACCCAAGAAGTACACCTCTGGGTCGTTTAGACTCAAGCATGTCTTCTCTTTAATTCCAGAGTCCCAAGAGTCATTAGATCTTTACCTCTGTTTTATTTTGTTTTCCTAATTCTGTTATTTGTTTTAAAAGAGACTACCATGCTTCTGTCTAATGGGGTTTCACTGCCCTGAGATCTTCCTCCTACTGAGATGCTGTGGATTTGAGCTGGCTACCTAAAACCTCTTTCCAGTTTCTCTTCTAGTCTAAATTCAGCCCATCCTAACTTTTCTCCTTTATTCTTGGTCCCGCTTTCCAGGACTTATTGTAACTCCCTTCCACAAAAGTATTTTATTCTTGGCCCTGAAAAGCTCCTGTGTTTTAGCATCTTCTGTGTTAAATAGTATGCTTCCATTCAATGTACCATTAGTGCTGCAATTTCACCTCTTTCTTCTTTTTACATATTCATGCATACAGGTTCACATACGTACTCAGAAGTATGCACACACCTAGAATTTTCAATATATAAATAAAACCTGACATTTTTGCTGAAAGAGGTTAAGAGAATTTCTCAGTCACACAAGCAGAGGGAAGCAGAATTGATATCCAACCTCCAGACTAGCTGATTCTAAAGCTCTTATCCCCTCCCCATTTTCCTACACTGTCTCTCCTCTCTTTTTTCAATACTAAAAATAATAACTCCACTTATACCCTTTCATTTTTCAAAGTGCTTTCACATATCTTGCCGTCTGTGACAGTCACAACTCCTCTGGAAAGCAAAACAGGTCAGATTATTTTCTCCATGTTACAGGAGAGGAAACTTGGCTTAAAACATTTTCCAACATAAAGAGGAAAGCGTTTCTAAAAGGAAACATCCATCCAGTTGTTAATGTTTGTCTCCATTTCAATGCATTTTCCCTTAAAACTCATTTAAATTTTTAAAAAATTAATACTGCATTTAGAACTCCTGCTGTCTCTCTGACTTCCACTGCCTGTGTACTATTGACCACTGTTTGCACTTTTATAGATGGGGTTTTATTTTCCACAGCGGTCAGGGTGGCATATGTAGGATGCAGATATCTTTGATGAGCTCCTCTAAGTCTGAAACATATCAGACCTAGGCAAGGTCATTATCAGTATCAAGTCAGAATGGAATTTCTGTTGAATTTACTTGTAGAAAACTTTAATGTCTTAAAGTTTTTCCCCCACAGCATTAATCAGTACACTTACATTTTTATTTTAGTACTCTCTATTCTCTACTTGTACTATTTTGGTGGCATATCTTTTAGAACATCTGGCTCTGCACTTTGTGTATGGTTTGGAATAGAAAAATACAAAATGAAGAGTATGCACTTATTTTTTACTACAGTGTTGGCCTTGCATTACCCCAGAGCTAGGAGAGTGCAACTATTTATCATTCATGAATCATCCTAAAGATCTTATCTTTTGTTGTACCTTAGTGGGCGAGAGTTAGTAGTTCCACATCATTACAGAGTCTTCTCTCTTGTATGTAATAGAATAGCCAATTTTCAGAGTCACAAAACAACTCTGGTCTTAAACAGTGAATCCCTCCAACTTGCCTTAGCCATATACTGGTAGATCCTTATCAGAAACTTTCAACAAAGAACTTCTCTTAAAATTAACTTCATCCTCATCCCCTACATCACTGGGATACATAAAATAGTAAGTGTCTTTTGAATGCTTACTACTGTATGTGTCTCCCTCTTCACAAACCTTAGCTCACCGTGATGATTCATTCTAATATGTCAACTTGGCCGGGCCCCAGTGCACAGATATTTGTTCAAACAGTCTTCTGGATATTTCTATGGTGGTGTTTTTCGGATGAAACTAACATTTAAATCTGTAGACTTTGAGTAAAGCAAACTACCCTCCATAATGTAGATGAGCCTCATCCAATCCATTGGCGGCCTTAACAGAACAAAGATTGACCTCTCCAAGACCTTTGGATTTGAACTGCAATTCTTCCCTGAGTCTGCAAACTGGGGGCCTGCCCTGTCAGATTTGGGACTCTCCAAGCCTCCATAATCAAGTGAGCCAATTCCTTAAACTAAATCTCTCTCTATATATATTTATATATCTATATGTCTATATATCTATCTACATCTATATCTATCTATCTATCTATCTATCTATCTATCTATCTATCTATCTATCTATCTATTCCTAATACATACACTCACTCAACCCTCATAATTGGTAGACATCATTATCACATTTTCATATAGTAAAACTTGGGCTCAAAGAGATTAAATAATATTCCCAAGATTACACAGCTAATACGGCAGGACCGGGAATTGAACCTATGCTGTTTTCAAAGTCAGTGCTCTAATATTATGCTATATATTTGTTCTACAGTGCTATGCTATACTATATTACTGTACAAAATCAAATAATCTTCACTAAAACTTGGAAGTGCATCCAAAGACCCAGTGGCATTGTACCTTCCAGAATAGTTTTTGAATTACATGATACAACCTACCTGCTCTTTGGCATAAAGTGATTAAACAGTAATACCATAGATCCTGTTGCCTGGAAAATGTTTAGTGCTGTTGTTGCTTAGGAAATACCACATCACTTGGCTAATGGGAGATCCATTTTCAGCTTGGACTCCAAGCAGAAAAAAACTATTTCCTCAAGGGTTTTAAATATTGCTCCTGTTCATAGCTTTGAAAAGAACACTTATTATCTGACTGTAGAAGAGTATACTACAGATTATATTGTACCAATCATACTAAACAAAATTATAATAAAATAAAAATGTATCTTTAATTTTGCCACTCCAATAAACAAATATTTTATGTTATAGTTTTCAGTGTGCCTCCATAAGCATTTTTTGCAAGTTATAGTGACAGTAGAAATGTCATTTTATATACTTTCATTAAAAAAAAGTATTTTAATGGAAAGAAGAAAAATGTTCTTCCTGAATTTCAGGAGGAAATGTCAAGGCAAAAAGAAAAAAAGTTGGTGTTGGAACTTGAATACTCTGTGTAACTACTGTTTTTCCCTGAAAATAAGACCATGTCTTATATTAATTTTTGCTCCAAAAGATCCATTAGGGCTTATTTTCAGGAGACGTCATCCTGAAAAATTATGCTAGGGCTTATTTTCCGGTTAGGTCTTATTTTGGGGGGGAAACACAGTAGGCACCTAGGGATAAAAATAAAAGCAAATTAACCTCATTCACTAGATCATATTCTTTGATTCAGTTCACATACTAAAACCCAATTTACACTGGAAGAGAGTAAAGAAAGATCAGAAAAACCCAGGAAGCAATACTTGCTCTCAAACAATTGAGAATACTATCTTCTCTAAACTTAAATTGTAGCCATCTCTGTAAGCTATGAGCCACCCAGAAGCATACTGATTTGCATAAAGTACCCTAAGTTTAACCAAGAAGATGGGCTGAAATCAGAAGCTTCTGTCAAATAGAAAAGGCAAATCAGTAGAAAAGTGTGATGCTGGAAAGGCCCAAAAAGCATAGAGGATGATATAGCAGAAGGATGTGATCCTTCTGCTCTTCCAGAGACAGAAGTAAGTGGATAAATGAGCCTACATTATCTGTTTAGTGGGAGCTGGAATTTCATGGCTGTAGCATGTGGCCATCTGTTCTGATGCCATGGAAATTAGGAGTTCCTTGGGAAAACATTAATTTTTATAACATGTTAAATGTTTCTTGCAAAAGAAGTTAAAATTGGTTTGGGATAATGAAGACCCACGTATGAGAATGATACATGCCTCCCCTGGGAGCTCTCAGGGAAGACAACAGTTAGCCATGGGAATTAGTATTAGGTCCAGTCAGAATTTGACATCTTCACTAATGATCTGGAAGAGGGAGTCAATGGCTCATTAATGAAATTCACAGATGTAGTGGAATGATTGATTGGATGGGAGAAAGCAAAGAAATTAGTGATGTTAGTAAAATGAGATGCATCTTATGGACATGCCCACTCATCCTTTAAACAGAAAAGTACCATCTGACGCCTTTAATGGGACCAATCAGTCTGGAAAGCACCGCTGCCAGCAGAGGCCTGGACATGATGCTAAGAAGAAGGTTGGACAAGTGACAGGATGCCAGGACAGGATGATCTGAGCTTCTCTCTGGAAAGACCTCAGGACAGCTGGCCAGTGTTCATGTGCTTCTCACAGTTTCTGACACCCAGCCAGAGCCTCTGATGTCCATTTTGCTTCTGCCCGGTGGCGAGCCTGTCCTCTGACTTCTAGCTCTAGCTGGGAAAGATGGTTTCAACTGGGCTTCCCATCATCATTTTTAATGTGGCAAAGTTGACAGTATCCAGCGCTTTATTCCTTTGAGGGCAATAACTGGGTCCAGGCCAGAGGTGTTGTGCCAGCGTGGCTGGTGGTGTATTTTGGATCAGGAAATGCTGTCTTCACCTCTGGCCCATATCTCCATTCTACCGTGTTTCCCCAAAAATAAGACGGTGTCTTATGTTACATTTTGCTCCAAAAGATGCAGTAGGGCTTATGTTTAGGGGATGTCATCCTGAAAAAATCATGCTAGGGCTTATTTTCCAGTTAGGTCTTATTTTCGGGGAAATACGGTCAGGTGTGTATGTGTTCTAGTAATAGTCCTGCTGCCTGTGGCATCTGCTGCTTCTGGCACCCCTTGCCTTGATCACAGTATCTGCTGGGACTTTCAAGGGTGCAGACTTTGAGTTCGTTTCCCTGGCATCCATGTGTACCCTTCACTGTCCTGTGACCTCCTGAGGCACCGTGTGGGATTGAAGAATGTATTTGGCCACCAATGAAAACCTGTGATTTTAAAAGGCCTGGTTTCCATGATCTGTTGCCTCCAGTTTCAGAACCCAGCTCTCCTCAGGGCCTGGCTGCGCTCCTCCTTCTCATCCCCTCCCCTTTGCCATCTAGAGTATGTGCATAACACAGGCTCTTCATTTTGGCTAGAAGTAAAGGGAGTTCAATCTTCCTGACTAATAACCTTTTTTCCATCTCTAATGATGGTCCTATCCCCTGCAGGGCAATAAGACACAGCCAATTTCTCTGTCATAATACAACATCGTGTAAGTTAACCTCACATTAGGGTTTTAAACTCTGAAAATATAGGTTGTTTCCTTGTGAGAGCCAGAAAGTCCATTAAAAGAGACTTCTCCAACATTATTTTATAGGCCATCTAAAGACGTTATTTTAAGTTATTTAACATTTGAAATATGTTATGGATTGCCGAGTGAACCAGGAAGTAAACTATTACATGATTACCATATAAGAAATAGCAGCAGTAGATGGAATAGTCATAATTCAATGCATTTTAGATCAGAAAGTCTCCAATGAATTGTGGATTTGGATGGGGGACCCAGAATTTGGGCTTCTTCAGAGTGAAGGCCAATTGATTACTGTTACAAAACTGACTTGGGGAACCAAGGCCCCATGGGTAGCCCCTCACATTACTTTAGTCCAGACCACCTTACTCTGAATCTCTCTTTAGGGCACTGAGTCCAGGTCACACATCCCTTCCCGTCTTCTAACATAAAAAGACCCAGTTTCAAGGCACAGGCCTCTGAAAATGCGGTGTATGGAGGACGCCCAGGATGAACTTTAGACCTTCTGGCCCAGCTCTGATGGACTGAGCTGGGGAGGTGCCTTCTCTTGGTTCACAGCCGCTACTGAAGCCAGAACCATTGCTTTGTCAAATCATGACTAGATGCCTCTGCCCAAGCTTTCAAGAGAAAAGACCTGACATTTCCTAACCCCTGCAGCCTTGGCTTCTGTTGTTCATGACAGAAGCCTCCACTGTGGCCAGCCCGGAGCCCAGCTCTTCTGAGTCCTGCTCCAGTGGCCTTTCCCTTGGAGCCATTACAGCCGCTGCCGCTGAGATTACGTTGGATGTCAGCCTCCATTAACCTGACAGGATACAGTCCTCCCAAACCCTTCTCAGGCCTAAGAGCCAAGAAGAGGCTTAGGGTGAGAAACTGAAAAAGCTTTTATGTTCCTGGCTTTTCCTGCAGGTACATCTCTCAGAAAATTGCTGTTTTATTGTTTCCAGGCTCTGAGCTCACATTATACCAACCGAAGCCTGGAAGGCTTTGTCAGCCCATCCATCAGTTTTTATGGGGTGAAGACCTATGAGAATCATGGAAGCCACTCAACAAATTGGAAATGTTAATGACATAGTCCAAGTAAACACCAAATTTTCATGCCTGGATGTTATCTTCCAATTTCTTCTTTCACATAAAATAACCTGGAAGTTTATTGCAACAGAAATAAACAGAAGGTGTGTGTGTGTGTCTGTGTGTTGTGTGTGCACACACACACATAGGATAGTGTCACAGCCAAATACATGGGGAATTTTCCCAAGGAAATTAAAATCTATTTCCTGTCAACGTTTCTCAGAGAAGCCATTCTTTCCTCTCTGGAAATATATACATTCTTTACTGAAGTAATGGGGTATTGTATATTTCTTGATCAACAAATAAGTTTTATTAATTAATTACTTAGATTTCATTCATATAACTGAATAACATGTGTTATCCAAAAAGATCAACAACTAAACTGAAAGATAAGAACGCTGGAAGTTTGTTTAATGCCCTTTTTATTTAGGTATTTTTTAAGTTTATTTAACAAAACCCCCAATGCATTATGAACTACTGTTTCACTGAATTGTATTAATCATTACAAGAGCAAGAAACAGCGTTGACAGATGAAATAAATAAAAATACAGGACACCCAATTAATTTTGGTTTTCAAAAGCTAACAAATAATTTGTAATATAATCAACAAACATTGCATGGGACATACAGTAAAAAAAATTTCAGAAATACAAATTTAAATGGCCATACTTGATTTTATCTGGCAATCCTACCAAGTGACAAATTTCACCTGACATGCTTCTGAAATATGTTTTCTATCAGTATGTATCAAATACCCTGACTTGCCCTTTAGAAACTAAACACTCCTTGACAATTGATTTAGCCACTTAGATGTCAGCAAGAAAAATATTAGGAAGGAATTGAAAAAGAGCGAATGCTGGCTATGTTTTCACCACTTTTCCAGGTTGTCACAGTCAATTTGCTGCTCTTTGTTCTTTATTCTATTTTTAAAATAATGTGCCTTGATATTTTTTTCTCAGAAAAACTTCTTGACCACAGTAAATTTCTTAATCATTTTGAAGGAAAAACATGAATACGTATAGGACAAAACAATATGAGAAACAAGAATTTCATGCTGATATTTCAAATTATTATAACTGTGTCTGAAAATGTCTTTCTTTTAAAAGTGAGATTTCTAAATTAGGAAAATGACATTGTTTCATTTAGTAGAATCAAGGCAGGTATCTTGAATTTGATTTTTGAATGTTTTATTATAACTCTAGTTAAGAAGTTTTCTGAAGTTTGTCTTCATCCTAAGAAATTAGTATTTCTAGTTTTCAACTATGAAGAAAATAAAAATTGTATTTTTGAAAAATATACAAATATATAAATATGTTTTTAAAAATTATTTTTTAAAGCATCTTCCAACATCTTTTTGTGGGTATTATGTTTGTTGAGTAAAATCTATGGTAGGTGGGGCTATATCAACCTTGATCAGAGTGGAGCAAAGTAGCTGGTATAGAGATTTTAAAATTTAACAATAAAAATAGCAGTCAGTGATTTTTTTCATACGAGTTCCATTACCTTTCAAAAATAGTGGCCTTCTAGCAGTGATTCATAAAGGAGGAGTTCATGTATTTGTCATTTTTAAGTCTCCCCATTATGACTCAAATACTACGTATGGTAAAATTTTCCTTAAAATTCAATTTGAATTAATTCTAGATAATATCTTCACTCATGCAGAAATTAGATTGAACCATCTGTAAAACTGACATTTTTATAAGTCAAAATTGGCTGAATAACTGTAATTTTTCATATGGTTCAAATAATTAACTGTCTTTAAAACTAACTTTATTGAGATATTACATATTATAAAATGCACCCTTTATAAAAATATAGCTCAGAGACAAATGTACACATCTATATAACTACCACTATAATCAGTATATAAAACATTATCATGACCCTAATAATTTCCTTATGCTACCTTTCCAGTTAATCCCTACTTCCCACTCCCTCGCCTTGGCAACCACTGATTTACTTTCAATCACTGTCCACTAGGGTTGTCATTTCTAAAATTTTGTATAAATTGAATACTAAAGTATGTACTTTCTTCTACTCAGAACAATATGTTTGACATTTATCCACATTGTAGCGTTTATCACTATTTCATTCCTTTTTATTGCTGAATCGTATTGAATTATAAGAATATACCACAGTTTGTTTACCCTCTAACTTACTGATAGACATTTGAATTGCTTCCAGTTTGGGTCTATTACAAAGTTGTTATGAATATTTATGTGCAAATCTTTGTGTGAATATATATATTCATTCCAATTGGGTAAATACCTAGGAGTGGAATTGCTTGGTCATATATTTAATAAGAAATTGAGAAACTATTTTCCAAAGTGCTTGTACCATTTTACATTTCCATCAGCAATGTATCATGTGCTCTATATTCTTGCCACACTTGATAAAACACTTTTTATTTTTAGCCTTTCTAGTGAATGTATTGTAGTTTCTCATTGTGGTTTTAATTTGCATTTTCTAATCATTCAGTAATTTTAAGTACTTTTCCATGTGCTTACTGGCCATTCACAAACCTTCTGTTGTGAAGTGTGTTAAAATATTTTTTCCTATTTTTAATTGGATTGGTAGTCTTATAACTTCTTTATTTTATAAAGGAGTACTTGGTCAACGTATGTATTGAAAGTATTTTCTTTAGTTTGTAACTGGTCTTTTATTTTTTATTTATTTTTTTAATGGTGTCTTCTAAAATGCAAGAGTTTTTAATTTTGTTAAAGTCTAATTTATTCTGTTATGATTCATTTTTTTGTGTTCTAAATTTTTTTCATAACCCAATGTCACAAAGATTTTCTCTTTTGTTTTCTTCTATACCTTTATAATTTTAGCTTTATGTTTATGTCTATAATCTATTTGAAACTGATTTTTGTACATAATGTAAGGACTGAGGTTCATTTTTCTTCCCTGTGCATATCAAGTTCTTCCAGCACCATTTGTTGAAAGGTTATCTTTTCCTATTAAATTACTTTAGTATTTTTGTCAAAGATAAATTGACCATATATGTAGGGATCTATTTCTGGACTCTTCAGTTTGTTCCCTTGGTCTAGATATTTATCTATAGGCCAATATGACACTGCATCTTAATAACTGTTGCTTTATGATGTTTTGAATTAAAGTAGTATTAATAGAATTCCTACAAATTTGGTCATCTTTTTCAAATTGCTTAATTTTTATAAGTCCTTGATATGCCCATGTAAAATTTAACATCAGTATGTCAAATCCTATTTCCCTGCCAAAAAAAAAAAAAAAAGTTTTCTGATAGTTTGATTGGAATTGTGTTGAAGCTATTTATCAAGTTGTGAAGAATTACCATCTTAGTCCATTGAATGTACCAATCCATGAACATGATCATATTTCTATTTATTTAAGTCTTTAATTTCTCTTAGCAATATTTTCTGGGTTGTGTGTGTATGTGTGTGTGAGTGCGTGTGTGTGTGTGTGTGTGTGTGTGTGTGTGTGTGTTTACTGATCTGGAATATCAGTGTTAAATTTTTCCCTAAGTATTTCGTGGTTTTTGATGTCGCTGAAATATATTTTTCTTCTTAACTTACTTTTCTATTATTTTTGTTGCTCATATTTAGAAATAATGTTTTAAAAATTTGGCACTTTATAATGTGATCTTGCTAACTTTGCTTTTTATTTCTAATAGCTTTTTCTAAATTACTAAGCATTTTTCATATGCAAAACAATGTAATCTGCTATTAAAGATACTTGTATTTCTTTCATTCCAATGCATATTTATGTCACTTCTCTTGTTGACTTATTGCACTGGATAAAACATGTTAAATTGAAGTCATGAGAGACAGCACCCATGAATTGTACCCAATCATTCGAAGGAAATAACCATTAATAATTAAATATAGTGATAACCATAGTTTTTATATAGTCACACTTTATCAGGTTGAGGAAGTTGTCTTCTTTTCCTAATTTACTGAGAATTTCTTATCTTTAATGGGTGTTAAATTCTTCTAATACTTTTTCTGCATCTTTGAGATAATCATATTTTCTATGGTAAATAGTGAATTACATTAATCAAATGATTTATTTCTAATATTATGTCCACTTTGCATTCTGGAATAAATATTACATGATCATGATATTATATATATATATAATTGATTTTAAAATTTTTCATTTGGAATTTTTGCATCTGTGTACATTTGGGATTTTGGTCTTAGTTTTCTTTTCAGGTAATGTCTGGTTTTGGTAATAGCATAATTCTGGAGAAGAGTTAAGAAGTGTTCCTGCCTCTTCTATTTTATCAAAGATTTTATACAGTGTTGTTATTATGTCTTCCACAAGTATTCAATAGAATTCACTAGTAAAATCCTCTGATCCCAGAGGTTTTTTTATGGGAATATTTTCAATTATAAATTCCATTCAATCAATTCAAGTTATTTCAATTTATTTCATTGACTTCAGCTCTTATCTTTATTATTTCTTTTTACCTACTAACTTAGGGCTTAATTTGCTGATCAGTTTGGCTGCTAGGCTCTCAGGGCATTATTGCAGAAACAGGCTGAATCTTCATTTGGGGGCATTTCTTAAGGCAAGTATTAATGTGGGCAAGATGAGGTTCTGAGTGAAGAAGATAGTGTGATGTGAGCCGCAAGACATTCTGCGATTGCATTTGCATAACTAATAGGGATGGTCTTACAGTTCTCAGAGTCCCCTTCTTAGCCTTCCTCTGACTAGTGCAGAGGTTGGCCACAAAAGCAATCTTGTGATCTACACTACTGTCATGATCTCTAGATGATTCTGTCATCTCAAAACGAGAGTTGGGAGATAGAACAGAATCTGGCCTTGTTGCTTCTTTTATCAAATGACAGTGGTTGTATGGCAGCATTTAAAACTCTGGAAGTCAATACCAGGCAATTACAATCCACATGATGAAAAAGGGCACAGATGCTTACCCTTTATAGAATGCTTTGAAGACATAATCCCAAACTAGTGAACCCAATCCAAGAACAATTCTCCCAGTATCCATTTGGGTCTTACTTTGGAGACACAGACACCATGTCCTTTAGTTTAGAGATGGGCTGGTCTACGTGACTTGTGTGTCACAAGTTGGTAGCAATGGCACAGACACTGCTTTGATTAACTAGTCGGAGCAAACTGAAAGTGATTCGATTGTCCAATGCTTTCTGTTTCACTGTGGACATATCTTTTATATCTTTTCAATAATATATTTCTGACGGATTTTCCAATGATCACCCTCCACTATAGAATGGTGTGCCTAAAAAAAGTGAGTAAATCTCCAGAGTGGAGTTCATTCTTCATTTTTTAAGTGACTGGACACATACTTCACTGAGATATGGCCCATAGAAAGTGGAGGTATTTGGAATATATGAAAATCTCCAAAAATAATCCCATAGGCATAACTTAGGTTCATGTGGGATAAACAAGGAAAGGCTTGATGTTCATATAAGAAGTCGTGCTCTGCAGGAGAATAGACACTATTAAGAACACAGAATTGCGTTCTATGCCAGTTGTCTGTTCCTAGAGGTGGGCAGAGTTTAAGGTAAAGTTGAAAAGCTCTCCAAGGATATCAAGTGCAGAAAAGATAGACCTGATAGTAATTTCTACTTTTGTGTTGTCCCTAGCTCTAGGGACAGTACTTTATTTTTGTAGTATTTTGTTATTTTGGGTAAGGGTCCAATATTTACGAGGTATGATCACAAAATACGGTGAGTGTTTAAATTAAAAAAAAATTATTACAGTAAAAAACACATTGTCATTAATCCCCCTCAAAAGAGTCTCCCTCACTTCGAACACACCTATCCCATCATTCTTGCCACTTTCTGAAGCAGTTCTGGAAGTCCTCTTTCGTGAGTGTCTTTAGTTGCACTGTCGTGGCTGCCTCAATATCCTGAATCATTTTAACTTTGGGGAAGAGCCAGAAGTCACACGGTGCCAGCTCTGGTGAATAAGGTGGATGAGGACACACCTCATCCAAGGTTTTTATTTGACAGATATTGCCATACCAGAAGCGATGTGTGACACAGAGCCTTTCCATTGTGATCACAAAATATCGTGAATGCTGCTACTGAGTGCCATCCAACACGGAGCAGCAGGGATCTTCAATATGGGAAGAGAAACCGCGCATCAAACCTTAGTAACAGTGTGTGACAAGTTTCAACTGTTAGGTGCAGTCAGTCACGTGTGAGCTACGGTTGAGAGAAGGTGTGTTTTAAAGTGTGCCATAATCCCCCTCAAAATACTCCCTCTTGCTTCAAACACATTTATCCGATCATTCTTGCCATCGTGACTCTTGTCACTTCCATCGTGACAACACTGTGTCACACATCGCTTCTGGTATACAGCAATTTCTGTCAAATAAAAACCTTACAGCGTGTCCTCATCCACCTTATTTACCAGATCTGGCACCGTGTGACTTCTGGCTTTTCCCCAAAGTCAAAATGATTCAGGACATCAAGGCAGCCACAACAGTACAACCAAAGACACCCACAAAAGAGGACTTCCAGAACTGCTTCAGAAAGTGGCAAGAATGATGGGATAAATGTGTTTGAAGCAAGAGGGAGTGTTTTGAGGGGGATTAATGGCAATGTGTCTTTTACTGTAATAATTTTTTTTTATTTAAACATTCACCACCTGTTTTGATCATACCTTTTATATGATTGGAGGGTAAGAGTCATAATATGGAAGACTGGGGTGTCTGAAGGCAGTTAGAGATGCCTACCATCGGGGTCTTTGATTGATTTTGAGAGCGATGAGTGAACACACTAGTGGGGTTTATTATCAACAGTGTAGTACTCAGAGCTATAAGAAAATTGTGAATTGCCCCTAATCATTAATGATAATTCTTATAAGTTTAAGAGAAAAAAAATTAATGCCCGGTGCTACCTTACTTAATTTGCAAAGCCGTTACCTCATTTGACTTTTTTCTAAGAACATCACAAATGGTTGGCCAAATCTGGTGAGTGTATTAGGGAAGTTATTTCCTATTCTAGTCCTTGCTTATAAACCACATCCTTTATTTTTAGGTTAAGTCCATGCACAAAAATAAGGGTAATGCAGCAGAAGCAACTACCTGTGGATCTACCCAGAATGTTGTGAGAAGGAATTGCAAAGGTGATTTTCAAAATCTCCCTTGGGTTCACCCTTTCTTTGCTTATAATTTGGATTACTATCATCTCAGTCTTTACTGGAAATGCCACAAGGATGGCCCTAGTAAATAGGTCTGTCCCCACGTCTTATGTGTTCTCTTGACCCTGCTCTATTCAAAGGAATCAGGACTAGTTAGATCATTTTCTGAACCTTCCCCTCAACATTTTAGAGCCAGACTTTAGCATGTAAAGAACCTACTGTATTCAAGTTGCTTTAGTTCAGGGAGGCTGGGATTCTTAGCTTCTAGTAGTGTTTTAAATTTTTGGTAAATTTCCATCTTTTCTCTGGGGACTTGGGGGAAATTCTTTTGCTTAAAATCGATCTTCTCCTCATCTTGTTTTGGTGGACTTATTTTTAGAAGAATTTGTACTTTGGTGATGGAAGCAGAGCAGAAGGATATGTCATGATAGGCGACTTTGGGGGAAAGGAAAAAGAATACTGGCTCTAGGATCTTGAGAAATAGAAATAGTTGGCTGTGGGGGAGAGGCAGCAATAGTCGAAGAAGAGGGGTTAGGGTAAGGAGAAGGAAATTGCAAGATTTTAGTGGAACCAAAGGTCTTAAGCTTTTTTTTACATTTTTTATTAGCTTTGGACAAAAAAAAAATCCTTTAATGAAACTATAAGAAGTCAGAATTTTGGTTAGAAGCTTCTTACCACTAAAAAGAAGCAAAGCATTGAATATTAGCAATTGTCTTACCTTTTGCTCTAAACTATCTCTAAGATGAATAATTTTAATCATACAAAACGTTCATCAAAGTGGCCACTTACATTTCAAATCATACAATTTTGTAGGATATGCATAATTATTTAGGTTACATATCACATGAAGACATTTGGCCTACGAGACGTTAATTTGGTATGAGATGATCCCATTAGAGATAGCAAAATAAGTCACAGGTGTTGCTTTTACACCTCTTTTCTCAGCCCCCAATCAGAATTCAGCCATCTCTGATCAGACCTGACAATTGTTGGCAGTAGTAGAAGTTTCAACCCTCAGGAACACAAAGACAGAATAGAGGAAAAAATAGAATTTTTAAGGTTTTTATATAGTGATCCAAAACAAAGTTCAGTTTTTGAGGGACGCTGGCCTGATAAGACCTTACAATTGTCAGTCGTTACAGCCAGTGTTGAAAAATAGCGACTGGTGTTTTCACATCAGTGATTTTAGATTGGGACTTAGCTAAAGGGGTTTGTAAGAATCCTCCAACCCTGCCTTTTTTTTACTTTTTCTTTTTTATCGTTGATGTACTGGTGACAAGTAGTATGGTCAGAATACCTACATGTAAGAATGAGTTTTAGGTTTGGACCAGAGTAGAATTGGTAAAACCATGGCACTTGTTATTGCCACTGCCCTGTGGAATGCATTGCCAATCAATGACAATCATTTTTTTATGCTGTGTACAGTGTTCCTGATAACCGCTACCAATAGGTAATATTGGATATTAAGCATTTATTATATGCTGGACACTCTTCTAAGTCCTTTATAGGAGTTATCTCCTGCAAGCCTCATATCAGTGCCCAACGTCACATAGCCAGTCAATGGTGAATCAGGCGTTTAACCTCCAGCAGTTCTGGCTACAGAACTCCACGTTCCACCACTGAGCTTTTAGATCTCTGGGTAGAGTTAGCATGTGAGCTGTAGCCACAGCACGTTGTTAAAATGTTGAAATAATTCTCTAAGTTATTGGTAAAAAGAGTCCCTCTGTTGCCATAGCCTGGCCCCTCCCTTGGGACCTCCTCTAACTTCCTAACAATAAAGAGTTGATGCATAGCTTAGAAGAGGGCTTCCAGAAGCCAGCTTAAGAACCAAGGCTGGACTCTGTTCTGGCTGGCCGTGCCCAGACCTCCCTCAGAAGTCATTAAATAGGGAATTTTAAATATCATCTCTGGATGTGACCCTTTTAAATTCTTCATTCTGAGAATATATAATATCACTATTATTTACATGAAATGTTATTTTAAATAACATTAATTCATACTTCATACTATAGTAAATAAAACCATATCAAAATACAGAAAATATTTTAAAAAACTAAACACATGACTGTATTGTTCTTTCCTAAATGAACTCATGTAACGTTTTTCTCAGCACCAGTCAAAGCTAATTTTCCATTTATTATATCATGCTGATGTTGCTTTCCTAGTCACTTCTCAAGTGGGTATTTCTGCTTAATTTAAAAAAAAAAAATACCAACCATGTGATTCCAAATTCCTCAGTGGAATGAAATCTCACTTTTATGCCCCTTATTTCTGGTACAGACTTTCCTGTTTGGACCATTTCCCCATCTATCTCTGAGCTGTGTCTTACGGCTTATCAGAAACTGCTGGCATCTCTGAGACGCCCCAGAAGCAGAGTCGCTACACAGAGCTGGCAGGTTGGTGAAGGCTGGTCCCATCACAGCTCTTAGGTGGTAAGGCTTGTCCTCGTGGCGGGTGCTGGGGACCCTCTAATCTTGTCTGTCTGCACAAACTCCCCTTATCCTCCAAAGCTCTGTTTCATTCCAGGGCTCTGATTTTCTGGCTCCTGTATTTGAATCACTGCTGGCATTTCCTCTTATGACTGTGGCTGCTGATCCATTCTCTATCCCAATTCCACCATTCCTCTCTCTGCTGCAGACTCCTCCTGGGGATGTTCCCATCACTGACCCCAGGCCTGAACTCCAATTCTGCCAAGCCCTGCGGGACAGAACTGACATTTTCTGAGCTAGTTTCTTCTGAGATATAATTTAGATGCTGTAAAGTTTCGTCTGAGTTCAAAGTCCTCAAGTTGAAGCTGGTGGACAGCTTGATGAATTGAATTTTAAAAGGACCAAGCTCGTTTCGGACATCCAAGCAACATTGCTACATAAAAAGAGAACTATTTAACAGTAATTAGGAAAACAAAAATGTATGTTAAAAGTTGTTCTCTATTCACACTTGAAGAGTAAAGAGAAATGACCTTGAATTGTAGCTATTGAATAATGTAAGATAAAAGAAAACCTTAGGGAAGAGAAACTTTAGAGTGAGAAATTGTGAACTTTTCTTCTCTAGAGGTTATAAAAGATTTGCAGTAGTTTTAGACAAAACTGTCTGGAGGAAGAGGGCTGACCTTCAGAGATTCCTACCAAAAGGAAAGCAGGTAGAAAATTGTTCTAAATCAGAAGTCCGGATTAACAATGCTCAGTAGAAGTAACAATGCAGAGTCCTATATCTAGTGGTAACTGTTGTGTACCTCCAGAGTGTGAATTTATCCAAGTTCACTCAAAAGTTTATAAAATTCTATAAATGCGTTACTTTCTATTTTTTTAAGCTTTGAAGATACTTATAATGTACATTGTCATAGAAAAAGAACAAAAATGAATTTCCCTCCTGCCTCTAGGAAAGCCTCAACATCTAGCTTTTAGGAATCCTGACTTCTTTCCATTTCTGAATGTATTGAAACATTTATTCATTCCATCAATTAACAAATATCTCATTTGCCGCTGTATGTGGGTAATCTGCTGAACTCTGGGAGCAGACAAAACACTGCTGATCCTGCTTTTGGAAATTAAAGCCCAGTGAACATGGTTTACAACTGTAAACTATTTCTAAAGCAGGAAAATGTTTGTAAAGCTGTAGCCTTCCTACTTTTTCAGTTGTATTATTTAAAACTTTATATTTTCATTATCTGAGGTGATTTATATCTATTGTGTTCACTAAGTTTATCCATGTTCTTTATTCCGCTGCTGACTTACATATACCATTTTAGGAAGAAAACACAAGAGACAAGTTTTATCTTTCCACTCTTTGTCTACTTGGAAACCACATCAATGTTTTATGGGGTCTCTTTGGGCATTTGTTAGTGTTAACCCCTTTGGCATAGTTTCCTCTCGTTCTTTTTCAAAAATGTGTGTGTGTGCACGTTATGGCCTGACACACGTATAGAATGTGCATAAAATATAATTGTCAAGCCTAATGACCAATTCCTAGTTTTGTCTTCTTCCCAGATTATTCAGTGATCTAGTACACGTCAAATCCATGTAACCCCTCTTAATTTACATGCTATTGACATGCAGTTTTCTCCTCTTTTTTAAAAGATGCTTCATTGAGAGGTAATTTACATTCCATAAAAGTCACTCCTTTAAAGTACACAATTCAGCAGATTGGAGTGTACTCTCAGAATTGTGCAACCATCACCACAATCTAATTTTAGAACATTTAAATGACTTTAAAACGAAATCCTGTACTCATTAGCAATCATTCCTCATGACGTCTCTCTCCAGCCCTTGGCAACTGGTAATCTACTTTCTGTTTGTATGGATTTGAGAGCAGATAATTTTCAACTAGATTTAATTGCATATTCCCATATTTACCACTTAAATTGCATTTTGAAAAATTTTCTTCTTCTGTCTGTATACTTTCATCTGAAATACTTTTCATTCTGTTGGTAGACCACCTATTAACATTTCCTTTAGCATTGGTCTTCTGGTGATAAACTCTCAGTTTCTGTTAGTAAGTCAGCTTTACTGAGAGGATCAAGGTCTCTGGAAACTGGGCTGGAGTCAGAAGGGGTGGCTGCCTTCCTGTTCTTCTTTATTTCTAGGGTGCCTTCATCAGGGTCCCCTTGCTATGCACAGGATGTTTTAGAAGGTACCCGTCCTTGGTGGACCTTGGATTCCAAGTGTTTGTCCTTCCTGGTCCCTGGAGGGTGTCCCTGCTCTGCAGGGACCTCACCCTTCATGTCTCCTGCCTTGGTATCTCTCTACTGTTAATCTGATGTTATAAAGCAAACCTTGAGGTTTAATCTGGTTTTCTGTGTATCCTCAGAGAGACAGAGAGAGTTGATTGGAATCATCTAATCCCCCATTATAGGGAGAGAAAGTCCCTCTCACTTTTTTTATCCCTGCCCATGACATTCCTATTTTTGCCGGGGTTAGTACAATCAGCTCACTATCTTCGTAGAGTTACAACAAACAGGGCTCAGGACCTCACGCTCCACACCTGCAATTTTAAAGGGAAAAATCTAAGATTTCCTTGAAAATCCTAGGAAAAGGAATCCTTAGAAAAATGTCTTTTCATTACCTTCCTATATTTTTGCTAGTTCATTTTCATCATAAAACTCAACTTCACCGGGAAACGTAAAAAAATTTTCAAGCAGATATTGAGGAAAGGGATAAACAGTGATAAAATAGCCAAATAACTTTGCTAGTAATTTCTTTTGTAACCATGGGGAAATATGAAAAACTTCCTACGAAGTAATTGTAAAAAAACAACTTATGTCATGTTACAAGTTAAGGTTTTAGAAAGAAAAATTATTAAAGTTTCTTTGAGGAGCAATTTGATCCTGGCAGTCAAATTAGAACCAGCAGAGCAGCTGGGTGATGGCTGGCAATGCAGGCGTTCTCTGGCACCAGGAATTGAGAAGGTTTATAATCTTGATGCCACAATTGCAGTGAGGTTACGATAGGCAAAAGGGACTATAGTTGTTCAGATTACATCCAAGTTTGGATGATAGACACCTTCTCATTATGAAGGAATGAATGAATGATCAATCAATCAATCAAACAGGAATCGGGAAACAGATATCTAATAGTTGCTTGATAGCAGATTTTTCATTTTTCCATAATGGAGAGAAATAGAAGCAGCAAGAAAATTGCTAAGAGCAAAGAAACAAAAATCATCATCGTCGTCATCATCATCATCTTTTATCGTTGCTAGCTTTCACTGAGGAACTTACATGTGTGAGGCACTCTTCAAAGCTCTTGACTTTGCTCATTTAATCTTCACAATCACTCCTTAAGAAACTGGAACCCAGTCTAGCAGTGATCTGGCAGAGAAAGGCCCAGTTATCTCTGACCAGCTCAACAATAAACCATTCGAAGCAAAATAGAGTAGCTCAGGAATAAGTATGAGTAGCTGGAATATCAAAATTCTGCTACTTCTAAGATTAAATAGAATCTTCCTTCATTCATAAACAAGTAATTTTCAATTGGGGGTGGGTATTAAGAAAAAACTCAGGATTAGATTTAGTGATGATGAATTATAGCTAAAACTATATTAGCTATCAGGGTACTTATTTGTGCCTAATTATTGACTTTCTTTATGAATGGTTCTCATACATTTCTAATAGATTTTTCACATTTTCTAGGTATCGTATTATTATACCTAGAAATATTAGGTATTAGGTACCCAGATACCTATAAATATTCTGATAGAGCCATTTAATCCTTGTGTCATAATTTTCATATACCTCGTAATGTAATTGCAGAATAGTGAAAATTCTTAAGGAAACCTCCTGAAAAATACCCCCAAACGCAAAAGATGTAATCGTCTTAGACCTGTTTAAAATTTTATCAGAAATACATTTATTCAAATAGAAGTGCTAACATCTATACTAAAATATATATATATATATATATATATATATATATATATATATATATATATACACACACACATAGAGAGAGATGAGAGAGAGAGAGAGAGAGAAATTTTAAAATGCTGAACAGTGGGGCCTGAAAGCATTATTGTTTTAGTACCTGCCTCCTGGCAGCCGTATTCCACTGGCTCAGGGATAGTAGAGAGGTTTTGATTCACAGGCCAGCCTATCTACAGAGAGTGGCAGCCTCCGGGCTGTGTGGAGAAGGATTCTAAGATTGCATCTGGAGTTAATGTGCAAGAGTGTCACAGCTGATTAGTCAAGTATTGTATAGGCATAGAGAGGAACAGAGTTTATGTCATGTTTTGTGTGTTTGCTATCACTGACACTCCTGATAACACCTCTCCCTAACAGTTATCTGAATTTAGAACCAAGAATGAAGGAAAAAACAAAAACAAAAATATTAGAGCGTGTCCATAAATACAAATAGGTCAGCAATGACAGCATTCCCAGGACATTCTTTCTTAGGAGGTAGGTATAATGCTCATTCTCTTAAAAAAAGGTTGTCACAGAAAAAAAATGCTATTCTAATCGCTCACACTATCTAAGACGGAAAGAATGAAATCACTGAACAAATGGGAAATAAAAGAGACAGAGCACGTGAAACAGCCTGTGAAGCAAGAATCTGCTTCTATTTTGTCTTCTGTCTAACTGGAAAGGCCACACTATCCAGCACTTACCAGGATGGGCAAAGAAGACTTAAAATGATTTATAAACAACACCACGACAACGAAAAACCCTGGCTGTCTCATTCACAGAAACATGGCTGAAAATAAAATCCAAAAGACATTTTTTTTTCCTTTTTTCTTTTTCTTTTTTGTAAGCTACAGTGGGGCCTGAAAAGATTCACTTGTATTTCTCACATATGGAATATATAGGCCAAGAAATAACTTAGCAGCACAGTGAGGAGCAGCACAGTGAGGAGAGGAAATGATCTATCTCCAGATATAATCTTTACTTCTTGGCAAAGAAAAACTGGCCTGGTAGATTCCCCTCCTTCTTTAATAACATAGGGTGCCAATGATGTCATTGGCTTGAGGCAAATGTTTTATTTGGTCTCTTGTGCCCCAAGCCCACTAATTTTGGCTGTCCCCAGACCATTGTTTGCCAAGAGTACTCAAACTAGTTTGGAAGAATTGTATGAACAGGATTGTCTCTCAGAAGCACGTCTTGTTTCATGGATGTGTGAACCTGTGCAGTCACACAGGGCCCTGTTCTTAGAAGGGCACAGCACTTGCAAGGACCCCACTTGTAGTTTAAGTCTCTGCTGTCACTCTCTTCAAATTCTTAATCATTTTTGAACAAGGAGCCCCTTCATTTGCAATTTTCATTTTACATTGGGCCCCAAACATTCTGTAGCTGGACCCTCTAAAGAAGGGGTTGGGGGGTGGAATGGACCTTAGGACCATCTGCAAGGCTGATGAATTGTCACGTGCAGCATGATGTGGGTTGTGGGGAGGGAGAAGGGCGGCGCAGGGTTAAGAAAAGACAGTAGCCAGGAATAGAGTGTAAACACGGGCCAAGGGGAACAGTCTCAGGGACTGAACCCCGAATCGGACCAACGTGTAGTTTTTATTGGTAAACTTCTAAAGAGGTAATGATTGTTAATCTCAGGATCTGTGTATTGGTTGCCTGCTGGCCATCTTTCCGAAAGTTCCCATTGTGTTCCAGCCTGAACTTTGCCTTCACACACGCGCACATCTCCAAGGAATCCATTGAAGGGGAGGGACCGATATAATTCCATCGGGTCTCAGTTTGCTGAGACTTCACCTCAAAGGAGCTTTTCTGATGTCTCTCCATCGGGCCTCAGTTCGCTGAGGCACTCCCTTGTGAAATCCTGGGAAGAGCGTGGGGAACAAACGGTTTGGCAGCTGTAAGGCAACAATGAATTAATTCCTTAAAGAAAATCACTTTTATAATCCCATAAAACAAAAACAAATGTGACATGTTAAATTAAACACATTAAAAACAAAATGTTACTGTATGACCTAGAATAGCAAACACTTAATATTAATCACTGTAATAAATATTTTATATAGACCAACCAAACTTTCAGATTTGTCTCATTATTTGTTCTTTCTTTTCTAAAACAGTCATTAGTTTTGAGCCTCATCATCTACAAGCTGACAATCACGAGTGCGTTTCTGAAGGTGACTTTTCAGCAGCTCTCATGCAGTGGCTCTAGGTTTTTATGGTTTCCTTTCTCAGTCCCTCCATCTCTCTCTCTCTCTCTCTCTCTCTCTCTCTCTCTCTCTCTCTCTCTCTCTCTCTCTCTCTCTCCCTCTCTCCCTCCTTCCCTCCTTCCCTCCCTCCCTCTCCCTTTACCTTTCTTCTTTCTATCTTTCTCCTGACCCTCCCTCTTTCCTCCTTCCTTCCCTCCCTCTTCCTTCCTTCCTTCCTTCCTTCCTTCCTTCCTTCCTTCCTTCCTTCCTTCCTTCCTTCCTTCCTTCCTTCCTTCCTTCTCTTTCTTGTTTTGTTTTACTTTTGTAGTCTTTGCCAAAGATTTTAAATGGGGAAAATGAAGAGGATTTAACATTATAGCTCTGTGGGTGTCTATTGTTGCCTCCATTCTTCTTGGGGTGCTAGCTATCCAGTTTGTTTGTTTTTTAAATTTTGTGTTATAGAAACCTCTAAAAGTAGAAAAGGAGTGTTAAGGAGAGTTTGAGCACAGTCTTCACAAGAGTGCCCTCACTTCTGACACCAATTGCAAACTTAGAAGGTTACCAAGACCATCCTCATTTTACATAATTTGCTAGAAGGATTCACAGAACTCATGGTTACAGATTGTTTCAGTGAAAGGATACAGATGAAAAACAGCCAAGGAAAGAAGTGCACAGGGTAGAGTCCAGAAGAAGTCCTAAGCACAGAGCTCCCGTTGTGTTCTCTCCATCACGTCAGGACGCGTCACTTGCCTTGCAATAACGTGTGGCAAATGCACAGAGTATTGCCAAGCAGGGAAGCTAACCTGAGACTTGAGTGTCCCGAGGTTTTGCTGGGGCTCATCATATACTGCCTGCATGGCTGACCTTTAGTTATTAGCTCCTCCCAGAGGTCAGGCTAATATCTTTGGTCTCCAGTTCCCCCAGAGGTCAGAACCGACCCTGTGTGGCCCAGAGCTCCCATGATAAACCACATTGTTAGACTGTCCAGTGGCCAAAGCCCCCAGCAAACAAAGACCCTCCTGTCAGGCAGGACATTCCAGGGACTTAGCGATTATCTCCTAGTAGCCAAGGGCAAAGGCCAGACCTCTCTTTAGATAAGGCTAATTCTTCACTACTCTAGTGTAATGACCCCCCACCCCACCCCTGCCCAGACTTATCACTCAAATTCAAACTTTTCACATCAATAATGGCCAATCTTGTTTAATCTTATTTCATCAGATTGTGTGCTAGAGTCAACTCATAACTAGTTCACAAAAACTGATGGTTAATTTTTAGAAATTTTGTAAGCTCATTGGTAAGCATAGCCATTAAAAAGCAATTAAGTTATATAAACTTATAATTATGTAAATTAGATGAAAACCAAAGATGAATGCTCAACACTCATCATTTTCTAATTATTTACTATATTTTACTATTGATATGCTCTTGGTCTAATTTATTATGTACTGTATCTGTATGGTGAAAATACTGTAGGATAGGCTACTCTGCATCTCTTCCCATCTCTGTTAAGTGGCATCACAGTGCTAGCCTGAAAATGACCATGGTAAGAATATTTACACAATGAAATTCAGCAAATGCTATGAATCAGGACTTTTTTTTGATACGCTTTAATTTAGAGAAGCATCTTTCTGTTCAACTATTTCTAGAGCTATAAAGAGTAGGCTGTGATAACATTGGGATGAATTCCTGATAAATTATTTCAAAATATCAATTATAGTACGTTTAGAGCTGATGATTCTGATGGAAATAAATTTTCTAAAAAGATTAACACGTCATGCAAATCACTTTGATGTAAATCTGAATTTAATTTTAATTGTAAATTTATAAAACAGCATTTTAGTGTTTCCTCTGACATTTTCCTAAATTGTGGAGGTTGTACAAGAAACTAAAAGTGGCATTTTGATTTGTACATAATTAAAATAAAAAAGTACATAATTAAAATTTCATTTATATGAAAATATTGTTTTTCTGTGGTAGACACTAATCTTAAAATTTAATTTCTGTTTCTAAGACTACAATGCTTTGCAGCATTGTAGCAGTTTTCAAAACCAGAGATTCTAAACTCTTTGAAGAAGTCTAGTAAGTACTTGATATGCTTTATGGCAATGTACATGTGTATGCTTTTATCTTGTGGTAATTTGCTGACAAAGTTTATTGCCTGTGAGCCAGAGATTGCAAGATCACAATCAGTTTTGATAATCTTTAATTTAATTCGGTGCAGATGCAATAAAGATGGGCTCCAGGGAGGGAAGGGGAAGCCAGTTTACCTCCCGATGAACCTCCTCCCCTTTTCTAGGGCTGCTGCTTCTTCTGCTGCTGCCATTGCTGCCACCAGACTGGGCCCTGGTCTGCGCATAGCCATTCTTTAGACCACATGGCACCTTAGATTGTCTCATATTGCCCAGACAGGTGCTGGGCCAGCTTCTTAGAGTGCAGGTTGCCTGTCCTAGCCTAGGCCCATGGGGCAGTGGGGTAGGTGTATTTTCATTTTCTTCTTTTTTCTAGTTTTCTGTGTTTTATTCAAGAATAGGTCATAGTTAAATAACTAGATAACAAAAAACATTTTTTTAAAAAAATGTAAGCTATATTATCAGCTCTTTTCCTGAATTTCTGCCTTTATAACAATGCACTTGTTCCTTTATATAGGGTATACCTGAACAGGTGTATCAGGCTGACAAAGCATCGTGGGCAGTCATTTGAAATTTGTTTTATTAAAATACCTACTTGCCCTTGATTTATTTTTAGTTGTGTCCTCATTTCTTTTAGCAATCTGGTCCATTTTAATTTGGATGAATGACTTAATCTGTATGAGCCTTGGAGAGGTACTTCATGATAATTTATGTTTAAAGTTGCTCTGAGTGGACAAAAGGTGTCTTAGAAAGTAATATTGCTCTAATTATAAATCCTTTAAAATAATCGGAGACTAAGTAACACGAATTAAATCTAATTTCCTTTTGGTCCCCTTTATTAGCCAAGATGAGTGCTTTACACCTCAAGAGAGAAGCAGAAGAAATAATGGGCTGGCATATCAATGTAAACCTGACATTAATACTTTTATAGTATTTTCCTGTAACGCAGACCAGTATAGAATCAGAAAAGATAGGGCTACAAAGGAACTGTTTAATTTTAAAAAGCGCTTACTTATTGGTTTGTCCTTAAAATGACTTGAGGTATCTCACTGTTTCCAAGTAAATTAATCCCAAATTCATCATTTGAACTAACTAGAATTGAGATGGCACTGAATGTAGAGGAAAACTTAATGAACTCTGTACTCAGAAACCTGGAATCCCACTTAGAGGTTTCCCTTATGTCTTCCCTTTTCTATTTTCTTTCGGAGTCTCAGCTCTGGTCCTTATTCACTTCTGTCCATTGTTATAGAGAACTCTGATACTGTTTTCTTCTTAAAAAAGAAAACAACTCAGATAAGAAGGTGGTGGGCAGGGCTGTGCTTCCTACACCGGTGAATTAAGGGTGAGTTGAGGGAGAAAAGTTTTGTTCTCTATAAAAATCTATTATTAGAGTCAGTTTTTGGGATTAAGACATTGTCTCTAGAAAGCCCTTATTAATTGTAGGTAAGGATTGATACATTGTCCTATTATGCCTGCTGTCATTTCAGCAAGGACAATTTCACTATCCTAGATGAAAACTTAGATTTTTATTGTATTACACACACACACACACACACACACACACACACACACACACACACACTTTGAGTAGCTTTGGTCATCCAGTCCAGTCCAATACATAGCATATTGTAGCCCAGAGTATAACTTTCATATATATTTATTAAATTAGTGGGCAAGCGAAAAGGAAAGTCTGTAGTGTGTTCTGTGGGGAGATGGTAGCTTCAGGTGTGTGTAGACTCTAGATATTAAATCCACCAAGGGACAAAAAGTTTTGATTCAAGGATAAAAACATTTCTCTCAGTCACTAATTTTCAAGTCACACACACACACACACACACAGCTTGGAATATGTTTGTCTTAATTCATTGAGTTTTCAACTGTTCAGATATATCTTTAAATTAAAAAAAAATAAATTGGTGTAGTAAAGAGCCACACAAATGATCAGTATAAGTAAGAACAATGTCCGTATTTTATTTTACTATCTATCTATCTATCTATCTATCTATCTATCTATCTATCTATTTTAGATCGAGGAATTTTTTAAAGATTTTGGAGGGATGGGAATAAAATGACAAATTTTATATTTTAAGTTTTTGTCTCTGGATATGTCAAGTTCCAAGTAACTTTAGTAACACACAGCAATGGGAATTTACAAGGGACCTCAAAGAGTTAATAGAGTTTTCAAACCTGGAGAAATTCTAGTAATCATCGCTCTGGGATACCTATTTACATATTATAATTAGTATTTTTTTTTTTTTAAAGAAAACCTTTCGGAAAAATCGGAAGATTGGGAGCCAAAGTCAGTGGCCTTAACGCAGTTTCTTTTTTCTTTAATCGTATTGACTTAGCAGGAACAGTACAAACACGCCCACAGCTCAGGAAATAATTATCAGACCCAAGTGATCCGCTCAGATGGGAAGAAAAAGTATTTTGCTCTGCATCTCCCGTATTATCTCGAGTTTCAGTAAAAAATAAAACGAGGAGAAATGTTTCGGAAGCCAAATCAGCGTCCAGACCCAAACCAAAAATCGAACCTGGCACTTTTTATCAGTGCGAGCAGAGCAGTGGGAGGAAAAGGAAAACAGCCTGTGATGCCTCTGAAGGAACCGGGCAGGGCGTGCAGGAAGCCCTCAGCCAGGGAGACCCTTTCCGTGGTTTTCGGAAATGGGCTTAGAAAGCTCCATTTCTCCGCCGTCTTCTCCACCTGAGGCTGCAACCGTAGGACACAGCGCCAGGTGGGGGACAGAAAGCCCGGGGAAGGGAATGCAGTGAGGGCGACCAGACGCGACCGCGGGTGCCGGGCGGCGGTGGGGGGGCGGGGGGCGAGCTTGTACCCCGGCACCTCCGCTGCTGTTGTCCGGGGTGCTGAAAAGCCGGGAACTTCCCGGGAGGCAGCAGCCACTTTTTTCTCAGAGGGTGGGGTGCAGGGGTTTCAGGCCGCGCCTTTGCTCAGCCCGCCCTGACCACGGCCCGGAGGTGCCCTACAGATGAGGTCCACCCCAGTCCCGTTCCGCAGGGTAGTTGATGGGAAGGGTTGGTGAGCATCGCCGGACAGCAGGCGGGACCTCGGTGCCCCTTCCCCACCTCTCCCGACAATCCGGTGCTGTGACCCCCGCTCCACCTGCGCTCGAACTCTTGTCGCTAGGGGATGCAGGTCCTGCGGGCAGAGACCCGCAGCTAGCGAGGCGCGAGCGGGGGCTGCTGGGGTGTGTGTGGCGAGAGCTGCCTTAGTCCCGGGATTGGGAAAGGAGTGGGGGGGGGGGGGTGGAGGCCAGCGGGAGCGGGGCATGCGCAGTGGGGCGGAGGAGGTGGCGATGGCCGGGGGAGGCGGGGGGACTGCTGTTTATTTGCAGCTGGGCCAACTCCGCGGCGCAGGAGGCGGCAGAGCGCGGGGCGCCAGCGGCAGGTCCAGCGGCCGCCGCACCATGCCCGAGCCCACCTTCGGGCAGCTGCTGCGCGCCGCCGGGGCCCCGGCCGGGGAGGATGCCAGACACCCGGGAGAGGCCAGGGCAGCTGTGGCAGTGGCGGCACGATGGTGGTGACAAGCTCTGCCCGAGGCGGCAGCGGGGACCGTGCGCCCTCCCGGCGGCGGGGCTGCGGACTCGCGCCGGCCGGGGCTGCGGCGCTGCTGGCCGGGGCGAGCTGCCTGTGCTACGGCCGCTCCCTGCAGGGCGAGTTCGTGCACGACGACGTGTGGGCGATCGTGAACAACCCCGACGTGCGGCCCGGCGCCCCGCTCCGTTGGGGCATCTTCAGCAACGACTTCTGGGGCAAGGGCATGGCCGAGAACACCAGCCACAAGTCCTACCGGCCGCTCTGCGTCCTCACCTTCAAGTGAGTCCCCCACCTCGCGCTCGCAGCCGCCGCTGTTTCTCCGTACCCTCCGAGCAGGGCTGAGAGAAGTTGCGGGACTGGCTTGAGCGGCGTTTCTTTTCCTGCTGCCCCTTCCCCTCCACGTTTCCCTCGTCTCCAGGCTGTCCACGCCACTGCTCCGTGGACCTCGGCCCCTCTTCCCTGGACTGCAGGCGCGGTCCCGGAGGTGCGGGCTGGGGAGTTGGGATCGAGTTTCTCAAGAGTCTGCACTCTCGGCGGGCTCGTCTCTCGCACCAGGGCTGGGAGGGGGTGTTGGAGGAGCTGCCTCCGCACACCCCACCCCTGCCGGACCTTGGTCAAGGGAGATCGGTGGTCAAAGGAGTTCCAGACGGGTGGCTGTGGTAGTGATGCTTCCAAGTTGGGACTTTCTCGGAGGTTGTTGTGCGGCTTTGAAGATGGGGAGTGGATCAGTTCTTTAGGGGTCGCGTTCCGAGGAGACGAGGCGGGAGCCCTGAGCTGCCAGGGCTGCTTGGGTTTTGGGGAGGAGCAGGAGAGTCCACAGAGGATCTCTCCCGACCTGCAACATCGGCTGCTCTGGGAGCCTCTCTAGTCTGCCTAAACAGACCCGATTTAGACTTTAAAAGGTGACAAGCCAGGGAATGCAGAAGCGTGGGACCCTCTGGGGATCCTGGCGTCCTAGTCGAAATAGTTTTTCTTTTACAACCTCGGAGTCGTGATTCAGCGTTTCTGGTGTGGATAAAGTGTAAAGGGACCCAAGAGAACGCCAGGTTTTTGTAGGGTGGAGAATTTTGTTGAATTTAAAAGAAGACGAGCTTTAAATGGAAGGGGAGAAGGGCTGACTTGAGGGAAGTGCTATCTCATTTGTCAGGATCTTGAGTCAACCGCTTCTAATTTGGCTCAATATTGAAGCTTATAATATGTCGGACAAAACTATTGAAATAACGTGGGTTCAGGATCGTCAGCATTTTAAACCTTTTCTAATGGGTGTAATGTGAAACCCGTCTTTATGGTAATTATCACTGGAGACAGGGTAGGCAGCTCAAAAAGCCTGCACTGGCTGGGAGGCCGAGGTCTCCTGACAGGTGGCTCTGATGACTTCGAAAAGGAAACCATAGCAATTGGCAACAATTCCTGGGCTTCTGACGTAATTCTTCCATTGAAAGTTTAATGTCTTAAAGGAGGGTGGGTGAGGAAACTGCACATTTGACTCTGAAGAGAATATTTTATAAACATTTGTCCTCTTGGAAAGTGGTTTTGATTTTCAGCTGACAGATAACTGCAGCTATTGAGTGAGTTGCTCATACTTTCAGTTTTCCAAATATTTCTTAAAATTTCCTTAGATGGTACAAATATAAATGTTTAACTTCCTATTGACCTGCTTTTTCTTTCACTACAAGTGAGGGTTATTGGTTAATTTAAGGTGTGGAATCCCATAGCATGAGGTGTGCTGGACTTAAAACAGCCATGGAGACCATCTTGGTCCCTGTTCTGAGCATTTTCCATTTTCAAAGGTCAGGGTCAAAGACTTCTGCCCACCCTGGTGGAGGGTGAGAAGCATGTTTTCACTTCTTCACTTTTTTTTTTTTTTTTTTTAAATTCATGCAGGACATTGCAGGCACAGAAGAGAGGGGTGTGGAGGGAAGGAGTAGGCAATGCGGCAAGGCCATTAATGAAAAGGAAAATTAGCAGGCATTTGGCAGAACACATTTGGCAGAACATGGCAAAGGAGAAGGAGAGTTAGGGGCAGGGGGCAACTCTTGTGGTAATCACTGATTATAAAAGCAGCTTGGTGTCTAAGCTGCATTGTTTTTGGTATAGTGTATCTCACTGGCTATGTAAGGTATACTTAAAAAAATTATTTTGAGAAGGTTGAGTTGCACATCTAGCGTGCAGCAGAGCACTAATTGGAGAGGGATGGGTGCTTCTTCAGAATCAGAAATGAGCTAATCGTTCTATACTCACAGGAGTCGATTTTAATAAGACCTGGAAGCTTTCTGTACAGTCACCTGAGGTGAAACTGCACCCTGGTGCTGTGGAGCAAAGCTGGGCATGTGTAAGGGACGACGTCGACGGTGCTAGACCCACACAACCCTAAAGATCGTTGCAAGGAAGGGCAGGAAATCCCACTTATTAACTATTCAATGTGAACCAAGCATTGGCCTAGGCACTTTGTATTGCTTAATTATGTCTTTATGATTTTTTATATTACATAGTTGGTGAAAACACAATGCAGTCTTGTAAATATATGCAAACTATTTTAACTTAAGTTAGGCCTGTTGGAGCAAAATTCTTTGAGAATTCAAAACCTTTATTTATTTATTTATTTATTTATTTATTTATTTATTTATTTATTTATTTATATTGTGGTAAGAACACTTATCACAATATGAGATCTCCCATCTTAACAATATTTTCAGTGCACAACCCAGTATTGTTAGCTATAGGTACTATGTTGTGCAGTAGATGTCTAGCACTTAACTCCTCTTGAATAATTGAAACTATTTACGTGTTGAAGAGCAACTCCTCCCGCCCACCCAACCCCACTCTTGGCAACCACAGTGTTAGGATCTGCTTCTATGAGCTTGACTATTTTAGATGCATCACATGAGGGGACTTCTGGGACTGGCATATTTCACTTAACATATTATCCTCCAGGTTCATCTATGTTGCCACATATGGCAGGATTTCCTTTTTTTAAGGCTGAATAATATTTCATTGTATATATTATACCACCTTTCTGTATCCATTCATCGGACGATGGACATTTGGTTGTTTCCTTATTTTGGTTATTGTGAATAATGCTGCAGTGAACGTGGGAGGGCACCATTTTGCATATCTACCAATAGAGTACAAGAGTTCCAGTTTCTCCACATCCTTGCCAACACTTGCTGTCTTTTGCTTTTTTCATAAAAGCTGTCCTAACAAGTGTAAGGTGATATCTCATTGTGGTTTTGATTTGCATGATTAGTGTATGATTTATTTGCATGATTGGGTTTTGATGATTAATGATTGTAGCCATTTGTATGTCTTCTTTGGAGAAATATCCATTCAAGTCCCTCACCCATTTTTAAATCATTGGTTATTTGGGTTTTTGTTTTTGTTTTCTTTCTGTTTTGCTTTGAGTTGTAGAAGTTCCTTATATATTTTAGGTATCAATAACATATCAGATATGTGGCTTGGAATATTTTCTCCTATTCCATAGGTTGCCTTTTCACTCTGTTGATTGTTTCCTTTGCTATCAGAGGCTTTTTAGATTGATGTACGCTTACTTGTTGAATTTTGCTTTTATTGCTTGTGCTTTATCTAAGAAACTATTGCCAAGCCTAATATCATGTTTTTCCCCCCATAGGAATTTTACAGTTTCAGGCTTTACATTTAAATTTCTAATACATTTTGAATTGAATTTTATGTATGGTATGTATAAGATATGGGTCCAGTTTCTTTCTTTTGTGTGTGGAGAGTAAGTTTTTCCCAATCCCATTTATTGAAGAGACTGTCCTTTCCCCATTGTGTATTCCTGGTACCCTTGTCGAAGATCGTTTGAGCATCTATATACATGGGTTGATTTCTGGGCTCTCATTTCTTTTCCATTGGCCTATATGTCTGTTTTTATACCAGTGTCATACTGTTTTAATTACTGTTGTTTTGGAGTATATTTTGAAGTCAGGAATTGTGATGTCTCGAACTTTGTTCTTTGTATATTCAGGGTCTTTTGTGGTTCAATATGAAATGTATTATTTTTTTTTCTATTTCTATAAAAAATGCACTTGGGATTTTGATAGGGATTACATTCAATCTGTAGATGGCTTTGGGTAGTATGGACATTTTAACAATATTAATTTTTTCTATCTATGAACATGGGATGTCTTTCTATTTCTTTCTTTCTTTCTTTCATCAATGATTTGTGGTTTTAAGTATACAATTTTTCACTTCTTTGGCTAAGTTTATTCCTAAGTATTTTATTATTTTTTGATGTCATAGTATATGGAATTGTTTTCTTAGTTTTGGATAGTTTATTATTAGTGTATAGAAATGCAGCTGGTTTTTTAATGTTGATTTTGTATCTTGCAACTTTACTAAATTCATGTATCAGTTTTAATAGTTTTTTGGTGGACTCTAAGAGATTTCTACATATAAGATTATGCCATCTGTAAATGGAGATAATTTTACTTCTTCCTTTCTGATTGAGATGCCTTTTTTTTTCTTTTTCTTTTTCTTGCCTAATTGCTCAGGCTGGGACTTCCAGTAATATGATGAATAAGATTGACTCAAGTGGGCATTCTTGCCTTGTTCCTGAACTTAGAGGAAAAGCTTTCAGCTTTTTACTATTGAGTATGATGTTAGCTGTAAGCTTTTCATAAGTGTTCTTTATTATGTTGAGGTAAATTCTCTTGAAACCTAGTTTGTTGTAGTCTTTTACCATGAAAGGGTGTTGAATTTCATCAAGTGTTTTTTCTGCATCTATTTATGATAATTATGTAATTTTTATCCTTCATTTTGTTAAATGTGATGTATCACATTACTTGATTTGTGTTTGCTAAACCAGCTTCACATCCCAGTGATAAAACCCACTTGTTCACGGCATATGATCATTTTAATGTGCTGTTGAATTTGGTGTGCTGGTATTTTGTTGAGGATTTTTGCATCTATGCTCATCAGAGATGTTGGCCTGTACTTTTCTTTTCTTGTAGTGTCTTTGTCTGGCTTTGCAAACTCATTTAAAAACAACACACTTTTAATTTTAAGACTATTGTACCTTCCCATGCAGTTGTAAGTAATAATATAGAGATCCCTTATATCCTTCATTCATTTCCACCAGTGATGACATCTTGTGTAACTATAGTACAATTTTATAACCAGGAAATTGATGTTGATACAACCCATAGCTTTTATTCAGATTTCAGCAGTTTTACATATGCTCCTTATATTTTTATTTTTGTTAAGTGTGTATTTAGTTCTACGCAGTTTTGTCATCTGTGTAGATTCCTGAGACTACTACCACAGTCAAGATATAGAACACTTTCCTCACAAAGATCCTTCATACTTCCCTATCATAGCTATAGACTTGTACCCCGTAACAACCACTAATCTGTTCTCCACCTCTATAATTTTGTCATTTCAAAATGTTGTATTTGGAATCATAATCTATGAGTTTTTTTTTTGTTTTTTTGCACTCAATGTAATTTTCTGGAGTTTATTGAGATTGTTGCATATATCATTAGTTTATTCCTTTTTATTGCTGAGTAATATTCCATTGTATGGACGTACCAGCATTTGTTTAGTCATTCACCTGTTAAAGGACAGCTGGGTAGTTTCTAGTTTTTGGCTATTATAAATATCGGTGCTATAAACATTCATTTATAAATTTTTATGTGAACATAAGTTTTTATTTCTCTAGGGATAAATGCCCAGAAGTGCAATTGCTGGGACATACATGGTTGCATGTTTCATTTTTTAAGAAACTGACAAACTCTTTTCCATACCTTCCTGTCAGCTGTGTCTGAGTAATCCAGTTTCACTACTTCCTTACCAGCATTTGGTGCTGTCACTATTATTTATTTTAGTCATTCTAATAGGTGTGTAGTGTCATCTCACTGTGATTTTAATTTGCATTTTCCTAATGATTGTGTTGAATATCTTTTCACGTATTTATTTGGCCTCTGTATATCCTCTTTGTTCAAATGTCTCTTCATATCTTTTGTTCGTTTTCTAAGTGGATTTTTATTTTGTTAATGTTGAGATTTGAGTTTTCTATATATAATATAGGTACAAATCCTTAGTTAGATATGTGGCTGGCAAACATTTTCTTCTACTTTATATCTTGTCTTTTCATCCTCTTCACAGGGTCTTTCCCAGTGCAAAATTCAAACCTATTTTTTATTAAAAGTAGTTTATTACTTGTATATTTGATTCATTGAATGACTGTCACTCATACTGAGAGCTAGAAATTTCCTAAATAGAGAGATAGATAAGTAAAAATGCATAATGGTTGTTACTATAAAGGTGCTTATTTGTATGGAAAGATACTATTCACACTTCTTCTCCAACAAGAAATGGGCTGAATGAAGTTGCAATGAAGAAATAAATTATCAGCTTGTCTACTTTTCCAATTTGGGAGGAAGGGTGCAATGGAAAATGAAGGTGCTTACCAAGATGTGGTGGTTTTTGTACTATGTCAATTTAGTTAAACTGGAACTGTGTTTCTTGGAAATTCCTTTCCTGTATTGTACTGGGTTAGAGTTGGACACGGAATATTTCTTTGAGATTTGGAAAGTGAAAGTGAAGTGGCCATGTTGCTAGAATTCAGAAGGTTGCTGTAGGTTTTGGTGCTATTGCAGCCTCGTACGTGGTTGTCACAGACACTGGCTAACCTGCCATCGCAGCTAGGTCTGCAGCTCCTCAAGAACTCTCCAGATCTCCTTTCACTACTTGGAATCATGGTGCAGGTGTATGTGTGCTGCTTTGTGGGGAAGAGTGCCAGCCTGTTTGCAAGACACTCATATCATTAAAGTTGGAATCTTAGAGGTTATGAGAAGCAGAGGTATATTGTAGTTCATCTTTCGGGTTCCAGGTCATCTTTCCTTTCCCCTATTTCTAGTCCATCTATCCTCCCTTCCAATTGCCTGCACTGCTGGCTTTCGACTTCTGTTACAGACACAGAAGCAGCAGCCTTACAGAGGCTATATAACCAGCTCCCACAATTGTGAAAGGTCAAATCTGTATAGTAAATCCCCTTTGCTATATCAGTCCTGGTGGTTCCGCTTCTCTGGTCAAAACTTAACTGGTACAAATGGTCATCTCTTTGTGCTTCTGGAAGTGAATATAGAATTCTAATGAATTTCTGTTTCTAGGCAAATTTTATATTCAGTCTTTTCATGAGATCATTTCCAAGGACACACAGGAATATTTTTGGACCATTGTAGCAGAATCAAAACATCTGTGAAACTTAATCTGCAGCAGTAATCTTTTTTTATTTTGCTTCTTTATCTTTCACTGGCCATGACCTGTTTTTAATTTTGGAATCAGGAGAAACACATTAAGTCACTCTGTAGACACTGAATTGACAGAGAACCCAAACCCAAGATGCCCATAACCCCCATCTTGAACAATGGCCCCAATTGATTTAAAAGGTGCTTAGCTTTTTTATTTTATTTCCTCGCTATGCCCTTCGTCTTGAGAACAAGCTCCTATTGGATTGTTAGCTGTGCCATTCCATATCAGAAAGCAATTCAAAGTTTCCTTCAATAAGGAAGAACCATTGGTTTTTCCATGTTAAAGATGGGGAAACTAAGGCACATTGAAGGACCTTCAACTCATTTTCTCTGTGTTTAGGCTATTAGATTATAGTATTCTACTAGTTTGCTATAAAGTTTTATTTCATGGAAGGCTTCTGATGGGAATATAAACCATAGGAGTGGAAGTGGGTGGTTTAAAATGTCAGAGTTAAAAAATAGAATATCTTAATATGTGCAGCTGTGAGGATTTGCAGCCTTTTGATGTTTGGATCTTGAGAGATTTTTGCAGCAGTTTGTATCTTTTAGTCATAAATGATATGCCAACTATGAAAATCAGCTCTAGTCGCTCTTCCCAAAACCGAAGAGAAATGGTGGCATCATCTTTCTGGTTCTGTTCCTTTTGATTTGACCTGTCTGTGAATTCATTTTGAGATAGTCTATTGCTACAAGACTGATAAGTTTATTTTCTAAGTCTGCGATAGGAAACAAGTGAAGATTGTTTAGGATGTTTGACTAGATTGTCTAAGATGTTCAATGATAAATAAAATAGCCAAGGAAAAATATGGTTGGAGACAAGAAAGATTTTCTAGAGAAAAAAATTAAAAAATGGCTTCTGAAAATTTCATGCTGAACTAAGGTTATTATAAAAACCCCAGGAGGAGGAAGTTGATTGTTGCCTGTTAGGGTACGCTTTAGACGTAAGATAGGCTTTAGACTATAGTCTGGTAGAGTAGGAGGGATGTAAAATGAGAGGAATATGTTTTTGGATCATGAGGGTTTTTAAAGGTAAGTCTCTGAATGAAGGCTTAGAGATCATCTTCTGAAATAGCCTTTTTTGTTTTGTTTTTAAATCAACAAATGTCTTCTCTATCTACCTTTGGAGCTACATTCATATTTTTCCTAACTTTGAATATGTGGTTATTCCACTTCAAAAGGACTGTGAGGAATTCTTGATTATGCCAAAACAATGGCAGTGTTCCTTTTCCAAACGATAAGACATGGTTTCTGTCCTACCAAGCCCTGTTTGATCTGACCCCTGGCCACTTCTCTGACCTTTAGTTTGCCAATCTCCACCTCATTCTCTCTACGTCAGCATTCCCTGAACAGCGTTCCTCTTCCTGTACAGGCCCCATCTGCTGCTACCAGGCCTTTGCACTTGTTTCTTCTTCCTGGGATGCTCTTCTACAGATCTGTGCACTGCTTGCTCTCTCACCATCTTTAGTTTCATCACAGAGCCCTTCCCTGGCTACCCGATCTAAAATAGCAGACACTCCTCCATGTTTCATTCCTACTCTTTTACCCTCTTCGCTTCAGTAACCCTCACTGCTACCTGACATCATATGTTTATTGTTAGTTTTTATCTCTTCTCACTACCATGTGAGCTCCGTGAGGTATAGCTGTAGCTCCTAGAACGGTGCCTGGCATGCAGAGTAGAGACTCAATAAATTACTGTTGAAAGAATGAACGAATCAATCATTTTTGTGAATACTCGACTTTTTCAAGTAAATATTTAGGTAGGGCTACACCTTTACAATGTAGAGGAAAAAGTCTACTTGGCTTATTCCTTGGCTTATTTACTTTTTTTCTTCCTCTGTCAAAGAGAAAAGTGGAGGCAGAAAAGGAATTTCCTGGACACACACAGGTGGTTCCAGTGGGTTCTGCTTAATGGGAGGTGAAGAGGAAGCTTTGATTCTGAAAGGGGCAGTCGTAGCTCTCTGTTGTGACTTGCTGGGACTGTGGCTGTAGAGAATGGGGATTTTTAGCACTTTTGGATCAAACTCCTCTCGTGGGGCATATTGAAGTGTGATGGTTGGTGGCTGCTAGCTCTAAGCTTTAAGGCTGGACATGGCAGCTGTACCTTCTGAGGCAAACCTCAAAATTACGTGGGGTTTTTTCCACACTTGACTCTCAATGGATTAATGTTCGTCCATGCCAGTGTCCTATTGTTTGTAAGGATGGTCATTTTTTTTTTTTCCCAGTAGACATGAAATATCATTTCTGGTTGGATCGAATGGAGTATAAGGACCTGAAAATATTTTCTCAAAGGCACTATTTTGACTGACTTCCTCTGCTGCGTATTGTATAGTGAAGCTTTGTCTGGTCTTTGCCCCCGGTTCCTGGGAGGGAGCTTCTAAACCTCGAAATGTCCTGAGTGATAGCAGTGTCTTTGTTGTTCACGGTGGGCCCCTCGGACCACACCTGAGTTTCTGCTGAAGAGGTGACTCATAGTGGGTCTGCAGATAGTTTCAGAACGGGGACTAGCCATGATGGAAAGACCAATCATATGATTAGAGAGTGGGGACTTCGAGCCATGTGATAGCAACCTTCCCTTCCAACCTTCTGGAAGGGAAAGGGATACTGGAGACCCAGTTCTGTCACATGGCCAGTGATTGAATCAATCAGCCTACATAATGAAACCCAAGTAAAAATTCAATCCTGAAGCTTGGTTGAGTGTCCCTGTTTGGTAATTTTACATCAGTGTGCCCAGAAGGTGATGTATCCTGAAGACATGGAAGGTTCCTATTGAAGACCCTCCCACAATTCGCCCCATGAGCCTTTTCTTTTGACTGCTTTTGATGTGTAGTTTTTTTTTTTTTTTGTAATAAAACTATAATCATACGTCTTTCTTTAATTCTGTGAGTTGTCCTTGAAAATTATTGAATCTGAGGGAGTTGTGGGAGCCCTAAATTTGTAGCCACCTTTGTCAAACATGCAGGTGGCCTGGGAACCATTGAACTTGCAGCTGATGGCTGAAGTGAGGGGAGTCTTGTTCAGGACTCTGTCCTCCAGCTGTGAATTTGCATAAACTCCAGGTAGTCAATGTCAGAATCACATTGCATCCAGGAATTCCACTAAATACATATCTTTAAGAGAAAAAAAATGCTAAAAATTGACCGCTCAGTTATATAACTAACTATACTATTAATCTAATAACTATATTGTTTAACTATATTGATTAACTAACTATATTGTTTATCTGTTAATTTTTATTATTTGCTGACTCTGTTTTTGAATATTTGCTGCTGGGATGTGCTGCCTTCTAGATATGGTTACTGATCTTCCTGTCCTCCATTTCCTCATCCTGTCTTTGGTGCAGTAGTTACTCTGAGTATTACTAGTAGTGACACTAACTGCCCATTGCGTGGAGCATATTCTCCTCCAGACCAGCTAGCTCTCCTTCCTCTGTTCCCCCCCTATAGTTTCCTCACAGCCAGGTGAGGATGTGATGTCTTGAGCTCAAACTAGAACCATGAATTTCGCTTTTGCCTCAGAGGACCAGTCTCTTCTCTGCACTGTTGTTTGCATTGGTGCCTGCGAATCACATCCTTTGGTTCTTTAGATACATTAAGTGATGATGATTTGCTGATTTATTCCCGGTATGAAGGGAATGCAGAAGAGCATTCAAAATGATTAAGGGCCAAAGGGCATCCCCTTAGAGGAAAAATGAGAAGAACCAGATGTTATTTATTGGTTGAATGATCTAAGACGATTATGGAAACCACATGCAAATATTGGAGAGCTGTGATGATGGCAAGAGATGGGAAGAAGAAAACCCAGTGGTGATAGAGGAAGGCAGGAGAATATACCATGTGTTCAGTGTTGGGCAATGGAAACTCATCAGGGAGGTATCGGAGAACCCATCATTTCAGAAACTAGAAACAGATGATAAGGGGTACATTAAATTATTTTCCCTGATTTTTAGTTCTTATTGGAAAAGAATATATGTTGTGTCATTGCTGAGAAGTCTTGATTTTTCTGGTAAGCATGGCAACCGTATGCAGAGACCCATATTTCTCATTGTTCTGAGTATCACCTGTCTTGAATCACTGAGTTGCTTGGGACAGATCTCGAGGTCCCATTTCAGATCTACTGACTAAGAATATCAGAGAATCAGCAATTTGTAGCTAGCACGCCAGGTATTCAGAATCCTGGATACCATTGGGACTCAATGGGAACCTATGTTTAATAAGGTTGAGATGCCAAAATCTCCCTACATATGGTAGGGAAAGGAATCTAAAAGCCCATTGAGACAGGAATGTTGGGATAGGAATGTTATCACATGCTGCCTGCATATACCTCCCACCCACCACTCTACTACATTCCCTGAGAGGGCCAGATGTTTTTCCCTTCACTGAGAAATACATTGGTGACGGAGCACATGAAACTTTGAGAATCTCTGTGTTGGCTCTTTTCTGTGGGCCAAGTGTGAGGTGGGCTTTCTGATTTCATCGGGGGTGATGAGATCCTAGAGTACCAGAGGCCAAGTCGCATAGCTTGGCTGTCAAAGACAAGGTGAGTGCATTCACCATGAAAGCAGCAGGGATGCCGTGGTGATCAGAATGTTTTGACCCGCAGGTATCATTGGTGGTAGCCAATTAATCACATTGTCACAAGGAATGAAGTACATGGTCAGCCCTCTTAAATGTTGCTGGATCTATATACCAGGTAAACTTCAGGTTCAGGGCCAAAAAACAGACTTGAGTCACCACAATGGAGAGTCATGACCTCTTATGCCTTTTCCAGACCTTTGCCCGTTCCTTGAGGTAGAGGTCTGACTGAGGTGGACTTGAAGTTCCCTTGAGGATGGACCCTAATGCAGTCCCTAGTAGAAGTCTCTTCCAGAGATACAGCTTGTTTTAGTTTTTCTAACCCAGGGCTAGTTTTCAAAGAAGAAAGTTAAATGAGAGGAATAGGCTTTCTCAAGAGTTGTGGCCCTTGAGTGTGAGGAGACAAGAGGGGCAGCCAACAGCTCTTTCTTCTCCCTTGCCCACCCCTCCTCCTGAGACTTCCTGGTGCCAAACTGTGTGACCCTGTGACCTTTCCTGGGGATTAGTGCCCTCTAATTGCTGGGAGCTCATTATGGTCCCACCTTTCCAGGCAGCTTTACAAGGAGGCAGAGAAGTTCAGACAGAGAAGGGGCTTTTTGTGTTCATATTTGCCAAGTTCTGGAAGGCTTTCAACAAGTCAGACATGAATATCAAGATTTTTATTTCAGAAAAAATTGTTTTATTTCCCATTGCTTCACGTAGCTTTAAACGAGAATTGAAGGCTAAGTCAAATAAAATTAGAGATTCTTACAGTTGAAGGATCTTTTCCAACCTCTGTGTTATTGTAAGTTTTATTTCATTCAATAAACTTCCATTTAGAATTGACTGGGTGCTAAGTGAGATGGATACAATGATGAAAATAAATTAATTTCTTTTCTAAATTAATTGAATGCAAGTATGAAAAATCCTTATAATATTTGAAGAATATAGTAAAACCGTTTAAGAAAATTGATTAAATGCTATAACAGAGGAACACTGAGGGTGATGTGGAATCTGAGAGACTGTTTTTTTTTGTTGTTGTTTTTTTGATGGTATTTGAGATGGGCTGTTATCACACTTCTGCATGGACATTTCTGCTTATCCAAATCCCTAGTTTTAAATATTTACTTCTTTCTTTGAGCTGAAGTCTCCCTCCTAGTAGTTGGCAGGCACTGTGGCATATTGTGAGTACTTGCACCATCCAAATGGGCACCCAAGTATTTCCATGCAGCCATGGAGGCCCAGTGTTGCCAATTCTTCTAATATTTCAAGAGAAGCTGGAAAATTTTATATGAAATCACCTGTTTTAAAAATGTTGGCAAGTTAAAAAGGAAAAAGAAGGTATATAGGTGAAACAAAACAATTTGCAGGCTAAACTTAGCCCTTGGGCAGTGTGTTCGGATCTTAGTTTCCACCTTGGGAGTACTTAGAATAAGTGCATTGCGTCATTCATTCATTCATTCATTCATCCATTCATTTATTCAATACATCTATATATTCATTCAGTACGTCCATACTTTCATTCAATACGTTCATCCATTCATCCATTTATTGTGTGACAGCCATGAACCACACATTATGCTAGACAGTGGGGATATAGCCATAAGATTCTTTCCCCTGGAGAACTTGGTATCATTTCTATCTGTCATCTTCCTCTAGGCTGAGCATCTCAATATCCTCAAGCCTACATTCCTGAGACATTACTTTGAGGTCCCCAACCCCCTTCGTGTTCTGGGGCTCTCCTGTGAACGTGCTTCAGCATTTAATTAGCACCATGAAGGCACCACGCACCTTCCCTCCTCCACCCTCAGGTAGAATAACTCCTTCTTCTCTATCTCTGCATCTGTAGGTTCTCCCATTGCTAGAATTACTTCACCAACTACTAATTATCTGTTTAGTGCGTCTCTTTCTCCTACTATGTTGTTAACTCTTTGGTAGCAGATGCCATGTCCTCTCTTTGTATCTCTGGGGCCTATATCGTATCTGACATGTCATATTAGGTGCTCGATAAATATCTATTGGAGTGAATTGAAATGAAAAGTATTTTGACTTATGTAGTTCCCTTTTTGTTTGTCTGTTGGTGGTTTGGTCTATTTCGATAACCATGACATAATTACTCTTTGAGTTTGGGAAAAATAACAGCCCTTGGACAAGTTTTGATGTGTACAGTTTTAATCTGATTGCAAGTACTTTGTTATCTTTTATGTCCAAATGTGTGTCTTTACTCTCACCCATATTCTACATTGTTACCTAACAATTTCAGGCATTTAAACTGTGACTCTCAATCAGTCTCCTGGTACGTAACTCTCCTTCCCAGATACAGGCCTCTGCAAACTTGGTTAGCATACACTATAGGTTCATTTAAGACTTTGATGAAAATATCGGACAGACCAAAAATAATATCAAAATCCCGTGACACACACTGGAAGTCTCTATCCAAGGAGACATTGATTTATTATTCACTGCTCTTTGTGTTTACCACCAATCTATCTTACTCTATCTTGTATGCCAGGGGGATCCTGAGATATTTTGATAAATGCCTTTGTTAAAATAAAGATGTGATATGTCTATCACATCCCCTTTCCTATTAAAATGTGAGGTCAATGAGTTAAACCTCCCTTTTGTGAACCCATATTAGCTCCTAGAATCAGAGATTTTTTTTCCACTGCTCACAAATAGGATAAGTTCTAAAATTTTGTTATCATTTGTCTCAAACTCACTTATCTATACTTTATAGAGTTCACTCTCCATCTTTTTAGACATTTGGGGAACTCTCCAAACTGGATGCTAGGTGATTTCTCAAAGCTTAGATTCACAAATGTTAGGCACCTGGTAAAGGGCTTTCATCCTGTTACCTTATACCGCAGTGGTTCTCCATTCAGCAATTTATTTTTATATTTGGGGATCTAATTAAATTCACTTAAAACATCAGGCACTGTGTCCTAACCCATTTCTAGAAATAATAATCTATATGGATGACTTCTGTGTATTTTTAGATGTGATACATATGGACCACAAAGGTGACTCGTGCCTACCATTTTATATCATTTTTCTCGTAGCCAGTCCCCGTCTCATAAAAGTGTAGTGATGTAGTAATAACATCAGCTTTGATGATGCTTTTTACTTCTCATATTGTTGAATAACAAATACTTTAGAAAAATAACTCTTTTGTCTTTTTTTAAAAAAAATAGTGCTGTTATTTGTAATCAAAAGTTATAATCTAAAGTATCAAACCTGTGGGAATCATCAAATATATCAGGATTTGGCTTTTTAGATATATTGCCTTCTCTTTATTGCCATTTTGATAATTAACACAGTGAAATGTATCTCTGTACATTGAAAAGAAAACTTTTGTTTCTTCCTCTGCTCACACTCACAATATTTCTGACACCAGCTGTGTGGGTTTATTCTAATAAACTGACCAATTGTCTGACCCCAGCTGTGTGTCCTACATTTCCATTTCATTCTGACTCTGTTTACCTGACATTAGCATCAGATCCCCAGGTTCACCGCTCAGTCCCATAAGACTGCCCCCACTTCAGACGCCAATAGCAATTAGTGGATTCCCTAGGTTACCTACATTTTGGCCAACTTGACTACAAATTGGGGGTCCCCATGGCCCCCTCCTCAGGTTCAGTAATTCACTATAATGGCTCACAGAACTCAGGGAATCACATACTTGTGCTTTTGTTCGTTATGTAATAAGGGGTATGATACAGGAGACAGATGAACAACCAGATACATAGGGCAAGGTCTGGAGGGGCCCGAGCACAGGTGCTTCTGTCCCCATGAAGTAGGGGTGCATCATCCTCCTGTCACATGAATATGTTGGCCAACCTGGAAGCTCCCTGGACCCTGTAGGGCAGGGATTTTTATGGAGGCTTCATCATGTAGCCATGATTGATTATTAACTGAATCTCCAACCACTCATCCCATCCTGGAGGATAGGGGGTAGGGCTGAAATTTCCAAGCTTCTATTCATGGCTTGGTCTTTGGTGACCAGTCCCCATCTTGAAGCTGTCCAGGAACGCACCAAGCGTCACATCATTAGAACAAAAGATACTTCATCACCCAGGAAATTTCAAGGAATTTAGGAACTCTGTGTCAAGAACTAGGGCCAAAGACCAAATATTAGAACAACACATACTCCTAGCACCTTTATTACTTAGGAAATTGTAAAGATTTTAGAATCTCTGACAAGGAGTCAGGACGAAGACCAAAACATATATATTTCGTATTATATCACAATATCACATGTATGTACTCATATTTGAACATTTTCCTTGTTATTTCCTTATGGAAAATTTCTAGAAGTGGGGTTTTTGGTCAGTGGATAGCCACTTTGTAAAGCCTTTGATACATGGTGACAACCTCGATACCTTCCAATTTGGACACCCACCAACCAGATGTGCGATTGTTTTCTCTCATCGTGAGGGGTCTGAATGAGTTTTAAATGAATGGTTAGTTGGTCTGGAAAGCTCAGCCTGATGAAGTGGAAAACAGTGTAAAACCAACCTCAGGGTGATGGGCTCTTAGGGAACTGCACCCAAATTCTCCAAGATGGGCACTTGGCCCTGCCCTTCTCACAGCTCCACCATCCTCATTCTAATTTCCAGCAGCTTTCTTACCATACATGGGTCCTCATACTGGAGTGGGATGCTGTTCTCCCTTCTTTAGTTGGGTCTGCCAGTCGCCTAGTTCATTGCCGGTTCCTCTTTTCCTTCGGACAAGTTATTTCACACCAGGTTCCTCTTTCCCTTTGGGGCAGTTACTTCACACCAGGTTCCTGTCGCAAGGATGCTGAGGTGTGCACAGACTCATGGGTCTGCCACACAGCTGGCGTCAGAACCCTACCGTTGGATCCCACACAGCAATTCAGTTTTCTAAACTTAATTAGAACCGTGATTACTTCAGTGGGAATGAAAATGGAGTTGATTAGTAACTATGCCATTTAGAGTCATGTGTCCAAATAAAACTTGTGATGTTTAAAATTCTGTAAATTAAAGCTGTGCATGAATCAAGTCAAGCATTTAGAATATGCATATGTCGTCGCTAAAGTTGACTTTTACATTCTCAATTGTTTTGGCAAAGAGGACGTGTTTCTGTAAGAAGCAGGTCAAGGGCATGAACATAAAGACGTGGGGTTGCTGTTTTGAAGAAATTGGCTGAAGTATGGACAACTATAGATAATACCACCTAGGGTGTATATGCTCCCCCACAAAGACCCATACCCTATACCACTGTAGTTTTTTTTTTTTTTTTATAACCCCACAGCCTTAATTGGGCACATTATGTCCTGTTATTAAATTTAAGGCAACCTTCAGAAGTCTCTCTGTTCTGCATTTCTATCTCAGGAAACTATTCTTTTTTGATGTTGAACAACAAATTTCTCTTCATGGTTTCTTTGTCATGATCTTAGAATTCTGATTCTGAGATCTATGGGAATTTGTTACAAAACATGTAAAATAATTATGAAATACTATGCTTATGCTCATCCTTTTAATTTCAGCTGCAGCTGGTAATAGCACATAGTTCCCCTGAAGCTCCCTTGGGGGTGGTAATTAATGATGATTTGTGGTACATAATCTGGAAATTTGTGTCCTGGTGGCACCAGGGGTGAGAGAACACGTTCATGCCTGGTTTGTCCCAACTGTGACCACAGTCACAGTCTCGTGGCTTCTTTCTTATCTCCAGTGGCTGTGACTGACCCACAGCCTTTGGACACTCTGCTGCTTGTGAAGAGGTAGCAGTAGAGCAAGAGTATTATGGGGTGTTGGCATTAGCCAGGGAGAGAGGAAAACAGGTTCAGCACCTATCTGCCGCCTTCTCAGTGAGACCACAATGTTTTCTGAAACAGTATTGTATTGCATTTGCAATGATTTCTGCAGATAGGAAAATTCTGAGGTAGGATAAAAGTGATATTCCAATATGTAGCGTAATTTGATGTTGGAAGTCATTTCAAAATAATTACTTAAATAGTTTACTTTTTACAAATGATGACGTTCCTCTGCTTTTCTTATGCTTATGTTCTGCGCGTAGCTAGTTATTTTTCTTTTTGTGTTTTTTTACAGGCTAAACATATTTCTGACTGGCATGAACCCCTTCTACTTTCATGCAGTAAATGTGATTTTGCACTGCCTCGTGACTCTCGTGCTGATGTACACCTGTGACAAAACTGTCTTCAAGAATCGTGGACTTGCTTTTGTTACGGCCTTGCTTTTTGCTGTGCATCCTGTTCATACTGAGGCGGTGAGTGTCATTGGAATTCAGTGAAATAATGAACCAAAAAAAAAGCTAAACTGATCTTTTTTTCCCCCTTTCAAAACCATGTTAATTCAAAGTTCTACTAACGTGGTTATCTTTTAGGCAAATCATTCTACTTGACAACTTCTCTTTTTGAATGTTCAAATGGCCTTTATTACACCTCCAGGATTTAACTGCTTTTCTAAATAACCATTGTTATTATTACAGACAGTAATAAATGACCACAGTTCTTTACTTGCAGAAAATTTAAGTCCTAATGTGTTTTAAACAGCAAGGGACATTTTGAGATACTTATCATTCTGGGTCATTGTTCCTGCTCTATATTTATGTATTACCTTTTCTCACTCTGCTTTATATTTATGATATTTATGATATAAATACTTATAAAATTTATGATTAAGTGCTAGGAGGAAGACTATAAAAAGTTAGACTGAAATTCTTCTTGTTAGAAAGACAGAATTAAGAGGCTAACAAATAGTTTTCCAAGTTACCTGGTATTAAGTGTAGTTATTTTGTTGATGATAAGAAATTTATTAAGAAAGTACAGTTAGTTTAGATATCTGGCCCTCTTTAAAATACTGACTTAATCATCACCCGAGATGGCATTATCAGGTTACCTTGTTTCACATCTCAGTAACCGCAGTTGGTTTATTTTATAGTAGATTCAGCTAAAGTAGATGAAGACTTTCAAGCGGTACCACAGTTTTAAAAGGTTTCCATAGCCTCAGCTTGCCCCTGGACACTTTTCTAAAGTTGATCTGCCTGAGAACACACGTAGGGTAATCCTCCTCCCTCATCCCCTTTCCTCTCATTAAGAGGGAGGGAGGTAAAGAGGGAGGAAGGAAAGAAGGAAGGAAGGAAGGAAGGAAGGAAGGAAGGAAGGAAGGAAGGAAGGAAGGAAGGAAGGAAAAAAGGAAGGAAGAAAGGAAGGAAGGAAGGTCTCTTATACATCAGAAATGTACTATGCCCTAGGAGTACAAATCTCCCAGGTACCTTACCAAAAATAATTTGATATATTGGGTCAGCAAAGCCTCCTTCAATTAAGGCATCATAACCCCAAAGTAGGGTTTCCTATCTTTCTGTCTTATATGTATTTCTGTGAAGAATAGAGCACGGCATTGGGAGTGGGCTATGGTGCTCTGCGCTGTGGTTCTAAATTCAGAAGTGAGATGATGGTCATGGGGATGCATAATGATATGTTCATTTGAACTGTCACAAGAAGTCTGATTTGGTCAGTTGGTTTGATAATGAGGACTGGTTTTGCCAGTAAGGCTATACTATGGACATTTTTCACAAACAAACTTCTAAATTTGTAAGCCTAAGTTTTGATAAAAATGGATTTAGAGTGAGTGATTAAGAAAAAAATCACTTTATTAAAAAATCACATTATCAAAGGTAATTTTCCCAGCCCTTTCTGAGTATCTCAGGCTGAACAAGTTGCCTCTAAATGGAAGACTCTGAGGTATGTGTAACAGTCCTTTGGAAAGTTTTGCTAAAGTCTTTTTGCTCTACTTCTGAGAAACTGTGAACGTGAATGACTCTGATGACAGGTAACTCCAGTGACAGGTATGCTTAAATTATTTGCTTTCAACCAAATTAAAGGAGGGCATGATTGAGTTGTCAGTTGGCAGGTCATTAAATGATATGTAAGATGATAGATCACTATGATTTTGCACATGACTTTGGTGTTCAAAGAATTAAGTCACTGCTCTAACATGTCTAGTTCTGTTCTCGTTTCTGTGAACAGTCTATGAAGATGAAAGCTAGGAATGGCACTGATGCTACATGCTTTCTTATTCTAACAAATGGTAATGTTTAGCCATATAGACCACTGAATTTATTGAAAGCAAAGCTGCTACATCTTTTGCTTAGAGATGTTTTTATATTTAATAATCATCCTTTTTTCCTAATTTATTTCTGATGCATTGAACAATTGCATATCAATACTAATTAGTATAATAATACAAAATTAAAAATTTAACACTTAGAAGCTTATGGTCACAGGAAATTTTTAGAATACATTTAGTTGTGTATGCATTTTATTACAGAGGGAGATAATAAAATATTTTTGAGCATAACTACCAGGGTGCCAAAAAAATGTATACAAATGGACACTTTGGTCAACGTTGCTCAAGCAGTAGTTCGCCATAATCAGAAGTGTCTGGACGCTGATGGTAACCACTTTGAGCACCTCTTGTAATTGCAGAAGTCAAACGTGACTTGTATTCATCTTTTGTTATTGGTATATATCGAGTATTACAATTTTAATAGTTTTTTCCTTTCTTAAAATGCGTATAAAATTTTTTGGCACCCTCTGTATATAACACATTAAGCAAAAATATTGAGGGGGAAATGAAATGGAAATATGAGATGAAGGGGAAGGGTGTAAATGTCTACCATATAAAGAAGAGCCTGTTCGTGTTGTATAAATGGAGAATGATGAGCTTCAAATTGTTATGGTACATTTCAGATTCCATTTGGTACATTTAAAACAATAACATTATAGCCTTATTTTAAAATGTCATTATTTACAATGAATGGAAAATTAGATTCTTTCAAATATTTAAAATTACAATGAAAAATTTTAGATATTAATTTTAAGAGACAAGAGAGATATGTAAGTTTACTACTCCTAGCCATGTAGAATATATGATGCTGGCTGAAAGGCAATTTTTAAATCTAAGTCCATAGACAAATAATTTTTAAAGTATAGTTGAAAATCTGGGCTTAGAATGTATTGGGGAAATTTTTGTAGGGAAGAACAAATGCATAGGGCAAAAACAGTCATAATTCTATGCTTGCAGAACAGGAGAACATAAAACGTGGGTAATCTTTGGCATTGTGACCAAGAGCTGATAAAGTTAGGTTGAATTCTAAATAAAAAAGGAAAATCCTGTTAGCAAAATGACCTTTAAGGAAGGGTTTCAATGAGCTTTTGTGCTAATTGAAAAAAAATCCATGGTAACACAATTACAGGGGCAAAGGAGTCTAAGGGGTGGGCATTTATTTAGGGAAAAGTGTTAGAGAAACTATTTGCATTCACAAGAGAAGAGGGAGGTGAAAGAAGGAGGCAGAGAAATTTGACCTACACAATAATCTATACTAGGAAGTGAAATCAAGAGACTATTATTTAATTATAGATAGTCACGTGTCTAAGGAGGAGGACAGAGAAATATTATAGAAAAAAGAGACGTGCTTTATAGAAGACATAGTGACACATTATTTAAGAAAACAAAAATGGACCATAGTGGGCAGAAAGGGGAGTTAGTGAGGAGATATCTCCCCTTTATTAAACAAAAATAAAAATGAGACCATACATTATCTCAAGAAGAATGGGAGATTTAAATGTTAGAGGGGGAAGGGTTTAGTTTAAACATGTTGATATGAGTAAGGAGTTGCTTTATTAATTGTATAATCAACAAATAGTCAATGAATACTTGTTTGGTGCGGGCATTCTGCTGGGTGTTCAGGGGACGTGTGGGTGGATAGCAGGGTCCCTACCCACAATTTGTTCACTCTCTTAGAAAAGTCAAAGCACATACACATAAATACTTAGAAGACAAAGCGATATGTTGTAATTAAATAAGACTCCCAATGGAGGTAAAATTATTTCCAATTTAAGTAGACAGGAACAAATTCATTGATTTACTCAATTTTTCCAACCAGTATTTGAGAGACTGTAATGTAGTCCTCAGTGCAAGAATACAGAAAAGAATAAGACCCAGACCTTTCTTCATTTAAGGCCTTGTGATTCTTGGAAGGGTTTCCTGATAGTGTATATATTTCTTGGGAAATTTATGTTTTTCTGAATCTGAATCATGAGAAAGATCAGTAGAGAAATTGAGCAAATGGGGAACATGATTGTAGTTTTCCTATGAGAATTAAAACTTCATCATACAGACATTATGGGTTTGAAGGAATGCACTTAAGTCAAAAGCAAGAGCAGGAAATGCTGACACACGGAGTGGAAGGTTAAGGTTAACGTTTCCAGAACTGGGACAAGAGCACATAGGAGAGAATGGTTATGATCTAATCAGTCAGTCCGGCCGACAGCTGTTGTCACGTGTTAAGTGTGTGTTCCTGGCTCTGTCTGACACTAATGAAACTCCTTCTTACAGATAAAATGATTAATGCAAATATATATATATATATATATATATATATATATATATATATATATATATATACATACATACACATGTATTAGATTTTATATAAATCCTATGAGTGGTATTCCAAAAAGTAACAAGTTTGGGAGCAAACTAAGTCCTTAATTGGCAATTTCCACATGTGATTCTTTTAAGCTTGCTCAGAGATCTGAATATTACATTATTTAAATTTTACCCAATTCACTGATGTTTTTTCACTGTTTGAATATTTAAAGGATGCAGTTCTCCGGTTCCAACCACCCCCTTGAAATGGAAGCCTGCTGCATGAGGCAGAAATACATGCTGTCCATCTGCATGTATTTCTGAGCAACTCCTTTTGTATTTCCCAGTATCCTACAGCTGACATCGCCACAGAATCAACCCAAGGGGCTCCGATATAACATTCTCTCTTTGCTTCCCATTGCCCAGTCCTGCCCCCTTTTCATTTACTCCATGCTCTCATCTCTTTATGCCTTCCTTTCCAGACACCCCATGTTTTCAGACCTCCCTTTCCTCTGCCTGCAGTGCTTCTGCCTTCCCTCTGTGGCCCCCAGGATTCACAATTCCCTGTCTTGAGCTTCCTGAAGTCCTACTTGCTGTCGTTTAAGTTTCAGTGTATTAAGGCCAGCCTTTCCATGAAGTCTTCCCAGACCCTACAGTCAAAATTAATCCCTTTAGTCTTCCCATGGCAACGATTTCTCCTCTTTATGCCACATGCAGGGTCCCTGTACCATACTGATACGCTCTTTTGACTTCTTACCAGGTGTTAAACTCCTTCAGGCAGGTGATATCCCTCCAGCTGGCACAGTACCTGGCAAATAGAAGGCACCTAGAAAATGTCTGTTGACTGGAATAAAAGATGCAAATACTAAACGTGATGCTATTGACTAATGGAATCACAGCGAATGGCTGGTCTAGACACAGAGTAGTTGCTGACAAGCACCTTGTTTTCAGATATCTAACCCCCTTGCCCGAAAGACCCCAACTCAACAGGGGTATAGAATAGATGTTCAATGAAGGCTGGGTGGTTTGAGATTGACAGCAGAGTCTATCAGTGTGAGCACTAACATTTTAACACCCCCTCTGAACTTCTATGGCAAGGGATACTTCCTTCTTTACATATGGGCACATCCAGCTGGCACATTCTGCTGTTGCTGCTGTTTTCCAGCAGTACTAACTGGCTGCACTTCGAGAAGCAGGGCTTCAGGCACCTTCAATGCATTAGTTATGCTCGCCTCGCTTGTGATTGCCTCATTCCAGCTTGCTGCACCCCAAATCAGCTTGCAAGTTTTGCTGTTGTCCGAGTTGGCCACATCAGGTGCGCTATGATGGGTGTCCCTCTGGGCCCAGATGCCTGGCCTTATCCCAAGACTTGGCGGCTGGCTGGCTGGTCTCCGTGTTTAACCCTTAGGAAGCCTTGCAGTTGATGTTGAGCTCCGTGCTCATAGAGACAGTGTTGTAGACTTAGCAGATTTGGGCTTCACAGGTGAACCATGTGCGATTGTTTCTAGGTGGCGAGTCTGAGCTGGGCCTTGACACCAAAGTGAGATCCACGTTGTCAACTGCCCACCTCCCTTGAATCATGCTGATTTGGCACTCAGGCTCCTCATAGACTAACTGATCAATGAACTGTACGTGGTCCAAGCAGCCACGTTAAATAATAGCTTTTAATTCTGCACTGCTAATGAAATTATTTGGCCGCATCCATGCTCCTCTTGGTGCAGATTGGACTAGAATTTTTCTCAGTAAGTGACTGCTATCTATATGCAGGCATATAATTGAATTACTTTGTATATCTGTTTTAACTAATAGATATACTAGATTAGCTAATAAAGTTAAGTGAAAACGTCATATATATGTAATCCTTAAAATAAAAAGATGGCTTCCATAAACCACACACAACAACCTGTCTCAGTGGGAAGAGTCTGACCCGCTTTCTCTGCAGGGAAAAGGAAGAAAGAAGGGCACCGACACTGAGTAGGCACTTTATATGTATCATCTCATTAATCACAACAGTAACATGAGGTAGGGGGTGTTATACTCATTTGAAAGATAACAAAACCGAATCTCAGAAATTAAAGATAACAAAACGAGTCTCAGTCACATGGCAAGAGGAGCCTATCTTCAAGCCTGGGATGGTCTAGCTCTAAGCGTGTCATTGTCTCTCCTTTATTTTATTCTTTTAAGATTTTTTATTACAATATAGCTAACAAACAATATTATGTTAGTTTCAGGTGTACATAGTTATTCAACTGTTCCCACCTGGCCCTATACAGTGTTATTACTACATTATTGATTATACACATATTCCTTATGCTACAGAGGTGATCGCCATGACAAGTCCAGCAACCATCTGACACTGTGCTACGCTATCACAGTATTATTGATCTCCCCCCACTTTTTAAAACTTTTCACTTAGAGTTGACAGTCAGTATTATTTTATATTAATTTCAGGTATATAGCACAGTGGTTAGACATTTATATAATTCAGGAAGTAATCCCCCTGACTAGTACCACCTGGCACTATACATAGTTATTACCATATTATTGATTATATTCCTTATACTTTACATCTTTGTGACTATTTCGTAATTACCAATTTGTATTTCTTAATGCCTTCACCATTGTCTCTCCTTTATGACTGCAAAGTGTGCTCATTATGTGAGGATATTTATAGGTGTATTTCCCAGAAAACTATTTTCTGCTATTAATCATTGATTGATTCTCCAGTACACTGTGGACTTCAGGTCCTGTTTGATTTGGGTGATGCTATATTTTGTGCCTGAAATGTTAACCTTGTTCATTTCCTTTATGAATTCCTTCTCATCTTTAAGAACCAGCTCGTATGTGACCTTCTCTTTGAAGCATTCTTTGAGCCATACCCCATTTTATTCCTTCATGGTTTTATTTCTTGGATTAAAAAAATTAAGAGAAATGCACACACATTTTAAATAGCAAAATAATACAAAGATTTATAAATAGTCCTTTGTACCACACGCCACTTCCATTTTGGCCCCTTTCTGAATAACACACTTAAAAATACATCAAACTTAAAAAATATAATGACCATATTCTCTTTATCCCGATTCACCAATTTTTACAATTTTGCCACGTTTGTTTTATCATTCTTCCTCTCATTCTCCCTCAATATATAAAAATATTATTTGTTTTTGAAGCACTTGAGAGCAGGTTGCATGATTCATGCCCCTTACAGCTTAATAATTTAGTTTTATATTCTAAAACTAAGGTCATTAGTCATCATTTATTATCTTTGAGTTTGGAACAGTTATCAGTCTGCCTGTCTTTCTATAATATAATATGTAGCTTTACATATAATTTAAATTTTATATTAGAATGTATGTAAAATGTTATTAATATGTTTATAATATTTCAATTGATGTTATATAGTATGTTACATTATATAATTATAAAATAATATATATACACATTACATGCTATATAATTTATACCATAAGTGATTTCCATGTATGGTATATTAAATTTTATAATATAAACATAAAATATGTAAATATGTAAATACATAACAGAAATGTGTAAATACAAAATATATATAAAATATAAATACATAATATATACATACATAGTATAATACAAGTATAATATACCTGTAATATATAACATATTATATGCAATATTATGATAGATTATGAGTTGTGATATAATTAGTACATCATGATATAATATAAATTAGAAGATATTAAAACAATACAATTTTAATGTTATAAAATCATACAGAATTATTATATTTTATACTTTATTATTTATAAAACATCTTTAATTTATATATTTTAATGTAATGTTCTGATCTTGGGTTTGTCTTGTATTTTCACATGATTACATTCAGGTTACGTATCCTTGGCTGGAATACCACACCAATGATGTTGTGTCTTTCTCAGGGTATCACGTGCAGAGGCATGCCATGTCCATTTGCCTTTTATTGGTGAGGTTAAATTTGGTTTCCCAGTCAAAGTATAATACAGTATAATAATGTGTTACTCACATTTTCTCCATGGTATAATTATTCTTTTTATTTTTCCAGCTAATAAGTTATTGGTGAAGAAATGCTTTGAAGACCTGCAAATATCCTGTACACTCAGTCATTGCTCAAAAAATATTTTTCAATAAACCAATAAATGAATAAACTTTGATTCTGTGAATTAACCTTCTAGAAGGAAGTTTAAAATGAAATTAAGCATGAAAATATTGCCCCTTATTTCTTCTTTTTCTCCTTTTATAAATTTATTGTTAAATATATTTGATAACCAGAGGTGGTTAGTCATATATCAGACTTTTCTATTTTATTATACTTTACATTTATGTAAAATCAAATACATTTCTGTAATGGTTTTTTGAAAGTAATTTTCTGAGGTTTTTATTTTTGTTTTTTTCAAACATCCTAGGTGGCCGGAATTGTTGGCAGAGCTGATGTATTAGCGTGCCTGCTCTTTCTGTTGGCCTTTCTCTCCTACAATAGGTATGTATAACTATGAATTCCCGTCTGTGTGATTACAATCATATAGTCCCCTGGGAATTTCTGCTGTGAGTGTGTGTGTGTGTGTGTGTGTGTGTGTGCTACGAGTACCTGCCTGAGAGAAGAGAAATGCTCACTGTGCTTCCTGGGGATCTGGGACAGGAAACCCTGCCCTTACCAAGTGCTAGGCTATTCTCTCTTCTGCATTCTGAACCATGTCATAGCGTTTTATAGGAACTGCCCTCCCAGTACCAGGAAGGCAAGCTCTTGCTTCTTTATTCCTATTATTTTTAATTTCTTACTGCGAATGGAATTTGGAACCTTAGCTCTGAGCCAAAATATATTGGGTATAGTCCTTTTATTTGCCTATGGGTTGTTTAATTTTTCCTTTTCATTTTGGTCTTAATTTTTTTTCTTCCTTTTTAGCCTCATTAAAGTAGCTCAGAGCTTAAAACAATAAGGCTGAAATGAAAGTAGTGTTTCTAAATAGTGGTTTTCCAATTCACACATCCTTTCATCAAAACACAGAAGCTCCTTGCTTTGGGAAACTGAAAAGCAATGAAACAGTCTCCCATTATATTGGTCCTCTCCCCTCCGTGTGACCAGCCTCTTTCCTGAGCTGTGACATAGCCACCTGGGAAAGAAGCAGGTTGAAAAAAGAATGTAAATGGGGGAAGATGACTCAGAACATGACCCAGAAAAAGGGGGCCAGTGAACCATGTTCCCCTCCTTTGTGGTTAAGGATTTGTGAACCTTGATCTTTGGATCAGTTCACTGACCTGTAATCTTACAAAGCCCAGTGACTTTGAAGAACACTGTTCTAAACGAGTGGTTCTCAATATGGGGCACATTTGTCCCCTTCTCCCCCCATTGCCCAGGGAATATTTGACAATTTCTTGAGACATTTTTGCTGATCACAACTGGATAGGTCAAGGATCCTACAATGTATAGGGCAGCCCTTACAACAAAGGATCATCTTCCCCCAAATGCCAGTAGTACCTAAATTGAGAAACCCTGTTATAAACCAATTTCAGACCTTGGATCAAGAATAAAATTAATTAAGTCTTATGAAGTTTTGGTTTAAAGAGCAGAGCCTCTTCTTGGTGTAGTACCAGTCTTCCAGTGCTGGCTATGTGACCTCCCGCTGCATTGTTAGTCATGTAAAATGGTGTTGTGGAAAATCTTAAAAACATCAACCCAGATTCATTTACTGTGTTCTATTTACTTTGGTGTTAGAACAAGATTAATAACTGCATGTAGTTTAAACTAGTTTGCTCTGGCTTTCTCTGTGTGGTTGATACATTTGGGACTGTGATTAGACCTTCAGCGTATCCATATCTATGTGATAGTGAGTATTACAGGTTTCTGTTGTGCGTGCCATTCTCACTTTTAGCAATTTAAGCTATAAACCAGCTTTGGAGAAGAATACATATCTCCTTCAAATTTGGTGTATAATTTTGTGTGATTGTTCTGACATAGAACAGTAGGGTAAGATGTCACCAGTACAGACCTGTTGGCCTTTATTTCAGAGGAGTAGGAACACATGGGTGTAGCACCTGCTGAAGGAACAGTGGTGTTTCTTGGTGTGCAGCTGGTTCTATTTTGTAAGGTAAAAAGAAGTATGGTGTTGGAGGGTTCTTGGAAAGCCCTTCTGGAAATTATACTGAGAAAACAAACAAACAAACAAACAAAAACTACCTAATATGTCCTCGTGGAAAATAAATTTAAAAATCCAGATAAGCCAGAAGAAAAGAAAAAAGGTAACACATTTGTATTTTCATTACGGTGAGAAATGATGATTACGTTTGGTGAGTACATACATCTATGTCCACTGATTTATTTGTTTCGTGTACAAAAGCATATCAGGCACCTTCACTAAAACAATAATAATGATGATAAACACTTGACATGTTATAAGTCACTTATTGAATCCTCCCTCCACCACTGTGTTCACATTTCACAGATAAGGGAACTGAGGCACAGAGAGGCAAAGTAACCTGCCCCATGTTATCCTGCTGGTTAACTGCAGAGCTATGATTTGAACCCAGGAAACCTGGCTCCAGAGTTCATGCATATGGCTTAGGAACCTGTGTTACTTAAAATACATTCACTTAAACATCTTTCCGTGTCACCAACTATCTCTCTGTAGTAGCATTGTAAATGGCTTTTAGTGTTCATATGTTATGTGCCATATTTTGCCATAATTTATATATACCTTAATTTAAGTATCAAATTCAGTATTAGACATGTACTTCTTTTTTTAATATTAGACATTTACTTTTTTCCATTTACTTGGAAAAATGTCTCCAATTTTAAATACTAATAATTCTATCCTTGCAGAAATCTTTGCTCAGCTACTCACTTAGACTATAATGGAATTGATGTTAGATCTTATTGTTAAATGGTGGTATTTCTTAGTGACCCTCCTTTCTTCTTAGATTAAAAGTCTCTCAACCTTGTTTTTCAGGAGTGTGGACCAGTGTTGTGTTGGGGAGTGTTTCCCTCCCACGGCCTCTCCCTTCTTTTTGCTACTCAGTTTGTTTCTGGGGACATGCGCAATGCTGGTGAAAGAGACAGGCGTCACAGTGTTTGGAGTGTGCTTGGTTTATGACTTCTTTTCCCTATCCCACAAGCCGGAGAAATCGTAAGTCATTTGAATATTTTGATATCAAGCAGTTTATTTGCAGAGAAGAATTATTTTAGTCAACAGTTTTCAAACTTTCATTAGATAAAAGGATTACATTTTGTTAAGTGTAACTTCACCTTAGACCATAATATCATAAACAAGGCTTCTTTTGTTAAGATAAAGCTATTATATATGTTCAAACTCTTCACACTTCTGTGAAAATCAATGGGGACTACAAGTTTTTGTGAGTCCCAAATTGGGAACTGGAAAGTATCCATGCTGTTTACAAATTTATATTCGCAATATTTTCTAGTTGCAAACTACTGACAAATCTTGATTCACACAGAGAAGTGGTTGCGAATGGTAACGGTTTGTTAAAAGCTTGCCTTGCATCTCTGCATTCAAATGAGTATTATCCATCAAAGAGCACTGCTAAATTGGAGTCTGCTACTTGCTCTAGAGGTGATACTGTTACCTAAGAGCTTGGGGGGTCTTGTTTTGGAATTCCACAGTGGGCCAGTCTCCCAGACAGAGATACTCACATGTCATATTCAAATTAAAGAACAAGCTTATTGAGTAGCCCATTTTCATTTAGAAAATTTAAGGCTCATTCATTTTATCCTGTGGGCTATAGATGATAAAAATGACCAAGGTATATTAAAAGTTCACCCACTATACTATACCATCATTTTCTTCTTCTATTGAATCTGTAATTACTAACAATTTGACAGGCAGACCCCATTATTCTATAATTACAAGGCCCTTACTTTTGAACTTTTAAAAATGTGTTTGATTTATTTTCCTTGTCCGAGGAAAGATTTTATCTTTAAAAAAAAAATCCTGCCTTTTTATTCTATTCCCTACCTCTTTATACTTCTTGACATAAAGATAAGAGCAGGGTCATTGAGTGACAACAAGCTGAGATTAATCATTAAATTCTGATCACCTTCCTGCCTGGGTGTCCTTAGAGATCATTTAAATAGAGTTTAGTGCTCTGTTGGCTCTCTGTAAATCTCAGAGGCGTGTGAAAGGAAGGAATCCAGTTGTCATTTTGACCCAAGCTCATGCCAAGAAAGTCGTGGGCCAGAGGACCTCCCCTTGGCTTATATAAGAAGGTCTTTCCTCTACGTCCTCTCAACCAAAGGGAGTAATGGCTCACCTTTGTTTTAAAGAACAGTCTATCAACCCTCTTGCTTCCCACTTTCTTCATGCATCCTCTTTGTCTCTGCCTACTAGCTTTTTTCTGTTTTGCCTCATTGACAGCAGAAGGATGGGACAACTGACTGCAGGTCCTCCCCTTTTGTCTAGTGCCGGCCATTTTAACCTCATCATTGAAGTTATGCGTCCTCTGGTCTTGGGACTCTCCAGGCCACCATTGCCTATACTCCTTTCTCCTTTTTCCGGTTACTGTTGAGCCAGGATTTTTTCAAGGAGGATAACAGTCTCTTTTATTTCTTTAATGATCTTTCTGGTCCTTCATTATACTACACTGCTAAAAGTTCTAAGGAAGGAATAATACTGCTGATATGTAGCTTAGACATTGCACAGCTCATAATCTGTAATTTGTTGTTAGTAACTATTAGTTTTCACAATCAGCAGCTCTGCATAAGACATTCATTCTCTCCTTTATCCTTTCATCCTCCCCTTCAACGTACTCATTCTGTACCTGGCCAAGAACGAGAGATAAGATCCCTTCCCTCCAAGAGCGTGTACAGTACTGGGGGAGACAGACATTGTATAAGTCATTACATGAGTCACTGATGAAGCTGTGAACATGGTAAGAAGAAGCCCAGGGCATGTAACAGAGAGACCTGGCCCAGGATGGCTCATATCTCTTGAGTTCTGGCCATGTACCAGGCACTGTGCTTGCCAGGCCATTTACATGTATGAAGTCACTTAATGGTCACAACAACTATTACCCTCATTTCAAAGAGGAGAAAACAGAGGCACAGAAAATAACCTCTCCAGAGTCACCCAACCCAGGGTGGAGCCAGGATTAGGAGCCGAGTCTCTGTGACTTCAGTGTCATAGGGTTACCTCTGAGCACCCCTGCCTCCATGGAAGGAACACAGGACAGGGACCTGGAGACCTCCCAGAATATCTGCTGCTCAGGGCCTTGGCTCAATTTGTACCGTGAAGCCAGCTCAGAAGTTCTGAGTGTGTTGGAAGTCATGACCCCTTTGGGAATCTCACAACATGGCATCCCTTTTTCCTAGAATAATGTACACACACAGTTTTACACATGCTCTTAGGGATCTACCCCCTGTTTTATCTGCTAATTTAGAATAAACATCTTGGCATTAGGTTGTTCTTGAGGTCTTTCCTTGTATTATTCAGGCAGCAGGAAAGAACAGAAACAAATGTTGGAAGCTGTTTCCTACATAAAGAGCACTTGGTTTATTCCTAAGTTTTCAGATTGGGCCACACAAATAGAGTGGATTTCTTTTATTTGGCATCACCTTTAGGAAGAAACATTTTTAGTGAAAGATGAGCACCTAAAAGTTAAATTTATTTTTTTCTTTCATTTTTTAAAATTAGGAATTCATTTCCATGCAGAGAATAACATTCCCCAACCTCAGGTCCTGACCACTCTCTCTAGAAGTAACCACAACCCTGAATTAGGCACCTTCATTTCTATGATTATTTTTATGCTGTTTCTTTATATGTATCTATCAGTGAATACCAAAGAGTGTTATTTAATACATTTTCAAACTTTATATACATGGTATCACTTGTTTTTCATTTAACATTGAGCTTTTGAGAGCCATCATTGTGAATACAGGTAGCTATAGTTCATTCATTTCAACTGTCGTATAGTAGTTAGTCATCACAATTTATTTATTCACTTTTCTGGATTTTGAATTTAGGTTGGTTTCACAGTTTGCATTGTTATAAACTATGCTGCCATGGATTTTCTTGTGGAAATACATGAGGGTTTCTCTGGGGCATAACCATAGGAAGGGGGTTGCTGGGACCACAGATCGGTGCATGTTCACTGTGTCACATGCTGACACATGGCTCTTGAAATGATTGTAGCGGTGCCTCCGAGTCCCTTGGCTCCACGTTCTCATCATCACATGGTAGCATCAGATGTTTTAAGTTTTGCCCATCCAGTGGCTGTGAATTCTATCTCCGAGTATTCATGAAAGAAACATGTAATCAGAGTACATTGGATGGATCGGCTATGAACAGCATTTTACAAGATCATAATTATGTAAATCCTGAATGCCACTTCAATCACATATTATGAGAGACATATATTTGGAGGATGAGGGGTGAATAAGAAGGGGTGTGTGTGTGTGTGTGTGTGTGTGTGTGTGTGTTGGTGACCATATAAGAGGTACTGAGTCCTCGTTTACTATATTAGGAAATCAGTATAAGTTATAAAATGGAAAAAAAGAAGTAATATTATAGTTATGTTATTTTTTAAATACTGTGGTTCATACCAGAAACAAAAGAGCTAACAGACTTAAGAATGGTTGTTGCTAGGAACAGGACTTTGGGGGTGGCCAGGGCACCGCTATTTCTCGTTGCAAGCCTTGTCATTCTGTTGGGTTTTGTGTAGGAGCAATGGGGTCACGCATCAGCACGGCACGCAGCAGCCTGGGAGCCCCCAGCCCTCCTCACTGCCAGCGCACCCTCTGCGGGAGAACGGGAAGCAACAGCGGTTTCCCCACAAGGGATCCTGGAGCGGCTGCCCCTCCTCATTGCCACCAGAACCCAAGAGCAGTGGATTCCCGGTGTCGCCTCGAGCTGTGTGGTCCATGATGAGGTACTGGGCTGGGCTGCTTGACCATGAATGTTATCACCATCCAGCATCACCTGTGTGGAATGATGGGAAGTGAAGCCCTGAGTCTGTGCTTTGTGATCTCCCCCGTCTCTGTTTCCCTGTCTCCCCTCCTTCCTTTCCTTCTCTATATTAGATTAGACAAAAAAGGAGTGGCCCTGCTATCTGCTGTTATTTGGAAGCAGTATGGGTGACTTATGGGTCTGTGAAGCCTCAGTCAAGAAGAGCAAACATTTTCTTGCTTCCTTGGTGGAAGAACCTTGCATTGGATGATGACCTGTGCCCTTGGTTTTCTTGGGGAAGAGAGTGGTCTACCTCCCTCTGCTCTCTCTCTGTTCTGTGTGTGTGATAGGAATTTATTACAGCACAAGTATTGGAGGAGGCCCCGGGGGACTCTGCCTCTCAGCAGTGTTTTTGAGGATGCAAGAAAAATCTTCTTTAAAGCATGGAGTTTTCTTTCTTTTTTTAATATTTTGACCTAGCCATGAACATTAACATAAATTTACCAGAACAGGTTTTCACTAAATTAGGTTGCCTCTAAAACAGCTCAAGCCACGGGCAAGTCAGAATTTAATAAAAATGGAAATTTGATTCATACTCTTAGCACTTTACCAACTTCAGATTGCTGTCTTATTTTTCTATGCAGTTCCAGAAAATTCTCTTTTCAAGGTCTGTGTTTTCCATTATTCCTACCTTTAACTTTTGTTCTTTTCTTTTAATCTTGTTTCATTCATTCATTCATTCATCAACTGATATTTACCAGTTGAGTGTTGACCATGTGCCAGGCACTGTTCTAGTTACTAGAGAGATCCTGGTGAGTAAGAAACACGAGGTCTTTGCTCTTGTATAGCTTCCTTGCTAGTACAGGAAGACAAATACTGCATAACCGACAATGAGTGGACAATGTGATAGACAGTGATAGAGTGGCCTGGCCAGGGCAAATTTGCATTGGCTGGTCAGGGAAGGCCTTCTGAATCCTCCTGAATGAGAGGGCGAGCTAGCCCTGCAACCATTGGTGAAGATCTGGGCAGAGGGTTCCAGACTTGGGGTAATAAGCAAGTGGGGATGGAGGGGTGAGGTAAGGGGGTGGGTAGGGCCCAGATAATGAAGGGCTATGTTTGCCGTGGAAGCAAGTTTCTATCTTATTCGAGTGGAATGGGGAAATTTTGGATCTCTCTCTCTCTCTCTCTCTCTCTCTCTCTCTCTCTCTCTCTCTCTCTCTCTCTCTCTCATTGTGGAGATAAATGATTACATTAACATGTTTATTCTGGCTTCTTTGTGGTGCATGGTGTTGGGGGGCAAAAGTATAGCAGGGAGACGGGCTAGGAGGGTTTTATTCAGACTGAGAAAAAAGAAAGGGTCTTGGCCGAGAGTGATAGAGACGGGGATGAAGAGATGTGGTGTATTTGGGATATCTTTTGGCTACAGACCCAACAGGTCTTACTCATGTTTGGGGTGGGAGCGGAGGGAAAGGAAGGAAACAAGTATTTTGGGGTTTCTGGCTTAAACAGCTGAGTGGATGGTGGCATCAATTACTGAGATGGAAAGGTGAGGGGAGACAGGTTTTCTGAGGGTTGGGAGGAGGATAAAAACATAGTAATGCATGAAATTCCTAAGGAAGAAAGAGAGAAACAGTCAAAACACTGAGGGAATCTTGACTTTTTTGTGGAGGGTCATGGGAGAAAAGAAGACAAAACATTTGGAGAAATTGTAAATTGTTTTTAAGGAGGCAGAGGAGGAGGGAAAAAAAAGGTGTTGATAGAGCATTATCGATTTTTTAAGGTGTGACAGAAGTCAGACAATAGTGTGACTGGATTCCACAAGGGCAGGGGCCATGTCAGTTTTTGCTCCCATTTGTATCCCCGATTCCTTTCGTAGCATCTGGCTAATAGCAGTTGCTCAAATATTTGTGAAATGAATCAATTAATGATAGGATGGTAAGAAAGTGTGGGAACATTTTCAGTAAATTGGACAGTGAAGGAATGGGGGGAAAGGATGTTAAATGGAGGGTGTTGGGTTTTTGTTTTCATTTTTATTTTAAATTTGATGGACTTGTGTATGTACATAGATAACTTGTGGAGAGTAGAGATGAAAGATGCTGAAGCAGAAAGGGATAAGAGCAAATATGAATACCAGTGGTGTGGTGGTAAATGGGGTAAACTGGCTTCCCAAAAAAGGAAATCCTGGCTTGTAGTGTTTGCCAATTTTGGTGTAAATACTCCTACTGTGGCTGATTTCAAGCTACAAATGTGATGTCACTACTACTGAATGTGGAGTTGGGAGAGAAGTGCCATAGCCCACCGTTATGCAATATTTCCACTATGCTTTTTGTTAGACAATAGATGTAAATAACTTCAAGAGCATAGATAGCAGTTAAATGGTGTAAACTCATTAGGAAATGATGAGCTTTGAGTATTTATTACCTTGTTTCTGACATGATTAATTTTAAGCTTATATAATTTATTTTTTAATAATGGCTGTATTTAATAACTAGCTTGCAAAATTCCTGAAAACTTAATAGTCATCTCTTGCGAGCTGGTATGAGTCAGGTCCCGCACACCAATGAAGAAGGTCTTTCAGGAGGGGGAAGATGATTTTATATCTTACCTATCTGCTATGTACCAGGAAGTGGGCTAGCACTTCCCATACTTTATCCTGTGCAACCATCACAGTATCCGTTTAGAGTAGATATTATAGTTCCCATTACCAGGAGGACATGGAAGATCTTAGAGGTGAAAAACCCTTGTCCACATCTATGTAGCTAGTAAGTGGGAAGGTGAGGATTGGAACTCAAGCTGTTTGACCCCTACACCTGTGCTTTGCCCTAAAGTCCAGAGTCCTGGGCGAGGACTTAGCTTTGGGGACAAGGCAGTATTTGTACCATTCTCTGTGGAGCTGGCCTCCCTGTTGAACTCTCAGAGGTTGAACGATTCTTGCTGCCATCCTTGAGTCCATAATTGAGGCACCTCTTGGCTTTGATTTCAGGTTTTGGTGCTAATACATTTAATTAGATGACATGCTTTTGTAGGTTATGTTTTGTTCTTTTTTTAACCCTGGGCACCAGGCTACTTTAAAAGGAGGGATGCCTAGAGAGCGGTACACAGTGCAGATAGAAGTGGGTCAAAGTCTCACTAAGTGAACCTCTTTGTGGGCATGAAGGACCATTATTCCTTCTTGGAGAGGAAAGTGAGCATATATTTTCCCTTTTTGGAAAAGAAATGTGTCATATATTGGATAATATTAAAATTATTTTTGAAAACTATGTCTATACTTTTGTTAGAAGGTGGTCAGGTAAAGCAAATCAAAGTCCAAAGAGACAATGTTACCTTAGTTCTTAAGACCTCTGCAGACAGCATTTAAATCATGGCTCCTTTGCTCACTTGATGCTGGACAAGTTATTTCGTCTCTGGAAGCCCCAGTTTTCTCATCTCCAAAAGGGGGACGTAATAGTAGCCCCTTATTCTCAGATTGATTGTGAGGACTGAAAGCTGTCGGACATTAATAAGCATGTATTAGGCGCCTGGTACGCTGTGGCCATTCAGTGCATGGCAGCCAGATGCATTAGCAGTAGTTTAGTGTTATGGATATTATTATTCCAGTTTCTGAACACCAGGATGCATCATGAAAATGGTGAACCTATCAGCAAGGGAATGAGTCTGTGTGGAATTGCTTTCTTCTCCTTTTTTTTTTTTTTTGGTCGAACTTCAAGATCGTTTAGCTAGTATGTATTTGCTTTGCATGCACAGCATTAGGCTGACAAAGAAATTGGCTAAGTACCATCAGGTAAAATGTTTTCAGAAATTATAATACTAAACACGAGGGAAATCCCAACCCAGGGAAAAATCCTACTGCAAGTCATTTATTTAGTTACCTGTTTTTTTGGGATGACTTAGTGATTGGCTGATAGGTCAGAAGTGCTATGGAAAACCTAGGACTTAGGGTATACATTGTGGAATTAGATGGAATTTCAGTTGCTACTACCTTTTACTCACTTCATGTGAAATGAGAAATGTTTTGTATGTAAGCATTCCTTCCCTTTTACCCTCTTCATTATATCAAATTCATTCACACATGGAAACATTTTCCTTTTTACATTAGAAAGCTAAGCGAATTCTATATGAAATCTTATCTTCAGAACTCATATGTGTGTGTGTGTATATATATATATATATATATATATACATACATATATATGTATATAGATATGCCTATATATTATAGTCATTTTATATATACATACACACACATGTATAGATATTTGATTGATTTAATATGTAAATAACAGTGATCACAAAAGGCATTGAAGACAGTTCTTGCTTCAAATTCTTGTTCATTTCCTCTTTTTTCTGCTACTCAGCAGGGTCTGTCATGGATCATTCATCCAGCAATATTTACTGAGCACCTACTGTGTCCCAGGCACCATTTTTGGCAGTGAAGTAAACAAAGCCCTGCCCTCATGGAACTCAGCTGGATGGTGATCATGGTAGTTTTACTGAAAAGGCGCCCATTTTCTATCTTTGTGGGTGACAGAATGGTTAGGTTTTTCACTAGGCCTTAAAAGTTTTTCTTGTAAATACCTTGTGTATAGGTATGCAAATCAAGAAACTAAGGTTTAGGATTAGGGAATAATTTGGCACTCAAGGGAATTGGTGAGGTAATTAAAGTCAGGGGACTTAGGGAGGCATTTAAATATTATGAGCTTCACTGATGGAATGGGTAACTGATCTTTCAAATGTCGCTTTCATGCTTAAGTTCTGTAGAGTTTGCATTACACTCCTTTTCCCCCAAATAAGAAATACTGTGCAGATTAAACTCCCGAGGTGGGATTTTGAACTTTTGTTCCACACGTGATCCTATGAGTAGGGCAAATGTGTTTCAGATCATTACTAACCACCTCATTGCTGCATTGAGAGAAAGTGAAATAGTGAAGCGAGATTTTCAGGTGACAGAAAAAAAATCTGTGAGGAAAGCCTGTATTACTGATGAAGACGTATGTTCTCTTGTGTCTGAGATGATCTCAGATGAACCATTTTTAATCTCACTTAGCTGCTGCTTTCAAGAGTGAAGTGACCATTTTGTGCACCTGAAACTAACAAACAAATAAATTAATTAATTAAATAAAATAAAAATAAAAAAGAGTGAAGTGACCAAAGGGAAAAGGTGTAGAGTCTTAACATAAGTCTATACAGAAAATGTATCCAACATTAAAAGTGAAGTTTGTGAGTGCGTATTAATAAATCCCCTCCCCTACTTAAAATTTAATGCAAGTGTAAACCTCAGTGATGAATCCATGTTAAGAACACAAACCACCTTAAATTAAATTAAAAGGTTATTTTCAAATCTAAACTGTATCAGAGTTATCAGGCTTCTTAATTACGAACTGTGTTTATTGGAATAGTGTCATTAATGTGCCTTGAATGTTCTTTGGTGGGTTGATGTACCCAAGCTAGGCTGCCAGCTTCATTTATAGTAGCTCCTGTCAAATACAGAGGTTACCAGAAAAGTATTCCCTTTCGTGGATAAAGAATAAGAGGTTTTTTTTTCTCTTACTATTTTCCAACCGTTGGTTGAGAGTAGTGTTATTCCTCCTGAACCAGTTTGGCAGTAAAGTGAAAGTGTGAGGTAATTAAAGTCAGGGGACTTAGGGATGCTTATAAATACAAGTATTTTGGCCTTCACTGACCAGAGTATGTGGTAAAGCAAGAGTTACCTTGATGAGTTCATCTGAAAGCTAATTGAAATCTGCTTTGGTTCTTGAACTGAACTCAGCACTAAAATGGATCATTTCAATAAAGTGTTCCTTGGCTTCTTTCAGAATTTAGCACTAAAAGCTTCTTCCAAATAAATCACATGCTAAGGAGGCAAAATTTCTTTTAATTTATGGATAGCAGTTGGTAGAGCTCCTAACTGCTGACAACCCTTGGTTCATTCTGCTTAATCTTGATTGGGTACCAGTTCTTGGCAATCTTAGATCCCCTGTGAATTTCAGTCAGTGGATGATAAGTTCTTTCCTTTCTCAGTGTAGAGCCGTCAAGCTTAGGCATCTATCTGCTTTCCAACCGGATGCACAGGGACATATGTTGAAAGAGAAAACTATCAGAATGTAGGCATTGCTGGTTGGCATGCAATTTTGTCACTGCTAGAGTAGGTTCCTTAGAAGACGATCCAGGTCCATGCTTTTTCATCAGCTCAATAGTCACCATCTGGAATATTCAACCTCTGTCCTTTGTGGTTAAGAGGCTGCGTGACTTCAAGACCAAAGAGCATTTCTTTCTTCTTTTGATGAACACAATTAGGGCTCTTCGGGTGTTGTAGGGAGTTTGCTGCTGATTTATTTGTTCTTTTCGTTTATGCTACTGTCATCCAGATTAATATTTTTTTCTCTTTCTCTTTTTTAATATAGCATGCTGAGAGGTTGTGGAGAGATGGTTAATAAAAACAGTATCAGTTCATCTTAACATTGTAAACACTCAGGGTATATATAAATAATTCTTTCATGAGAATATTATTCTACAACAGGCAATAAATAGGTCATGGCGGTTTCAGACAATTTGGTGGGATTTCCAGTCTGCTGCTCTGAACATTGTCTGCCACATGTTTTGATCTTGCCCTGTGTTTTGTAGATTGAATGTTAAAAATATACATGCTTGAAAAAAATTATTTTTTAATTCAAGAAGAGTTTAGAGGGACCTTTTGTCCAGCATAAGGAAAAAAGAACTGTGGAAATACAAATGATTTGACAATTCTCTTGTAATTCAGAAGCAAGCACCATGATTATGCATCAGTAATCAACATTTTGGGTACTTCTGTATCTCCCATGGAGTGAGCACTTACCATTGGCCAGGAATCCAGGAATCATGTGACAGGTTTTACGTACAGCTTACAATTTTAATCCTTACAAAGACCTAGGAGGTAGATGTTTACATAGCAGTAAAGATCATGGACTCGTACCAGACTACCTGGCTTCTGATTCTGCTCACCTGCTTATCAGGTATATATGACCTTTGGCAAATTACTTCAATTCTCTGTGACTCAGTTTCTTCATGTGTAGAGGGCAGTAAAACTGATACCTATGCCATGAGCTATTCTGAGGAATAAATGAGTTACTGCATGAAAGCAGCTTAATATAGCTTTTAATTGTGGTTTTATAAATGGTAGTGCTAGGATTTAGCTTCCCCCACCGTCATGCTTATTTTATGCTAGAGTCAATGTGGAAGAATTATGGTTTAGAATTTTTCATACCATTTGCTGTTTCTTTGCTGTATTTATGATAGTGGTTTAGTCTTGATTTGACTTATGATATTTAATTATTTTCTCTCTTTTCACAAGTTTACAATATTTTACAAGGAAGTGATTGTAAAAGAAAAACATTCTGGTAGCAATGATGGAAATTTCAGCGAGGTTTAGAGGATAAAAGGATGCCAGTGCTAACTCTTATTCTTAAGTGATGAATGCCATCCTCGTTAGAAGTTGTGTCAAACAATATGCTTAGTGTTTGAGAATAACAGTTGACTTTTTTAAATTAAAAATTGTTACTATATTTAGAATCACTATTGAACAAATAAATTATTAGGTTGAAAATCGAATAGAAACTTAACTTACTAGTTTTGTAGATAGATAACCTTATAACCATATAGGAAGATGTGTTTCATGTTATACATTTATTAATATTGAATGCTATTCATATTATCCAAATCATGATCTTTATTACTTTGTATATAATCTAGAAAATGCATATTGATTTTGAAATCACCCTAAGCAGCAGTCTCCATGAGAAGTCTGGCATTAAAGATTTGCTCTTAATGACTTAACCTCCAAGAATATTGGTAAAGTCTTTAAAGGGAGCAGAGGTATGGATTTTTTAGTGGATGGAGGGTATTAATATATCATAATTTGGAAAAAACAACCAAACCCCCCAAACCAGCCATCGTTGGACGGAGGGAAGGAATAATGTTTGTATCTTACGGTAAGAGCTAGACATGCCCTCAGTACCTAATGAATAACCAATACATTTCAGCTTTTGAGTGGTAGAGCTTTTAGTTCCTGACTGTTTAGTCTTTATCATAGACTTTTTTTTTTCCACTTTGCATTTTGCTCCCTTAAGTAATTTTTCTTTGTGACTGTGAAAGGAATGTGACTTTATGAAAGGATTTATGATCCATACTGCTTTTATGATAAAAAAAAGTTTTGATTAAAAAGAGTTGTCTATTTAATTATAAAACTGTACTTTTGGTTTCCATGCAAAGTCGGTGAGGGACTGCATATATCCTCAATGCAGTTTGTGTTTCTCTTCTTTACAGCACCTAATTTACAGCTGCATGGAGAGAGAAACCTTTTCTGATAAGTCAAGATTGGGTGGCAATCTCCAGACATTTTTAAGCAGAAAATGCAAGTGTAATAACGGTTGATGACCAAGAGAACATGATGTCTTGAATATTAGAACTCTCATCAGTGCCCCTCATTGCTGTGTATAAAAAATCTGAGCAGTATAGTGTTGTTTGTTTGTTTGTTTGTTTAAGAGGACAGCTGTTTCCCGGGTTGTGCAGATGTAAAGAAACAAGAGGTGGCGCGGGGTAGTGTGGGGAGCCATGGCCTGGTTGGTGGGAAAACTGGGTTCAATTTGGATTCTGATTTTCAGTGGTCCTTGGGCCAGTTAGTTTACTTCTCTGGATTTCTATTTTCCGTATCTATGAAATGATGGAAGGGAGACAGGATGGGGTACTCTCATGTCATTTGATACTCTTTTTAAGGTCTATTTGGGTCAAAAGCTTATGAAACTGCACTGTCACTTTTCCTTTTCTCTTTGAATTACTCTCCTCCATTGGCATGTATACAGTTGGAAGTTGTGTAGGAGTAGAAGGTTAAGCCTAAAATGAGATACAAAAATGAGAGGCTCTCACAGTGACTAAGCAGACTAATGTGCGTTGTGTTATTTTTTCTTTTCCTTTTTAATTCTGGATTCTTGACTAGCTAGGTCTTTGGAACGTAAGTCAAATGCATTGATTGGAAATGTCAATATTAAAAGAAGAGATTAAATTTTGCCTTATATATATTTTACCTTCAACCAATCATAGATGTAATTAATGTTGTACATATGCAAACTGACTCCTGTTGACTCTTCATAGTTTATTGATTCTTTTGATTAATAAACATTTATTAAACACTTACTATATACCTATGCCTTGGGGATCATTTCTTGCAGAGAATAAAACTTTTTAAGAAGTCGTTTAAGCAAATTGGGGTGTTTATTAGAAGGATACACTAGACTCTAACAGCACCCCACCGTGGGTATTGAGCCTGTTTTTTGGACACAGGACCTGGCAAAGTCAAAACATTTATTTTTTTTGTCTCTTTAGGGCTTCATGGTCTCTCTTTTGCTCTTTTAAAAAATCCGTTTTGTTTTCCTTTTTTCTTCTTTTTAGAGACTGATTTTTCATCAGGAAAAATTGAATTCATTGCTATCAATTTTTAAGATCCTTGTTTAATTTGTTTTACAGAGGGAAAATATTAATGAATATGTTTTAAAAAATTTTTTATGAAATATATATCATTCGTTTAATTGTTCATGAAATGATGCTTTTAGTATGAAAAGTAAATAAATAAATAAGTAAATAAATAAATAAATAAATAAATAAATAAATAAATAAAGACTGACGTTTCTTAATTTGGTTAGTTCAGGGCGACCTCAATCCTAGCTTCATATAGACTCTCATTTTGAATCTCTTTAAGAGATGTACTATGTCCTGACTCCAGTTTCTCACAAAGGAGACTCTCATTGGCCCAGTGTGGATTAGCTTACATCCCAGTGGGGAAGTCATAGAAATAAAAAGATAGTGTCACTGAGGGTGGCAAGTACAATGACAGGTGTACGTACACTGAACTATGATATACACAGGGTAGGATATCTCAGCCAGGCAAGGAAGTTTGGATCTAGCTGAGTCTTAGTAGATGGGACAATGACTGAAGCAAGGCAGGGCCATGTTTCCAGGCATGAAGGAGGACACAGAGGCATGCGTGTGTGTGTGTGTATGTGTGTGTGTGTCTGCAAGTGGCGCAGGGTATGAGTAGTAGGAGATGAGGCTGGGAAGCTTGTCAGGAGCCCTGTCATGGAAACACTTGGGAGAGATGACAAGGGACCCTGATTCCTGTAGTTGAAGGACAACAAGTGTGGTGGCATGCTTATCTTTTAGATTCATGTGTACAAAAAGTCCGATCATAAATCCAGATGGGGCATATTATTTAAGTGTGAAGATTAAAAAATTCAAACCATTTGATAGTATTATATTTTTGAGAATGAAAAAGCAGTAGTTCTGAGATTTTTTTCCCACCATAATTAATCCTGTCTATTAGTGAATGCTCAGGATTTTCTTTGATTTTTAAGAAAAAATTTATACAAATTTTTCTTTACACAGTTTTGTTATTTTAGGAAGAATTCTCATGTTTTAGAAAAGTTAACGGGAGCCTTCAAAGTACATTTGCCCAGGATAGGGAGAAGCTATGCTGTTTATCCACGCCTGCTAATGGATTTACGCCTTTTCAATTTATGATTTTCTCCCAAAGAACATAAATTAATGGAAACTTCATGGAAGTGATCATCCCTTCCTATTATGCATTCAGCATGCTAAAACATAAAGTGTGTATTCTTATATGTATTGTGTCCAAGCAACTGTTGTATTTTATATTGGTGCCCATAACTGCTTTTCTACTTGGCAAAGAAAACGAGCAGATGTAAAATAAATACCATTTTCTGGCATGATTGATTGGGAGCTCTGCAACCTAACGTTGATTGAGTTTGTAAAAGTGATGTAGCAAGTGCTGTCCAACGTCAGACCGCAGCTATTAACTGCCAAGAATTCACTTTGGCCGAGGTAAATTCTGACCAAGCCTGTGTATCAGACTCTTAGCTTTAGAGCTTGAATGTAAGAAACAGAGTTTAGTTTTCACAGAAGGGAAATAAGATGTTGACTTGAAGGTCTCTATTGATGCAGTTTTCCCCAAATGAGATTTTAGATTTTTTTCCCCTTGTTTACCTTTAATAATGATGGGCAGTGGCCTGCTCAGTGGTTAGTTAGGTGCGTGGATCCTGGAGTCACACAAAGTGGATTTAAGTACAGATTTCTTACTTTGTAGCAGTATAAACTTGGATGAAGGGATTACCACATCTATACAATAGAAATAATTATTAGTAATAATTGTTATAAACAGCATGAAGTATTTAAGGAGTTTAGCACAGGGCCCAGCACAACACAAGCACCCAATTGCACTTATTATTTGTACTAGTCTGCAATGTCCAGTCTTTCCGCAGGGCAGCATGGGAGAGATAAGCTGTGGAATACAGCTGTGGTGGTACTTTCCAATGTCTGTAGAGTTTGGGTTTAATACTTCGTTTGCTCTTGCCCATTGGGAGATAGAAGCGAACCAATAATGGAATGACTCTTACAAGCCAGGAGACAAACACGGGTCAGCTCACTTAACGGTGTCACCCTGTCCTTGGGAAGTAAGTCTTCCCACCACATTTACATATGTGAAAGGCGGTTGCATAATGTGCAAAGCGTTACAGTGCTGGAAAGTGGAAGATCTAGGATTTGAATCCACTACCTCCATTTGACTCTACTACATCGGGTGCCCCAGGGTGTAGAGGGTCAAGCCCTTTACAATGTTTCCTGGAAGGAATTACCAGAAACTTCTAGAAAGGACTATTGTGGCAAAAGCAGAAGTATCCTGGGAGCATCATTCTGTTCCTCTTTTCGTTTCCCCCATATTGCATGTTGAGTGCTGATGCTCTGCGTGGCTCTTGACCGTGCCATCATCACGCTGAGGATAAGGGGAGTTCTCTGTTTAGAGCACCCAGCTCAGTACTTTGTAGAAGGATATTCTTTACCTTAAAGTGATATGCTGGGTGGGATGTGTCATATTTCATTTGTAAGCAGTCGTTAAGTACCATTTTTCAGAAGTTCTCGGAAGTGACAGTGAGCTAGCTGTTCAGTGATAGGTGCATCCCTAGGCCCCCGATTATTGTGTCTGCTGAATTTTATGTTGGATGGTTGTATGGCGGCATGGTGAAACTCCTTTATGTGGTATTTCTGGAAGATGAATTGTGTGTGTGTGTGTGTGTGTGTGTGTGTGTGTGTGTGTGTGTTGAGATAATAATGCTTTGTGGACTTTTGATTGCGACTTTTTAAAGTCATTGCATCGCTGGGGAAAACATTCACTGCAGGCGTGCCCAAGCAATGTTTTATTGTGGTCATGGTTGTACACTACTAAGTCATTAGTTGTGCTTTTTTTTTTTTAAACTATTTTTTAGAGAAGTTTCAGGTTCACAGCAAAGTTGAGAGGAAGGTACAGAGATTTCCCACATACATAGCTTTACCCCAACACATGCATAGCTTCCCTTATTGTGAACATCCCTCACCAGAATGGTACATTTGTTACCAAGGATGAGCCTACATTGATACATCATAGCTCTCACAGTTTATGGTTTACATCAGGTCATTGTTGGTGCTGTACATTCTATGGGTTTAGACAAAATGTATAATGACACGTACCCATCATTATAATATCATACAGGGTGTTTTCACTGCCCTAAAAGTCCTCTGTGCTCTGCCTAGTCATCCCATCCCGCTCCCTCTCCCCAACTCCTGACAATTGTTGGCCTTTATGCATGTCAGTTTCCTCCATTTTTCTTTTCTTGTCTTGATAGCTCGTTTTTTAGAACTGAATAATATTCCATTGTCTGGATGTAGTGCAGCTCATTTATCCATTCACCTACAGTTTATTTATCCATTCACCTACTGCTTCTAGGTTTTGGAAATTACGAATAAAGCTGCTATAAATATCTATGTCCAGGTTTTCTTGTGGACATAGGTTCTTTAATTCCTTTGGATAAATACCAGGAAGTTCAGTTGCTGGATCATATGGTGAGAATATATTTAGTTTTGTAAGAAATCACCAAACTGTCTTCCAAAATGGCTGAATCATTTTGCATTACCACCAGCAGTGAATGACAGTTCCTGTTGCTCCACATCATCTCAGCATTTGATGTTGTCAGTGTTTTGGATTTTGGCCATTCCAGTAACTGTGTAGTGGTACCTCATTGTTGTGTTAATTTTCATTTCCCTGATAACAAATGATGTGAAGTATCTTTTCATATGCTTAATTGTCATCTGTATATTTTATTTGGTCAGCTATCTCTTAAGGTCTTTGGCCCATTTTTTAATTGGATCGTTGTTTTTTTTTTCCTTATTGTTGAGTTTTGAGAGTTCTTTGTATTTTTTGGGTAGCAATCCTTTGTCAGACTTGTCTTTGCAAATATTTTTTACCAGTCTGTAACTTGTCTTCTCATTCTGTTGATATTATTTTTCACAAGGCAGAAGTTTTTAATTTTAATGAAATCAAGTTTATCAATTTCTTTTATGGATCATGCCTTTGGTGTTTTGTCTAAAAAGTCATAGCCATTCCCAAGGTCATCTAGGTGTTTTTTTATGTTATCTTCTAGGAATTTTTCAGTTTTTTATTTTACATTTAAGTCTATGATCCATTGTGAGTTAATTTTCATGAAGGGTTTACGATCTATGTCTAGATTGCTTTTTCATGTGGTCCAACACCATGTGTTGAAAACACTATCTTTACTTCATCGTATTACCTTTGTTCTTTTGTCAAAGAACAGTAGTAAGTCTTGACTGTGGGTAGTATTAGTCCTCTAACTATTCTCATTCAATATTGTGTTGGCTATTCGGGATCTTTTACCTCGCCATTTAAACTTTAGAATCAGTATCCAAAAAATAACTTGCTGGGGTTTAGATTGGGATTGCATTGAATCTATAGGTTAAGTTGGGAAGAACTGACATCTTGATAATATATATAGTCTTCCTGTTCATGAATATGGAGTATCTCTCCATTATTTAGTTGTTCTTTGATTTCCTTCTTCAGAGTTTTATATTTTCCTCATATAGATCTTGTACATATTTTGTTAGATGTATACCAAAGTATTTCATTTTGGGGGGCTAATGTAAATAGTATTGTGTTTTTAATATAAAATTCCACTTGTTCATTGCTGACATAGGAAAGCAATTGACTTTTATATATTAACCTTGTATCCTTCAACCTTGCTCTAATTGCTTATTTGTTCCCAGAGTTTTTTTTTTGTTGTTGTTGTTTGTTTGTTTGTTTTTTATTCCTTTGGATTTTCTACATAGATGATAATTTTTTTAGGAGAAACAATTTAAGTAATGAAAAGGCTGCTTTTCTTTTTTCCTTTTTTTTTCTGGTCTGAGAAATTTAAGGTATTCTGGTGAGTATGAAAAATAATATAACAAACACCCATATTATCTGTATGGTCATATTTATTTCCAGTCCTTCATGGGTTTTTGCTTTTCCTAAGGAGTAAAACAATGTTGGTATAGCTGAAGTCTACGTTAACATTGTGTCATTCCCTTTGTTGTTTGCTTGGTTTTATATATATAGGTTACTTTTCGTTACTATATTTTTCTTGCCTAATTATGATTCAACCTCTGGTTAAGCTCATGATGCAGTCAATTTCCACACAGAAAATGGGCTGAAAGACCTATGTGGCTGGGAAGAAAATGTACCCATAGTGATCTCTAGGTTTCACTTTATCTTGATCTCCTTAACCTACATCTATAAGACACCTGTGGAGCATCTTTGGATTTGGAATAACCCAAAGAGATCTAATCTGGGAAAGCCCTAAATTGCATGAGACTGACTCAGAGATTTGTCTTATTTTTTCGTGTTTCTTGTCACCTGGAAGAACATCTGCTGTACAGTTGATGCTCAGCCTGGCATAGGTGGATATGTCTCTTCTGGCCCCCTGGACCCAAAACCCTCCTGATCCCCTGGTCCATCTGAGCCAGCAGTGACTCTTAGCAATGCTTACCTTCCCTTCTGAGGATTTGCACCTGAATTACAAGTGCAGTCAACTTTCTTCTATACTCATTAACTTTTGTGATAGAGTGTTTATGAAATGTCATCACTTCAATGAGTTTAATTTCACAAATGTTGATCAAACACCTGCTAAATGATGAAGTAACAGTTCTCTTATTGGATATAATACTGAATTCTAATAACTGGTCCTCCAGAGTATATTGCGTATAATTAATAATAATAGCTAACATTCATTGAGTATTTAAAACACTGTTTTAAGAACTTTATATATATTAACTAACTCAATCTTCATAACAACTCTATAGTTAGATGCCATTATTATCCATATTATACAGATGCAATCATGGAGGCCCAGGGAGGATAAGTAACTTGCCCCAAATAAGCAGCTAATAAGTGGAGAACCTGGAAATCACACCCGTACAGCTTGACTCTTAAGTCTTTGCTCTTAAAACCAACTCACTATATATTTCTTCTACAGTGAGAAAGCTTGTTTTTGTGGGAAATCTCATCACTTCAAAACATGATCAGGGGCCTTCCTGGTGGCTCAGGAGGTTGGAGCTCCATGCTCCTAACTCCGAAGGCTGCTGGTTCAATGCCCACGTGGGCCAGTGGGCTCTCGACCACAAGGTTTCCAGCTCAATTCCTCGAGTCCCGCAAGGAATGGTGGGCTCCACCCCCTGCAACTAAGATTGAACACGGCGCCTTGAGCTGAGCTGCCACTGAGCTCCTGGATGGCTCAGTTGGTTGGAGTGCGTCCTCTTAACCACAAAGTTGCTGGTTCGATTCCCGCAAGGGATGGTGGGCTGCACCCCCTGCAACTAGCAACGGCAACTGGACCTGGAGCTGAGCTGCGCCCTCCACAACTAAGACTGAAAGGACAACAACTTGACTTGGAAAACAATCCTGGGGGTAGACACTGTTCCCCAATAAAGTCCTGTTAAAAAACAAACAAACAAAAAAACGTGATCAGGTTGTCAGTTTAAGAACAGCTTCTCCTTTCAGAACAGTGAGGGTTATATACTTTCATGAGGGCCCAGCCCTCCGACGGGGTGCTGGTGTTTCTTCTGTCCTCTTCGTTACTTGTGCGCACCTAAGCCTGTCTCATCTTGGTTCTAGGATTTCATGAAAACACAGTGGGGATATGATAGGTTGTTTACCTAGTAGATATTTTTAATTAGCCTGGGATCGGCTAATTCTTATGACAGAAGTGAAATATTGTCGAGAAGCAGAGTTCGTACAAACAGGTCTACCAAATTATGTTCTCACTATGTTTACACAGAGCTGAAATAGCCCTGGAGATCCCAGGTAATCCCCTTAATCATAATACACGTTTCCCCGAAAATTAGACCTAGCCAGCCAATCAGCTCTAATGCGTCTTTTGGAGCAAAAATTAATATAAGACCTGATATTATGTTATATTATATTATATTTATTATATATTATATTATATAAGACCCAGTATTACATTGTACCCTATATTATATTATATTATATTATATTATATTATACCCAGTCTTATCTTATATTAAAATAAATCCGGGTCTTATATTAATTTTTGCTCCAAAAGACGCATTAGAGCTGATGGTCTGGCTTGGTGTTGTTTTGGGGGAAACACGGTAGTTGAAAGTGACAATAGATGTCTTGAGGCAGAAGGATTCATCCCTCCTAAATATATCTACCGTAATGGCATTGGTTGTAAAAAGCAAAAGAAGAAAATAAAAACTCCAAGTAACTATTGCAGTTAAAGTAAAATTAAGTTATATTATTGAAAAAAATGAGCTTTGTGAAATATTGCTAGTGGCAGTTCAATATGAAAAGCATGGGAAATATTGTATATGCTTAAAATCTTTTGCTCAGACATTTCTATAATGTGAATAGATGTGTGTGTGTATATATATATATATATATGTATATATATATATATATATATATATATATTCATTCCCTGTTTGGTTTGTAGAATTGTTAAGATAACTTACGATCTCCTGGCGTATAGGCACAGGTACTCATCTGCTTCCTGTGACAGCTCAAAGGAAGAGCATGCCAAATGGGAGGAAATGCAAGAAGTACTGATATTCTGGGAAGGGGTCAGAGGGTCATCCATATAAAAAAGTCTTGCATCTCCTAGAACCCACTTGAAAAATTCAGAGCATGTCAGCTATTCTTTAAGTTAGAAAAGGCATGTGGCCTTATTAGAGGCAGGCAAACTCAACAGTGTGCTCAGAAGAAGTAAATCATCCCTGTGGATATCACACTTGAACTTTCCTGAAGTTCAATGTGAAAATGTAAGAATACAAGGGCGATATTGGATTTGGCCAGAATGAATCATCGTTTAAATAGATATCTTTTGTCTGCTCAGTGAGAAAGCAGATGTACCGACATATATTTTCGGGCACATTAAGTTTCTGGGTGGAGTAAAAGAGAACAGGGGATCATTGCATTACGAAAACGTACAAAGACTCCAGAAACAGTATCAGAAGCAAGTTATTTTCCCCAGTAAACTGTTGGGTATATGTCTTCAAAGAAAAATAAGTAAGCAGCTTCACATACGTTAATGTTCTATGGAAACTGCACTGAAAGGAGAAAAAAAAAGGCCTCGGGTTGTCAAAACAAAGAAATGGGAAGCCTCCCAAGAAAAACAAGAGTGAGAAGAGCAATATTGAAACAGGTGAAGAAAAGAACATGACATATTAAGAAAAATTGTTGAAGGCACAGAAACTGACAGGAAGACTGATAAGGAGTCACAGAGAAGTAACTCATAAAAAATTCAAGCCCACACTAAAGCATAAAGACAACCTGATTGCAAATTTTGTCAGGTTAGAGCTGGGAGAGGGAGACGGTTGAATGTGTTTAGAAGATGGAAATTTTCATCAAAATGTGGTAATTCTGAAATGAAAAGAGACACGAGTGTGGTAACATCTGGGACCTTAACCTAACTCTGAAGACCTCTCTATGTCATCAAAATGGCTGTTAGTTTTTGGCATTAGGAATAAAATGTTGTGATAATAAGTTAACAACTTCCTAAAGGATATTAAGGATTTCTCTTTGATTAGTGCTTTTACGTTAACCAGAGACATTCTCACAAGTGATTCAACGAGGTCAGTGTGGCCCTGGGCCTGGTGAAACTGACACTAGTCGACATAATTACCCTTTTGGGGTTCTGAGTGGATGGGAAGGAGAGAGTGCGGTAGTTAGTGCTGGAGTCAGACTGCCTGGTTCTGATGCAGCTCTGCCACCCTTGACGTTTGGGACTTTGCAAAATAGTTAATTCTTTAAGCCTCAGTTTTATCTGTAAAATGTGAATAACAATCATGTACCTCACAGAGTTGTTTTTAGGGTTAACTAGATAATAGTCAGTGCCTAGCCTTCTGTTTTAAATGATGTGCCAATTGTGTTTTCTTTATCTCATTTAAATCTCATCCAAACATACCCAGATTAGTTTTATTATTGCCAAGGTTTACATGTGAGAAAATTGAGCTTAGAGAACATAGCTTGTCAAGAGTGACACATGCAGTCAGCATTTGAATTCAGGTCTTTCCCTACCCATATCCATGTCCACCGTACTGTGAAGCTTAGCATCTGTAAGAGCAGATACTGGAGCATTATTGGGAAACTTCAGCTGAGTACAGAGCTAGGAGCTTGGTTCTGGAGGCCCTTGGGTATAATGGAATGACGTGTCTGGGTAAGAACTCAGTTCAGATTCGTGTTGTTGGATTGACTTTAAACTGCACTGAGAAAGCTGCATAAAGGGCATGTGGGAAGAATGACCTTCTTCCTCTGGTCAGGACGAAGGGCGGTTTTCTGCCAGATGAGTGACTCATCACATCAGTCTACACCAAGACCTCTTTAATGGTGACATAATGTCCAGACTCCTCAGTGTGGCTAATAATAGGAAGAAAATTAAAACACAAAAATTTGATCCCTTGTATGTGCTGAGTACTGTGGTAGAGTTTTATTATTTATTGCTTAGGGAATCTCTTTGAGATGGGTACTATGATTATCAACATTTCATGGAAGTGGAAACCCACAGTGGTAAGTAGTAGAACCGGGTTTAGAAGACTGGATTTATCTGGCCTTTTAGGCAATCTCTGACCCTCCCACAGTGCCTTTTTCTTGGCATTCATTGACTCATTGGCTTCAAGCCTATCTGTTTATCTTCGTCTCCCAATGCCTTTCTACTGGAAGGTTTTACTCCGGGCAAATGGCTCTCCTCACTTTCACTGGAATACTCTTTGTTTTTCTGGTTGTCATCATTTGCCTTTGTCATTCACCTTTGTACCTTCTTTTCTACTCACTCAATTTCTTCTTGCCTTTGATACTCTTTCCTGAGCATACAGCCCAGTCTGGTTGTCTCTTATCCCAAGGCCCATTGCCCTGGTATTGCTTTACTGATTCTGCAATGATCACTTACTACCTTTGCAGTGTTTATTAATGTGTTCCCTTTTCAAAAAGATTTTAACGCCCTTGTGGTGTGAGTCTTTTTTTTATTTTTTAAGTCCCAACAGTGTTTAATACCATATCTTACACATAGTCGTCAGTTGATTAATTCCAGGAAAAGATATTCTGATCAAATGGAATAATCATAATACATGGCATATAGGGAATTAGAATAAAATTGCTTGAATGTTATAGTAGGGAAGAAAGAATGAGCAAAAGAAAATAGTAGCCAAGAAAAACTGTATAATAATGGAAGGAATATACTGGAACCACATGGGAATTGATATTCAGTTTAGAAGAATTGGGTCAACTGTGCCAAAAATCTTTAAATGCATAAGAAAAAGCATTAACTAAAGTAATTGGAAAGATGTGTACAGTTATATAGCTATATAGCAACATTTAATTTGATTTTTTGTTGTTTTTGTATTTTAATGGATTTAAAGCATGAACATTTTTATATGATATTATTTGGTTATCTTCTTTCAAGTAAATGAGAGGAGAAAATAACATTAATGTTAGATTCAGAGACTTTTTTACATTTTCTTATAGTACTTGCTTTAAAAGGTGGAGTTTCTAAACAGTCTTTTTCTTTTTCTTACTATTTTTGTTCCAAGAACATAAACTTTACTCTCCACTGCTTTGCTTTTATGTCTTTAAGAAATTCACTAGATTTTTAGGCCATTATTAAGCCCATTTCTTTGATGAATTAAATTCTTTTTTTAATAAGAACGGGAGTTCCTTGTCAGAAAATGTCAGAAAATGGATTTTCATTAATGTGACTTTACTACTTAGTAGTTACTCCCACCTCTAAATTGTAATTCATGACATTCCTCAAGAATATGTAAAATCCACTACTGTTTCCTTCAGTGTTAATAGAGATGGTCCTTGCAAGAAGAAGTACTGTAGTTATTGCATAAATCCCCTGCATAAAGCAGGGGATTTAAAAACTCATGCTTCATATTAACAGATTATAATAAAAATACCAATAAAGTGAGAACCTTCCCCCTTTTTCGAACAGATACTAAGTGGAATTTCTCACTGTGACCCTTCCCCTTTTTATATTCCAAAAGAATCAGGACTAAGTTGACCTTTCAGATTTTGGAACCTAAGAACCATTTTTATAGGTTTCCCAGCCTTTATTCAAACTGGGGATAGCTGAAGGCAGAGCAGATGAAAGCCTTTGTTAACATCAGGAGATAATTGTGTCATCTTAGTGCTAATACCCACCATCCTCTAAAGCTGTCATCCCCTGGTGATCCTTCTCAGAGGTGATTCTAAAGGTAGAGTCTCACGTTTTTTTGGAAACGAAGAAGTGGGAGAAAATTGATGACATCTCCCAGTCTCTAAGATGTGGATATTAATTTGATGAACTTTCAAGCATATGTGGAAAGATGATTTTGCAAAGCCTCAAGCTCAGAGTTTTAAATGACACATATTGCTAATACGACATTTAGCTTAATCCATCCGCCTCCTAAGAAATGTGTCTGTTTTCCACAAAATATGTTTTTTAAAAAAGCAGCAGCCAGGATATTCATGTGGGGGACCATTCTTTGGCAGATGATGAGAATTATGCTGCATGCCGTCGTTTGCTCTGACAGAAAAGCTACAAAACTCACCTTCCCGTGTTTATTTTTAAAATCCGACTCTCTCAGGTAAAGTATTTCCAGTGTTTGATTTTTATTAAATAAAAATAAGTAGATTTGGATTCAGTCCATAAAGCGCTTGTCTTATCTGTGTCCTTCCATGAGGCTCCAATTCACTTGTGTGGCTGTTCCCCACCCTCTCTCAATCCTTGTTGACATATCGGCGGCAGGTAGCCAGCAGGTGCTTGGGGTACCCCATGGCAAACACTTTTGATACAGGATTGAGGAAAAGTTTTAATGAGAACAGGAAATTATATTTATCCATTTTGAAGGATATCTGCTCTGTGCCAGGTACAGTGTCAGGTCCAGAATCTCAATTCCACGAACTCAGGCACTTTTTCATTTTTATTTTACCTCTGTCTCTTCCACAATTGGCATCATGTTTGGCATCATTGATGTGCAGGAATATTTTTGGGGTGAATGGAGTATGGTGTATTGGTCAGAGTCACGCCAGCAAAGAGATGTCACAATCAAATTAGGATAATAAGATGAGGATTATTTACAAAAGGATTGTTTGCACAGGGGAGGGCAGTAACAGCAGAGGGGCTGTTAACACCCAGAGCCTAAGAAGAGAGAGACCCCTGCAGGAAAGGTCACCTTCATAGAAGACTTTGGTGGAGGCACCAGCCTGCCTGAGATGACCCAGCAGGGAGGGAGTCTGGGCAATAAATACCCTGATCTCCCTTTCCTCTTAATCCAGGGCTCCTCCTGTGAACTAGAGGATAGGGCAGCTCACTGATAGACCATATGGGTCAGCCTGGAGACTAGAGGACACACGAGAGATCGGGAATACACAGATGAAATTCCCTGCCGCTGAGGAGCTCCCAGTCCATCTGACAGACAGTACAGTAAGCAGACGTTTTAATATAGAGTAATAACAAAAAATTATGGAGTACTCTCATAAGAACCTTATGAGATAGGTAATTGTGATGAATTTTACAGATGAAAGCAGAGAAAGAGAGTTTAAAGAATTTACGTAGGGGCACACAGCTAGTAAGTGAAGGAGTAGAGATTGGAACCCAGGAAGTTTGTCTCCAGATATGCTTTGCTGGATTGGAAGAGTTAAGCAGTGTGGGGTAGAACTATACTTTTCAAACTTTAATGTGCGTGGGAATCTTCTGGGGTTCTTGTTTAAAAATAGATCCTGGTTCAGTTGGCCTGACAGTCTGTATTCCTACCAAATACTGATGCTCTGCTTTATGTAATGAGGGATGGAGGACCTGGCATTAGAAAAGTGGAGGCCAAGACTCTGGGAACTCAGTCAATTAGTCTCTTTACTGTCCTTTTCCTGATGTGTGAAATGAACAGGTCAGGTGATTTCCAAGGCCCAGCCAAGCTTGCGAAACCTTGTACCCCCTGATTTCAGATGTGGGAGGCTCCTTTCAGCTGTCATTGGTGCAGTTCTTCTGCTCAGGACTGTCTCAGAGGCTCTAGAGAGCAGCGTCCTCCTTATCCCCAGAGGTTGAGTTCAAATGACAATGTTTGAGTTTCTGGAAGGACAGGGGCTGCTCTGTTATCAGCTGTCTCCTTCCAAATCTGAGAAGTCTCCCAGCATCTGGCACTGCTCCCTTTTGCTTCATGAAGTCTCATTCTCTGTCACAGCTAATTAGGAGCTGGATCTCAAAAATGGAGCCTGATAGTCAAGGTACCACATTGTGTCATTTTTGTTGCTCCGTGTAACCTCAGCCCCAAAGTGTAATATTCCTGTGATGAAGCCTCAAGCATCTTAAAGTGCCTTTTTTCTTTTAAAAGGTTTCCTACTATTAGACACGCAGAAGATGCTTAACACTGTATGGTGTACGTTTTAAGCAGAATTAGTGTTTTGCTTAACACTTGCAATTTTCAAATTCTCTTTCCTTTTGCAATAACTGGAGAATAACACTGCTACCATGAGCACCTGCAAATGGAAAGTGATAAACCCTCTTATTACTAAATATTCAAAACAAATGTAAGTGTTTTGGTCCCCTACGTTCCCAAGCTATCTACCTTGATTTGGGCTCCTATTTCCACATCTGTATATACAACATGCAAACTCACAGATTTCATGTTTCAGAAAGTCAATCTGGGACCACAATACGGAGGCTTTTTCTTTTCCTTCCTTTTGCTTTAATCATGCAGGGCTAGAACACACGCTCCATAAATCACACATCAAATTTTTCCAGATGCAGAGCTCCTGCAACATTATGTGTATGGTTTCTTTGCCATATTTTGACATTTTGGGTGATTTAATTGCATCTGACGATGCTCTCAGCCTAATCAGGCCAGAGCAGCAGTGTTATCCCCCTGCAGTACTCAGCAGTGACTTCTGGATGTCATGGAGAGGGGTGTTTGCTGTCCTCTTACCATGTTTACACGATTCGTGATCTCTTAACTACATCTACTTATTGTGTTTCCCCGAGAATAAGACCTAGCTGGACAATCAGCTCTAATGCGTCTTTTGGAGCAAAAATTAATTATAAGACCCGGTATTATATTATATTATGTTATACTTTATATTATATTATATATTATATTATATTATATTATATTTATTATATTGTATCGATTCTGTTCTGTTGTGTTCTATTCTATTCTACAAGAACTGGTCTTATATTATAGTAAAATAAGACCGGGTCTTGTATTAATTTTTGCTCCAAAAGATGCATTAGAGCTGATTGTCCATCTAGGTCTTATTTTCAGGGAAACATGTATCAGTCATGTAGGTATTTGGAAAGGATAATTTTTTATGTGTCCATTTAATTTCTTGATATAACCAAATCCTCATAACTGCAGAATAATCTCTGTATTGACAGTATTGCCTTACCTGGCTTTCTGATTTTTTTTTTTTCCGGTGTGTTTTCAGAAATGTTTATTATGTGCTGCTGATACCCAGAGATCATTCCTATCGTGGTTTGATAATATCACGTTGGTACAGCCAGCTCTTAACCATGGATGGAATTTTTGGCTTGTTAAAGGATAAGAGGTGCAGTAGTGGTCAGATACTGTTACAAAGCTTTTGATGAGTGTGGAGAGAAGTAGGATTCCAAATACAATTGAAGAAAGGCTAGGGCTGGCTGCCCTCCTGGGGGAGCACAGTGGTCTGTACCTCTGTTTATGTGCTTGTTGGCCATAGGCCTATTTCCTCTTAAACTCACAGATTCAGATGTAGGTAGAAGAGGGCTTTATTAAAAATCTAAGGAGAGCTTCTCTGGGATTATATTCAGGTTGGGAGATGGCACGGATTCTCTATTACTAAGAACATAAACACTGTGTTTAAATGTCCCTGATGTCTATAAAGAGCAGTTTTCATGTAATTTGCTTGTATCTTATAGGAAGATATCAAATACAGCTAGTGAGCTGGTTTGAGATGTTGAACAGTCAGAAATGAGGGCGCAAATCTGGGATGTTTTAATGCGCCCAGCTGCTGCTTCTCCTCTGCAGGCCTTACCTCTGCATCCCCTCCCCCTGCCTTACTTCTACATCTCTGGCCCAGTCGCCTACGTGTAGGCTGCAGCTCTTGCAGGCTCGTACGTGGGATTGGGTGGTGTCCTCTGGGATGGCACTGTTGTTTCCCAGAGCAGCATTAGACGAACTAGAACACGGTGTATGTTTTTTTTTAATTCTGCTCAGGCCAAATACTTGGCAACCAACTCAGTCAGGCTGTGGAATTCTGAGCGTAGGTGGGTCTGTATATAAGGCTTAGGTCTTAAAAAAGCTCAGAGGCCAGAAATGGAATTCTTCCAGTAGGCAGCCTGTTTTTCAGATTCATGTGCTCTCCTTTGAACTATCATTGGCAGAAGGAAAAAAATAAAGTTTTGAATTTGAAGATTGGGTTTTAACAGTTGGAGGTCTTAAATATCATTTTCCCCCTCGAAGTCATCTCCAGTGATGACTTTGAAATGCTATTTATGGAAGATTGAACGCTCTAGCAAATGATAGACTATCATGAAATAGCACATCAAATAAATATGTCTCCTAAAATGACAAAAACTTTATTACTAGAACATCTTTTCTCTTTAGGGCATATAATTAATTATGAACCAGGCATGAATAATATATTTTATAGTACTTTTGTCATTTATCTGGGTTCTGTGTTTTATAAACACTATCATTCACTGGTAGTCTTTCAATTCTGCCTTTATTATATGATGATCTAATAATTCAAAATGAGAAATTACTATACTAAGAATTTGGCACAGATATAGCTGAGTTTTATAATGAATTTTAGGCTGTCTATGTGAGAAAAAAATGTGAACTATATGTCATGTTAGCTTATGTTTGTTGGCTCACTTTTATACAGTCTTTTTCTTTGTTTTACTTTAAAAGTTAAATGCTTATGAGATAAATAATTTTATTAAAATTTACATAAAGTTTAGAGAATTAATAATACAGTAATTTCTGTGAATTGGGTATTTTTTTCCTCATCCCATTCTCTCCCGACCTCCTCAGAGGTAACGTTATCCTGAACTTTGTGTCTATTTTTCCCAATTTTTTTTAATCGTTTTACCACATATGTTTGTGTCCCTAAACAATAAATTAGTGTAAATTGAATCATACAATGTATATTATTTGGCGACTCCCTACTTTCACTCAACATTAGGTTCCTGAGATTTATCTTTCTTGTTGCTAGTAGCTGTATTACATTCTTTTTGACAGCTGTATAATAGTCTCTGGATACTGTATAAACTGTGTAATGGCTCTACCATTATTTATCTAGAATACAACGGAAAGAAATTTGGGTTTCCACTTTTTTTCTTCTGCAAATACTGCTATTGTGAACATTCTTTACGTATCTGATGCATTTCCTGGTCTTTAAGAGACTGTGTTATTGAACATCAGCTTAATTGTGGTCACAGAACATGGTCTGTAACATGTACATCCTTTAACATTTCTTTAGATTTACTTCATGGCCCAATATGCAATCAGCATTTATAAAAGCTTTAAGTACTGTGTTCATTTGTGGGTACAAATTACTACATGTTATATTCTACCAGTTGTCAAAGTATTATCTAGGGACCCTGGGGGTGTTCCCCAACACCCTTTCAAGGGGCTCACAGGTCAAAACTATTTTTAGTATTATTATAAGACATTCTTTGCCTTCTTCTCTCTCATTCTCTCCTGAGTACAGAACAGTGGAGATTTTCCAGAGGCTGCATGCCATGTGATATTGCAACAAAATGAATGCAGAAGCAGATAGGAGAATACAACAGTTATGTAGTAAGCCAGGTGTTACAGAGATTTGCAAATATTAAAAAACAAAGCCCCTTTATCACTAATTTCTTTTTAGTTTTAGAAAATAGAGTTGTTTCTCATAAAAAGTTATGTTATTTGTGATAACATGTAATGGGCTTATTGTAATTTTAAAATAATCAAGATATTCTTAAATTTTCAGTTTTAATTTCTTATACAGGAAATATCAACAGAAATATCAACCCATATAAACAGAAGCTTTTTAGGATTGTCAGTAATTTTTCAGAATGTAAAGGAGTCCTGAGATCAAAATTTTGAGAAGCACTGGTTTATGGGATCAAACTTCTTACCATGTTATTCAAATCTTTTATGTTATAATTAATTTTTCTTTTGGTCTTTTTGACTTATCAATTACTGAAAGAAGTGTGTTAGAATTTCTCCTGTTAATGTGAATTTGTTTGATTCTCCTTGGTATTTTATCAATTTTGCTCTATATATTTTGACTATATTATTGGGAATAAACAAGTTTAGAAATGTAATATCTTCTTAATGATGTGACTCTTTTATTGTCATGTCGTAATGATTTTTTTTAAAAAACTATATTATGTCTAAAATTGTTATAACTACACTAGCTTTTGGGGGGTTAGTGTTTGTTTGATATATTTTTCTTTCTTTCTAAACCTTTTGTCCTTATATCTCAGGTATGACTCTTATCAACAAATTTAAAAGTTATTCAATATGCAAAAAGTACATAGAGAAGGTGACTGCCTTCTCATGACATGTATTCTATTATTGTCATGTATTTTCTTTTCATTTTTTTTTTAAGATTTTATTGGGGAAGGGGGACAGGACTTTATTGAGGAATAGTGTGTACTTCCAGGATTTTTTGCAAGTCAACTTGTTGTCGTTTCAATCGTAGTTGTGGCGGGCGCAGTTCAGCTCTGGGTCCAGTTACCGTTGTTAGTTGCAGGGGGCGCAGCCCACCATCTCTTGTGGGAGTCGAACCGGCAACCTTGTCAAGGTTGAGAGGACATGCTCCAACCAACTGAGCCAACTGGGAGCTCAGCGGCAGCTCAGCTCAAGGTGTCGTGTTCAATCTTAGTTGCAGGGGGCTCACCATCCCTTGCGGGAGTTGAGGAATTGAACTGGCAACCTTGTAGTTGAGAACCCACTGGCCCATGTGGGAATCGAACTGGCAGCCTTTGGCATTAGGAGCATGGAGCTCCAACCGCCTGAGCCACCGGACTGGCCCTTCATCTTGTTTTTATAAATTTCTGTCTACACACACACACACACACACACACACACACACACACACACACAGTTCCAGTATTCAATGTCAGTTCATTTCTTATTGAAATGAACTACTGTCTATAATCACTTTTCCACCTGGAAATATTTCTTAGGATTTTCTGAAGTAGTGTATGATGGTGGCATACCCCTTTAGTTTCGTATGTTTAAACTATCATTTCACTTTAAATTTTTGAAAGATATTTTCAATCTATATTTATCTATACATCTATATTTCTGGATTGACTGTTATTTTTTAATCACCATATTGAAAATAACGTTCTGACTTCTAGCAATAGGTCACAAGTCAGTCTATTACTTTTTAGTAATATAATCTGTTTTCATTTTGTCTACTTTTAAGATTTTTTTCTTTGGCCATCTGTATTTTCATCTTGGTAGTTGAGATGTGGATTTCTTTTTATTTACCCTGCTAGGAGTATGTTAGAATCCTGAACCTGTGGATTGGGCTTTTCACCAATCTGGAAGATGTGTAGCCATTATCTGTTTTAAAATTGTCTCTACTTCATTATTTCTTTTCTTTTCTTCTCCATAGCCTGTTGAAGTTCATTAAGCTTTCTCACTCCCCCATGTCTATTAACCCTGCTTTCGTATTCTTTTTATCTCTTTGTATTGTACTCTGGATAATTTAATTAGGTTTAATTCTACTTCACCAATTCTTTTCTCATTTTGACTTGTTGTGTTTGGTAAACCCGTCCATGGAGTTTTACATTTCACGTATACTTAATTTTTTTTTTTTAAATTAAGGTATAATTGACATATACAAAGTGGTATGTATTTAACATATACAACTTGATGAGTTTGGGATAAGTACGTATGTACCCATGATATCATCACCATTGTGAAGGCTACAAACACATCATCCATCACCTCCCAAAGTTTCCTCCTGTCCCCTTTATTATAATTTCTGTGTGTGTGTGTGTATGTGTGTATGCTAAGAACACTTAATATAAGATCTATCCTCTTTGCAAGTTTTAAGTATACGATACAGTGTTTGGTTATGTTTTTTATTTCTAGAAGTTCTCTTTGGTTTTTATTCAAATCTCCTTACTCTTTGATATTCTTTTCTTTCTTATCATATTTACAGATTCTTTAGACATAACAGAGCAAGAAAATGTAAAATACCCAGGAGCACACACATTAGGCCATCTGGCGCCATATTTATTGAGGGGAAGCTCACAGAAACACGATTCCATATAGATATGCTCGGGGATCCAGAATGGAAAGTTGTAAGGCACCTGGAGGAAGAGTGTGGATCTAGAGCTATAGACTGTTTAAGCTGCAAGATTGGGGTAATAGCATTCCTTTTCTAACATAATAAACGAATGGAGCTCAAACCTTTGTTATAGCACTATGATGTAACAAAACCTTGGCCCCCACCTCTGTTCTTCCACCTCAGTCTTCAGGATTGTGGGGGAGGGAACCAGCTTCTCCCTTAGCATGACCAGAATTCTGATGTCTAAGTCTTGTGGTTGCAGCTCACTAGCAGACCATTGGCTTGATTTGTTGCGTCAGTACTTTAGGATTGCTTCCGAAAAGCTCTCAGCTGTAGAAGGAATCCATGGAGCTTTGCAGAAAGCCAGCCTACAGGTAATCAATCCCAGACAAGATAATTTCTTATTTTTCAGTCATTTTTACATACTAACTGCATATCATTCTTCCTAAGATAAACATTTTTTCTCCCACATGGAGGCATCTCTGAATGCAGCCTTACAATTGTAATTGTCAGTATTGTTTTTTTCCTTCTTTGTGTTAAATAAAATAATGGTGCATTTTAAAATTGATGGCTTTTTAGATTTGATAAAGTACTGGAGTTTATATGGTGTTTCAGGTAATTCCTATTTACGAAGTCTTTGTGCATCTAATTTTGGCATCTTTTTTTTCCTCTCTGTGGGCTCTCTCATGGTGCTTTGTTTACTTGTGTATTTTTTGATAATGAACTCTGAGCTCGTACTTCTTGGAACTTTTCTGCATGAATACTTGGATACCTGAGTGACATAATCTGCATTTGCTTCATTTGCTTGAGGGACAATGTAAAACCAAGGAGGACTTTAAGTTTCAATTCAAAGTTTTCTTTTCAAGAATGCAGTGGTATGAATTCAAGCTATAAAACCTTTTGCTAGCTAGTTTGTGACTATAAATTCTCAAGGGAGATTTATTTCCCCTTACACAATGCCAAAGTGTAAGTCTGTTAAATTTCCTTGCAGTGACTTACAGTGAGGCATAAATAACCTTTTAGAACCTAGCTTTATGCAACGGGAGGGTCTCTTACTGACCCCACCCCCATCTTGGGTGGTCACTAGACCCTTTTTTTAAATTCTCTAGAAAGTTCTACTGCTGCCTTTCTTAGCAAATGCTTTTGTAGTCCTCTTACCTCTTTGGTGTCCCACTTTCATCAGAGATTTGGTCTCTGAGAAGTTCTTACTCAGCTCCTCAATGTATTTGCAAACTGGATTTTAAAAATATTGTATCTAGCAATTTTGTTTTTCCATGGGAAGCTCCAGTTGCAACACTACAGAACAAAAAATTCACCTTTATCTATCCCTAAGTACAAATATAATGTGGACCGAGCCCTGTGCTGCTTTATATGACAACTTAGTGGCTTTTGAACCTCAGTTTCATGTCTTAACAATATCATCTTGGAAATCCCACTTGCAGTCAGGAAATAAATCTGCACCACATGCTCTAGTGGGTCACAGGAACTTCAGGGTCACATCTGTCCTGTTGCCATTTAACACATTCCTTGTTTCCATACTCACCTTCCTACAGGTTGTTAAATGACGGTGGTGATGTGAAGATGTCTAGGCCACACAGAGTAAATATCTCTTTGCCAGTGAAACTTTTTTATTTTTGGAATAAGGTAACTGACCTACAGGAAACATTGTCTTTTAAAAATTAATTTTAGATTACATACATATTTTTGTTTATGATAAGAATGACAGCTTGATCAATAAAGTATACAGTATCAAGCTAGAATTCTGTAGGGAAAAGTAAATGAGAATATGAGTAGAAAAAAATGAATTGCAAAGTTTCCAACTGTTAAAGGAGAGCTTGTTTGGGTACTTTTTAAATAGCTTTATTGGGATATACTACATAATTCACATATTATGCAATTCCACTTTTAATTTTTAATTTTCCTTTTTTTAAATACATTGTATTTATGTATGTTTGAGAAACATTTCTGAGTCTGTCATACACTCTATAAATGGAAGTTACTGTAAAGATTAAATGAAAATTCAGCTTTTCTCCCAAATTCCAGACCATCTCTCACTATCATGAAGCTTAGCTTTGGTTTTTACTCATATTATTTTTTCCCTTAGTTTTGCTGACTCTATTTATCTGTGGGGTGATTCTTTTCATTACTTCTAGATTTATTAAGGCATATTTTAATTTTGGGGCCATTTCATTAGGAAGGAAAAAACAAATTCATGAGGAATGTAGTTTTTTATAACAGATGGAAGCGCTTCTCTCCCTATGCTGAATCTAGGTTTTTCCTTATATTATTATATTTACTGACCAGTTACTTCTCTGTTGGGTGCTCATTTTCATTTCTTCTTAACTTATTAACGTACAGTTTAATAACTTTAGCATTTGGAATGAAATAGCAAATTAATAATGAAATGAGTTTTATAACAGATGAAAGATAGGTTTTTTTCACTCTTTAGGCTTTAAAAATATTTAGCTTTTTGAATAGCTAAATGGTATTCAGAAGTTGATATGAAAGGTACAACAGGGCATTCAGTGAAAAATGAGTCTCCTTATTGTTCTTATTCTACCCATTTCTTTCGATAGAAGTGACCACTGTTACCATGTCACTGGGTTGTGGGACAGAGATTTAAATATTCATGAAATCATTTTGTCATACTCAGTTTCTTAGACTCAGTTGCTTTTAAATGATTGCCCCTTATTTGTTTTGTTTCAGCATTTTAATGGTCATAGTCCACTGCCTTATGGTGTCCTTGTTTTCAATAACAGATAATCAGATCTGTATTGTCGTTGCCCTGTATTTAATGTGTTATTTTCTTGCAGGTGTAGTTTTCTTTGCATCATACTGTACTGAGTTTGCTGAGAATTCCTTTAATCTTAGATTTATGTCTTTTTACAAAATTTGGGAATATTTTGGTCATTATATTTTTAAGATATATCTTAAAGATATATATATATATATACACACACACACACACACACATATATATATATATACATATATATATATATGGCATATATATATTATATTCCAGAGGAAGAAGAGAAAGAATAGAAATATATACGTATATTCCTCCGGTATTTCAATTACATGTATGTTAGAATGTTTGATTTTTCCATGTTATCACTGAGATATTGTTCATTTCACAAATATTGTTCTTGCTTCTTTGGATTAGATAATTTCTTTTGATTTATCTTCAAGGTTACCCACGCTCTCCAATATACTGTTAAGTTCATCCAGTGAATTTTTATTTTAGATGTATTTTTAGTTGTAGAATTTCCATTTAGTACTTTTTAATATAATTTCTGTTTTATGCTGAGATTTCCTGTTTGTTCATTCATTATGAACATATTTTCCTAGCATAGTTGCAATAATTGCTTCAAAATTCTTGTCTCCGAAAAACACCTAGGTATCCAAAGATTATCTTTTGTCTTGAGTTTGGGTCACATTTTCCTGTTCTTCACATGTCCAGTGATTTTGGAATGTGTCTTGGACATTGTTAGTCAGATGTTATAGAGATTCTGAATTATTTTATATTCCTCTGAGGAGTGTTGATTTTTTTTTTTCCATTTTGGTTAACTTGGCTGAAGTCAAACTTCCACACTGTCTATTCTGCTAGGATAGCAACTGAAATCTCTGTTCAGATCTTAAAGCCATAATGGGGCTGTTTGGAGGTCTGCTTTTCACATGGATACTGGCAATCAGCCAGAGACTTGGGGAGAGGTTATATGTAGAATTTGGGACCATTTTTTGTGGGTCTCTTCTTTATGGGATTGTCCTTCACTTTATAGCTACCATGGTTGCCCTAGATTCTATTATTCAGATTCTCAGGCTAGTAAGACTAAGAGTTTCTATCAGAGTCTTAGCTGCCCTGCAGAGTGGAGATGACTTTGCCCTCCCCTCAGATGAATAGCCATAAAAAAAAGGGAAAAACATAAAACATAAAAAAGTAGTACTCTTCCCTTTTTCAGAGTATCCCCTTTGGTTTCTGCCTACTTTTGATTTCTCTCTAGTGCCTTCAGGGAGCTATGTATTTTTGATATTTCATACAAAGTATTTTTTGTGGGAAGTTTGGTTCAATACATGATACTCCACCATTATTCCAACCAGAACCTTCCTGTACTTGTTGTTTTGACATTTTTACTTATAGCATGCATAATAACTAAGAAAGCAGTGTTTATTTTGAGTGCTTTCATTTATTGCAAGTGATCTGCATTGTATTATAGAGTATTTTTGTGTGTGTGTGTTAAGTGCCTGTCTTTGCTTAGTCATAAATCATTTGCAAGTTCAACATACAAGTTGCCTAACTGATGAGTAATTATTGGGCCATTAGTTTATAATGAAGTGTACATCCTTCCATTTGTAGAAGGAATTATAAATCCCAATATGACAAAACTTGAAGAATCCCATAACAATTACTGGATGATTATGCTGCTATCAAGTTGGAAGTGAGCATTGCAGGATATTACTATTTCATATCTAATATGAAGCATGTAAAGTAAATAACATAATTGTTGACTCTCTTTAAACCCTTAGAAATTGTAAATTTACTTAGTTTTTATGCAAGAACACAGGCCTGTTAAACTTGGACATAAATAAAGCTATTCCTGTTAGTAAGTATGGAGAAAAGATATATTTTCAATGGAATGACCATTGGTAAACAAACAGTGACAGGGCTGGCCACTAACTCATTATTCTAGGTGAGTTCCACAGGCCCCACTTGTTTCAGACCTGGTAGATCTCAAGCCATCCTCAGAAAATTCGTTAGTCCAAGGAGATAGTTTCTGAAACTTTTCCGTGGTCTAGGACAGTTCTCTTTAAACATTTTGATTAACATGCCCTCTCAATTGATTTTAAAAAAAACCCTGGGGATGCTTCTGTATTTAGGTTGGCAGCTAAAAATTTCATCGTAAGTTTGCAGTAGTTACAAAGACCGTGATCTCCCATATATTATATATGTTAACAGTTTAAAACAAAATTGTCATATCCCTGTTTTATATATGTCCAATGGCCTATAAATGCTAAAAATGATTTGTTACCTACCATCATCCATTTTTAAAATGTATCTTTAAGCTTCTCTCTTATCACTCGGAGTTGTACATTATTCTTTTCCACTTTGAGCTCCAAGTTCCATTTCATTTGGCTTATATTATAGAATCTCATTCTACGTAATACAGTTTTATGTTTTTACTAATCACTTTATCATTTCTTTTCAATGAAAATGCAAATAAATTAATATGAATTTTAAATTTCCCATGTCCTTAGGCTCTAAGTATTAAACTTTCTTCTGGATTAGTTATGAATATAATTATTATTAATGTGCCATTTATCAAAATAGTATTACTATTTTAAATATGTATTGAAGCAGCACAGACTCTGGAGCCTGAATGCCTGAGTTCCAATCCTAGCTATAATTCTTGTGTTTTGTAGCTTCAGTGGCCTCATCTGTAAAATGGGGGTTAAGAATGCTATGAATCTAATATGAATGTTATGAGGGTTAAGTGAGTTAATACATGTTGAGTGCTTAGAGTAGTTTCTAACCCATAGTAAATGCTATATAATAAATGCTTTATTATTCTGTTCATGATTATTAAACATGAAAAGTAAAGCGTTATTGGAAATGCATCTCTTAATGAGATAGGTATCTTTTTAATTTCTTTACAATTAATTCATGTTTAAATGATGAATATTATTTATTGCTGGAATGAATCTGGGTTCAGCACCATAGCTATCCCAATTTTTCATTTATATGCTGAGAATGAGAAAACTTTTTATATAAATGCATCCATGAAAATGAAAGTGGTCTTAGTATAATAAAGTTTCTTAATTCTTTGAACTTCTTTTGGATTATATGCCAAAAAATCACTTACTGATCTTTCATCAAGTATCATTTTAAATGATCTTTCAGTGGATGACTCCATTAGATTCAATTTTATTGAAAGCATTCCATTGGAAACCCCCTTTTCACTTGCAAAATGCTTTTTCTCCAGTCTTCCTGTTTGTTTGTTTTTTACAACATAGATACCAACATTTCTAATTATATTTTAGTTGGGTGTCCTGAGAAAATGTACCATTCAAACAGTGCACTATTGTAAACAAGATAGGGATACAAGATATTTCTTTACAAAGAGGGAGTCAGGACTAATATGAAAGGGAAGGTGGAAACGGAACTAGAAGTGGCATCTGCATTGCACTCCTTCTGAAGTCTTTGTGTACCCAGGTACATGTATCCCAGTTTAAAGATCACGGCTGTCAGGCCCATCCTTTTTCCCTGGATAGTATGAATCAGGAATACATGCCCAGCATCTGCCAGCTCGATTTTTCTCTTCTGGCCCTGGATGGTATATGAGCTTGGGAGAGAGCAGGTCAGTTCTTAAACTGCACTCCACAGATCATGGGAGGCTCCAGACCCTTCTACGGGGTCTGTGAGGTCAAAACTATTCTTATAATAATACAAACACATTATTTACCCTTTTTACTGTGTTGAATTTGCACTGACAATGCAAAGGCAGTGGCACCAAACCATATTAGTAGTCAGTGTATATCCTGCCACACACCTGCAGTTCTAAAAAAATTCCATGTTTACTTAAGGATGTCCTTGTTGAAGTAGTAAAAAAATATTTTTGTATTAAACCCCAATAGTTGAGTATATTTCTTTTAAATATGCTATGTGATGTAATTGGCAATATGCACAAAGCACTTCTACCAGACGTCTTGTACACCAAAGAACGTCTTGAGAAATACTCGTATGATTGTTTGAGTGGCAAGTCATACTAGCCACTTTTTTTTTAATGAAACATCACCCTTAGTAGAAAGATTTATTGACGAAGATTTATTCAGACTTGGGTTTTTAATAGGTGTTTTCTCTAGAATGACCAACGAGCCTGATACTTCAAGGGAAACAACTGACAGTATTTATTACTAGAGCTAAAATTCAAGTTCTCAAGCAGATATTAGAATTCTGGAAGTCTTTTAACTACTATTGTGAGCTTGATAACTTCCCAATACCAAAAGACTTCTGGTGAGATCGGTGATAATATTAGCAAATATGGTTTTCAAAATATTGTGTAATGAAATGTGTGGACATTTTGAAATTTTGTGTAATTTGGTGACCTAATATTTTTCGTATGACCAATGTATGATGTTACAAAACCATGCCTTGGTTTTGTCAAGTTTCTCAAGAGTAGGGTTTCCAGGCGGGAATTCCCGCCCGTTTTCAGGAATTTTTTCCACTTTCCCATTCCCGAATCCTGAGATATAAATCCTGTTCTTCACAATGAATCGTTTCCACAAAGTGACGGCCGATACTACCAATCACCTGAGTCCAAGGAGCCGATTTTCCCGATTTCCCGACCAACTTTTCTCGGGATTCAGGAACAGGAAAGTGGAAAAAAATTCCTGAGAACCGGTGGGAATTCCCACCTGGAAACCCTACTCCAGAGAACTGAATGTTAAGAGATACATATATTTAAGGCCTTCAACTGATTGGATGAGGCCAACCCGCCTTATGGAGGATAATCTGCTTTACTCAACATCTACTGCGTTAAGTACTAATCACACCTAAAAAAAATACCTTTATATCAACAATTAGACTGAAGTTGGACCAAGTAACTGGAAATTGTGGCCTCACCAAATTGACACATGAAAATAACCATAACAATGGGTAAAAGATTTATTCAACGTTTAAGATAGACCTGTGGATTCCACATTGCAACTAAGCTTTAAGAAACTATTAGTTGTTGAGTGATGTATTATCAAAGAAGGATATCCATAATTATCTGAAAAAATATTAAAATACTCCCCCTTTTTCCCACTACATCTTAGCAAGGGCAGATTTTCTTCCCATGCTTTCACCAAAACAACACATAGCAGCAGGTTAAATGTAGAAGGAAATATGGGAATTTAGTTTCTATTCTCTTCTATTGAGGCAGATATTTAAAGAGATTTGCAAAAATGTTTTTTAAAAATTCTTTTCACTATTTTTTTTGGGGGATTAGAAAATATAAATTTTAAAATAAATTATATTAATAGGCAATGAGTCTATTGTTATTTCTAATGAATTAAATAAAATCTTTCTCTTTTTTAGACATAGTACTCATGAACCGTTTTTGATTTCTTCAGTAATTTTTTGAATGAAAAGAGTCCTTATACACGAAAATTGTTTGATAATTGCTACTTTTAACAAAAAGGAGGCAATAGGTTGAGAAAAGAATAATTCTTATTAAAACAATACATATACCACATATACCATGTTTCCCTGAAAATAAGACCTAGTTGGACCATCAGTTCTAATGTGTCTTTTGGAGCAAAAATTAATATAAGACCAAAATTAATTTAATATAAGGTATTATATTATATCCAGTCTTATTTTAATGTAATATAAGACCAGGTCTTATGTTAATTTTTGCTCCAAAAGATGCATTAGAGCTGATGGTCTGGCTAGGTCTTATTTTCGGAGAAACACGGTAGTGATGTGTATTTATGTAAAAGTGGCACGCATACCCCAGAGAGTGTTGGCGGTGGTCCACCTGATGTAAGATGAATGGTTGAAGTGAGCAGGCTGGTGAATTGCAGGATTCTCTTCTATGTAGGATTTGTGTGAGGGGAAATCCCTGTTCTGTTGGAGAGTAGTGACCTCTCATGAAAAAGCCTCCCAGACACAAGCCAGCTGAAACAGGGCTGCTTTGTAAAGTGCCTCTCAGAGCTTTTGGCCGAGCGCATGCACAACTCCAGCAGCTCTTTAAAGTTCTGCTTCCAGGCCCTGGATCATTGAATATCTCCCTTGGCTGCTGCAACTATTCAATCCTCCTCACTTCATTATAGCAATATTAGAAATATGGTGCCATTTGCGATTTACAGCTTGCATTAAACCAGTGACACCAATATCCTAGTTCAGTGTCCTTAACTTTTGGGATTAGAACATAGAGGATAATGTATCAGTATGTTTAGGAGGGAAGGAAATCACAGTGCTCGTGCATATTTGTAACCCATAGAAACCCATTTTATTTTAATAATTCTTATGTCCTCTCTTTCCAAATCATTGGGTAAAATTAGTTCCTGTGTAAATGCTTTCCCTTTTTACCGTGTATAATTTTTAACTTTCATGTTTTCTTCTCTAAAAGTGGTCTTTGAAGGATTCAGGTAGGTTCTGCCAAGGGCACGTGAAGTCCAGGTTGATGGCACACATTGGGCATCATTTGGTTTCTCAGCCATATGGTTCCTGAGACATCCCTGAAATAGGAGTGTGGTTCCGATGGCTACAGGGAAAGAGCAGCCGCAGATTAATTGGCATGCAGTGGGGAGCAGAGCTGCCACAGTGACTTACAAGGGATCTGCTGTGTCCCAACAGACCTAATGATTTTCTGTAGAACCCCAGTAAGGTGGTGCAGCAGCGTTTGGAGGAGTTCAGATGGGAAGCCAGTTAGCAGTGGCAGCTGCTTGATTAAAGAACACTGTTCAAGAGAACCGAGGGAAACAAATGAGAACACAGAAAAAGACTCTAACTGCTGTTTGTTTGAGTAGAGCTAGAGAGACATATCACGCCAATGAGGGTAATGAGGTGCAGCCGTGTGGCGACAGCCTGTCTTTGGCTGATCATATTCCTTTGTCAGCGCCTCTCTTAGCAGCAGTTCAAGGTGTTTTGCCCTCCTGCTGTAGATTGTCCCTTCTCTGTAATGCCAGGGAGACTCATTCTACAGTGAGGGAGCCCTTTAGGGTTTTAGTGTGCTTTGTCTCCACTCAGTAAAGAAGAAGAAGACACATGAGTAAAGATATGTTTTACAACATGTAAATATAAAGGCATTGTGAAATTTTTAAACACATTTTGGAAAGCAGATGTATATCTGGCAAAGAGTTAGCCAGTTGTAATTGGCTCTGTTACTAAATGGCAATTAATTCCTTCAAAGGAAAGAAGGGCAGAGAAAGGGTGGGCAGGCTCAGGCAAGTGGGGATTTCCTCTGATTTCTTTTGCAGTTTTCTATCTTTCTTTTGAAAATCTGTGACATTTTTCATTCACAGGTTTTCTTTTGAATGTACTTGTATTTTAAAAAGGAGAACATGGACATTTTTGATTCTTTTCTTTCTTCTCTGTGTCTAATGTAGGAATATTTTTCTCCTTTTTTTCTTTTTCATTCTCATGCCTACATTATTTTCTTTTTTCACATGCTAGGTATTGCATTAAAGCTCTTTTACACGGATTCTAGATTTATGTTCGAGCTTGTGTTATGTGGGTTTCTAACATGGAAAATATCTTGTCTTCAGAATGTATTCGCAAACCCAAGTTTTCCAAAGGAAATTACCAGTCTGAGTACACTAGAGCTCTGGAAATGTACAATGCGGTCCTGCCCTGAAGTGGGCATTATGGGTAAAATACATTTACATTTCTCCTTATTCAGGTTCCATGGGCTTTAGAGGGTCCCACTGCAATTGTCTGCAACATTGGTTTGTTTTCAGATTTTTAGAGGGACTCAGCGGTTAGAAACAACTTTTGGTGGTTTTTGGTGATCTCTGAAGTATCTTCCGATCAAATTCTTTGTTCCTATGACTTTCAGTGTTTATTATAACTGGATTTTCTCTGTGCCTTTCATAATCATTTATTTGTAAATACAGTGCACTAAGTTTCTGATAGCTGTCTTCATTTTAATTTCTCACGCCTTAACTGTATTAATTCATTCTCTCATTTCTTTATGAAATCCTTAAGTGTAAGCATGATATGAAAGCAAAGGCCAGGTCTCCTCAGAGTAAATAGGTCACCTCATTATACAGTCGTTATGCAATCTTATGCCTTTCCATTTTAACTGCTATCCCATTTTATGGTTATGTATTTGTGTGATGTTTTCCTCAGGAAACTGGTGTCAGGAGGTCAGGGTCTATATCTGTTTTTCTCTCTGATATATGCCACAGTGCTGGGCACTGTCTGACAGATAAAGAATCTGGGGCAATGTTTGTTGAATGAAGACATCTTTGTGTGTCCTCAGAGCTCTCATATCTTAACAGGGATTCATTTCATACCTGTCGTGAATAAGAAATCACCACGCATGTGAGTGCTTGACTTGGTTTTGTGTGCTGTGGAGCTAGAAACAGAAAATACAGCATGATCCCCAACCTCAGGGAGATCACAGTACGGCAGAGGAGGAGAGAGGACCCGATCTGAAACCATTCAGTTTTTAAGTGGGGTGAAAAATAGGGAGGGGTGTATGCAGCAAACAATGGTTTGTCCGTGGAAATGAGACTCATGGAGGATGTGAGACACAGGAAAATTGCAAAGAGAACTCTTCAGGGCCAGATGAAGAATTGTTTCAGCAAGACGGGTGGAATGGCCATTTGGTGCAGAGGGCAATGCAGGGATAATGTAAGAGTCCACAGAGTTTTCTGAGTTGCAGTGTTGTCTTCCTTCCATCACCTCTCTCTTAAAATCAGGGCTTGTGTGAAGATGGGCTAGTGAGTGGCTCTTGGTGATTTGTGTTGGGGAAGAGGTTTTCAAGAAAGAGAAAGGGAAGTGCTGGGAAGAATAGTAGCCCTCTGAGCCTGGCCTTGTAGCACAGGATGCCGGGAGCTAGACAGCAGAGAAGGGAGAGATGATGTATGTGTGTGTGCGTGCGTGTGTGTGTGTGTGTGTGTGTGTGTGTCACTGGGAATGGGGAGAAGGGGGATAAAGATAGTACAAGGCAAGATTCTGAAAGAAATTGTACATAGTAGCTAAGAGAGTTCTTTTCTAGAAGGAAATGCAGAATATATGTCAGGCACTTCATGAGGACCACAGTGGTGATTGCTGGGGCAGAAGCATTACCACAGATGCGTACACAGGGGGTTGGGTGGCCTGCAGATGTAGAGGGACCTGCAGTGTGGTTCTGAAACCAAGACAATCCCCAACATATTCCCAAGCCACCTCTCAATATCCACAAAGTAAAGAGTAACGGATTCTGTGGGGAGTTAATCTGCCTAGTAATTGCACCCAGGTCTGTTTGTTCCCATGGGACCCAAGGCCTGCAGGCTGAACTACTTCTCTTCGTTAGGATTTGAATACTGTTGCCTTCTTCTTATATCAGCCTAACTCCCATATTTTCCACATACAATGAAATATTGTTTTCCATTGGCTTTTTTCAATCCTCTTTCTCCACTGTTTCCTCCTCATGACAGCTGTTTTTTGGATGCATACACATGTGTCATCATCAACAACATGGCACAGAAAGAGAAATCTCAGCATGGAAACTAAAGTTGACTGAAAATAGCCACACGGAATGTCTTTGACAGAATTAACGGTGAACTCCAGGGAACTGATTCTAGCCATACAGTGTAACAAGCATTATTGTTATGGATGTCTGTTCCCAAGTGGTTTTAACATTCTTGGAGCTGATGTTCCAGATGAAAGCATCTGCTCCAAACTCCATTTAAGTATTTCCAGAATCTCCTCGTCACATCCTCACATTTCAATGAGGAAGCCAACGTGTAGACAGAAGTAATTACTTCAGACTAAACCCTGATGCTAATGGTGCCACCTCATTAGCATTGTGACTCATTCAGGAGCCAACATATACTTTTCATTACTTTAGAGCAGAGATGAAGTGAGCGTGCAGTGGTTGGGCAGAAGGGAAACACAATTTCTTTATGTCTCAATACACAGGGAGTAGAGAAGGGGATTGTGTTACTTTTGCTCTGGTCTCTTCCTTTGATGTTCCTGTCCGCTCGAGGTCTTGGGAAACGCACAGCTCGCTCCCCGTCTAAACCTTTCTCTCCCTGCAGGGCCCAGGGCAGATTTCACCATCTCTGTAAAGCTCTTCTGTGTACCTCATTGCTTCTTTCTCTGAGTGCTGGTGGCATTATTGTTTGGGCACCATATACTGATGTAATGTGGCGTGTGGTAAAATTCTGTACCCCTCTTTGAGCCCAACATCCCTAGTAGATTGATATTCTTTCTGGGAAGCACAGGGAGAATTGTGGGAAACAGACCCGAGGCCCCAGGGGAACCAGTGAAGATGGAAGATGAGATACATTAAATGAGTATTACAGCTTTCCTTTATGTAGCTTTTTATAGCTAATATGGTGCTGTTTTCCTGGCCCAAAGAAGACAAATATTGGGAATTAGACGCATCAGTCATGTAAGATGGAGAGCCCATTATTCTTTGAGATCACCCTGCACGTCCTGAGGTTTCTCTAGAGCAGGCTAGACCTAGCAACCAATGACTAGAGAAGAGTTCCCTGATCTTGACCAGTGGACCAGCTGTAGACTTTTGGGATTTGAAGACACCTTGGTAATAATGGAGTTGATCCCTCTCACAGCAGTCTCTCCAGCAGGGTACTGTTTACCTGTGTTTGGCCTCTACTCTGAATGCCGAGCAACCATGTGTTCGTTCACTGCTTCCTGAGGCTGCACATTCCTCTGTCTGGGTGAGGAAAACTCCTCTGATGCTTCTTCCACCAATAGTCCTGCAGGAATTCGCAGGCAGCATTTTTTTCTCCTAAGTCTTTTCTCTTCCAGAATAAACACCTTCACATTCTTTAGCTTTTCTTCATATCCCACAGTTTTAAGATTTCTAATTATTCTGGCTGCTCTTCTTTAGATAGGCTGTAATTAATCAGTCTCTCTGAAAGTGAGATGCCCAGAGTTGAATTCTACTCCAAAAGGAGTAGAAATTGTTCTTCCCTCCTTGTGGACTAGGGGTCTGTTTATGCAGCTATAGTGTAGTAAAAATAATTTTCCTTTACTCTTCTGAGTTCTGAGTTCTTGGTTGAGACCCTTGTAATAAAAGACAGATTAACAAGAAAAAAACAGAGGAAGTTTATTAATATGTACATCTCATGTGTTCATGGGAGATACCCAGGGGAAAATGAGTAGGTCAGGTGGTTGCTTAGAACTCTCGTTTATATAGCATCTTCAACAAAGAACAGTAAATTTATAGAACAAAGAAAAGCAGTTTTAGGCTTTCACAGGTGGCAAACCATGAGAAGGCAATATATGAGAGGAAACTAATGATAAAACCCAGTGAGTAAAGTTTGTTATGTGGATTCCACTGATGCTTCTCCAGGGTGATTGGGACTAAAGCTGTCTCCGGTGATTAAACCTTTGTCCTTCCTGGTAGAGAGGGGAGGAAGGACACCTTTGAAAATTTATGTCCTGCTTTTAGGCAAATTGTGGGAGGTCAGGGAGCTTTCCTTGCATCTGCTTCTTCTCACTTGTCTTCAGCTCAAAATAATTCTCATGCAACCATGGCCTGGTGTCAAGTCTGGCATGGCATACAGATCACTCTTGGATCATAGTAAATGTGCTGTTAGCAACACCCCCAACCCAAGATCTTACATTCCTGTTAAACTTCATTTTTCTCCACTTCTGCCCTCCACCTATGAAATTATAGTCTTAAATTAAGATACTAAAAAAAAAAAAAAAAAAAAAAAAAAATCATCCAATTAAATTTCATTGTATTAGATTTGGCCTCTTGTTCTTGTCTGTTTGAGACCTCTTTGAGTTTTGATTATGTTACTCATCATAGTAATTATTACTGTACCTTACCCTCAACTAGGAAAGTTATACCATCTCGAAGAGCTGGGGATATTGAAATTACCCAGGTAGGCTATTTCCTTGTGAAGAAACTTCATGTACCCATGTGCCTGAGATTCATTCCTTTTCATTCTGACTTTCTATCATTAATTAACTTACTCATTTATTTATTGGATTTTCTAGGTGCAGGATTTGAAATTGAGCCACTTTAGCTTCTGATGCCGCAAAACTGGGCTTGGTATAACTTTCTGTTATATTTTAATAAAACATATCAATATTTTCTCATCAAACTGTCATGGTATTATATTATGAAAAGCAAGAATGAATTAACAAATATAAAATTGGTTTTTATAGATCAGTAAAATCTATAAAATTATCATTTTTAGTTGATATCAGATACAAATTACGTTAATAACTTAACCGAAGTAAAGTCATAAGTCTTGGGAAAAAGTAATTGCAACCTCCAGTTTAATGTTTCCCAAGAGGTGTTAGTGGCAGGAAGTATAAAAGGTTTCAAAGAATATGTGCAAATTTATGAATGACTAAACCATGAAAGTTTAAAGAGAAGCTCTACTAAAGGTAACCTTTAAGATTGACGGCCAGGAGCTTAAGACAACAATGGCGGGGAGGGGCTGGACTGGATCATTTCTAGTCCTTGTCAGCAGAATAAATTCCTGTAATTTTGTAGCTCTCATTGCCTCATTGTGGTTTTTGTTAGCAAACAACACAGCTTAGAAATTGAGCAAAATCTAATGCATGTTAGTGACACCTTTAAAAAAACCAGCCAGGTTCTCCATAAAATTATTTTAAATCAATAAAGAGAAGAGTTTACCCTATTTTGCAGTCTAAATTAGATGCTGCTAACACTAAACTGCTATAAGAATCTTTAAACCAATCATGGAACTTGGCAGTGAAATAAGTTGCTTTAAAAAATAATAATAATAGTAACCCTCTTTTGATAATGATAAATCTCAAGCTTTATTTTCGGCTTAATCAAGGAAGCAAACATTCTTCCCTAGTGAAAGATGATTTTCTAGGTAGAAACCTTAAACTAAAACACTGTTCTTCTGAGCACCTCATATGACTCTTTCATGCTTTCAAAAGGCAGTTTTCCTTATTTTGTTTTGCTCCTTCCATGTATTCATCCTCATACATTCCAGAGCACTGACTATTTGTTCAGTTTCTTTGTTTGTTTATTTAAAAAGGGCCGCAGATCTTAGCAGCTTGGTATGATTTTTGTTGGTGTTGATTTCAATGAACCAATCTTTAAGCATTGGAGGAAAATAACTCTTAAATGAGTGTTTACAGTAGGGTGTGGGAGACACACGCAGACAACTATTCAGTGGTCCTTCCTTCTTAGTATTCATGAACTTGTGTAATCCCTTCTCCTAGGTGTGGGCTGGATTTAGTGACTCACTTTTGTGGAAAAGAGGTGATGGGATGTCACTTCTGAGATTAGTTTACAAAAGCCGTACCTTCCATCTTGGGTGTTCTCTCTCACTCTCTGGTTCGCTTGCTCTGAGGGATGCCATCCACCTTACAGAGTGGCGCTGGTGGCAGGGAATGAGAGAAGCCTCCAAGGAACAGCCAGTGAGGATGTGAGGCCCAAGTCCAGCAGCCCAGGAGGAACTGAATTTGGCCAACACCCACAGGAGTGAGGTCGGGGCATCCTCCCCATCCAAACCATCAGATAGACTGCAGCCCCTGCCGGCAGCCTGACTACAGCCTCACAGGAGCCCTGGAGCCACAGGCACCCGCTGTGCCATACCCAGGTTTCTGACCCACAGCAGCTGTGAGATAGTCAATGTTTAGTGTCCACTGCTCGGTTTTGAATTAATTGGTTCTAGACCCAATTCGATAACAAATACAAATTGTTTAGTGGACTGTGCATGCCTGTGTTCTGGATATTGCTGTCATCAGATGCCCAAGTCTTAGATGCCAAAAAAATGGTGCATGGGCAATTATCACATTAGAAAAATTATACTTCATCTTAGAAAAATAGGAAGACTCTCTCTCATGGAAGTAGAAATAGCAAAAGTTTATTTATTAATCTGTTGTTGTATCTGGCTGGGTTCTTGGCACGTCTTTCTCCTTTGAAAACTCAAATTAACTTGCTTTCACCTTTTCTGTTTCCTCAGACCTGGATTACTCATTTTTATGTCAAAGATTAGTTAAAAATTAGATTGGAATTTCAGAGAAAGTCATAAAATCATGACTAATGATGAAAAAGACAGAATTGTGTGTGAGCAAATACTTCCAAGCTATCGCACCATGGCTATTCAGGGACCTTGCTCTGCACAGCTGTTACCTGCCCTTCTGTATAATTCCATTAAAACAAAGAGTTTCCTTAGTCACAAACCTAGTTTCATCTCCCCTCCCTTCTGTTTTAAACACAATAGGGCATTCCTAATTTGAACATCTTGTGGGGTACATAATTAAAGATTCAACATGTGCACAAAAACCCAGCGGATCCCCTCCCAGTCTTGATAGCAGATTTATAACCCCACCTATCAAAAAGTCAAAATTCTGTTTCCCATTCATCCTAATAAAGCAGCAGGAGTTTCCTGGAGGGAGTGCTGACAAGCCTAATTGTTCACAGTTGGAGAGTGTAGGGTTGGTTCCAGTGATGAGATTTTTAACCCTCTCCCTCCCCATTTCTCTGTTGACTTTACAGAGAGGAGCTGGCGTCCAAGTGTGGGTAACAGAAATATTCAGATTTTCAGGAGAGCAGAGATCTGTTCGTACTCTGGCAAGACTATGAGCTATTGACTTGGGTTTGATGATATACTGACAGTTAATATCAGAGGTCTGTGTGTTTCAGGCAAGAGTGGAAGTATGACTCTTTTTTTTTTTTTTTTGGAGTGGATGGTTAATCAAGTGAGACTCTGGAGCCCGTGAAGAACAAAGGCCTCTTCCTGGTGTGCTCTCAAGTTCTAACTTAGAAACAGGAGAACAAACAGGTACATCAAGGAGATGTGGTGCGACACATGCTAGATTGTTTGTAAAGGTGGTCACTTTAGACATTGTACCCCTTAAATATTAGAGAAGGCTTTACAGTCCTCCATCATCATCCTCATCCTCAGACACTCTAGCTGTGAGAATGTGCCTTGGTGGACACTGGGGATGCCAAAAGAGCATGGAATTATAAGAAAAAATTCTATTCTTGCAATAGAACCCAGGGAGACAGGATACACATGCTTTTATAAAGGAAAAAGACCCATCTAGGCAGGTGCTGTGTCAAATGCTAAGTGACTGTGGAACGAAGAGGAACCCAACTATTAATAGGATATTGCAGGCAGTGGAACCTGTACTCAGACTTGGGGCTACCTGACTGTGCTCTTGAGACTCTACCAGGCACTGTATGAAGTTCAGGGAATAAATTGGTTTAAAAAAAAAAAAAAAAAAAGCTAGTAAAGTCTCCTGCTCTAGAGTAACTTACAGCTCTAGTTTTTACAGTGAACTAAGATGAAAACTTCAAGTATACTTCTGTATGTATTCATGGTTGTCAAAAACCCTTTTATATCCTCTCATTTCATTTTTCTTTAAATAAGAATAATATTTCTTCTATGTCAGTTTAATAAGTTGTTAAGTTCTTCAAGTTTATTTTCATGCAAATTAGAAATACGAAAAATGAAAAAAATAAATATTTAAAAATAGATAATGTTCATTTGCACAAAATACCTTATCCATGTATTAAATTTTGCTGCTTTTCTTTTTATTATCCTACCCTACCTCACCAAAACTTTATCTAAGCAGCCATGTTAATAATCCTGGGAAAATATTAACATATGTATTTGTAAAGCTTTAAAAATTAAAGCTATAGGTTGATAAAACACTAATAAACCTGAAGTGTTCACGTTTTTTAATAAGGAAACAGAGAAGCCAAAATTGTATTTTTTTTTAATTTTATTTTTTAAATTTATTGGGGTGACAATTGTTAGTAAAATTACATAGATTTCAGGTGTGCAATTCTGTATCACATCATCCATAAATCACACTGTGTGTTCACCACCCAGAGTCAGCTCCCCTTCCATCACCATACATTTGATCCCCCTCACCCTCATCCCCCACCCCCCAAAATTGTAGGCTTTAACACCAATGGTTGTTAATGCTTAGGTTTATTTAAATCTTCCATCTTAATGTATGTTACAATATTTGAATCATGCAAATTCTGAAGAGGCCACAGGCTCACCTTTGAAAAAAAATGAGTCAGAAGGTCTAAAAGAAATTTAATATCCACTGCCTTTCCATTTATATGTGTATTGTAGGAAAATGTGTATTGTAGGAAGATTCAAGATCATCTGCAAGTAGTGACATGGTGTAGAATGATTGGGGGAGAAGGGGATAGCCTTGGGGTTCTGGGGTTGCCTCAAATTTTTGCAGACCAAAAGATTTCTTTTAATTTTCTTTGGAGTTTCTCAGTTTACCTTTTGAAGTTTAGATGAAAGAGTATAGAAATGTATTTCGATATTGGCATGATTTCCTAGTTCAAAGTTGAAGTAGTCAAGGTTGACTGTTTTTGTATTCTAGTCACATCCATAAGTGAGGCTGAAAAGTCTGTTGGCCACTTTCATGTATTCTCATTTTAAAAACATTTAATAACACATTATTCTTTGGTTCTCTCCCTTCTTCCCAATGAAAGCAGTAGAACTCTGTACTTGTGAACTGCCATGATTCAGATCTAGTTGTTCTGAAAGGAGAGACTGGTCACATCCTTTCCCCAAACACAAACTAATACACACAGAAAAGACTGAGGTAATAGTGCTTCTGATACTGAAGGCTGTGATAAATTATCTAGATAAAGAGCAAAATGTCTTTTTCTATTGTTTCATAGTTAGTTAAAATAGTTTATTCCAATTCAGGATATATTCAAATATACCTCTTTTGGAAAAACACGATTGGAAAGTTATAGGAAGCATGGAAAATAACTGCTATCCATCAAAAGGAAAAAAATTTGGAAAAATGTAAAAGCGTGGGGGAATAACATGCAGCTAGCTGGCTCATGCTTCAGTGAACTGTGTTTATTCAGTCATGGAAAAGGTTGCTTCCTCTTTTCCCATGAGGCCATAGTCAAGCCCATCACAAAATCTACCACCAGAATTTAGTTTGAAGACACAGGTAAATAAAAGAAACCATTTTCCTGGACAAAAGTAAATCAGTAGGAGGCAAACCTGCTTTATTTTAATGTGGTTATTGTCAAGCTCTTTAAAATATTTTTAAAGTAATCTTATGTAGTATATCGTGAGTTTGGTGGCTCTGCAAAAGATATGATCTCGTTCAAATCTCTAGAACCTGTGAATATGACTTTATTTGCAAAAATCATCTTTGCAGATATAACTGAGTTAAGGACCTGGAGATGACATCATCCTGGATTACCGAGGTAGGCCCCAAATCCAATGACAAGTGTCTTTATAAGAGACAGAAGAGGAAAAGGTGATGATGAGATTGCAGTGACAGAGCTTGGAGTGATGTGGTCACCAGCCGAGGAAGATAGGAATGTTTATAGTCCCCAGAAGCCGGAAGATGCAAGGCAGGATTCTCCCTGTTGATTTCAGGCCTCAGTCTCCAGAGGTGTGAGAGAATAAATTTCTGTGATTGAGCCAGCAAACTTGTGACAATTTGTTATGGCAGCCACAGTAAACTGACACATGTAGGGTTCAACCAAAATCCAATTGAGTCTTACATGTTAGTTATGATACAAGTCATTGAGGATATCGCTTCTGCCTATAGGCTTACACAAGTATAGTGAGTAAGGTATGGGGTGGAACATTACAGTACAATGTGAAAAGATTGATTACTACAAAGGTATATAGATGTATATAAACAGTGGCAGCATGGAGAGAATACAAACATTTTTCTGAAAAATGCCAAAGTTAAGTCAGCTGCAAGCAATACTTGCTTTATAAATGAAAGCAGTTTTGTAAAATAAGCTATTTTAATACACTATTTTAATACACTTGTTTGATACACTTATTACTACCGTCATGTACTGCTTAACAATGGGGATACGTTCTGAGAAATGCGTCATTAGGCGATCACAGAATGCACTTATACAAACCGAGGTGGCGTAGCCCACTACACACTAGGCTACCCAGTAGGCTACAAGCTCCTAGGCTACAAGCCTGTACTGCATGTTACGGTGCAAAACAACATGAGATTAAATCAAGCACGAGAGAAAATTATGCAATCAAGGGACGAGGTAAACATAAGATGTATGAGGCTGTGGTGTAACAAGGCATAGTGTTTGACAGCAAAGTTCTTTTCTAAGTAGAATGAGTGGACTCTAAAATAATGATAAAAAATATAGTATAGTAAATACATAAACGAGTAACATAGTCATATAGTATTATTATCAAGTATTATGTCCCTTATGTAATTGTATGTGCTATACTTTTATTTGACTGGCATCGCAGCAGGTTTGTTTACGCCAGTGTCACCACCAAGTGGGTAATACCTTTTGCTACGACATCAGGACAGCTATGATGACACTAGACAGTGAGAGTTTTTCAGCTCCGTTACAATCTTATGGGACCACTATCATATAGGCATTCAGTCTGTCATTGACTGAAATATTTTGTGGCACATGACTATAATATTAAAAAGGATGCAATCAATAGCCTAAAGGCTTGAATTTGATGAATTTTTAAGCTAGAATATTTACATGAAGGGGGTATTTCCGTCTGTTCTGTAAATACTAAGAAAACTGAAGTATAACATCTAACATGCTGTGAATCCGCCTGGGTAATTTTATACCTTTTTCAATCCAGGCTGTCAGATTTTTCTTTCCTGAATATATGTGTCCAGTGGAATATATATTTACAATGGAATCCACTGAATAGACACTTGTCATACTAGTATTTATCACTACTATATATAAATGGTATACTCAGAGTATTTTTAAGGCTTTTATGAGGTATAATTTACATATTGTAAAATTTACCCATTTTAAGCATACACTACAGTGCTTTTAAATAAATTTATAGAGTTGTGTGAACATTACAATTCAATTTTAGAACATTCTCACCACCCCAAAAAGACCCCTCACACTTATTTGCAATCAGTTCTCACCCCCAATCCCAGCCCCAGGGAACCACTCATTCACTTTCTGTCTTTGTAGATTTACCCTTTCTAAACATTTCATTTAAATGTAATAATAAAATAAGTAATCTTTTATATTGGACTTCTTTAACTTAGCATAATGTTTTTGAGGTTTACCCAGGTAATAGCATATATCATTATTTCATTTAATGTTATTGCCACATACTGTAGTATTCATTGTATTTTGTTTATCCATTCACCAGTTATTAGACTTTTGGATGGTTTCATTTAGGGCAATTATGAATAATCCTACTATATACATTTGCATACAAATGTTTGTATGGACATCTGGTTTTAATTTTTTTAGAGGAGTGGATAAACACCTAGGAGAGAAATTGCTGGGTTATGTAGTAAGTTCATGTTTTCATTTTTGTACAACCGTTTTCCACACTGACTATGCCAGTTTACATTTCCCACCAGTAATGGATGCAGGTTCCAGTTCGTCCACAACTTCACCAATATCTCTTACCGTCTGTCTTTTGCTTATGGGCATCCTAGTGAGTGTGAAGTGGTATCTCATTTTGATTAATGACTAATGCAGTTGACTGTATTGTTTGAGGTGATTCAGGTGCACTTTGGCTCTTGACTCCTGCCATTGGTCTCCAAGACTGGCATAGAACACACAATAGGGAGAGGAAATGGTGATAAGAGGAATTAGGGAGAAAAATGAAACTGAGAGGATGGTGAGGGAAAGATATGAGGATAATGTGGATGCATGATTATGGGAAAGAGAGGAGAAGGAAGAGCTTATGAAAAAGAAAAAGGAAAAAAAATGTGTCATTTGGAAAGCCAAATCATACTATAATGATATCACTGAAGATAAAAAAGAGCACATTAAGACCATTGGTAACAATTTGAATACTCTCTGTTGAGGGTAATGACAGTGTACACTGAGGTCATTCATTTAGATCAAAATGTACTCATGAACTGAGAGTACTTTTGAGTTATTACCCATTACACTTGTCTAATCTCTGCAAAACAAGCACATTCTTACTGCTTCTTTCTTTGATATATTAAGGTCTTTGTGTTATGCTCTTTTCTTTAGTGATCTGTAATCTTCTGGACATTACATCAGGTCTTCTATGGTCACTAGTATCCATCTGAGCCGTGTGGCATTGAGTCTGAATAATCCCAGATTTCATGTCTTTTCTTTCTACTCCACAACACAGTTCATCTCTGTAACCCACTCACTCTTGCACTTTTCCTGCCTCTCCCTTCTTCATTAAAGACCCATTTTGGGGGAGTAAGTTAATTGTTTTTTGTACTTTTGGCCTCATGAGTTGTTAATATATAACTTAACACGTAATCATAATGTTTTATGAAACCTTCTGAGATATTTCCTGTGTGAATGCTAATACCTGAATGATTGAGAATATTTCCTCAGTTTTGTCTTTAGGTTTTGTCATTTGAATTGTCATGGTAAAGAACCCAAAACAGAGTTTTTATCTTAAGCCAGTTATTTAATCCTGGTCTCAATGGGCAGCATAAAGATTTTCCCAAAACGTAGTAAAATAAAACGTATATTCACATTTGAAAGACTTTCTTGAAAAACTCAAATAGGAAAACCCACATTCTCCTCAATGTTTAATTCTGTTTATCACCAAATTAACATGTGTGTATAAATGAGCTGTGAAGATGAAGTATTCTGACTAGAGTGTTTGTTTGTTTGTTTGTTTGTTTTGATGGCTTAGCTGGGTTTTATTGGTTTTCTATGACTAGAGTTTTACTAAATAGATCAGAGATTACGTATATAAATGAGTATTATATATTTTAAAATGCATGATCTTGGCTCTAAACTTATTATACATCCATTTTGCAATCCCCCAGTCTTATTTTGGAATTTTCATCAGTGCCATTTTATGAACCAAATAAAAAAAACTGATCTCATTACTTTATTGTCACACCTCATATATAAGATGCAAAAGCAATATGCCTTAGTAATTGAGATTATAAATAAATTGAGATTCCTATCTCATATATTGCCTAGTGCTTGGTTTAGCCTGCTTTGAGATGCAAACACATTTTCCTTTTATCTCATCTCATAAGAAAAGCAATATGTTTAAAATAAAGAATGCACTGATTGCAGCAGTTCCTCTGAGTCCATAACTCTCTTCACTAGGATTTAGCACAAAGCCCTTTACCACCTATTGCAAAAAAATTTTTTTCTCTAAGAGGCTGTGAGATGAGTCAGTTTGCATTGTGATGAAAGTCACTCTGGCAAATTGTCTGTGGGAAGGAGTGGATTCAAAAGATATCCATTCATTCCATCATCTATTGGCTTACCAAACAGGGATGACAGTGATATAATATGGATATGACTGCCGAGGGATGCAGTGTGGTTCAGGTGAAGGATTTGGTTAAACATGCAGTCATCTGTCCCATATAATCAACATCATTTTCAAGAACACACAGTTGTTACCATGCAATAGAGATGTGAATCCAAGCAGGATAATCCCCCTTACTGTGACAATTAAGCAAGACATGGGTGAATGAGTGGATTCAGGAGACCAGGGATCTTCCACAAAGGACAGGAGGAGACAAATTAGAGGAACACAGAAGAGGGCACATTTGCTCACTCATTCATCATAACAATCCTGGAAGGTAATTATTATTAATTTTTAAAAATCCAGACTTGCATTTTAAATGTAAAGTTTTGATGTTCGGGGAAGTATTAAAAATCTCTGTGCCTCAGTCTTCTCATCTACGTACATTATAAAAGCTGTAAAATTGAGAGTGTAGAGATAAAGTTCAGAATTCAGAACCAGCCACATTGTATATATTTTACTAGAAAGAAAGGTATATTTGGTAAAAGTTCAGCTACTATATTAAAAAAAATAAAACAAAAAGTAGTGGATTAAGCAAGATGGTAGCTTATTTTTTGCTATTTAAATGAATTCTAGAGGTAGACAGCCTAAGGTTGGTATGATGGCTGTATAGACTTGTCTAATTCTTTTTGTTTTGCGAAATTTTTTCAACCCCTAAATTCTTCCACCCCTAGGTTTTGGCCCTCACCTTTGCAGTCTAAAATAGTTGGTAGCGCTCTGGCCATTATATCCAAGTTCTAGGAGACAGGACACAAATAGGGTTCTTCACTCTTTAAGATTTCTTAGAAGGCTCACCTGACATTTTTACTTATATCTTATTAGTCACAGGCCACATATAGTCATAGGGAGGATGGGAAATGTTATCTTTTAGCTGGTCAACAATGAGTTCAGCCAAAAACTGTGTGTCTGTTACTAAGAAAATGGGAAGAATGGATACTGGAGGGAAAGGCAGACTCTGTCATAAAATATAACTATTGTTTTCCTGTTTTTTTAACTTACCAGTTTAGTCAAATTATTGAGTGTTAGTGTTCTCATCTATGAAGTGGGGGCGTTCCTAACCTCAAAGGGCTGTTATGAATAAGTAATAAAAGAGATAATACATACAAGACACCGACAGGTAGCTGCTATATCCCATAACTGGGGTATTAGACTCTGCAAAGGCCCAGACTTGGAGCTTCCTGACGCTAAGGAACCACACTGCCTGGGCAGGAACATGAATATCTGAGACCTGGCTGGTCTGATGGAGCACCTGTACCTCACCTGGCTGCCCCCATAGTGGCACAGCTAGCATTAGGGACTGGCATATTGCCAGACTCTTTCCTAGCAGGGAGCAAATGTCCGGCAACCCATTTTTTTGGCTACCTAAGATTCAAGTTTCTTGGTAAAATCAGAAAGGCAGAGGGAGTTTCAAGAGTGTGATATGGAACTTCCAGTTCTTATGTACTTTGATATATAAGGTATAGGTCATGACTTAGTCTTTGAGATGTTTATGCAGAGAGGACACCTTTATAAATGTGCCGGTCAACCTTGACTTCATTAGAAAAAACTAACCATCTTTCAATAATCCAGTCCCAGTTGCTACGCGCTATGAAGCACATTGCAGAGACTTGTCCAAGTGACGAGCAACATCATCTCAAATAAGCACCTATAATCTGGGGTACCCTATCTGGTAATGTTTGACTAGGGACTCCTAGTTGACAGTTTATCTTCGTTGTTCCTGGAATATGTTCTTAGTTGGTAGTTTTCTCCTTTCTCTGAAAAAAATCCCAAAGTGCATTGTTTGTATGCTTTATAACTCAGATTTTAAAATGTTTTATTTTGAGAAACTTCTAATATTCAAAAATAGTACACTCCATATGCACTTCATCCACATTTCTCAAACAAATGTTAATATTTTACCACATTTGCTTTATCACTTTATATCTATCTACCTACCTACCTACCTACCTATCTACCTACCTACCTATCTATCTGGTTTTTTTTGTTGTTGTTTGTTTGTTTGTTTTTCTGAGCCAGTGGAAAGTTAGTTGAAGATCTGATGCCTTCCCCCCCAGATGTTTCAGTTTATCTTTCCTGAAAGCAAGGCGTTATAAACTGAACTGTGTCCCGCTCCTTCCTATCCCCCAATTCATACATTGAAGCCCTAACCCCCTATGTGATAATATTTGGAGATAAGTCCGTTAAGGAAATAATTAAGATGAAATGAGGTCATAAGTATGAGACCTTAATCTGCTAGGACTGTCCTTATAAAAACAGGAAGAGACATGAGAGAGCTCCCTCCCTGTCCAAGTGCACACAGGAAAGGTCATGGGAGCACACAGTAAGAAGGCGGCTGCCTGCAAGTCAGAAAGAGAGGCCTCACCAGACGCCAACCCTTTTGGCACTTTGATCTTGGACTTCGAGCCTCAAGAACTGTGAGAAAATAAATTTCTATTGTTTAAGCCACTCAGTCAGTGGTATTTTGTTATAGCAGCCCTAGCTGACTAAAACATAAGGTCATTCTTTTCCATACCACAGTACGATTATCAAAATCAGTAAATTAATATTAAAGCAATAGTATTCTCTGTCTACAGACCTAATTCAAGTGTTATCAATTGTCCTAATGTCTTTTATCCCCTGATCGTGGGTTGCATTCACTTGCTGTGTTTCTTTAGAATAGTTCACCAGTCTTTCTTTCTCTTCATGACATTAAGATTTTTTATAAGTGTAAGAGCAGTTATTCTGTAAAACGTTCCTTAGTTTGGGTTTGTCTGATATTTTGTGATCAGATTCAGGTTTTGTATTTTTGGCAGGAATACAACAGAAATGACGTGTCCTTCTCAGTGCATTATATCAAGAGGCACATGGTGTCAATTTGTCTCCATTACTGATGATGTTAATGCTGATTATTTAATTAAGGTAGCATCTACCAGATTTACCACTGTGAAGCTACCTTTTTCCCTTTCGTACTTAATAAGTATATTGTGGGGATAAATTCTGAGACTATAAATATGCTCCCACTCCCCAGTTTTAGAATCCACAAATGTTTTCTCGCTTGATTCACTTATTATTGTCGTAGTTGCTAAATGGTGAATTTCTAATTCTATCATACCTGTACATTTATTTGTTGGTTTTCAACTGTTAGGAAGAGCTTTCCCTTTTCTCCCATTTATTTATTTATACAAAATAGACTAATATTTATTTAATTATGGATTTATTTAATTTATCTAATATTTATTTAATTATGGATATTTAAATATTTATTTAAATATGGATTATTGCTATAATCCATATTTAAATTCTGATCATACCACATAAATTCTCCAAATTTGGTGAAAATATATCCCTTTGTTTCATGAGCAATAAGGGAAAACAACAACAACAACAACAAAAACTTCAATTAATTTATATAGAGATGAGATCGTCATAACGGGAATGGATTTTCTGGGCGATGAACAGGAGGAATCAAAGTTAAATTCCTGAAAGTGAATGAGATAATTTAGTGATAATGTTTAATATGAAAATAAAATACGTTAATGAAAATAATGTCATATTAGGGGTGGGTGGAAGAAGAAAAGCCGCAGAAGAGTTTCATAAAGGATGGAAAAATATTAAAAGGGAACTAGAGATGAAGGTTTTCAAAGAATCTAAGAGGTAGTGATTTTCAAGAAATAAGCTTTGATAAACAACATGACATGTAGTCAAGATGTCCAGTAAGATACAGACTAAACGTGGGTTAGGGTGTTAGATTGTTTAGAGACCTTAGCAGAAGTTTTAGTTTAGTGACTTGAGTAGATGATGGATTGAGGTTAATAAAAATTCATTATCGGTTGAGTGGTGAATGGATAATAATGGAGCTTTTAAAGCCAAGGAAACTGAACATCCCAGGCTCACTTTTTTTTTAAACAATCCTACTACATAATAGACTACAGTTTTCGATCATAATAAACATGCGGCCAATGAATAGTATGTTTACCTTCGTAGGTACTGTAGCCTACTTTGCTTATAATGGAGGAAACCCATTTAGAAAGTTTACATTTACTTGATTTAACTTTGGTGTTGTGGCTGGTTATCAGTTTTGTCAGAATATATAGCATAACACTTAGAAACAATTTTCAGTAAATAATTGTACTCATTTCCTAATCTTCTCAGTAATATTACTTGCTGTATTACATACCACTCCTCTTTATCTTTTCTGGTTGACAGTTATATTTTCAGTAGGAAATAATGCTTCTTAAAAGAGTGATTTGCTCTTTAAAGTCGTAAATTTTTTTAGAACCATAAGTTTATAAAATTAGTTTGTTTCTTTACTCTCCTTATTCTTTTAAAAAGAAATGAATATTAAAGAAACAAAGCAAAAATGAACTTTTAAGCACAAAAATCTTCATGTATTGCATTCAATATTAGTTTATTTGTAATTATATGCCTTCCTGGAAAGTTTTTTTTCTTCTTTTTGAAATAAACTTGGAAACAATGAATGCTATACCATTGCATTTGAACAGAGAAACACATGAAAAATACATAAAAAATAAATAGGGCATTTTAAAACTCTGGACTGTGGGCTGTTTTGTACTGTTACTAGGAGTTTGTTTTCTGAACTTTGTACCGACAGTATGGTACTAGTTGATTTCCCTCGCTGCTGCTAAATGATATACTTGATATCTAGTTAAGAATATCTTCGAGTTAAACTAAGTTTAATTTACAATGCCTGTGAATGCATTTTAGTTGTAAAAATAAAAATGTGTATTGGGAAGATTATGATCTTATCATCCTATGCCCAATTACCCTTTAAAAAATAGTTTCTTAGATTGGTGATAGAAAGCACTGTTTGTAACAGAAAGGAAAAAAGGTCTTGGAGTTTTATTAAAAATAGCATGGCATATCTGAACAACAAGGGACTTGTTAACACGTTTTCTACATAACTGTTGAGTTGGAAAATTTTTGTACCTTCCCTATAACCAATCTTTTGCAATAATAGTGCTCGAAAATAATGATGATAACCAACTCTGTGTGTGTGTGAATATCCATCCAATGCCTTGTGCTAAGCACTCTTACTGTGTGTGTGTGTGTGTGTGTGTGTGTGTGTGTGTGTGTGTGTACCCCAGGCCTTGTGCTATGTGCTTTCAGTGTATTTTCTCCTTTAATCCTCACTACATGTTACAGCTCATAGCTAGGAAATAACAGAGTCAATCTTTGGCTTCAGGTCTATCTGACTCTAGAACCAGAGATCTTACACACCATTCACACCAAGGTCTGATCAGTGTATCTTCAGAAGAGTGAGAATGAGGGTCAAAAAAATAAATAAACATGAGGAACATTTCCCAGTGACCCTAGTTCTGGTATTTCTTAACATTAGAAAATGAGTCAGATGTAAATTTGTTTAAAGCAATTTAGGACTGACCAATTTAGTATTAAAAAGAAAGAGAAAGCCATCTTTTTGTTTTTATAATTGTCATCTTTGGATGTGATGTATATAGTCAAATTAGATAACCTACATATATTTTCCTCTCATGTAAGAAAAATCTGTCTGAAATTACTTACTATTAGTTTTGCTCAATCTGTTAGGAGTTCATAAATATTTGAGGTTCAAATTTTCTTTTTAGTCTTTTTTTTTTAATTAATCAATATCAGTAAAACTTCTCTGGAATTCTAGGGTTTTATCCAGAAGAAGAATACAAATGGAAAATTGACTGGTGTTTATTTTTTAAACACTTTGTTCCACCAAATTGTTTTTCCCTATTCAAAGTGATAAGACATAAATTATTTTCAATTTACCTATAAGCTACCCTATCAGTGAGAATATGTCAACACTTTAATGATAAGAAGAGGCTGTTGCAAGCTTTGCTTCTTTCAGGTATGTTACATTCTTTTTATTTTCTTTCTTTTGTTGGACTTTCTGCTTTCCATGAACTTTTGAATTGTCCAAAAGAGAAAATTATACAGTTACATTTAGCAGGACTTTTCAGAAACAACCTGGCAAGAGAGATCATGATTTAGTATTTATTTATGTTACATGCAATTGACTACAGGTTATATATACTTGTATATATATATAGAGAGAGAGAAAGAGAGATTTTTAGCTGTTTATTTGGAGTTTTGATGAGTATAATTTAGGTTCATATGTTTGAGGGTTTTCTTTAAATTACTTCTCTCTGGTTTAGTATAACAGTGTTTATCCCAATTTTACACTTCTCTCTTCTATTTTGGGGGAACTTATATTAAATTTCTGGATGCTTCTTTGTGGGAACAGTGATGTAACAATTTGACTTTTCTTCTTAAAAGTCAGCATCCACTGACTTCAGTTGTCAGTCCTCTGCAGTGTAAACCCCCTTGGGCAACTGAATCCCAAACTTGGTATATTAAAGGAAGGAAGCCAGGAGTTCTGATAATTCACTTGCTGACTGACAGCAGTAAACAAACTCAGCCTATACTAAGCTTCTTTTCAAAATAAGGTAATTGCAGATGCTGAATATATGAGTTTTTAACACCTGTTCATGCTTTGAGCTTAATGTTCTTCAATTATGGGGCAGCATGGCACAGGGAGAAAGACATGGGCTTTAGAATTAGATTAGGTTGATGTTTTAAAAAACTTTTTATTGAAGAATACATAGAAATTCACAGGTAGATGCAAAGATAGTACAGAGAGGTCCCCTTCACACTACACCCAGTTACCCTGAAAGATTCCATTGTACATATAGCTATAGCACAATACCAAACCCAGAAAATTGACATTGGTACAGAGTAGGTATGTAGTTCTAAGCCATTTTATCATACCTGTAGGTCCAGTTAAGCACCATCACAATCAAGACACTGACTTATTCTGTCAAAACAAACATGTCCGTGTGCTGTCTCTTTGTAGTTATACCTACCCTTTACCCTGCCACCAACCCTAAATCTTGGCAACCACTAATCTGTTTTCCATCTTTATAATTTTGCCACTTTGGGAACATTATGTTAATCAAATCATACAATATGTGGCCTTTTGAGCCTGGCCTTTTTTTTTTTTCCCCAACATAATATTTGAGATCCATCCAGGTTGGTGTGTGTATCACACTTGTTCTTTTTAACTACAGTGCAATTTTTTTTTCAGTGTTGGGCTATTACAAATAAAGTTGATATGAGCATTCATATACAGGTTTTGTGTGGGCATAAATTTTCATTTTTCAGTGATAATGTCCAAGAGTGCAATGGCTGGGTCATAAAATAAGTGTGTTTAGATTTTTAAGAAACTGCCAAACTGTTTTCCAGACTGGCTGTACCATTTTAAAGTCCCTCCAGGCATGGAAGAGAGATCCAATTTCTCTGGATCCTCCCCAGCATTTGGTATTGTCACTATATTTTATTTTAGCTATTCTAATAGATTTGTGGTGAAATCAGTGTTATCTCATTGCGGTCTTCTTTTCATTTCCCTAATGGCTAATGACATTGAACATTTCTTCATGTTTGTTGGCCATCTATATATATCCTATCGTGTGATGTCATTTCATATCCTTTGCTCATTTTCTAATTAGATTGCTTGTTTTCTTTAATTTTTTTGTTCTGTTGAGTTTGGAGAGGTTTTCATTTAATATAGATACTAATGCTCTGTCAAATAAGCATCCTAATTTTTAAAAAGCTATATATATATTATGGAAAATCCCAAATATATGCAAAGTTAGATAAAAAACAGCATGATGAACCCTCATGTACCCATTTTTCAGCTTCAACAGTTATCAGCCCCTTCTCCACCCTCAAATTATTTGGCAAGTCCCAGACACCATATCATTTCAGGTGTACATATGTCAATAGGATGCAACAATAAAAAGACTCTTCTTTTAAACACAACTATAATAGCACTGCCATATCTAAAAAAACACTACAACTACCTAATTAGTCATTACATTTCCCCTTTTTTCATGTTTTCTCACTAGGTTGTTCTAAACAGAATACAAATAATGTCTGTATGTTGCAATTGGTTGATATACCTTTAAAGTCCCTATTATTCCATGGGTTCTTCTCCCTTCTTGTACCACTTTTTTTTTTTTTTTTGGCTCTTGTCAAAAATAAATACAGCCAGACATTAGTTAAAGCAGTGAAAACAGATTTTATTCAATAACTGCTGATGGTAGGGGAATCCGTTGCAATGTGTGCAAAGGTGATTGGGTGTTTTCAAGGGAAAGTGAGGTAGGGAGGGGGAGAGCGCGGAGACTCAAGTGGAAAATGACAAAGGGTTGGTCAGTATAAATGTGATTAGGCTGGTTGTGTCTCCAAGCTGGTAATTACTGACGGGAGGATTTTATTCTCCCACAGAGACTGGGAGACAGAGGCCCTATCATTTCTGATAATTACATTTCAAAGGAATGGCTTTCAGATGTTTGAAAAAGACACTCCTGGGCTCTAAGAGATACATATACATCTCACAAGGACTGAGGAAGGATTCACAGTTACAAACCCTTTTTAGTAAATGCTCCAAGAAAGGGAAACAGGGGCCTGTCTTCAGGTATTGACTAGAACAAAACAGTAAATCCTTTTGACAGCCCTGAGCTTTTCTAGGCAAGAGCTCAAAAGGGGGCTGAATCATTCCAGGAACTAGGCTGTAGGCTGCTAGAAGCCGTGTTAATATTTGGTCAGGTCTCTTAGTTGGAATGCGGTGTTCGTGCTGAGAATTTTTGCCGTTCTCACTATTGCCTTGGGTTTTGTTTTTGGTTTTTTGTCTGGTTTTTTTTGTCCTGTGATGCTTCCCACAGTCTGTATTTTGGTGACTGCATATCCATGATGTCAATTTATGTGTTCTTCGATCCACTGTATTTCCTGTAAATTGATAGCTAGATCTAGAGGTTTGATTGCATTCAGGTTTTCTGTTTTAGGCAAGAATAGTTCACAGATGGTGTTTTGTACTTCCAGGAGAAAGTAAATAATTCTGGTTATTTTTCTTTTTGTGAAGTGAGTTGCCATATGCCTAGATTCATTATTTCAGTAGGGATTGAAAAAATTGTGCTATTCTAATTCTATCATTCTCTCTTCATTTATTAGATAGAACATCTATCAAGGGGAACATTCCTTCATGAAATATTTGGTTGCCCGGGGGGTACAGTTTACATAGGCAACACAGGACAAATGCTTGATTCTTTCATTTTATTTGCCAGTTTTATGCTTGTTGATGTTCAGTGTTCATCCTTGGTTAGTAGCAGCACATAGAGAGGATACGCTGTACAATATTAGTGGTTAAATACTGTAATGGTTACACCCTTGTTTCGTCCTGCTTTCCTTTCCTTTCTGTTACTTTAATAAAATTATGCTATAAAGAATACCTTGTATTGGCCTATCCAAGTAGAAAAGATTTGTCTGACAGCTGGACAGTGTGGGTGAGAAAATTCTAATTCTCATGTTTTCTGAATTAACATGCTCAACCAATTACTAGATATCTGCCACCAGAGAAATCCTGTTTTTGATTAAAGTCTTATGTATAAGGAATAGCAAGTCATAGGTCAAGAGGGGTGTGAGGTGTGCGTGTGTGTGTGTGTGTGTGTGTGTGTGTGTGTGTCCAGAGCATGAAAAGGAAACTAATTTTGTCTTTGAATTTTATAGAATGTATGGTTTGGTTGACAGGAGCTTATTCTACTGTGCCCCACGAACCTGCTGGAGGGTACTCAGCAGCACAGCAGGGTGACCCTATCCTTCTACTTTTCCCAGGACTTTCCCAGGGTTGACAGCAAAAGTCCCAAGTCCCAGCAAGCCCCTCAGTGCTAGCAGACAGGACTGGCTGGTCTCCCTTAATGACAATTCAGTCTTATACATGAACATCGCTCGGATCTGGAAACTTTACGCTGGAAAATTTTCAGAAGACTTTTACTAATAGTGCTCGAGTTCAGTTTAGGACAGGAAAATGCCATTGTTAAAATCAGAGTCTCAAATTGGGCCCTGGTGCCAGTGGGGTTTGTAAAGGTAGTGTTAAGACATATATGATTAGGATTTTTTAAAAATCAGTTTGATGAATTCAATGCCTTCTATGCAAAACACGATGCTGAACCTCCAAGGAAAACTCAGTTAAGACAGAAACAAATGCTATTCCTCATTTAAACATGAAGTTGCTTTGCACATGGTTTGGTGACTGGGAATAAAGCAACACCGTGATAATCAGTCAGTGAGAAAATGAAATTGGCTGCAAAGAAAATGGAAATGTTAGATGAAACAAGTTGCTGTGAAAGTCATTAGGACAGTGAAGCTGTTCAGTGGGGATTAGATGCAATTGTGTGCTGCTTAACCACAGGGATCCCTTCTGCAAAGTGCGTTGTTAGGTGAGCTCATCGTTGGGCGAACATTGCAGAGTGCACTTACACCAACCAAGGCGGTCTAGCCTGCTGCACACCACGGCTGTGTGGTAGTGCCTGTCGCTTCTAGGCTACAAGCATATTACTGTACAAAACAACACGAGATTAAATCAAGCACAAGAGAAAATAATGCAATCAAGGGACGTGGTAAACACGAGATGTATGCGTCTGCTGCCGGCGTAACATGGCATACTGTTTTACAGCACACTTGTTTTTTACTGTAAAGAAAGAGTACACTCTGAAACAACAATAGAAAGTACTCGTATAGTCTAGCAAATACATAGACCAGTAACATCGTCGTTTATATTGATCAAGTGTTATGTACGGTACATATTTGTATGTTACTCTTTTATACGACTGGCAGTGCAGTAGGTGTGTTTACACCAGCATCCCCACAAACACGTGAGAAATGCGTTGCGTTATAACATGAGGATGACAATGACGTCACTAGGCAATAGGAATTTTTCCGTTTCATTGGACTCTCATGGCATCACCTTTGTGTATGTTGTCCCTTGTTGATCTAAATATTATGTGATGCATGAGTGGTAGTAATGGATCAGGGCTACTGCTGGCCAATAGTGGATATTTATCATATGAAGTAGGAACAAGTGTGGGCATCGTGGGTGCGTGATGTTTGAGTCAGGGCACCTTTTGCTCTTTTGGATGAATTAGGAAAAAGCCCCCATTCCTCAGGGCAGATGCAGTCAGCTTCAAGGTCAGGGGATGTTGAACAGAGCGTGAGTTGGATTTCATCCCTTACAGGTCACCACACTTCCACCTCCTCAGCCAGCTCCCTTGCACAGGCACAACCTGCACAACACATCTGAGTATCTGACTTCAGTATCCTAGCTGAATTCAAGGAGTCCAGTGAACAAGAATGTTGAAAGCCAAATTAAAGCTTTGTCTTCTAAGGAAATATTTTGTCCTCTCTTTCTTCTCCTTCCACGAAGGAGGGAGCTTGATAAAACTTGAAAGAGATGAAGTCTTTTTTCTATCCTTATCTTACCTGCATTCCTTTACTCATGTGTGTGTGTGTGTGTGTGTGTGTGTGTATGTACATGTGTACATGCCATGAAGGATATAAGCCATAGGGTTCTGGTATTTTCAGTTGGGTTCTCGTCGCTATTCCAATAATGGCTACATTGGGTTCCTTTATGGGCTGGCCACTGTGTTTGAGTCATTTACTTACCTTATATCATTGAAATCCTTTCATCAACCTTATACGATAGAAATTCTGATGACCAATTGATAGCTGAGGCACCTGTGACCCAAGGAGACTAAAGGGCATGCCCAGTTTCCCAGTTTGAACCCGAATAAGCCAGGATTCTGTGCATTTCCATGGCCTGTGGTTATTTCACCATACCTGGCTGTCCCTGTAACATCAAGGGTACCATCTGTTAAGAATTTAGCATGAGGGACCCTTAGCGATCCCTCTGGCAACCAAGACATTGTACACAGAGATAATTAAAACCTAGCCACTTATGATAATATTTTCTGAATGTCACTTTGAAAGATATAAGCAAAATATAAATAAATACGATTAAATACGTGACTATACAGAGGGTGCCAAAAAAAATGTATATGCATTTTAAGAAAGGAAAAAACTGTATTAAAATTGTAATACTCAATATATACCGATAACAAAAGATGAATGCAAGTCGTGTGTACATTTTTTTGGCACCTTGCCCTTCCCACCCCCCCCACCCCCGCCGTATATGAATACGACTGGCGCTGGAATTTCTACTTCCTTTGGCAACCTCCCTACTTAGACTTTTTTATATTATGTTTCAAAAGGAGACTCTTAGGTCTAGAAGGAAAGTAGGAAGAAGTTTTAAAAATTATATAGCCAAAAATTATATAACCATGTAGTGTATGCATTTGAATAAAAGTATATAGACTTAACTAGTACGGATTCCTGACTTTTGCAGTACTGATAGACATTTCCCACAAATATTAAAACCCTGCCAATTACCTGAATAATTATTGTTTTTATGTTCATATACCCGGTGCTAAGACCCACTCACTGTAATTCTTGTTTCTCCTTTGAAATATTAGTCATAGCTTTCTCCCCAGGAGCTCTCAGTGTGCCTGAGCATTGGAATTTAGAATAAAACCAAATTGCCTAGACTCGAAGCCTTAAAATCTCACCGTTTTAAAAAAAAGAGCATATTTGTCCTTCATGTAAAAAAATGGAGTTCAAGTGAAATAAAAGTGGAGTTCCCCCATAGTAAGATTCTTGTAGGAAACGTAAATTTTAAAGGTGTTTGCCAAGATGGTGCAGGAATGACCCATCCCCACTTTCTGGTCCTTGCAGCTTTGAGAGTCAGTGCTCCCCACTCTACCTTACACATAAAGGCTATAAGGGGGTGGGTGCCCAGGAAATGGGCTGCTCTCTGGATGCATTTGTTTGGACCAAGAAAAGGTTTCTCTTCTCCAGCATTGACAGGGCTTACATCCCTGTGAATGGTGGTGTTTTCTTGGGCCAACTACTCTGCTGTAGGCTTTTGACCATAGCACATCCAGCGCTACACGGAGGTGATATGTTTCAGGAGAAGCCGTGGTCCGCAGGAAGCCCAGGCTGCCACATGTCCTCCTTGGCCTCTGCGTGAACTCTGCACAACAACCATGTGTGTTTGAGAGCTTCTCGATTCATGGTCTGTTGTGACGAGCTGCTTCAGAGCATGTACATGAGGACACAGGGAGCGGGCTATGCAGGACCCAAGGTTGAAAGCTGGATTGGAGAAAGTGGCTTTGCAAAGGTTTAAGTGAGACTTCCTCCTCTCCATGCCCTAAATCGAAGCTGCCCGGATCTGCCCAGCCTACGTTACCCAGTGCCAAGCATAAACGTGGGATAGAGAGAGATCCAGCAGGGCCAGCCTGGCCTGCATTCTGCATAGATGCAGCAAGTGGAGGAGAAAGGATGCTGACTTGTAGCACAAGGTGACGTCTCCTACTAGCAGTGGTGACCTAATCTGTGTCCTGGGTACTGACCATAAGGTTTGACAATCCTAGGGAGCAGGTCTGAGTTGGGATGCTGGGGAGAGGTAGCCCTGCTTCCAGTACTGCTGAGGCTCAGGGCAAGCAACCCCCAAATATCCCACTATAGTATATTGGTAATTGCGAATTAAAGTTACTTGAAAAGCAGCTGCTGCAAGAAGGGTTCATTGACCCTCCATCACCTCCTTGAATGCAGGAAATAAATGTCTCCTTGTTCCGAGGGTTGAGGGGTGGGGTGGTGGAGCTGAAAGAGACCTCCCTATAGCCAGAGTTAAGGAATTCAAGGCTGAAAAGCTTATATAAACAAACCTTGTTACTGCTTTACTAATTTACTGCTCAAGCCCAAATTTTGCTTAGATGTCTCACGAACGAGCACCCAAATCTGTCTCTTTTGCCCTGTCAAATCCTCACAAATGTATTATTTCTTTGTCTAAACAGTGTAAAAAGCTGCCTGCTTCAATCATTTTCCTCAGCATCATTTATGATCTCCCGTGTGCACATATTAAATTGGTTTTTCTCCTGTTAATCTGGTCTCGTGTCAATTTTATTATTAGTCCAGTCATGAGAACTCAAGGGGGGAGAAAGGGGCATTTTTCCCTCCCCCACAGTACCTAAAGAGTCCTGTGACAAGGTGATACCAGGTAAGGACTGGGCAGGCTTAGTACAGAGGGAGCTGCCCCGGGCAAGTCACTTTCCTCATATGTGGCTGAGCAAACAGGAGATGGAATCAACATCAATCGTATTTAGGGATCGTCTATGCTGTTCAAACTTTCAGGGTTTTGAAGCTCCAGTTTAACTTCCTTTATTTAGATTTCAGACACTTGACTGAAACTCTGTGAGGAGAGTGCAGGAATGGGGGCTGCCGGTGGTGTTTGTCGGGAGCCCTCCTTGCCCGAGGTGGGCAGTGCTCACTCTAATCCCTGTGCAGCTGCCTGAGCCCCTCTCGTCTTGGCCCCTCTTGACTTCTCCTTCTCTCCTATCTTCTCTGTCCTCCTGGTCCAGGTCAGGTCTCCCGTGTTCCCTGCAGCTTCCCTTCCCTTTCCAGCCCATGTTGATTGCTTCCTTCTCTGAAGTCCCTCCATCCTTCATCATGTGCTCCCCTCCTTGTGGCTGTGCCGAAAGCACAGAAAGTCCTTGGTGTAGTGCTGAGTGTCGGCTCAGGAATCAGGTACGTAGGTTCAAGCCCCAGTTCTGCTGATGATTGGCTTTATGATCCCAGGTAGCTTTGTTCATTTCACTGTGCCTCAGTTTCCCCTAAAGTGCAGGTGATAGAAATAACACCTGCTTTATAGTTGTTTTTTTTGTTGTTGCTGTTCTTGTGTGTGTTTAAAGAATTAATACATGTGCTTAGAACGATTTCTGGCCCCCAGTTTGTACTCATTGAAGAGGAACAAATTTTCATCTATCCTCCTAGGTTCTTCCAACTGATCTAATAATCAAATCGACGTGAGACAGATTAACAAGAGAAAGTAAGCAAATTTGGTTACATACATATGTATAGGAACCCCACATACATGAGAAGTTCACAGACCGAAAGGGACAATGAGGTATATATGACATTCTGAGCCAAGGATGAGGTAAGGCACCTTGGGGCTTCAGAGAGGAGAAAGGTCATGGAAGGACGATAAGAGCTGCAGAAGTTCAGTAATTAGAAGTTTACCCTGCACTACAGATAGGTCTTAAAAAGTTATTTCTGAGTCAGATAGAAAAAGCAGAGAACCATGTGATTTCACTGATATGTGGTATATAAACCAAAAACAACAAAAGAACAAGACAAACAAATGAGAAACAAGAAATCATAGACACAGACAATAGTTTAGTGGTTACCAGAGGGTAAGGGGTTGGGGGGTAGGACATGAGGGTAAGGGGGATCAAATATATGGTGATGGAAGGAGAACTGACTCTGGGTGGTGAACACACAATGGGATTTATAGATGATGTAATACAGAATTGTACACCTGAAATCTATGTAATTTTACTAAAAATTGTCACCCAAATAAATTTAAAAAAAAAGTTATTTCTGGTGATAAACTCTTATTATGGACAAGGCTCAAAATTTAAATACTTTAATGGAGAGGTGAAAGTTTCTTTTGAATCCTCAGGGTCTCAGCTGCCTTGAGCTGCAAGTAATCCACATGCCAGGGTGGACATCTTGGGGAGGCCTGTTCTGAACCCCTTCACACTCAATAATCGTTAGCTGATATTTAAATTAAATGTATGCATTTATCCCTTTTATATATTGCTTCTAGGACTTGACTCAGTGTCCAGTATTTTGCTTGTTAAATTGAATATTGCTGTTAGATTAGCTTGTCATTTTTCATAGTGATAAAGTTGTAGCGGCCTTTTTGTTAATTTCCTAAATTGATCAGATATATCCTGGTATCCCGAATTAGCATCCTTTTAAACATCCTTTTTAGTGACATGTTTGTACTTCTGAGAGTAGTGCTTGAAATGCATTCCCCATTTGTAAAATGAAGATGTGAATAGTGCACATCTTATGGGAATGTGCTAAGGATTATACACAGAAGAACTGTGCCTAGCGCACAGTAGGCATTTACTAAACAGTAGCTATTATTATTATTATTTTATTATTATTGTTGTTGATGTTGTTTTAACATAAAGTGTGTTTTCCAGTTTACCAGGACAGTCCCAATATTAAAGACTCTTTTTCAGTGGCTTAATTGTAATTAAATTCACAATTAATTACAATTATATATCCCAATGTATCCCAATAAGAGGTTCAGAAAATATTATATTATTATTGGCTGATTTAAGTCTTTTTCTTAGTGTAAAAGTTTACTTGCGTACATGTACAAATATGTATTGCAAGTAGTAGTGATTCAATTGGCAGGATTCCTTAGAATCTCCGGTGTGCAGTCAGTTAGGACTGGTAAAAAGGGAAAACTCACAGCAAATGTCTTACGGTGTGGTTGGAGAGGAGACCACACCATGCAGCCCAAGGCATGGAACCGGCCATCAGAAGGCTCAGCCCTGGTTTGGGACTCACTGATAGGTCTGGATCTGTAATATGGGGTCAGTGCTCTCTGACTGGATTGAAAAGGCCTTTGACAAGAAAATGCCAGACAAACGTATAATATGCAGCTTATTTTGGCAAATTAAATAGTCTGGTGAGTAAAAAGTTTTTATGCATACACCAAATTGATGACTAAGTAACACAAAATTAAAGGACAGTAAGAAAAACTTCACACCTAAATCAAACTGCTAAATAAATGTAACAACGCATGGATTTATTTATCCTTATGATAAGGTCTCTTCATCCATGTAGACTGAAATATCTCATCTACTTCTAAAACTAATATCACAGAAACTTCCAGGATAACTGCTGCCCGCCATTTCCCCCATGGGGCTGCTGGGCCCTTTGCCCTTTGTCACGGACCTCAGAGTAGGCACTGTACCAGTGTCATACAGTGCGGATGCCACTGTCCGGAAGATCGGATTGGGTCGTCTTTGCATAAAACCCTTTAGTGACTGCTCATTACCATCAGAATAATGTCCAAACTCCACAATGGGATGTGAGGGCTCCTGGTGGAGTGGCCTCTGCCTGCCTCTCCAGCCTCCCTGCTTACCATTCTGCCAGCATTAGGTCCTGCAGCTAGAATGAACTTTTTTCACTTCCTTCATACTGCTCTCTTCTCACCTAATTCACGTCTCATCTTCCTCAGGTGTCAGCTTCATGTCACTGTCTTGGGCATCCTTATCTCCTACTCTCTGTTTCTGCTCCTCTCTGTGGGGCTGGCTAGTTGGTCATCTCACAGTGCAGTGAACCCGCTGAGCTCTGGTCACACTCTCCTAGCCATCTTTTCTCACTTAGAGTTTTCGAACGAGCCCACTGTACGCAGAGCTTGCTTTTGGAGCTTGCTTTTAACCGGCAGCAACTGATACAGGAGAGTTAGCATGTCCCTAGATAGACAGGGAGGTCCCTGATGGAATAAACAAAGACAGCCGTATCCTAAAACTTCAGGTTTTAAAATCACTCCTTTGCTCCAGGACATAATGTAAGAAGGCCTTGAGGTTAATCATAAAATTCATTTTGGCCTGACAAATGGAGCTGGTCTGATAGATAAAGAGTGGGTTACTTTGCTAATTCCTTCAGGATGGGCAAGCAGAACAAACCTGGTAGACAAATTTCATTAGAAGGCTCCAGTTCCCTTCTTCAAACAAGTTCCCTTCTCCAAACAGCTCCCCTTCCCCAAGCAGACAAGGGAAGGTATAAAAGTAAGAGCTTCTGCCTCAGTCAGGGGGCACCCCCATTCGGCAACCCCTCCCGATCGGAGCTGCAACCTCTTCTCCTGCCTCTAATAAACTATCCTCTTTTTAAAACTTTTTTCCTCTCCTGGTCTGTGTTTCCATTCTTCGGCTTCACGAGACACGATCCCAGCCCGCACTCAGAAACTGCTGGCAGATCCAACATCACTTACATCACAACCAGTATATACATTAACCTTTAAAAGGATGCATCTTAACAGACTCTTTAAGAATTGTGCACGGCCTCAGTTCATTCATTTGTATCAAAAACTTTTATTATAGTTCTTATTATAGATGTGTACGGACTGATGAAGGTAGTGAAGATAAACGTTATTATTTCTAGTTACGTAGAAGCCATGGTGTTGTTTACGTGCAGAAATGCCAATTAATAAATAATTGATGTTGAAAGTATGCTGAATACCCTAGCTCCATTTTACTTTGATGCTGTACAGAGTAGTGGATGCTTTGGTTTGGGATCCGGTCTTACCTCTACCACTTGCCAGATCCTGAATAAGTACTTCCTTCAGCCTCATTCACATGATGGGGACAAGTGTGGACTCACAGGGTGGCATGAGGATTAAACGAAATTAAAAAGGTTGTGTGCTTAGCACAGGGACTGGCACATATAAATGTGTTAAGTATTCACTATTATTAATAAACTGAAACTTACCTGGGACTGTTAATGACAGAAAGGGTGATATTACCAAAACTGAATTTTTGCTACATGTGGAAGGAATAAAACTTGGGGCCTATGACTAAATTCATTGTAGATGGAATATAAATTAAACCCTGTGACTCAGTTAATGAAATCTAAACTCATTGACCTTAGACATGGACCTTTTGCAGGTCAGTTAACATTTCTGTGCTTCATTTTTTTTCCCCCTCACCTGTAAAACTACCTAGCTGTTTTGAGCCCTTCCAGTTCCAACTTTGATTTTCAGAATGGTTAAGAGAACTGAAATTACATTTCCCAATGTCTTCTGTCTTTCTTTTTACCTATCTATGTGTGATAATCTAAGTAAATATTCCTTTGTGTGTGTTAAGAGTTTAATATTTCTGGGAGAAAATTTTACCACAGCCACAGAATAGGGTATTGAAAGTCAATTTTGGTTTCTGAGTGGATAGAACTGAGAAATGCATCATTGTCTTCTTAGAATAGTTAGTTCCTTCCCTTCAGAATCTGCTTTTGAATATCAAAGGGGACATCAAAGGTTGTTCTGATCCTTTGTAGAATGCCATTGGTTATTAAGATTTAGATGAAGCACTTTATGGGTTCAAGGAGAGTGCATTAAAGAGAGAACCCAACCCCACTCAAATTTCTTTTGTTGTTTTGGTTAAGCTTATAATCTTTTCTGATGTGAGCTATATCTTTGCTACTTTGGTCAACTGAAACATCTTTTTTCTTGTGTTTCAAAGAGAAGTAAATTTCTGAATTCTTATTCTAAAAAGCTCCAAATTTGAGTTTTCTTTTTTTGCCACAGTATATGACTCTATTAATCTCCTTTAATTACCTTGAAAAAGCAGGAGAAATTAGTATGAATGGTGTTCTAGAAGGAATTTCGTATATAGCTTTTTATAATTTATTGGTACAATGTTAAATAGTAACAACTCATTGTATCTGAATTATTTGCAACTGGAGCGAGACTTAAGGCAGAAATTTTCAGGTGTTGATAGATTAATAGATTCTAAAAAGGGCTGGGAAGTATACATCTTCATTTATACCACCAGAATTTAAGGTAAGGGAAAAAGTACCATCCAAGTGGCATTCTTAGTTTGGACCCTGGTCTAGCACTGGAGGGTAAGGAAAACATAGAAAAAGAAAAGGAGTTGATTGGAGAAAGGTAAATGTTTTTTTAATTCTATTTGGGTCACTATGCATTTACTGATCATCCTACTATATCAATTATGAATGGACACAATAATTCTGTGTTAACAAAGTTCAGTGACTTAAAATAATAAGCATTTATTTAGCCCTCAGAATTATGGGTGGATGATTCAGGGTGACTTGTCTTGGTCTCAAGTGACACTTCTCAATGGGATTTGAGGCCTGAGTAGCTATGGAGGGTGAACTTCAGGAAGAAGTTACATTTAGCGCTGACTTTTTAAACATGATCTGCTGAGAGGGTGGATGTTAATAGAAAACTGCATTGTCCAATTTTGTTGTGAGTGAGGGAAGAGGAAGGGATACAGAGAATTCAGCCCTTGGGAGGCTCTCTGTGTGAGCCTAGCCTCGTGTTTACCAAAAAAAAGGGGGCCATGACATTTTGGCTTATATTCTCATTTACTATTGGTAAACAACTGAAAATAGAAGTCTTGAAAAGGGGTCATTTTTTTCAGCCACTGCTCTCTATGTCATTCTAGGCTTTCTTTGCTTTTGGACGCTACATTTAAGAGTAAATTATTCAGCACCTCCAGGAGCTTACCTTCTTGAGGAAATGAAATTTCTCATGGAGGAAGAATTTCTATAAAGTGACACTTTATACATATAACTCACTGAAATAACCATTAGAGTGAGCTTGCAGTGAAATGGAAACAGGAACTTACCAAAGTTTAACATTGAAAAAAAATCATAAACCCTATGGTGGTTTCACAGAAAGGAAACCACTTCTAATTTTTCTACTGTGTTGAAATAAACCAGCAACCGAAGTAACCTGAAAAATCAAACTTCCAAAAGCAGACCAACCCAAGAAGCCCGTTTTTAGTCAGATGTATATTTCGACTCCAGCACCTTTCCTTCCCTCATTGTCATCCCCTTTTTGCAGCTATTTGTCTTACATCAAGGAATAGCAGAAACACCAAGGGTTGGTCTTTGTTAAGTTATTCTAAAAAGGATAGTCAAAGTCAAGGCAGAGCTGAGAGAACATGCTTAGGTTAATCCTTTTGGAATCGCAGACCTAGTTAGCACTGAAGATCACAGCCAAAGACTTTGCCTCAGAGAAATACGCAGATGGAAACATACGTAAAATCGTGTGTGCAGCTTCAGGATGTGCTGGATGCCTTCAGCCGATCTTGGAACATGAACGATGCACCTGCATTGTGGGAGTTGACAGTATCGCTGGCCTTCCTCCTTGCCAAGCTCTCTTTTGAGAGCTAAGGGAGAAAAAAAAGAATGTAAAAGTAGTGCTTGGGGATGGAGCCAGTCCAGAGCTTGCTAAACACTGGCTCTCTGTAGTGTCTTTTGGGACTCACCCCTTTTCTGCACTCATTAAATACTGAAAAGGTCAGATCTTCAGCTGTTTATGAACCAGGAAGAGGAAAAGGGAAGCGAGAAGGAAAAGACCCGCCGCGGAGTGACACTCTCACTTCCCTACAGTGCCATTTGGACATCTGTAACTGTTAACAAAACAGGAGAACCACATATATTTTGTAAGCAATTGTCTAGGTGGACATTTCTTTGTGATACTTACCCACTCAAGTCTTTCTAAAGGATCTCTGTTCTATAGAATATTCCCATTGTGTAAGGAGAGCCCATTCAAATGCAAATTTTAAGAGATTCTGGGGAGAAATCCTTCAAGGAGAAATTGGATTAAAAAGGGTAAAAGAAAAAAGAGAAAAAGGTAGGGGAAATAAAGATGAGATGGGACATGCTTGCTGGATTATATGATTCAATTTGACTTTTTTCCCCTCCATTCTGTATTTTAAAATAGAAAAGTTTGCATGTAGGTGAAAGTGCTTTGTTTAAGTTTTTGCTTGGGGGCTGTTAATCGCCCCTTCTTGTTTCCCTTTCATTGTCGTTTTTTTAAAGCCAGCCAATCACATGTCTTACATGTGGATATATGGAGCTCCCACTTCGTACAACTGAGTGTTCTATGGCACATACTGGGTCCATATAAGTTCCTGCCCCACTAGAAGTTGACATTCGTATAAACCTAGTTTGGTTCCAAACGCCACAGGCAGGTGAGAAAAGTGTCCACTGCTTATGGGTGAGCTCTGACCCCACCACTGTTGCCTACTAACTTTGTTACCTTGGATAAATTATTTAACCTCACACAGCCTTGGTGTCCTCTGTTTTTGTGGGTAAGACATTGGTGAGATGTTTTGTAGGTGGGACACACTGTGCCTCTCAAATTAAGTAGCTAACTGTTTTGTTTAAGGTCATCCCTGTGACCAGTGTAACCGTGTAGTTGCCAGAATGCCCAGGTTATGTGGGATTAGATGGGATAGTAATATTTATAGCTAATAGTGCTAGTCCTTTCCATGGATTATCTCATTTATTCCTTACAACTTAATTATTAATGTGAGAAAAACAGATGCACAAAGATGTTAAGAAACTTGCCCCAAAGTCTTTCAGACAGTAATCAGTAGAGGTGAGGGATTGAAGCCCAGGTGGTCTGGCTCCTGAAGCCACATTCCTAGCTTCGGTCTTTTCCAGCCTTTTTCAGAGCTGCAGCATATTCATATTGAAAGGAGAAGTTAATGTGTGGTGGACTCTGACACTTAAGATTTTTTCCCCCCCTATTTCAGGTATCTGACAGCAAGCAGTAATAGAAATTTCCTGCTTACCATGAGGCCATTCTTCAAAAGGGCCATTTTGGTCATAAGTTATGTAAGTACATACATGTTTTTGAAATATCTGATAAGGGATGTTTCATTTCAACTTGGCTCAGAGTCATGATCCAGATTGTTTAAAAGAATCAGCAATAGATTCCAACAGCTTGATCTTAGGATCAAAGAGTTAACATGCGATAAATGTTACAAAGCCTTAGAAGGTATGTGTGAAAGCATTCTAGTGATATGTGAACTCAGTGACACAGACAGTGTGAACTATAATATTTTACCAGTTTCTTTTGAAATGCTGATGTGGAGTTGTCTCAGCAGCACAAACCTGACTCTTTCAGTTATCTATCGCTGCATAACGATCCACCCCAAAATGTAGGGCCTTAAAACAACCACCGCCGTCTATCTGCCCTAAATGCTTTAGTTTGGGCAGCATCCAGCTGGATGGTTCTTCTGCTCATTATGATTTTGGGCTGGGGTTACTCAAGCAGGTGCATGCAGTGCTCAGCTGGGCTAGGTAGTCTGTCTGTGATATCTCCTCCTCCAGGGCATCTCCTTGTGGCTGCTGTCTCTAGCAGGATAGCCATGACCTCTTTACAAAATGGCAGCAGGTTCTAAAAGAACAACCCAAAAGTTGCAGGACTTCTGAAGGATTAAGCACAGAACTGACACACTGTAGCTTCTACTACATTCTGTTGGATGATGCAAGCCAGAAGACCAACCCAGATTTAAGGAGTGGGGCAATTGACTTCATTTCTTGATAGAAAAAGCAGAATGTACGGACAAAAAGGGTAGGGATTCTTGGTGGCCATCTTTGGGTCCTATCATATTAATCATCCTTTTATGTTGTTGGATGTTTCTATTCAAGGACATTAGGAGACCAGTCTCTTATGCTGTTTCTGTTTCTAATAAATTCCCTGTCAAAATTTATAATAAGTTTTGATAGGAAACTTACAAAAATGTCTTTGAATTGTAATGTTAACAATCAATTAATATGATTTTTTCCCTCAACACTAAAACATATTTATAGAAGATGAGTATGAAAAAATTGAATCAGGTAGGGAGTCTTGACAATGTCAGCAAAAGGGGCAAAACATTTCTCTAAAGAATTCCCCAGTATCTTTGCAACATGATAGTATCAGTTAGTGATAAAATTCCATCGAGTGACACACAAAAAAAGTTCTCTGGGGTTGTTGAAATGATCCTTCATGAGTGTTCTGCTTTCAGGGCATTCAAGGGTTGGAACATTTCTGAATGTAGTCATTCAAGACACAGCAGTAGTATCTGTTGTATTTTAAATTAACTTTCATGGGGCTGTGTGAGTAGAATGGTTAAGAAATTGGGTGTTGGAGACCAATGACGTGGGTTCAACTCCTGGCTCTTGCAATTTATTAAGTGTGGGATTCTGGGCAAATTACCCCTCAGCCTCAGTTTTCTCATTTACTTCTAGGATTGTGAGGCCTCAGGTGAGCTGGAAAGCCTTTAGCACAATGGATGACAGTTGTGTTTTTAAGAATTTGCTTGCTGCTCCCTCATCACTTTCACTGTTTACTCTTCTCCCTCCCAGCTATTTCCATCTTTCCTAGTCATCTTGAATACAGTGATACCTCGGTTTTTTTTTAACGTAATCCTGAAACGTTCAAAAACAACCGACAGCTAGGCCTCAGGATCTTGCACTCATCGGAAGCCGTGTGACATGTTCGACTTCTGAGTCGTGTTCGAAAACCGAAGCATTTACTTCTGGGTTTACGGCATTCATAAACCGAAATTTTCGTCAATGGAAACGTTTGAAAACTGAGGTACCACTGTATTAGAATTGTATAGATATGCTCACTAGAAAACGTGTTTGTGAAACCAAATACTTATAAAGCATCTGGAAATATCCTCCAGAAAGGTGGGGCTTACTCCCAACAAGCGATGATTTTCTTACCAAATCTTCTTTTCCCCCGAAGGTGATTGTTGTTTTGTACTTCCGTCTATGGATAATGGGAGGATCTATGCCCCTCTTTTCAGAGCAGGATAATCCAGCTTCATTTTCGCCTTACATTCTTACAAGGTCAGTAGAAATACGTTGTTTAAACTTTATCTGGTATTTATTAGATTGTTTTAAGTAATCCTAAATGATAGTTTGACTTTGTATTTTAAAGAAAGGAGGGTTGTGTTCTATACAGAGTAAGGAGAAAAAAGAAACTACTATTCATACATTTGGAATTCTTTTCAACTAATGGTGCTGTTTGGTCAGTATTATTGCTGTTGTTCTCATATGGGTAAATATTTGTTTGTTTTACTGAGTACTTATCATCAGTAATAAATATCTATTGAGTGGCCCATATGTCACATGTCACAGAACAATGCACAGAGAGATGCATAGAGGTTAATTGGACATCATACCTATTAGTACGATTAAAATCAGTGGGGAGGTTTAAAGTCACAAACAAAAATGAACAACAATTTTTACTAAGATACAGCTAACTGTATCTTAACCATTTGTCCTTAAGAGATTTAGAGATATTGAATCAAGAAGTAATGTTGATCAGTGGATCGGCTCATTGAGAAGGTTTTTAATTCCGTACCTATTGAATCTGTTGTGATGTACTGCTAAGGCTTTCAAATATAATTATATTTGACAATTTTAATATCTTTTCTTCACAATATATTGTTGCTATAAGGTTTAAACATTAACATGCACTGCTCTTAAATTTTCATAATTTTATATACTTAACATCTAATATCATTTTCATAACAGTAACCTTCACTTTTTTAAATTTGCAAAGACCTATAAATCTTAAACTAAACCTTGACTTACAGCCCATGTACATTTTGGTTTACTTGTATCTTTCAATCTCAGGAACAACAAATTCTTGGATTTTGTTTTTATGCCAGGCCATGATCTTTGCTTTGTTTCATTCATTTACATTATGTTTTACTTGGTACATTTCTACTTCTCTTTGCGTTGTATATTTTTCTTTAGTTCCTAGCCTTTTCTTCTTTTCTTTAAAGACTATATTCCACTCAAAAAGGAGACCTTCCCATTTGATTAACCCATTTTTATAATAGATATTATGTCACAATTGTTTTCATTACTTACAACATATATATGTATTTAAAAAATCTTGAACATGGCTTCAGACATCACATAGTATCCAACCTCTAGTGTTGGCTTATCCCTTTGAGGCAGTCTAGAGCCTTATAAATTGTTGTTTATAGGCTATATTTTTCAAAATGTTGTTTAATTAAATCTTTAATTAAGCTTGACATGTCAGCTTTTTGTTAATGTTGCAATCTATTTGTCCTTTTTTAGGTATCTCTCATTGGCTTTCAAAATCTCCAGGGCTCTTTGTCTGGACATTTTTAGCTCATTGATAAATTGTTCAGTTTCTGTAGCTCTTTAAATAGCTACTTTCTGCTTTTAAGAGCAAAACCAACTTTGCCAGATCCTGTTCTTGCTTAATGGCTCCATTTCCTTTAGCTTTGAGTTGGTTTCCCTCCAAGCCTTCTTGTCTCCTAAATTTGAGCATTCATTCTTATCTTTATAGTTAGGTGCAGCCTGTTCCCTGAGCTGCCAGTCTCCAAAATCCAAGATGCACAGCCAAAAGAGACAGATGGGTGAGAACAAGAACAGACTACTCTCAAATCCCTTACCAATTATTTCATTCATATCTTACGTCATCAGTAAACAAGTACCTGCCCCGAAGTCCCTGGTGTCAGGACTCACTGCCCTCCTATCTGTACCATCTTAGTTACCAAGGGGGTTAAGTTGCATTTTTATCCCTGCTAGTGGCGAAAGAAAATTCTCTGATGGAACCTTAGGCAAAATTAGGACCTTGGGCCAGTCATTTGCCAGATTCTGCCTTTCACTTCCAAGGCTCCCATGCACTTTTTCAGAGGGGTCTGACACAAATCAAATCCAAGACTTTCTGTCTCTAAATCCATCTAAGTGACTATACTCAGGCTGTTCCATCAGTATAAAGTGATAGAATAGGATATTCCATGACACCTTTATATTCTTTCTCTCGTTTCTTTAAGAAAAAAATCTTTTTATTCCTGTATTTCATACTTAAAATACACAGATATGCAGAGACATTTCAGTGACAGTTGTTATAAATGGCTTTTCACATTCCTCTAAGATACCTACATCATAATTGACTCTTTTGAGCATCCAGAAAATTGTCTTTAATTCCTTTCCCGAGTAAAGTTTCTACTCTGCATAATTGTTTGACCTCTGGTACGATGATGGTTCTTAAATTGGATTAGCTTGGTCTGTTTCCTAGTTCTGTTGGTTTTTCTTTCTTTCTCATCAGCTGTGCAATTTAGCTATGATTTGGCTGGGTCTGTGAGTCTGTCTTTACTAATCATAGATTTGTCATTCAGCTGTCACCCTATCTCATTAATGCTTTATCTCTTTTACTGGATTTATAAACTCTGAACAACATTTAGAGAATCTTTGCTTCTCTCTTGCAAGTACGGTATCTTCTTTTAAAGTGTGTGTAATAAATGACTGTATTATTAGGTGAGAATTTTCAGATTAACTTCCTCTCCCTTTAATAATTGTTGTAGTTTTTAATTACATGTTGTTTAAAAAGTCCAAAGAGCTTTTAAGAGTATCTTGGTCAAGTTTTCCTTTGCTTCATGTGATTTCTTGTGACTTTAGTTCTGAAATTCCTTCTCTTTTAGATTATCTACCTCCATGTGTTTAGCTAGGATGAAATACCCACTTTTTTCTGCTTAACAAAACTGAGGCACAAAATCATTGTGGTATGTTCATGAGAAGCCTTTGTTGAGAAAAATTGTCTGAGACAAGGGACTAAGACAAAAGATGACTGTGTGACATTCTCTGTAATATAGGGTGTTATCTAACAAGCCTAGAGGAATGCAACTGTGCTTGACTTATAATTTACATTTACTATGTTTTACAACTTAGAATTTAACATATAGAAATCAGGTAAGTGTCACTATTTCTTTTTTCTCTAGTAGAAGATAAAACTTAAAATGTTATAGCTTTGTTGCCTTGCAGGACATTGAGCAAATTTATATCTAATTTACCAATCTCATTCTGTTTTTAATAACTATGAAAAACCCTGTTTTTCCATATTCAATGTATATATTTATATATGTATGTATTTTTGTTATGTATATTCAATGCATATGTATTTAATAACAGGTTTATTGAGATATCTTTTGCATGCCATACAGTTCACCTATTTAGTGTGTACAATTTTACGGTTTTTAGCATACTCATGGCGTTGTGCAACCATCCATCACCACAGTCAATTATAGGACATTTTCATCACAACCAAAAGAAACTTTGTATTCATTAGCAATCACTCCCCATTTTACCCCCCCCCCCCGTCCTCCATCCCCGACCCCCCAGCCCTAGGCAACTAGTGATCAACTTTTTGTCTCTATAAAGTTACCTATTCTGTATATGTCATATAAATGGAATCGTATAATATGTAGTCTTTTGTGACTGCCGTCTTTCATGTGCTCAAGATTCATTCATGTTGTAGTATATGTCAGTACTTGGTTCTTTTTTATTCCCCAGTAGTACACCATTGTATGCTTGTACCGCTTTTTATTTTTCCATTCATCTGTTGATGAACATTTGGGTTATTTCACTTTTTGGCTATTATCAATAATGCTGCTATGAACATCCAGGTACAAAGTTTTGTTTGAATGTATGTTTTCATTTCTTTTGCATGGTTACCTAGGACTGGAATTGCCAATTCTGTATCTAACTTTTTGAGGAGCTGCCAGACTGTTCACCAAAGCAGCTGTACCATTTTACATTTCTACCAGCAGTATCTGAGCATTCAGTTTCTCCACAAAAGATTGTCTTTTTGACAATCTTTTTTTTTCTCAATCGTGGCCATGTGAGTGGATGTGAAATGGTATCTCATTGTGATTTTCATTTGCATTTCCCTGATGGCTAATGATGTTGAGTATCTTTTCATGTGCATATTGGTCATTTCTATATTTTCTTTGGAGAAATGTCTATTTAGCTCCATTGTCCAGGTTTTAATTGGGTTATTTGTCATTTTATTATTGAGTAGAAAACCTCATATATTCCAGATATAAGTCCCTTATTAGATACATGATATATAAACATTTTCTACCTTACTATGGGTTGTTTCACTTTCTCAGTGGTGTCCTTTGAAGCACAAAGGTTTTCAATTTTGGTAAATTCCAATTTATCTACTTTTTAATTGCTGTTGCTTATACTTTTAGTGTTATAGCTAAGAAGCCTTTGCCTAATTCAGACTTTCTTGCAGTTTAACTGCAAGTTTCTTTGTCAAGTTTTTGGTTCCCTTATTAACAAGTTATATAAAACTTTAGTTTTCACTGTGTATTTTTATGAAGGTTATGTTTTCAATATTTTTTAAGTTGTATTTTGATATAGTTCATCTTAGTAGTTTGGGTGCCATTTAGAATTTGACTTTTTAATTCTTGACCATTGGGTATGTCAAATCACAAAGAAGATCAATACAGATTTTGGGGAGTGAGCATTATTCAGGATACGCTTGTTAACAGAACCCTTAATCTTTTACCTTTCATTTTAATCCAAACATTTAGGTTGTATTAGCTGTCAGTAATTCTGTATGATCAATCAATAACCTTTTCAACCTGTAATTAGGATTGTGTGGATCAATTGAATGACATGAACTTGAATTATAAATGTTTCTACTTTGTATGACTTGAGAAGAAAAGCGTAACTGAAAGTTAAAGGACAGAGGAGATACTGTATTTTAATTGCACAACTTTCCTTGATAAGAAGTTCCCCAGGCCCAATAGTCTAAACCAAACACAATTCTGGATTCCGATGCCCAAATACTCTGCTTCTTTGGTTTCGGTGGAATTTCATTTGAGAAGTGATAAAATAGATTTATGTGCAACATGTCCTGTCAGAGAGTTGTCATTTAGCCCAGGATTTACTCATCTGTTTACATGTCTCTTTAGAAATGTGATACTTCAAAATTCAATCTTGCCAATCTTGAATTAAAAATAAAAACAAAAGCCCCTGTTAAGTATAGCTTGTGCATAGGACAGAAGCCTGCAGAAGAGATAACATGTTTCCACCATGTTTCCACTCTCTAGGCTGTGTAGTAATTGGTTTTCTTTCTTACCAGATTTGAAGGGGGCAGAATGTAAAGCAGTATATACATGATGGAAGAAGTGTCGCTGTTATAATATTGAAAATGGTTGTCTTCAAATCCAGGAAATAGATAAAATAGGATTTACGGTGAAAGAATATAGAGTTCTATTAGCATCATGTTTTTTTCATGAGATGCGGTCTTGGATAAGCAGGTAGAATGTATTTGCTTAAGTGAGTGGATCTGTTTCTCATACTCAATAATATAGGCAAAGGCTTGTATTACTTTATAGGAAAACATCAAAATATGAAATAATGTTAAGATGGAACTCAACATCCGTCTTCTAAAGAAGCTTCTTTTTTTTTACAGTTCTTTTTTTTTTTTTTAAGATTTTTATTATAATATAGCTAACAAACAACATTATATTAGTTTCAGGTATACATCATAGTTATTCAACATTTATATACCAAAAGAAATGATCTCCATGATGTCCAGCAACCATCTTATACTGTGTCACACTTTTACAATGTAATCAACTACTACTATATTCCCTATGCTGAACATTACATCCCCATAATTTATCTGTTTTATACCTGGAAATTTGGACCTCTTATTCTCCTTCACTTTTCCCCCCGTTTTTCAATTTTTCAGGTACAGTTGACATTCAATATTATTTTATATTAATTTCAGCTTTACAGCATAGTGGTTAGACATTTATGTAATTTGAAAATTGATCCCCCTGACTAGTCAGGTACCCATCTGGCACTATACGTAGTTATTACCATATTATTGACTGTAGTCCCTATGCTTTGCTTTATATCCCCATGACTATTTTGTGACTACCAATTTGTGCCTCTTAATCCCTTCCATCTATCACCCCAATAAATCTAGTGCCCACCTGACACCATACATAGTTATTTCAATATTATTGACTACATTCCTTATGCTATACTCTACATTAAAGAAGCTTTTTTTTTTTAATTTCCATTTTCGGTTGATAGTTTCAAACCACAAAAACCTTAGGTTGTTACAGCCAGGGAACACTTTGTCTTCCTAATATTTATAGCTTTTAAAGCCCCAAATATCAGCCTATCTCATAATAAACTCTGAACAAATTGACTTAAATTTAAATTATTATTATTTTTTTTAATGCATTGTGTGTTTAAAGAGATCTGTGCAAAATGAGCTGCTCTGTTCTTGCTTTAGCAACAAGCGGGGCCTTGTATTAGGAGGTCCTTCATACATGTGTTTTTTGAAATGAAACTGAAGTTACTCTGCTTTGTAAAGCAGTGATTACCAAACTAGAGTGAATAGTGTCACCCAGGTAGCATGTAAAAAAATGAAGATTTCCTGGATCATGTTGCAGACATTCTGATTGAATAGGGCGCAAGGTTGGGGAAGAGAATCTTAATTTGACCAGCAACCTACGTGTGGCTGGAGGGCAGCGTATGTTACCCTTCTAGAAATCTTCAAGTATAAACTGTGTCCTCTGTGGCTAAAGAGCGCTCTACAAAGGGGCTGTTGTCCCCATAATGTATTTTCTATTCTGTTCATAGAAAATCAGAAAATGATGAAAGGGATTATCAAGGTGGATGAGTGTAGTTTTCCCAACTGAAATGACACTATGTAATAGTAATTTATCTAATTTGTCTCGGACCCTGGGAAAGAGGGGGAGAAACACAAGGAAGGGGAAAGAGAAGGGAGTCAGAAGAGGGAGCTTGTAGAGGTAGCAAATTATATCTCTGGCCTAAGGGCCAGTTCTTAGAAAATGCTGGTCTGGATCACTTGTTGACACTTTACTGCTTGAAGAAAACTATGTAATTCTTTAAGTCTACATATTGTGTTTTTATTACGATGGTAAATCCCTGAGAAGCAGGTAACAATGAAAGAAGAAAGTCTTTAATTTTTTGCTAACATTAGAACAGAAAGGCAAAAATTGCTTTTCATAATGAATAAAACACCAAGCCCGTGTTTTTCTTTCAGGATTCTATTTCTTGCTATGTGGTACTCGAACAAACATTTTAATCAATGCAATCCTCTGTTTATTGTGCTGTATAGGAGATTACACACTGGTGTTAAATTTATGTCAGCCCTGCCTTCACTAAAAGCTAAAGTTGTTTTGTTGTTGTTGTTGTTGTTTGGTTTTTTAAAATAAAAGCTCAGGTTCATCTGGGCTGTTCAAGGAATAAGCAGTCAGAGTTTCGGGCAGGTTCTTCTCCGCGGAATATCAATATTTGATCCATCAGATTTCCTTTCAGTTCTCTACGCTAATAACGAAGTGGCAGTGGAAAATCCTATGTGGAGCCAGAAAACCGTGTGCTGTGTGCAGGCTCTCGATGGGCTCGTGGTGGGGGACATTGAACAAGCGACAGACTCCTTAAGGCTGTTTCTCTTACTGCAAAAATGAGGGCAATATCCACTTCATAGAGACTGTGCTGGGATCACATTATCCTTATATGCAAATATTTTGTAAGCTAGAAAATGCTGCACATGTTTAAAGAGTTTTTCACGTTACTGGATGTAGCTCGTTAGGATAGCATCAGGATTCGTGCATGGAAATCTGGAAACCTGTGCCTGATGCACAGTAAACCGTCCGTACGTGGTTTTTCCATGGAAGCTAAACCTGTGCTCCATGAGACAGAGTACACTGGTTTGAAATAAAGATGTTAAATACTTTACAGAGAGATATAGTCCTTAGATAAGAAACGAACCAAGTCATTTATTTTGCAGAAGAGTTCATTTGCTTTCGTAAAGATACGTGGATAAGAAGTTGTTGCTGATAGTCTTAGATGTTGAAATTCATTTTTTCTACTCTGACGATGCTGTCTCAGTTAAGAAAGTTAACTGTATTAATGGTGCATTAAAAAGGTCAGAGAGGTTTCAGATTCACTTTATAGTTCATGGCAACAAGAGTTCTCATTCAAACTATATTAATTGCAGTTTAATGCAAAATAAGAAAAAAATTCGCTTGGCCTCGCTTTATAATGATGCTTCTGGGACGTGTGAGGGGCAGTGCCCTTACTCATACGTTCCTCACTACGTGATGGTGTGCCACAAGCTGGCACAGCACTGGGTGCGGAGAGGGGCTCCACAAAAGCAGTCTTCAGTCTGCACCCTTCTGCGATATGCCTGGACAACTGGAAACCTAGCAGGTGTCTTTCACAGGACTGCAGGAAAATAATATGGTTGCCTCAAGCCATAATAAAAGTATAAAATTCAAATATTTCCATATTTGTAGGCATGACTTTAATATCAGGTTCATCTCTTAAAAAGCACAGAACCCACCCATGTAAAGAGCTGAGTGCTGGGGAAATAATTATACGCAAGGCACAGCCCTGTCCCCACGGAGCCTCTGTTTCGGTGGGAAGACAGGCACATGAAGAAGCAGTTACAGGGCAGTGTGTAAGCCCCGGACTGGGGGAGCTCATAGGAGGACACCCGCCGGGTCTAGGGAGGGGGCTGTGACAGGGACGTTGTCACAGGAAGTGACACCCATGCTGGGAGCGGAAGGGTCAGGAGCAGTTGGAAGTCAATGACCTGGGGGACTTGATTCTAAAGGATGAGCTGAGCCAATGAGGTGCTTGCTCTCAGGAATTTGAAACCTGAGAGTGAGGCATTTGGCAGTGACAGGTGTGTGAAGACAAGAGAAAGGGAGAGGCTGGAGCCGCCCTGATGGCCATGTTTCAGCCTCAGTTCTGAAAATCCTGAATGAGAGGTCCATGAGCAGAGAGGAGATGGAGCAAATTCTAACAGAAGCAGGGCAGCTGTGAAGAACACCTGTGGCCCACGGAGAGGGTGCTGCCTTCTTTTCTTGTTTTGGTTCCTAAGAAGCCTGGTTTTGCTCTTACTTTCCTATCTTCAGATTCTTATGGGAATTTTTAGAAACAACCCTGCCTTTAATTGAGCTGTTTTGATTAGGATTGCTAGATCATGAAGTAGGCATTGCATATGCCTTCATGAAACCGCCTACAGTTCTCCAAAGTGGTTTAATCAATTTACAGCAGTGTTTCAAAGTTCCAGTTTCTTCACATCCTCACCAACCTTTGACGTGGTATTTTTCATTTTAGACATTTTAGTAGGAGTCATGCAAAAAGATGTTACATGACACATTTTAAATCCTGTGCTCTCATGTGACCCCTATTATTCACTGGCCTCAGAGAAAGTCATGTTCATTTACAATTTGAAGCCGTTTTTATTTGGTACCCTGCACACTCCATCTCCCATCTTTCCACCTATTAAAATTCTGCATAGATTCTAGGATGTCATCCCTTAATCCTTCATTTTTCCTTCATCTATCATTTCTTAGAACTCCATTGAAATTTGATGTTTATATTTCACTGTTACTCAACCATATAATAAGTGTATGTGTTCTCATCACCAATGCTATGAAAATGCCCTTTTGGAAGATAGGGGACTAGATCTTATTACCGTTCAGCACCTGGAAAACTGCAAAGAGCGATTATTCAACATTTACTGAATTCCAGTGAGGCTCTCCTGTGTGTGGAGAAGGGTAGTGTAGGAAGTAGCTCTCTTTGGCTGGTCCTGGGGAAGGTGAAAGGCAGGAGAAGATGTGAATGGTGATATAAGCAGGTGATGCCTGGAAAGGGCTTTTCATTACTGCTCAGCCACAGTGAGACTGTGGAGACCCTTTTGAAGCATCAGTGGTAATTCAGGAGCTGAAAATAGGGGACATCCTAGGCAGGGGCAGGACAGATCACTGAAACTAGTGGGTAGAGGAAGAGTCAGGGCAGGGTGGGGTGCGCCACTGTGGTGGCAAAGGTGGTTTACATCAAGGCTGGCATATTGACAGTTTAGCCAATGCCCTTCCCTACAGGATGCAATGTGGGTATAGTCAACCCAATGTCCTATATAATGAAATAATGAAGCATCTTTTGGTGAATGAAAAAGAAGGATCCTTTGAGCAGCAACAGTTTTATATAAAACAAGCAAGTGCTGTGTCGTTCTGCTTGCAGTATGTGATTTTTCCATATGTACCTATTATAGACATCTTTCTAGGACAAGGAAAGATTTTAGGCTTACCTTATTTCTTAGCCAAAAAGATTTTTTTTCAAAGGCAAAGGACAAAATCTATGTATATTTTTGCACTTAAAGCATACGAATTTTTCTTTTCTTTCTTTTCTTTTTCTTTCTATCTTCCTTTCTTTCTCTTTCTTTCTTTTTTCTTTCTTTTTTTTTTTTTTGATAAGAATGAAGATTTAAAGAGCCACCTGCTTTCATTAGGTGCTATTTGATGCTTGCCAATTCCCCCACAGCCTCTTCTTTCCTTTCCCTTTCATGTATTTCCTGGTTTATCAATGAAAATACATGACTAAATTGTTTAAGCTGAATTCCTGGCTTCCTGTATATTCCATTTTGTTGACAAGATATTCTAGAAGCTTTCCTGTTAGCAGAATTCATGGTAGAAAATTAGTAAATAGTTCATTTTGGTTTTGCTCCTGCTTTAAAAAAAAAAAGAGAGAACCCAGCAGGGCAGAGCTATTCAACATATTTCATTTCTGAAACTTTAGCAGAAATAAATAAGATGATGAGTTTGAAATGTAATTCATAGTCAATGAGTTAAAAAGAAACACTTTAGTTGCTGATTACAGCTCGCTCGACTAGCCCCCTAAAATGCAATTAGCTTTTGGCGTGATTCCAAGTGGCTTCTTTAAGTTGCAAAACTTTTCCAATGCTGTTTCAGTATTTCAAGTAGTTTTTAAGCAACATTAACCTGAATTCGTATGCACTAGAAGTTAGGTGATATCTCTGGGTTTCTGTGGATAATTCATATGCATTAGAAGGGGTAAATTAATAGTCTTGGGGTAAGTTAATAGTCTCGAACTTCCTAGTGTTCTAGGAAGGGAAGTTGCTTTCAGTCTGTGGTTTACTTTACTTTTTTAACCTATTTGGGTTACAATCTGTATTAAAAGTCACAATGAGCATTTAAAAAAAAATACCTCAATAATTACATTGAGATTGTAACTTTTAAAAAATATGATTTTTTATATTTGCTTTTTGTCAGCATAGTATAGCAAGTCTAGAAAATATGAGAAACTGAGAACAACTTGCCTGGCAAGAATAAAATGTAAACTTAACATTAACATAAAAATTTCTGCATAGTGTTTGCTGTTGTTCCATGGTTAAGAGGCAGCAAGACATAAGAAACTGTTCCCATTGCAATGCTGTTGCCTTTTCCAATATTTTCCCCTAAAACAAATTTTTATTATATGCAGTATCAAATATGTACAAAAGTAGAGAAAATGGCATAAAGACCCTCTCCATGCTTATTATCCAGTTTCCACAACTCATGGCCAATCTTGTTTCTTTCATATCCTCACATACTTCTTCCCCTTTGTTTCCAGTCCATCATTTTGAAGCAAATCCCAGACATCATCTCATTTCATTTGCATATATTATAGAATATATTTCTAAAAGACAAAGACCTTTAAAAATATAACCACAATACTATTATCATACTTTAAAAGTTAACATTGATTCTCTAATATGATATATTCAATCAGTGTTTCCATTTTTCTCTGTCTCATAAGTAGTTGTTTTTAATAGCTGTTTGTCTGAATTAGCATCTAAACAAAATCTGCCAGTTGTTTGCTATGTCTCTAAGTCTCTTTTAATGCATGCGTACCTTTTTCCTTTTGCCACCTTCCCTGCCTCCGTTCCCCGCCCACCCCCCCATTATTTGTTGAAGAAACTGCCATCATTTGTTCTTTGGGATTTGCAACATCCTGGATTTTGCACATTGCATCCCTGTGGTGTCATTTAGCATGTTCCAGTGTTTTCTGTTTGATGTAAACTGGTAATAAAGAGCTTGAGCAGATTCAAGTTTATTTATGTATTTATTTATTTATTTGACAAGACTCCTTCATAGGTGGTGGTGTGTACATCCATCAGGAGGACATCTGACTGTTAGTTTCCCTTTCTGTAATGTTAAAATTGATTAGTAAGTTCTAGGCACCTGATTTAGCCTGATCCATCGATTATAAAGTAGTGCAGCTTTTCACGTAATAATTTTTGCAGCCATATGTAATCATTGCTTATAACTATTATATCAAGAAGTAGAGACCCTCTTTCTTAAAGTAGTTTTTAAGACCTGGAGTGTAATTGAGAGACAAAGCTGCATGATATTCAGAAGAATGCTAAGTTTGATGGTTCAGCATTCTTCTTTAAAGCTAAGTCACAGAGAATCTTGCTGAGCTTAAAAAATGTAAGAAAGAAAAGAAAAGAAAAAAGTCGGTAGCTTTAGCTTAGAAGCTCTGTGAGAAAAAGAAACCCAAAGTGACCCAATCAGGTTGGCGTTCTCCTGAGGCAATCCTTCGGCCCAAGGCTAAAAGAGATATGGAAATTTTTTTGTTTTCAGTTTTGTTAAATAACAAAACTTGGATTTCATCAAAATTTCAGTGTGTACTGTATTTCCCCGAAAGTAAGACCTCCCTGGAAAATAAGCCCTAGTATGATTTTTCAGGATGACATCCCCTGAACATAAGCCCTAATGTGTCTTTTGGAGCAAAAATTAGCATAAGACCCAGTCTTATTTTCGGGGAAACACGGTACTATACCACCGGTACATTAACATTTTACGGTACTATACCACCGGTACATTAACATTTTATTAAAAACAACAACAGAGAGCAGAGGGTTGAGAAACACCATTGAAATATCTCGACTCCTTCAACCCATTTCTCTGTTCAGGTTTGAGAGTTGGGACAATGACTAATCCCCATCACTGAGCCTCACCTGATCCCTATTAATGGTTTTCCCCTGCCAACCTTGGAGGGTTAGGAGGAAAGGGAAGGAGATCAGTTGGGAAGGTCTGGGAAGGATGTTCCAAACCAGTAGCTACTTGCTGAGAGGAATTCAAGGTGATTTGACTCATCACACTGGAAGGTAACTTACAAATTCTCTCATGTAAGCTCTTTGCCAATCCAAGGACCCTCCCAAAGAATCTGACAAATGGGTGAGGATTTTTTAAAATCACATTCTGCACTCTTATGGTGCTCATCTCCTTCTGCCTCTGTAATTCTGTGCATCTTATTTTCCCCGTTGGTTTGTACATTCCTTGAGGACAAGGAGTGTATCTAATTATTCTGTTTAACCCCACATAGGACGTCCAAGATAAACACAGCTGGACATTGTGAAAGCAGTGAAAATTGATTTTATTCAGGAACTGCTGACAGCAGGGGAAAGAGCTGAGCACCCTTCTGATTTGAGCAGAGGTGATTGGGCATTTTTAAAGGAGAATGAGAGAGGGGGTTAAGCTGGGGCTCGACAGAGTCAGAGAAGTGACAAAAGACAAAGGGTTGGTCAGTGTAAATGTGATTAGGCTGGCTAAGTCTGCCGGTTGACAGTATTTGAAGTTAGGATTCTATCCTCCCACAGAGACTGGAAGACAGCCCCTGTGTGGTTACATTTTAATGCAGTGGCTCTCAGGTCCTTTTGAAAGACATTTCTGATTTGTAAGAGATACAGATTCACAATTGTAAGCCCTATGAAGTAAACACTCTAAGAAAGGGAGGTCAGGGGCCTGTCATCAGGTAGTAGCTAGAACAAACGGTAAATTCTCCAGGCAAGGATGAGCTTTCTCCAGGCATGTTAATGGTGGGGGTGGAGGAGTGCGGCGGGGTGGGGGTGGGGGGAGGCGGGAACTGGTGTCATCCTAGGATATGGCCTTATGCTTCTGGGAGCCAGCCATGCTAGAGTTTGGTCGTCTCCTAGTGCAGAGGTTTGGATGGAGTTGGTCACGTGCTGAGAGTTCTGAAATTCTCCAGGGTCATGAATTTGTGTTGACTGAACAAATTTTAATGTTCAATTTTTTTACTCCGAAAGGGAGGGTCAGTTAGAATGCTTTCCATTTTACCTTAGTGCCTAGACACAGCCAGGAAACAGGATATTATTTTCCTTATTTTCATCATTTTCCTTCCTTGGGACCAGCAGTCTATTTCTATTAGCAAGGACAACGCCTTCTCTCTTTTTTTTTTTTTTTTAAGATTTTATTGGGGTAGGGGAACAGGACTTTATTGTGAAACAGGGTGTACTTCCAGGCCTGTTTTCCAAGTCAACTTGTTGTCCTTTCAGTCTTAGTTATGTCGGGCGCAGCTCAGCTCCAGGTCCAGTTGCCGTTGCTAGTTGCAGGGGGCACAGCCCACCATCCCTTGAGGGAGTCGAGGAATCGAACTGGCAACCTTGTGGTTGAGAGCCCATGCTCCAACCAACTGAGCCATCCGGGAGGCAGCTCAGCTCAAGGTGCCGTGTTCAATCTTAGTTGCAGGGGGCGGAGCCCACCATCCCTTGGGGGACTCGAGGAATTGAACTGGCAACCTTGTGGTTGAGAGCCCACTGGCCCATGTGGGAATCGAACCGGCAGCCTTCGGAGTTAGGAGCATGGAGCTCTAACCGCCTGAGCCACCAGGCCGGCCCTGTAATTGCCTTCTCTTGAAGGCTAGTCCCTTCAGTTATGAATAAGAGACTTTATCTCCCTACCCCAGATATTTTGATTTTTTTGAAATAATTCAATATGGGTAAATCTGCTATAAAATGTTAATCAGTCTGTTATAAAAATGAATAAATACTTTCATATCTACTACAGGATTCAGAGCAATATTAAAAAGGAACAATTCAGATATATCTCACCCAGGAAATCATACCCAACAATGCAGTATTTCTATCACATGAGTATACTTTCGTCACACTTGTCCTTCATAGCATTTATCTCGGATTATAATGCATTTATTTGTAGGATAATTTTTAAGTATATGTCATGAAAACTAGTTCTTGTTGAAAGGCCAGCATATACCACAATGACTAGAACCTATTAGATATATTCCAAAATGATCAATGTAATGAGTGAAGGAATGACTGATGTTCCATATTACCTTGTCTTTTTCTGTAAGATAATGTTGGCAGTATAAAAATGCTATTGAATACAAACATAGCGAATGACTGCTTACGAAATGTCATGGACTTGAGTTATGTTTCAGCGGTTCTTCTTCTCTTTGTAGATTCCTCACCTATTCCTACCTCTTGGCCTTCAACGTGTGGCTTCTGCTTGCACCTGTCACCCTGTGCTATGACTGGCAGGTCGGCAGTATTCCCCTGGTAGAGACCATATGGGACGTGCGGAACTTAGCCACCATCCTTCTGGCAGTTGTGATGACCTTACTGAGCCTTCATTGTTTAGCAGCCTTCAAGGTAATTTTCTTAAAATTAAAATGAACTCTGCCTTTGAAGAGAGATACTCTGTACTCAATATTGCTTTTTGTTTCCCATCAGGGGTCTGGGTCTAAATTGAATCTATGCTTTTGTCTAAAAAAACTTGATGTATTTCATATTTTCCTAGTAGGTAGTGTATAGTTTAAAGACCTTAGTGGGATTAACAGACCATGGTCACCTTCATTATATGATTTTCTTTTACTGTTTCTACCAAAACCCTATAGAAATTGGATCTGAAATTTAATGTTTGCAACCAAGAAATTTTTTTCCTGCTGTGGTTGGCTAATTCTTGAAGTAATTTGTCTGATTTCATGTAATGATAAATGAGATAATGATAATGTATTCATAAGTGCTTAAAATATGGTTAAAATTCTATTTCCACTATGACCGCCTGCCTCAGTTAGTTGGGTGAGTCTCACTTCAAAAAAAAAAAAAAAGGTATGAAACTGGAAAAATCATCGCATGCAACCATTTCAAAAATGATCAAAGAACTTGAAACTGTTTTCTTATAAAAAACAGCTACTGCAGTGTGTGAGATGCTTCCTGCCTGAGGGTAGTCCCTTCCCCATCCCCCACACCCCCACCTGTCTGGTGTTAAAAACCCACAGGTTTACTAGCTAGAGGTGGCTGGTTTGGTTTGGGAGGATATCAAAGCAGCTAGAAATTTAAGGGGGAGATTTTGGAAGCAGAAAGCACTAGAAGGGCTGAGATCAAATGATCTCCACACATTCGTGGCTGATTGCTAAACAGCGTGTGTGCACATGGTACTCCCTGGGGAGCACAAGCAAAACTGAACACTTGGGGAGACTTGCTTATTTGCTGCAAATTTACATGAAGTCTTGATTCCATGCACAGTTTGGCTGGCGGAGTGTAGAAGTTCCACTGACTTGAATTGTGCGTATAGCCTCTGTTGAAATCGTTGGCTGATCACACAGCTATGCGGGCACAAGAGAGATTCCCCCAGAGATCCAAGTAAAAGGGAAAAAAAAAGGAGAAAAAATTTCAGCTCTCTACAGAGAAACAGGTTTTTCAGTTTGAGTCCAGGCAAGTTTATCAGATAATGAAACGGGAAAACCAGCAAATTTCAAAAGAACAATATAGGATAAAGAGTCATCACAATGTATGACATACAATACTAAGTTTTTAATCAGATTACTGGACATAAAAAGAAACAGGAGAGCATGACCCAAACTCAGGGGGAAAATAGTTGATAGAAAATGGAATAGAGTCGAGATTCTGGATCTAAACTCACCTTTATATGATCAATTGACTTTTGACAAAGTTACTGAGCTAATTCAATGGGGAAAGGATAGTCTCTAAAAAAAAGCTACTGAAATAGTGGAATATCTGTAAGGAAAATATGTGAATGTTAACCCTTATCTCAAACTGTACACTTAGAAATTAATTCTAAGTGGATCATGGTCCTAAACAAAAGAATTAAGTAACACCAAAAATTCTAAGAGAAACTATTTGTGAATTTGTTTTAAGCAAAGGTAACACATGAAGTGCAAACTACCAAAAAGTTGATAAATTAGACATCAGAATTGAAAATTTTGCTCATCAAAAGATACTGTTAATTAAATCAGAGGCCAGCCACAAATTGGAAAAAAAAATATTTGCAAAATATATATCTACAAAGAGCTTGCATCTGGGATAAAAATCTCTTAAAACTCAATAATAAGACAACTCTTTAGAAATGGGCAAAATACTCAAATAGACACTTTACAAAAGAAAATATACAAAGATTAATAACACATGAAAAAGATACTCAGCATCATCAATCCTTAGAGAAATTCAAATTAAAATCACAAAGTGATATCACAGCCACTAGAATGAAAAAAAATGAGCAAAGCATTCCAGCTATGGTGATAGTAAGATTTAGCTCTTCTGTGGTGGCTTTCATCCTGAGAATTCTTTGCAAACATTAACTAAAGCCTTTGGCAATACTTGGAGGCCATTGCACTTTCTACATTTTCTTCTTTCAGAGTTTGGAAACGGGGGGTTGGTGTCTAGCTCATTTTTTCATTGCTTGGCCTGTCTGTTCTTGATCTGTTTCTACACTAGATGGGAGATACCGTGTTTCTCCGAAAATAAGACCTAGCCAGACCATCCACTCTAATGCGTCTTTTGGAGCAAAAATTTACATAAGACCCGGTCTTATATAAGATCCGGTATTATATATATTACATTATATTATATTATACTCACTATTATATTATATTATATTATACTATATTATACCTGCTATTATATTACATTATATTATACCCTGTCTCCTATTATATTAAAATAAGACCGGGTCTTATATTAATTGCTCCAAAAGACGCATTAGAGCTGATGGTCTGGCTAGGTCTTATTTTTGGAGAAACACGATAGGAATCAGGTATTAAAAGTCAGATAGGTACTCCTACCAGTTAGTAACCTCTCCAAATGGGGATAATCCTATTTTTTCTATGTGATGATAGTTACTAAGGACGTGATCTTAAGGCCTCTGACTCCAGGACAATAAAAAGTAGGATTAAACTTTTATGAAAATAGAGTGCCTGCTTTATAGACATCTTCTGTGCTAAAAAGAAATAATGGATGAAAGATTTGTAATAATGTCAGCAAAATAAACACAATTCTGTCCATCTAGGATATTTCCAAATGATATGTTACTGCTTCGAGAAGTATTGGATTGAAATTGTTTTATAATCCCTGGCTATGTCCTTAAATGTTGAGATAGTGAGGCCATACACTACATTACCAAGAAAAAAAAACAACTATTGAATAAACAAGCGTACACATTGAGTCCAGGGAATCATGGAAATATTTCTTTTATTTTCACCTTTGATTGATTTTCAGTCATATAAAAGCCACCCTGGTTTGTATCCAGGGGAGAGTATATTCTCTTTAGCCTCGCTACTTCTTCCTCTTTAATTCTCCTAATACTGATTGAGCATCTATCTACTCGTCGCTGGGATTAGAGCAGTGACAAAATGAAGGTCTTATATGCGTGGAGCTTACACTTAAAATATGTTGTTATATGCCAAGTGTTAATATGGGTTTTGAAGATGTCTGGTCTCACAAATGAAGTGACATTAGAACAGAGACATGAAGGCAGTGAAGGAGTGAGCCCTGAGGCTATTGGGGGAAGAGCACTTCAAGTAGAAGGAAAGCAAGTCTCAAAGCCCTGAATCAGGAAAGTACGGGAGTGTTCACAAAACAGCAGGGAAGCTGCCATGGCTGGAGCAGAGTGGACCAAGGGTAGAGCCAAAAGAAATGATGTCAAAGAGTTAATTAGAGAGAGAGAGAGAGAGAGAGGATTAAGCCTTGATCTTTTAAACCTCTGCCTACTTTCACTCTCCTGCTAGGATTCTTCTACTCGGCCTCTGGTTATGTTGACACTCAGGTGGTTTTGTATGGTTTTCTTATTGGTAAGACCAGGCCATGGAAGGGAAAGAGCCTGAAGAAAGAAGTCAGGGTCTCTAAAGAACTTAGATCCTTCTCTATGTGTTGGTGGAGGGTAGGAGGTGGGGATTGAAGGATAGGGGCAGCTTAGAGTCGATAAGGATCTATAAGACATACGAATCTTTCTTTTGCTAATATTAACTCTATGTTTTGGGAGGCATGATATGGTCATATATACTCGCGGTCTTTGTTTCTTCTCCAATTTACCAAAATCTTCTTCTGTCATCCTTCCGTGTTATCAACCAGAGCTCCAGAGGAGGGGCTCCTCATCTACCCTGCTACAATTGTTTACCCTTATGTGACTCTTTAATTACTATTTCAATAAGTGACTTTACAAAGCTACAAATTAACACGTCATAAATAAAACAGCAGGTGTGTTATTTCCCAGCCCTCGACCCCACTCAATCCTACCATCCGTACCACAGGCCTCCTTTGAACATTTGTTCTTATATTTTTTTACGCTTACTGAAAACAAAAACAAATTCTTTCTTTACAGAAGTAAGTTAAGTTAGATGCCATTACACACTGCAGCCTCTTCCAGGCCACTTGTATTATGCGTCCAGTTGGAGTATCCCTGGACATAAGCAACTCAAAGGGTAGATGTTTGACTTTTGTCAAGCTCTCGTCCACGACTGAGTGGGAGAACTAGGATACAGCATCTAAGAGTTTTCTTTCTCTAGAAATTGCTGTAGGATTAATTCAGATTAATTCTGGTTTGTCCTGTTTTCATGGCAAAAGAAATTTAAGACCTCAAGGAGTAGTTTATTATTTATCATAAAAGAGCACGCTTGGCATCCTTGAGAATTTAAATGTAGAATTTGTCTTATTTTTTTGTCTTATTTTTGTGTGCCTCCACTTCATCTCCTCCTTCTGGTCATACCCTTTATTCACTAAGAATATATCTGAGTGTATACCGTGTTTCCCCGAAAATAAGACCTAGCCGGACAATCAGCTCTAGTGTGTCTTTTGGAGCAAAAATTAATGTAAGACCCGGTCTTACTTTACTATAAGACAGGGTCTTATCTAATGCGTCCAAAAGACGCATTAGAGTTGATTGTCTGACTAGGTCTTATTTTCGGGGAAACACAGTAATGTATAATGTAGAGAACAATCTAGAAATTCGTTATTGGATCGAATTCTTTTTACCATGAATTTTAAAGTGAATTGATTTTTTTCTTACTCTTTGTGATGAGGATAATCTCTCTGTTGGAATGTATGTACAATAGAGATAAATAGTATTGAAGCCATGAAGTCTGATTACTCCATTCTCTTCCATGAATAGGGAATGTTTTTACACCTGGAAAACCATAGGCTGAAGATGTTCTCAGATTTTTCTTTATGACTCTTACAGAGACTGTGTGTCAGACAGGAAGTAGCCAGCCTAATGAGGATTGTTTAGAGGAGTTAATACAATCAGTCCTACTCTTTATAATTACCTTTCTCTCATGTCTTCTAATGTGATTTTCCTGCATTACATAGGAAAAACCACTAAATTATATAGAAGAATTAATTTATTTGTTATTGATTCTCTATTATGTTCGCACAGTGAATGTAAAAAGGCATTTTTATAGCTTTTATCATCTTGTGGCATGCTTGTGAAAGTAACACTTGAGGGGAAAGGAGGGCGGTTAACGGTAACTTTCCTAATACTGACCTCAACGATGAGATGTCTTTTGAGAATGAATGTCAGGGGAGGTGCCCTTACCCAAATATGGGTCTTTCAGGGTCGCTGTTTTTCTTTTTATTTATTTATTTATTTTTAGGGGAAGTCACAATTTTGTCCCAATCTATCTATCTATTCACAGTCTTCCACATCATACCCTTGAAACCAACACAAATCATAGGCCATATCGCTGGGCCCTGGAAAAACTAATCAAATTCTCAGGTCTGCCTGGGGACAGCTCTGCAGCCTGAGCACTGGAGGTGACCACCAGTGACAAACCTGGTGGAAGTAGAGAGGTCGGATGGGGTGGAACCAATGCATCTCCTCACAGGGGAGATGCCTTCATCCGGGATTCTCCCTTCATGCTTGTCCCAGCCTTGCCTTGATTTACCTCCAGCTAGTCCAAATCATAACCCCATCAACATACTGAGTAAAAGGGCAGCTATTTGGTGGACAGACAGAGATTGTCAGCTGTAGACCTCTTGCATTAAAATCCCCACACATCTCAACAAGGAGGTAAGAAATAAGAGCCACTATTGGAAAGTGATTGTTTGGTCATAGGCTTTCTTACCTGATTCCAAAAAGGACTTGGAATAGCTTATGCAGGTAAATACAGTACAGTGGGATAGACCAAGAGATAGGAAAGCTTCTGTCTCTGCCTCTGCCTCTCCTCCTTCTCCTTCCTCTTCTCTCTCTTCTTCTTTTTTGCAGGGCTTTAATGGTCATACAGTCTCTCACTACTCTTCAGCTTTGCCATTGTAGCATAAATTAGCCGACCCCTAGTATAGAACACTGAACTATCACAGACCCATCCAGCTGAACTGAACATGCTTTCAGATTTCTGGAAATTATTGTGCATTTTGTTTAGCCAGATATTAGGTTAAGTTATTATGGTGGCATCCTGATTACTGTGGAATAACTCTTTTAAATTCCAGAATAGCCATTATAAAACCTGGTAAAATAAGCATGTTGTTTTAATATACCGAGTGGTAAAATAAAATTGAACTTGAGGAATAAAAATTGTCTTTAATGGTGAATGCTCTGTGCCAAGGTGGTTTTGTTTTGTTTTGTTTTGTTTTTTTCTTTCTGGCCTATATTTCTCTTTTCAGTTCTCATTCTCTGCACACTCCAGGTACTCCATCCTTTTTCTAACTTCAATTCATGAAAATCTTCCTCATACTATTAGGTTGGTGCAAAAATAATTGCGGTTTTTGAAATTATGTTTAACCTTTTAAACCGCAATTACTTTTGCACCAACCTAATATTATAGATCCAATTTTTCAAGCCCATTTACAACCCCCCAGTTTGTCCTACTTTGGGACCACTGCAGTTACTGATGGAAGTGGTCCTAATGATACCCTGACGTTCACCTGTGCACGACCACGAGTGCCGTTGTCTGTGACGTCTCTCTGTTTCAGAGCTGGCCAGACCACAGACCGAGACTCTTATCCCTGCACTCTGCTGGCTTCTCCACCCGCCACCTCTTTCCCAGTCGTGATCATGTCCTGCTGCTTGGGTCACAGTTTTTCAGCCAGTAGCTGTAGTCAACTTTGGCCCTTCAGACATGCGCTAAAGCTGAGAGTTTTTCTGCTGATAGTTTTGAAATGAGCTGACCGCTTCATCAGAGGCAGTGTGGGAAAACAGAGACGTTGGATTTGCACCGCCGAGTAAAATGGAACACATGAAAGGATTCATTATGATTGCCTTTTCCCACATACGTTGATGTCATTGTTTTGCTGTATGGATACAAATTGTGGCTTAGGTTCTATCCCCCTAATGTCATGTGGTTGTCCTCTTTAAATACTCAAGCACAGACCTCAAGTCGGGGCCAGCCCCGTCTGTGTTAGAGGCAGCCCAGCTGTGCACGTGGAGGCGCGCCCCCAGATCAGGAGTCCTGGGGCAGGAGGAGGGGAGGCTGTGGAGTGGGGTGACTAGCCCTGAGCTGAGTCTGAGGCCAGGCTCTGCCTCTGACCCCCTGTGAGCTCACCCCCTTCAGCCTCGCTCCTGCTCACAGCGTCGGGTCGCTGGGAGGCTGACGAGGGCGAGCCCCATGGGACAGGGCACAGCGGCCAGCGTGTGGGAAGCACTGAGACCTGTCAGCTGTCTACAGTCTTTGTTGTCATCGTCTTTGTCACCATCGTCATGACATTGGCACAGCTTAAAGCCAGCAGCACAATAAACGTTCCTGTTTTCATTCTGTAGGAAAAACTAGACTTGAAAAAACATAATTCAGTTGACTGCCTTCTTTGATTCCATATATTTTAATATGTAATCATGCTTTACATGATCAAAAATGTTTGTAATGCTCCTGAAGATTAATCCTGCCCCCACCCCAACCCTCCTTTTATTCCCTATCCTAAGTAACAGATGTTAAATTCTTGACCTAAGAGGTAATGGTAGTAACATATTTTCAAGTTTTTAATGTTGTAGCATAGTTTGGAATAATGGAAGTAGGTACATTCAAATGTAACAGAAGGGCCGAATCCTAACATCAAACTTCTCTGTTAGTTAAAAAATGAATGTTTATCAAGAGAAAGAAAATAGTGGCAAATATCACTGAGTTATTTACAAATGAACATGGAAATTATCACCTAAAACTCCAAACTATAAAAATGTTATAGACATCTTTAAAGGTATTTGAAAGTTTAGCAACACTAGGCAGGATATAAGAAAGGAACCACTTTCTTTTGTTGTTTTTGTACCTAAAACTTGCTGTCATTTCTGGATTTCTCCATCCCACTCAATGGTTAGTATCTGAGCAAAATAGACACCAGAAAAGCAACTTTTTATTCAGTGGCTACCTGGAAGTCAGAGGCCCGTAAGCAGTCTTCCCAAGGCATCCCTTTTTGTCCATTATTAATATGTCACCTGTGAAGCCGTTCTCCTTGGGCGGCATCTGAACCTTACACAAAGCCTTCTTCCTTATGTTCTGTGGAATGTGAAGTTCAGTTGTACCTGGGGCGTTCTGCTTGGCTTTTGATCTAGGCCAGGCAGGAGTTTTCCACATCATTAAATGTTTGTTTTATTCTTTGCAATTACATTTTCACAAGTCACATTCTTTAATACAATGATTTACCTACCCCTCTGATGTTTATACCTTAGTTGGAAGACTCACTGAATTTATTAATGGAAGAATTAGTTGCCTAATGGAAAAAAGGAATTTTCAGACCGTATTTCTTTTTCTTGATTGTATCCTTTATGATTCTCAGCAAGATTTCATAGTCTATATTATTACTTGCTTTTACTCACAGTAATTGCTACTTTTTGAGTGATAATCTTAATTTTTAACTTTTTATTTCTTTTAACTTAATGATTCATATTCTCATAAAGGCAGCTCATTACCACTTAGCCTTACAATACTTCTGATTTTTTTTGAAGTCCTAAATAAGTCAAAAGACAATTTTGTAACCCCTGGGGCCAGTCTGTCTTTACTGTTTCCATTCAGAACATAAAATTTCTGTTTAAAGGAGCACACCTTTTTCCATCTAAAAAAAAGAACAAAAGAAATATGTAATTAGGACTACAAAAGATAAAAGCAGCTAAAACAAGTCCCTATAAACAGTAAGCCAGTTGGAAATTACTTTTTGTATTGGGAAATATAAAGGAGACCTAAGTGATTGATTGCCAGATTCTTTAAGTGGTTTGTTGTATTAGGTTGGTACAAAAGTAATTGCAGTGTTTGCAATTATTTTTAATCGTTTAAACCGCAATTACTTTTGCACCAACCTAAGACAATACCCAATGAGCTTATAAAGGGATGGCAATTGTGATAAATACAACCTGGAGAGAATCAACCCCCTCCCATAAAAACCCCTGAAATTCCTTATTTTTACATATGCTTTGCCTAAAGAGGCAGCAATGGGGTATTAGAAAGAAAACAAGTTTGTACTATGAACTTTAATCTTTCGGTATCTACATTATTACACATCAAAATGTTGATGATAAGGTCTTCAAACTTCTTTTTCACCGGAAATATAAGAGTTGGCTTCTTGTTGTTTCCGGAAATCATTGCCTACTATGAAATGTGTGTTGTGGCTGATTCTTTCATCTCCTGCGAGTTTTTGCTTATTTACCACCTTCCCAATGAAGTCTATCCAGATCATGATGTTCAGCACTGCAATCCACTTCTTACCCACTTTAGATGGCAGACACCCCTTGCTAGGCTTCCTCTCTCTCTCACACAGAGCAGAGGGTATGGGTTTGTGTGTGTGTGTGTGTGTGCGTGTGTGTTTTGCTAACTGATGTCTTCCAAAGAACCTAGAATACTACTGCCTGGAAAATACAAAGGAGATAGAAGTTATCGATTGCTAAATTCTTTAAGTGCTTGCCTATAAGCAACATGCCCAAAGAGACTATGGAGAGATGGCAACAATATGTATTTGTTGAATGAATAAATAATCTGTGACCATGTTATACTAAGAGAACCGTTGCTAAGGATGGGGGAGTTTTCAAGAGTACTCTTGACAAGGCGAGTGACTTGTGGGGAGTGGCCCATATACCCTTGGGACTCCTGTACTTTCTGTGCCTTTCACAGGCAGGAGGGGCCTGATTAGTATGAAGAGTCACAGTTAGCAGCCACATATATAGCTGTGTGATGGAAATAGAATCTGGTCTTAAAAGCTGGCAAAATATTTAGAGACCAGCTGAATAACTTTGTAGGGTATATGCAGTGCAGAATGGTGCACTTGGAGAGGAAAAGCCTAATGGAAAACAGTAAGATAAAATATTAGCTATTTAATTTATTGCCCACTCACTGGTTCCAAACAATATACTGACTATGGAAAATAAACATAAATAAAACCCAGTAGCTGCCTTGAAGAGCTTGGTTTTCTCCACTTCCATTCTGTTCTTCCCACGCCCCACCTCTGGGAGAATTATCCTTCTGAACACAGATATGATCTAAACATGCCTCTGACCTGCCAAGAAACCTTCCTGATGTCAGGACTTACCCTGCCCGGAGCCAGGATGATGCCAGTGGATGGCTTAATGAAGTTCTCTAAATGCATAGTGATTTTCTTTTTTTTTTTTTAACACATGGAAAATTGTGACCAGCTATTCTACATCTATCAGGGGTGAACAACAGAAAATGTGTTTCAACTGTAACAGGAAGGCTGTAACTAAGATGCAGGGACAATTTCCTATTTCTAGACAGCAAGATGATTTTGGGGGGTTATAGAAACTCCCAAGGTGGAAACTTTAAATTCATTCTGCCTGAGCCATTTATACCAGCTCTTCTCAAAACATGTTCTAGCATCACACAGGTCATGAAAGTAAGGTTACTCTAAATAAAGAGTCTGCATTTTAGAAGCACTAGGTTTTAAAAAGTTAAACTTTTTCTTTTTCTTTTTTTGCACTGGAGAATTTCACAAAGCCATTACTGTACTCTAAGCAGCCTTGTGAGTTTCCAAGTGGGGTGCATAGTAAATGGCATTTCTCAAATTTATTTGAATTTGGAACCCTTTTTGTGGGCTTCTTTCAGAATCAGTGTTTTGATACATGCTTTCGAAAGTGTTGACATAGATATATGAGGATGGTGGATAAGAACTTTGAAGTCCATTCTTGCTGCCTTATTTGTACCTTCAGAAACAATAACCACCACCACCACATTAGCAAAATAATTTTCATATTATCATCCCTTCAGCAATACCCTCTTAAAACGCATTCCTTTTAAATCATTTATTTTAGAGTTAGCATTTCCAACCAGTCAACGGCAAGTGCAAGGTACAACTTTGAAACAGACTCATAGAATCATGTTTTCCATTGTATTACGGCTGTAATTAGAAATGTGCAGGTGGGTGTTTGATATCATGACTGTGAGTGCTGAGACTCACAATGGTATGAGGACACTACATGGCCATCCGTAAAATGCTGCAGTTTGAGGGAGTGAATGTCACCTAGAATATCATAGGTATATGAAGTGACAGTTTCCAAAGTTAAAACCAAAGTGACACTGCATATATCTCTCCACATGTAGTTTTCCGTGTGACTGGAGAAAGTTAAAAATTGTATCTTCACCTGCTTAGCTGTTGATTTCAAAAGAAGGCACTTGACAGAGTACTTTGTGTTACCATAGTAGGAAGTGAGCTGTTCTTGCCTCAGAATATAGTTCCTTTCGTGGAAGGTCCCTGTAGGAAAGAAAGCTGGAGGACAGAGAACGGACTTCCTTGAGCTTCATGATTAGCCATTGTGTGACTGTTTGCTAATAAATGGTTGAACTTTTGGCAGAATTTAATCTAAAACTTCCTTTCATTTTTTGTAATCCGTCTGGCTCTAATTTCCAGAGGCCACCCGTTTGTACAAAAGGAACTTGCAACTTTAAATGGCCAAATTGGTCAGTCAGTTTGTGACCCAGGATTCTGGCATTTGGTATTAAAAAGTGATTAATTGGGAAGAACATTTATTAATGTCAGCCTCCCTAGCATTGCCTTGAAAATTCTCTCCATTTCAAGGTAAGCCCAGTCCCTTTTGATTTGGGTGATTCTAGCCAGTGAACTCTAGTTTTCTGCCAATTAAATTTAGGTGCTTGCTGTGACAATGTCTTCATTTGGGGATAATTCAATGCCAAGGCTCATTAGAGAAACACTTTTGCCCTTTGTTTTTCTCTCTAAAACTTGTTTTTTTTAACCTGGTAAGTATTTCCCAAGGGAAAAATGACTCCCAATGAGGAATTATGTGGTCAAATTCTTACTTTTATCTTTATGACAAACCTCATACAGATCATGTTTAGCAGCTTCTCTCTTACATACATTTTATTCAAGTTGTTACTATTTAGTGGAAAGCAGTCCTAATGAAACAATGACAATAGGTATTTAAATGTCTTAACTCAGAAAATTACAAGTATTTGATACTATTTTAAAACTTGGTTCTATCCTTTGCTACATTCATTAGTTCATTCAATTTGCCCTGTTAAGCTGTGGTAGGTAGGCTGTTTGGATACACAGTTAAACTTGAGGGAAAAGCATTATTTAATCAAGTCAGTTGTTTGTAAAAAGAGCTTTTAACAACGTCTAATGAAACAAAATGATCCATCTGACTTTTAACACCCTATGTTCAGAAGCATGAAAGTGGGTCGTATCCAATGAGATGCAACATATTTAGATTATGGAAGATACTTTGATTTTGGATGGGTATATTGACAGATAACAGGAATCCAATCCACTATTAGTAGTTCCTCCAGAAACTCAAGTGTACAAGTAAGTCTCACTTTTTTTAGCTGTTAAGAGAGAAGCTTACTAAATTTCTTTTGTAGATCATAATATTGAAGTAAGCTAAACATTTATTTTCAATTTGTTTGATAAAGTGTGGTGAATTATAGTCTTTAAAAAAGGCTGCTCTAAAATATTTGGATCTTTACTGTGTGGAACTGTGGGATTTTTGTGGCCCCTTCTCTTTATTCATTTTAGATTACAGAGGGAAGAGACTGTCTTCTATGTGAGAATCCCAAGTGAATCATACTTTTAGTGAGTGTGACTCACTGTGAAAAAGTAAAATATCTTGTCTCTTACAAAAATAACTCTATAGTGTCCTGCTTTGGAAGGTTTTTGACAAAGGGGCATCTCCTTAACACAAATATTTGAGCAATTGACTTCTGCCAGGCCTGTATACAGTGGTACCTCGGTTTTCTAATGTAATCCGTTCCAGAAGACCATTCGAGTTCTGAAACGTTTAAAACAGCTGACAGCTAGGCCTCAGGATCTTGCACTCAGCGGAAGCCGCGTGACATGTTCGACTTCCGAGGCATGTTCGAAAACCGAAGCATTTGCTTCCAGGTTTACGATGTTCATAAACCAAAATGTTCGTCAACGGCGACGTTCGAAAACTGAGGTACTACTGTATTTCCATAGGAACAAAACTATGTATGAAAATGCATCTAATTTTCCTCTGCCTCTTTCCTCTTCATCAAAGCTCAATTCACTCAACTTTTCTTGCATGGCTAAATCTATCCTAGTTTCTAATTGAATTCTTACACAGGGAAAAAATTGTTTAATCGTTCCTGCCTCCCTCCCGCACTAAGTCAACTTATTAAGTTGTAGCTCTTGACCTAGAATTCTGTGGCATTACTTGGGTCATCTCCATTTTGTCATCCTGAGCTGGATAAGGTGAATGTGGTATAAGACTTGGGCCCCTAAGCAGTGCTCTCTCTCTCTCTCTCTCTCTCTCTCTCTCTCTCTCTCTCTCTTTCTCTCTTTCTCTCCCCCCCTTCCCCCCGGCCTCTGCTCTGGACAGGGCTCTAGGCACAAGATTGAGCTGCTAATACGTTCTCTCCTTGGTTCTCACAGGCACCCTGTATAGTGCAGCACTTCCCCTCCTCTGGACAAGGCCACCCCTGAATCTAGGGGTGTCTGATAGGTTTCCTGAAACCTTCCCCCAGCTCTTCCTTTCTCCTCAGTCCACCCAGCTAGCTTTGATGTCAACACATATGAACACATATCTCTTAGAGAAACAAGCACCACTGTTTTGATTTTACAGATCCAGCCTCCTGAGTGAATTCATGAGATATGTCTCAAGATTGGTTATCATAGTTTTATACTCCTGAAAGATTTATACATAAACAGTTGGTATTAGAAATGGAAGCTTAGAGCACTAACAAGTTACAACGCATGTGTAGACTGAAATTTAGAAGGCCTCTGTCTCATTTAGCTGTCCACTTAGCTTATTCATTGTGCCTATGCAATCACTAGAATATGAATGTTCTCGTATTTTCCATACTGAAAAGGGCAGTTTCATTATAGTGTTTAATTTCATATATCAAGAATAATCATTATCTGCCTCTCAAGGCTTCTCAAACATAATTTTGACTTACAATTCAATTACTCAGATCAGTCAAATAAATGACTATATTTTACACTATTGTCTCTGGTGGACATGGGTACGTCCTTTCTTTCAGAGGCTGATGGTCAGAATAAGTAGGTGGACCATGTGAAACCACTCATACGAAGAGAATTCTTGACAAGGAACATATATGCTGTGCCATACATCCTGCCGATCCCTGTAGACTGTAAGATACGTGTATCTGCATTTATCTGGCAAAGTGAAACAATGGTGCCCTGTGTCACAGGTCTCGGGGGTGAGATTTTCTAGATTATCGCAGCAATGCTTAGCTTGGCAACGCTGAATCACTGGGTCTTATCTGCTGTCTGTCTTTCTAGGACAAGACCAGAAGACAGCGAAGGGCTGAAATCCACCCCACACCCCCGCACCCCCCTCCTCTGCCCCCACACACTTGACATTAGCTTTGCATTCCAAAGCCACATGGGCTGTGGGAAAAGGACAGGCTTGGAATGAACCAGTTTGAAACCCTTGTTTCTCACTAATTGGATCAACTTAGATAAGTATCTTAAGTCCTCTGAGCCTCAATTTCCTTATCTATAAAACGGGGGATAATTACCTACATTATAGTATTATCGTGAAACTCTAGTGAGACAATTTAAGTCAAAGTGTGGCATTTGGTATAAGTGTAGGAAATACTCGTTTTTCTATATCCTCTGCCATTTGCCACTTTTATTGCCCCTTCTGCAGGTCTCCCTCCCATAGTACCCGTAAAACAATTTATAAGTTGAACACGATTTTAGAAAGAGAACTTGTCTTGTCCTTTCCTTCCATCTCTCTAGGCTTCCTCACTCTTTTATGAATACATACCGTGTTTCTCTGAAAATAAGACTGAGTCTTATGTTAAGTTTTGCTCCAAAAAGACGCATTAGGGCTTATATTCAGGGGATGTCATCCTGAAAAATGCTAGGGCTTATTTTCCAGTTAGGTCTTATTTTCGGGGAAACATGGTAGCTTTCTGGGCTTTTTCCATTTTTGTTTAGAAACACAGAAATCAAGAAAATTCATTTCTCGGACTTCTCTCATGTCTCCATAAAGTCCTGTAATCTTTTTATTTCTAATCAGAAAAATGTTTCTGGAGCAACGTTCTTCTGATTTACTTAATTTTCGTAACTCCTTACTAGTGCTTGATTAAGTGAATGGCATTTTTGTATTAGATTGATATTTTCCAATCATGTCACTTCTAAAAAGACTTTTACATGATTTCTGCTTTTATTTTTCTTTAAACATGTAAAACACACATATGCATAATGTAACATACATTTCCAAATAAAGTTAGGAATTAGTTTGCTCTCAATTAGAGTAAAGCAATCTGAGAGTTTCCCTCTCCCACCTGATTTAACCCTGAGACACACTTGTGTGTTCTTGTGAGATAAGAAGTTCCAATCTCAGGAACTCCTGTTGGCAAGAAGATTCAGACTGTTGGTTGAAAACAAACCAAACAAATAACAAAAAAATGAAGTCCGGAACCAAAGACCAGAAACTGAAAATGTCAGTTTATGAATGCTCTGATTTTAACCTGCCTTAGGCTATCTGTTCATTAGTGCATCTGGCAGTGCTTCTTGGTGAAGAAAGTTTGGCATGAGAAAGAGCTGTGTTTAGATTGGCTCAGAGAAGACATGGGGTGTACAAATCTACTTTTGTCTCTGAGGGGGTATAATTTCTTCATTCATTTCCCTTTTTTAGAATTTTTCTCCCCATGCATTTATAAGTAAATTTTAGAGCACATGAAAGTGAGGAAATGATATCACCGGCTTGAGCCAAGTAAAGTGTGGGTTGGCAGCTATGCTGTTGTGAACTTGAACCTAAGCCATTTTCTGTCCCAGCTCAGTTTGTCCAGTTGGTTTCAGAGGAGGGAGAAAGAAATTGCAAGGGTACCTTTCCATGCTTCCATTTGAGATGTGAATAGTGTTCATGTCACGGGAGGATGTCCTTAAACCTCTTGCAGTCTGGCATTGAGTCCAGGGGGACTAACTCAGGGCCCCAGTTGAATATATAATCACCAAGGAATTTGGCAGCTGTAACAGAGGCTCTAAGAATCAGCTTTCAATTTTTCTTCTTCTCTCTACCCTTAAGACTTCCCCAAAATTCCTCTTGCCTCCTGCACTGCTGCGATGGAGTTTAGATTCTAGATCTTGTTTGAGTCACAAGTAGTCAGTCTGTTGCATTTGATATCACAACAGCAGTAAAATGTCAAAACTTCCTCTTCTCCAGCGATTGATTGATCTCAGTCTCATTTACCAGATGAAAAACTCTCTCAGATTTTATTTGGCTTTACTACTTTGATACAACATTAAAACTTTTCTATAACTGCAATGGCCTTAGAAAGGGTGGTTCGCCCAAGGGCTGAAACAGAATGGGCATACAACAATGTAAGGAAGGGACCACGTCAGGAGTCGGCTGGAGCTGGCTCCTCTTGGCTCTCAAGAGCCAGAGTTGTGCCCCTTCTTTGGAGTTCACCTCTCTGCTTCCATCCCCATACTCGTTCACTCTGAGCTGACTTATCAGTCAGTATCCTGACAGGAAGCACGTGGCACAGCCAATCGGATGATTGAAGAGTTTTAGAGACCATGTACAGTGATGTGGGCGGGGTTAGAGGAACCAACATGCAAAGTGACACCTACGCAATGGCCTGATGGGCCAAAGGAGGGGACTATCACCAGCACCAGGTGAGAACTGTCACTATGGAACGGAGCCCCAGAGAGGAATTGTGCCTGTAGAGAGGCAAACTGAGCACCACCAGACAGAGGTAGAGGAGGGAGGGGCTGTAAAATTCACAAGAAAACACAGACAATAGTGAAGATCAGGTGGACAGCAGAGCAGCCCAGAGGGAATAAGTTCAAGGTACATTTATGCAGAGCTCAGACAATCCTATTGCCCCAAACTAGCCAAGCTCTTTGTGTCCTTCTTCCTCTAGTTTGGCCCTTCTCGTTCTGGTATTGAAAGCATCCTCCTTGGCCTCTGAGTTAGTGGTTTGAGACCAGTTCTCCATCCATTTGATAGAGTCTTTATTATTATCCCTGAGAGTATCTAAGGGCTTTTGCAGAGTCACAGTTCATGCCATTTTAAATAAATCTCAGCCCCCTATTTGCTCAAGTGGAGACTCACTGATGCATTTCCTATGATCAGCAACAGGAATGTTGGGACACAGAAAATTTTCTTAAAATGCACAAAAGCAGCACAGCGAGAGCCCAAGTCCCCAACTTTTGCAGGAAGGAACCTGAAGACCTGTGTTGCCTTGAGGAATATTTCTTAGGGAAATAATGCAATAATCCTCTGGCATTTTTGCTGATTGTAATTTCAGCTATTTGTGAAGGACCCGAAGGTCCAAGACGTATGAGAGTTTACAACAGGGATAATAGCTCCACAGAGGGGTTGTGAAGAGTAGACTAGAATTTATTTAAACTTGCCCAAATTGTAGGGTTGCAGTTTGGGAGTCAGTTAGCCAGAGAGTGAGCCTAGCTCACAACCCAGCTCAGTGGTGATTCCCATCGAGGAATCTAGAGTCTAATGGAGGAACTAGACCCATAACAGATGCAAAAAAGAGAGCCTAATAACTATGTAGCCATCCAGTTGTCAGCCTTACTCCCAGGGCTGAAGAGCTGTACTCTCATCAGCTCCCCTGAAGATCGATGAGTGAGATGCAGACAGCAAGGGGCTAGAGCTGCCAGGTGAATCTCGGGTTGAAATAAAGCTGGGCTGCACGTAGAACTACAAGCACCTGCTCACCCCAGCGATGCACTGTACTGTTTGTCTGAAACCTGTTTAGAGGTGAGAGAAAATATGATAACAATAATGATAATAATTACTGTAATGAAGCCTATTCTCTGGCTTTCTGGAAGGGAGCAGCCTGCAGTGGATGTCATTGGTCTGTGTTGAGTGGGGCAGAGAGGAGTCCTCGCCTCGTGCACACTCACCCACATGCTGCTGGCACAGTGCACGTGATGTATCTGTGTGTGTGTGTGTGTGTGTGTGTGTCCCCTCATCTGTGACCAGTGCTTTGAAAGGTGAACTGGGAGTATGAAAGGGAGGGAATAAACCACAAGCTACCAGGCTAGACTTGAATTCTGGAGCTGGATTTCCTCAGAGGTGATTGTTGGTTGTGAGAAAACCATTTGCTTGGTCGGATATGTAGCTGTGCCTGTAACAGCTGAGCAGCTGAGCGACTCTCTGGGCACCTAAGATGGGTGTTAAGAGATTTTTACCTCCTCACATCCTAGGGGGCTGCTTCTTGTATCCTTCTAAGCCAGAAAGACAATCAAACCTAATACATATGACAGTGAATCTGTCACACATTTTTCCTACAGGTACAATAGGTATCAATACCCTTTCTTTTGTTTAACTGATCATCAAATTAAAGCTTTGAAAAGAAAATTAATTGTCTGAAGTTGCACAGCGAATCAAATAACATGTATTATGAATGGCCATGTTATTAGCTCTTTTAATTCTCATGTCTTTTCACCCCCCAGTGTAATTTGGAATAAGTAAATTTCCATTTGCTTCTTTTCCTAGAAATAAATGCACTTTGTGTACTTTGGAAAATGCCACACATTTTCTTTTTCCCCTCACTCATACTTTGCTGGCATTTCATTTGACTCTATTAGGCTGAAATAAGCTACAAATTATTTAGGCAATTTTGTCACATCTGTGATCCACAGGATACAAACTTGGATTCCCTCCCAATCTTTCTCATTCTAGGAAATTCAGTCACGTCCGTGACATATTTTTTCCTAACTTTCTGCTTGGCTGATCAACTCACAGCTTAGAGAAATATGTTTTTGGATATTTTCTGTCTCTCTTGACTGAATGGGGAGGAGGGAAGACAAAGGATATGATCAACTTAATCTGAGAATAAGTAACTTTTTCATGAATATTGTCTTTCTCAAAATAAAATAACAAAACTGCATTGACTTTGGGCGCAGTGCCACTGCCTTCAATTGAGCATTTTGTAAACAAAGAAAAATCCACACCGAGACCAGCCCACAACTACAAGACCAGCCCACAACTACAACAATGGGACTCCTTTGATCACAAAATCTTTGATGATCCAGCCTCACTGAGCCCCAAGTCTCACTTGTCTCACTTTGTAGCTAAGGCATGGAAGGGCTGATTACGTGTCCACTCAAGGTGACTAATGATGTGTTGGTGGCAGGGCCACAACTTGAATCTAGACATCAACTCTTGGACGCTGACTTGCTTTTCTTTCTTCTATACATGTGGGGCCCTTTAGTAGCTCCCTGTTGCCTCTAGGTGAAGGTCAACTCCACAGAGAGTATGTAAGATCTTCATGATTTGTTACCTGCCAACATGTATAGTTTTATTCCCTGCTTTGTACATTCTGGAATTTGCCTCGCTGTGAGCACCTCCCCCCACAATCACAGCCAAATTTGCCTTGTAAGCATTCACTCATTTTTCAAGCCCAGATTGTCACCTCTACCAGAAAGCCCTCTCTACCCTGTTCCCTTTCTCACACCATTTTTTTTCTCTTGCCTGGTATAGTTATTCATTTATTGATTTATCCATAGAAAATGTAACATTATTGCATTCATTGCAGTTGAAGCTTGTTATGAAAACTTTTCTTTCATCTTTTAATTCTAAAGTATATGGTTCCTTTACATAAAAAAATGAAATCATTACTTACAGACCTGTAACTATTTAAGGGAAATTGTCCAAATCACATTTGTTCATATCGACTTGCTCTGAGAAATTTTATTGTTATATATGTTGTCATTAAAAAAAACCAAAAATTTTATTAAAATACAGGTGACAGATATCTCAAGATGTTTACTTTGTATACTTAAAGTATTAGTATTTGTATAGGGAGTCTTATTTATATTTTTGAAATTGTTTTATTTAGTCTTTTACAAATAAAAGTAGTAGACTATTTACAATGCTCGCAAGAAACATTTAAAAGTGTAATATGGAAAGTTCTACTTTGTTTTCTTAAACTTTTTGAAAAGGAAAAAAAAATGCCCTCCAGTACATTAGGGTTTGTTTTAAATATACCTCTCTTCAAGTTTGTTCATGTTATGTAAACTCATGGAAAAACGAACTACTTTTTACAGTGTCAATTACAACACATTAGTAGTAGTAAGCAGAATTTGTTTCTGTGAACTCTAAATGACAGAAATATCTTTACCAATTAATATGTACAATATTACAGAAAGGAGCTTTGTCAATTTAATGAATTCTTGTAATTAATTTTGATCCCCCAAAATTTCACGGAATAAATACTTGCTTACTGGCTAAATTTGAAAGGTGCTATAAACTCCTCAGCTCAAATGATTTCCCTTATTGGTGCCCTAAATTTTACCATTTGCGTTTAATTTCCTTTATGCGAAGGTCTGCTACTCCTGCTGATGGTGGTGGTAGTGATGCGTGTATGTGTTTGTGCATTCCATTTCTGAGAGGACTGTGATTCTCCATGATGCCTTAGTGAGCCTGAGTATTATCAGTTTCTTTGCTCCCTGAAAATGAGTCACCTGGGGTGACAGGGTTTGTGAAAGGGGCCAGAACCAGGAAGCCAGGTTGCTGTAGGGCCAGCCCAGAACAAAGAGTAATGGTCACTGATCGTATTATGCAAATATCAGATGTTTCTGGGTGGCAAATCTGTGAATGTTTTGACATGCCAGAGGTTTTAGCCTGAAGGCTTTCTCTGATGAATTCAGCACCCTGATCAAAAGATTTTCATTGGTCTAATTTATTCATTCCTTCAGTGAGAACTTGACAAGTAAAGAGACGGTTAAATGCTGACTGAAGTGGAATTAAACCCAAATTAATTTGTCCTTCACTATTGTGTGTTTCAGAGACTGGAGCACAAGGAAGTGTTAGTGGGCTTGTTGTTCCTGGTTTTCCCGTTCATCCCAGCCAGCAATCTCTTCTTCAGGGTGGGCTTTGTGGTGGCCGAGAGAGTCCTTTACATGCCGAGGTAATTACTTCTCATGATTTCCTCTTTATGAGACCTGCCCTCTGTCACCAAACTGGCAGCTCCAGAGACAGTCCTTTAGTGTCTAACGATTAGATCCTTGTGCAGCTAAGGTGCTTATTGCCTCAGCTTTGAAAACAGCCACAGAGAAGGTTGGATGAACTCAAGTTGGCACTCATGCACTCTAGTTTCCAATGGCTTTACCTCCAGTTCAAAGACTGGCAGTTCCAGGTGCAACACTGACTGGACTATAGTCAGGATTTTAGCAGCAATCATTTGCCGCAGCATTCTTTTCCAAATATCTATGTTTTATTAAACATAGTTATAGTAATCCTCTAGAAACATTTGTGGATTTGCTTAAAATTATCAATTATGTTAAGTAGCATGATTGTAATTAACTTTTATATTCTTCCTTTCTCTCTTCATCTCTTTCTTAGTTTTTAATTTAAAAATAGGAACAATCTTAAGAAAATTGCCCTTGAGGAAAAGAAAAATTGGTTTAAAATTATAAAGGACGCTCAGACGTGTGTGATTACATAATGGCACCTAATGCTGAAGATTGGAACTGGGCTAAAGCTTGTCTGGTCTCTTATTCAAATAGCATCATTCCAAGACCACGTTTCCTTTCAGATGCCTGCATATGTCCCTGAAATGGTTCTGCCGTTTATTCATTGTGTGATTTTGAGCAAGACAGGAAACATTTTGCACCCATGTTTTCTCACTTTTAATAAGGATGTTAGTAAACTTGCTAAGATTAAGTAATTTTATGAGTGGTGTATAAGACTGAGCTTTTGTAAAGGCAGCATCATAAACCAAAATATTATAAGGAAATCATTAGTTTTTATTTATTGATATTGAGTTAAAATTTTAAGTTGATTTTTAATTTAAATATTCATTTAAATATCAATTCATAAAATTTAGTTTTATGAATTGACATTGAGTTAGAAATTTTAAAAATACATATAATTAGAAATGAATCTCTTAACCTTTTATTTCCCCTCAAACCAAGTACCTAACAACTTTCTTAACACAGTACAGCATCCTGTTTTGACTTAGTTAAGGGAGAGCAGCCCTGAATTTTCTGTATGTGTCTTCACCACAATTTGGAAAGGAGATTATTTCTTGGTAAATACTGTTTGATAAGGACAAAAGTACAACACACATGCTTTGTATTCTGTGTTGCCTTAAGATACCAGGCTTATGAAGCCTTGTCAATAATAAGGAATATGAAGGGCTACAGGGGACATCAAAGTCTGTTCTAGATTTGTTTTTGCTTAGACCAGTTGAAAGTGTCTTCAGTTAGGTTTTCTTTGCAATACTGTTAATTCCAAATTCAGTCTTCATTTCATCAATAGATATTGATAGAACACCTTTGCAGGCCAGGCTTGCTGTGCTGGAGTCTGAAGCTACAAAAATAAGTGAATCTCAGTTTCTTCCCTCTGAGAATTTACTAATTGTTGATTAACAAAATGGCATCTTTCACTCTAAACATTTAACAGGTCCTACTCTTCTTTAAAATACTATTATTCTCATCAATACTACTTTAATATTTATTATATCAAAACTTTTATTGTATGTCAGCCACTATGCTAAGCATATTAAATTTATTATGTCAGTTAATTCGCACTGTATGTGGTTCACACCATGCCCCTGAAGTCAGAGGGCTTGTGTTGGAATTCTGGCTTAAATATGAGCATGATGTCCCTAAGCCTCAGTTTCCTCATCTGTATTAAATGAATGTACTGGCACCAAACTCAGTGAGATATTGTGAGATGATCATTAAAAAAAAAAAAATTAGAGAGTGTTTTGCATTGTACATGGTCAGTAAATATCAAGTATTATTATTATTGATATCAGCTTCCTGAGGTAGCTGATACCATTATCCCTATTTTACAAAAATAAAGCCTGGGCTCTGAGAAGTTAAGTACCCTGCCCCAGTTGACATAGTTGGCAGAGATGGAATGCAGATCCCTGTCTACTAACAAATCACTTACCTACTAGAATTGGTTGCTTCTCTGATAGTAACATCTTAGTCTTCTTCTCAATTGAAAAAAAAGGAGGAGAAAATCCCAACTTAGTAAAGTACTTTAAGCTAACTTCCATCCGGTGATCAGGACTTGATACTTCCCAGAGTCCTGCAGTCTAAATCCTCAGGAGTCTGGGGTTCTGGGTGACAAAGAATTTCATGCGCAACATGCTTTTCTAATCCTGATACAAGAGAATACTTTGTGTTAAACAAGGGGTTAATTTTTTGTTTTTCTGGGAGAGACCCTTAGGTAAACACAGGAGTCCATAATATTGTCATTAACCCTTTGTGGGGTATCTTATTTAAAGTAAGGGATTCCTCTCATCCAGGGAGTCGTGTCCTCCAAACACCCACAAAATCATGCCAGCTCTGGCTCTTCCCATGTCTCCATATCTTTAATAGATCTTTTTCTGACTTCATTTTCTCTAAAATAGACAACGCTTTGTCCCTGCCCTTGTTTTCTTGGGATAAGCTGCTTTGGATTAAAATAAAAGATCTGAATATGAAGAAACCATCAATATTACCAAGAGCAATTGTCTGCCTCTCAGAAGCAATTTGGATTTTGCTGCATTTGACATACTTGGTGCAGAGTCATCCAAAATCAATTTCAGTAAGCTGGTCTTCATCAAGGATGACTGTCCTTTTCCTTTCAAGTCCCTGCATCTACGCATTGCGGCGTTGGCGCTGTCATCCTTTTCCAAGGATTTCTCTTTTCTGCCCAGCCTCTCCTGGATTAATATCCATATCATCCCTGTGCCCAAACAGGCCCCTTCCCCCTCCAGAGTTGTAGTCTCTGCAGATGCCAAAGCCGTGTGACAGGGAGGTGCTGGAGGTGCTCTCCTGCATGATCCTGAGGGCTGATGAAGAGGTCAGATCGCCAGAGCAGTTGCACAGCTCTGAGCACAAACCTGAGAATTAACACAGAGTTTGGTAGGCTGGGGTTGAAAGACACCTAGGAATTTCTGAGTGCGACATTGTACCTCTAGTGAATCCCAATATTTCTTGACAGTCATTGTAACTAACTTCATAGGGGAGCTGTTTTACTTACTGCACTAGATTCCATTGTTATCTAAAATTGCAACTGAAGTGGCCCAGGCCGAGTCAGAAATTCAAACCAATGTGGGGAAACTTCTTTGCTGTGTATTTAGGGAGTTTCTAATGACTTCATCAGACACAGTTCATAAATATTGACAGTTTTCTATGAAAATGGGGACACTTTCCAGAAATGATTTTACCCAGCAGTGACCAGCCACCCATCTCAGTGAGAGTGGTAGACAGTCAGGCAAAGAGCTGCCGAAATCTTCCTCGGGGCCACAGAGAATTTTGCAGATGCTGTAGGTTTCCTTTGGAAGGTGTCAGAGCACTGGATTACGCCTTGCATCAAATAAACCTACACACTGGCTTTGATGATGGCGAAGAACCTGTCCCAGCCTTTTATATACACAGGAACCTTCTCTGCATGACTCACTGTCCCTTATTGACCTTGACAAGAAACAGCCGTTTTCCACAGCATCCGTACCATAGTGCTTTGAGGAAAACATAACTTACAGTGTACTCAATGGCACTCCTGAAAATGCAGGTTATGATCTTTATGCAGAAGTTCCGTGTTGTCTCACAAACTTGAGCAAACAATGGGGAAGTGGAGTAAAAAGTTCAATGTGTAATACTCCTAAGGAAGGCTACCTTCCTACTCATTCAATGTTTCAAGTTATTATGGAGCCAACTTCTGGCTGTAGAATCTCATTCATGAACACCGCAGAGGTCATGGCCACGCTCACTGCAGTCCGGGTGAATCCCGTCAGTCCCAAGGGGCTGATTTGGCCATTTTATAAGAAAAGTGCAGAGCAAGTCAGACCAACAGTGCTCTTTCATCGTCCACCTTTATGCCTAATGAAGACTGAAAATATCACCCTCCTTTCACTTGCGCTTTGAAATCTGTGGATAAAAGGAACAGAAATAGGCTTCTATTTAGCACTGCATGGCTGTAGGGTCAGTTTTACCACTGATTTACAAAGAAATTGGAATAATCTTTTTTTCTGGTGATAAATGCCGAGTTTGTCCATGTCCTTTTTGAACAGGCAGGAGAGTTTGGGGCTTAAATCCTTCTTTCACAGAAATTTTGATCTCTTATTCTTATCTTAAGAGAAACATATAATTTTATGGCTACCTTTTTTGTATTTTAACACACTAAAATGTTTCAAAGAACTAAAATTCCTTAGAATCAATGAAGCAGAAATAGTTGTTGAGACCGCTCAAATAAATTCACAAAATGTGTTTAGATATTTATTCACATGCCAGATTAAGGGTGATATATTTAGTTAAGTGCTAAAGAACAAATTCCTAGGCTACTTTAAGAAAGCATGAATGAATGGAGAGGAAAAAGAATAGGCAGGAATAAGTGAAGGCAGGGACCATATTTTGGCTAGAACTGATCCAAAATAATTGGGACCACAGAGGGAGAAGTTAGATAACATATATTTGAGGGATGAAAGAAAAATAGAAAGTTGCCCTACCCTTACAAAGAAATGCCATTTGAATTGCATAGTCCCTAATCCTACGAACTTGTTAGACATGGAAAACTGGGGAAAAGATGCCTCTTGTTCATTTTTAATTTTGAGAAATATCTTCAAATCATACCTATCAATTTGAAATGAAATTTTTAATCTTACACAGGTTGCTACTGAACCAATACGGCAGTATTCTCAGGATGCAAAATGAGAAATATTACCTCGGAAGTAACACTACCTCTGTTATCTGATATTGGGGATACCTTCTGATTAACCATCTGTTCATGTGCTTCTTCAGAGTTGCTAGAGGAGAGTGATGATTATTTAAGAGTGAATCAAAGTTTTACCAAATATTAAAATCAAAGAAATTTTTTTTTTTATATCAACAATAATTTTCTTTAGCAAATCCAATAAGAAAAAGATTGAACTGGGAACAGCATAGCCCAATCTGTCCCCCACTGGCTGGCAGTCTTGGGGAAATCGTTTCCTGTCTGTAAAACCAGAGGTTGACCTTGCTTGGTAGTTCCCTGAAACCACAGAGAAGCAGGGACACACAAACCTCTGTCAGTTTCTCTTCCCCCCGCCCAACTGTCCTTTTTTGGAAATTTTACTGGTTTGGGAAATCTAAAACTCCAGTAAACACTGCTACATGATTTCTAAGGTCCCTTTCCACTCCCAAGTTCAACTGTTTTGTGATTCAGAATAACCTTGATGAAAGCATGGGTTTTTTTCCCCCTAAGATCTTAAAGATTTTGTCACACATTGGAACGGGACAACCTATGTCTGCTCAGTGTCTGCAGGATGGGCTCAGTGGGGAAAGGGAGACAAGTTCCCTGGGGAAAGGCAGGGAAGGAAGGACTACTACCATGAGGACAGGCTCCCTGACGGGCCTGAAAGTGGACGAGAGGCATTGATGTGGGATCTGTACTGTGACATAATACCTAGGGTGTCCGCAGGAGCAGCAAGCACAGGTGAGGCTTAGAAATTCATGGGGGCCAGCAGCAACAAGGGATGTGTGTCAGCAGGAGGTGGGGCCCTGACCACTGAGGCGGGTGACAAGAGTAAAACCAGATCTCCCTCTTTCAGAGGGTGATAGTACAGGCAGTTTATTAAGAGAGGCTGCAGTCCATGAGAACAGGTCAAAAGTTTGTCTATCCATACCGAAGGACAAACCTCCGTGGGGAATACTCAGGAACTGAGCTGAAGCCTAATATCTAAAGAGGGGCTCAAAGCATGGGGAAGAGTGCCCACAAGGCTGACTGGTACGGAGTTCAGCATTTGGTCTCTTTAAGGCCATGGCTAGTAGGACTGGGGCAAGGGAGCCCCTACTAGGACACAAGTGATTTTGAGTGTGCCAAGTCACAGAAATAATAGAAAGCCCAGGAACCAGGCAGAGCCAGCTACTGAGTTTGTTTGCTTCTTAGTTTGAGCCTTTGTTTGAAATTCCCATTAGAGGGAGGGGAAAAGCAACTGGGGCTTGTCACAGAGCCACTCAACTAAAAGGCTAGGAGATAGATTAATTGGCAGTTTTCATGGTTATGAGGTCAAGTGCGCCAGTGCTCTGAGAATGTGTGTGTGTGTGTGTGTGTGTGTGTGTGAGAGAGAGAGAGAGAGAGAGAGAGAGAGAGAGAGAGAGAGAGAGAGACAGTCAAATTACCTAAGTCCATATAATTATTATTTACTTTTAGCTCTGAATTCATTTATATGCATTTCTATCGTGGTCATCTTAAAAGAACACGATGTTCTTTTGTCATAATGAGAATGACAAAAGGAAAGGAGAAATGCTGTGCATTGTTACACTAGGGGACAATAAAGTGAGGTCACATGATCGGAAGAAAAAGAGCGAAGTAAAGATCCATGATACTGTTGAAGAGGCAATGCAAAATTTGGGTAAGAAAAAAAGTAAAGAAGTCTTTTTTTTTTTTTTCCCACCTTAGAGAAGTATTCCAATGTTTCTAAATATGGTGTCTTCTATGTCGCAGATTCTGTTTTAAAAGAAAGCTGAGTCTGTCAAGCTTTCCCACCCTTCCCCATGTCTCCACTTGTCGGAAGGACAGACCTCCAGTGTCACAGAGTCAGAGGCTGTCTGCTGGTGAATCACCTACATTGGGCTTTCAAAAGTAGATTCAAGTATTTTTCAGAATACCGTAGAGTAAGGATGGGAATATTGGACTTCAGTGTGTTTATCTCTTGCTGTATGAATGTGGACAGTTGCATCCAGCCCTTCAAGATCTGGACTCAGATGAAAGTGTGTGATCTGGGAGCTTGACCTCATCCAGTGAGGGTTCCTCTCTGAGGCAGTGCCCAGGCAGTGATGGTATTGGGGCTGCACCAGACTGGGGGTCGGTCACCAAGACATAATGGGGTGAGTGCTGTGTGAAGGTCATGAGCAGGAACGAAAGCAGGAGGACTTTGCTGTGGGACTCAACGGAATGTGTTATAAAACTAGAGATTATCAATCACTGACAAAGATAACACACAACAGAGCAGTGGTGAGAATGAAGTGAGCGGAGAGGAGGTTGAGGTGCTCATGGACTGAAGACCAGTTGGCCAATCTGATGTGCTCAGCAACTTCCGCTGGGCCCAGGGTGTGAGGTGAGGATAAGTTTGAGCCATTATTTACTGGACCGCAGTCATGGCTTGCAGCCCTGTTAGGAAGGATGAGTGTGTATGTCTGTGAAGTCCTAAATGGTGAACAACAAAGGTCTTAGACACAAGAGTTTGAAAGTAAAATTTGGAGAGTATAATTTGGATTCAGATGAGACTAAACGGAATAATACTTGTGAACCATATCGTAAGCTGTGCTAGGTCCTTGCCAGTCATTATTTCAATCTGCCCTGTGCAAATGAGGAGATCGGGTCATTCGAAGTCAAAGGAAAAGAAAGCAAAAGAACTGTGGGCTTCTCCTTCTTCCCCAGCCTCTTTCTTTCTCCTTCTTTGGTTCTACAAAGCTCTTCATTTATTTTCTATCCTCAGGTGCTCAAAAGAGAACAACCCTAGCTTAGCAGGTTAGCGTGCTAAAACACAGTACTGCAGGAGGCTATGAAATACGCCTCTGTGAGTGGAGGAGAGAGACTGAAGCAGAGACACCATACGCCCAGAGTCCTGCCTTTGGCTGTGACTTTGCCTGGATGGTGTAGGTGGATTGAAGTGTTGTCATGTCAGCCTCCCAGCCCTCAAGACCCCTTGCTGTTATTAGTGAATATATTTCTTTTTCCGTTGGATTCTGCACAGGGAACTATCTCTCAAACCCATAACTTCTTATACAAATTTTAGTAATCTGAAAGTATCCTGTATACTCTTTTAGAACCTTGGATTGTCTTGCTCTAGTATCCGTTGGGACCACCGTTTTGTATGTCTGTTTTCTCATAGTACCTGACACAATAGATGTTTCATATAAGAGGATTGTCGAGAATTAAAGAACACTGGACACAGGTAACAAAGCACGGGCCTGTGTGCTCAGGTCTGTGTTAATATGGGGACTGGACGAGAGGATGGCAACAACTAATGGATTGCCCATTAGGCGTTTGCTTCAGAAGTGAAGAAGCGGCCTCTAGAAAGCGGTGCTTTATGGAAGGAGAAATGACAGAATTCAGGCCTAGAGATGAATATTCTATAGGCGGGTAGAGAAGGTGGTCTTTCTGGCTTTTTAGAAGGCGCTTTCGAGTTCGTGAGAGGTATTTGCCTTTGGCCAAAAGGCCTCTTAGGCCCAGATGGAAAATGTGGCTGTGACTGCTTGCACCAGGTAGGGAGGGGAGGAAGCCAGGCCTGGGGTGAAGGACCCGCAAGAGGGCACCTCCATGCCCTGAGAATGGACAGTTCTCTGGGTGGTAAGGAATTGTGGGTCTTAGGATCTTCAGGCCCAACTTGGATTGATTCTTTTTTTAAGTTCACTTTATTTCAATGTGAGCTTCTGATACCTTCAACTGCAGTGTTCACCCCTCCGAGTGACCTTGGAGGCAGCCCCTGTCCTATGCTAGGTGCTCAGGGTGCAAAAATGAATCCACCGACTGGCCTGAACTTCAAACAGTTAATGCTTTATCTGTTATCAAAGTCTGATACAAAAGCTTCCCTGTGCATTAAGTCACTTAAAAGATTACACTTTACATTTTCTTCCCTTTCACAAAGATGGTGAAAAATTTGAAATGGGGATAAAGGAAGATTTGCTTAGTGCTTTTTGTGTTCGAGGTCTATGAATTCACATTAACATAAATACATGGCTATGTATATTTCACATCCTACAAGTGTATCTTACTTCCTGCAATATTTTGTTCTGTAAAACTGATGTGTAAATCATACCTTTCTGAAGCAAACAATATTGTACAAGGAAGTTTGCCGTTTGAAATATGTTTTTGGTGAATACTCTCAAAAGATTTATAATTGCCTTATTTTGGATAGTTTGGGTCAGTCTGGACTTTGATAAAGTAGATTTTTGATTTTTGAGGTGTATTTACAGACCTAATCACATTTTATTGATGTTTACAGTGCATTTTATTGAAGTATTAGAGACTAGCATGCTAAATATACGTATGAACACATAAACACTGCCCTTGAAAGCACTGATACCTTGTAATCGGTTCACAGAACACATCCACATACATTATTTCACTTATTCCAAACAACAGTCATTTAAGGGAGCTGTATTTTAAGCTGCCTTGAAGGCAGGCAATGTTAAGCCTTGGTAATATAAACAAATAAGGCTTCCCGAAGCTGAGCAAATCTTCTGTGGCCACGGAACTAGTGAGTGGCATAGAAGACCCAGTTCCAGACTCTTTCTTTCCCAATGAATTCCTTTCCCTCACTGTGACCCCCAAACTTACAGTCTGCACTAGGACACTTTTGTTTCACTGCAGCTAAGTGTGTCCTAGGCACCTTAGGAAGTTAGTACACTTACAAGATGCTGGTATAGACATCTCTTTCTACCTGGAAAACACACTTTACACATTTCCTACCTCGTACTCTAGTGAGCAGCCAATAATTCCCTAAAAATAATAGTATAGCATAGTCATATAATATCATTTTTATTTAATATGTATCAGATATTGTGCACAGTATAAAATTATTGCTTCCTTTTACAAAATAAGAACATGAAGAAGTAGAGAATTTGAATAATTTGTCCAAGATCAAGCAATAGTATCAGAACTGAGATGCAAACGGGTATTTTCCTGAGTCCAGAGCCTTGCATTTTGTGCCGGTCTTGGTCTCATCCGTTTTCGAGCTAGTAGGTGATCTAGGAAGTTGAGGAAGTATCTCCTCTTCAAAGAGGGAAAAGAGAATTAGGTAGTTCTCAGAAGGTGAAAGCAATAGCTTTGTTCTCCCAGTAGTTCCTTAGATATGCTGAGAAAAGAACAGAAGAAACTGATTTCATGGAGAAGTAAATGTAAAGAAACTTTCCTGCCGACCCTACACCCTTAGGATGGGGTGCTAGGGAAATGCACAAGAGATGCCTTGGGGGTCACTTTCTTGGACTCTGAATACACTCTCACATCCAAATACATTCAATCTTCTGAGAAATTTTCCCACACTTCAGATATTTGAGATAAAACAAGAACAAGGCAGGAATGGGGACCCTAAGGAGTCTTGGTTTCCAGAAGCTGGCACCTGGCAGGTTAAATCTGATCTGAGAAGTCCCTGAGCACGTCCTGGTGCTTCTAGCCCCAGCACCAAACACCTGTCCTGGGCTCAGTGACAGGGTTTTGCTGTTTCTTCATTTTGGGTCAACATCCGTAAGACTGGAATAAGATCTTACCATCAGATAATTTGCCATGTGGGAATTCAGCTGATCAGAATGAAGTTAACTAGGGATATGGTTCATTTAAACAATCCAAAGTTAGGAATTCTTTAAAGTAATAAAATGGGAAGGTTGTGTCTATCTTATATCATTAATGTTATAGATAAACTCTCAAATGAGTTGTTAGAGCTTAAGTTAAAAGGTAGAATTTCAGTTCCACTTAATAGCAAAAAGATTCCCTTTGCTCAATACAGTTAAACAAAAAGGGAAGCCATGGCAGTCACCATACAATGTTGGGCCCAGAGGAAGGAAACTGTCATTTTTTCAGGTTGATGGAAATGGGAATGAAAGTGTTGTTCTGTTAATCCCTTAAGAGCTTCTGGACAAGGTTCTAGAAAGTACATGTATACTATTTACACAATGATTAACTGCTCACAAAGTTCTGAAACAGCAGGTTGCAAATATTTTTTATTCTAATGTGAAAGGACAAACATTGTTTATTTGCATTTCCTGTTCATTTCCCTTTGGACGTGCATCATAAAAGTAGAGAGGAGACATGCAAGTGTCTTTAGTTATTGTATGCACTGCGGCTTGTCAAATCACGTTCAAAATTGGAGATGGCATCTGCTTGTGAATGAGAGAGCATCTCTGTGCATCAGTGATTGATTTCGTTCTCTGAGACAGCAGTGGTGCTTCTCAGTTTTGCTTTGAAAATGCATCTCGGTACTGAGCTGAACCAGCCAGGAGCCAGAGTTTGGCTCCTGGTTTGCAAGGTTATGATTTTGTCAACTGTCAGTGGTTTGCACAGACTCCTTTTTGCTCTGTGTGGAAGTGTCTTGTCAAAGCCCAGATTTTCCTTAACTAGATAAACCAGAGCTAAATGTAGTCTGGTTTCATCTCCCTGGAGGCCAGAAAAGCATGTAGTTTCTCATTTGCTTGATTTTCCACTTTCAAAATGAGGACTTACCCTGCCTGTCCTTAGCGATGGAGAGAGAACGATTCTCGCTCCTGTTGCTGAGATATTTAAAGATGAAATGCCATAATAGAGAAGCATCTTAGCCTCTGTGGTATTGTGTTCAAGTTTTTAAGAATGTGATCCTCTCTAAGAAATTTGCAAACCTAAGGGGAGATTATTTTATATAGTTTAACATTTCTTTAAACCATATGTTAATACAAGGACTTTTGAAAAAAATTATCATGTTACTTATAGTGATACTTGTACTGAGTGGCAATGAATGGTATTCCTCTTCATTTTGGTTGTAGCTGTGGCCCATGAGTGGAATCTGGCCCGCCACCTGTTTTTATAAACATTTTATTGGAATACAGCCATGCCCTTCTTTTACGCAGTATCGATGGCTGTTTTCCTGCTACAAAATTAGAATTGAATAGGAGGCCTTATGGCCCGAAAAACCTGATGTATTTATTCCCTGGCCCCTTGTAGAAAAAGTATGCCAACTCTGACTATAGCAGTGTGAGGCCCTGGGTCTTCTGATCTGACTCTATTACTGGCAAGTTATTTAAATCCTACAGGCTTTAGTTTCCTTATTTATGAATGGAACATACTGAGGATTGTTTTCAAATTAGATAATATATTTCAAGCCAGGAATGCCTTTGTCCCAGGCCCTATAAATATTGTGGACAGCCCCATATAAAGCACTTAGCGCAGTGCCTGGCACATAGGAAACAGTCAGCATGTCACGTAGCTTTTCGCTCCTTACCGTCTTCTGCCACTTTACAGCCATTGCTCAGGAGCTTGTGGGATCTTAGTGTTTTCCTTTCCCACTGCTGTGCCAGATGGCAGCTCTGTTTCCTACAAGGAGGCAGAAAACAAAACTGAGATTTCATGAATGGCGTGGTTGGGAAGGAAGTAGGTGACGCTGTGTTATAAGGTGTGAAGAACACAGGAATGAGCCAGTCAAGTCAGACCGCCAACAACAGGATGGCATATGGAGCCTGGGCTCTGGAATCTGAGATTCCTGCCTTTACATTTTTGCTCTGCTGTGTACGAGCTGAATGACCTAATTCAGCAAATCAGTTCGCCTTTCTCTTCTTTAGTGTCTTCACAGGTTAAACACTAAGAACAGTGACCCACAGGGATGCAAGGGGGAACTGAGCTCATATAAAACGTGCTTGGCGCATAAGATGTGCTCAGTAGATTTTAGCAATCCGTGGTGCTGCTTTATGAAGGCAGGGGTGAGAAGACATCTGCCCCTGGAGATGTGGTGGGGGTCTGCCTGGTGCACTCCCACCCGTGCATTTCAGAGCTTTGTTCATACGTCACCTTTTCAGTGAGGCTTTCTCTGACCACCCATCTTAAACCTCAACTTCCTCCCCACCCTGGACTCCCTCTTTCGCTTTCCTGCTTGATTTTTCTTCATGGACTTGAGTCGCCATGGTGGCCAGTTGTGCCACCATCATGGTCAATTGTGCAATATGGGAGATTTTTAGAAAATCTTAATGCTTTGAAGGCCAAACATAGGGAGCTGTAGAAGTAGAGGAAGGTCATTTTGTTTTGTTTTGTTTTCACTAGTGACTCTGTGTTCTGGCATGTGCAAGGCTTTACAAGGTGCTTGTGGCAACCAAATTCAGTGATGGAATTGGGGCCAAGCCCTCCTTGACTCAAACCACCATCCCTCAGTGATGAGTAGGGTGGTGTTCCCCTTTGGCCAAACAGGAAGCCCTAAAACTGTGAGAATTTTAAGACCAACCAAATCATGGAACTTGAAGTAGGCAGTTAGAGCTTTAACTTGATTCTCAGGGTCTCCAAGTCAGAAACCTCAAATGTTTCTCTCTCGTTTTTCTACCCTTGATACCAAAGCACAGACATTTAGAAATGAGAACAGAAGGAAAGTGTAGAGATGTTTCTTTTAAAGAAAGCGTGTTTAGACATGAGAATACTCAGGTGTTTCTTTTGTAAAATCAACCTGCTTCACTAGACTGGAGTTCTTTGAAGGATGGCTTCTGTTTTATTCATAATTCTATTTTTAGGACCTGGCATATTGCCAGTACATAATAGAGAGAGAATGAATAAATAATTGAATAAGTAAGTGGGCTATATTAATTTGGGGCTTCTTGTAGCAATAGTGTCTGACTAATATAGGATTTCTTTACACAAGCTTGCTTTATTCTTAAAATATTCTGGAATAATTTGTAGCTGTCATCTTTGGAATGAAGCAGGTCTTGACTAAAATGCTCACTACAATAATGGATACAGCTAAATGTTTGTGTTTTTCTGAGGCCGGTTGGCAGGCAAGAAACACCCCCATGGGTGTGCAGATAAAGTGAAGGACCGCATACCGGTCACAAAGCCAAAGGCTTTTAGAGACATGATAGCAACGTGCCAAAGTTGCACTCTGATTACATGAGGGGTTTTTTGGTGTCTGTTTGGGAAGCCAAGCCAGCGTCAGCAAGATAATTGTGTCAATACAGCTTGTCTGTGATAAACTCCAAGCTGCATGGCCCAGGAGTTGGCCTGGGGGTAGATTTTCCTTCAGGGTAAGGACTTTGACTAGCCAGCACAGGGACATACCAGATGGCACATCCCTAGGGACAGAGACCAATGGCCCTTAGTGACCAGTATCCTTCCCAGGACCCGGTAAGGAGCTCTCGGGTTACTGTCTCCCACAAAGCTGTGATGGGATCTGCTGTAGCACAGAGTCCAGATTTGGACGCAGGGTGCCAGTAGTGTGATACAGTGCCAGAAAGATGAAGCAAGGGTCAGAGGGCCCATTCAGGACCCAAGAGTGTCCGTGAGGGACTTCTCACGGTGCCTGGGCCGCTGAAATCCAGGGCAGTTTGAGCCTACAGGATGAGCCTGTTATTCTCCACACGGATACCAAAGGACCAGCCAGGGCGCTGGTGTAGCTAAAGAAGTAACATGTGGATGTTGTGTAAGATAGCGAGTTTGTATTTGTTGCTGTCAGGGGGCAAGCTTTATTCAAAAGTTAGTTACGTGGGGTAGAAGGCTCAGGGGGTCTCCATTGCACCCTCACAGTAATCCTGCTTCTCCCACCCTGTTTTCCAGCATGGGCTATTGCATCCTGTTTGTGCACGGACTGAGCAAGCTCTGCGCTTGTCTGCATCGCTGTGGGGCCACCACCCTGACGGTGTCCACTGTGCTGCTGCTGTTGCTCTTCTCGTGGAAAACCGTAAAACAGAATGAAATTTGGCTGTCGAGAGAGTCCCTGTTCAGGTATGATTAGACGCATGAAAGGGAATCCCTTGCCATTTGTTTTTTTGACTTACATATTGGTTTCCAAATACATGAGGTAACGTGGGTCGGGCACTATTTATTAATCCAGAAAAAAAAAATAGTGAAATTTTAAATGGAAGATGTAATTTTATTTTCAGTTTTAACTTTGAGTTTTAAAATGGTATTATATAAAGTCTTACGGGAGCTCGTGCTCAGTGAATTCATGAAAATAAGGCTCGTGGGAAGGTTTTGGGGTCTGAATTGAGATGGAAAATGATGAGTTGAGCTGTCAAATCAGCTATAAACATAAGGTAGCCTAATTTCATTGTTCAGACAAGTGAATGGGAAAGATGAGCACACAGCAAGAAGGAAGAGAAACACGATACATTTTCTTTGGAATATTCCAGGACATGAAGTTGTGATCTGTGCTCTCGTAGCTTTATTTTACACATTAATTGTGAATGAGGCAGTGGAAGACTTTTTCATCTCCTGGTTGATTTTCCTGTGGGGTAGAAGCTCTTTCTGAATATAACAATGTCAACCTAGAGACCTAAACTTGTCATAAAGTATAAACATTCTTTGGGACTGCCGCTCAGTGTACTGTGTTTCTGGGGCTTAGTCTGTGTCACTAATGCCACATACCCTGGTGACCTTCACCTGGGCTCCCCTGGCACTACCACACCTGGCATTCCATAGTTGTTTTCCCATTCTCCAGTCCATGCCCCCTTTCAGCTTTTGTTCTCACTTAGGACACAATTGGCCGATTCAATCAACACTGCTTTTACTTGGTTCCCTGCTCAGCGGGTACCCAACATTTATTCTTCGGAGGCAAACAACTAAACAGAATTAGGATCCCTTGGAAAAAAAAAAGGGAAACTATTGTAAGAATATAAGAAAGTGCACAGAATCGAAGGACAGGTGGACAACCTGGCACGTAGCAGACAGGAAGCAGGAATCTGGATAGTCTGTTTTGAGGGCTTGGTTGAGCACTCTCACAGGAACAAATGGATAAACTTACACCATTTGTGGGTTGTTGTTTTTTTCCCTTCTATTTTTACATCAAAATCCTGGGAAATAAAGTCCTCTGGCTGAGCTTGAAGTTAGGTCACGTGCCTGCCCCTGGTCCCCACCAGGACACTGAGATGACTGATCTGGTCGAAGAAGCTCCTCTGACTTCCATGGTCAAGTTAGGGCAGGCAGAGCACCTTGGGGTTCCACTGAGACTTCACAAAGGGAGGCAAGAGGGCATTCCCCACAGGCAATCCAAGGATTATAAGAGGGGCAGAGACTCTGGGCTGCCGAAAATGAGTGAATGAATCAATAAACGAATGAACGAACAAATAAGGCACATGTTCACTGCATTTTTCTACTATTTTCAAATAGTATATTTGATTCTGCTACTTGGCCATTTACCTTTCTTTAATAGAAAAAAAATATTCTGGCATGCATGTCTCGTTAGCTGATTTATTATTACTGTGTCAGTGTCATCATCATGATTTCAATAGGTCCTCTAGGGACCCGCTGCTACGTAAGGTTTTCTGTGCGGATTTTTTTATGAATTTTTCTCTTTTCAATTTTTGGCTTCAGATTCTTTGCCGTCTCTGTCATATCCCTCCATTTTCAGTGCAGTTCTCACACAGCACCATGGACTCGTTCCCTCCTACTACCCAGGACTGAGGTCATTCTATAAATACAGAGCATTGCAGTTCAGTAATATAACTTCCTTCTAGACTCTGTTGGGTTGTTTTTTTTTTTTTTTTTTTTGCTTTTGCTTCCAATAGTCAATGCATGAATGAGAAACTTTAAAATGGTTCTGCCCTGTGTTAAACCCTTTCCTTGAATAAAGGTACCAGCAGTGTTTGTATCATCTAATGATTTTTACTGCTTTGTCAGAGCAACTTTGGGAATGGATTTTGGCAGGCAGCAGTTTATTTCAAGGATAACAAGTTAGTGTTCAAACCCTCCACAACGGATGCCAGCCATTTAAGAAAAGAAAAACAAAAAGCTCATTGACCTTACATCCAGAAGCTTCTGTTCTTTTAGATGGAAGTATGTAGTAAGTCAACAGTTTATTACAAAAACACTGCCATTCCACATGTGTGTTTAAAGAGACATTCTGCCCTGAGAGGCCTTTGGTGATCAAGTAGAATTTTGTAGAATGTGCCAATCAAAGCTATTGATAGTTTTTCTAGAAAACTTTGCCAATTATAATTTATTTATGTCCTGAGGAAACTTTTAAGAATCTGAGACTTTAAGAATATTCTTTTACCTTCAAGACCAGATGTTTGTAGGTATTCATCTGTGCTGAGTAACGTTCAAATCAGTTGAGTAAACATTTACCAAGAATCTATGAGGCAAGATGGGGTTAGTGATTGAGTGTGGGGTCTGGGGTTAGACTTCTCAGCTTTACACCGAGTTCCCCCACGTCATAGCTGTGTGGTCTTGGACGAGCTACTTAACCAGCCCTTGCCTGAGTTTCTTCATTTACAAATTTGGAATAATACTAGTCTTTAGCTCCTGGATGTAGTATAAGAAGAAAAGACTATGTGAAAGATACACAGGATGGTGTCTGGCATATGGTGAACATGATGTAAGGTTTTCAAATGATTGCTATGTACTGTGTTCTAGGATATGAAGGAGGAGGACAAGAAGGAAGGAGGGGACGAGATAGAGAAACTGATTGTCTTTGGAGGAGCTGGGAGTCTGCATGGCAGTCAGACACATGAACACATTTTAATATAATGTAGCAAGTAGTAAACTGGGGTAGATGCAGGACACGGTATAAATGCAGGCAGGTGACTAAGGCCGACCCAGGCCATCAGGGCTGTTCTCTTGTAGGCCTGAGCTGAGAATGGAACAAGGAGGAAACCTAAATTAGCTTTGATGGCCCAAACCAAGAGTTGGCCAAATTGAGTCAGGAAAAGGTGCAAGTTCTACATACTCATAAGCTGAAGTTCTTGGCAGAGGCCCTGTTTCGGTTCTCCCCTCTGTTCAAAACAATAATCCCCTTGATTATCCCCAGCACAAGTGGTCTCTCTGCGGCCTTTCTAATTATGTGGGATGGTCTTGCTTGTCAATACCATGAACAGTCGTACAGAAGATCTTAAGATAGACCTTTGTGTTAGAGAAAATCCAAATGTTAGTCAAGTTCCATCCTTCCCAGCTAAGCTGAGGACTTACAAAAAAGATTCCACTGTGTGGTGTAATTTTAGGAGATACAGATGGAGGGTACCCTCACAGCTTTACACTTCTATTGGCAAAAGTCTTACACGCCAAAGCACAAGAACCCAGAACTTGTGTCTCATCAGAGCATTTGTCCAAGCTGAAACACCTGTTAAGAGGAAGAATCAGGATTTGAACCCAAATCTGGTGTAAAAGCCAAAGGATATATAAACTTTGTTGTACTTACTTTTTACTTTACATTTTCTAACTTAAGCTAAGCCCATGGGGAGAGAGAGAGAGAGAGAGAGAGAGAGAGAGAGAGAGAGAGAGAGAGAGAGAGAGAGAGAGATTTTCATAATCATAGCTACTTGGTATGTTTTCTTTAATTCTTAAATAAAGAAACTGCACTGATATCCTAACCTGAGAAGAGGCCAAGTGCGTAGCTCCAGATAGGCCTAGTAACAAATAATACTGTGCCACCACAATCTGATAGTCTCCACACTCCATACCCCCAAACTTTCACATACCTGGAAACAAAGAGACAGCCTATTTCCTTCTGCACCCAGTTAAGGGTCTCTGTGAACCCCACCCATGAGCTGTTTAAGTGACCCATGGGCCACGGGTTCAGAATGTATGGCCTACAGCATCTATCCCCTCTGTGGAAAACACATTTCTCTTTCCTCCTCTCTGAATTGCTGAGCCGGAGACATCAGCAGACCTTCCAGGGGAGAGAATATAAACCGGGGAGAGAATATAAACCGGGGAGTGCCAAATTCTTTTGTAAAGGGCCAGATAGTAGATATTTTAGGCGTTGTGGGCCATTCAATCTCTTTTGCAACTACTACGTACCTTCTACTGTTGTCTTGGGAAGGAGGCCAGAAACAGTTGGTAAACACATTGGTGCATGTGGCCCACAGGGCTGGAATCTGCTTCCAATGATATAAACGTCGTGGAAGTAAAATTCTAATGTTCCTAGTGTCCTGTGGTACCTTTGCGGTTTAGCATCAGTTCTCAGTCAACTTCAGCAATGTTTCTAACCATGTACTAGCCTTGGTTGCTATCTCTGCTCAACTACTTACTAGATCTGTAACCTTAGAGAGACGTCTTCATCTCTGTAAGCTTCAATTTCCTTATGTATAATATGGGAGGCACATTAATATTACCCATCTGATAGATTGTTGAAGGGATGAAATGAAATAATCCATGGAAATGGGTGCTTAGCCCAGAGCTTGATTCAGAATGAGCACATTCTAAGTGTGGCATTGTGGAACCTCGGGTTAAAGCCGGTCAAAACAGAACCACACATTCTTCTTACTTTTCTTTTCCTGTTAACCTCTGGCTGAACACTACACATTTTTTTTTTTTAATGTTTGTTTTCTAATCAGGAATTTGGGGGTGGTGCTCCTGACCTGTTGTCCACTAATGCCAACAAAACAAATTGATGTTCTACAAACTTGGAGACATACCCTACAGAAGTGGCTTTTTTGTGTGATTTCTGTTACTTTTCAGTCTTCTGCAAATTCAGGGTGTGAAGGAAAAATACAAAGTGCATGAATTAACTTCATCTTGAGTTGAAAGGGAGCTTTTCTTCATAATCATTGTAATTATTAATAGGGTTTGGGATCCAGCCATATAATTTATGACTACTACATTTCCTCGTGGAATAAATATGTGTAGGGCTGCATGTTTCCATTAAAACAGTTGGAAGTACTAAATCATAGCACCAAGAGAGCAAACTAAGGAGAATGGCCTGGCCCTAGGGGAAGAGCAACCTGGCCCGTTGCAGCTACATGGAAACTTTTGCCTTTGGCCGGCTGTTTCTTTGCCTTTTTTTTTTTTTTTTTAAACAAACTGTTCATTGTAAAATAGGAGCCTGGAAAAACACAGCAGAAAAAAACCAGAGAGAACATAAACAACAATGAGAGAAGCAGTGTGTTCTTAGGACTTAGGTCACTCCACCCACTTCTGCTTGCCTATTATGAATATCATTACTTCCTCTTGCCATCACAGGACAATGCCCTGAGCTCAGCAAGGCCGTGTTTCCACAGGCCTAATTGTCTTTTCCTCAGTGAAATATAACTTAGAGCAGCTATGCTACCGTGTTTCCTCGAAAATAAGACCTAGCCAGACAATCAGCTCTAATGCGTCTTTTGGAGCAAAAATTAATATAAGACCTGGTATTATATTATATTATATTATATTATATTATATTATATTATATTATATTAAAGACCCAGTCTTATATTATAGTAAAATTAGACTGGGTCTTATATTAATTTTTACTCCAAAAGACACTAGAGCTGATTGGCCGGCTAGGTCTTATTTTCGGGGAAACACGGTAACTATACAGAGGGAAGGACCAAGTCCAATAAATATTCCAGTTATATCCATGCTGAAATCAAAATTGTCTTTAAAAACCTACCTGTTATCATTCACTGTTTAGTTCTGGATAGAAAAAAATCAGAAATTTCCCTGGATTGAAGTTAGATTGTTTTAAAGTCATTATTATCCCATTGAGCCAGATACTGCCCCTGTGACTAAATTCACTTTGGGCAATGGCCATTTTAAATATGACATCAAAATCCTAGCTCTGTATGTTAGCTGGTGGGCCTCATCACAGCATGATTGAAGGAAACTGATGATTGCACTGAGCACCCAAATGTCAGCCTTCGTAAATCTTTTGTCTTGGGTCAGTTTCCACTGAGAGGAGAGGATTCTTCTAGTCTCCTCCCTGGGGGTCTAATCCTGGCTCCCATTATTCAGAAAGCTTTACACAGGCAAAAAACTGGGGGGCTCCCCATGTTTAGAATGCAGGTTTTCACTTAATCTATCTTTGAGGTAACAGTTCTTCCCTCTGACTTCAACTGTATTTGTTCCTGTGAGCAGGATCTGTCTGATTTGGCTTTTCTAGAAAGCAAACCCCCTGCCTTCTGCTGGGATAGGGAACAAATAGTTGAAAAAATCACCTGGATGTGCAGGGTAGGGAAGAAGGTCAGGGCTCTAACTGCTCCTGCTAGAAATTTATGGTCAGTCTGTTTTCAGCCACACCCTAGGAGAGAGAGATTGAGAGAGAAAGAGAGGGAGGGAGGGAGGGAGGGAGGGAGGGAGGGAGGGAGGGAAGGAGGGAAGGAGGGAGGGAGGGAGGTAGGGAGGGAGGAAGGAAGGAAGGATCCTAGCTGCCTGTGGTACCTTGGAAATCACCCAAGCAGCTGTACGTAAGTTTGGAATCTGCTGCTTCTGGATGATCTGTTGCCCTTGGGTTGGTCTCTAGCTTCCGGCACTCCCTGTAAATTCTCTCCTCTGGAGAGTTCCTCAAGTGTCCAGCCAGTGGACTTTAAGTGGGGCAATGTTTGCTGGTCCTAGGGGCTATTATTTCAATAAAAGTTCCACAAAAGTTACCATGCCTAACGAATTCCCCCAACAGGTTTTAACACTTTGTATGAAGTTCCCCTATTAATCTTACCTATCAATTAAAAAATAAACAAAAATATGTTAGATGGAAGAAATGGTGCATTGAAGTGTAATTGTCTAGAATTACCATTCTTTGTCTTTCCTCTCTGTTATCAGCTGCCCTCCTGCGTTCAATCTGTATAAGTTCCAGGAATTTTCTTTCTAAGTAACCCTTAAGCCCATCTACTTTCATCGTTCCCCCTGCCATTACATCCTGGCAGGTGAGTGAACAGGAACTCTAGAGCCAAACTCCTTGGTTCAGAATCCCAAATGTGCCACTTCTCAGCTGTATTATCTTGAGCAGGTTAAGCTTGTGAGGCAGATACAAATGACAAACTGATCCCCTCCTGTCCCAACTTACTCTTTGAATCATCTTCAGAGCTTTGGTGTTACCTTGTAGGGGTTCCCCAGGTATTTTGTTATAGCACCCCAAGCAGAATAATAAGTGACCATATTAGCAAGGTTTTTAACCTTTCTGAGCAAAACCTCATGTCCTATCTGCCACCCATAGAATAATTATAGCCACATTTATTTTTTAAAAACAATTAGCCCAGACTTAATGCATGGAAAATGTTAATTTCTAATAAAACATAGTAGGGAAGCCAGTCTACAATCATCCCTCCAGTAACGATTAATTTTTGTAGACTATCTCATTTTTTATTTTTTTTTAAGGCAGGCTGTAAGGGAATGAAGGAAACATTATTCCTTCATTAATTAGAATGAATTAATGGATTAGAAGGAAGGAAAAATTGAATTAACCTGAGGGTTTGCAGGGTTGTCCTCCAAAGAATCATCTGTCACCACGTCCTGCCACCTCTGGTTCACGTGCAGTTAACCTGTTTGTTTAATTGTACACAACCTTCATTGTTTTCCAAAGAATGTTTAGCAACTCATGTAACTTAACAAATTTTGAAAGACTCGGCTTAGATGGATGCAATGGACATCTCAAAGGTAGGGTCATGAAACTGAGTGAAACGTGAAAGAGACTGATAATATTCAATACTCTTTGTGGCTCATTTTCTTCTTATTATTAATTTTCATTATTATTAATTTTAGGTCTGGAGTTCAAACTCTGCCCCATAATGCCAAGGTGCACTACAACTACGCCAATTTCCTGAAGGACCAAGGTCGGAACAGGGAAGCAATCTACCACTACAGAACGGCCCTCAAGTAAGTACCACACATCATAAGGGTGTCACTGTCCTGCTTGTCAGGTCCCAGGATTAGGGGGTGGGGGGCGTTGTTTGTTTCTCTTAATAATGAACCTCTCTTTGGAGGTGGTATTGATTTTGGACTCTGAGTCTTATGGCTCAGTTCAAGTCTGTTATAAGTGTGGTCACCCTACTTTACTTATAACTCTTGGTGTTTTCCTGTAAAATTTCCCTTGCTACACTTTATGCAATGAAGTGATGCCCAGCTGAATACATATATGCCGGCAAATAGGAGCTGGTTGTTAAAAATATACTCATAAGTTCTCAGAATATTTGCTCCAATGAATTGTTCCCACTCTAGCCTTTCCACTGTCTGAAAGGATTTATATGAAGACAGTTGGGTCTAGAAATGAAATGTCCTGATAGTTATATTAAATAGAAAGAAAATGAGAAGCTACTGATTGCCATGTTGAGAATATGTTAAAGAGGGGGGTGTGTATCACATATTTTTACATATAAACGGCCCTGACACTCTCCTTGTACTCATCCACTAGAAGAGAGTATACCACACATGGCTTTAGATATGACTTCAAGAGAAACTAAAAATTTAAGTTCTGCATTACCAGTGGCAGTCTTTATTGCTCTTAGGTACTCATTTAAAAGGTAACTCTGATGTTCAGATGGTTTTCACTCAACGGTCCCAGGTAACAAACATATTTAACCTGAAACACATGGAGACATGATAACTAAACACATCCTTGGAATCTCCACATTTGGGCAAAATAAAGCAAGGTGAATCTTCTCTTTTGTTAATACTATGAGGCTCACAGGTTTCTGAAGAGCTTTTCATGCGCCCAAAGATTGGCCTACATTTGTTTGAATTTTCTGGTACTGTTCCACTTAAGGACATGCTTAAAAATATATAAACCAAACAAATCATGTATTTCACTGAAACGCCAACTAGGATTGTTTCAAAGCTTAGTTTGAAATTGTCATTCTTAAAGCAACTGAACTGATTTGAAAAATTATCCTTTTGAACAGAGTACTACATGACTGTATTGTCATCAGTCAAAACCTTTTAGACTTTAGAACCTGTTACTTAATATTCAGGATGACAAAAACTTTCAACTGTCATGTCAAGTTTGCTATCAAATACTTTTCCAAACATTATAAGAAATGTAAGTCCTGGTAGAATATTTCTAACAAAGTTTTTTTATTGAGGAGTTAAAGTATTTATTAAGAAATAAAAGATAGTTTTAAGATTTTAAACAATTATATTCTTTTTACTGGAAGACAGTTTATCCAAACGTTTATAATGCTTATCTCTGGTTGGTGAGATTATGGTTGAATGGTTTTTTCTTTATATATTTTTTTGTGCTCCAGATGTTTCACAATGAACATGTATTACTTTTGCAATGAGGAAGTATCATTTTTTAAAGGGCGTATTCCTTCAAGGATACACATAAAGTGTGATTTGGCTTTAACCATTAATGTTTCAACGATTTTAGGTGGCATTCTTGAAAGGAGGAAAAGAGCAGTTAAGTTTGCATGAAACATTGGTTGGAAGGAACTGTATCAGTATCTTCTTAAATTTGTTTTATTCTAACAGACTATTTTTTCTCCAGTTCAGAAAGAAAATTATGGCAGACCCTAAGGTGCAGCTTGGGGCAAAGGTATAAATTAAGCAAAATTCTCTGGCAGCTGATTTTACCGAATTATATATAGTAGTTGGCTGGGTACTTCTACTTCTTTCCCTTGAAACAATAAAAATAAATGTTTGGTTCAGCCACGGTGCTTCTGGAAGAAACATATCCCTTGAGAAATGGGGAAAAACAATTAAAGCTATAAATATACTGCACAGCAATTAGTGAAATAGTTCACCCTCTCAGACCAGGCTCAAAATACTTCTGATTTAAAGTATCATCATTTTTGTGTGGATACTTCCGTGGTGAATTTTCAATAGATGTGGGTGTTGTTTTTATTTAAATAAATTGTCACCCTGTGTTAGAGAGAAAAGGAAAATACCAGGACTGTTCATCATTTTGATGATTATTTTTCCTAGGTGACTGGAAGATTGCCCTTATTTTGATATTGCTATTTCTTTGTGGAAGTTGCTGAGACAGGGATTCCTCCCTCTCCCAATTGCTCCACCCTTATTTCAACTTTAGTGTATCTTATGTTTCCTCTATTTGCATAAAGAAGAAAGAGAGTGATTAGGGACATGCAGGGTTAAAAGGGATATTATCTTTGTCAACAAACAAAAGTGTTTGCTTTGCTGTAAAAGGCAGCTCTCATGTTTACACCTCTTGTGTTTATTCTGGGTTCTATAAAGCTTGAGATTCTATACACTGGAGAATCAGAAGACCACTGGTAGATCTGCCAGATGCCTCCAAAGCTTCCTGACCACACAGTTACTCTGGGGAAGGTTTCTACCATTCCACCTCACGTGGTGGGAGTAGAAAGTCTAGAGACTTCTCAATATGTCAGTCCTTCCTGCACAAGCTCTCCCACGAAATGCCTCATCCCATAAATCCAAACGGAGACACAGTTGTCCTGCCTGGATAAAGTGCAGAAGACATTGAATGTGTACTTGATTGACCCATGGTTTGTTGATTAGCATAAAAAGTCAGTTAAAAATGGAGAGTTATAAAACAAATTATGCACACTCTTGAATGTTTTATTATACCTTAAAATGTCACAGGTACATCCGTTCACCAATCTTCTAATACCAAACCAAATCCTTTCCTTTGAGTAAGAGACTTCAAAGTGGAATCTGCAAAACCACATCCCATAATTCATTTGTATAATGATCAGTTTTGATACTTTAAAAAGAATAAAACTTTAAAGATTATTTGAGATTTTTCTCCTCCAGTTTTTTACAGATCTCACTCACATCTAATTCAACAGCAATTTTTGAGCAACTTCCCTTTTTAAAAAGTATTTCCAGAGTATTTGCTTGGTTTTCATAGGAATAACAACGCTCTTTTTTGCATTTATATTTAATCAGTTTGAAAGATATTTCATTATATTAAACTGCAACTGGAGTAAATTTGTTAATAAACACAACAGACTCTTAGCAGTCAGTCATGCAACTCAACCCAGGGGAGCAAAAGGGCCCACCCAGGCTTACAGAGAAAGTTTGTTAAGTTGTGGGTATCTACCAATATGTTTTACAGAGAATAAAGAACATCTGAAAATCTGACAACACAATTAGAGTCTGTTTGTAATACAGTTTTCACAATAGATGATAAAGTCACGGAGTCTATTTTTAATCTTATATTTAAATTCCCTGCAAGACTCAATTACTGGATGGCTTAATGTGCTGGTCATCAAGAACCCTGCACTTGGGAATGAGAATAGAGTTCGCCTTTGTCCAGGTGGGTCAGGAAGGTCTCTCCACCGTCAGAAGCAAATTGTCCCATGTTCCCTGAACATTTGTTCACGTAGGTGCCCTCTTCCTTCCACCCTTCTATAATAATCCCTCCCCACACCCAGATATGCTGATGTGGACCAGATTCATGGAGGTTTCCATCCTGGTAAAAGGTCTGTGATTCTCAGTCACCCTGACGACTATTTTCTTTTCACAAGTGTGGTTTCAACATGAAATACACAGTAAATCATCTAAGATTTGTCCCTTCCCATAATCCTATTGTGCAGGAGATGGAATACTTTGCCCTGTGGGTACTCAAGTGTGTTTGGGCAGCCATGGGAGCCTTAGAGAGGCCTTGCCCACTCCTAATATATCTGTTATTGATATTTTAAATGGAAAATATGAAGGGAGAGAAAACTATTCAAAAGGAATTGAAGTCCCTGACCAGGCTCTTTTCTATGGGCATAACTACAAGGGAAGGAATGTGCTTTTAATGCCCCTGTGCAAAAGAAATCTCCACTTGCTATTTAATGGACTAACACATGGGAAAGGATAGAACTAAAAACTTTCTGTTTGGAATTTTTTAATGCATAAAATAGAGACTTGTTATGATTGTAGTATCCCTTGATATCGTTCTTTATATTCCCTCCTATGTGGATAACTGGAACGCTGCAAGGAGATTCCATTAGACTACAATAAGTATATGTAGGAAAAAGGGAAGCAATAAAAATGGAAGAAATCCCATATTATTAGATTCTAAAGAAATCTAACCATGCCTAATTAACCCACTGTTGATTGATGTCCTGAGTATATCAGTAAGATTATTATAATGCCTTTGAAAAATGCTATCTATAAAACTGGTGGAGTTTGAACTTTTTTTTTTTTTTTTTTAAATCAGGGTTTACTTAGAAAGTCCTTTCTTTACACAGCCAATTTTGAATGAGCATTTAAAATAACTCTCATGACTACAGGTGGCCTTGGATACCAGCTGCTATGTATTTCTGGAAAGAATTAAAATTCCAATACTATTCATTGGCCGCTTTTACAAGTGGAGATGGGTCCTTCCACTGGTATGGTACTTTCGTTTCTAAAAATCCAAATGTGCTTGCCAGTATTACAAGCAGACACTTGAAATTACTTTTGTTTCTCTTATTGATGAAATTATATTTTCACTATATATAAGTTTTGTTAATTATCTCACAGTTTTCTTCATTAAATTTAAGAAACTAAACATTATTTCATTTAGAAAAAAGAAATTTTAGTGACATTGTGGAAATACTTATGGACTAAATTTCCAAGTAATAGTTTCATAATTTATATGTAAAAATATTCCACTTTCTGTCTTTTTATCTGCTTTATACCATTGTTTCACTTCAAAAACTCGCTGTGGTTCCCCAGGAAACAGAATCGAAGGCAGAGATTTGCGTGCAGGAAATTTATTAAAAAGTGCTCTCCGGAACACCAGGGAAGGAAGCCAGGGAAGTAAGGTGTGCAGAGGGAGACACTGAGATGCAGAACATTTCCTAGGAGACTTCAGCTGATTCTATAGGGAGCTCTGGATGGGCCCTCAGAGTTGTCCTGAATGGAGGCACGAGATGGAACCTTTATACCATCTTAGCAACTACTCACTGCCCCCCGGGGCAGAGAGGGTACCCCTGAGTGAGGCAATTCTCTGAGGCTGAGAGCAATGCCCGGAGAACTGGGCTCTGAGCTCTCAGCAGCTGGCGGACCAAGTGCCTTAGACTTATCTGGGTGGTTTAAGCTGTACAGCATCCACTACATCAGCTTAATTTATGATTTCTTATATAAGTAAATATCATTTAGATTTTCTGTTAAAATGAAAATAGTGGCCTTACTTACCTCTTTGGGGTGGAACATTACAAGATAATTCACCCAAAAGGCTTAAAGCAGTGTCTAAATGTCTGGCAATGATAAACTCAGTAAATGTTAATGTATCCAAAATTGAACCCCTTCTCTCCACCTCCAGCACCCGTCATCTCTCACCTAGATTATTGCAGTATGTTCCGGTCTCTGGTCTCCCCGTTTTCACCTCTCCCTGCTCCCTGTCAGTCTGTGCTCAACACAGCAGCACAGAGAAGTTCCACTCCTAGCAATCTGTGCTCAGAACACGCCGCTGGCTCCCATCTCATTCATGGTGAAACTCAAAGCCCCTGTAGCAGTCTTTACTCCCTGTACAGCCTGCCCCCCTTACTTCCCAGCCTCCCCTCCTACTACTCTTCTTCTTCACTCAACTCCAGCCATGTAGACCTCAGGCATACACCAGTCACGTCACATTCCTATTTCGGAGCCTCTGCATTTGTCATTCTCTCTTCCCAGAATGCTTTTCTTCTCTAAATGGCTGCCTCCCTCCCTTCCTTCAGGACTCCTCACATAATGTCATCTTGTCCCTGAGGCCTACCTGATCACCCTACTTAAAAGTCCAGCCACCCCCAACATACCCTATTCCCCTTCTTTGTTTCATTTTTCTCCACTGTATTGATCACCCTCTACTATATTTACCTCTGCTGTGGGCCCTTAGCAGAGGACCTGGCACATTGTAGGTGCTCAATAAATGTTTGTTGAAAGAAAGACTGAATTAATATAAGCATAAAATCTACAACACAGGCCTCCTTAGATTTAGAGGACAACTCCATAAAGACAAGCAGTGTTTCTCACTGGGAGAGTGGTCGACAGTTTAGGTGTAACAATTCTTCATTATGCAGGACTGTCTGATGGATGCATTGTAAGATGTTTCACATCCCTAGCTGCTGCCCATCTGTCCGGGGTGATGCCTGAGGTACCTGCTGGGGAAATGCACCCCCTTCCGTCCCCACTTGTCATGATCTCCTTGGTTGGTAGTTACTGATTAGGAAATGGACACACTTTTCCTGCCCACGACTGTGTTTTATCTAAGTTGATCCAACAACCAGAGTGTCCTTCATGCTACGAACTGTTGTTACCATAAGTTTTCCACAAGCTCATTGATCTGTCACACAGGACTTTGAATCTCCTTATAACCTTGGATGTGGCTTTTAAAATTGCACGTGTCTGGAATTCCATTTGGTGTTGAGCATATCAAAAAAGCTTGGAGGAAATTGCTCTGGAGCCTGTGGGGATCATTTGCTTCAGACGATGAAGGATTGACAGGCTTTGGAGTGCGTGCTTGACAAAGAACATTCCTGCATTCTTAAAATGGAGAGGGTCGTGTGTCCTTCACATCTGAGAACCCACAGTATGGGAGAAACAGAAGGATACAGGAAGACTTGAATGTTCACTGGGTTAGCGATGAAGAAATAATGGACGTTGTTTTGACTGATAAGGGCAGTCAAAGGCCATGAACAGCAGTGAAGAAAATGATTTTTTGGAGGATAGCAATCCATATGAGAGAAGGAGAGCTGGCAGACTCAGCCTGTCATGGCTTCATTACGGCTGTGGAGGGAGCTTAGTAAAACCACCCAGACACCCTGCAGCTGGCCCCAAAACATTAAAGGTATGCAGTGTAACAGGTATGATGGTATGATCTCATTTGTTTACATCCAAGCCACCTTGTTCTCACAGAAAGTCAATATGTTAATAATCATATTGTTACAGAGAAGGCAAACTAAAGCACAGACATACATTCAAAATCACATAGCTAGAAAGTCACCCATGACTTCTGGCTCCACATAGTTATTTTTCCACTCCACCAAAGCAATTCACATTCATCTGCCACAGAAACTAAAGTTCCCCACGATCACCCAAGCCTCTGGGAAAGAAGATCAGAGAAGTGTTTAATTCAATACATTCCCCAAACCCTAGAGGTAAATTCTCAGGAATCAGGGAAAATTTCAGCCATTTCCTGAGGGCATTAGAAAGCCCTGGTTTTACTTTAAATTGTCTTAGAAAATCAGTTGGGCGGAGTGCTTCTGGATTACTGCTGGAGGTCATCCATTGTGAGAGGTCAAATTATTTAGTTGGTCCCTCATTGGAGAGTGTGTCACATTTCCCTAAATTGTATTTGAGTTTTTTTTCCAAGGCAGTCTGTAATGGATGGAAAGGAGTACATTGCAAAAAGGAGTTGGCAAGACATTTGCTGGGTGTTAATGGCGATTTTAAATAATTAAAGAAGCAGGCCAGTAATCAATGTCACCTGGGTGTAATTTAGTGATGTGATGATTCAAATTTTATAACACAAAGGAACCAGGCACTTAAGAATGCCAGAGACTAATTATGTTTGAAAATATGCTGTTGACTCCCGAAATGAAGTTTATGTTGGGTATTTTTTAGTCCAGCGAGATGCAGGTTTTATAGTTTGGGTTTTTCCCAGTCATGCTTTTCTTTTGGAGTGTTTTTTCCTCAACAGGAAATAGAAAATAAACATGTGACCTTAACATTAACCTCAAATAAATTAGTGTGTGGAATGAGAATCAGACAAATAAATCAGGGTACATCAGGGTGTGTATATTCTGAAAGGAAATTGCAAACTGGAACATGTGATACAATGTTACTTAAAACAATGAAATGCCTTTCAAAGTACTCAAATGATGAAAAAATATCAGCGTCCTTAAGTTTGGACCGATTGTACAAAATTTAAAGTAAATGACTGAAAGAAAATATAAAACCAAACTTTAGTCGTATATGTATATCTTATGTCTTTCGATCTTTAATTGTAGTTAAAGCTTAAGAACCATATATAAAAGAGCATGTACATACATCTTTTACACTTACTGAGTATTGTTGATTCTAGATTGCTTTCCATAATACTGTGCTTTCCAGAGATACCATAATTATTTGATATGACAGGAGACAAATTTTTTTCAGTGAATAAGATTCTCAGTAACCATGCTTCCTGAGTTTATTTCACTTCGGTCACTGAGGACCAGTTTCTATAAGATCATAGTTGAATGGATTAGTTAAAGAAAAAAAAGGAGAAATTACTCTAACTGGAAGCTCTAATTTGTATTTATTTTCCGAAGATGGAATGACTGGTGTTGTTTGGGAAAATAAATACATTGACAGGAACCATCTGCCTTAAAAACACAAGTACTTCTGAAAAACTTGTTTGATTTTAAATAATCTATTACTAATTTCTCCCAGCCTCCCTTTCCTCAATTGTAAAATAGTACAATAATTCTACTTTTAAACTTAGGAAGGTTAAGAGAGATAATGTATGAAAAAGCTCTCTAAAATGTCAAGGTATCATGAATAAATCCCAGGTCCTTTGGGACCCATTTTCTTTTGCTCCTGTCTTCTGTTTTTCACTTAGGCTACTGTTTCTCCCAGTGACTACTTCCTGTTAATATGTTATTGATGTTGATTCTTCCCAGAGAAGATAACTGGGAATGGAGGGGGATAATAATGTTCTTAACTACCTACTTTTATTAATTCTGCTTAAGGAAGTGCTGATAGATAAAATTTAAGCATCCCTACATGCTCAAATAGATATGTTTATCAAGAATGTAAATTACCAAATACATCAGAAAACTTCTCTTCAGCTCAGAGAACTGTATCTGTGTACCTAGATTTCTTTTTTAAGGAGGAAAATAGACTTCCTTATACCTCAGACAATATAACACATTTTCTCTAATAAATTTTAAGAGTTTAACTCACTGAAATAATAACAAAGAAATAGCAGTGGAGAACCCGTAGACAATGCAAATGTTGAATAAAACTGTGAGAAAGAAAATCCAATGACTATTCACGTTGGTCTTAAAAAAGTAGGCCCGACAATCACCACTCTGCTCCGGCTCAGTGAAGTTTTGGTTGAAGTTTTTTGAGATGGGGAAGAGAGCTTTTGAAAAACATACCTGTAGAATTCAAAGTCAAGATGGCCTTTATTTATTCTGACAATTCATGTGGCAACATAGACATCTCTTAAATTATTCATCTTTCCAAAAGAAAATTCCTCTCCTGGAGACCTCAGGATTGACTTAGAGCCAAGCCAATTCAAACACAAGTTTAGTTAAAAAGTAAACACACAAAATAAACTTTGTCCTTGTGTAGGTCTTCAGTGCATCAAAGGATCTGTTTTAAGAAAACGTCTACATCTAGAGAAAAATCAAAATAAAAAAAATTTTTAAAAAGTGATTTTTTTTTTTCCTGAACTGCTTGTTAAAGGATCCTTTTAATGAAAGTCAGGTTTGTTTCATAAATAATGCAGTGCTCACTTGCGATTAGGAGAACCTAATCAGATAACCAGTGAGAGAGGATGTTGTTAGCAGACCCTTACTATTCCTAGGAATAAACAACATCTATTCAGTTTCCAGGTGGAGGGTTGTGCATGGTAATAGATTCAGCAAATCATTGTAAATGCCAGAAATCTCCTTCTTGGAAGGGTTGGGACTCTGTTTAATTAACACAGAGCCTCTTTTCTGACTGTAGCTGGCCAAGAAGCCTTCTCCTAAGCTTCATGGTTGTGTAGCCTTGGAGCACAAGGCATACGAAAGAACTTTCCCTCATAGTGCTTATGTGTGTTTCTCTTTCTTTTCCTTCTCAGTACGTATTTTTGTTTTGGGGACTTCAGTGTGGATTTATATTCTGTTTCTGATTTGAAAGAGAGAGAGGGGGGAAGTCCCTTGTAGTCAGTGAACTTTGAAAGTACATGCCAGTCATTTAAATGGTAGTGGGATCGTGAGTGAATATAAAGTCCGAAAAGATGGGCTGAGCGCCAGCCAGAGAGGGCCAGCTGCTTGCCAGTGCGGACAAGAGCTTTTACACATGGGGAGCCAGCCCATTGTGGAAGCTTGTATTGAATTTAGACTCTCCTTTTCCATGGTTTGTGCTTTCACCTCAGACATTTATTTTGAGGACTCCAAAGCCTAAAGAAATAAGGAAAAGATCAAGTTTTAAGAAATTGCCTCTTCTGAGAGCAGGTGTCCCAGGATGCTTTTTATTACTATTTGTCATCTGGGAAACAATGAGAATTGCTCTCACCATGTTCACTGGACACCCCTTAAATCATTTGGAAGTCAGAGAGAGCTTTGTTCAACATCAAAGGAAAACAATTTTTTTTTTTTAGAAGAATTTAAGCCCTAGCTGTGATGTGCTCGCCATAACTACTTCCCAACTAATTCTTAGACACAGGCTTTCCAGGCATGGAGTGAATATACAGGTAGAAGAGTATTTGTTTTCTTTTTTCTTTTGGTCGGTCATCATAGCTTTGATATCCTGCAGTGGCGTCTCAGAGCACCCAGAACTTGCTATCCCTCAGGAACTGTGAGATTGAGTGTTAAGGGGTAGTACCAGGGACCCTCTAATTGTCTTTGCTAATGAAGGATGACCAGAGAGAAGCAAACAAGAATGTCTGACCTGGTGTGTTTTCTTTTCTCCAACTTCCTCTCATAATATATCTTTCCCTGCAGCCTCCAAAGCCATTGTGAAAATTTAGGATCTTTAAGCTGTGAGAGGATATAACACCTGAATTGATGCTATTCCTTGTCAGTCAAGAGGAGCATTAGCCAGAATGTCGTAAAAATACCAGTTCTGAGGGATGTTCATAACTGTTTGGTAAGGAAGTAGGGGAGGGAGGATTACAGGGGCAAATAAACTTAGGAAGCTCTGTGACACAAAGATTTAAAAAAAAAAAAAGTTATGCAACTTGTATTTTTGGCCTTTTAATAGCAACCCCTCTGTCCCAAACTTAAGTTGATTTTCTTAGAAGGTATAGAACAGGGTAGGAGTGGGCAAACATGGCATCTGATTGTCAAGAGACTTGACGAGTACAAATCCTATTTTTATTACTTGGGCATTAGCTTGGCTTTTCTGTTAAAAGCCAGCTTCACAGGCTTATTCAGAGTACTCTGGGTGACAGAGATGGAGAGAGCTTCTTAGACTGCTAAATATGTCCGCTCTAAGTGGAGCAGAAACAGCTAAACTGTGTGGCTGTGCAGATTGGCCTTCACAGTTCCGCCTTAAGGAAGTAAATTGATTCACTTCCTTTCTTAATCAGCACAAATTTGGTTTACTGACATATAGCAAACCTCCACATTTGCTTTTCAACGTTAGGAATGTTGTTTTCACTTGATTGTGCATTATTTAATTTTTGATTTTTAAGTTTTGTCAGACTTTTCATTCTGAGAACTGTATCAGGCCCAGTAGTACCAAATTACAGTCAGAGGGGAAGATCAGATAAAATGGAGAAAGAGAGTCAAGATGGGCAGCCACTTGTGGGATAAAGTTTATTTTTATGGGGAGATATTATGTGTCACCTTTTCTCAATAATGGTGGTCTATGCTTCAGTCCAAATGTGTTTATGAAGATGCTTCAGTCCAAATGTGTTTATGAAGATGCCTCATCCAAGGTACTCCCAGCATCTGGTGTAAGTAGTGAGCACTGTAGAAGCAGCTGGTCAGCAGTCCCCCCAGGATAGAAACTCAGCACCTGAGGCCATGAGGATTTTCTGTCAAAGGAAGTTGAAAGTAATTATAGGCTCCAGAGGACTAAAATTTATTTAACTCTGGTGCATTCACATACTGTTTATTTTTGTACTATTTGGGAGTTATTTACCTTTACCATTAAGTGGCATATGTGCATCCTGGCTTTATTTGTATGTGTACAGCTGCAAAAATAATTGACCAAAGATTTGACATAAGAAAGAAGAACAAAGCTGGAGGCATCGTACGCCCTGATTTAAAACTATATTACCAAGCTATAGTAGTCAAAGCAGTATGGCATTGTTATTAAAGAAGACATATTGATCAACTGAACAGCATAGACAGCCCAGAAATAAACCCACATATATATGATAAATTAATTTACTACAAAGGAGCCAAGAATGAAGAAAAGACAATCTGTTCAATAAATGGTACTGGGAAAATTGGACGGCCACATGCAAAAGAATGAAACTGGACCATTATCTTACACCAGACACAAAACATTAACTCAAAATGGATTAAAAATTTCAATATAGCACCTGAAACCATAAAACTCCTAGAAGAAAACATAGGCTGTCAGCTCCTTGACATCAGTCTTGTCAATGTCTTGGATTTGACACCAAAAGCAAAGGCAATAATAGGAAAAGTAAACAAGTGGGACTACATCAAACGGAAAAGCAAAGGAAACCATTGACAAAATGGAAAGAAAACCTACGGAATGGGAGAAAATATTTGCAAATCATATATCTGATAAAGGGTTAATATCTGAAATATATAAGAACTCATAAAACTCAACAAAAAAAAATCCAATTAAAAAATGTGCAGAAGATCTGAATAGACATTTTTTCAAAGAAGACATATAGATGGCCAACAGGTACGTGAAAAGATGTTCAACATCATTAATCATCAGAGAAAATTTAAAACACAATGAGATATCATCTCTCACCTATTAGAATGACTAATATTAAAACAAAACAACAAGAAGCAGCAAGTGTTGGTGAGGATGTGGATATAAAAGTGAACCCTTGTGCACTGTTGGAATGTAAATTGGTACAGTCACTATGGAAAACAGTATGGAGGTTCCTCAAAAAAAAATAAAATAAAAATAAAGCTGTCATATGATCCAGCATTTTCAATTCTTGGAATATATCCAAAGGAAATGAAACCACTATGTCAAAGTGGTATCTGCAACCCAATTTTCATAGCAGCATTATTTACAAAGCCAAGACATGGAAACAGAAGACATGTGTAAAGAAGCTGTGGTATAAATATACAGAGGGTGCCAAAAAAATGTATATACATTTTAAGAAAGAAAAAAACTATTAAAATTGTAATACAGTGAATGACACTAGCATTCATTTGATTAATGCCATCTTTTGAATGTACGTCGTCATATTACACATTGCTACTGCAATTCAATTCAACTTCGAAAAGTAATAGATAGATAATATCTCTTAAAATGTGTACCTTTTTTGGCACCCCCAGTATATATGAATGAACGTGTATATATATGTATGTATATATGTATACGTTTTATACACACACACACAAACACAAAATGAAATATTATTCAGCCATAAGAAAGAAGGAAATCCCGCCATTTACAACAACTTGGGTGGACCATGAGGGCATTATGCTAAGTGAAATAAGTCAGACAGAGAAAGACATACAACAGGTCCTCGATAACATCATTTCATTCAATGTCTTTTAGCTCTTGTTTATAGCAGTTAGCTTACGGTAAAATTGTCATTTCACTTAAAGTCACAGAATCTATTGGCAATACTGTGTGAGAATTTACTGTACTGTATGATCTCCCCTACATGTGGAATCTAGAAAAACCCCAAACTCATAGAAAACAAGATCAGCTTGATGGTTACCAAAGTTTGGGAATTGGATAAAGGTGTTCAAAAGATACAAGCTCCCAGTTGTAAGATAAATGAGTACTAGGGATGTAATGTACAATGTGATGACTATAGTTAACACTGCTGTACGGCATACATGAAAGTTACGAGAGTACTGTGTTTTCCCGAAAATAAGACCTAAATGAACAATCAGTTCTAATGCGTCTTTTGGAGCAAAAATTAATATAAGACCTGGTCTTATTTTACTATAATAGAAGACCGGGTCTAATATTATGTTATATTATATTATATTATATTATATTATATTATATTATATTATATTACAATATATTAGAATATAATATGTTATACTATATTACAATATAATATAATAAATATAATATAATACCGGGTATAATATAATATAATATAATACCGGGTATAATATGATACAATATAATATAATACCAGGTCTTATATTAATTTTTGCTCCAAAAGACGCATTAGAGCTGATGGTCCAGCTAGGTCTTATTTTCGGGGAAACAGAAGAATTCTTATCACAAGGGGAAAAAAAACATTGTTTTTCTTTTTTTAAGTCTATATGAGATGATAGATATTAACTAAAGTTCTTGTGGCAATCATTTCACAATATATGTAAGTCAAATCCTTATGCTGCATACCGTAAACTTACACAGTGACATATAACTTATGTCAATTATATCTCAATATAACTGGATAAAAAAGATTTGGCATACACATATCATTACAATAAAGGAAGATTCAGTGTTTCATTTTGGTTGTGGCATGCCTGGGGGAGGGCAGTGAAGAACAAGCAAACTGTGCCCAGCTTAGAAGTTTTAGAACAACCGTGGCTTAGTATTTCTCATTTTTCAGGTTGTATCCGCGCCATGCAAGTGCTCTGAACAACCTTGCAACGCTGATGAGAGACACAGCAGAGGCAAAGATGTACTATCAGAAGGCTCTCCAGCTAAATCCACAGCACAACCGGGCTCTTTTCAATCTTGGGAATCTCCTTAAGTGAGTAGAACATGTACCTTTGATCAGGCAGCCTGTGATTCCCAGAAATCCTTTCCTTACTTGGTTGTGCTGTTGTCTCCTCTTCCAAGAGTGGAATAATTAGGGATTTCAAGCTTTGGAGGGGTGCAATATTCATCTGAATTAATTCTATCCCTTATAAGTCAAAAAGAGTATTTTTCAGAGTGTCTTTGTGTAAGTGTTAGTCCTGGGAGATGTTCATAGATCGTAGAGGAGTGGGAATGGGGAATGGTTTACATGGTTCAAATAAGCAGGAAACGCCGAGAAGGTATTAATAGTTCCTTTATTTCAAGAATCTCTAATATGCTAAATGCCCTGCGCATCCTCAAGAAGGGAATAAAATACAGCATTTCCCTAATCAATCTTTTTTGGTAGGTTATTTCCCAACTGTTTCATGAATCTACTTTGGGGAACACGCTGGTCTAGGAAAAGCTGTCTGCTCCAAAGGTGTAACCAAATGACATAACCAGAAGAAACAAAGAGAGGAATAATGATTAGAGTATCTCTTGCTCTTAGGAAGACCTCCCTGGCATAATCACTGGTGTTGGCTTTTCCCTCACTGCCCTATAAAAGGTTAATAGTGCAATTAGTGTCACAGAAGCCTAAAACAAAGGGGGTACTTTTGCATCTTATGTTTTTATTAATGTAAATTCTAAGCACATTGGTGATGGTGCTGGTAATGATGGCAGTGGCAATAATAGAGATGAAAATGTTGGTAGTTATGGAATTTAACTTCTAAACCTAAAAAAAAAAAAAAAGGTTGAACATTAGAAATGGAAATTAAAAGGTGAAAGTGGTTACGATCAGTTGTGGTGATATATTTATCTGTACTTGTTAAGATGCTGACAGTGCACACACTATGAGTCTACCCTTCTAGAGAACACTTTTGGAACCTGTAAGGCTAACAGGATTAGCCCTAATAGGATTGTCTCAATTGCCTCAGTAACACATGATGCACCTTCTTCCTGTTTGCTCCTTGAATTTTACATATATGTAAAAGTCCTTTGTCCTAATGTGTGTGTTAATGCATGATTTTATCTAATTCCATTTGAACAGAAGCTTTGGGGTGCGTTAATCACAGAAAGATCTAATACTACATAAGATGCCATCCTGGTTGGAGTTTTAAGTTTAGGAATGGCTTTATTCATACACTGGAACACAAAATCAAACAACTACTACACACAAGTAAATAAAAGCAAGGAAAGTACAATTAAAATGGAAAAACTGAAAGTATAAATCAGCAAAAGCTAAATAAACTCAATGTTTCAAATTAGATAATTTATTGTTAAAACTTGATAAAAATTGAGACTAATGAAAAACAATAAGAATGAAGAAGAATTAAACACAGGGACAGAAAAGCCATTTTAGTATGAGTAAGCTCCCTTTAAAAATAAGAACAAATCAAAAGTTGTAGGGAGAATGAAATCAAATTATTGTAGATAACTATTATACTTACAGTTCAGTAGGGTGCTTTTATTTTACTCTACTAGTTTATTTCTTCTACTAAGTAGCAATGAGTCAAAGGCTAAAGGAAGATAATATTTTTAATTTGGTTTGATTTAATCCATTTTACTGTTTAAAATGTATACCCTATTTGTTTCTCATTAGGCAGCAAACTTTTTTAAATTGTGCCTTTTTCAATAATCTAGAACTTAATGCTCACTTTAAGAACCCAAATTATCTCTTTAGATATGAACAGTTTACATTGGAGAAATAATGTGCCAAGGTTCCTTAGTGAGGAAGTAGAAGACAGAATTGAACCTAGATCTAACCTAGTACCCAGGCCCTTCATCACCACACTCGACTGCCCTCTTGTGGCTCACCTCAAAACTGGGGTACAGCCTAGAGCAGAGCTGCCCTATGGGAATATGAGAGCCAGAATCTGTAATTTAAAATTTTCAGGTGGCAATCTGTCAAAACATTAAAAAGGTGAAATTAACTTTAATAAAATATTTTGTTGAACCCCACTATATCCAAAATATTATCCTTTTAACACATAATTAATATGAAAACATTAGCTTTAAAATAAACATGTAGAAATATTAATGAGAGAGTGTGCATTCTTTTTTATAATTAATCTTTGAAATCCAGTATATGTTTTCCACTTACAGGACATCTCAGACTAGTCATATTTCAAGGGCTCAATAACCACATGTGGTTAGTCGCTGCTATTATACAGCACAGACCTTTATTAATGACCTTGACTTTGAGAGAAATGTGAGTCTTTGTCCAGTCCAGAAGCTCTAAATGAGATGTGATTCTGTCAGACCATCTCAGAAATCTTACAGCACTGAGGACAAATTTCATTTGCATTCTTGGAATTATATGACAGACAGCTTTAGACTTGTTCATAGCAGTAGACTTCACTGAGTGTTACCCAAATATATTTGGCCTCTTTCAAGACCATTTCACTGGATTTCAAAGCTAATCAATTATGATTCTGTACAGCACATTTACAGTGTGACAGATTGATAAGGAACAGCTTTCTTTGCCAGCATTCTTAATTCATATTAATTATTGTTGGCCTTGCTGTAACCTAAAATGTAAAGGAAAATAGGCAAGATTAGCATGAACTTTTCATGGATGAAAAGAGCATGAGTCCCCAATGGCTCAAAAGAATATAATAGAATATTTAAATTCAGGGCATCAGAAAATATTTCTGTGACTGCTTGGCTAAAATTGTTGCTGGTGTTTGTTACTAAAACAAAATATGAAAAGAACTTCTTCAAGAATCATATACTTCCCTCATTGCCAAAACTACCTTCCACTCATGATAGGATAGAGATGTTATATGAGTGTTACAATAAATCTTGTAATTAAAACTCAGAAGAAGATAGAATGTCCAATAATTGAACTATATAGAAGATGAATTTGATAATAGCATACATTTGATTTTCTTATACAAAATTGAATATCTAGAGAATAAAAGAACACAGAAAAAAGGGTAACCATTATCTTTGAAATAAATTTAAATGTTGGCGATAAATTTTCTTATAGCTTTGGCACTAGCCACACCCCCTGTTATTTCATAAAAAGGAAGTTTATACACTCAAGACAGGTTTCCCCTTCTCTACTTTTTAACTGAAGCCCCAGAGGTTCCCGAATGCCAGCCCACCGGATAAAGAAAAATGTTTTGAGGTTCCTCCCACCGCATTAGGATGTCAACTTTGAGTGGGCAAGTTCTGCATCCTCCCCTTGGAGTGAAAGCCTACTCCGCACCGCCATGGTGACCTATTACTCCAAATTTACTTACCTGAGTCTCAACCCTATTACAGTTTCTCCCCTTACCTTTATCCAACTTATACCCATCTCTCTCCAGGTCTCCTTCCCCCGATTTTTAGAAGCCCCATCCAGCATCTCATTAACATCACCTCCATCCTCCTCACTGGTATCTTAGTCTTTTGTACATTTTCACATCATCCTCAGCGACTCAAGCAGAGCAATGACTTACCCTTTCTGCCAACCTGTGCTGCCATCTTAGGTGAATTCAGGAATTACATCAATCACCCAGTTCCTCTGCCATCTTCACTCCAGGATCCTCCAGTTCTGCTCTGCCTTGGGCTTGGGCATTCACCAACATGGCCATGCCATGGGCTTTTATTTTTTTTAAATATATATGTATATTGCCCAATAAATATATATTAATTTTATTGGGCAACAGTGTGTTTCTCCAGGGCCCATCAGCTCCAAGTCGTTGTCCTTCAATCTAGTAGCAGAGGGTGCAGCTCAGCTCCAAGTCCAGTTGCCGTTTTCAATCTTTAGTTGCAGGGGACGCAGCCCACCATCCCATGCAGGAATTGAACAGGCAACCTTATTGTTGAGAGCTCGCGTTCTAACCAACTGAGCCAGCCAGCCGCCCCTCCAACAGCTCAGCGGCAGCTCATTGTCTTCAATCTAGTTGTGGAGGGCACAGCTCACTGGCCCATGTGGGAATCGAACCGGAAACCCTGTTGTTCAGAGCACGCTCTCTAACCAACTGAGCCGCCCGGTCGCCTGCCATGGGCTTTATAATTATGCAGACCTTTTCATCCTTTAGTATCTGAATTCTGAAATGTTCCTCATTTGATTTTAACCTCTTAACCTCTGCCCACCTTTCCCATTCCCCCCTCTGTCACTCCTACTGACCTATTGACAGGATCAAGGTTATGACCTGCCACCTCCTAGATCTTCTCTGTGCTCAGTTGTCTTCTTTTAAGACCTTCATGTTGACATGCCTTTCGTGGCGAATTTCTTCTCATTCCTGCTGGCCCTGCACTTTACTATTGTTAGAACCTCTGTTCTCTCTGATTGTCATGTTCATAATTTATAATTCTATCTCTAATTTATCTGATCTATTTCAGTGATGTATGTGACATCAACTTAGACTTCTTCACACTTGACTGTCATTTACTTACCTGAGCAGACCCCCCAACCAAAGGTACCTCCATTGCCTGCACTTTGCTTTCCCTAGACCTGTATTTCTCAAACTTTTTCATTATCACACCACCCCTGCCATCCCAGAAGCCTTTTATTTTTTTCCTAATCACCCCTCTCCACCCCAATTAAATGCTCAAGAATAAGATTTCTTAAGTAGGGTTGAGCATTGGGATACCGCAAATCATTGTAATATCTAAGGTGATTTTTCACTGCACCACCTGTCCTCCAAGAAGCAATTTTCACCTCTCTTGAGAATATATGCCATAAAACTTCATCCTATCAAGTAGTGGAGGTGAAGAGCACAAATCTAAGTTGACTAGGACCCTTACGGGATCGGGGGTTAGAACTGTTAGAGATTCATCCTTTATTGTATTACAACATCTCCCAAATATTTTCTGTTTTCCTAACACATGAATCCTTTGTTCCCCTCCTCCTCGGTGCCCAGATACACACCCAGAAGATGACATCATCCTTTAGTTTACTGAGACTATTCAAGTTATTCAAGGTGAATTTTTGCAGGTTCCCTATGCCTACCTCAAAATTTCCTGCATGTTCACAGACTCTCTCTTCTTTTACTCTTCCATGGGAGGAATAATTGTCTTGCCTCGTTCATAAGACTAGTACTCACACCTGAATGAACATCTACTCTTCTTCCAGCCTCCCTCTAAATTGAGTAATTGTTTATCCATTACAGACACACATATAGTGTTTATGTGTTTTTTTAAATTGAGGCATAATTAACATACCTTAAGTGTTCGGTGCAATGAGTTTTGACAATTTTGCATACTCTTGTAATTACCCCCAAAATAACATAGAGAATATTTCCACCACCCTAGAAAGACCCCTTGTGCTTCTGTTCAGTAAATTTCTCCCTCTCCTGAGGCAGTCATTGTTCTGATATTTTTTTTTTCACCATTGCAGCTTATTTTAGCCTGTTTTAGAACTTTATTTAGAGATGATCATTTTCTATGTACTTTTTTTTGGGTGTCTGGCTATTTTGGCTTAGTATAATTTTTGAGTCTTATCCGTGTTGTTGCATGTTACATTTTTTTTTTTTTGCTGAATAGTATTCCATTGTGCAAATATGCTGTAATTTATTTATCCATTTTCCTATGGGTGGATACTTGGTTTGTTTACAGGTTTGAGTTATTATGAATACTCATGTTGTGAATATTCACGTCTCAGTCTTTATATGTTCATTTTTTGGGGGGGATAAATATTTAGGAGTAGAATTGTGGGTATATGTATCTTTAATGTTTTAAGAAACTGCCAAACAGTTCTTCAAACTAATTGTACCACTTTCTACGCCATCAACAATGTGACAGATCCCTTTGCTTCACACCCTAACATTTGGTGTTGTCAATCGTTTTTATTTTCGCCCTCAGTAATCATTACTGTAAAATCTACATGTGTTCTTGATTCTATTTCTTTCCTCTTCTCCCATCCATATCATAGGCTCTTTCTTCGGTTGTCAGGTTCTTCCCATTCCATAGACTTCTGATCCCCTAAGGAATCTTCCTCAGTTCAGATACTCTTTCAAATTATTCCCCTAACTCTTTCCTTTCTCTGATCAAATTGGCAAGAAAAATGATTAGCATTTCGTGCTTATCCTTGATGATGTTCATTCAGCATTCCATTGGAGCTGCTGTCTGGAACATCAGCTATGAATTTTGAAGGTTCTCTCACCTCTCATTGCTCTTGATGTCTCTGGTGAAGAATATGACACTGTTGACCACCTCCCACTGCTTTTGAAGCTCTTTATTTTATTGCTATAACACGTTTTTCTCTTCTGTTTCCAACATCTACTCTTCTTCCACCCTCCTTCTAAATTTAGGAGCACCTGAGAAATTAATTGATTATCCATTACCAGCACACATATAGTCCAAATATCATAGCATTAAGGACTTTCCATAATCCTGCCACTTTCCTCTTCTACCCTTTCTAGTACTCTCCCACACTGTATAAACCCAGACGCTCGGCCAAACTGAATCCTTGTCAATGTCTGAGAAATACAAATCTGCACACTGCATTTGAGAAAAATATTATGAATGTTTTAAAGTGAGAACTCTTCCAGTTCATCTGAAATATGTTTTATTTGTAGTTTTATAATCTTATACTCAGTGTCTTACAAAACTGAATGATCTGGGAAATGATGAGAATGTTTACCTACTTCCTCAAGATTTGGGAGCTATTTGTATATAAGCAGATTGCTGACTGAAAATATTTCTGTATCCCTTCCCCTCCAAAACTCCACTCATTCATGCTGTGATTACTAATGAATTGGTCAGGAGTGAGCTTTTTACATCTATAGTGTGGTTTGCATGGAAGGTCCTTTTTCTCAATCTTTCTTTTGCCTGGATCACTGCAACAAGCATTGCTAAGGCGGGAAGACAGCTCTGCACAGGAAGCTCTGTGGGGGAGAGCAAGCTTTAAGGAACCCCTGGTTGTGTTTACATTCTCTTGAAGAAATTGGAATGTCATCATTTTCTTTCCTTGCATAAATATTTCTGACAGATGATAATTAAACAGTCTGGACTGCTTTGTCAAGTACAGGAGTTTTCAGGAGGAGTCTCCTCTGTTCTGAGAAGCATTTCTCCACCCCCTTAACCCTCAATATTTCCTGACTTCATTTGTAATCTAGTCCCCTTAAGCTCCTGTGCTGGGAATGACTAGGAGCAACTCTTGACCAGAGCTGTAGCTTAAAGAAGGTACCATTGAATTAAAAGAATAAGAAAAATGAGGGTAATCATTGGAAATTTTTTCTTGCATATATTATGACTTTAGGGGACCAGACACCTCAACTTTTTATCTTAAATCGTATAGGAGATCAGTTTTGCCCTGACACAGAGGCTACATTTGCAATATAAGTTGTTAGAGAGCATCAGTATATAGTTAGAGATCATTGGAAAAATCTGAAAATGCTCGATGTAAGGCAAGCAGAGAAGGACAGAAAGAGGAAATGCATTTTCTCTGTGTTTCCTCTGGCCCACACCTGCCTTTAAGTCTCTCTTCCTTCTTGGTGATTCCTTACCAGTACTGGCCGCCTCCCTCCCCTGCTCCTCTCCCTCCAGCAGGCCCAGCGTGATGCTTTCATGGCTGCTGGACAGCATTGCAGAGCTCTCTGCACTTAACCTTCCTGCCATCTCTCCTCCCGGTGAAAAAAACTATAGTAACTGACACTTGAATGATAAACGACAAAGTGCATGCTCATGTCTCCTGAACCTGCCCACTCAGGGTTTGCAGACAGAAGCACCATCACTCCCCCATACAGACAGGGAAACCGGCAAGGGAGGGTCACCGGCACTAAGCTGTGAATGGGATCCTCTAGAGCCGCGCTTTGGGCTTCATTACGCTGCCGCACTAACCGCCTCCCCGTGCTCTCCTCAGGACCAGGAACTCTAGAGCTTAGTGAGTTTACATATTAGCTCGGCCATGTAGTCGTGTGTGACCTGGGGGATATGATTTGATCTTGCAGTGCCTCCAGTTATTCATTTGTAAAGTAAAGATAGTACTCGTACCTACATCCTTCATGAGTACTAAATACGAGAGTGCATGTAAGTACTTGACAAACGACCTCACCCTCAAGAAAGATGAAATAAGTTTTAGAAATTATTAATTATTACCAGCCCAGGGACATAATTTCTCACTTCCAATCTGAAGCTCAACTTCTTAGTATCAAATTAATAATGAATCAGAAGTATATAATATATTGCCTACCCCTGCAGAGAAACAGCTTCAGGCAATACTCAACCTCCTTGAGACTCTGTTTGCTCCTGTTCGAAATAAGGAATGGGACCAGATGACCCTGTAAAGCTCTGGAGCTGCAAGAATCTGCGGTTTTAACTCAGACTCCAAGTTTCTCATCACTTAACTGAAGTGGAAGTGGAAGACCAGAAAGGAACTTCAAAGTCCCTTTTCTCTTCAAAGGCAATACTTGAGTTGAACAGCATCCTGCTTTTGCTGAGAAATCAGTCAGTGAGGCATGTGGTAGAAATTCCAGGTGGGAAAGTAGCTGGAGAGAGGGAGGAGCTGGTGGAGCTGACATTTACTTCGTCATCCATCCCATGTGCCAGACACTGCTAAGCGCACTGCCTGGGTGTGATTATTCCACCCTTGCAGGAACCCGAACAGGTAGAGATTTATGCACACATTTCACAGATCCAGCCACTGAGGCTTATGGAGCTGCAGCATCTAACCCAAGCCTACAACTGCTATAGCCAGGGCCAGGATTTAGACAACACTCAGCTTGAGCCTAAAACCAGGGACATGCATTCAACTGCATCACCAAAGTGGTCCTTTATCTATGGGTTAAATCAATCCTGGCTAAATCAGGCTAATCTCAGCTGCCTTCTCCTCCAGGTCCCAACCTGGGACCACTGTTTCCATGCTTTCCCATCAAATCACAGAAGGGCTTAGCATAAATGTTTGCGTGTGCTTTGAAGTGATGCTGGCTGGGGACACTCTGTCCTCCAGCCCACCTTCATACACTGGTGGTGCAGAACTGGTTCCTTACATGCAGGAGCAAGGCCATTGTGGGGCAAGCATCCTGTTGGCAGTGTTCAGGACAGCGATCTCACTGAGCTGATGATAAAGACATCAAGAGCCATTCAAAGGAGTGAAGGCAGAGGAGACTCAGAAAGAACATTTCCTCAGGACCTACTCTGTGCCAGCCCCTATATGAGGTCTTTATGTGAACTGTGTCTCCATCCCTGCTGCTCTGTGATGAGACAGTCTCAGAACTTTCCATCATTCACTTCCTCAGTTTTCAGCCGAGGAGAGAGGTGTTCAAGACAACCAAAGCTTGGCCACTCCCACCACACCAGTGGGCACCCCGGCTGCCTCCCATTTCTGCCGCAGTGACCTGAATCTGATGTTGCAAACCCACTGTGGAGGGAGGGCAGGTGATTTACTCTGTTAATGCAAACTGTAGTGTGTGTGGTTTTGGGGTTGAAGCAAAGATTCATTCTCGGCCACCACATAATGTGATTGGGTCCTCCAGATAGCTTTCCTGCGTGGCTTCTGTAAAGAGTCAAGCAGAAGAACTAAGGTGAACGCCAGTAAACCAGATACTATTATATATTTCTATTGCATTGAGCAGAAATGTACTCAGTAAACTTGAACGTAAAAGAAGCTACATAGAGGATGATCCAATGTTTTTCTTTTGCTATGTAGGAAAGATGGTAGACACACAGAAAAAAGTATGCCCTGAAAAGATCATCTCACTTACAATTTGTCTGTCACGATTCAGTTTTTCATGTGAGCTGGTAAAGTCTTTCAGCCACCCCCACCACACACATACACAATGCATAAAAAAGTCATACTCTTTTTCCTTTGTGAGAGACATCCTTTTGGGGTCCAAGAACAACAAAGCACCCCAACAAAGAAATAGAAATGAAGAGAGCTACCCAACACTCCAAGTTCACACTGTAGTTTAATGGGAAATTTCACTGCTGCCAAGTGGGTTGCCAAATCCATTTATTTTTGTTCCTGGCATTTCCTAAATTCTCCCAAAATGTCAATACTTTTTCAAAGAAAGCATCTGCTTTCAGTTTAAATGAATGTGTCATAAGATTTTAGACAGGAGTCCAAAAAGATTTCTAAATTGACACTTAACAGGCCCTTAATTACTAAAAGAAAATGTGGTGAAGCTTTATTTGCTTTTGCTAAATATCTGCATTGAGACAGAGCCAGGAAAGTGAGATAATGCAAATGTTTTTACTTAACACACGAGAAAAGCAGTCTCACTGCTGTATAACCACAGGGGAAATTCCCTGAGAAACTACAAATGTTTAATGGCAAGATTTGCACGTTGTGAACAAGATCTAATTTCTACTTGATGTTTCTCTTGAAATGAATGATGAGAATGGTATTGGTTCCAGGAACCCCTTCCCAGGAATTTTAGCCTTTTGGAAGTTCCTGGGGGAAACTTAAGAGAGTGGAATTTTGCTTATTGAATGTTAGGAGATTTTAATTGATGTTATGATGCCTATATGGATAACACAGGAGCTAAGACTTGGATGCACAACAGCGGATCCTCACAACAGAGCTTCTGTGAAAACGGCCCCTTCCACTTGCAGGAATCCCCGGTGTCACCTTTCGTGCACCCCCACTCCAGTCTCCCACATGACCTGGAATCCAAAGGTATTGATCAGCCAGGCCCATCGGCTGGCCACTGTGACCTTTCTCTTTGTTCAGATTGTCCCAAGAAATCTTCTTTCTCTTTTTTGTAGCTTTCCTCCTCCTGTTAACATTTAGCCTCATATCAAGGATCCATTGATCAGACAAATCCCACGTAGACATCGGCGCAGAGTTTCTTAAAGCATTGACAGAGAACCACCCTCACTAGAATTGCCTGAGGGGCTTATTAAGAACAATGATTCCTGGGCCCTACCCCAGACCTACTGAATCTTAGGAGGCCTGGGAGCCTGCATTTTACCACTTAATGATTCTTAAGCACTAACATTTGAGACTACTGATCTAAGGAAAAAGTGAAAACAGAATATTTTAAGTCATGGAGGATTGATTATCAGTCATCCACCAGTGATTTGTTTGGCAGATAAAGAAATACAGGATGCCGAGAGGCAAAAGAAAGATTACCTAACCGTGGAGCAGTTTTACTCTTACCTGCTTCTCTCACCTACCCAGGGATTCCTAATACATCCATCAGTGATAGTTGAACTCCCTAACAGAAGCTCTGCCAATCCTCAGTATCCTTAGTGGGGCATGAGTTTCCCAAGGGACTCTGTATTCCTTTCTGTGACTCCAAACTGAAAGTGTGCCCATGGGTCATCAGATAGGGTATGTATTAAAATTGATTTTTTATCAATTTGTTCACCAGTTGTGGGCTACTTAATTTAAGATTTTTCTATGTAATGCAGAGAAACAACCTGTGGATTTGGTTACCTGAATCACATCTTTGATCAAATCAGAGGCTAATGTTATTTATTGTTTCCCCCTTTGGAACTGACCTGTCAGTTCATCTCAATGGCTAACAGAGTAGCCCTTTGTAGACGGAGCTTACATTGATAAAGGGCTTCTGAAGTCCCTAAGTAGTTTAGTATAGAGCCAAAATGAATGTGTTTGGAAATTTTAATACTGTCTAATGCTGGCCCAAGGGTGATCTATAATGTCAGAATACATAGGTAATTCCCATTATTAAGGAATGGCATGATATCTATTTGAAATCGTCTGCCTCTCGTTATATCTTTTTACATGGAAATAACTGCGCACATCTTTCTTTTCTAAGAAGCTCTCCTGGGTTGGCTGAAAAAGAGGCTCAGAGTTGCTCCTGATTCTTTCTTGCCTAAATATTCACCTTCAGCAACCACCCCTACAAAATGCAGACCCACTCCTTTGTGTGGCTCCAGCATTAGCTGAGTGGATTCTGAATTATCGGTCTGCCGTTTAGGCCTCCTCAGCTTGGTGTGTGCTTTACAGTGAGGCTTCCAGGGGTAATACCTCTGTTTGTTAGTGGTGTTATTTTATATTTAATATGATGCTATGTATCTGTGTATTTAGTGATGATAAACTATTGTGATATCAGGCACAAGAAAAATCACTCTGATGGCCCACCTAAAATTTTTGTGACTAGCTTAACATGTGGACGTATATTACTTTTGAGGGAATTTCAAAACCACCACATTCTCCTTTATTTTTGAAATTAATTTAAAAAAGAAGGAGGAGATAGATTTTTCATGGGTGACTTTAGAAACATTAAATGAGCTAATAAAAGCCAAAACATATATGGTACCTACTGTGAGTCTGAGACATAGAGAGGACAGATAATTCATCTAAGGAAACACAACTAGTAAATGGTAGAAGGAGAGCCTGAATCCAGTGCTTCTGGGTTTTGAGTCTGTGGTTTTTTTTATGGTCGAGAAGCTGTACAGCAGTGCCTGGTATGTAAGAAGTGCGCAGTCAATGGAAACTATACTTGTAATTTTCTTTTGATTCTAAGGCTTGGGTGCTTGCTTCCTTAGGGATGCTTCTGTGATACTGAAAGAGGTATTGAAACAGATGTAAAGTGGATAATAATTCTATTATTGTCCTCTGCCAAATTTTATTAGAACATTTAAAAGTTTATTTCGAGAGATTTACAAAGATTTAGGAATAAAGAAAATAATAAAACCATGGGTTTTTAAAAATTAATTTAGCAATTTTTGAGTTTCTACTATGTGCAGATCACTGTACTAAAATTATTGGATTTCTACTATGTACAGATCACTGGGATAAAAGAAGTAAGTCAGATAAATAAGACAAGGGTCCTACCTATGGAGGAACTTAAAACCTAGCACTGGTCACAGACGGAGCTCCTGTACCACTCAATAGGGTGGGTGCAGGGGTGGGGCATGGCCTGTGGAGGGGCCAGACTGTGCATCAGAAACCTGGTGGACTAGTAGCTGTGTGCAGTGGGCAAATCTCTTGGGCTCTCCAAATCTTAGGTTCTTTTATTGTTGTTGGGGTGGTGGTTGCTAGTATTGTTTGTTTTCTAAATCTTTAAATTAGAGATAAGTATGCCTCATTCATACTGCTTACCAAGAATTAAAATAAATGATGCAAAGGAAAACTCTGTTCTTAGCAGAGAATAAATGTTCAGCAAACAACTATTAGGAAACATGAAGCTTCAGAAACTTGCCTCCTTGGCACTGATGTACAGGCTGGCACCCTCCTGCAGGAGACCATGGCGGGAGCCCCTCATGTGCTGTGCCAGGGCCTCGGAGAAGCAAAGTACGCCGGGGCCCAGTTACTCCTGAGAATGTTGAGTGGAAGAGCAACGAGCAGCTCCTCTGGGGAGGGAAGAACAGGGCTTGTAAAGCGGATTCCCTTACCACCTTTTTGGTTCTGGAGATACAAAAAGAAAACCAAAATATATGAAAGATATCATATAGGTGGTTTCTGATTTTGGTACATGTTTACAAGCTCTGGTGAGGGGATCATGCTCTGAGCTGGGTCAGTCCAGGAAGGCTTCACAGAGGAGCAGAAGTTAAGTAAGGAGAAGGGGAAAGCCATCTGTGAAGTAGCATGGCCAGAGTGCCAGGCTGAGAGGTGCAAGACCAGGAGGAGACTTTCCTTTTTGCTTGGCACCAGGGCAAATCACTGAGGCCTCCCGAGTCTCAGTTTCCACTACTGTAAACCAAGCATATTGGATTACATCCCTAATTCTCAAATCTGGATGACTGTCATATTCCTATGGAGAACTTCCTATTAAGATGCCCAACCTCAGAACACTACGGTCCTTTGCAAAGCACCTCAAGTGATTTTTAAGGTATAGTGAGGTTAGAGAAGCAGTGAAGTAGATGGTCTCTTAGGTTCTGTAAAATGGATGCTGAAGGCCACCCAGTTTGTCTGGATCAGTATGTCCCTGGGTATGTTTAAACCTTGGTCAGCCACATCATAGAGGGTTTTAAACTAAGAGTCTATCTGTAGGTAGTAGGGCATTAATGAAAATTTTTATATGAAGAAATGTATTGAAAGCAATACTCTAAAAAAAAAAATGTATCTTTCAGTTGTCTGTATGTAGTAAAAGGAGAAAAGAGAGGGAACTAGAAACTGATTGTGAACTAAGGGTATGAACTCGGCTGTTAGCAAGCAAAACTGAGTAAGGTGCTCTCTGGACTGAAATAACCCAATAGAAGTGTAGGAATATTCCTCCTGGTTTGTTTTTTTTTTTTTTTCATCTGGGATAATTATCAGAGAAACATGGGCCATAATGTAGAAATGAAAAGGGATGCTATTGAATTCAAAAACAGGATGAAATGAAGGTCAGTTCTCACCTGGTAATTGCGTTACTATACAACCAGGGAAGTTTCCATTTAGATGAATTATCTGCTATTAGTTATTGTGTCCAAGCCACCCCAGTTTCATAAACTTCCACCGAGGGTGAGCAAAAGAGAGACGACAGAAGAAATATATCTTCCCTACTATTCCTCTACCTTTCAGAAACAAAACAACAATAAAATTGACACTCATCAATTTCTTTGGCTTTTGTGAAAAGCATTTTAAAATATCTGTTAAGGTGGCACCTGCCTGAACCCTGTCGGAGTCTAATGACTGACTCTGAAAGCCTCCCTGGAAAAGCAGAGTCCTCCAAGAATGCTGAGCCAACAGGAAATGTCCTGTCTGCTGGTATTTGCATCTTGTGAAACTTATATACTAAATGAAATTACAAGATACGATATTTTTCGGAACATGTGTCAGTCCCTCCAGAGATTCATAGAAACACAGTTTTTCACAAAGAATCCAAGTTCACTATGAATAACTTTAATGCTAACTTTTCCATTGTGTCACATGAATGTCAATGGGTGACCTCAAGTATTCAGATTCATAGACTGTATTAATTGGTAAGTAGTCTCACCGAGTTCATATATAAAAGTTTTAAATTGCCATTCTATCTTGATGGGAACCATGACAAATGAAAATCATTAAATTTTACTATCAAATTGTTGTGGTTTTTTCCTGCTGATTTTGAAGAATATCCAAGCTAAATTATGTCCTGAGGGACTTAATTTTCAGCCTTTATTTCCTAAGTCAGTATCTTCCTTTGGATTTTTGGGAGGATTTCCAAATTACTGTTAAAAAGATTTACGAAATCCTTGGAGAAAGAGTTCTGCTAACCATGAAATCAGTGGTCAAATTACCAGGATTAAAAAATAAGTTTTTACTTAAAAACATATGCCAATGGAAGAAATATGTCAAGTTATATTTTAGAATAGAAACCCAAGAGTATGTAAACATAGTGGGCTTCCATAGAGTCTAACAGACACTCTTTAAATATTTGTTGACTGAATAAATTAACAAGAAAGCAGCAATAAGAGCACTAAAATCAGCAAGAAAGCAGTAATGCAAATTTCTTATAACCATGAAACTTTAAAGACACATCCCAAGGACAATTTACTTAAGGACACAGATCTTACACCTTGATACCAAGGGCGGGAATGAACATCGAGAGGGGTTCAGTAGGAATTAGCTAGGCCCAATAATGAGAGGATTGCGTAGACAGCCACCTCCCTTGGGAAATAGCTAACACTTAATAGACAGTGATAAATGTTTGCTAAATGGTATAGTTAAATGCAAGGTCTATGCTGGAAACATCACTTTTTTTTATTTTTTCCCCAAGGTCTGTGATAAAAGACTATCTTCCTAGGTAAAGTCACCTTATGATATGCTGCTTCTAGCACTTGGACCTCAAACATGTGGAGTCAATATTAGTTTTCCTTCTATAGATCTTTATCCTACAGAGACTTAAAGCCATAGGGGTTTTATGGCACAAGCTGCTCTCGGCTGCCTTTGATAATTCATGGAGCAGTTATGCTGAAATTCTCAGTGTGTGTACAAATTACCTGAGCGTCTTTTTTAAACGCAGGGTCTGATTCATTGGGTCTGGCTGGGGTCTGAGCCTCTGCATTTTTAACAAGCTCCTAGGTGATGTTGATGATACTGGTCCATGAATCACACTTTGAGCAGCAAGGTCAGAAGAAAGAGATGGATTTCTAAGCAGTTAGAATAAAGAGATGTGATGAGATGGCAGAGCACTGGATCTTGACTCAGAAGACTGATGATGTGAATACAATGAGTCACTTGACTTTTCTGAATCCAAATTTTCTCATTCAAGAAATGAGTATAATAGCACAATAATACCTGCGGCATGGGATCGTTGTGAGAATGAAACTAATAATGTTATGCGAAAATTTACCAGAGCATATGGTAGCTATTCATTGCTGAATAAATGGTTGCTGATCCCAAAGAGTATAAGCACACAATTCCGCTTTGGTAACTGGTAAAGATGGGGGTACCCTTCAGCTGTGTGCTTTTTATCATTTCCGGGTTCTATTCTTCATTTCTCTTCTTTTGCCAGTTACAATGTCTATCACTTAGTAAGTCATCAGTGTTTGTGGAATTGTCCTCGTAGCATGGTTGCCAGTGTACATTTTTGGCTTCAAAGATAGCTGATATCAGGATGATATCAGTGTTTCTCCATGGCATGAACAGGAAAGAGAACCGTCACCCAAAATAATGGCAATAACTTTTGGGCCTTGAGTCCTTTTTGAAACTAGAACTGTAATCACTGGGAGGAGACTAAAATGAAGGACACGGACCCAGCCTCAATTCTCAATAAAAATAGGATAAAATAGCTGATCATTCTTTGCCAGCCAGTAGTCACAGTATTTTCTAATTTCGTAAATTGTGTATACAATGTATCTCTCTGCGTTATATAAACAAAGACTAACAGGGGCCATTTGGCTGGCTTATCCCTGGTGGGTAGCTCAGCCACCAAAAGGAGGCCAGCCTGCAGTGGTACAACTAACACTGTAGGGGCTCAAACCATCTTTCACATCGTTGCAAACTGTCTCCCTTGCCACTGGGTGATGTCCCCAAATTGCTGCTCTGAGAGTCTAACTTGCTGGTTAACAAACTTGTAAAATATTAAATAAAACTCTCAAAAAGTGCATAGCAGGAAATAGAAGGTAGAAAAATCAGTGAATACCTCGCAGTATCATTTACATCTTAACATCTCTTTCCACTGAGAATTCAGACAAAAACTGTTCACAACTTGGGGCAGTAGGGTCAATTCATTTGCAATGAAATCTAGAGTGAATTTGGTTAATCTTCACTAAAAGAAGTAAGATCTTAAAGTCTAATCAGAGGATTTAAACAAAATTTTATTAAAAGATATTCTTTTTCCACCCTTATAATCTGTAGATCCCAGGAGAAAAAAGAAGAAGCCATCACCTTACTGAAGGATTCCATTAAATATGGTCCAGAGTTTGCAGATGCATATTCAAGCTTAGCTTCATTATTGGCTGAACAGGTGATTATTTCCATTTAATTTTACATATTTTAAAAAAATTTACTGTCAAATGTATGAATTAATATTACATATTAGATTTTTGGTACTGATGGTTTAGTTTATAAGCTCGTATTGGACAATGAATTTCTATGTCAGTTTTCTTCTTGACAGGAATTATAAGCCTCGTATTCTCACTCCAATATTCTCTGTGTAGTGTAGGTGCTCTTGAGACAAAGATGGTCCATTATAGGCCATTGATATATTCTCTACCACTTTGGGACAAAAATCTGTCAAGAACAATACATGGTATTTGCTGGTTCTCTTACTATTTATCATATTTGTTCTGGGGAATTATCAATGTACTAAGATCTCTAAACACAGTGTGGAACTGATTACCAATTATCTTATAGATCCTATGTCTTAATACCTATTAGAAGGTCACAGAGGCTTATAGGACGGGCTCCTAAGAGATAACGTTTCTCAGGACATAAAATAGAGGCGTATTTTGATTCCCTTACTTCTTTGTGTCTACATGATTTGGTACTTGGTACCGCTTTTCAGTGACCTGGATGCATGCCCCCAGCTCTGGGGAAACAAATGTAAGTTGTCTTCTTTAAGTTGATGATATTGTTTTGTTGACACACGTAAGTGCCCTCAATAATTCTGCTATCTCACAACTGCCAGATTGTCTTAAAATCAAACTCGACCTTTGAAAGCTACCCTGCAATATTCAGCTGGCTTGAATGTAGTGATTTTGATATTGCATGTCAGATACATAGGGGTGCAATTTTGCATTTGAAAAACTTTGGAGGTTTCAGCAGGAAACAAAATTAGGACATTCTATGGATATTTAAGTGTCAGAAACGATAAGCTTAGTTGTCTCTCTCATAGTCTCCATTTAGTGTAGATGGGCTTTAGCAAAATGCCCATGTCCATTGTGGGTAATTTTAATGCCGGTTTTAGCACAATATTTAAGCTAAAACGATGATGGTCATGTATTAGTGTGTACACTGGCAGTCCACAGCTGCCTTTGGCTTGTGCTGAGGCAGACACAGTAGAAGTTTTCCAAAGGTATTGACTCCCTCACTCTTTCCTTTGCTCACCTCATTCTGGCTCCTTTATTTTCCTAAGACCCTTGCCCTGCGTCTGCCTGGCTGGTTGTCTTACAGCTGCTCAGACTGCCAAGACTGCCGCTCCCAGGGCCTTGGCACTGTCTTCCCTTGGCGTGCAACGCTTTTCTCCCCTATATCTTAGAGTTTCCTTCCTCGTGTCATGCTGATTTCAGCCCAAATATTACCATCTCAGAGGGCTTGTCTGTGATGACTTTTTCTAAATAGAAACCACACACTGCCCACCACGTTCTCTCTCACCTTGCCCTGCCTTACTTTTCCCCATAACATTTATCACCATTTAACATGTATTGGTTTGTCTGTGATCCTTCTCCCACTACTAGAATTCTTAACCCCGTGAGAATGGCTATCTGTTCTAGTCACGGCCATATTCCCATGCCTCTCACGCTGTACGCAATCAGTAAATTTTGAGTGACTAAGTGAATCAATACGAACTGAAGAACATGTTGTCCCTCCAATCCATCACTGATTCTAAATTTACTCTTATATTACAAGGAGGGCTGGGCACGTGGGCCGCACTGTGTCGTGATGAAATTGTGCCTGAGCCCAATGCTCTTGCCCTCCACCGAGGGACCACATGAGGAACAGCCATTTGAAATGATCGCTGTGTCAGGTCCACAGTAGGGTCCGGAATGGGGTTGAGGCCAGCACCCCTACATCATTCAGTGGCTCCTTCATGAGGACTCGAGGGAGGAATTTCTCTCATGTCTCAGGATTAGGAAAGGTTAAGCTTCTGAATTACAAGATTTTTGTTTTATTCTTAATATAATGCAGGAAAAATCTTGCAAATGCTAGAAAGGTTAACTCTGTTTCCACCCCTTCTCGCCTAACAACCAGTCTAGACTGTATCGTCCTCTTTTCTGAGTGTGCTGCTGTTACTCCTGAGTTTATTGCTTTCCTCAGTAATTGATTTTATTCAATTTATGTTCCACATTTTTGGAAGCTGCCTCAGTTTCTTTGTGGAACAATGAGGTATAAGCAAGTAAATAAAGCATTGCATTAATAGTTCCCATTCGTATCTTTTTTCACAACTCAGCAGGGCAGATAATAAACATTAAATTGCTCTTCTGGATGAAAATTACCCCTTAAAGTAAATGACAATATCACTTACCAGTAATAATCACACATAATGTTGTTTTGGGGGAGCTCTTTACAGATATTCATACAGTTTCTGTAATGCCATTTTTTCTATCTCACCCTCTAAATCCTCTCTATTTTTCAAGATCCAGTGCACTTTCCACTTCCTTCCCCACCATTCTTCCACCTCCTCATCTCATGGCGAGTTGTATTTCCTTGGAGCTGCTATACCATTTTTGGGAACACGCATCAACTCTCAAGCTAATCATATATTTTTATTTCTTGAATTAATATCTTGAACTATAATTTAAACATTTTATCAGGTTTATTTTTCTCACAAGACTGAAACTTTCTTTAAGAAAAGCAGCGTCTTCTTTGTATACCTATTCCTTCTCTGGGGTTTAGGATAGTTCACTGTACACCGTAGGTCTTCATACAGGATGTCTTACCTTCAGTTACCTTGGGATTCATTTACCTCATGCTGTGCTATTATGAGCATTTGACAGAGAAATGGGACACCAGGTTCTAGACCTCACTTCATAGTAACCAACGGCACAGACTTGGATGAAGAGTGCTTTACCTCTCTGGCCCTCAGTTTCCAAATTTGAACATTGATAAATATTCTATATTTTCTTCACTGTATCTTATGCCTCTATCATTTTAAGGTGTCTAAAACAGTCCCATTTAACATCAACTAAGTGCTAATGAATATTTTAACGAATCACTTAAGGCTCCACTCTAATTAGTGCCATTGTTTCTATACAAATAAAGTATTAATATGGTTAATATTGTGAAAAGAGATTTGCTTTGATAAATATTCAAATGTTTTGATTGTATTCCTTTCTTAAATTAATGAACTCTAAGTTCACGAACAATTACTATTTTAAAAATCTTTGAGATTTTTAGTGACCTTGAAATTTTTTAACTCCATTCTGCAGTATCTTATTATTAACAAATGTTATAGAAGGTAAAGACTAAAAAAGGCAACATATATACTTGTTCCTCAGTTATGTCTAAAAAGTGTGAAATGCCTTATTTAAAATCAAGTACGTGATAAATTTAATTTTTTGTGAATCACAATGGCAAGTTGATATAAAGTAATTACTGCATGTCTCCTAGTTGAAGTCACGAATTTTTTTAAGAAAATTGCGACTACCACCATGATCTTTTCTTACCTACAAAGGTCGCAGTTTTTGCCAGTCTCTCCTACTGTAGGGTTGAATGTAAAATGCTATGAAATCTAAGAAGGTAATTGAAGGACGGAAAGGTTCTCTCTTCTGCTCCTTTGGGCAATTGATTTTAACATCAAAGAGGCAGAGCAGCCATTGGGCACAATGCAGGACTGCCTGCCCTCTCTTTCAACATCTTGTCTTCTTCGTGTTTTGAATTCTTTAGTAATTAAAACAATGCTTCAGATACACGGGCAAGGCATAGAGAAACTACTGAAAAAAAAAATTCACCTAGCTTCACATTCTTTGGCATCAAATGAACTCATTTCTTGGTGACACAACCTTATTTAACAGCATCCCTCAATTTCAGGCACCCGAGGTATTAATATACCACCACATAAGTAATGTTTGCAAACCTTAATCAAGCATTGACACTCTTGTGAAACTCTTCCCTCACAGGTCACCTTCCAGTGCCACCTGTGCATATGCACAGTGCGTGCTTACTGTGGCGGTGGGCCATGTACTGGTAGGAAAGTCTTTACTACACTGAGCTGAAACCTCTAGTCCTGTAATTTGCTCCTTGTGGGCCCGGCCCAACAGAGAGCTTGTTGGGCACAGGTTATAAGCACAGCTGTCTCGTCACTTCTCTCATCATCTCTTTTCTAAGCTAACCCCATTTCTCATAACTTGTTCCTCTTTTACCCTGATTTCTAAATACTTTCCTTCTGGTCGTGTTGCTTTGCATGGCCCCTGAAGTTTCCATGTTCTCTGTGACAATATGGCTCCCAAATTGAACTGGCTTTCTAAACTGTAATTCATAAGTTCAGGGTGGAAATAGAAATACTTACTTTCTTGTCTTGAGATCCTGCGTCTCAACTATGTGACATCCTAAAATGAATAATGTTAGTTGTTTAGCATCCACATGATGCTCTGGCTCAGGGTGGAGATCCAGTCAAGTGAAATCCCTAAAAAATATAACGGTCCATTACTCCAGTTCTCACCCATTTTGCAGGCAAGTTTTTATGACCTGTATGAACGGATTCATCGTTATGTGTATTTAAATTCAACTTCTTTATATCAGCCTGAAATTACAGGTGTTCTAGGATTTTTTAAATCCTTTCTTCTACCATTCATTGTATTAACTACTCTTTCCAGCTATTTTAATTGGCAAATCGAATAAGAATAGCTTCTATTTACTTATTTACATTTTTGATTTAAAAATGTTGCCAAGATCCATAGCAGGTAGAAAACCCCACATTGTGTCTATAGAATCTTCTGTCCAGGTTGACCTCTATTTTACCCAAGAGGCTTTAGGTGCAATTATTCAATTTTTGGTTAATTTATCAAATTACATGATTGTCTGGCTCACCTCTGTCAGATTTGTCTACAAGGATGCTGTCAGAGACTTGTCAGACACTTTCTGAAAGCCTTCCCCTGATCTAAGGTTGTGATTCTATCAGAAAAAGGAAAGAGGTTCATTTGACGCACTTTGCTCTTACTGTCAGCATGCTGCTGTCTGCAGATACCATATCCCATCCTCACTCCCAATGAAACCAAGAGTTTAATAATCTTTTCTAGGATTTATCTGGGACTTATCTTGTGTTCATCACTCTGTTGGAACCTGAGGGTAACAAGTAAATCTGAACACGATAGAGAATCTGAGAAGGGGACATTGGATAAATAGGTTAATAAGTTTGACAAGACATTATGTGGCGGAACATATTAAGGCCCAGAATGGAGCCCAAATTTGAAATTGATAGATAATAGAAAGCAAAGGTTAAGTATCTGAGGAATGGGTTTTAAAACATGTGAGGAAGAAGAAAATTCTGTGGAAATATATAGGGTATTTTGGAGGAGGCTTTTACTGCATTCTGGTGTGAGTAGTTGAGAGATTTGTTTCAGGGAAGAAGTGCGAGAATGGATGAACTGTATTGTGGGAAAAGATTCCCTTTGTACTTAGAGACTGTCTGCATGTGAAGACTGAAAGGTAAAGAAAAATAGAAAATTAAGAACTCCGGGTCAGAGCACTTGAAGGATTGAGATGACACATAACCACTAATAGCTATGGGGAAACCAGGCAGAAGCAGGATATTAGGAGAGGAGGAACTGAGATCAGCTTCAACATTTTTTTTTTCCAATTGCATAAACTATATAAATATAATGGAAAGTGAGGAAAAATCAGAGAAAATAAAATATAGCTTTCACCATAATATAATACATGGAAGTAACAAATATTATCTTTTTTTAATATCCGCAGGTTTTAAAATTGACTTATTTGTTTTCGTACTTAGATTCACATATAATTTGTATCCTGTTCTTTTCACTTACCATTAAATTATGCATAATATTGTACGTATTTTTGTGGTGCTAAATGGCCTTCATAAAAACCATTTTAATGGCTACGTACCAATTTATCAAAATGATGCATTATAACTTACATAATAATATCTCAGCTGTTGGTCATTTGGGGTGTGTGTGTGTGTGTGTGTGTGTGTGAACTTTTCCTTTCTTATGGCTTTTTAAAAAACAATATTTTGAATCATTTTCTAATCATGGATTCCTAGAAGTTGAATTCCCATATCAAAGAGCATCAGCCTGTTTTACGGAATACTTGACTAAATTGCTCTTGGGGTACATTACTAAATTGCTTTCCAAAACAGTGGTACCAATATGCTCTGTCACCAGCCATGTACAACCTTTGCATCTTAAATGTTAGTGGAACAGTTAAAAGAAAAAAGCACGTGGACAGATGACAGTGAGAGAGATCAGGGCTGGAAAGATAGGTTTTAGATTTTATAAATGAAAACATAGTATGAGTAGGTAATTTTTCTGAGGGGAAAATGAAGACTAGTATAGAGGGTAAAAATCTTTAAAGATTTTTTTTTTAGCCTTTCATTTTATAGATAAAAATATGACGTGTACAGAATGAAGTGCTACTGAAGGTCATGCAAATAACCAGTGTCAGGACCCAGACTAGGGCCTGGTCCCTCAACACCTCCCCGCGGCTCTGTCACTGTATGATGCTGCGTTCCCATGATTGGACTATGGTAACGGGCCTCCGTGAATGAGGCTGTGTGTGCAGGGGGCCAGAAGGGAGTAAAGCAGTGATGGAGGAAACCCAGGAGGGTGAGTTGTCATAGACGTTAGAGACATGAAAGCATCCAGAGGAGCGCTGATGTCCCTCTGGGTCTATTGCAGCAAAGAAGAAAACTGAGCACAGAAAATAAACTCTTAGATTCAAAGTCAGGGTGGTCTGTGGCTTGCTCCTCTCTTCGGGTTCTCCATTAGCATTCAGAACTGGCCGTGCTCCAACTTCACAGATAGAATCGTAAACATTTACAAGCCCACCATCATTTTTAACCAGCTTACTCTTCCCCTAGATTATAGAGCTTGCATTACATTAGCAGTAATGGAAGTAAAATTAACATTGTTTATGACTCTGACCCACTGCAAATTATGGCTAGCCCCAAGTTTATAGCCTATTGAAAAACTCATTTAATTAATTTGATAACACTTAAAATAAAATATTTTCCTTTCATGTATTTTGGGATATGACTTCACCTGATACAAGAATGAAAAGACAATTGGAACAAGAAAATATAATTTAGAAGTATAGATTCAGGTTTAGAATCTATAATTAGAAGTATGTTTAGAATCTATAATTAGAAATAATTTAGAAGTATGAGGTTCAGGGTCAGTTTCTCTCCTAGACCTGCCACCTTTTCGGTAGATTCAGCCATGTATAGCACTGCATATGTGGCCAACACAACTTGAACTGGACTCTACCTTAAGAATTCATTGATTTAGTTATTCAGCACACATTTATAGAACATCTAGGTTCCACCAAGCATTAGAGATTGTTGAAGTAGCAAGGTATGGGACTTACCCTCATGAAACTTAGAGTCTAGAAGGGAAGGCTACCCCTAAACAAAGAATTACATTCTTGGTCTCCCTCCCCAATATCTAACACAATTGTGACAAATGTGCCAAGGGAAAGTACCAGCGAGAATGTTAAGGGGACCTAACCTAATGTCAATAGGGGTGTATGGGCAGTGGGGGCAGTGGCCAACGAGTGACATTTAATCTGATACTTGAAGAATTTATAGATACTAACTCGGTAAAAAGTAATTGGATAAGCTTTCTGGCCAGAGGGCATAGACAACGTGAGAGCTCTGAGGTGGAGACAGTAGAGGTGCCTTCCTCTAATAGAAAGAAAGTCATGGGACTAGAGATGCCGAGAATGAAGAGGAAATGGCGTGAGAAGGAAGCTGCAATTCTAGGCAAGTGTGGGTTTTCTCCCTGTTCCCAGTCTCCTGGCCATGCTATACCCCTGTCGTTACTCATTCTTGTCCTTCTTTCTCTTTCACTTCTTTTATGATTCGTGGCATTTCTTCTTTAAAATGTGTCTCTCTTACTGAAATTGTCACAGGGTGGTGTTGATCATAGTCTGCTGTGTGATAAGAAAATTCAGGATCAGAAATATCTAACATTTCCTTGGTGAAAAGGAATGCCAAGGTAATTGATTCATTTCAGTTGAATGTGAAAGAATTAGACATCAAATATTGACAGCACATTTTTCATAAATGTCCATGGAGAGTACATAATGACCGACGGGTGGAAAAACTGTTTTGTAACATTAAGTAATAAATAAACAAATGCCAAGAAGAAGCCGAGAAAGCAGATATCTCTGCTTTATGCGGTTTGTGTGTGTGTGTGTGTGTGTGTGTGTGTGTGTCTGTGTGTGAATGTGGGTTCCCCATCCAGAGCCAGTTCTCCTTTCATCACCATATATTTGCCCCCCTTTGCCCTCTTCTAACATCCCCACTTCCCCCTTACCCTCTGGTAACCACCAAAGTGTCTATATCTATGAGTTTGTTTGTTTATATTGTTCCTTTGTTGATTTCAGCTTTATGTTTTGAAGAGTTTCTCAGAGAAGTCATTGACATGAGTTTAAACACATCCATTGGTCCTACACTTCCTAGGTTTGGAATAGTAAACAAAGTCATTTGTTAGTCATAATAAAGTTACGTATTTTCTGAAAGATGGCAGATGTTTAGTGTAATCTTTCCCATGTTTAATTTTGTAGTTACTAGATCTCCAGTCTCTTCAAGAATTCAGATCTCTGTCCAAGATTTCAGCAACATCTGATGAGGGTATAGCAAATCTGTAACCAATACTTTCTAGTGCTTTTCCTCCAGATATTGTTGAGTAACCAGTGCTTTGCTAGTAAGTACACTGGGACTTGTTCTCAAGCGATCTGGATTTAAATAAACAAAATAAAGTCATTTGGTGTATGGAGAGGTACCTTATGACTCTGTGTGCTCACATCATTGACTAGAGTGGAAGTATTTCTACAAAGCAGTTTCAGATGCATGACCTTAATGTCAGGGCATGAGGACAGCTTTTCAACCCACATATCTACAGGTCCTTCACCACTTTGGACTATTGTACCCTATACCTTCCATACAGTAAGTACACTTTGTTACAGGCCACTTATTAAGCTGACTGTTCACAAAGTGTTGACTGGGGATCCCTGAGGTCTATGCAATTTTCATACTAGTACCAACATGCAATTTGCCTTTTTCATTCCCGTTTTCTCATGAGCATACAGTCGTTCTTTATAAGCTATATGATGTGTGCACAATTATGAAAAAGCTATTAAAATATTCTCTCCTTTTCCAACTAAACGTCTACATGAGGCCAGATTTTCTTCATATATTCCAACTAAAAAACATATAAAAACAGATTGAGCCCAAGAGTAGATATGAGAATCCAACTGTCTTCCATGAAAGAGATTTGCAAAAATTTAAAATAATGCCACTATTCTAATTCTTTTTTTGCTTTGGGAATATATTTTTCATATAAATGTGTTATGTTTGAGTCTATTATCATTTTAATGATATGTTATCATTTTAATGATAATGTTTGAGTTTATTATCATTTAAATAGTTTAAAAATTTCTCATCTTCGTTTCTATTATGGCTAAGGACTTACAGCCCACATAAACAAAGCTCTTTGGGGTCCTCAGTGAATTTTAGAGTACAAGAGTCCTAAAACCTAGAAGTTTGGGGTTGCTACATTAAGCCCATGTCCGTTTGTCTTCCTGGTTACTCAACTTCAACTGTAAGAAATTTTTCCAAATATATCAGTTGGTCCAAGAGAGTAAATTACAGTCAGGGTCCCTTTTTCAGAAGATCTACTTTTTACTTTCCCTCCTTGAGGTAAAAAGCATACCATGTTGGGTAATTACAGCTTGTAAAAAGTAGAGATGTTGACTATGTTTTATCTTTCCCTTAAGGCCTATTTTTATTTCAGCCCCACTGAAAATGCTTTTGAGCCTTGGAGAGAAGCCCGAGGTTGCATGCTGCCCGTTTTTAACCACTGCCCTCGAAGGCTGATTTCATGCTGAGGCAGCGCTTGGTTGAAGACTCTGATGTACAGCAGAAAGTAGTTTTTGTCAGAACCGTTCTCTGGGTCCCAAGCATTTTTAATTGAAGTGGTTCTATAAATAGCTATGTTCATTTTCCCTGGATCTCACAAATCAGTAGAGACTAGGAATGGTCAGACTTAGGTCAAGACATCTATCCAGGAGAGGTAAATGAAAGTGTGTGCGTGAAGTTGAGCTTCCGGGATTAACTACTGCTCCTTTTCAAGATAAATGCACTGCCCTTCCAGAGAATGTGGGATTTATTTTAAACAAACCTGGAAGGTATTTTTCTTCTGCAGTGGCCGTTCCCTTTCACTTTTTAATAAATGAAGTTAGTCATTCCATGAAATTTACAGCCAAGTGAAAGGAAAAGGAAGGCAGATATTGAAGACATTTTTCATAGAGCCAGAATCTTAAGACAGCCCTTGGGGGTTCCCAGGGGTACAGGGATGTGATTACTTGCTACTGATATGCACGGTCTTTTAAATCCCATTACGTCTTCGGACTTTGGAAATTGAATTTCTAATGGAAACCCAGCTTGTAAAGCCAAAAGTAAGAGAAGTTTTAGATGAAAAGGTGATCTCCTTGTCTATTTTGGAGCCAGCAAGAAAATAGAAAAAGAAAAGTAACATTACATCCGATAAAACAGTAGTTGCATTTGAAAAGTATTGCTAACTGTTGTGTTTGATTTCAGGAAGTTAGAATGTAAAGACATCAAGTTTACTCCTTTTCAGGAAAAACACCTTTCACCTCTTCCACAGTTTAGTTATGAAGATGTTTTTAAGATCTCAAGTATCCCCGGATTTTTTTTCAAGCACATCTGTATGTTATACAGCTACTGGAGTTAGTGGTAATCAGCATCCTTGGACATTTGACAGGGGTAGAATATCTTTCCAACCATAAGTCTGGATGTCACTTCTCATTGCCTCCCAAGTCCCTTGTGCTTCTCCTCCCATGACACTGTCACCATACATTGCACTATCTCCTTCTTGTCTGGATCTTACTCAGTTGTCTCTGAGGGCGGGATGTGTCTGTCTCATTCACTCGTCTGTCTCAACTATACACTTGGCATAGGGATAATGCTCACAAAATATGTGTTGAGAGGATGGATAGATGGATGGGTGGCTATCCCAAAGTGTAATTGTTTCTTTTGGTGCCAGATACACCCTTGTTTATTTCCAGAAATATTGCTTTTATTCAGCGTTTACCAATTCTCTGTATGTCCACCGAAAACCTACTGTGTTTCCCCAAAAATGAGACCTAGCCAGACAATCAGCTCTAATGTGTCTTTTGGAGCAAAAATTAATATAAAACCCAGTCTTATTTTACTATAATATGAGACCGGCTAATATAATAGAATATAATATAATGTAATATAATATAATATAATATAATATAATATAATATAATATAATACCAGGTCTTATATTAATTTTTGCTTCAAAAGACGCATTAGAGTTGATTGTCCAGCTAGGTCTTATTTTCAGGGAAACAAACATGGTAGGTTTGTCTTTGTCCCCTTGTATCTATGAGATCTTGGGCAAGTTTCTTAGTCAATTGGTACTCACATTTCTTCATTTGTTAAAAATGGTGGTAAATTAGGTTCTATTAATGTTCTGTCCAGCTCTAATATTCTTTTATTTCCAGTGCTGAAAATCTCATTTATTGTATTTTTAATAATTGTTTATTTTATTTTATTTTATCTTTCCATGACTATGCTAGTGTGTATTAAAAGTGTCATGTAAAGTAGCAAACTTGATCCTATAAAAATAAAGATAGTGTCTAACACAACACTGGTCAGATGGTAACACTGGAAACTCAAGATTTTTCAGGAACTGATTACCCAGTTTTGGATTACCCAGGGTATCCTTTCTCTGGTTGCTGCTGAGATATTGTTTATTGATCTCTGTATCAGAAGGTTGATTAAGGAAAATTAAAAGAATAAAACATCCAGGTTAGTTACTTATTTCTCACTTAGAGCTACTTAGAGGTTTGCTGGGAGAGGAACTTGAAACTGTTGGCTCAAATGCCCCTTGGACAGGGTCCTGGTGTCTGATGTGGCTGCAGTAACAACTCACCTGAGCTCAGAGCATCTGTACTCACCTCTTTCATATGCTGCTCATAAGCACCCTGTGGTCCTCTTTGAGTACTTGAGGGGGACATTGTTTATAATACTTGATAACAAAGAGCAGTGACTTGTATTTCAATTTGACTGTTTTGGCACAGGCATGTCACAATATCCTGCTTTATCATTAGGTAGGAAAGCCAGGATTCATCCAGCTCTGAGTGACTCAAAAAGCCCGTGCTCTCTCGCTAGCTTGTATGGCCTGGGAACGTACCTCCCGAGCTGACTGTAGGCTTGAAGCATTTCTCCAACGCTGGACTGCACTGAATGATTTGAGGTTGAGAGATCTTAGTCTCTTGAACACCTACAATGTGCTAGAGCTTTCATCCAAAAAAAAAAGGTTTGATATAATTTGTGTTCTGCCTGTCCCCATTTGACACACACTCACACAAATGTACTAGTCCTTCAGTAGATGGTATCTTCATAAAGTTTTTCTTTAGTAGATTGAAAGGAGATGTTTGGAGATATTCATTTATCTTTATCTTTTTTTGAGTTTGACAATTTGTTGAATTTGGTAATTAGAAAATGCGTATTTTCAGAAACATGGATCTCCATGCTTGCTGGTCTATGGATTTATTGTTCAAATAAGTGAAATTTGCCAAATTCAAACCACATTTTATCCCCAAAATGGTATTTAATGTGTGGCTTGAAAGAGATGGCATTGGTCATTCTACAGAGGTAAAATCTACTTTGCTTTTCTGGGTGAGATCAGATGTAGGCTTCTTGGCTTATTGCTCAGCACTCAGAACATTTTTATTCACAAGCTAAGGTGTCATGTCTGAGAAAACCGATGCTGTGAATTCCCTTTTCATTTGTCTGGTTGAATGCTTAGTACAAGTTACTTGTGATAAAATTATGGACAATGTCCATGCTCGAGCATATTAAAGGAAAATTTGTGATGTGTTTTATGCAATATAATTTCCATTCACCTGACCTTCACCGCAGTCCCAGGAAACTGTGAAATTGTTTACTTGTGAGTAATTGTTAGAACGTGGGTAGCTTTGATTCATTAATTAGGTGTTACTCTTCATATTGTACAGTATATGGGACACGACAATCTCAGACGGTTATGACAAACGTACCCAAAAGCAAATTCAGAACTATTAAAGGTGTGTTAACGTGAATATTTAGAGGAGTAGAAGACCAGAGCAATTAGAAAATGATCCATTGAAGATGTGGCAGTTGATCTGTGCCTTGCCACAGAGCTAGGAGCTGGAGGTGAGCCTTTGAGGAGACATATATTCCTGTTGGAGGGAACACATCAGAGATGGAAAGCTCAGGTTGGATATGGGAAGTGGCAAAAAGTTTGGAGGGCTATAGAAATATTTCAAGTACGAAAGAATAAGGCAAAGCCGTCCCGTAATCTGCATCAGCCTCCCTTCCCTCCCCCCAAAAGCTCCCCAAATAAACCATGCAGTGTAAGTAAAAGAGAATGCTGCTTCTGCACATGCAGCTGTACGACAAGTATCCCAGGCCACCCTGTCTCCCAGGCAGACCGTCACCTGGGAAGATATTCCTGTATAGATGGATCACCCATTTTCATCCAGAGAATTACTGGGTGGAAAGCATCGTTCAGACAACCATTTTGAGCTGTTCTCCCCCAACTATAGGACAAATCCTTCCAGACATAGCTTCTTAGTAAACATCAACTGTTTGCCCTGAAGGAAATAAACACAAATATGAATTGTAGGTATGTGTGCAGTTACCACTGACTTTAATTCAGACAGAGTATGTAGTGTTTGATGTCAGTGCCTATTTCATAGTAGACGCTCAGTAAATTATTTTCTGCTTTTCCCATTTCTGCCATTCAGTTTACTGTTAATTTTCAAAACTTTCTCATTTACTTTTCTTTATTCTCTTTTAAAGGAGAGATTTAAGGAAGCTGAGGAAATATACCAGGCTGGAATAAAGAATTGTCCAGACAGCTCAGACTTACATAACAACTATGGAGTTTTCTTAGTTGATACTGGTAAGTGAAATGGAAGAGAGCCTGTTCTGTTGAGATTAGATAATACTTCCTCTCTGTCTTTCACTCTCAAGCAGAATGGCAACCACCCAAATAATTCCTCAGAGGTAAAATTCACAAGGCTTGGCAGGACCCTCACACTATTGACAGTCACGTTTGACCACGGGGCTGTCATTTCTTTACATCTTGAGGCTCCGGTCAGTAAAATCTACCCAGTTCTTATGAGGATATCGCTAAGGAAAACTCCCCAGGTGGCAGGAGGTTGCCTTGATGATTTAATAAGTAGCAGTCTTCTCTGAGTATCATTTAGACAAGCTTATAAATCTGCGGTAATGAAATGTTCCTCTGCAAGGACGCACAACCTGCCTCTAGTTCACTGGCAGATGGCAAGTACTTTCTACAACTGATAAAAAAAAAAAAAAAAAAAGCCCTCAGGATTGTTTTATTGTTCCTTACATGATATACACTACAGAAACTGTATTATAATTGTTACAGTATTCTTATACAGCAATGCCAAGTAAAATACATTTACTCCATCTTATTTAATGCAAAACTTGACCGAGCGGGGATTCTGTCTTCTTTATGACTTGTGCCCCATGTGCTGTTGGCATGTTACGAACACTTATAAAGAATAAAAAGATATTTGAATTTAATGCAAAAAGCACCACTTTGTTCTCGTTGACTATTACACTACCTGCTCTGCAGTAAAATTAATTTTAATTATTCCATCAATATGAAGTACTTGCAAGGGTCTTTATTTTCCGGGAAATGGGAAGTTCTTCTGTTTTATAGAACATACATTTATATTCTGATTCACTTAAGAAACATGGCTTATTTTGGCATGTAAAATTGTTTTGTAGTGCCACCTGCTGGTTCATTAGCAATGTAATGGTAAATTCGGCATCATAGAGATGTGAAAACCAGAAGAGACCTCCTGTGGCCTGGTCTAATCCTCTTCCTTCTACTTCAACAGCAAAAAAGTAACACCCTAATCCCCGCCCCTAATAAACCTCGCTGACCACGATATATATCTGCCCACCACTTCCTTTGTATTCGTGTGTTCATACTGGTGAAATTCTCCTCATCACCCGTAACCTTTTCCCGGATCTATACGTACCTAGAGGCATTTTGGCCTCTCCTAGTCAAACTTGCATTCAAAGAAGGCGCACGCGTGAAGAGGTCTGTGTAGGCAAGAACATTCCACTCCAGATAGGATTTCAGACCCTTCTGCAGTTTAGTCACTTAGGTAGAATTTCACCAGGCAACTTCTTTGGGGAACCTTATCTGACTAAAGAGACTTGATTCCTGTTTAGGCCTTGACTCTCACTTGCCCTGGAATTTTTGTCACGTCTCTTCATGTCTTTGCACTTTAGTGTCTCTATCTGTAAAGTGATAATTTTGTTTGTTTTAAAATATTTCTTAAATTCCAAGAGGCAGCTTGAAATTTAAAATAAAAAATACCTGCAAGAATCATATAATATCACTTCATTAGAGTGTTTCAAAATACACAATGCATTGCATAAATGCAAGGCAGTATTATTATTATTATTATTATTAATTATTATTATTAAAGTCCCATTAAGTAAATACCATTTAAACAAATGTGTATGACTTAAAAAGGTTTTCAAGATACAGCTGACACATACTTATTTAAAGCAGTGCCTCACTTACTATGTTGTGGTATAGTAACTGAGACAGACTCTCAGAAATTGCTTTTTTTTGTATCATAGCCTATTCTGTTTTATTTTTTGTATAATGAGAAGCAACAATATTTTGTGTAAGTAAAACTGACTGATAATCTCAAAATATCATATCAGCTAGTGCAATGGCCAGAAAACACTTTTACTGAAATAATATATATAATAAAAGAAATAGGCTTTAGTTGCTATTGCTTGTTTTCATTAACGTCTTTGGAAATGGGAATACATAGAGAAATGGTGCAAAGTTAGGCAGTGACAAGAAGAAGCCAAAATGCAAGGTAACTTACAAACTGAATAATTGATGGCGTGACTCTGTAAGACGAAGAATATACATCAGAAGAGAAAGGAAAGACCTTGTGTATTTTATGAGTGAGGCATGTTCTGCTCTTCCCAACCCACCGCTGGTTACAGGCTCTCCAGAGAAGGCAGTGGCCCATTACCAACAGGCCATCAAACTTAGCCCAAGTCATCACGTAGCCATGGTGAACCTGGGGAGACTCTACAGATCTCTGGGAGACAACAGTGTGGCTGAAGAATGGTATAAACGGTAAAGTTGTTTTTCTTTACTTTGTAAGTTGCCCAGAGACCTCTGCAATTCCCCATCATTTTTAAATTTTTTTAATATAGTTGACATACAATATTATATTAGTTTCAGGTGTGCAACATGGTGATTCTACATTGACATACCTCACGATGTGATCACCATGTCTAGTAACCATCTAATAGTTATTATGCTATTATTGACTATATCATCAAATTTTTAGTTAATTGGAACAGACATACTCTCAGAACACTAGTAAATGTTGTCAATGCAGGCAGTACAGACTCTCATCTCCAAAGAGAACAATGCAACACTGTGAATGGTGTCCCCATTAATTACGTTTTTTGCCTGGTGGTTAGAACATGGTGCTAAACCAAGGTTGAAATTTATTCCCACTTGAACTAGTCCACTGTTTTCTGAAGTTATGGACTGCAACCCAAACCACAAATAGCAGTTTTCAAAGTGGATATAGATAAAATACTGTACATACATTAAAACGAGTCTATCGCCATTCACGGAAAAGATCCTTGGGGCTCAGTTTCCATATTAGTTGGTCACTAGAAAATTCTTACAGTCAGAGGGTGACACCATGATCTTTTTTTTTTTTTTTTTTGTCAACATTCTTCTTGATATAAAAACAAAGACCACATTGGAGCAAAGTATCAAGTCTGGACACTGGCATCCCTTCCTCTACGTTTTAACCTTTGGAAATGTACCTCTTAGAAGAAAAGTTTTAACTCATGTTTCTCAAAACTCAGCGCCCTGCAGGTGACACGCAAAGCTGAGATATTATCACCCTTGGGAGCACTGTATTACAACACTGGCCGCTATGATGAGGCTCTGCAGGTTTACCGAGAAGCTGCCGCACTTCAGCCTTCTCAAAGGGAACTCCGCCTGGCACTGGTGAGTAGGTGGACTAAGAAAATGAAGCTGGAAATGAATGCACAACATGCGGTACAGGGAGCAGTAGGCAGGAAGCCTCAGAACGGGAACTGGAATGAGATAATATATCCATTTACGAATATTCATATAACCAATGTTAGAGCTCTTCACAAAAGACATGGGTGCTAAAAATACTTTTACGGGTTTGTTTTGAAATAATTTCAAGCTCACAAAAATTTGCGAGTATACTAAATAACTCCCATATACACCCTTTCATCCATATGGATCAGTTTTTAGCATTTTTATGCATTTGTTTATCATCCCGTCATGTATGTATGTTTGTGTGTATGTAAATATATGTATATAAAGAGGGTGCCAAAAAATAAATACACATTTTAAGAAAGGAAAACTGTATTAAAATTGTAGTATTCAATATACTGATAACAAAAGATGAATACAAGTCACGTGTGACTTCTGCAATTACAAAAGGTGCACAAAGTGGTTACCATCAGCATCCAGACACTTCTGATTACAGTGAACTACTGCTTGAGCAATGGTGACCAAAGTGTTGAGTACATTTTTTTGGCACCCCCGGTATGTGCATGTTTAGGCATGTATGGGTGTGCATATACATTTTAATACATGTTGCTTTTTCCTGAGCCATGTGAGAATTATAGGTCTCATACCTTTTATTTCCAAATACTTCAGCTATAGTTCCTAAGAACAAGGACATTCTGTAACATAACCACAGTATAGTTATCAAATGCAAGACAATAATAATTTTTTATTTTAATTTTTGGGTCATTACTCTTCCTTTTCCTTAGATTTGCAATAAATCAAACTTATTACAAACAGCATTCTGTTCAAACCATGGGAAACCATTTCTCTTTTGACATATTTAGTCAATTTTTTAGAAAAGGCAGTCATTTCATTGGCTATCTTTGATGCTCCTGCCATTCATGCAGAAATGCATGCACGTACCTAAATAAAGAAAGCAAGAAACAAAAGGCAAAAAAAAAAAAAAAATGAAAGCATATAAGCTGTGGTAATTCAGTGCTCTCTGTGAGTCACAAATAGATGCTGAGCACTTTTGTCCGAGATGTTGCCTGAATGCCTCTCCTCAGGGATGCTTTATTTGATAGAGAAATAACAAAGTGTCTTCTAAGCCAAGTCTGTGTGGTTTTGCAGGCTCAGGTTTTGGCCATGATGGGTCAGACAAAAGAAGCTGAAAAGATGACCAATCACATTGTGTCAGAGGAGACTGGGTGCCTTGAATGCTATCGGCTGTTGTCAGCCATCTACAGCAAGCAGGAGCTCCACGACAAGGTAGAGAGGACACTGTTTGGAGTTTGGATTCGTGGGCAGAAAATGGGCTGTGCCTAAGTGGCTCTCCAGTCTGCCCAGTTACAAGGCTGGCAGTATTGAATATCGTCATTTTGCATATGTTATCTTATGGGTACCTTAAGATAAGATACCCCCTTGACTCCTAAGTGGTCCCCTTGAAATAATATTTTCTTGGCTCATCCTTGGTTTGAAGATTTTATGTGGTATTATCTCAGTTTGTTTTCAGATAACTCTATAAAGACTGACATTTGTATGTGTTATCATTTTCCATGTTCTTCCAAATATATTGTTTATAGAATCCCCATAACAAGCCTGTAAGGCGGGTCAGTGACCCTGTGTGGCAACTGTTATTGTTTCTCCCCATTTGAAAAGTCACATAACCAGTAAATTCATGAACTGGCTCAACAAAATACCGGGGGTGCCAAAAAAACGTATACACATGACTTGTATTCATCTTTTGTTATTGGTATATACTGAGTATTGCAATTCTAATATAGTTATTTCCTTTCTTAAAATGTGTATATATATTTTGGGCACCCTCTGGTTAGATGCTGGCTATATGCCAGACACTGTGATAGGTACCAGGAATAAAATGGTACAAGACACCCCAAAAAGTCATTGCGCTTGTCCACAGAGCTGACAGGAGAAGAGGAGACAGAGATTAAACAAGTCATCACAAAAGCAATGTAGATTATATCTGTGCTCAGTGATGTCCTGAAGAGGAACGTTGTCTCCAACAAGGATATAATCGAGAGACTTCTGTGGCCTACAGAGTGATGTGACAGTGAGGACAGAGTGATGAATAGGAGTTATTAGTCAAACAGGGACAGTGAAGAGAGTGCCAGGCAAGAGAAAGCACGTGCAAAGGCCCTGTGGCAACAGTGAGTGGCCTTTCTGAGGGATGGGTGTGAGGGAGCAGGCTGCACTATGGGATGCAGCTGCAAAGATTGCTGGGGAGTAACCCCCAAGACTTGGGACCAGGACAGAGTCTCTCCTTATCCTGGGAGAAGCTTTAGGGTTTTAAGGAGAAGGGCAATATTATCAGATTTGTGGTTTGACAGGAGGATCTTGGGCTGCAGGGGTGGGGCGGTGGGTGCTCGGGGCAGAGTGGGCACCAGGACCTAAGAGGAGGCTGTTGGAGGGGCCAGACTAAGATGTGCTCAGGGCAAGACATTCAGCCCTAGATTTTGTTTTCTTTCCACTGGGTTATAAAACTTCCCTTTAGAGTGATCAGGGAGATTTCAGTGTCAATATAAATGGGAAGCCTGGAGTAAAGGGAAATTATTTTGTTAGGCCTACATTATTTCTCAATGAAAACATCAGAAAGAATGAAGAATGTGTTTTGATTGTCACTCACCACACCAGCTAATACATAAGAACAAAAAGTATAAATTTTGTCATTTAAATTAGGTTTTTTTTTAGTCTGTATTTATTGTCTTAATTTCCAACCTGTGCAGGCACTTGATGCTATAGACAAGGCTCTCCAGCTGAAGCCAAAGGACCCAAAAGTCGTATCTGAACTTTTTTTCACAAAAGGCAACCAGCTAAGGGAGCAGAACCTTCTGGACAAAGCTTTTGAGGTACAAACACAATAACATTAAATCCGTATGTTATTAAATCCAATGTTATTAAATCCATAGATTAAAATTAATATTCCCTCAATCTTTAATGAAGCATATACTGTAAAATCTAAACTCATTAGCATGTTTGTGAATTTTCTAATTAATTGACATGATGTTATGTGTTTATTTTTTATAATTGAGCCTCTGGCTTTTGACTATTCAGAGTTCTGCAGTATTTCCACATCGTTTTCTGAATTATCACCTTTAACTTGATCTTTGAAGCATTCCACGTTTTGCCTGCAAACTACTTTCTCTTCTCTCCCTCTCTTGCTTTCTTTCTCTCTGTGTCTTCAATAAGCTTCTATACCAGCTGCACTAGTGCCTGAATAGCTTTGGGCATTTCTACACCCTCCCCTTGTAACACGCTCTCCACCGCCACCCCAAACCCTCTGCAGATTCCCGCTCATCTACCAACACGTAGCCTGTGTCCTCCTCCCTCTGTACCATCCTTTTCCCCAGTGACTTTGTTTCCTCTGAACTCTTAAAACACCGTCTCTAACAGTCGTTTGAAAGGATTGCATATTATAACGTATTCTTACCCAACCCCCACACATGTATGTAGGTAGTTTAGCTCCCCAGTTAGATTGGACTTTTTCTTGTAGAGAGGGCAATGCTATGTTCTAAAACATAGTATGTTGCATCTTTTAGGTGTCCAGTATCTACTGCTTTGGAATACAATTGATACACGATTTGAAATAAAAAAGACATTTACAAACATAGATAGAAATACTACAGAAGTACCATACATTTTCTTTGTGCCTGGTAAAGCCACGAGTTAGAATTAATGAAGTAAAAAAATTTACACTAAATATATCATGGGAAAGTCAAATTTCAAATGATGTAATTGTTTTTGAAAATAAACAGTGAGTGGCCTTTAAAATATTATAAGAAAACACATGTAAAGGAATTCAGAAAACCTAATCTGATGTGAACCCTTAAAACAGAAGTGGTGGCATATTTGAGGCAAAAATTGTGCATTTTTCTCTGCGTTGTGCACATTTTCAATGCTATTAACATGACAGTTTAATGATTAAGTAATCATTTAAATATGAATATTTATATGGGATCTATATGTATCTGTATCTTACATATTGTACTGAAAACAAAAGTATGTTCTAGTTGCTTGGCCAGTGGATCAAATCATCATCATAGAGTAGCTAGATTGATGAAGAGTAGATGTAGGGCCACTGACTAGTAAGAGCAGCTAACACGTGTTAGCACCTTTATATTATTCCCATGTATTAAGTAATGTGATCTAAACAACACTCATGTAAGAAAGACATGGTCATTGTCTCCATTTCTAGTTGAATAAATTGAGACTCAAAGGTTGTGTAACTTGCTCAAGGTCACATAGAGGATAAGAAATGGAATGAGGATTTGACTCTACATCCCATCTACACTGCGTCTCATCTCTGCTGATAAAAATGAAGACATACTCCTCAGCTTTATTTTAGCAGCTTTTTAAAATCATATAGTTTTTTTTCAACATGGTCTTTCTTCTAAAACTGAAATAAGAGGAGGGATGAACAGATTCTCATTACTTTATAGATCTGTTCCGTTGAATTCTTGCTAGTGAAGACAGCAAGGAGCATTAAACTAGACACACACATACTTATACTTAGCTTTGTAGTTGAATGCTTTGTAAAGGCAAGACCGGGAGCCTTTAGTTTTATTTAAGGTGACCACTCTTAAAACCAAGACTCAGTGGTGAGCTTGCCTTTGATGCAAAACAGCATGCAAAATATAAACAACATACCTCACAGATATTATATTTAATGGAATGCATGTTATTCAGGGGGAAAAAAAGTATTTGAGGGTTAGGTAATTTTCTTCAAACACTGAAGACCTTTCCTATGGCAGAAGAAAAAGGAAAGCTTTCTAATGATTAAAAGTATCCTCTAATCAAATAGATGTCTTTAAACAAGTGATGAGCACCCCGTCACTGCACGACTTTAAGCATAGGCTGAATAACCAACTCAGAGATACTGTGAAAGGGGCTACTGCAGTGGGCTTACGCCATTTAGGAAACTAAGATGCTGTGATTATAAAAAATTTTCCTTACAAACTCCATTTATAGTGAAAAAGGCCAAAAAGCACCATTTTCTTGCAGATCAAGGCCAGTGGGAAATGATGCACTATAATAGAAATTACCCGGATTCCCTGCAGGCATCTACAGTCTCTTTGAGTCCAAACGTTAGCTCTGCAAGAAAATTACACATTTCAGTTTCCTCCACCTTACGATTATCAACTTTATAAAATAGTAGTGAACTGGAAGTGGCATTCATTTTCTGAACTATTTAAATTTTCGCATATGAAGAAAGTGGTTTCTACAATTATGTAGTGTTAAAGACGGGTTCTCGTTTCCTGACCTGAAGATATTTCTTCTGTATTTAGAGTTATAAAGCAGCCGTGGAACTAAATCCAGATCAAGCACAGGCCTGGATGAATATGGGTGGAATCGAACACATCAAGGTAGGAGAATAATTCACTTCCAATCGAACTGAGTTTTTCCCTTTGTGTTTTCTCTTTTCTGTTTTTCTTCTCTCTTAAAAGATTGAGAAACTATTATTAAGTTCCTTTTGGAATTATTTGAATACGAAACACAGAGTTGTTTAAAAGCAAAATTAGCACCATTTATGTTCACTTTGTATTATCTAGACATTTAATATCATGAAGCCATTTAAAAATAAATCCATATAAATATTGTAATAACTATGTATGGTGTCAGATGGGTGCTAGATTTTTGGGGGGTAGTAGGAGACGGTTGAGGGACAGGGTGAAAAAAAAAGAAAAAATGGACAAGAATAAATAAACAAACAAATAGATCTATATAAATTAGATTCCATGATTTTATTTGTCATAAAGAAAATCATGTGTACTTAAGAGAAATATCATCACAGAGCAGATAAAATCTGCTTATGTGAACTAAAGCCTTGTTGGAGTTTAGTGTAGCTTATTTTCCTGCAGTTTAACTTGCTGTCAAGAGAAAGCGTTACTTTAAATACCACTTTACTATTTCTTATACCTAATGTATCTTGTATTCCCTAACCTTTTACTGAAAAACACGTTTGCTTGTTTGTGTCTGTTTTGTTTTTTCAAAAGAAAAAGCTAACTTTAGGTGAATTATTGAAAATGACCCTTGGGGCAACTATTATCTACAACTAATGAAGTCAGAGATTCACTGTCATTCATTTCTTCACCCGTTCATTTGACAAGCATTTATAGAGAATATCCTATGTGCCAGGTACTCCTCTAGGCACTGGGAATATAGCAGTGAACAAATAAGCCCAAAATTCCTGTCCTCATAGAGCTAACATTCTCGTAGGGAGAGACAGGCAATAAACAAACAAACAAACAAACAAGCAAGCAAGCAAGCAAGCATATACATACATGCATATATACACGTAAAGTACATCAGATGGTAATAAGAGCTATGGAGAAAAAAAACAGAGAAAGAAAATACGAGTGTCGGGGTGAGGGCTAAAATGTTAAATTAAGGTGGTTAGGGAAAGCCTCAGTTAATAAGTGATATTTGAGCAGAGACCTGAAGAGAGGAAGCCATGTGGCAAAATAGGGAATGCGTATGTGCAAAGGTCCTGAGGTGCAAGTGCGGGTGCTGTGTTTGGAGACTAGGGTGGAGGCAAGTGAAAGAAAAATGGTAGAAAGTTGGGGTTAGAGATGTCACAGGGCCAGATCGATCATGCAGAGCCTTGAAGGGGACTGCAGAGTCTTTGACTTTTATGCCAAATGAGTTGGGGTCCTTGGAGGCCTTTGAGCCGAGAAATGCCACGGTATGACATGTTTTTAAAGGATCACTCTTCTTTAGCGAACTTATTTTCAGACATATATCAGTCTTTACCCTGATAAAATGCAACATGGTGATTAGAATTTAAACAGAGGCCTACTAGGGTTTACTATTAAGAGGAAACTGGTCACTTTCATAAACACAAAAAAAACAAAAAGGTGATCCTTGACTGTAGAGAAGGGAGGGGACAATGGGAGAGTTACTTTGAAACCATTACCCTTAATCCCTTAATCTAACAAAGGAACATAGATGGTGAATCCAAGTATGACATTTATCAGGAGCGAATAACCAGAGCTCTGATCCTAATGATATTCTAGGGTGTCAAAGAAGGAGTTTACTTTTAAAATAGTAACATTATAATTTTAAATACTTTAATAGTATATTAAATGGTTACATTTTCAAGTAATATACTCAATATGTTTTTAGATGGAGTGAACCTGCGTTTAAAGCCATGAGTGCAATTGTTAATTAGAAAAAGTAAAATAAATATGCTCAAGAGTGTCGAAAATGTCTGTAAATACAGAGAAAATAGTGCATTTATTGTCCTCTTTCAGATTAACAAGTGAGCACATTACTGTAAATTTAGTGGTACTTCCCCTTGACAAGATGTCTGGAAAGTGAACAAGGATCTATTGCGTGTTTTATTTTAAAGTGTAAGAAACACACTGTTAAAAACAATCAGTATATATTGTTTTTTTATCTCTGTTGACATCACATATTAAGTTAAACAATACAAAATTGTCACGTTTGTAGTTTTAGAATGGTCTAATATCAATGAATCATATGATGTAATCCAACATACATATATAGACCAGGCATATGGCTTGGATGTGTTCATTTTTTATTTATTTATTTAAGTATAGTTGGTGTACAGTATTATATTAGTTTCAGGTGTATGATATACTGATGTGACATTTATATACCTTAACAATGTGATCATCATGTCTGGTAACTATCTGTCACTGTACAAAGTGATCGCAATATTATTGACGACATTCCCGGTGGATGTAGTCATTTTGATGTCACCATTAGGATACGAGATTATCATTATGAGGCCTTCAAGACCAGTCATCCACTTTCTGTGTCTTTTTCATTGCCAGGTAGTGTGTGCATCAGGCAGTGTTATCCTATTCCTGAGCCTCACTCCTTACCTGAGGCTGGGTGAAGCTTAGGAAGGACTGAGGGCTATAGTAAGGGTGAGAGCTGGAATAAGGCTTTGCAAGGAGGTGACACAGAGAGATGGGTGGAAGGGAGTTGTCTCTTACTCATACTATTTGGTAATAAAAGACGATATTTTTTATAAAGTTGTATATAGGATAAAATGGATGGACCAAAAACACAGCAATGCATTCTTTATAATCAAAGAGTTGTATCAACTGGGCCATATCACAAAGTACTATTTTTAATACTGCCTTATGACATTGGTGCATTTTCTAGAATAGCACTGTCCAATAGAACTTTCTGTGATGCTGGAAATGTTCTATGTCTGTACTGTCCAAGGCACTAGCCACTAGCCAGCCACATGTGACTGTTGAGTATTTGAAATGTGGTAGGTGCAACTGAGTGACCAAATCCTTAATTCATCATAATTAATTTAAACTTGAATGGCCACATATAACCAGTGGCTGTCATACTTGACAGAACATTTCTAAAAATTGGATAATTCAAATTCCCTGCCTAGCATCTACAAATAGGGTACGTTGCATTAAATGATATAACTTGTTTCTTAAAATAAAGCTTCCAGTTTAATCAAGAAAAGGACAATTTGAGGGAGAGAAAATAACTCACTGGTTAAACTTTGTATGAAAGGAGAGCGAAAGCTGGTGATTAGAGAGATGCTGAAGCACCAGGCTGAAGCCTAAATTGAGAGAAACCTCTTGGAAGAACAATTTCAAAATCAACTGCAATGGAAACATATTTTGAGAGCACTTTAAGAGCCGCAATATTCAGTTGTCTGCCTGTATGTGCTCAGCTTAATAAACGTCAGAAGACACTTGGAAGATAAATGCTTGAGTTGAAACTAATAATAATTGAATGTAGCAAATCCAGGTTCTCACTTGTTCAGAATTATGTTTAGCCTCTTATCAGAGGCAAGGTTAATAATGAGAAACATCTTCATTTGTGCACATGCCAGAGCCTGGATTCCCAATGAACAATTTCCTCCTCTGTCATTCCCACTTTCCTTTTCCCCGATACGACAAGTGAAATGCCGATATGACAGGTCAATGCTACAAGAAACAGACAGTGTTTACACAGAGCCTGGATAGTCACTTAATACTAACGATAATGATAGTATCAGGTTGAGTTTCATTCTGTGTCAAGTAGTGACTAAGCTCTTGACACATATTATTATAACTCATTTGGAAGATAGTTTCTATTAGTTGCTTTTGCTACATAGTACTTTTACTCCAAAAGATACTGTTAGAAATTGTGATGGAAATTCAGAAAGTAACCAGTTTTCATGCACTTGGAACTGCAACTAAGAATAAAGTAGAGCGAAGTCACCTATTTTTGGAATGGAGATCTCTGACAATCTTATTTCTGAGACTTGGCAATATACAGATCTGAAAGAGGGTAGACCACATAAGGAACGTAAGACTTTCAGTATCAGAAAGGGGCCAGAAAAAGTTAATAATTGTGACTAATTTGCCAGGGACCATCTGGGACCAGGTGTTTGTGGTTGCCATTTAGGGAGGTATTGAAAAAATCAGATGGGGGACAACAGAGGATAGAGACAGGTGTTTTTAGCAGGCCAGGAGTGCTGCCTTGCGCTTTAAAAGTATCCAGCAGGTACATATTGTCAGACACCTTGAGGAATGGATAAATTTGACTCCATGTTCTTATTCTTTTCATTTTATAAAAACTTACATTTGCATTAATTAATAGCCTGTATTAGGCAAACATTGCTTTTCTATTTTAAGTTGAAGATTAAAATAACTCCTACCACTAAGGAGGTATTGTGGATTCCTAAACTATTTACTTTTTAATCATTACTCTTAGAGTTTCAAAAACATTTCCCTACACCTTTCTCTCTCTCTCTCTCTCTCTCTCTCTCTCTCTCTCTCTCTCTCTCTCTCTCTCTCTCTCTCCTGCCATGGCTCTATTTGATTACAAAGGAATAGTGCTAACCCTGTGAGAACACTATGAAATGATAGCCTCACACCCTACTTTAGTAGAATTGAAAATCTGTTTTCTGCCATTTCACCTTATAGTATAACTCTTACCCTTTACATTCTCCAGCTGGTCTGGTCCTTTAATGGGTTCTCCAAAAGTACAAACAGATAAGGATAAAATTACACATGCAGGCAGGGTTTCCTTATGAGGATATTAATGTTAAACTGGACGAGACAGTCTGTTTCCTAGTCTCCCCCTTCTCCAACAGTGTGTTCTGATGGATCAGAATATAATTATTCTGTTCCTTTTTCTCCATAGGGAAACTATGTGTCTGCAAGAGCTTATTATGAGAGAGCCTTACAGCTGGTTCCAGACAGCAAACTGCTGCAGGAAAATCTCGCCAAGTTGGATCGCCTAGAAAAACGATTACAAGAAGTTCGAGAAAAGGATCAAACGTAGCAGCTTTTGACCTAATCTTGAGGATGATGCTGGTGCCTCTAGAAGAGGAAGAAGTGATATACAGCCATTGCTTTCACAATCAGTGAAGCTTTCCCAGTTCAGGCGGGCACATTCGGGGACACCTGCTGGTAACCCTGTGCATGAGGGACTTGCATTTCCATAAAAAAAGACAAAAGAGCAAGCAAGAGCGAGGAGGTCTAAGCGGGAAGGAAAAAAAAGAAATACTACACATTTTACAGATTTCTTTTGGCTTTAACTCCAGATTTCCCTTCATATATTTCTCTGCTTTTGCAACCCAGAGATCTGATGCTATTTCTTAGTTTAGACTTTTATGTCCCAGAAATACAGAAGTTGGAAATGCTATGAAGGCAGAGAGAACATTGCTTCTTAATGAGATGAGATATTTCAAAGATGATAAATCCTCTGAGATAAGCCATTTGGGAAATTTTACCAAGAGGTGGCTCATTTAATGCTCTAGAACCAGAAAGGAGTATGCACTAGTTTTTGTAGAACCTTCCAGAATGTGTGGGGAAAAGGGCTATTGTTAAGTGAGCTTGATCTAATGTTCCCCTAAATATGTTGCTCGAGCCCTATTGAGTAATAAATCAAATCCCACTGTGATGTAAGCTTTTTCCCATTGCATCACATATCCACAAGGAAGCTTCTGGACTTGTGTGTGGATATTCTTATCCCTAGGGGGAAACCAAGGATCTTGGTACCTCTAATTCTTGATGGAAAATTTAAAATTATTTAAATTTTATTACAAGTATTACTAGAGTAGTGGTTCTGCTCTAAGTTTTCAGAAGTGCTTTCAAAATCATAAATGTTTCCGCTTCTACATACATTGTTATTTTGGTGGAGAAAAACATAGTATATTCTACATGAGAATTATTAAAGATATTAACTGAGAGAAATGTTCTACTTTATTATCTTAACACTTAGACATCATGAGATTTATTATTTTTTTGAAAACTATATTTAACCATTAAGGAATCTTTACAGCATATCACAGAAATGTTCATAGACTCTCAATGGAAAGAGAGCTTTATTGATCTGTCTTCCTAGGCTTAATGAGAATTTTGTGCTTAGAATATGACTGACGGAAACCCAGAACTCTTGGTTCTGTATATGTAATTTTGGAGATTTCATGGAGAATGCTCAAAAAATCTAGGAACAAAGTCTAAATTCATAATTTAAAAAATATATATATTTATATTTAATAATAAGGAAGGCAAAGTTCAGCTTACAATTTGACATTTGCTTTTTAGTGTTATTTATTTTATAACTTATGAAATATTTAATATATATGTATATATATACACACACCGTTTTTTTCTTTGTACATAGTAGTTTTAATAGCAGCTTTCAAACCCGATCATACAAAAATTATATATCTAAATTACAAAGTCGTTTCATTTTAACAGCTCCTTTAAAAAGTTGTATTGATTATTCACCTGCCTAAGTTAAAGAAATTGGGGATTAGCCTTCAGTGATTGGGTGGTATTGTATTTTGGTATAGATTTTGAAATTGGAGCATCTGATTTTCATTTGGTCATCATTATAATAATTAAAAAAAAGGAAAGCCCACTCTGGGCAGTGCTGCTCATGGTGCTGAGGCAGGTTCCATGGAGAAACGTCGTCTGAAGGCACACACGTATTCCCATGCTTCGCCGGGGTGTGATAGGAAAACCTGTTTCTTTTCAAACCAATATCAGGAAACACTGCCTCGACTTGTTGGTTTTTTCGTCAAAGTAAATCTAGATAAAAGGAAGAAAAAACTTTAGAAAGAGATGATACGAGGAATATTTTAAATGCAAAGGATTACAGAATTTGCATTGCAATACATCTGTTTGTGTGCATCAATAATCCAGGGATTATAGTACCACTATGATCTTTTGTTTCTAATAGCCTTTTAATGTTGTATATCATACATTTGTCTAAAACTATATTTAAAATATTTTTCTTCCCCCCAAAATATACTTCTATAATCCTAAGGCCAAGAAACCTACTCCAGTACATTTGAATAATATACTGTGTTACATTCTACCCCCAAAATAATATGAAGCTCTAGCTAAAACCAATATCTAGGACTTTAATCACAACTTTTTAGAATGATCTGTAACCAAAACGCACACTTAGAAAGTTGGTGCAAAGGACTGAGCCCCAAATTTTGAAAGCAATTATGCCTTACTTGAAGTGCTTCTTTTAAAGGGATGAGAGTACATTTGTTGGAATAATTGAATGGCAATTACAGCTTAAAAGTCTCCAAAAGGAAAGGGTCACATGGTGTTTAGGAGACTTTTTCTGCCTTCTTTTGGGTGCTCTTCTCCTCCCCCCCACTTCATGTCTCTCTCTCTCTCTCTGGCTTATTCTGTCTGCATACCCTGGTATGTCTTTGAACATTAAAAGTTAACACTGTTGCATCAGATATTTCTGTCCTGAGTTAATACCTTCACTGAGATGCGGCCAATGAAATAATTTTCATAGATGAAATGGTGCCTATAAGAAAATAAATCACATAGTATTTTTCAGAGATATTAAGTGTATTTTGTACCGTTTTTATTCGATCTTTGTAACAGGAAATAATATGTGGTTTTCATGCTTATCAAAATAAAAACTGAGTGCCCTGGCTCGTCACAGAGACGCACCAGGTTGCCCTTAAGAAAGAAAGCCTGATTGTCCTGGGAGTTGATAGCCCCTGTGAGAGGGAATCACAGAGCTAACTTCATGGAAGTGCATTCTACACAGTCCATCGGGGTCTTGCACTGAGATGCACTTTATGTTTGGTTGAATACTCTGCTTGAAATTCTTGTTGTGCCATGTCATTTTGCTCTGGGTCCTTAAATATGTAGCAGGTCCCCAGTAGGAGGGAAGGTGGCTGTAGACAAGACAGGAGTTGCTTCAGTCTGGCTGGATACTTGATCCAGTGAGCAGAGTTTCACGGGTGACTTTTCCCCTGAGCAACGTGCGCTACTTTTTCTCAGCTGCATTTGAGTTCCACGTGCACATATCTGCCCCCACCTACTGCCAATCTTTCTAACCTGTCCTTCTGTCCTCCCTAGAACCAATTCTTCTTGCCTTCAAAATCCCCGTGAGTGGCAGTCCTTTAACATGTCCTTGGACATAGGGGCCACGAGAATGGCTTTGCAAGCTTATTTCAACCTTAAGAATTATTCAGGATTTTAAAAATGATTCAGATGTTTTCAATTTGTTAATGGCATTCATGCAACATGGTTCTGTGATGTAACACAGGTGAACTAAACCAAAGATTCAAATACCTTGGAGGAAAAGAAGTTTTATGTACATGAATCCTGATTTCAATGTGCTGCTAGGCTGAAGATCCACTGCAGGCTAACAATTTTAATGGGAGTTTATGACTTTTACAAGAGATGTTTATAATCTTTTACATTTTTTACTTTTAAATCTAGATGAAAATGATTCACAGAATTCTAAAGAATGATTTATGGCACAGTTGGTTGGTTGAGGCTATCATTCCAAGATTGACAAACAGCTGGGTTGGGTGGGGTAGTTTTGCACTTGTGGCAATTGGATTATGATCTGACCTTATATTTACAGAATTCTTTGTTCTCAAGATGGAGAGGAATAGCCTAGCCATTTGCATCTACCCAGACAAGGTGCCAGTATATAAAATTCATATTTTTTTATGACTCAGAGAAGGTGTCCATGACATAGAGTTTATGCTTCGACCCATGTCTCTCTTTCTTTGGGTTACGTGCATGTCAGCTTTTGTTAGTTATTTCTTAATTGTACTCTTTAGAATCAGTTTAAAAATTTTTTTTGCTCTGATTTGTGATGGATTTGCACCTTAGATTAATAAATTTATAGGACATTAGTAACAACATTCAAAGCCAATATAGTTATAGGGGGTTTGTTTTTAATTTTTCCGTGATTTCCATATCATATTTACTTTGATTAAATTGTATGTTGATATTTCCCAATAATAACAAAACTAATCTAAATAGCATCTGTTGACACTTTAAAAATACCTTTCAGAATTTATGTTTAGGTTGCAATTAAATAAGATAAAAGCTTACAACACCAAAAATACATAGGGAAATATTACAACTTTTTATGAGTCATCTTGAAGTTTTGGGTGTAAAAGAAAAATATGTTGAACAATTCTTCCAAAAATAGCACTTCCTCATTATTTTTTTGTTTTTAGTAGCCATGTAACTTGAGAAGAAATAAAGTAACTGCAATCAAAAGAATCGTTTATTATCAGTAAAATAAAATGGCACAACAGAATTGATGATATTCATATCTATCAATTGGCTCATATAAAAATGTTCTACTTTTATCACCAAGGATCCTTTCTGTTAAAAACTTTAGGGTATGGAACTCATAAAATTAGCGTCCTTCACAATATACAGTCATTATTAGTTTGTAAGTTTAGATCACCATTTACCCCAAACTGGAAAGAGATGTCTATACCCAGAAATACAGGAGTTCCTTCTCATTCTCAGTGGTGCACGTGTTTATGTGTGTCACATTTGGAAGGTCGTCTTGCTGGTCCTTAGGGGGGTGTACCAGTTTGGGTATCAGGAGATCTGGGTTCTCAGTCTTTCTTCTGCCATCGAGGAGCTGCCTCACCCTGGGCAAGTTACCAAATGTCTCAGTCATATTTATCGCTCGTTAAAGGATTGGTTAGTTTTATGGAAATATCAAGCTGTATGGTTCTCCTGAATCCAGATTGAAAGCCCTCTACATCTGAAGAGATACCCGATAAATGTTCCCCTTTGTTTTAGAAATTCTTAAGATAATCCACAACAACACACATACCGAACTCCCTGAGTGCTTTAACATGGCAGAGGTAACTACTCTTATTTTACAGACTGTACACATAAAAATGAGTGATTTTGTTCTGTCTTTGGGGGAAAAATATTTTTAAAAAATTTCCTCCTAAGGGATTAATCTATCTGTAGAAGCCATGGCTTGCTTTTCTAATGTGGAAATCATTTGACTTGCTGTAACTCACACACCAATCCTCCCTGTGTCGGGGGAAATGACTTGCATCATGTTCTTTGTTCATAATGCTTTTATTTCCTACTTTGATCAGTTGTATATAAGTGTACATTTTTGTTGCTTTTGCTGTGCCAGTCAGAAATATATCTCCCATAAAGTATTTCTCCCATGTAAGTCTGATTATGTATACTTTGCCTAAGTCTTTCCAAAATAAAATTTATGTAAATGTCTATTTTATATAAAATATGATGAAAGTAATTATGTCTTGTTTCAATCTTTCAAGTGCTTCGTGCTTAGTACCCATTGAAATCCATGTCACTAGTAGGTGTCAGATTTTAGAATAAAAAAGACCATCTTCCTTCCTTCTCTCATTTATTCATTCATTCATTGCATTGCCCTGTTCTGTGTGCTATGAGTCTGTTCTCTTTCCCATACCCCAAAATAACTATTTCAGTACTTACTCCAGAGCTCCTCCCACCATCGTGCTGAGTGGATGCCTTCACCTCTTCTTCACAAAGTAAATAGAAGGTAGAAAACAGGTACTCACTCAATATCCTGCACGCTACAAACTTACCTGCATCCAATTTTTGCCTCGCTCTTATTCCTGCAATGAAGTTCTTGTAGAATGAAGTTCTTCATGCCATTCCTTAACCTCTATTTCATCTTTAACTTTTTTCTTTTGCTGTCAATTCTCTTCTGTTTTAAAACATATGCAAATAACCACCATCAAAATCATTTGAAAGAAATACGCTTCCTCTATTTTTTTTCATCGCTAGCTGCTACCACATCTATTTCTGTCCTTCATAGCCAAACTGTTTGAATGCATTGTCTTCACCATTCTTTTCACCTCCATCATTCATATTCCCTTTTCATCACAATGATATCCATCCCTGCAACAAATATTCAAATGAAACCGCTCTTTCTCAAGCCACCAATTATCCCTTTAGTGCTGAATCTTAGGCCTTGTTGGAATTTGGAGTAAGTTTTATAGTTTAGACCAGTAGTTTAGCTGGGATGGAAAAACATTATTTGGCCATAATTTGCTCATTGCTCATGGGTTAGTCACCTAACTCTCCTAATTTTACAACTATCCTAGAGTTGGGGCTTCCATCAAGAGTCTTGGAAGGCCTCTAAAACCAGATCATTATTATCCTGTCCTAATGAAGACATGATAAAGGCAGGTTCCCCATATATCACAAGTCTAATCTAGTGTAGTCCAGGGCAGGGTAGTCAGCCCTTCCCTGACACCCTTCCTCTTCTAAAGGTACTCGCTTTTATAAATAAGAGAATACTTCTTTTCGGATACTTTATCATCTCCATAAATTTAACTTGTACTTAAACCGTCATCTTACTAGCAAATTTAAAACTAAATCTAACAACCTGGCTATTAGTTACTATTCAATTTACATTGAATGGCTCTTTTCCTATTTAATGAAAAGGCATTGTTTTGTTATGTCTGCAAAAGATGGGTCCTCTACATAGAAGGATGAGGTCTCACTTGAGGCTGTGAGTTTTGAACTCGGGAAGCAAATGGTACTGTGCTGTAACAGGAAACAAGACAGTGCCCAACCCCCGGAAACTTCCGGGTATAAAACAAACCAGTGAACATCCTACAAAGCTGTGGGCACCACATGCAGCAGAGTGCAAAGGGACAGCCCTGTGAGCCTCATGAGTAGGTTAGCCGTGAGCTTTAACATTGGGGGTCCAACTGTACTTGCACAGCACATGTTCATTTCTTCTTTTCTTCTCCCATTTTATTTTGTAAAAGCTTTGTAGTAGTTTGAATCTGACAACCTTTTGCTAAGAAGAAAGAGGAGTTTGAATTCATTTGGAGAGTCTGATTTTTAATTGAAGAGTAGTGTGCCCCTGGGGCCAGGGATGGCTATGCTAATCTTTGTGAGATCACTACAGTGAAAGCAAAACTCAAGGATAAGAGTGGTGAGGGCCATTGGTCCAGCAGCCACCATATCTAGAGATTTCCTGTACAGTGCTCAAGTCTGTATGTATACTGCTTTGTTTTCACAGAAGAGCTGTTCACTTTACCAAGCCCCCTTCTAGTGTCCCCTGAACACCCAAGCTTGAAACCCAGGAGTCATCTACTCAGTGAAACTGTCATCCAAGCTTTCTTTATTTGAAATAAACATTTGAAATAAAATCTTACTCCCAAGAACGGTGCTGTCCAATAGAACTATCTCCGATGACGGTGTTAGTGCACTATTCAGCGTGGTAGCTCCTAGTCACAGGTGACTCCTAAATCCTTGAAATGTAGCTAGTGTGACTGAGAAACTGAATTTTTAAATGTAATGTTAATTTTAATTTACATAACCACAAATGGCTAGTGTCCACCATGTTGGACAGTGTAGCTCTAGAGATTTCAATGTAATAAGACTTGCACACAAAAATCACAGAAACTCTTTTTAGGTTCATGAGACAAGAAAGTTTGACAAGTGTGTTCCATGTTTGGGTGCCAATCACATGCCGTAAGCTTTTCACTGAAAGGTGCCCATTCCCCTTCTGCTCTTTTCTGCAGTTATAGCGGTCATTGTCTCCAGCTGATTGTCACCTGTCTGATCCCGTACCTGCATTCCCTCCACCTTGACTGTCTGCTGTTTTCCTGTCTATCTGTCTACCACCTGCCTACCTCCCATGGTTTGTTTATGCTCCTACCTGAAGGAGCTTTTTTTTCTATTTTACACAAGAGTGAGACAGCTGGGCCTCGGGGATTGGTGTCTAGGTTATTTGATATGTAAAGTCTGACAATTAAGTTGGTGAACTCATCCTAGAAAAAGTGCTACATACCTCTTTGCTGAATATCACTACGGTCACCTTCGAAGTCCTCCCCTTGGGAAGCTATACACTGATACCAGCGCCTAGTCCACCCTTCAAAGCAATTTTGGAACTCTTTTTCTGAAATGGCCATCAGAGCTGTTGTCATATTACCCTTGATGTCCTGAATGTCATCAAAATGTCTTCCTTTCAATATTTCCTTTATCTTCCAGTAAAGAAAGAAGTCATTGGGAGCCAAATCAGGTGAGTAGGGAGGGTGTTACAATACAGTTCTTTGTTTACTGGCTAAAAACTCCCTCACAGATAGTGCCGTGTGAGCTGGTGCTACATTGTGGTGATACAAGAGCCATGAATTGTTGGCGAAAAGTTCAGGTCGTCTAAGTTTTTCACTCAGCCTTTTCAGCACTTCCAAACAGTAAACTTGGTTAACTGTCCAGTTGGTACAAATTCATAATGAATAATCCCTCTGATATCAAACCAAAAAAAGGGTCGCAACAGCGTTGCAACAATTAAGTTGCGAACTTAATTGTCAGACCTTGTGCATAGACTGTCCACTTAGTCTTGCCCTAATTTTTTGATAAAATATAAATCCATTACAAATTCTGGCTTTATTCCTCTTCCAACGTCAAGCTAAATTATTACAAAATAATATTTCTGGAAAAAATGTTGGCATGATTATCTTAGCAACGAATTCATTTAAATAATTTTAAATGATGGCTTGCACAGCTTTTGTCCCATTCCACTGAAGCTGCTAACACTGTCATCCAGTAAAGGAATGCCAGCGTGAACCCCATCTTTCATATCCACTCTATTTGAAGGCTCTTGAGCGTCTTCAACAAGCTCCCGAGAAGCAGGGGCAATACCATTAAGTCTTCAGTAAGCTTTTGTGAGTCTCCCTCCTTGCAGAAGTCAAGAGGAGAAGTCTCCCTGTGTTGTCTCGTATGGGCGACCCGCTTTCCTGACCCTAGGCTTGGGGCACACTCTCTGGTGTGGGACAGAATTCACCTGCGCTGAGCCTCCTAGGTCCCTGATCACCTTGCTCCCGCATCTGCCTCTCGTCCCGTGTGAGCGTGCCACCAGTCGCGGGAACACCTCACACCTGTCTGTAGGGCGGATGGCGGCGGCCCTGTGAAACTGCGGGCGGCCAGAGGGCGGTAGCGTCTCGGGAAGAGCCCGAAAAAGAAAAGCCGCGAAGTCCGGCGCCGCAGGTGCGGTGCATCGCGCAGCCCGCAGCAATAAAAGCGCGGCGGGCGGGCGGAGCCTGAGGCAGGGAGGGCGGAGCCTGAGGCGGGGAGGGCGGAGCCTGAGGCAGGGAGGGGGCCTGCGGCGGGGAGGGGGCCTGCGGCGCGCGGACTACCTGTCTCGCTCGGTTTTCTCCACCTGCGACAGAGGAGGACGGACAAAGTCCCCACGCGTGGGCGCCATGTGGGCGATGGCCAGGGCAGGTGTGCTGCTGCTGCTGCTGGCCCTGGGCCTTCCCACCAGCCCAGGTGAGCCCGGGCCTGGGCGCCCAGGCTACAGGAGGGTGAAAGCTGGGAGAGACACTGCATGCTCCCCAGGCCAGAAGAAGAAAGGGGAAGGGGACAGTGCAGGCCCAGGTGGTCCCGAAGAAGCTCCTGGGCCAGAGTTTCTTTTTGAAATTCTCGAATTCCGGAGTTCAAGTTTTTAGGCACATCTGCTAACCCTACTTGTGCTAAGCAGCCTCCTCCAAGGAAAAATAACCAGTTACTTCTAGCCAAATGTCTGTCTTCTGGGGTGGCATATGTTGTTTTCCATATCTTTAATAGAACCTAAACTATGTAACGCTCACCCTCCCAGAGAAAGCCCCCCAATCAGTCACCACATGGAGAGCTGGTGCATCCTGCCCCCAGGCCTTTTCTTGTTCTGGCTGGCAGCGCAGGCTGAAAAGGGGCAGGGGAGTCATGAGGCAAGTTCTGGTCAACTCGGGGTGACTGGGGCGTAGGCCCAGGAATATCTTGAGGAAAGAAAGGGGGTAGTCTGCGACTGAGTGACATCAGAACACCTGTGCCAGGCCAGGAAAATCTGAACGTGAAATCTTGATAAAGTGACCCTTGAAATAAGGGGCTCTGTGTGAGTGTGTGCGCCCAAATGCTCTCCCACATAGGACTGATGTGTGGAATTCGAGCAGCTCATTTGAAAAGCATGGAAACTGCCTTGGAATCCGAGTTCTTCTCTAGAATTATTAGTTGGAGAAATTCAACTGTCGGTGGACATCCGTGGCAGGTCAGTATAACAAAGGCATTGATTTCTTACTGAGCAAATGATAACTTATTTCCTTTGTTTCAAATATGAAAGCTGCAGGCTAACACATAATTTTTCTCTTGACCCCAATCGACCTCTATGCCAAAAAGTTTTCTTTCATAGGTAATATCTTACTAACCAATTTATATCAGCATCCTAAGAATGTTATATCATATTAGAAGAGTTGATTTTAAATATTTCTGATGGACACGACATTCATGGGGAGATGTGTGTTAGTTGTGTTCATAACTTTCTCCTTGAGCAGGTCTCCCTAAAACTAGTGGGGTACCATTTGTGTGGAGGAAGCTTGATTCAGGATGACCTGGTGGTCACAGCAGCACACTGCCTGATTAACCTCCATGAGTAAGTTGTGGATTTCCAATATTTGTCAAACTTTGATTCATGGTGATAGAACTGGGAGATTTGATACTCTACTTACCTTCCAAGGTTAAATCTCAATCCCTTTTTTAATTTTGCTACCTGGTATAGTCACCCACCGACCTTCCTGATCCCCAGAAACTTGGGTCTGTTCCAAGATTTTCCATGCTTCTTCATTTCCTAATCAGAGAACCCACAGATCCCAGACAACCTCATCTATAATTTGTGTAGTTGGGATAAGGGGTAGGGGATAATTATCTATTCTAATTAAATATTAACATCAAATGTTACATGGATGTTCCAGAGTAGTAATAATATGAGTTTCAGTCATTAGAAGGGAAAACAATTCTGTGGAAATAACAGATACTCAGTTAGATTCAAAGAGGGTACTAATAAGAGGAAAAGGAAGATTCGGAACAACTTTCATATCTTAAAAAAAAATTATAGAGCATGTGTAGTCTGGTTTATGTATAGAAGAAGAAAAGGATGCCACACTTAAATATTTTACCCAGAAAGAGAATTGGTGGTAGTGGGTAGGGGGGAGTTCACCGAATGTAAACCCTCTGTGACTGAAAACCATGACTTTTTACAGATCCTTATAACTTATAGGGAATTATGACAATTGGTAATAATCACTGATAAAGTGATTAAGTCCTTTTTAAGATTTAGAAATACTTACGGGTACATTAATCACTTTTCATTTAATTACATGGAACCAAGACAGTCTTCCTGGGGGAAACAACTACTTATTGAAACATTTTTCTTTGGTTTTAGGAAGCGAATTAAGAGTCTGACTGTGACTGCTGGGGAGTACAACCTCTTTCAGAAGGATAAGCAAGAACAAAATATTCCTGTCTCAAAAATTATTATTCATCCTGAATACAGCAGACTTGGATATATGAGTTCTGATATTGCACTGCTGTATCTAAAACATAAAGTCAAGTTTGGTAAGTAAGGAGAGTTAGAATACAAAAAATGTAATGGAGGAAACTATGTTTATTAATTCTGTTCTAGTTAATTTCTGTGTATATATCTAATAATATAAGAATGGCTAAGTTTTGTTTCTTTTTAAGATAATTTTACTTAATGTATAAAAATCACTGTACAGGCTGTATGTCCCAGCCACAAATTATGTCTGCTTAACTTAATCAGCATTTTAAATACTCCAGTGTCCTGGCTCGGTTATAATATAGACCATCTGCCTATATTCAGCAATAGCCAAGGAGTTGGGGACATTGGAAAAATTTCTCAGAGACTTCTCCTTTTTGTCATTAATACAGACTAGAAATGTGACACTGTCTCAGCACAGGTAATCTAAACAATGTGGATAAAATATTAAAAATGTGTTTTTTAAAAATATTAGAAATAGAAATGTTCCAGTGGCCAAAAACAACGAATAGAGCAAATCTAGAGGAGTTAGCCAGGCACTGAAATAAGTGATTGCCCTTGAGGCATCTAATTGATCTTTTAGAACCTAGAGCTTTAAATGGCTGTGTAAGAGGCTGCATAGGAGCAGGGATGGGAGATGGTGATGTCTGATTGGAGCCTCCGGGGTAACCTAGGACTTCCTGAAAGGTGATGCTTTGGAAGATAGGGGAAAAGAGGGAAATATGCCACATGGAGTAAGAGAATAAGGCAACTGACTTGCTTGAACTTTGGCCTGGATGGAGGGTTCTCAGAAGAATCTGTAGTTATGAGCAAGCCTTCATTCAGGTTTGATGGTGGAATTTACATTATTTGTGACCAAAAACTCCAAGCGAAGACTTGAAAGTTGTTCCAGGTGAGTAATCAGAGCCTCTGGTAGAAGCAAAAGTAAACGCTCTCTGAAGAGATGAACTTTAAATCTCAGCTTCCACGTAGTCCCATAAAGTTTTAATGAACTTTAAAATGTTAGTAGTTGGGGGGGGGAACATTGTGGTATGTGATACAATGGATTATGTTTTTCCTTATTTTACTATTCCTGCATTTTTCTAAATTTCTATAAATATGCATATGAAATACTATTTTATGAGAGGAAAATTAAAAATATATATCAATATTATATTTAGGAAGAAAGTGTTGCAGCTATGAAGTCAACCAGATGTCACTATCCAAATATATTCAGTATCACTTATCTGTGAACTTTATTATTTTTTCTTGTTGTTGTTTTTTTCAGGAACTGATATTCAGCCAATCTGTCTTCCCCAAAGAGATGACAAATTTGAAGATGGGAGTGTTTGTATGGCCAGTGGATGGGGCAAGATTTCAGAGAGTAAGAGGAATCAAAAGAATGTAATAATTTTGTTTCCAGGCCCTTTTGTGGGCCCAGTGGAAGCTACAGTTTTGTTGGCCATCATAATGCATTTATCCTGTCTTGTTTTGTTTTGTTTTTTCTCCCTAAGTTTTGACCGAGTGAAGATTTCTAGTTGTCTTCACCATAAAAAAGTCTATACTTAATGGTTCTACATAAAACTCCTCCTGCTGCCATTTGGTTAAATATGTAAGATAAAGGATAAATATGTAACTATAATAGATGAAGAAGAATAAGTAAAGGGACAATCAGGAAATAGTAACAATAGTTCAGCTTCCTTGTCTTTAATATTGGTGGTGTGGTTTTTTTTTAAAATAAAGAATTTTACAAAATATTGCATTATTGACTAAAGTTTTCCCTCTTGGGAAAACATTCAAGCATATATTGAGAGAAGCTACAATTGCATATGTTACCTTAAAGATCTGCAGAATTTTTTTAAACATTCTTTATCACATATGTGATTTTAGGAAAGAATATAATTCATGTCACACACACAAAAGGAATTTCTACGTTTTGGTTAAACATTTATTTAAAATGGGTTAAAACTTGTAGGTTTCTTATTGTTTCAGTGAGAACAAGTGAATAATTTACCAGTCCCTTCTCCATAGCATCCGAATATTCAAATGTCCTGCAAGAAGTGGAGCTTCCTGTCATGGATGGCAGAGCATGTAATACTGTGCTCTGGGGTATGAACCTTCTTCCCCCTGGAAGGACCATGTTGTGTGCCAGCTTTCCTGATGGTTGCCAGGTAAAAAGCAGAAACCCAGCCGAGTTATTCTACCTTTCCCTATGAGCTGTTTTTGGAGGGTATCTGCTTCAAAAGTCCCTTTCCCCTCATCTTTCCATTGAAAAATGAAAAAGTTTACTTGACCTGGGCTGAGAGAGTTCTTTCTTGTCCCATGCCCATTCTTACCCCCACAATTCTTTTTGGGGAGGTGAGGGAGGGTAGAGAAGGTGGTTTCAACATTTCCAACCTAAAGAATCAAGCGGGATGAACACTTTGGCATAATAAATAGGTTCACTGTGAATTACTTTCCATTCCACCTTTTGTTAAACATTGTGATTGTTTTTTTCAAGCCTTTAGTGCAGAATGCAATGCTTGCACAAAGTCTGACCAAAGGTAGCATATCTATAGTTACTTTGGGTAAAAGATACTGGGAATGACAGCGACCTCCCAAGGCCTACACCACTTTACAAAGAAAACCAATCTTTACGAGCTAAAATGCGAGAAAAGGGGAGAGTGATTTGTAAAAGACATGCATTTTGTTTTGGATGAAGATGATTTACTTGGAAAGCATTTTTTTTTTTCCAAGTGGAAAAGTAAGGAGTTTTGATTTTTTGCCAGCAAGCAGCTTGAAACTGCTGTGGGAAGCACCGTGAAATTATCTGTTGGAAAAATGTTTAATTTTTCTTCTAGCGGATGACAGAACAAAGACCAGGCGGAGTTTAGGACAGGGGAGATAGAAAGTTACAGTGATGCCACTCTCTAAATTGGAACACAGGTCGACTAAGGGTGCTTTGTCCTATCTGCATGCTTTATAGGCAATCCGTTTTTGGAGGAAACCCGCAAACAATTCTATTCTTTTTGAGGAGGGCTTAGTCTGGCACAAAATCGACACGTTCTCAAAGAAGCATATTATTCTGGAGAATTATTAAAGATAGCATCCTGAAATTCTGTGTTCCTTATCCTGTAGTCTGAGAGCCGGTGGTCCTTTACATATAGTCCTCGGAACAAACTTAGGCTTCCCAGGCATTCTGTTTTCAAGATCTTGAGCCATTGCGTGACCTTGGGAGCTCTAGTCACTCGTATTATAGCCTTATTCCAGGTGATGAGCTATAGAGGAAGCGTATATCTGTAAATTCCACCTCTTCTTTCCATTGATTTTGGAATGTATGTGTTTGTTCCCAAAAATAGTAGGAGGAAGATTTAAATGCTAGCTTGACAAGAATGCAGGCAATAGGTGGAAGGATGTTACATCTGGGTGAAAAAAGAATATCTTGAAATTAATGGTGAAGAAACAAAAAGGTGGACAAAAAATATTGATGGACAATGAGCTTTGGGCTTACATGCCTCTACTTCTCTCTTTGAGATGAGTGCTGATATTTGTGCACCTGATAAAATATTTTTAACTTGTGAATATTTTCAAATTTTCTCTCTCTCTACTACAAAAGGGGGACGCTGGAGGTCCACTTGTTTGTAGAAGAAACAATGGAATCTGGATTCTTGCTGGGATAACTTCCTGGGGAGCTGGTTGTGCTAAAGGTTGGGATCCTTTGAGAAACAGAAGAGCATCAATTGGCATTTTCTCTAAGGTGTTTGAGTTGATGGATTTTATCACTGAGAACATGATCACAGGTGGGTGTAATATGTGTGAATTTTTTCTTCCTCATTTTATTGCAACTCAAAATTGACCATGCTTATTTCAAGGGTCGTCACTCTGATATGTTGCAGATACAATCAGAATTAAACAAAGCAAGAATATAGCTGGTTTTCACTTCCTAATCCAATGTATATAAACGTCTGTCTCTGAATTCATGAACATTGATATCTAGCAAGTGAACTTGAACTTACTGACTGGAAGACTGGATCTTCAAGTTTTTGGTTTATATTCATGCAGATTTTAATGAGTTTTTTAAAAAAATTTTTATGAGATTTAAAAATAGCCTTTGAGAATAGACTCATCAGAGGATTCTTTCTTCATTTATCCAGTTGACTTTTTTTTCTCTCTAAACTACTTAAGAATACTAAAAATAAAACACTCCTCTTCCACTTCTCCCATTCACCCTTGTTCATTTTACTTGGCAACAGTGGTGAAATTATAAAATGTTTGGAGAGATATTTTTGTTCTGTGGCACTAAAATCTAGACTAGGAAAATAAATATGGGTCTGGAGAAGCCAACCCAACTTTCCAACTATTGGGGAAGGCAAAGAAGTGAATGGACAGTTGTGATAAGAGGTGAAGTGCAGGTAAGCTGGAGAGCCATCCGATCCCTGAGGAGTCTGGGGGGATTAGCCCTGAGGGACCAGAAGATTTGCCATGCAAAGGGGCAGCATTTTCAAAAGAAAATGGCACAAGGGGCAGCCTCTGCAGGATAAAGAGACATGAGGAAATACAATTCACAGAATGAGTAGTTTCATATAAGAACCAAATGTATTAAAGGACAGTCCAGACCCCAGCAGCAGAACGTAGTGTTCTCTCCGTCCCTCCATCCCTCCCTCATTATATCCAAGGTCAGCCACCTAGCTGGTGATGTGCCCAGCATGGCTGCTGTTGGTCCAGCTGAACACCAGCGCTCCCTCAGACTAGATAGCGCAGGCTCTCAGCTCGTTTTCATTGGTCTTAAGAGTAAACGTTCTATCATTGCCATTACTGCAAGGAGAAATTGGTGGCAATTTTAGTCAAATTTAGTCACCTGGAAGAGAAGGTTAAAAAGGTTAACACGCCCTAAACAAAGCTTGATGATAATATTTCTAAATGGCAATGAAATCAGGCAATAACCATTAATTCCACAGTCAAATGAATATCAGAATGACTAGTCATTTTTTAAAAAATAACACTTCCTTAAGATCAACTTTCCAAGTTTCTGATCCCTTAGTTGCCTATTTCTTCTAGCTTCCAGCAATTTAAATGTAAAACTGGCATCTGAAATTTCTGAGTAAATGATAGGAACTTGCCACGTCATTGCTAAAATTTGTGGACTTTGGTATCTTTATACAAAGGTATTTTATTCTAACTCCTAGACATTTTAATTAGCAATGGGAAAACAACATATTAGCTCCACATGCTATAGTAGCTTCAGTATGACTAACGTTTTGAGAAAACCGGATAAATGTAAAATCTGAAGAACTCAAAGAAAAGAACATTATGAATACTAGTCAGCCATAAAACAGAATGAAATCCTGCCATTTGCAACAACTTGGCTGGACCTTGAGGGCATTATGTTGAATGAAGGAAGTCAGACAGAGAAAGATAAGTACCATATGAGTTCACTGGTATGTGGAATGAAAAAAGAAAAAGCTCATAGATACAGAGAACAGATTGGTGGTTGACAGAGATATGGGATAAGAGTGGGCAAAATTGGTAAAGGTACAGACTTCCAGTTATAAAACAAGTCATGAGGTTCTAATGTACAGCATGGCAACTATAGTTAATAACACTGTATTGCATATTTCAAAGTTGCTAATAGAGTAGATCTTAAAAGTCTTCATCACACAGAAAAATATGTAACTGTGCAGTGGTGGATGTTAACTAGATTTATATTGATCATTTTGCAATATATATGAATATTGAATCATTATGGTGTATGTCTAAAATTAATATGTTACCTGTCAATTATCCTTCAATAAAAAAGGAAAAACGTATTGAAGAAGTATGTCAGATGGTTAATTAATAAAACTATTATAATTAAAAAAATAAAACATGATTTAGAAATTTTCCTAATGAAGTCTGCATTTACAATGTCTAGATCATAGCCCCTAAAAATATGTTCATTCCCATAAACATGAGTTACATAATATAAATTGTACATCTGCAGACTGACTCTGTACTATAGGTCTTGAAATATCGTCCATAGCTGAGGTAAATAATCAACTTTTTTCCTATGTTTTTGAAGCTTGTAGACCTCAGGGAACAGTGTTATTTGGGGAAAATGGGAAGATTCGTTACCCCCATTCAAAAGAGGGCAACTATTCTCATAATTGGTATGTATCCCAGATAGGAGTGATTCCTGGGTTTTTCCCCAAAAACCATGCCATTTAAGGGGCTATGTTTTGGCAATTTCATCTAGTATCTCAATTTCTTTATCTGATTTACATAAAGTCTATATATTTCATCTGATATTTTATGGTTGGCAAATATTTGCTAATTTGGTGTTTCTGATTTCCATTAATACAAATTATCAACACAAGTGATTAAGACTGGTGCTTACATGAATTGATGTATTCAAATGTCTAATATTAACAGCATCTGGTAGTGAGATTATTATGGGAATTTAGTGGTTAATCCTCTTTTACTTATTTCTGTAATAGTAATATTTTGTTAAGTGATGCCTAGAAGATGGAAACTACCTCATCTATACGCCAGTATCTTTAAATATTTTTTCGACGTATCCTGTCCTCCATATGGCTAAAGATATTTTTTAAGCTTTAGAACCTAGTTTTGCAAGTATCTCATTTCCTTAAGTATTTTACATTGCTTTTTAAAATTGTACTGAGCATTGAAAGGTATTCAAAGGTAGATGACAGTTCTGTGAGTTTATAATCTGGTAGGAGAAGAGAGCTGGACAAAAATAACTATACTATAAAACAAGATGAAATAAGCTTTATAATCCACATTACCCACATGTGTTGGTACTATAGAAAAATGGAAAGAAAATTCTCATTGCAGCGATTTGTGAGCTGTGCGTGTAGTGTATACTGTGCGTTGGGAGAGGTGGGGGTCGAAATGCTTAATAAAGGGGATGGTATTGAAACTAGGCATTGAAAGACAGTTATGATTTTATAGCTCATGAAGTCTTTTGTAGCTCTAATATCTCAGCGATTTCTACCTATCGTTCCAGGCATAGGGAATTGTGTTTAAGAAATGTTAGGGAGGTGAAGAATATTGGATTGTTTGGACAATGTGTGTCCCAGTGCAGCTGGAGAGCAATGTTAATGTAAATAGAAACTGGCGTGGCAGTAGGCAATGAAGATAAAAAGGATGGTAAGGCCTTAATTGTAGAGGACCTTGAATTCCATGAGAAGAAGCTTAGACTTTATGCCATAGGCCATGCGAAGCTAAAATGGTGGCAAGATTATAATTGACAAAATGAATGGAAAATGAATATAAGTATGTTTTACAAGTATAGGATAGAAATGATGTGGCTTAATTGCAACCCATATTTAAAAGGCTCAGAAGTCTAAGTTGACTTTCTATGAGTCAACATAGTAATAATATAATACCAGTAAAGCCTTTGCCATCTTTGCTTAAACTTTTAAAAGAATAATCATCCAGAACCAAGAGTAACAGTCCTGTTTTATTAGAGTCCTGGGTGGGATGAGTAGGGAGGAGGTCTCCAGTTACAACCTTTAGAAAGGGACATTGATAAGCTGGAAATTACCTGAAGGACAATGACTAAAAGGGAAAGAAATTCAAAACAGTGTCTTGGGAGATACGGTGGAAGAAACGAGGACTATTTTTTGGTTCAAAGAAAACTTGAGAGGAAGGAACTGTCTTGATTTATGTGAAAGGCTATTACAAAAGCAGAATTGGACTTGTTCTGATTAATTACAGAGCCGAGAACAAGGAGCAGAAGGTGGATGTTAGGAGAAGGCAGATTTCAATCCAGTACAGTTTCTAATTTGAGACATTTCTGCCTCAGAATATAATGAATTTCCTTATAAGTGGGTATTTGAGCTATGGGTGGCTATGGGTGAGATTAGAGAAAGCATTTATATATTAGGTAAGAGAGAGGCAGATGACAGTCCATTTACTCTTAAACACAGAGAACCTGTGATTCAGCTTCAACAATGAAGAATTAAAGAAATCTGCCAGAATGACTTTCAAAACAAAGATGGTTATTGCAAAAGTCAAAATGAGTTCAGATAAAATACAGTGGATGTGGCAATTCAGAACTTGGGAGCTGATTCAGTAGATTTGTAGGCTCAGAAGCTATATTCATAATAGGATAAGTGATTGTTTAAGACTTGGTCTCTCTCCTTCACTAGCTAATATAATAATTTTTTTTTTTTTTTTTTTTTACTTAAGGCTTAAGATGCGTCAGGCACTATTTAAGGTGCAAGTCATGCCGCATGAATGAAACAGACAAAAATATTTTCCTTTGTGGGGCAAGTTGGAAGGTGGAGAGAGTAAGGATAATACAAATAATATTACATATAATAGTAGAAGGTAGTAAGTACTGTGCAGAAAAATAGAGGGTGGTCAGGGAAGACTGCACTACAAAGATATTTGAACAGAGACTTGAATTAGATGAAAAGAGGGAATTATATGAGTCTCTTGGGAAGGAACATTCTTGGCAGAAGGAATGGCATGTATGAGGCAGGAAAACTCTTGGTATATTTGGGGAACAGCGAGATCAGAGAGCATGAGCCAAATGCCAGAGGGGAGAAGGGGTTGTAATTAGTGGTGGCAGCCATTGGAGGATTTTGAGCAGAGGAGGAACATGACCTGATACATTTTAAAGGATCATTTTGGCTGTTGTATTGAAACTAAAATGAGTTTGAATGTATTGAATGTATTGAATGTACTAGAATGTATTGAAACTAGAATCTAGTATTGAAACTAGAATGTAGATAGATAAGACCAAGAACTGAAAGACCAGCTACTACAATAATCCAGGTAAGGATGATGCTGGCTTTGACCAGGTTGGTGGTGAGAAGCAATAGGACCACAGGATTTGCTAATGAGTTGAAAGTTTGAATTTTAAGAGAGAGAGGGCCTTATGATTGACTTGAGGGTTTTTGACCTATGGGAAGGATGGAGCTGCCATTGTTTGAAATGAGGAAAACAGTTAAGCAGTGAAGATAAAAAGGAAGATGGAATGGTAGCTTTTGGGTAACAGGACAGTAGGGTCAAAAAAAGCAGGGATTTTTTTTTGTTGTTTGTTTGTTTGTGTTTTTTGTTTTTTTGGAAGAGTAGGTTTAGCTGTCCTTATGGGCAAAGAGAAAATAAGAGTGATAAGTCAACAGAAATACATATGTATGATGAAGAAATTTTCATGAGAGCGTAACAAATGAAGAATGTTTATCTTTGGAAAGAAAGAATTTATTTTCTGGGAAAACAAAAAAAAATGTTAAGGTAATCTGTAGGAAAGTTGAAGGAATTTAAACTTGATGTCGTCTTAGTAACTGTACAGTTTCAATTGCTTCAAGTTTAGGGGATAAAGTTGAGAGTAAATTTTTAAGACGTTAAATAGCTTGTAGGGACTAAAGTAAGACGTCAAGTAGAGAGAATAAGACAACTTTCAGCAACATCACAACCTCTTTAGTATTAGCATGAATTTGTACTCTATTTCAACAACTCTAAAACAAACTGCTTGTAAAATGTATCATTTTATGTACCACCAATAAAAAAAACAAAATGCGCAAGTTTGGGAGATCTCCATATAAAACTGGAGACACTGTAGGCCTCCTGTGTTAGGCTAATCGAGGCATAAACCCCCCACATGGGAAGTTACATACCTCAACGTTGGCACTGGACATAAAGAGTAGAAAAATCTTACCAGAGAATTTGAATCACATGCTAACACTCATGCAGGTCTACAGTCTAAATCTTTTTCACCAGTATGGTCCAAACTACCGCAAGCAGAAAAATATAGTATGCAGTTGAGAGTGTCCCCCAGGTGACTGGTTGAAGCTAATACAAGTCCATTCTGGAAAAACTCTTTCAAGTCAAGTCTAACATAATTGTAAAATTACAATGTCAGAGCCTTCTGATTTTAGAACGTTCGAATGTGTAAAAACATGTACTTTAGAAATGTAATAAGACGTGGAGCCCATCTGCATCCTTAGTGACTTCTCCAGCATACTAAAGCAGCCCTGAATGGGGTAAGGGTTTTATAAATTCCTGGTAGAGTCAGTTAGCTAATGGTAAGGGAGAAAGATAATGTGAAGAGAAGCAGGGAGTCCTAGAGTCCCTCCAAGTCCATCTTCATTCTGGCAGGTGGTAGCTAGACTGTCAGAAATGGCAGATACATGGCACTCAGGTGGTCTCTTTTCCTTTCATGCCCATGGGAAACACTGCATTTCTTAGAGCCTGGAAGAGTACCTGGCATATAATTAATACTCAGTAGAAATTTGAATGAATAAATCAATAATTAATTTTGCCTCCTCTCTGTCACTAGACCTCAGAATCCTTTTTAATATGGCAATCAATAACAATACATCAAAGTTGGCATATAATTTGCAATCTGTTTTCCATCTCTGAGTTAGAGATTTTGAGGCAGAAAATAATTTGATGAACAGGAGAAAGTACTGGACTTTGAAATCATAAAGCCTACACTGTATTTCCTATTATATGAGATGTGATGAGTCCTTTAATATCAATGCCGGTTTTCCCATTTGGAGAAGGGGAGCAATTTCTCTCCTGTCTGCTTCGAAGGGGCGTAATGAATCTCAGGAAGGATGATAGATGCAGGGTGCTTTTTCATTTGGAGTGCTTGAAAAACTGAGCTTTATAATATTTTAGGTAGCTTATTGCTTTTTAAATTGAAGTGCTTAAAAGTGATTTTAATAATATTTTAGTCAGCCTATTTTTTACATCTATGTTCAGGATGATGGACTTGAACAGAAAAAGAATAAAGCAAGGATATGTTAGACAGTTTCTGCTTAAGGAGGAGATGTATAGTAGTAAGACGAATCATTGCACTTGATTTTTGGAAACTGGGCATAAAAGAGTTGGATAATGGCTACAGCCCTGAACACTTATTGCTGAGGGGGCAGAGGGCAGTTCACAGGACTAAGGTGGTTGATGAATACTACAGAGTTTTAGAAAGAAGTTCATTCTGACAGTTAGATTCCAGATGAGATTGCTCTGCGCTTAGATGAATGCGAGACACCGAAGACGCTGACAATTGATGGCCCACTGGGGTTTCGTTACTTGAATAATAATATGGATTCATGTAGGAAAATAAAGGTGTAAAGGATTACATGTTAAATTATGTAAGACTACTTTCAAAATGTTTAGACACGTTTCTAAAGATGTTAGTAAAAGGTCACCCAGCTGACCTTCCTGGGAGCAGGAGGGATGACATTGCAACCGCAGGGACTGTGACTTAGGATGACCTTGGACAATGTGGCTGGTTAGGGTTAACATATGCTGCATGATCAGTCTGTAATTCATAATTCATAATTCAACTTCTGGGTGAATATTATGAATTTTCAATTAGACTTAGAATAGAGAGATGAATCGTAGTTTTTTCTTAATATAGATCATAATTCTAGCATTTTATAACTAAATGAAAATTTAAAGGTGGTTTCTGGCCATTCTCTAATTAATTTCTATTGGTTAGATGTCAGAAATCCAAGCATAAACAACTTACTCTCACATAAGGGATTTCCACTGCTTTTTATCTTCTATCCTGTAGAATATTATATTATTGGTGAGTTATGAGCTAAAGCCTAGATAATAGATCTTACATGTCACATTTGACTCTGCCATTTATTATATATTGTCCATCTTCCCCTACCTAGCTTATGTATTTGGAAAATAATGGTACCAGAAGATAATATTATCCTGGTGAAATTTACAAGCTTAGACATAGAAAATCAAGTTGGATGTGATCATGACTATGTATCTTTGCAATCAAGCAATGGAGTGCTTGTTAGTAAGTATGTTACATTTATTTTCATTGGCCATTCCATAGTTCCTAAGAGACCAAGGAGGATCTGAAATTAGATTTCTGCACACAGGGCAATTATTTAATCTTATATACTGTGCCCTTCTTGAAGGGGAGGGGTTGTGTGCAGTAAGAGTGGAACCAATGACCAGCATATTGACTGAGTTTTCTCTGTTCCTTTCTCAAGTTTAATTAACAGTATTGAACAAAATTGATGTTGCAATTGTCAGAAAATTTCTTTTCAAAGCAATGTTTATTTTATTTTTTATTTTTGCCACAAAAGCAGGTGCCTGTTAGCCAAGTTTGGTAAAGACAGATGAACGAATGCAAGAAAATGTAAACCAATCATAATGCTACCACCTACAGATAGGCACTGTTAATGTTTTGATGTAGTATACTTATTTATTCGTACTAACTATATTGAACTTGACTACACTTTGTATTATAATATTTTTTCTTCTCATGACACAATAATTATTTCATGTCATTAAATTTCTTTTATTGACTACCTCATAAGCCATATACTCTTACTGATATATGTATTTGTTTGAAATATTATGTGTTAAGCATGATAGAGTATCTCTAGAGCTGGTATAGACCTTAGTCTCTAGGTCTCTACAGGCCAGTGGTTCGGACAAATCTCTCTTCACAAATATTCGACAGGATGTTACAGACAAAATATTGTGCTAAGGGTTATATTATTTATTGACTAAATGATTTCATGCTTCAGGCCTGCTATTTACCCAATGATCATTCCTTCAACCAATCATTTGTTAAAAGTCAACTGTGTACCAGAAATCATATCAGGTCCTGGACACATATGGAATAAAAGCAGTCTGTTCTCTAATGAATTTGCAGTTTGCTGAGGTAACGAAAGATGTACCACAAAGCAGGAAATGATGTAGAATAGAAAATGTGCTGTGGCAATTCAGAAAAGGTAGCTCTAATTTCTATTGGGTGTCTGGGAAGGTTTCTGGGCGGACTGGACATTGAGTTAGGCCTTGAAGGATGAGTAGAATTTGGATATGGAAGATTAGGTATGAGAAAGTGAATGGAATATAAAATCATGGAAGCAGAAAGTGTAGAATGATTAAAGGGGCCACTGAATAGTTTGGGGTGTTTAGAACAGAATTCATGGAAGATCATATTAGGAAAACAAACATGTATATGTTTACTTCCATAATTTTTTAGTAATATTATTCCAATTCCTTTTTCTTTTAAGGTAAATTCTGTGGAGATATATTGCCCTCACCATTGCTGACAGAGACCAATGAGGCGACAGTTACATTTGTTTCTGATACAGAAAATAGTGGCAGCGGCTTTGACCTTACCTTTACTGCTGTACAGAAGAACTCAGAAGCAGGTATTTCAGATATATCAATTCCATGCTGTTTTTCTTTGATTTGGGAGTGAAGAAGGGAGAATGCCTTTGGCCATTCATTTGGGATTTCCCCGACACTTCCATAGGTTCAGGTTGTGGGAGTGTGGCTGTGTTAGTGGAAGAAGGGACGATTCACTCTGCCAGTTACCCTGACTTGTATCCCAGCAATGTAAGGTGTCATTGGTTCATTCATGCTCCAGAGAAACACATTATAAAGGTAAGCAACAAAGGAAGCTCTTTACTTCATTGAGAACTTAGCTGTGTTAGTTAAGCAGAACTTACTTCACCTGGACTATGGAATTGCCATCATGACTGGGAATTCTATTTGCCTTCTTTTTTTTAACCTTAAAGAGGATCTATGTGTGTGGTTTTGAAAAGGTTCAGCAATTTAAAAGAGAACACAATGAAAAGTATGCTTCGTTCTCATCCAACTCCCATCCTATTTCCTGGTGACCAACACTGATAACTTTCTAGGTCATCCCTCGAGAGATATTCTGAGCATTTACAAAAATGTACTAGTATGCATTTATATTGTATAGCAATGCATATCCTACTTAAAAATATCTCAAAGATTTTTCCAAATGAGTGCACAGAACTCTTTTTAACCGCTACATAAAACTATATTGTGTGATGTCCCATAATTTCTTAAACCAATTTCCGATTAGCAGACAGTTGGTGAGTTTCCAGTCTGCCCATACTGGCAATGCTTTTACCACTGCTTTTGGACACACGTGGGTGAATAGAATGACCAGAAGTGGACTTGCTTCTGGGTCAAATGGTTTATGCCTTTAAACCTCATAGTCAGTTGCCAAATTGCCCCCAAAGAGGCTGCAATTATTTACACTTCTGCCAATGGAATATGAGGGAGTTACTGAGAGCCTTTTAATTTGTAGAGGGAAACTTTTAAAGTTTATCTCTTCCTTCACCACTCCTCCGGTTTCATGTTTATAATTGTACAGCTGGCATTTGAGGACTTCACTACTGAATTTAACCAAAACTGTATTTATGACGCTGTTGTGATTTATGGTGACTCCGAAGAGGCACATGAATTAGGTGGGTCACATTCTGTCCTTTAAACTTAATCTGAAAAGCGTGAGACTAACTGGAGTAGTTGCGGCATTGGCTGGGTTCCTTGGGTTCTCAGAGGTAAAGTGGGAATATGAATTTCTTATATTGGAAACTCACGATGCCATAAAACTTTAGCTTTAAAACCCATCAGCCAACAGTGGATTCACTCTGCCACTTACCCTGATTTTATCCTGCCAGTAAAGTTTTTAGTAGAAACATGCAAAATTTTAACAATTTTTCAGAATATTTAGAAGGTGAAAAGGAAATCCCAGGGAAAAAGGAAAATGGTAACAATGAGTACATTTTTGGCAGTTATTTAAAGTACATTTTTAAACTTCCTTCTTTTCGGTATTAATCCCTTTTCTGTGGTAATCCATTTCTGATCTTTTTATTTTTATGCCCAAGAAAAGTAATGAGCAAAAAGGGTAATCAAAAGCTATCATTTCTAATTGAGTCTTAAAAATTAATATTTTGAACTGAATCTTCTAATATGCTTTCAAATTTGGACCTATCAGTTTGCTAAGTATAAAAAATTTTCCCTTCTAGCTATATAGCCACTTTTAACACCTAGTACTAGCTGTCCCTTAGCTAGGTGTTAGTGTGGGTTGGAGACCAGAAATGTAGGTAGAAGTTCAGAATGTTTATTTGGATGTTTAGGGCAGGTGAGTGGAAGCACAGTCCCCGGATCCAGCAGAACTGGACCTGTATAGAGAGGGGTTTAGGCCAAGCAGATTTCAGGGGTCCCTATTCACATATGGTGTAACCACTTTCTGTTTGAAAGGAATACCAACTTTGGGATGTTTTCTGTAACTTGCCTCTTCTCGTTGTCTCCAAATTAACAATCCATTGGGGTTTCTTTGCATACTAAAAATCAGATGTCTTTACCCTATCAATGTTTTTTTTTTCCCCTGTGAAAACTTATAAATTATTATCTTGAAAATAGTGTTTCCTTCCCACATGAAGTAAAAGGGTGTGACTACAAACCAAAGGTAAAGAAAAACAAAGTTGCTGGAAAATAATTAATCGGATGATGTTTTACCTCTGTTTTCTTATTTTTAAACATTTTTATAACCATAAATCAAACTTTTCTAAAACTTTTGCAGCTAAACTTTGTGGAATCTTTAATCCTGCTCCAATATTCAGTCCTGGTAACGTGATGGTGATTCATTTCAAAAGTGATGGTGAAAATAACTTCCGAGGCTTCAAGGCTAGATTTACCTTTCTGCCCTCAGGTCAGCATAAACACTTGTGCAATAGTGATTTTTGCTTATGTAAACAGTTCCGGAGAAGATAATTTAGCCATGTTCACCTAAATATAGGGTGCTTGAATCACCTGAGTGGCAAAATAAAAATTCAAATTCCTGGGCCCACCCCGAAAGATTTAGATTCTGTAGATATGGAATGGGGCCCAGGAATCTGCGCTTTCTCAAGCACCTCAGATGAAGCCAAGAAACTACATCTAGATGATCAAAAAATATTCTGAGCACCTTATGTTAAAAGTAGATAATCCAGATTAGAGAATGTGATTCAGAAATGAGATTGACTGCCTTTGTTTTGGGATGTTTGAAGCTTTTGAAAGACAAATAGGTTTCTAGGCATTCTAGAAGATAAAGTTGGTTTTACTCAGTCAAAGAGAATATCATCTACCAAGACCCCAATGTGAAAAGAGAATGGATGATGTACAAAAACCACAGATAATTCAACATCGTTTGACTTTTGGGGGGATGATGGAAAAGGCAAGAGTTGGATGAAAATGAACATAGGGCATTACATTTTAAATATTAGAGTAATAGGATAGCTAGCTAGCATTTATTGATTACTTGCTCTGTACCAGGTATAGACTACGAACTTCACATGCATTATCACATTTAATCCTCCTTAAAAACCTAAGTAGTTTGTACACAACTCCGCTTTTCACAGGTGAGGAACAGAGTTTTAGAGAGGTACGTTTCCTGAAGATGCATAACTGGCAGAGAATTAGAGAGCCAGAATTCCAACCGTGGTGGTAATGTGGAAGATGGATAGGGAGGATATGGGTGAACTTACATGCAAGGAGAGTGGTGAGGAAGTCATTGTATTTAAGAATTTATTCTAGATGCATTGCTTCATTAGATATGTTGGGGGGAGGGGTATATGAAGGAGAAATGTTCTAGCATGATTTTCAGAATTCTAGCTTGTGTGTTTAGATGGATGGTGGAGCTACTAAATGACACAGAGAAACATAATGACACCATGTTGACTGTTAAAATCGACTGGTTCCACCTGAGACATGTGGCTTTTTTTTATCAACTTGTGGGAGATCTAGATGAAGATATCTAGCAGTGCTAGATCTTAGAATTCAGGAAAGAAAGAGATTTAGATTGAGGAGAAAAATTTGGAAGTCATATATATGTAAATGAATAAAAATAGGTTTATAAACAATACCTTGTGGAATATCTTTCAGGCTGAAGAATAGGATCCTGAAAAAAAGACAGATTGAGACAAGTTATCCTTAGATACATCAAGAAAACTAAGAGAATAATTTCATGGAGCCAAGGAAGAAAGCAATGCTTGAAGGGGTCAGATACAACAGGGATATTAAGAGATATACAACAGATCATATCCGTGGGATCGGGCATTTAGCATTTGAAAGGTCGAGTTAATGAGATCAACCGTAGAGTGGTTTTCTAATTGACCAGGTTAAGCAAGTAGGGTTAGCTAGTGTAAGCTACTCTAAATTATCTTCAATGAAAATTTTTATTCATAGACTCTTTAAACAAAATTGGATCAACGTCACCTCCCAAAACCAATCCTGTGTCTTCTTCAAAAGCTGTTCCCTATGGTGAGTTGATGGCCATGTGGTTACTATCTATTTAATCTCCTTTCTTCTTTCACTAGGTGTCTGTTTCGAAAGTCTCATCTTACACTGATATAACTCCACAGTGAAGAAGAATTAGTTTTATGATTAGGACCGTGAAACTTCCAGAATCCTGTTTGGGTTTGCAAATAAACCAATAAGTAGAGAGAAAAAGAAATAAGCTTTATGAGACGAAGAAAGGGGGCACAGAGGGCAATCCTTTATCCTCATCTATTCCTGGGCAAACTTAATATTTAAAATATCTTTCTAGACTCTGTATTTAATATGATTATGCATTTTGAGGGAAAGAAGGGAAAAGTGTTTTGTTTTTGTCTTTTAACACGAACTAGCAACTTTTAACTTACTTATAATTTGCAGTATTTTGTTAAATATCATGATTTTTCATTATTCTGTGTGCATTTACTAAATATGCTCCGGTTGATGGGCTCTAATATTGTAGAAAATTGTACAGGGAGCTTGAAGAGGCAAAAAAACCTGCCTTTTATACGTTGGAGCCAGAGAAGGCTCCGTGGAGAAGGTAGACGTGAGCTGAGTCCCAGCAGTATTTCAGACAAGAGAATAGCATTTGAATGTCTGAGCGAATTCAGCATGTTTGAGGATTTGTGAATAGATTCATGCAGTGAGAAAGAAATGAAACAAGAACATATAATGAACAACCTTGTATGCTCTGCTGACAAAATTTTCTTACTAGAATATAAGTTCCATATAATATAAATTCCAATATAATTGCTTAGCAGTCTCACCTGAGCAATCTTTTAAAATCAGATTCCCCAGAGGTGGGTCTTGGGACGTTATATCTTTATAAAGCTCATCTGATGTTTGGGAATTACTATTGTCCACTATGGCAAGCCATTAGGGGAGAAGTGTGTTTCTTAATTATTTCAGTTGTATAAGTCATTAGTTTCATCTTCTTTACCGTAGGTGTCTGTGGCATCCCTCCGTTTAGTCCCCAGTGGCTTTCCAGAAGAATTGCAGGAGGGGAAGAAGCCTGCCCTCACTGTTGGCCGTGGCAAGTGGGTTTGAGATTTCTAGGCAATCACCAGTGTGGAGGTGCCATCGTCAACGCAAACTGGGTTGTGACTGCAGCCCATTGTGTGCAAGCGTGAGTGAAACTGATGGTACTTTACTAATGTGTTTATGGACCGTAACTAGGACATAATATCATTGTATAACTGCTAAAACCATCCACATTCATTCCTTTCAGTGTTTCATCTACATAGCCATTTAGCTTCTATTTAAAAGTATCAGTGAGGAAAGTTATTCAAGTCCTGAAATTGCTCCTCCCCTTTGTGGGAATCTGATGATTATATTGGGCCCAAGTATGCTTATCTGTAGCAGAAAATTATTGGTCAAAATTAACTGTAGTTACATAAAAGAACTAAGTCTGTTTCTTCTTTCACATAACAGTACTTCCTATTCTTGAAGATCCTTCTGACATTGCCTCTTAATTTAATCTTTAAGATAAAGGTTCGTTGTTCTATTGTTTGTCAGTGATTCCAGATGCCTCACCATACAATGTACCTTCCTCTGGACTGGTGTATTGTTGTTCCTCTTAAAATATAGTTCACAACAGTAGAGAGCACAATATTTAATCCACCACTTTGACCACTGGACCTAGGGAACTGAAATATTTTGGTTACCTGTTTCAATTGTGGATTGTCATTTTGCAATTGTGGATGATGTCACAATATGAAAGAATGCGTATAATATATATGTAATTTAAAGAACAATAACTATACGTTTGTGCCCCTACCACCAGTTTAGGAAGGATCTTTTTACTTACTTTTCAAGACCCCTTTGTGCCCCTCCCAAGAAGTAAACACTGAGCTGAATTTTGCATTCATAATTCCTTTGCTTTCTAAAAAAAAATTTGGTTTTAATATCTCTAAATCCTTAAAACCAGTATATTGTTTGGGTTGTCTTGGTTTTGAGATTAACATAAAATAATTATAGTTTATATTCTTCTGATTTGCTTTCATCCTCACCACATGTTCTGTAGATTAAGCCATGGGGTGTAACTATAATTCATTCATTTTCTCTCCTACGTAATTAAGTCAATCACTTGTGGGTAGGTTCTGGACACTGTATTTCTAAATATTCCCCAGAGGATTCCAATGTACAGTCAAGGTCAAGAACCACTCCCCATCTCTGACCAATCTTGACCGCTCCACTGCTTGCTCACAGTGGGCCAGTCCTGTTCCTCAGACATGCTGAGCTTGTTCCTGGCTCAAGGTCTTTGTAGATACTGTTCCCACAGCCTTTCAGGATACCACATTACATTTCGTTTTCTCGCCTCCTTAAGCTCCTTTTAGCTTTAAGTGTCACAGACTTTCCTTGTTTTTGATAACCTTGACAATTTTGAGGAATACTTATCTGGTATTTTGTAGAGTGACCCTCAATTTGATTTGGTCTGATATTTTCCTCATGGTTATATTGGGATTATGGATTTGGAGGAGGAAGACCACAGAGCCCACATGCCATTCTTATCACATCATATCAAAGGTACATGTTATCAACATAACTTATCACTGGTGATGTTAACCTTGATTACTGGCCAAGGTAGTGTTTGCTAGGTTTCTCCACTGGAAAGTTACATTTTCCCCTTTTCCATTCTTAACTCTTTGGAAGTAAGTCACTAAGGGGAGCCCACACTCAAGGTGTTGGATGTGAAGCTCTGCCTTCTTGAGTGGGGGGTATCTATGTCAATTCTTTGAAATTCTTCTGTATGGGAGATTTGTCTTTTCTCTTCAATTTGTTTATTTATTAAATCATTTCTTTATGTCAGTATAGACTCAGGAATATTTATCATATAATGCTACATATTGTTGCTCAAATTATTTTAGGTTTCACCATTGTGAGCTTTTTCAGGGCTGTTTCTTGTCTATTTGACATGCCCCCATCATTTTGTGACACTACAAGACACTCCAGGCTCAACTTATATTAATATATTCCCTGCTCAGTCCCAGAGTCAGCCATTTCCCCAAGGAACCCTGATTTACTTTGTTGGAGAATAGTATGAGAAATCAAGATCTGGGCACTGGGTATACTAGGTGCGACTACGATTTTAGTCTAGTAAACTTCTAGGCTCTCTCAACTGGCAGAACTAGAAAATATAGGAATACATACTAACCGATTTATATAAACATGAGCTAAACATGAGTTCACATAGATGTTTCCAACTCAATCCAGTACTACATTCTAGGCCTCCTCCATAGCCTTGGAGAAGCCTATTTTATAAGAATTTTATCAAAGTGCATTTTTATGTATTATGGAAAAGAAGCTTAATAGTAGCTGATTAATTAGTGAAAATTGATGTATTGGAAAAGACAAATATTAGTATTGATGCCACAGGGACAGAAGAAACTTTGACAGACTCGCTTGTCAAATAGTATAGTCTTTTCTTGAATGTATGTGATGGATCATGACACCTTACAGCAAGATGTAGACCATAGCAAAACTATTATTCCCAAGGTGAATATTCAACTTGGTGAGTCACTAGAGATTAATAAACACAATCATTGTAAATGTTTGTGAACTATTCCAGTTAACCACAAAAATAATTTGTATGCAATTCTGTTAGTGACTGTTCTTGATTTCTTTCTTAAAAAATTATTATTGTGAAAAAAGACAGTTATAAAAGTTATCAAGTAAAGAAAGTTACCGATATCAAATCTAAACTACCCTATCCATTTCACTAATCCATCCTTCTTATATGTTAAATAATCAATATTAAGATTGTTTTAATGATCTGATTTTCCATTAATATTTATACACATGCATATATTTAATAGTATTGTATGTATCACATCTATTATTTCATAACTTTTGGCACATAACATTGTGCCTTATATTTATACTGATATGAAAAATGTCTGTGTGCTTCATTTTTTCTTTAACTCATCATAGTTGCCTAGCTTATTTGACCAGAGAAATGTCTTTTTGAAGCTGTTCCTTGAAGTGTATGGATTTTAACACCAGAAGTGTTTGATATGCTGGTATAACAAAAGTGGTGTGTTCCACCCATTCCTGCCTTTGTGAGAACTCTTCAGCAGATTCCTTCGGGGATTTGTTTCTCCCCTCCTTATGATGACGATCAACCCTATAAACACCCGGGGCTCTACCCTCCATTGAAGGGAACTTCTGAGTATCCAGATCAATTGAAAAAGAAAATTTGCTATGTGGAATGAGCCAGTTGGGGAGCTATACAAAATCTGGGAGCTGAAATAGACATCGTTTTTGCTGAAGGTCATCAGGGGCCAGGCTGGCTGACATGGTTGGGTAGGGCTTCAAAGACAATAAATAAGGACAACTGGCAGCAACATTGTACCACCTCCCACATAGCTTCCCTCACACTGGTTACCCTTCATATTAGTTCTTATACTTGAGCATACAGCAGGATCACCTGAAGAGTTTCTGATTCTTTAAGAATATTCTTAAAGAGAATTTGTATTTCTATTAAGTCCCCTGGTAATGTTGTTCCACACTTTGGGAGAACCTGGTGTTCTCCTCTTGCTAACTCCACATTGGTCTTTGGGCTCATAAGGAATTTTAAACATACTTTAGGGGACCAAACTCACTTTGCAATTATACATTGGAATCTTTCTGTCTCAAACTAAATCAGCAGGTTTTTTTTCTATTTCAGCCACTTTTTTTCTGTAATTCAGTAGTGACTGTCTCTTTGCCCATAGCAGTGACTCGTGTTCCACTGTTGGATTGGGGATAAGACCCTAAAAACATAACAAATGAGATTTGATTGTGGACAAGTGTGAATAAAGGGTGGGAAAATTTATCAAGTGATACCTTGAGTTATTATGCCACTATTGGAAAAATCTCAGACTATGTTTCTTCATAAAATGTATGTTGCTCTGCCATAAGCTTTTTATACGTTGTTCTCTACCAACTTAAAGGACATTTGATGGCTATACACATAAAATTTCACTAGAAATTAGTCTACGTTATCAACTCTACCATGATCTTTACCATTTAATTGTATTGTACACACTAGCCTCTATATAAAGAAGTAGAGTGACTTTAAGACAGAAGTGTCTTTACTATCAAGTAATAATTTAGAGGGTGACTTTGAAAATAAAGTTTAATCCTTCCATTAGAGTGCATGGCAGATAATAACAATGATAATGCCTACCGTTATGGAGTCATTACCATCTGCAAGGTACTTGCCAAGCACTTTACCTGAGTTAGCTCCCTTAATAAAGGCATATTGAAACACATGAATAAATCAGACTCATCATGCAAGGAATTGAAATGAGCATGGTTATGACTTGAAAGAAGATGCCTACGTGTATTAAGAAACTTCTCCTTTGAAAAATGTGTATTGAAAAATAATTTCATTACCTTTATTCTTCCTGAAGAAACACTTTTGAAAAATGAAAGACTCTCTAAACTGAAGTGAGAGAATATTTGTAGCAATTAAGGGACTGTTTCCTCAGATATTATTTTCAACTGGAGATCTTGACGTGGCCAATTAATGAATATTGATTCAAGCTATTTTTACATCTTTCTTTTACATATATCAAAAGTGTGCAAATTTTAAACTTATAGTTCGAAGAATTTTTCACAAAATGAGCACCCAGATGAAGAAACAAAATATTGCAAACACCCAACAGCCCCCTCTCACGCCTCTTCCAATCATCACCCCCCAAAAAGTGATCAGTGTCCTGATTTCTACCACCACACGTGAGTTTTGCCTAATCTTGAATTGCTAATCTCTTTTTAACCTCAGTGTCATCAATGATCATGATTTGATCAAAGCCAATTTGAGATACATTCCTGTAAGGTAATGTTTCCTGTAAGGTAAGCATCCTGTAAGGATGCTTTTAACAGTAAAACATAGACCAGACGCTACCTCATTTTGAACGTAGTTTTTGTTTCATGTATTCTTAATATCACTGTGAGATTAAAATAAGCCATACTTTTTTTTTTCTTCTCATCATACAAATAGCCTTTGATGATATTTGGAAAGGGCTCCGAAGTCATTTTATGACCAAAAGAAGGGGGCAAAATACACATGGAAGAACTCCTCAGGTAGATCAGGAAGCACAGTATGCCTTCTCTGGTGGGAGATCACACAAAGGTGCCACACAAGGGACTGGGTGGCACCTGGCTGACTGAGCAGTGCATGTTGGTAGGACCAGAGGGAGTTAGCCAAATGGTGAACGAGGTCACTGCATGGCCAACTTTTGTTCTTTCTTTAGGAAAAATAATCCACTCTTCTGGACTGTTGTTGCTGGGGATCATGACAGAACCCTGAAAGAATCAAGCGAGCAGGTGACAAATGTCTTTAAAGGTCATTTTACCTCTACGTTAAGTGTTGTCACATGCCAGAGAATTCCTTTAGCTAAACTATGTAACTAGATATTCAACTCCTAGTGCCCCTTTACATTTATAACTTATACCACTATTTAAAGGCACAATTGGAGATTACATTTTTCATCGGAGAATTAGGGGAAGTTAATGAGGAAGTACAAATTCAGGTCCATGTGCGCAGGTACAGATAGGCTGGTTTCTCCAGGACTGCCAGTCCTCAGAAAGTGGACTGGAAATTACGGACACGAATTACCCTTTGGAATTTAATACGAAGTCATCTTCATTGTTGACGTATGGAAATGCAGCGATTGAAGCTTTATTTTTGGACTATTATGCAAGGAAGTAGTTTGACTCATTGACTTAGTCTTGTAATTCTCTTGCTTGCCACTGATACAGGTGAGACGGACAAAGCGTATCGTGGTGCATGAAGACTTTGATAGCCTGAGCTACGACTCCGACATCGCTCTAATGCAGCTGAGCTCTCCTCTGGAGTTCAACTCTGCGGTGAGGCCAGTGTGTCTCCCACACGGCAGGGACCCTCTGTTTTCCTCTGAGATCTGTGCTGTGACTGGATGGGGAAGCATTCGTGAAGGTAAACATTCTACCTTTGCAAAAACACTACGGCAGGTTGTTCATTTAAAAAATTTGTCATGGAAAGGATATCCGGTATTGTTTGTTTTAGCCTTTCTTCCTTCCAAAAGATATTAGATTGGTGCAAAAGTTATTGCGGTTTAAAAGGTTAAAAATAATTGCAAAAACTGCAATTACTTTTGCACCAACCGAATAGAAACCATGTTTAGTTTAGTTGTAATAGGTGATCAAATTAACGAATGGGCTGTTTTATATTTTTCTTTTAGTGTGACCAATTATAAGTAGGTTAGATTGGTAAAGGGCCAGATAATAAGTTTTTAGGCTTTGCAGGCCATATGGTCTCTGTCACAACTTCTCAATTCTGCCATTGTAGCACAAAGCAACCATAGACAATGTGTAACAGAATGGATGTAGGTGTGTTCCAGTACAACTTCCTTCATGAAATTTAAATTTCATGTAATATTCATGTGTCACAAAATATTATTCTTTGGATTTTTTCAACGATTTAAAAATGTACAAACCTTTATTAATTCCTGGATTGTACTACAGTACAGGCCAGGGAATGGGGGGGAGGGGTAGTGGTGTGCTGGCACCCCTGCTGGCTGTGATATGCTAACTCTTTGGCTCAGTCATAGAGCCTTTAAAGCCATCGCGAAATATATATATATATTTTTTTTTTCCAGGATTTTTAAAAATATGCTTTCTTTCTTTTTTTTTTTCATTAAAGTTTATTGGGATGACAATTGTTAGTAAAGTTATATAGCTTTCAGGTGTACAATTCTGTATTACATCATCTATAAATCACATTGTGTTTGCCATAGTGAAATATTGAAAGAGCTGAATGGGTTGATGCTTGTGTTTTACTTCTTTTCAAGATCATTTTCTTTTACATTTTCCTTCTGTTTCTATGCCACTTATTTGGAATCCGTGAGCTTGAAGGAGAGGGGATTTATCTCTACACAGAGTGCTCATGTTCACATCCTACTGTACCACCTGCAGCCAAATTGCATTTCGTAACCACCATTTGAGGATATTTTATCCTCCCCATTTTGCAAATGAAGAGGTTATGGCCCGAAGCTTAAAGTAACTTATTAATATCCCATGACTAATAAATATCAGAGCTAGGATTTAAAATCAGCCGTGTCTCAGCTGGTAACCCTTGAATGGCTTTTTCTTATACCTAGAATACAACTGGAACTCCAAGCCTGGCTTGGTATCTATTAGGTTGGTGAAAAGTAATTGCGGTTTTTGCAATTATTTTTAACCTTTGAAACCGCAATTACTTTTGCACCAACCTATATGTGAGTTCACATCCGCTTACCTCTCCAACTTCCTTTCCTCCATTCGTCCCTTTCAGGCACCGTGGTCTTCTTTCTTTCTCTGAAACACCAAACTTGTTCTGCTCTCTGCAGCTCTGCACTTTGTTTTCTTCTACGTGGAACACTCTCGTTCTAGTCTCACAGCTGCCTCCTCATCATTCCATTCTCCACGCGAAGGTCACTCCCCTCCTCAGACCACGTTGCTGCAGCGGGACTGTACCTTCCATCACTTTCTGCGCTACACACTTAATCATCTCATCGTACATAAACATTCTTGACATTATTTTATACCATCATTTTCTACGTCTCCCCTGTTAGAATGAACCTCTTGGAGGCAGATCTCTGTCTAAGTGACCACTCTCTCCCCAGGGCTGGAAGTGTACCTAGCACAGAGGAAACATTCAGTAAATCACTATTGACTGAGTGGCTGCAAAGCCCTGGAATAACTGTGCCCATTCCCTAACACCTTCAACCTCCACCAACTCCGTTACCACCAGACAACTGAGAGGTGCTTACAGTCCTAGGAAAGACGAATCCTTTCTTTTAACCTCAATCTTGATTTTGAGACATCATGGTAAGCAACACTGATGGAGATGGTCCCTGAAAAGAAGTGTTTAAATACATTAAATAACTTATGTATTAGATTAATACATTAAAAAGAGTACAAGATTTAGAGTCAGATCAAGGCTGGAATCCTAGTTTAGTCCTATAGGTGCTTTGAGATCAAATGTTCACAGCGCTGGCTTTTTCATGTGCGGTCACTGATAGCCCACCTTACAATGTTGGGAATTTGTTAGATTGGAGCGAAGGGATTTATAAATATGATAAATGTTGGTGCAGAGCAAGTCTGAACTTAAATATCTATTGTTAACATAACTTCTTGCTTCATTATTGTACTCTCTTTCTGAATCTGTTTCTTAATTAGGTGGTGGGCTGGCACGTCGCTTGCAGCAGATTCAAGTGCCTGTGTTAGAAAGAGAGACCTGTGAACACACTTACTATTCTGCTCACCCAGGAGGGATCACAGAGAAGATGATTTGTGCTGGCTTTGCAGTGACTGGAGGGAATTTCCATCAGGTAAGACAATTACGATTTTCCATCAGGTGAGACAATTTCCATCAGGTGAGACAACTATGATTTTGCTGAGGAGGGTAGAAAGTCATCACTGCTACAGATTCTCCACAGATGGGGAGACCACCCTCAAAACCACAGACGGCCGTCTGAGCCTGAGCCTCAGAGCATCAGGCATATCCCCTCATCCGAAGGTCAGTAGGACAGCAGGAAGAGTGAGTTACTTTATCCACAATTGCTGAGATGGCAGGCAATGCGTGGCAGCAGCCGACAACCGAAAGAGCAGGTGGGTACATAGAGGAAACGTAGAAGTAGGAGATGAAAGCACCACTAAACTGGGCTGCAGATGGGAAGATATCTTCAGCTATATTAAAGGCTTTGGGAAAAGAAGAATGAAGAAATAAGGATTTTAAATTAGTATGTCCTGTTAATGACTTTTATTGCATATCCTATTTATGACTTTTATTGAGTTTTATTGCTTTAAATTGTTGCTAATCTCCAGTGTCTTCACACCTACTTTTCCACCACAGATGAAAATAATCATGAGGAAAATGAGAACTTTTGGAAAAATGATTTTTATGTGCAGTGGAAAACAAACCATACAGCAATAGTTTAATTTCAGTGATATTATAGAGGCACAGAGCTGTATAGATGTATTCGCACTGGGCAAGCATATTACTAGCAAGTTCAGAATCACCTAAGAAAAAGATAGAATATGGACGAACGGATTGCAAACTCCAGTTTTAATATTCACAAAGCCATCTGAGGAATGTGACTGTAGATATACAACCAAAAAGGGTTTCGAACACTCTGCAGCCCACCTTCAGTACCTAGTCTGGATTTGAGCAGCCCACCTAAGGGAAAGTTGTGGTCTTCAGGGCAGACATACTTCTCCAGATTTGGCATTTCATCCAGGCCTAGAGTAGAGGGAAAGAAGGGTGAATCTCTACTCTTCACTGCTTCTTGATGGTTCTCCCACCCCACTCAATCAAGAAACATGAACCAACGGATGTCACCTCTCTGGGGAGAAAACCTGGATATAAGTCCTTCCATGTGAAAACAGAGGGAGAGAAGGAAGGAGGTCACTTCTTAAATATATTGCACTTACACCCCAAGCACTACTCAAATTCCGTTATATGTTGCATATCTTAATTTGCATTCCCCAGAAGCAGACCCAATGACAAGGACTCAATTGCCATGGCCTGTTTAGGAAGTACAAATATCACCAGTGGGAAAATGAGGAGGAAGTGCAGGGAAGGGAACGCTGCCAATCGAGGATGTACCATTAAGCCAGCTACCACAGGGAGGGCCTGAGCCTAATCCTGCAGCAAAAGTCTGGCAGTGACGCAAAACACACTGAGAATGTTTATACCCTGTGAGGGGTGAGGGAGCTGGGATATTTATACACTGTTTCCCCAATGTCATAGTTCAGAGGGAGCGCGTCCTACTTCTGGCCTGCTTCCTGGGTTAGGTGGAAGGATGGAAGGAAGCTCTCAGGCGCAGAGCCAGGATGTAGAGTGGAAGATGTAAAGGATATAAGATGGGCACTACTACAACTGCCAGAAAACATAAATGCTATAAAAATCAAATAGAAAAGTACTCTGAAGTAATGTGTTCATTCTCCCCCTTTTGAGGGGTGGTTTTCCTCTCTGCTTTGAGTCAAGGAACTGACAAATGGCTCTGCTGTCACTGTCACATTTGACAGCATCTAACATTAAGGGAAGACCTTAATCTGTATCACGAGAATAAAGAAGAAGTAGGAGGGGAATTAGTTTCATGTTAGCAGTGACACAAATATTGTGATTTCCATTGGCTTACTTCAGCTCCATCCAACGGTCACTTTGGCGGCAGCGCGACCAAATTTACAGCCAACATGATGGTAGAAAAATAGGGAGTTGAGATTCTGACGAAGAAACATGGCTAGCTTTCTTTTACAAATTACCAAAAGGGTGAGTTCAGAAACTTGCTTTAATAAAATGGAGTCTAATATTTCTATCTGGTAATTGATTTCTACCCTCCTGTGTATGCTCAGAGGTAATGGACCTGCTAATGTAAGTTCTCATTCATCCAGGAAAAGTGAAAATAAGAATGTCGGACTGCAGAGACGTGGGAGTTTCAGATATGCGATGTAGAATCCTATGGTTCTTTGCTCACAAAGATTTTGGATTTTTTTAAAATGTCAAGTTCTTTGACCTACAAAGTGATCTCTGTCATAACAGAGTGATGTAGGTCCTGTTCCTGCTGACTTTTCCAGTCGATTGCATGCTTCTCTCCTCTTGCTTACTGTGTTTCAGCCATATGGATTGTCTTCTGACCTCCCAACCTGCCACATATTTGCCCAACTTGGTGACTTAGCCCAGATAGCAATTCTGCATAAAATGCTATTCCTCCAGGTTTTTGAAAAATATGGCTCTTTCTCATCCTTCACGTGTCAGCTTAAATGTTATTGAAACTGCATACACATACACGTACCTGTGAGTATACATACACATATCTACCCATATAATCTACGTTTCGCTCTGAATATTTCCTTTACAGCTATTATCACCTTCTAATTTGTTTTTTGTCGGTCTTGCTCAGAATGCCTAGCTCACAATAGGCACTGAATAATTTTTTAAATAATTAAGAAATACCATTTGTTTATTGAATACCATATGGTAGGCCTTATGATAAAAGGCCTAGCAATAAAAGATAAATTAGACAGGCGTTTTCTGTATCATGGGATGTTTGTAATTGCCTAAAAATGTTCTAGATTGGGTTTGTGTTAGTACTGAGTGAATGAGAGATTTAAAAGAAAACAAATCTGACTTGCCTCATAAGACCATTTTCAAACTGAAAGGGGGTCTTAAGTATAATCTTATTTTATGTGGGGAAAAAAATAGACCCAGAGTAAATGCTAATTGTTTTACATTACAGACTAGGGAATCTATCTTCTTATCCCCGATTTAGGATCTATTCTGTGACATTCTTCATATAATCTAAATAGGTATATCAACTGTGTCATCAGCTCAGTTTATTTTATAAGAAGACATATTAAAAATTTAGTTTAGTCCTAAATACATTTGTATCAAAAAGGGGGGCTGATTAAAAATCAGAAAGGCTTTCTTAAAAAATGCAAATCCTGTGTTTTAATGCTTGAGGGTTTTTTTCCGCTTTATTGAGATATAATTGACATATGTAACATTGTGTAAGTTCAAGATGCACAATTAATGATTTGAAACACTTAGATATTGTGAAATGCTCACCACAGTAAGGTTATATAACACCTCCATCAACTCACATAATTATCATTTCTTGCGCTGAGAATATTTAAGATCTTATCTTTTAAAATATTCAAGTGTATAACATTTTTAACTATAGTCACCATGTTGTATATTAGATTCCCAGAACTTGTTAATTTTTTTGACTAGAGGTTTGACCAACATCTCCCTATTTCCCCACCCCCAACCCCTGGTAACAATCATTCTACTCTCTGTTTCTGTGAGTTCAGCTTTTTCAGATTTCACATATAAGTGATATCATACAATATTTGTCTTTTGCTGTCTGACTTTTCACTTAGCATCGTGTCCTCAAAGACCATCCATGTTGTCTCAAATAGCAGGATTCCCTTCTTTCTCATGGCTGAGTAATATTTTGTTGTATATATACCACATCTTTATCCATTTATCCTCTGGCAGAAAAATAGATTATTTCCATATATTGACTGTGTGAATAATGCTTCAATGAACACTGGAGTGCAGATATTTCTTTGATATGCTATTCTCATTTCCTTTGGATTCGTATCTAGAAGTCAGGTTGCTGAATCATATGGTAGTTCTACTTTTAAGTTTTTGAGGAACGTTCATACTGTTTTGTATAATGGCTGCACCAAGTTACATTCCCACAACAGTGCACAAAGATTCCTTTTCTCCACATCTTTGATACACTTTTTTATCTCTTGTCCTTTACATGGTAGCCATTCTAATAGGTATGAGATAATATCTCATTGTGGTTTTGATTTTCATTTCCCTCATGATTAAAGAGTTGAGAACCTTTTCATGTACCTATTGACCAACTGTGTGTATTCTCTGGAAAAATCTGTATTCAAGATTCTCTGCCCATTTGTAAATTGCATTTTTTTTATTATTGATTTGTATGAATTCTTTATATATTTTGGATATTAATCCTTTAACAGGTATATGGGTTTAAATATTTTCTCCCATTTCGTAGATTGCCTTTTCATTTTGTTGATTGTTTTTTTCTGATGGACAGAGCATTTTAGTTTGTTTGTTGTAGTCCCCCTTACTGATTCTTGCTTTTGTTGCTTGTGCTTTTGGTTTCACATTAAAAAAAGAAATTGTTGGCCAAGACCAATGTCAAGGAGCTTTCCTCCCTGTGTTTTCTTCTAGGAGTTATACAGTTTGACGTCTTATGTTTAAGTCTTTAATCCATTTCAAGTTAATTTTTGTGAGTGGTGTAAGATTGGGGTCCAGTTTACTTTTCTGCATGTTGTTATCCAGTTTTCCCAGCACCATTTATTGAAGAGACTATTCCCCATTGAGTTCTTTTTGCTCCGTTGCCAAATATTAGTTGACTAATATTTGTGAAGGTTTTTTCTTGGGCCCATGATTCTGTCCCATTGATCTGTGCGTTTATTTTTATGCCAATATCATACTGTGGATTTCTAATACATTTTGAAATCGGAAAATTTGATGATTTTATCTTTGTTCTTTCTCAGGATTATTTTGGCTATGTGGGGTCTAATGTGGTTCCATATGAATTTTAGGATTGTTTTTTCTATTTCTGTGAAAAATACCACTGGAATTTTGATATAAACTGTATTGATTCTATAGATGGCTTTGAGTAGTATGGACGCTTTAACAATATAAATTCTTCTGATCTGTGAACATGGGATATCTTTCCTATTATGTCTCTTTTTCAGTTTGTTTCATCAAAGTCTTACAGTTTTCAGTAGAGATCTTTCATCCTTGGTTAAATTTATTCCTAAGCATTTTATTATTTTTGATGCTGTTGTACATAGGATCATTTTCTTTATTTCTTTTTTTATATGTTTTGTTGTTAGTGTGTAGAGATCAACTGTTTTTTATATGTTCATTTTGTATCCTGATACTTTACTGTATTTTTTTATTAGTTCTGAAGTTTATTTTTTTTTCAGTGGAGTTTTTGGGATTTTCTATATATAAGATCATGTCATCTGCAAATAAAGACATTTCTATATATAAGATCATGTCATCTGCAAATAAAGACCTTTCTGATTTGAATGCCATTTTTTTTCTTATCTGATTGCCTTTGCTAGGACTTCCAGCACTATATTGAATAGCAATGGTGAAAGTGGGCACCCTTGTCTTGTTCCTGATCTTAGATAAGAATCTTTCAATCTTTCACTGTTAAGTACGATGTTAGCTGTGGGTTTGTTATATATGCCTTTTATTTTGTTGAGGTATGGTCTGTCTATATCCAATTTGTTGAGAGTTTTTATTATGAAAGGATGTTGCATTTTGTCAAAGCTTTTTCTGTATTAGTGATAATCTGATTTTTAACTTTCATTTTACAAATGTAATATATCACATTAGTCGGCATATGTTGAACCATTCTGGCATCACTGGAATAAATCTCACTTAATCATGGTGTATGATTCTTTTAATGTGCTATTGAATTCAGTTTGCTAATAAAGATACTCCTTGATTTATAATGGAATTACATCCTGATAAACCACGGTAAGTTGAAAATGTAGTCAAGTCAAAAATGCATTTAATACACTTAATGTACTAAATACCGTAGCTGAGCCTACATTACCAGAAGTGTGCTCTGAACACTTACTTCAGCCTACAGTTGGGCAAATTATCTCACTGCTACTCCCCAGCCTCACTAGAGAGAGTATCGTACTCATATTGCTAGCCCAGGAAAAGATCAAAGTTCAAAGAACAGTTTCTACTAAATGAATATTACTTTTGAACCATCATAAAGTTGAAAAATCATAAGTGAAACCATCTGATTTTCTGTTGCCTCATGATTCAGTCTTGGTAAGTTATATGCTTCTAGATCACATGCTCTGCTTAATGACAAGGCTGCATTCTGAGGCATCATTAACTGATTTTGTCTTTTTGCAAACATCTTAGACTGTACTTATACAAACCTAGATGGTATAGCCTACTACTGTAATTTTATGTGCTGTACTTTTATATGACTGGCAGCACCATGGATTTGTTTACACCAGAATCACCAGAAACACAAAGATAATGCTACTATATTAGGATGGCTACAGTCATTATGTGATAAGAATTTTTCAATTTCTTGATAATCTTATGGAGCCTCCATCGTATATGTGGTTCATCATTGACGGAAATGTCATCACGTCATCGTAAAAAACTATATTTCATCTAGGGTATTCAATTTTTGGTGTATAATTGTTCATAATAGTCTCTTATAACCTTTTGTATTTCTGTGGTATCAGTTGTAAATTCTCCTCATTGATTTGTAATTTTATTTACTTGAGTCTAAGTGTTCTAAGTTATATAAATTGACATAGAATAATCTTTTAGAATTAAAGAAATGTTTTATGAATAAGTTATTGGTTATTGCTGTTCCAAAATTGAAAACAGGGGCCCTGATTAAAGCAAATTGTTAGAACACATTTTCATGGTGTTTCAGGGAGACTCTGGTGGGCCATTAGTGTGTAGACATGAGAAAGATCCCTTTGTCCTCTACGGCATCGTCAGCTGGGGAGCTGGCTGTGCCCAGCCAAAGAAGCCGGGTGTATTTGCCAGAGTGAGTGTCTTCTTGGACTGGATCCAATCCAAAATCAAAGGTAAATACTTTTCAGATACTGTGGAAACAATACCTCTTTCTTTAGATTTCTGTCAACATTATGAAAAAGATCATAAAGTAGTATTTTGTTTATTTTAATTTTTAAACACGTTAAAGTGGACATTAAAATTCTCTTAAGGATAAGTTATTCCTTGGACAGACTTATGGTAAAACTGACTTTTCCTGAGGCTGTTTAAATCCTAGATTTGCATTCTCGTTTAACAAAAGCTTCTTTGGAACAGACTACATTTTGTCCTCAGGCTTTCATCTCTATTTTTAACATGTTCTCTCCAGATACAGATGCTGCTTCACTTCAGATAAATAATGAAAGGCAAACCTTAGCAAGGAAACAATTGCCACTGCCCACACCTTCAACAGACAGTGCCGCTGGGCCAGGTAATAGATACTCATGTTATCCCATCAATACAACTAGTAAGAATTTAGCAAAAAGCAGTGCATGTCTGGGTTTTCTTATTTTCTTCAGAAAACCATAAACTGTTTTTATTCTGGTTGGTAGTTTAAGGTAAAAGAGAGGAGAGTTGTTACTATGATTGGGGATCTTTTCTGTCCCATAGATACAGTAGTTATAGGTGGAAAAAAAAAAAGAGAGAGAGAAAGAAAAAAAAGAAAAGTGTTTTGTGGTTGTGAACAATCGCCTGAATTGTGGAGAGGTGCATAGAATTATTCTGACCTTTAAGCTATTTATTCCTACATGAACAAAAGTCCTTATACTTTCAGGTATCTTTCTAGGTAAAGACTGGATGTGAGATAACTAAGATCCGCATCATAGTGTCTCTCTTAATTCTCCTGCAGTTGTTCATGTGTTTCCTAATAGGATTTTGATTTTTAGTTAAAATTAAACCGCAGATGGAGAACTTGAAGTTTGTAATAGACTTATAGGGACGTGAAAGTTCTATGATATCGTCATTCTTGGTTTCCAAATGGTCAGGGTCTTTCCCTTTTCACCCATCTCTCCTCTCACATACACTCAACCCCGTAGACAACTAGGATGAGTTGGAGGAAAATTTAAAAGGATGTAAGAGAGAAGGGGTGGGGAATTGTTAAGTATGATAACTTCAGTAGAAGAAAGGGATGAGATCTAGTACCCAGATGGAGGGTGTAGTTGTGGACAGGAGCAAAGCACAGTTCATCCATAATTGCTGGATGGAAGGCAGAATCTTAGGCACTGACGCAGGTGTGTAGGTGGGAGTGGCGTGGGAGCTTCTAGCAGTTCTCTTTTAATTGCTTCCTTTTTCTCAGTAGATGAAATGAGGTTGTGGAAGAGGGTTTGTGAGTTTTAAGAGACAAATATGAAACAGTTCTCTAAAAAATCACAAAGGGCTTGGATGAAGAAAATATAGTAGGATTACTGAGCAGCACAAGAGCCTCTGAGATTAATGATCATAAATTTAGATGGAGACCAACCAGTTAGCTTAACTGTGTGTTTTCCTCTGAGGGATACCACATAGATGCAGAGCAGGTGGAGAATAGCTTCAATCAGAGTGGTTTTTCCCAAGTATGAGAGAGTATAAAGGAATTGAGAGTGTGTGTGAGGAAGGGATTAAAATGATGGATTATTGGAATTTAAACTAGGAAAAGAGTAAACCAGAATGAGAGATGAGTTACAGACAAGGGTAAAGTGATAAGATAGATGAATTACCAGTCTCAAAAGGTGGAAGTACTGTTGGAGGAAGCTCTGAAGACAGAAGGTTGTGGTTGGAGGCAGTGGTGCTTGAACCTGAGCTTATAGAAGGCTTGGGGTGTCTGCTAATGACCGGGTCGTTAGGGGCTGACCTGGTGGGTTGAGTGGTTGAGCTTATGTGAGGGAAAGTTGAGAAACAGAAGTTTCAATGCTGGAATCATCATCTATATGGCTACTGAAATCAGCAAGATTTAAGGGAGGAATAGTGTTGGAGAGAAGGTCTGCTAAAATCTAGAAACGAGAAGTAAGTCAGAAACCGGTTGTGGGTGGTATGGTCTGACAACACAAGAGTCAGAGTCAAAACAAGAATCAAAGAGTCATATTTAAATTAAAAGGAAATCTGGAATTGGGAATGAGATGGAGAGCAAAGTTAGGTCTAAGATGGTAAAACCTAATGATTTCAATGGTTTGAGTTAAATTAATAATTTCAATGAATGCCTAAGTAAGTTAATGCATGTAAAGCACTTGGAACAGGGATGACATGACCAATGAGAAGGGTCAATAAGTGGTGGTGATAGTGACTATCTAATGTATTCTTTGAACTGTCCCATTCAGGCTATTACAAAATGAACATTGTTAAAATGTAGAGAAGATGCATCTCATTTGTGTATGTTCAGGAATACTCATACATGCCAGAGAACTTTGAAAGTTGTACATGTGAAAGGGCATTGCTTTGTTGTAGTTCTATGGCTATTCTATGAAATGAAATGTTAGGTCTATGTCATATTTAACACCCACCCACTCCCACTACTTGCTTTTTACACAAGGGAATTAACAAATCTTAGCTATGTTTTTTTGTTGTTGTTTGTTTTTAATTTCTGAGATTGTTACCCCATTTATAAAAAACAGTGACTGGTTGGAAATCCATGACTTGACATGATTTGGCTCCTTTTCCCGGCAGATTTGTCATAGGGGATTCACGTGGAGAGGAAAAAAAGATTGGAAAGACATGTTGGGGCCAGACTCTGACAGACCTTGCAAGGTGCATTACTTAAGTTGCTTTGAGCAAGGAAATAATTTAATTTTGTTTCATACACTATTTCCAGATTAGAGGGCATGTTGGGTGAAGCCTAGGGACTGAGAAATCAGTTAGGTTACATTAAATTAAAGTAGACCTAATGAATATTGAAATTAGATCACAGTAGCTGTATAAATGAAAAGGAGGATTTGCAAAGAAATAACAGAGGATTAGGCAATGGAGTAGAATCCTGAATTCTTGTAGCATTTCATTGCCCTTCTGCCATTCTTCATCTCTAGTGTTCATAAAAATATATTTATGTTTGTGTCTCCTTGGTTAGATTATTAATTTCTGTATGGCAGAGCATATATAATAATTAATATATTAACTAAAACTTATACATTAAAATGTGTTAATTTGAATGCAGAGTATTTCAATAAGTAGTTGCTCAGAAAGTTTTTGTCAAGGGAATAAACATAGGGGAAGTAGGAAGAGTCAAGGATATAACTTGAAAAAGGAGAAGCTGATTGTGGGGTCAGTGGACCAGGAAGCTACTGGCATGTGAAGCTCTGCAGGTATCCCAGCAGATCCAAAGGTGCCCTTTGACTTAAGAGCAAGTCTAAGAAGTGAGAGGCATTTAAATGCATTCAGTAAATTCTTCTCTGGACCTCAGTCACAAACTCCATGAATATAATCATTTATCCCAGCAGGATAAATGCTCAGCGAAATGAGTGAAGATTTTAGGAACACATCTTCAGTTGCATCTCAAAGGAGGAAAGAAATGAAAACATGCTGGGAGTAGAGAATGCAATCCACTGTGCATTTTCTAGGAAATTTTAGAAATTCTGTTAAAAGTAGTTTTAAATAATTATGATTGAAATTCTATGTTACAACCTTATTTCAAGAAAATATGATGTATTAAATGGGATGATCTTTTTTACCCAAGAACTTGAAACTGATAGTAATAAAGTTTTACTTTTCTTTTTGTAACCCTACGTTTTTCAAGTTTGTGATAGAGCTTTATTTTACTTCGCTTTGTTTATGTTGGTTCCTGGGGCTGTGTGTTCTGAATTGCAGGCTGTTACTCTGAAAGGGAGCTAGAGGAGCCCAGAGGCTTCTTTTCAACTCCAAGATATCCACTGGATTACAGAGGAAAACTGGAATGTTCTTGGGTGCTCAGAGTTTCACCAAGCAGTATGGCAAAATTTACAGTTGAATACCTGTCACTCCCGGGGTCTCATTTGTGTCAAGATTCATTTCTGACTATTTGTGAAGAAAGTCACAGTGAAAGAAGGATGTCAGGTAATCTTTACTGGCATTTAAACTTTGTGCTGGGAGCCATTTTTGTAGAGGCAGCTTATGATCAAACTTGATAATAATAGCACCAAAATGTTGGTTCATGTAATAGGCATGACTATTTTTTATAGACAAACCTAATATTTTCAAAATTTTAATTTGCAAAACAGGTATACTAACGGTCAAGTGTGTGTGTTTGTATGTATGTGTATTCAGGAGACAAAAACAAAAATAACAAAAAAACCAGAGGGTCCAACTTCTTCAAACATACTAAAACCGTGGCAGAATGCCAGAAATGTGTATATGATAAAGGAGGAGTTAAGATGGTTACAAATCGGGCAGGGGCTAGAGATACTGAATTTTAAAATAAAACAAAATACATTAAAGTCTTTTAAAATAACAGAATTAAAAAGATTTGCTGACAGTATGCCAGCTATCATTTCATTTCTTGTACGGGCAAATCTGTTTTTGTTCAACAAAACAAACCTCGCACCTCTTGTTTGTATAGGGATAATACAGGCTTTTTGTCTCTCAATAAAGAGGGAAGTAAGAAGGTGTTGGAAATAATTTGGTTGATGGGGAAGCCTGGAAGGAAAATAAATATGTGTATATTACTGTGTGTATGGTACACATACATAGGCACATGCTTGATTCAGGAGTAAATGGAGGCCAGGAAAATTGCTTTGGAGGTGAGATTGTTTTTTTAGGATTACATTAAGATGAGAATTAAATCATTGATTTAAAAGGCACCAACATTTGTGTAGAGAATCTTTCTTTAAAAATACTATCTCATTTAGAGTTCTGAAAAAACTATTATTGTGTTTCCCCAAAAATAAGACCTAGCTGGACAATCAGTTCTAAAGCATCTTTTGGAGCAAAAATTAATATAAGACCCGGTCTTATTTTACTATAATATAAAACCCGGTCATATGATATGATATAATATAATATAATATAATATAATATAATATAATATAATATAATATAATATAATATAATACTGGGTCTTATATTAATTTTTGCTCCAAAAGATGCTTTAGAACTGATTGTCCAGCTAGGTCTTATTTTCAGGGAAACAGGGTAACTGCCTGTCCACTTTGCACATTTTCCCCTATAATCAGGATCACCTTCGCCGTCCACCCTCCTTGGTCTTCTCCTTGTAGCCGGGATAAAATCCAAACCCTAGCATGACCTTTCCTCTCTCTCTCCCCCAGCTCCTCATGCTCCAGGAACTTTCATTCTCACCTGAAGACCCTTGTCCCTCTACTCCCAGCTCTTCAAAGAGCTCCTTCTCATCCTTGTCCCCCACGTCCCACAAGTCTTGACTAGAATATCACCAGCTTAATGCGTGCTACCTTAATTGATATAAATTGCATCATCTCCTACCTGTGTACTTCATCGTGCCCTTAGCACTTACTGTCTCCTAACACGGTTTGATTTTTTTTTATATGTTTGTGATGCGTCTGTGTCTTCCCTTTTGAATGTGAGTTTCCTGAGGGATGAAACTTTTGTTTCCTCACTTCAGAATTCCCAGTACCTAGACTAGCACCTGACACATAGAAAGCCTTGAATGAATGAATGAATGAATGAATGGTCACTTCCTCAAAAAGGCCTTGTCGGTCTAAAGTGGCATCATTTATTCCATCCCACAACCATTTTCTATCATATTACACTCGTTATTTCATTTGTAGCTTTGGTCTCTATTTGAAATCTTCTTCATTTACCTGACTGAAATGAAAGCTTCATGAAAACAGGGATCTTGCTATTTTTCTCCCTCTGAAATCTCCCCAAATTAGGATAATGCCCAGAGACTCAGAACATTTTTTTCATGAATGGGTGCTGCCAAATTACTCTTCAGAAAGGCTAAAGGAGTTTTCGTTGCCATTAGTAACACGTGGGGGCCTCTTTCACCATGCCTATCACTTAATATATCAATTTAATAGGCATTTTTACTTTTTTAAAATCATTAATGGGAATAAATATTTTTTCACATATTGGTTAGCTATTTGTATTTGTTTATTTCTTGTCATTACCATCCATTTTTTTTGAGTATTTTTTATTGGTTTATAAAATCTTATATATATATAAAGATATTTTCCTTTGTCATAAGTTGCAAGTGCTCATTCACAGGTTGTAAGTTAGCTTTAAATTTTATTATATGTTGATGTAACATTTTAAAATTTGTTTAAATTTATCCATACATATCTCTGACCTTTGATTTATCTCATTGCTTTTATATTTAAAAATTCATTCATTCTGAATTCAGGAAAAAAATGTAATTAAAAATTACTTCTTTAATCCTGCTAAATGTTTTGTCTTACATTGTAAAGTGATGCTATACCTGCTTCTTTAAAAAATAAGTTCTTTTATTTCTAATTTATAGCACTCTATTATACACTAGATTCTCATATAGAAAGAAACATTTTCTGAGAAAACTTTCCTTTTTCATTATAACCTATTGCAAACCATGCTTGACTTTGTTGTGAACTAATTGGGGATCCACTGTAATTTTCCAACCTGGAGTTTCTTTGATTTGAAGTTGTCATCTTGAACCTTGTAGAATTGTTCCATCTCTTCAGATGATAACTAGCAGAACTGCAAGACTCTAATGGAAACATTACCTCTTACTCAAGTCAGATAACAACCTATACTGTAAAATGCTATCTTTTGCCCTGTGGAAGCCAGCAATTCATTCAAGAGCTGCATTCATTTCTGCTTGCTACAAATAAATACTTGATTATTCTTCAAGTAGTATTTCAACATTATTTACCCAAATATATTATGCCAGCTAATTTTTTTTTCCTGCTTGGATATGATCTCCCTTTCGTCCTCCCACAAGTATTTGTGGAGCACCTATGACAGGCCAGAGACTGACTCTTCTTGGTTGTGGGAATCCAGGAGTGAACAAAACTGAATAGGTGGACAAGCCAGAGGGGAAATGAAGTGGGAAGGAGAGAAATAGTATCTAGGATGTAGGTACCATATAGTGGTATGTAGTATAAGCAGCAAATGTCTTTTTGAGTAGGTGATGTTTAAATAAATGTTACAGAATGATACTCAATTATTTTTAATAGTAGATGAGTTTGATTCTAAGAAATTTGCAGGTTCTTTCCATACCTTCTTAATTGTCAGCCCTCTAAATTGTTTAGAATTATGGTTGTAATTTTTTCTTGCATCTTTGACTTAAGTTTCTCAAAGTAAAGCAATAAAAAAAAAAAGCCTGACACTGAGGAAAGAATACATTTTCAGATAGAAAAAGTTTTCCATCATGGATCTTCATGGTGAGATATTTTTAATAAGCAGGTTAATTTTCTAGGAGAAAAATGACATATCAGCATCATTTTTAAGATAAAATAATTTACTACCTACTGTCCTTCAAGGAGCAATACCCATAGTAGACTGGGATGGGTATTGGATTCATGGACCTGGGTTCAGATCCTGACTCCCCAGCCCCCCAGTCTAATTTTGGGTAAATCACTTGAGTTCTGGAACTCTGTTTCCTCATTGGAGAGTGGAATAAATTCCTACCTCATGGATACAAACTTGCAACTAATAGACAGGTAAGTCCCAGAAATTGAACAACCCACAGTATAGTGAATATAGACAATAATATTGTATTATAATCATCAAACTTGCTAAGGGACTAGATCTTAGTTGTTGCCACCACAAAAAAGAAATATGTGATATGGTAGAGGTGCTAACTATTGCTACAATTGCAATAATATTACAATATTTAATGTATCAAATCAATATGTTATATACCTTAAATTTACACCATGGCACATGTCAAATATATTTCAATAAAAATAAATAAGTAATTGCTATCTCTAAAATAGAGAAACTGCTCAAAACTTTGAGTTCCTGTTTTCTACTAGATTTGATTTTTTATAACCTAGGTGCATTATGTGGAAGACGGCTTTACCCAATGATTTTCATCAGCTCTGGACCCCTGGTGAGGGTAACATTTCGTTCCCTTGTGCAAGGTGCTTTTGGCATAAGTTATATTGTCTTTAGAGTCCAAGGTATGTTTGGTCATTTTATAAACTTATAAAATTAAAAGTTAATGATTTTCTTTTTAGGAACATTCAAAACTTATACATTGTTTTGTAATAAATTGTGTTTCTGTGTAGAGTGAATTTGTTTCAGGTGATCTGTGTGATTGGCTAGGTCCAAAAGAGAAACTGCTCGGTGGATAACTTGATTGATTTGTAAATCATTTAGAATTGTGATTTTTGGACATGGCTAAGATACATTGGTTGCAAAATAACAGTTTTGAATGTGATTGTGATTTTACACCACAGAGAGCTTTTTCTGCAGCTGTAATTCTCTTGGATGAGAAGATCTGGGTTCTCTGTCTTAGCTGGCTAATTAGTTCTGGAGACTTTGTTATATCTATTTCCTTTATTGTGCTATTATAATAATAAAAGGTTAGAATGAGTTTTGAAAGCAAGCCACAAATATTAGATGCCAGGATTATAAATGTACACTGTATGCAATCAGAGTTATCAGATTGCGTTTTAGAATATATATAATTAGTAAATCTTTTCGACTCTTGATGAGCACAGGTAACTGAAAGCTTGTTTCTCTCCTTGGCACCAAAAAGCACTGCCAAAACATATTTCGGAAAAAGTTAAGTGACTAATAAAGTAAAGCATGCATATCATATAAAAGTTTTTTCCTGAAGATCTATATTAAGAATGTTGCTTTCTGATGGAATTGTTCCTGGCACCAGCATTATCTACAGTCATCCAACCTTATCTTCCGTAGACCCTAGGCTATGCCAAAGATAATTCTTAGAGTTGTTGGTTTTCTGTATCTTTGAATGTTTCAAATACAGACTCTTCAGTGACACTAACCACCCTCTGTTAACTTTTTTCCTATAACAATTAGTGAAGAAAGCTGACTGCTTTGATTTGACAAGCAAATAGCAGGCCTCTTAAAAATTAGTTTTATTCTCATTCCCTTTTCTTTCTTTACTTCTAGGTCCAAAGGATAGTAAAATAACCAGACTTATTCAGGGGGCAAACCAAGAGCATGTGGCCACTTGTAAGGATGTTATTCTAACCAAACCAGTAGGAATCATACAGATACCAAGATATTTTCACAGAGCCACTCTGAGGTGAGGAAGGAATGTTTATTATGATGAAAGAAGTATATGAATGATTACTTGACACACAGTAACACTTGACATTTGCCTAAAGCATTGTTTTTACCTCTTCTCCTTAAATAATAGACTGAGATAATCCCTGATCTGAAGCCTTCAATATACAAAAGAGGCATTCGATATACAAAAGATAAGATTATCCCCATTTACAAATGGTACTTTTTCAACAAAAGAGATAATTTATCAGGCCAAGTGGAAAGTCACTTTTCCATCAGAGTTTTGGAGATTGAAATAGTGCACGCAGAATATTCTGGCACTAAGTAGGTACTCAATAAATGGTTCTTAAATTGCAATAATGGAAAGTGAGCTTTCTTTGAATTAAACAATAGAATAAATTTAAAATGAGAAATGAAAAATTAAGATTTATGTAATATCAACCTTAAGTAAATTTATACAATTTGGGGAAGTTTGGGGCAAATCAGGCAAAAGAAGATCCTTAACTCTTCCAGACAGCAGATCAAAATTTAGAGTACTTCGCATGATTGACCAACCGTTCACCAAGATGGGTAAATTTACTTAAACCGTTTGACAAAATAAATATTAGAGAATATTTTTAATTATTATAATTTAAAGTAGAAATCTTTCAGCCAAACACAAAGCAGCAGATATAAAAACTAAGGCACTCTAAGAATCAATAACAGTGATACATTAACTTCTGAACAGAGTAAATAACGGTATATGCTGTTTAGAAATAATTTCTGACGTTCTTCCATCTGTCCCATAGCTGCCACTGGAGGTTACTAGCGCCTTTGAATCACATCATTCGCCTGGATATTATCAACTTCCAGATGAAGCCGACACCTTTGGCCTGTCAGGGTCGCCTGCAGGTTTTTGAAGGATTTGGACGGGGCAAAAAATTAATAGGTAACTAATGTCCTATGGAGAACTATGCTATTGATTTTTTTAATGAAATCTTCTTTGATTGTTTTGTATTCTGTGTGTGACTTACAGGTATTGTAAATTAGCCTCTTCTTAGATGATGTTGAAATAGTCTTATTATTGCTATTGTTTTTAGATTTATTCTTGAAATTAACCTAATACTCTCTCAAATTAAGTTGAAAACAAAATCCAACTATATGCTGCTGACTTGGGTCATACCTAGATTAAAATTGCCCGGAGATACTAAAAATAAAGCAGTTTTAGACAAACATAACACAAGAAAATTGAGGCTATAATATTAGACAAAGTAATATTTATAGGAAAGACATTAAATGGGTTTATCAATTAGATGGTAACCAGAAACCTGATTACAGTAATTTAAATGTATTATTCTGGACAAAAAAAAAAGAGAGAGAGAGAAATCTAGAGGTATGCAGATACACCACTAATTCAACAGTTCAACTCTGTCAAGATTGAAGTTACTGCAATTTTCTAATGTTTCCATACTGGCTATTTCAGTTCTCACCATTACACTGGAGGCAAAAGGAAGAAGGGGTATGGTGAAGGATTATTGCCATTGAGAAAGCAAACGCATTTCCAAGAATTCTGTGGCAGATTTAAGTCTCTTTGACCAGATTTGTCACATGGCCATAGCTGACTGATAGATGACTCGGGAGAAGGGAAATGGAAACGGGGTTTGGGATGGTGGACCAATAGTACCAGATGTGATGGGATATAGGAGTCCAGAGTCCTGGAATTTGATGATCCTAGGTTCAAATGTCAGTTCTGCCACTCAGTAGTTCAGTGACTTGAAATTTTTCCCAAAGCTTTCTAAGACTCAGTTTCCTCATTTATGATATAAGTATAGTAATATCTACCTGCTGCTTCTCATGTGATTTATGAGAACAGACACCACCACCACACACTCACACGTGTGCACTAATTCCCAATTTACTTAGTCAAAGATGCAGATGCCCACTGACACAGGTGACTGCCCAGAGGGAGAGGATGCAGGGCCTTTCACTGGCCTTTGACTTCCTAAAAACAAAACAAACAAAAAACCCCACGTGCTAGTAGGCTCCTTCCAGAACTGATGAAACAGCCAATCGTTAAAGCACTGACTTTTATTCTTTTGTCTTACATTACCATCCCAGAAGTAGACACACTGACAATCTTCGTGTTTCTACTTAAGAGAAAGTTAATAAACACGGAGCTTTCCTGGTTCCTGAGCCAATTTAGCATCAAAAGGGTCATGGCTTCTTTGGGGGAGAATGCAGAATCTGAGCCTGGTATCCATGGAAATTATCTTTGCTTCTTCCTGTCTTGCCTTACAGAATACCAGTTACTGGTACTGCTTCATAAGCTGGATTTCAGACTTCAGTGATGATGCATGTTAATTATTATAAAAGAAACCAAGCTTATGCTGTGTTTGAATTAGAAATATACATTTCCATTCCTGTTCTTAAAATAGACTATTGTTTCTCTAATGTCTCTCCATCCATTGGTGGGGTGTCGGAACACACACAGTTTAGGAGAACAAAGAAATGCAGAAATGGGAAGTAGTACATTAACTATATCAGTTATAATTTCTGATGTGAATGCACTACATACCTGTTCTGCTTTACTTAGAATTAGTGCTCAAGATGTGTGTACCACTTCCTATCTCCTCCCCCAAAACTTTTTTTGACTCTATTTCAATTTTTGCAAGTAAGGTTTATAAATTCCAGGGGCTAACTCAATGCTTGAGGTCAATGGGTTATTCAATGAATATTCAACATAACCAGATACTATGATTTATTCCTAGAATACAAGGACAGGTTTTTTTTTAATATTAAAAAATGTATTATATATCACATACCGAAGTCAAATTAGGAAAAATAGATATAAATTCACTATAGAGCGGTTATATTTTTAAAACCATACCTGTAAAAATTAGTTAAAATATGTAATGGAAAAAATATTCCAGTTGTAATTAGCAACAAAAACCATAAAGCTAGGAATAACCTTAAACTGAAATGTGACATTTTTCATCAAATGTAAAACTTTACACACACACACACACACACACACACACACACACACGGGTCTTAATAGAGAAAGCTATCATGTTCTAATACTGGAAGACATAATTAACACTAATTCATCTCAAATTAATTTACAAATATAGTATATTTCCCAACAAAATTTCAAGGGGAATTTTTTTTTTTTTTTTGAGAGTAAGGAAGAAGTTGATAGTAACTCTGAAGTTTATCCTTAAGATAGATAACACTAGGTGAAAATGTTTTGGGGAAAAACTGATCAGTTGATGAAACAAATTATCAGATATTAAAACATACTTTAAAGTGATGATAATTAAAATGGAGTAGTACTAGTACAAGAAGGGACACATAGGAATGGAAATAAATAGACCAGAAGGGAAATCAGAAATATAAGGCACATATATATGATAAATTTGGAATTACAAATCAGAGAGAAAAATAAATCATGTTCTTCATCATATCATTAAACAGCTGATTAAAGAGTTATATACATTTTTCTTAAGCCATTAAAAATAGAAAAAATAGTTATTTTAGCTATGGTTAGAGCAGGACCTTCTCATAAAAGCAATGAAAGAAAACAGGAAATTATCAATAAATTCCTATGTAATTAAAACCTTTTCTGCTCTAACCAAAACAAAATTTAAAAAGCTAATATCAAATGGGATTTTCAACATCTCTGAGAAGGGGTTAAGGTAATTAACATAGGGAATGTTCATAATTCAGTATTCGAAAAGTTCAAGTCTGTAAAAATAAATTCATAGGTCCTAATATCTTTGACTTGGCGTTAATTAAATTTCAAGTTAAAATCAGAGTCCCCAAAGCTTTTGACTTTTTGTTCATTTTCTAAGAAAAGACAAACTATTGACCCAAGTGATTTTTGAGAGACTAACACACTTAGCCTCCTTTAACAGATAAGAAAGGTCAGTGAATGTTTCCTATTAGTTACTCTACTCTAAATTAAATCTTATTTTATATCTTGTCACAATGAAGTTGATCCTCTAGCCATCTGTTTACTAAAAAGGCAGTTTTCCTGTAATAGTAAAAAGCTTAATAATTCCTAGAATTATCTTCTTGAAACCTTGAAACTGTGTTACAGCAAACTACCTTTCTTAGAATATTTGTTTCAGAAAATACTGTGTCTGATCAAAATTGAAATGGTTTGTCATAGGAAGCAGATCTGAATCATCAACCTTATGATGATTAACCCTTGACTATGACCTTTCTAATATACTATTACTTGACTCAGCAAGTATAAAGCACAGGTTTATTCTTTTGGAATTAAGAGGATCCCTAATATAAAAATTTTAAAAAGCAAGTACAAGAAATAAGAGTTATAAAATAAAATGTTTTCACATAACTCTTTTATAAAACTGGAAAATCCTATATGTAATAATGAATGAGAATATTAGGAAGAAAAACTACACGGTGTAATTAAAATTTTTTAAAGTGCTGCATATGACTAAAATAAAGATCTAAAGGAAAACCCACCAATATGTTTAACTGGATATTTCTAGAGTGCCAGATTATGAGTAATTATTTTTGAAATTTTCTAAATTTTCTTCAGTAAATGAGCATTCTAATCTTTAAAAAACTATAAAAAGCAAAAGAGGAAGGAAAAATGTTTTGTTCTGGAGTTGAACTAGCCTCATGGGGAGAACTTCATGTCCGCAGTCTGTCTACGAGCAGTCTCCCTCACAAGAGAACCATTGCTGCAGGGGCTCAGACTCCATCATCTTCTGAAGGATGCTTTAGAAATTCTGGGCTAATGGGAGGTTGCACCATTCCTAACTAACCCTAGGATTCTGAATCTCGGGAGATCTCTAAGAACTATTGCCTAAGAAATTTCATTTAGAACAGCTAATGGTTTTGATTTTCGTTCCAATTACTGCGATGTGCCTCTTATTCATTTAGCTATACTGTGAATAAACAAATGTTGTGTGTAGCTAAGGCTCAAATACACTTCCTGTGTATGGTTATTTTTACTTAAGTCTGGTGACAAGGATAATTTTTCAGTTCCCTGAGGAACTAGCTAGACCGTGTCACCTACTCTTATAATATATAGTTTTAAAAAAAAGTACCATGGTTATTGGAGACATTTTAAGAACTGGGTACTGTGTCCTAGTTGGTTTAGAACCCCTTCTAAACTAAGTGCTTAGACTCAGGAATCTGGAACTAATTGGATTTTATTCTGCTTATTTTTCCCATTTTGATATTGTTGGGAATAGATACAGTTTAAATTTGTAATTTTTAAAATAGGATTCTTTTTTTCTCTTACTTTGCTCAATAACCTTTGCCTTGATGAATAGTAAACTTTTTTTATTTTTTTGGCTAGGAAAATTATGTGACGGGGATTCACCTTCATTAAAATCTCATGGTCCCCTTATGATATTGATTTTCACATACAATGTCAGTTTGGCGATGCAAGAGTTTTCTTTGAGATATTCTTTTCATATTTCTGGTAAGTCTTTTGTGTTTTTTCATATTTTTTACGTATTTGTTTTATTGTGCTTGTTATGAAGAATATGTCACCAAATAAACAGATTGGAATTATTTATTTCATTTGTCATCTTTAGGGGAGAAGACAAAGATAATATTTAAAGTTATGACTTCCGTAATCTGTGGAGGCCTCAAGCTAAACCTCTATAAAGAATAAGGTTTCAGTTTTTCTTATAGCACCGAAGAATTTTGCTTATTTTTCTAGATACTTGGAATATTATAACGATACAGTAGGAATATTTTATCCCTAACATAAAAGTTTCAAGTAGTTTTTTGAAATTGTTTTTCTTAATGTGCTAATATCAAGAGTAATTAGTTCTTTTTTAATTGTTTGGTGGATAGTTCATATACATTAGCTGCAACAAAATTATTAAAAAAACATGCTTTACTTAGCATTCCTGTGGTTTGGGCAAAGGCACTGATAGCATTGTGAAAACAGAACTATTGCGAATTATAGAAATTGGGTGTGATGGAGAAAACATTTGCCGCCTCATTTAATTCTGAACAATTATTAGAATTGTTTCAGTCCTTAAGATTAATCAATTCATACTCATTAAAAATGTTAATTGAAATACAATTTGGCAAGGCATTTCTCCTAAAAATAGTTTACTTATTTTAGTTTGGTAATGTGAGAAGTGTTGGTAGGAGATAACTAAGGAGACTTGAATCAGGTTCAAATTATATTGTCAAAGTATACCTTATAGGACTCACAATAGAATTCTAAACAAAGCAGAATCAAATATCACATTTAAATCTTTAGTTATTGACTATCAACAAATGTTTTTAAACTTATGCCAGGCAGTGTTTAAGGCACTAAGGATTCAGCAATGAACAAGACAGTCCCTGCCCTGGTAGAATGTACCATCTAGTAGGGGAGCTAGTCATTCATCAAATAATCATATAGAAAAATATAGAGTGAAAAAACAGCTGTTTTAAGTTTGGAAGAAAAAATATGGAGCACAATGAAAAATATGATCGAGGTGTGATCAAAATATATGGTGAATGTTTAAATAAAAAAAATTATTACAGTAAAAGACACATTGCCATTAATCCCCCGCAAAATACACCCCCTTGCTTCGAACACACTTATCTCATCATTCTTGCTAATTTCTGGAGCGGTTCTGAAGTCCTCTTTTGTGAGTGTCTTTAATTGTGCTATTGTAGCTGCCTTAATGTCCTGAATCGATTCAAAACGTTTACTTTCATGGTCATTTTGACTTTGGGAAAGAGTCAGAAGTCGCACAGGGAATAAGATGGATGAGGACACACTGTAAGGTTTTTATTTGACAGAAATTGCCATATACCAGAAGCGATGTGTGACTAGAACCTTTCCGTTGTGATCACAAAATATGGTGAATGCTGCTGCCAAATGCCAACAACAGAAAGGCAGGGATCTTCAATATGGGAAGCGGTGCATGGAACATAGTAACAGTGTGTGACAAGTTTCAACTTGTTCATTGCAGTCAGTCAGGTGTGAGCTACAGTTGAGAGAATGTGTATTTTAAAATGTGCCTTAAATCATCCTCCATCATGACAATGCTCTGTCACACATCACTTCTGGTATACAGCAATTTCTGTCAAATAAAAACATTATGGTGCGTCCTCATCCACCGTATTCACTGCCTCTGGCACTGTATAACTCCTGGCTCTTCCCCAAAGTCAAAGTGATTCAGGACATTGAGGCAGCCATGACAGCGCTACTAAAGACACTCACAAAAGAGGACTTCCAGAACTGCATCAGAAAATGGCAAGAACAATGGGATAAGTGTGTTCGACGTGAGAGGGAGTATTTTGAGGGGGATTAATGGCAATGTGTCTTTTACTATAACAATTTTTTTTTAATTTAAACATTCATCATATTGTTTGATCATACCTCGTATATCAGAGGGATCTTGCCAAGTTTGGAAAGAGATACGGATGGAATTCTAGGAAAATAATTTCTCAGCTCTCTTATAGTAAAACTCTATGAAATTTATTTCTAGTCACTGTCTCCCCTTTTGCCCAATCATTTTGTCTTGAATCCATTCCCATAGGGCTTTCTTTCTTACCATTCCACAAACATTGTTCTTACCAAAGCTACCAATGATTTCCACAAGTCTAGATCCAGCAGTCACTTCCCATTCGTAATAGCAGCATTTGGCAAAGATGAGCTCTCTTTCCTTCTGGAATCTCGCTTGTCTTGGCCTCTGGGACATGACTTTCCCTTGGCTCTCCTCTCACCTCCCTGATCTCCTTCAGAGCCTCTTGACTGGTTGATCCTCATCTTCTCTACTACTGAAGGTTGAGATGTCCCAGGACCCAGAAGGTTGACTCTCTTTTCTTTCTTACCTATACTCACTTTTTTTTTTAAATTTATTTTTAATTTATTGGGGTGACAATTGTTAGTAAAATTACATAGATTTCAGGTGAGTGTGCAATCCTGGGATGATCATATACACAGATAACTCCCAAATATTTACCTCCAGTCCCAACTTTTTTTTACTGAACTCCAATACTGTATATGCAATTGCCTCCCTCTCCACTTGGACGTATAGTAAGCATCTCAAACTTAACCAAAATTCAATTCTTGATTTCATAGCTACCCCTGCCTCCAAATTCTTCCTCCACCAATCTTTCCTATTTCAGTAGCTGGCAACTCCATTCTACTAATTAATTGCTCAAGCCATTAATTTTAGTTATTCTTGACTTTTCTTCTCACATTGAATGTAGTTAGTATGTGGGTCTTTCAGTAAAATAGATCTGGAATTGAACTACTGCTCAACAAATTCAGCATAACATTCTGATATGAATCTTCGTTTAGCCTATTTTCCTTATAACAGCTAGAGTGATCATTTTAAAATAAATAATTCAGATCATGTTACTCTTCTGCTTATAATGTTCCAATGGTTTCCCAACTCATTCATAGTAGAAGTCCTTACAGTGACCTACAAGATGCTACTGTGTTTTCCCGAAAATAAGACCTAGCCAGACAATCAGCTCTCATGTGTATTTTGAAGCCAAAATTAATATAAGACCCAGTCTTATTTTACTATAAGACCGGGTCTTTATAACATAACGTAACATAACGTAATATAATAAATATAGCAAATATAGTAAATATAATATATATAATATAATATAATACCGGTCTTATATTAACTTTTGCTCTAAAAGACACATTAGAGCTGGTTGTTGGGTTAAGTCTTATTTTTGGGGAAACACGGTATATGATCTCTTGCCTACATTCTTAACTTCTACATTTCCCCCAATACTCATTACACACCAGGCATGCCAACCTTCTTGCTATTCCTTATCACACCAAGCATGTCCCTCTACTGTTATCTCCGAAAATGAGAACCATGCCTAGTAAGTAGTTGGTGCTCAATAACTGTTTAAATAAAGGAAATGACATTTCAGCCAGAGCAGATTAGGGAGTAAAGAGTAAGGAGGTAGCATTGAATGTCAACCATAAAAAAAATAGTCATGGGGATATAAAGTAGAGCATAGGGAGCATAGTCAATGATATTGTAATAGCTATGTACAGTGTCAGATGGGTAATAGACTTATTGGGGTGTCACTTTGTGAGGTATATAAATGTCTAATTACTGTTGTTTTACGTACCTGAAACTAATAAATAAATAAATTAAATAAAAACAATAAGAAAGAGTAAGGACGTAGCTTTTTATCCAGTGAATGGGTAAGAAATGTATGTATGTCTTATTTATGATAATCCCCCGGCCTAAGACCTAAATTATGAGTGAGAGTTAACTCAGGAGACTGTTATTATACGTATTCAATACTGTTTTTCAGATAAACACAGAAAATCTTTAGTGCAGACATTTTTCTAATGACACCAGAAATTAATACGTGAAATTAATATGTTTATACCCTATGTTTGAGGCATTTAAAGATATGACTCATCATTCATATTCTTGAAATTACAAATTAAAATATGTTAACGGAAATGTAAATTAAAAATATACAGCCATTAAAATTTATGTGGAATATTTAGTAATATGGAACAACAATCACAGTAAATTAAGGGGGGTAAAAAAGGTTATAATACTATAAAGTTGCATACAGTTTTTAATAAAATGTATGTATGGCATAGAAAAAGGCCTGGCAGAATTTACACTAAAACATGAGTATTGGTTATTTATAGGATGTGACTACAGAACTATAGAAGACTTTTTATTTTCTTCTGTGAACTCTGTATTTTCAAAATTTCCACCATGTGCTTATATCACTTTTATAATCAGAAGGATAAAAATATAAAGTATTTATTTGAATGTATTGACCCTGAATATTCTCTTATCCTAGGTTCCATGAGAGGAAACGTTAATGTTAAAGGTAAGACCATAAAGGAGGTAAGGAGTCCAGCTGGCTTGGCTTTGGTTATGTGATATTATGGAAATACCTTTGCTGCTTAAACACCGTTTAGTAAGAAGTGTACTCTGACTTCTGTCAAATACTTTCCGGTGTTCATGACCTGATTCTAATCGCTTTATAGTGAAATATGGATTTGTATTAATTTTCTTAGTGTTACACTTTGGGGGTAATGGAGACTTGGGGCAGATAAGGGAGGGGAGAGTAAGTAAGGAAATATCCAATTATCCAATTAATTGAGAAGAAACGCAACTGCTTTGTTTGTGGAATTCCCCCTGGCTACTTTAAGTCTATTTATTGATATTATTTCCATATATTTCATGTCTTTTGGATGTCTCCCTCTCTCCCTCCCTCCCTGTTTTCTTCCCTCCCACCCCCCCTCTCTCTGCTGGACCATTGCATAATGAAATGAAAGAGCTAAGATTATTGATGAAATAAATTTTGGGGTGGCATTAATTTCAGGTTGTATAATATCTAGAGCATTTGGACAGGCCCCAAATGTGACTGAATTCCTCAATGCTGTTTTCTAGTATAGTAGCTCCTTGGCCCTTGTAAACCTTAATATCCTACCTGTAACTATCTGAGAGTGATCCAATTTCCCTACCTAATAAATGTTTATAATTTGAATTTTATGTGCTGTGAGGCTGAATTTTAGGAGCACATAATTTACTCACAGATTTTGTCTAACCAAGTTCCCACATATATTTCTCAGCCTGCTTGCCTATTTCGTGACTCACATTCCGTGATATCAAAGTCGTTTTTCTACGACTTTTGTGGGGGAAATGAAAAATATTACTGTGATATTTGCAAATTTAGAGAAGTCTTAAAAGTCTTAGGACACATCTGTTGAATATCAAGAGTGGGTTCACTCATCTCTAGATTAAAGATGATAAAATCTATTTCTTATGGTTGTGAACCTTAGGTAAGATTATGGATTACATGTGAACAACAAAACATTGAAATGTAGAAGCTGGTGATTTATTGGTTCACATTTTGTGAGTTAAAAGTCAAAAAACTTCAGTCTGTTTTCTTTTGCGGGGGGCAGTTTTGTAAAACAAAAGTCCTTTAAACTGTGTCTCATTATACGTAAGGAACTATGGATGCAAAGAAAAAGTGTCAGAAATTAATAAATGTACACTATAGTTTAAGTTTTAATGACCTACTTATCTACTTACAGACATTAAAGCTAGAGTCAAGAAGTAACTTAGCTTTTTGATTATTGTGTTAAATATTTTTTTTTTCTTTTTGCCTCAAGGATGTCCTGTATTGGATTTAATTCCAGTTAGTTCTATTGAAATCACATCTCCCAATTATCCCAATATTTATCCAAACATGCTGAACTGTACTTGGACTTTTTATTCCATGTCAGGAAATAAAATTAAGACAGTGATTAAAGACTTGGTAACAGAAGACTCTTGGAACTGTGAATGGGATTACTTCAATATTTATGATGGCCCAGATCAGCAGTCAAGATTACTTGGTAAATTGCTCTTTCTTAAATGGACTACTTTAAGTGGTGCTAAGTATTTATAAAATCCATATATGTGGAAAACATGACCTATGATTACCTTGAGAACAATGTAATTTGTTGTCAGTGATATATCATCTAATCCTTCATCAGAATCCTGGAGCATAATGGTATGAGCATGAGACCACATTCACTGGGTGTGGACCTTTAATCCTAGCTCTTCTTGATCTTAGTCCAGTGTTTCCTATCTCCTTTTACCATCAGGGAGCACTCTAATTTGTTTTTTGTCAAGAGATCATATGTTTTACAAGGTTTTATTCCCTAAACTGCATTTGAAAATTTGTTTGCTCAGGTTTCATCCTCACAGTAAAGGTAGCCATTTTAGACCCAGGGTAAATTAAAGAGGAAAAGGCCAATTAGATTGAATAATCTTTAGAGATTTATTGACCACATGATATCTACCATGCTTGATGTCAGGCAATATCCTGTTCTGAGACTGACTCACGGAGGGAAACTTTTCCAAAGATTTTGCAAGCCAATGTTGCATCACCTTCTCCAGTCTCCTCCCACTACAATCCACCTGTTGCAAAGGACAAGAGGAGAATTTTTGATACTATCTTTTTCCAGGGACCTTGACCTCTTCTGTGATATTCTCAGATTTATAACACCAATAAGTTCAGTAATTTGCTTTGAAATGCCACAGTTATCTCACTTTTTATTATTGGTGAATTTGGTTCCTATCAGGGATTCTAAAGCAATTAGAATATGGGGGAAGGGAAGATGCAAAATTCCAAGTTATTAGTTCTTCTTAAGATTAATTTGAGGCATCTATAGCATCACACCCTGCAACTCTAATTCTCATCAAAGTCCTTCAGCCAAAGACCCCTGGAACACATTTGTAGTTGAACAAGTTGAATTTATTACTCACTGCGAAGAGGGGGAACACACATCATGAGAAGCCATGGGGTCTCAGGGTGTTTGGAAGAACCTATAGGATTTCAGCTTTGGTTGGGTAATTTTGGAGAGGGTCTAAGGCAGACTTGGTCTAGGTTGGTTGTTCTCAGGAAGTGAGGCAATTTTATGATTGGATATTTCAATGACTTGGAGGCCTGACTGGAGTAAGGATAAAACTGCAATTGGTTCCTCATTTTAATCGAGAGAGAGAGAGAGAGAGAGAGACAGAGAGAGAGAGAGAGAGAGAGAGAGAGAGAGAGAGAGAGAGAGAAATGTTGGGTATTTTGGTAGTTGTGCATGACCTTGTTTTTGCCTCATCTTGTTACAGACTCAGAGAGTCCTGTCTGATGTTGGTGTTCTGTGAGATTGTTTATGTCCAACAGGAGAACAACATGGTCTAGCTGCGAGCCTCAGATTGGTTTCTGGATGTCCGGGACTGCTTTTCTGTTTCTCTCTCTTTAGTATTCTTCAATCTGGTGACATTCTTCTTTAAAAGTTCTGATTAATCAGAAATTTAGAGGTGTCAAATGATTACAGATGAGACTGGTATTTCTGTAATTAGCTTATATGATTCTATGTAAAAGTGAGGAAACCACCATTTGGTTAGTAGTTTATACAATTTTATTTCATGCAATTTTATATATTCATACAATTTTATTTCAATGAAACGTAATTTCTATAAGGATTTATTCTTTTAAACTATGGAACTTAGAGCCCCACTGCTACTCCCTCAGCTAGCTAGAAGGGCTATCCCCTGTATAGAACCACCCTGCCTACATCACCTTAGTTGTCTTTTCTTCCTAAATCTTTTTGTTCATCTAAGTAGAATTTACCTATGTTGGGCTAGTGTTTAATCATTGATGTCAATGTAAATGGAGTGATAGATAGCCACCAAATAGTTTCCATTGCAATGATTTTATACTATTTTAATGAAAAGAAAGTAGCAAAACTCATCCTTCCTCCATTGACTCTGTGAAAGGAAGATGTCAGTAAATAGTAAACACCATGTTCAATGTACAGGTTAAATGCATCCATTGCTGAGAATTCCCTAGTATGTTAGGCACGTTGGAGACACAATGTTGAACAAGTCAGATGACCACTGCCACTTTCTCTTGGGAAGACAGACAATAAAGAAGAAGAAAAAATACTACTACTTAACAACAGATATCAGATGCCTCCTCTATCACATCATCTAAACAGCCCCCCACCGTCTTTTCTTCTTGGCATTTATCATGACCTGGCAGATATATATTTGTTTACAATCTTTCTCACTCCACCAGAATGAAAATCTCATGAGACCAGGTCTTACTCTCTTTTGTTCATCGCTGTATCTCCAGTGTTTAGAGCACTGCCAGACATTTAGTAAATATTTGATGGAAAAAAATGGCCTCGGATGTGGGGAGATCTTCGTAACTTGATAAACTGTCAGAGGTCACAGTGGCTGGAGATTGAACGAGGACAGACTGGAATGAGGTGAAGGTGTGGAAGATGGAGGCTTTGTCCAGTTGTGTAGCTCAGGCAGTGGTAATGAGTTTGAATTTTATTCCAATCTAACAAGAGGTCATTAGAGATTTTTACCAAAGGAGTAATAGGAGGGTTGCTCTGGCTGCTGTGTTGGGAGTGGATTTCAGGGTGACGGGATGAATTATACGGATAGTTGTGAAGCTGTTGTGGTATTCTAGACCTGCACAGTCCAATCACGTTGCTATTTAAATTGAAACTAGTTAAAATGAAATAAAATGTGGCATTAGCCATATTTCACGTGCTCAGTTGCTACATGTCATAAGTGACTATCATTCTGGACAGCACTGATATAGAACATTTCATCACTCAGGAAGTTGTTTTGTAGTTTTAGACAATACACTATCCTGCCTTACAGGTGGATAGCAACAGTAGTGTGCATGTGAAGTTGGCAGATCTGGAGATAAAACTGATGGGGTTTCTTGATAGATTGAATATGGAATTAAATATGCAAATCAAGGATGACTCAGAGGTTTATGGTGTGAGATGGCATGCTTATGGTGGAGGTGGCATTTAGAGAGATGGGAAATACTAAAGAGAGAAATAGACCATGTGGGAGAGACCTGATTGGCCATGTTAAGTTTTTAATGCTATGCTACATGCAGATGGAGTTGGTAATAGGTAGCTAGAGGTAGAATTCTTGAAAAGTTTGGGCTAGAAGTATAAATTTGAGAGTTAATAGCTTCTCACCAGTTTCCTTTAGTTATCCTTTCTTCCACACCATCAATCGCTTCTATCATTCTCATTAGTTTCAAACACCATTTAAAACAAAGTCACACAAGAAATTTAGTTAGTGCCCCATGTTTTCTTCTTCCCTTTACAGGAGAATCTCTCGCTTAGAAGTTGGTGGATTTAGGAAGTTAATGGGCTCAATGGCTAGAAGGTCCAACATGGTGAGATGAAACAATTACAGCGGGGAAATATTAATAGTGTTGAATGGATAGGACGTGGTGATTTAGAAAGTGGGATGTTTGACATAAAAATTTTAGAGGTGTCGAATGATTGCAATTTTTCAGAGCAGTGTTAGTAAAGAAATAAAAAATAAAGGGAACCATAGTTCCATTGTATGGTCAAATTTAGCGTTGGCACTTAGCTGGCATGCACCAGCTCAGTCTCCCAAATCTTCACAGTCAGTGTCCAATCTGATTCGCTGTTGCCCTGCCTTATTGGTTATTAAATATCATCCTTGGTCAAGCAACAATTTTAAAGGTCACTGACAAACTGGAACCCATCCATACAGCATAATGACCGGAATGCTGAAGGGCATGGACACCTGGGCATGTTTACCTTGGAGAAGAGAGACGACAGAAGGATCATAATTCTTCTTTTCAAATAATTATGGCATTCTCATAGAGGCTCTTAGGCCATGTATGGAACTTGTTCTGCCTAATAGTGTCTAATACTAGTTATTTAGTATTTCTCATTCAGGCATAGTCGTAAGAACTTACAGCTTTCTTAATCTTCTTAACAATCCTACGGAAGAAAGTTACATTAGTCTCGTCTTAAATATAAGGAAAGCAAGTCACAAAAAGACTGAGTAACTTGTCCCCAGTAACATTATACATAGAGAAAGTAGGATGCAACCCAAGCACTCTGATTCTAACACTTACACTTTTGACCATGTGGCAATCCTTACTTTGATGCTTTTTCATTCAACATGAGAAAGAATAGTCTAGCAATTAGAACTGTTCAAAAAGAGAAAATGCTCATAAGGGCCCCAATCATGTTTTCAGGGCTAGTAATCATATGTCCAGGGTTATTTTCGAATGATCTCAGTATTAGAAGAAAGGTTAAACTAAGTCATCTCTCAATTCTATATTTAAACTAGTCCCTTAAGTTCTCATCTCGCCATCACCCACCGTAATCCTACAGATCTTGCAAACATGTTATCTGTATTTCTGTCTAAGTCATTAATTGAAATACTGTACTTGGCAGAACCAAGGATAGAACCATTTCCATACCATTAAGACCTTCCCTCCAGGTTAACATTGTATGGTTATTTAATCAGCTGTGGAATTTCCTAGCTGTATAATTATCCACTTACATTTTATATCTGTTCATAGGGACATCATAAGATACTTTATGAAGTGCTTCACTGAAACCAAGTTTCATGAAGTTGATCTCATTTCCCCTAGCCACTACTATCTAATTATCTCTTTCAAAAAATTAAATTAGGTTAATTTAATGTGGCATGTTAAGGATCCCATGCTGGCTTCACGTGACCACTGAGTCCTTCTCCAAGTGTTCAAAAACCATTTGCCTAATAATTAGCTATAAAATTTTACTGAGGTTTATTTTTAGTTAACAAACCACCATACTTTATAAATACCGACTCATCTAATCCCATGTGAGTATTATTATTTTTATCTCCATTATGCACATGAGAAATTTGGGGCACAGAGAGGGGTTATGTGGCCCAGGGCCACATAGTTAATAAACTGCAGAGCTGGTTCAAACTAGCAGTTTGGGGATAGAATCTGCCTATAAGCATTAAACTACATTACTTCATTGATATATGTATGACCTTGGAAATCCCCTACAACGCTTTGTTTTCTGTCTCCTACCCATCCCCCTCACCCCAAATCTCCACTTTAGACAGAGTAACATTTTCCGATGTCTATTACTTTAAAACTTCTCGGAGTTTTGTTGTTTCTACCCAGAATCCCTTTACTTGACAGGGTACATCCCAAAAGTTCCCCATCACTTCCAGAACACAAACAGTTTCATCGAGAATAAAAATGCTGTAGAAAATAACTATTCCCTTAGTTTCCATCTTTCTTAGATTTCTGAGATAACATTATCTTTAAGACCAGTCAATAGTGTATCATTGCTTTAATTTAGGAGAATTTAAATTATAGCACGTACAGATAAATTACAGCAAATGGCCTGTCACTGTCAGGACTTTTGCATCAACTTTTGTGTTTCTGACTTAGGAAACTATTCTACATTTGGGCAACCCACATGTCTTAGTTTGGGCTGCTATAACAAAAATACCATAGTCTGGGTGGCTTAAACAACAAACATGTATTTCTTAGTTCTGAAGGTTGCGAGGTCCAAGATTTGGTGTTAAGTGAGAACTCACTTTCTGGTTCACAGGCAGCCGTCTTTTCGTTATGTCCTCACATGGCAAAAAAGGGGCAAGATACCTCTTTGGGGTCTCTTTATAAGGGCACTAATCCCATTCATGAGGGCACTACTCTCATGACCTAATTACTTCCCAGAGGCCTAACCTCCTAATCCAATCGCATTGGGGGGGTTAGGATTTCAACATAGGAATTTGTGGGGGGATACAAACATTTGGTCCATGACACTGTCTGTTTGTTTCTCTGTCCACTTCTCTTCACTAAAATGCCTCTTTTCTCATCCTTACAATCACAGATTTGGTGTACAATTGTATTATCATTTTTATATCAGTTGCTAACCGAGCCATTCCCTTTGATCTTTTAAAATCTGTCTCCTTCCATTATTGCCATCCAATCATGAATTCCATCCTACAAATCTTGATCTTACACTATTGGTAACCATTCATTTGTCAATATCAACCATTTAGTATTTAATGTTTCCTCTTTATCTCCTTTTCCCTATGTTATTGCACAAGAGAAGCATTTTAATTACTTTTATGTTTTACATTGCAGCTCACTTATGTGGCTCCAAGAAAGAATTTGTCTTGATATCCAGTGGTGCTTATCTGACTATGCGTTTTAAGACTGATGAGTCTGTGGGAGAAAGAGGTTTTAAACTTATTTTAGAAGATATGATTCAGAAGCAATCACAGAAAAGCAATATTGGCACCAAGTTGCCTATCAATGGTAAGTAATTGTTTTAAAATGTTTATTAAAGCAGGTACCACATAGGTCTTGAAGTAGAACCTGGGGACACTGATTTAAGGGTCACTGGTAGTCACCGTGCTCTAATACTAAAAACAGAATAACTTCATTTCAAACCTTTCCTTAGTTCACAAGACTTTGGTACTTCAGATGCATCATCTGATATAATAGTTAATGTGTATGCGTTATTTTTATTTAAGAAATAATGATACATACAAATCAGTTGCTATTTAAAAAGATCAGGTGGGAACATTCAAAGTGAAACAAAGGTAGAGTTCTGTGTGTTTCCATGTCTGTCACCATGTCTCTTTTATTAAATAACCACCCCCAACCCTATGAAGGCCCCCAAAGAGAATATTTTAGCTGAACATGTACTAACTTCCCTACATAGAAGAGAAGCAAATTTAATGGTGCTTCTACTTATGCAATCTATTTTTAAGCCAGAATTTCATTAGTTGTGCTTAAGATTTAAAAGCCTCATGAATGTATTATTAGAAGATTCTCTTGATTGGAGTGTAATTCTGGGAAGAATTCTAATAATAAACTTGCAATGCAAAGTTGTTTCTTTTTTCTTTTTTTTTTATGTCACTTTGTCTTTTTTTTATGATGGGGAATGAATGGGCTCTGTGAAAGTCCTTGATCTTGATTTGAGCCATAAACTAGTGAACCACATCATTCAATAGGTGTGATTTTTAATTGTTTAAGGATGCTCACCTATTTGACCTTTCTGTCTTGTTGCTTTTATCTTTCCTCTCTGCATCTCTAAACTGACCATTCTCACAGTAAAAATATTTAGGCTGCCTCATTTCATTTTTTAAGTACTTTTCTTTTGGAAGTAAGTTGAACACTAATAGAATACTGCTGTTATACATGTGTACAAACAGCCCAAAGTTGTAAGACTTATCACATATTACCACATATAATGTGAACTACAAATGCAGAAAAACATTCAGTAAGGCAGTAAACGTTAGTGCTCTAGAAGCATGTCTGAATAAATACCTTTTATGGGTTTTTTTCTAAGACCAGGATAGACTTAATTTTGAGGAGTTTGCATATTTTTTGGAATATATATTTAAAAGGAGGGAATCTATGTTTTATACATATCTGAAGAGAAAGTAGAAATGAGTTTGATAAGTATTGGATGAACAAACAAATCCACTGTATTAGAAACTTTTAGTTTTAAATAGATTTTGGGTGTAAAAAAGAAATTTCTAGTAAGGAATTTATAACAAATGAGCATATTTTATAATTCTCAAATAATATGGCCATGGAGAAAGCTTAATTTTCTTCATATTTGAGGAAATACTTAAATAAGTCTCTGTTTTTTAATTTCCTGGTGGATTTTTTTTTAAAAATCTGAGAATGGAATGAACACATGGTGAGAAATTTTCCTTATGCTTTTCCTTTATATATACATTGTATTTTGAATATGTGTAGTATAAACATTTTGAATGTTTAGGTATGTTATACAGGGATAACAGAAATAATGCCACAGAAAGAACAATGTCCAATAATTTCATAATTGCAATATTTTTGTTTATTTTTTTAAAAATCAATTTATGTTCTGATTTGTCAAATGATGTGTACATGAATGCATCAGTTAACTTTTTTGGCCTTCTGCTCATTTTAAAAGTAGTGGAAGAAAATATGACTCTCATCTCTTATTAAGAACCCTAGTTTTGAACCTACAAAAGAAATAAACACCTCCATTCTGAGATTTTAATTGATTTCCATAAGTATTTTTTATCTAATGTTTTACTGTTACTTTTCTAAGGAAGAAAAGTAGAAAACAATACCGAAAGATGGCCAACCCAAGACAAATGTGGAATTCCAGTTGTTGACCCATTCATAACGGAGGAGTCTGAGAGAAATACAAACGTGTTGCCAGCTGAGCGAAGGGAGCCCAGGGTGGTTGGTGGCCATGCTGCACCTGCAATGTCGTGGCCCTGGCTGGTCAGTCTGCAGCACCAAGGACAGCATTACTGTGGAGGTGCTCTGATTGCGAAACGATGGGTCTTGACAGCAGCACACTGTAACTTTAGGTGTGTGTCTGTGTGGTGCAGGTGGTGCTGGAGCTGTGTGAAGGCCCCCAAGGGGTGTACTCCTTCTGTTTTCCCCATGTCACAAGAAACACTAAGTGTCAAGCTCCCACTGATACAGTCACCATCTTGCAAATGAATGGACATATTGTATTAGGTGGATGAAACTTTCTGGACTTCAAAAATGTACTTACTACTAATAGCTTTTAATTTAAAAGCCACTTCCTGATTCTAGGTATAATTTAGTTTACAAGTAACTAAAAATATTCCCTTCTCTTTCCTCTATAAAATTGAGATGATAATGTCTTCCTAACGTTTTCTCATGAATCTCTTTAACACCAGATTTAGAGCACACAGGTTGCTGAAATGTGGAGTCTTTTCCTTGGTCTCTGATTCTATCTTGTCTGATCACCAAGTTAAAAAGGACATTCTTTAAAATTCTTTGAGATTTTACTTTAAAGGATTTTAAAGAATGGCCTTTAAAAAATTTTTTTTTAACTGAAAAAATCCAGTTTACCCATATCTCCTACCCCCTAACCCTTGCCTCTGGCAGCCACCAACTGTTCTTTGTATCTATAAGCTTGTTTGTTTGTTTTTTAAATATACTATGTGTATGTGTACTTTTTACCTAGATTCCACAGATAAGAGAGATTACATGGCATTTATCTTTCTCAGTTTTATTTCACTTAGCATAATGCCCTCAAGCTCCATCCATGTTGTCACAAATGGCAAGATTTTCTTTTTTTTATGGCTGATTAATATTCCATTACACACACGTGTGTGTATGTGTATATATATCTCCTTTTCTTTATCCATTCATCTATTAATGGGCACTCAGTTTATTTCCATATCTTGGCTATTTGAAATAATGCTACAGTAAACACAGGGGTGCAGATATCTTTTCAAATTAATGTTTTTATTTTATACAGATATATACCCAGAAGTGGGATTGCTGGATCATAGGGTGGTTCTATTTTTAATTTTTAAAGAATGTCCTTTAAAAGGAACATTTTTTCTTTGATTTATCTGAATCTTTGTCTCAATGTAATATAGAGATACCTGAAAACACTTTCCTCAGAAATGTTAGTGATGTTTTAAATACTGGTCTCCCAGAAGTAGTGAGACAGTTGACACAATCACACAATGTTCTGTAGCTAAGTGAGTAGATATAAAGTTTTCAGCATCTCTAAAATTGGCTTTATAATAAAAGTATCTGCTTAAATAAATAGGTGAGCAGGAACCTTCAACTAATCAAAAACTCATTTTTTTTTTTTTAACCATACCCAACTCCTACTCTTAAATCTCAAGAAGGCATCCTTATTAAGGCAGTTTTCAGACTTTCATGTGCTGAAAATTACCTAGGGAGTTTGCTATAAATGGAATCTTAGAATCTTAATTCTGAATTTTGATTTGATGAGTTATGTCTGAGATTCTGCATTTTGAATGCACATGCCAGATTTAATGCATGTAGTCCCTAGACATTTCTTTGAGAAACATTGTATTAAGGAGTAGAGTAACAATAACTTTCAGAAGAGTTTTCAGTGACCATTATATAAATATATAATATGTAGAATATTATGATTGTAATAATATGTAGAATCATTACCTTGAGGCATCATGAACCTTAATTGTCAAAGAAATACTAAATCATTCTATTTGATGTTATGAAAGCAAGGAAGTAGATACTTTAACATTTTTCTTGAGGACTTAATTAACGAGAAACGCCCTTTTTCTAAGAATTCAAGATAATAAAGATTTTAATGTAGTCTAGAAATATTAGAGAATGTATTTTCAGTAATTTTGAAAAATTATGGCATTAAAAGTGGTATCTCTTTCCCCACCCCCTTTTCTTATGAGAAGTACCGTCACAGACAATGTGGTAATAGGAAGAAGTTTCCTCTCGAACACAGGAAATGGTGATTTGATACCAGTGACAGCTGTATACACTCACCCTGGCTTCACACAGTTTCCTCCTAAGGATGATCTATCTTTGTTGCATCTGGAAAAGCCTGTCGAACTAGGTCAGTATGGATCACTCTCTTCCATATTTTGAACACTTGCCATATAGTTTAAGTTGCCATATAGCTTAGTTTATATAGTTTATATATATTGTGCTTAGAAGTGCTGTATGTGCTTTTGAAGTTAAATAATTACTTAAAGCTTTCTTATATTCTATTTCCTCTTAAAGCTGAAATGCCTGCATAAACATTTTACTTTTATGTGTTTTTAATTAATGGACATAGAGAAAAGGTGTCAAAGAAATACGTTTTTAATTTTTTCCTATTTATTTTTCTGAGACTTTTGTATCTTGTGAGGTTAACCCAAACACTTAGGAGTTTGAACCATCAGGTGTTCGATTTCCTGGACCTTCATGACTTAGTAAATCTTGTTCTTTTTTTCATGTCCACTGAAACCAAAGCTATTGTGAACGTGTAGTGAGGAATTGTAATCTGGCTCTGTCACGTAGTAGCCATGCAGTCTTGGGTAGGTTGTGTAACTGTTGTGAGCCTCAGCTTTATCATTTGTAGAATGGGAGTAACAACCCACCTACCTGCATACCGGTAGCACAAATGAACATTCAGTGGCAAACTATATTGGGGGGAATATAACTCAGGCCTGTGGGTCATCCCCACTTTCACACCCATGACTTTATTCCAACTCCTGTGTTTCTGCATTCTTCAACTGTTCCTCTGCAATAGCTTCACCTCCCTTTTTATGTCTTGTCAATGCATCTACTCTGCAAACCCCCAATTATGGTTCCATCCACCCTTGCTTTTTGTGCTTTTCTAACTGAGTCAGTGAGAGCATCGAGAACAGTGCATCTTAACCGTGGCTGCGCATTAGAATCCCTTGAGTTGCTTTAAAACAAAACAAAACTGTAGGCCAGGATACATTTGGAACCAATTAATCACAGTTCCAGGAGTGGAGACCTGACTTTTTTTTTTTTCTCCTTATCCTGCTTTTCAAATTTATTTTAGTTAGACATTATATGTTGAGATCATTGTAAATTCACATGCAGTTGAAAGAAATACTACAGAGACACCAAAGTACTTTTTGCCCAGTTTTCACCCCTGGTAACATCTTGTGGGATATTGACATTGATGCAGTAAAGATACAGAACATTTCTATCACCATATGGATCTGTACTGTTGCCCTTCTATATTTAATAAATTGTGGTACATTCATTATCTGAATACTGTGTGCTGTTAAAAAGAATGATGTGGTAGATCCAATTGTAATGATATAACCGTAATGCAGTAAATGAAGAAAATCAGAACAAAATGACCAATTAAAAAAATATGTTGGTGGGGGCCGGCCCGGTGGCTCAGGCGTTTGGAGCTCCGTGCTCCTAACTCCGAAGGCTGCCGGTTCCATTCCCACATGGGCCAGTGGGCTCTCAACCACAAGGTTGCCAGTTCAACGCCTCGAGTCCCGCCAAGGGATGGTGGGCAGCAACCCCTGCAACTAAGAGGGAACACAGCACTTTGAGCTGAGCTGCCGCTGAGCTCCCGGATGGCTCAGTTGGTTGGAGCACGTCCTCTGAACCACAAGGTTGCCGGTTCGACTCCTGCAAGGGATGGTGGGTTGTGCTCCCTACAACTAATAACGGCAACTAGTAATGGCAACTGGACCTGGAGCTGAGCTGCACCCTCCACAACTAAGATTGAAAGGATAACAACTTGACTTGGGAAAAGAAAAAGTCCTGGAAGTACACACTGTTCCCCAATAAAGTCCTGTTCCCCTTCTCCAATAAAAAAAAAAAATATGTTGGTGAAGGGAAATTTTTTTTTAATCTCAAGGAAATTGGCAGGAAATGGTATGATAGAGCAATGATGATCTGTAAAGGTAGCATAACATAAAACGTGGAACCAGTGGGTACATGTATAGAGAGATGAGTAGGAAAAGAATAGACAAGTTACAAAGAGTTTTGTATGATTTTCTTAAGAGATAGCAGTAAAAATTTAAAAAATCATTTAAAAAGTGGTCTAGGTAGCAGATATGGCAAATCATTTAAGTAGGTAAAAGTCTGGATAAGAGTGAAGTGAAATAGCATGGGAAGACAGAGGAGCGCTGCATTCAGTGTATGTGTGTGTGTGTAGCGTATATACAGACACATATAAAATCACTATATATGTGTGTGTATATATATATTTGTGTATACACACACACACAGAAATTTTGGTAATAAAAAATGTGAATATTTCAATGTATAATGTATCAATATAGTTTACAATACACTTGTGAAAATGAATTATATATAAAAATACTTAAAATGCTTAAACTGCTACAAATATGGTTTTCTCCACTCTTCATGTGATATAGTTGAAGACTAATTACATTTTTCTCCACTGTCATCTCAAACACAATGAGGTGAGGTCTTGGAGGCACGTGGACAAAAAGGCAGACACATTTCCAAAAATGGTTCTGGAAGAGAAACCAGGAGCCCACATATCACTGTAGGGCATGTGTTTCTATATGGAAATACCTGGAGCAAGGTGGTAACATGTAAATTTGGATGATCCCTTCTGAATAATTAATAGATGTCATCTTTTGGAAGACTTATTTATTAAATTACAAGGTTAAAAAGGGGTACTGTCAGGTCAAAGTAGATATTTCTAGAGTCATCCCTGAAAAGTGAACAATGTTAATAACAATCCTATGAACTAAGTGATATTTGCCTTTTTCTTTCTCATCCTTTTAATTAGGAGAGTTTGTATCTCCAATCTGTTTGCCAGGGAAAGACGATAAAATAAATTTACTTTCCAAATGTATGACTGCTGGATGGGGACTCACTGAACCACATCGTGAGTATATTCACTACCTCTTCCAGGATTAGAATCCAAACAAATACAAGTGAAGTCCAAGTAGACTGTTTACTCATTTTCAATTTTTCTGTATTTTTAATAGGAATACTAATAGAAAAAGTCTTTTTCATAGTGGATCTACAAGTGACTGCTTGGGTTTTAGGCCATCATATTTATTGATGTTGGTTCAATAATACTTGTAAAAAAGGTGTGTTGGAGAATGTCTAGTGTTTTTTTTTTTTGCCTAATAAATATGTGTGTGTCCCATTTATATGTAATTACTCCCCAACTGCACTGTGAACACATACGCTTACACACACATTTGTTATCACAACAGTATATAGATGGCACTTTTGTGAAAATCTATACTTGAAGATATGAGCCTATTCCCAAAGACATGACTTTTTTTTTCTTTGAAATGATAGGCTAGTATAAATGGTAAATGGGTGGAAAAATTATGTGAAAATAACTAGTCCATATAAAGATCAAACCCATGACTGTGGTCTCACTTTCACTGTATTCTACTGAATTAACAAGTTACAAATGTCCAATAAACTAAAGAGTACGTCAGGATGCAGAATGCAATTTCAATTGTCAGCTTACACACAGTGTCAGCGCATAAAAATGATGTCTGTTCAGCAAAAGCCAAGTTAAAAGAATGAGAGCACACAATGGTGTAAAGCATAAACTTAAAATATAGAAAATTAATTGTATAGTTTGCTTTATCAACAACTGATTTGGGTATAAATGTTGTCTTTTTCCTTCTATAAAGTGAAATTAGTTTTCTATCTTCTTAGCAGGGTAGTAAAGACAAAAGACCCCGTGTAAAATGCTTTGTTTTTGTTGTATAAGCCACTGTGAAGTAATCCATTTTTGACCAATCACCTAATAGCATCATTACAGTGCTGAAAGCGGAGAATGAGTGGGATTGAATCCTAGGAATCTGTCTATAATATAAGGCTATTTTTATCCTTCAAAAGCATTTGCTTAGGTCATGTGTGTGTTTATTCCTTTTTCTATTAGAAGATGAATTTTCTAAAACTGTGCAGCAGACAAAGGTACCACTGATCAGTAGTGCATCTTGTCGAAGCTACTGGGGACTGGATATTGAAAACACCAATATATGTGGTGGGGCTGCAGGATCATCCTCGTGCATGGTAATTCAAGGATAGCATTGATGAGTATAGGAGTTTTCTTCTCAGTGTGCCTCATGAATGGGTGTTTGCTGACCATAACAGGGGTAAATGTATGGTAGTTTTAAAATGACAAGTGAACAGAATAAGTACATTGCTAAGCTGATGTACAGAGGTTGTTAATGTGGTACTTGAAATAGACTTAGCCTCAGAAAGAATTGCTCATTCATTTGCTTGGTTAAACTATGAAATTGATGATATTCAACTGTTTTTGACCTACAAAAAATAATTTCTTATGGGTTGACTTCATGGCTGAATTAGATAGCTCACAGTACCTACTTTTATTCGCACTGAAAATATAAAGATGTTTTCATGTAACTTAAAACCATCATTCAGTCATTCTATGTAGCAGATGCTTGAAACTTTCTGCATGGCACAGTATATTGTCAACATTGAATGAATTTGTGCTCAATGTATCTTTTAGCCTCTCCTTGAAAATATAGATTTTAATCTGATTCAGGTATCTGTGACATCAGCCAACTACCTAGGTCTTTGGTTCTCTATGTTGTTGTGAGCAGAAATCAGAGATGAGAGTGACTTAGGCATTGTCTGATCATCCTCTGCACTTGGGGTTAGCTTCCACCATGAATCGTAACAGCCTGGAGAACTTCTCTTTTTGCTGGTTGCAGGGGGATTCTGGAGGACCACTGCAGTGCACCCAGTCTGAGCAGTACAAGCTCATCGGTATCGTGAGCTGGGGAAGCAGTAACTGCCATCCCAACGCACCAACGGTCTTCACCAGAATTTCTGCTTACAGGGACTGGATCACATTTGTCACTAGAGGAGAAGCATGATCACTGAGACAGCAGCACGGTGGAATTATGTTATAAATGGGAAAGGAAATGCATAACAGTATACATGACAAATAAGTCTCTCGTCAGTGCTAAAAATCCTCAGTGTCACTTCGCCCAACTCTTGTATTGGGGAGCTTGGATTTGGTGTGTTATATACGTTCAGTATTAAACATCAGTCACAGAAAGTTAATGTTACTTCATGTCTCCTGGGAACTTACACTCTCAAATATCTTTAAGGTCATACCTACTATGTCATGTGTATGTCATATTTGAATACCATCATATACACTTTCACTATTTTTTTCTAGTTTGGTAAACATTGGAAGATATGAAGGGGAAATGTTATTCAGTCCATACAATTCTAAATTTTACTCACACTGAATGGAGCCCAGTTAGATACGAAAGATCCCTGTACATTGCACAATTTCAATGAGCAATGGACATTTAAGACATTATTTATCAGGCTTCTCACTTGAATTTTAATGTTTTGGATAAAATTTTAGGATATTTCAATTGCTTACAAAACAGTTAATTTACTCCTCAGTTGTCCAATACCCTCTCTCTAAACCGTAACCAATCATTAGGGAGCAAGTAACTAAGTCTGTGACATTAACCACTACACTATGCCTCTTATTAAAAATGTGAGGGAGAGAGAAAGAAATCACCTTAAAATTGATTTAAAGTTTTGGGACTAACCCTGACATGAAAGGGTGGAAATAAAATTGCATCAGTGGAAACTCTTTACCTGCCCTTATAGTCTAGGATAGTTTCAATTTAGTGAAATTTCATTTTCAATAAACATTAATTTGCTAAATAAAACAATGTGTCGTGCTCCTTTAAAGGGCAGTTTAGTGTTGTGGCCAAGATTTCCTGCCTCTCCCAGCTATCTGACTGTTGGAAAATCACTTAACTCCCTCTTGACTCAATTTCCTTGTTTCTAAACAGGTAAAAAAATGGTATTACCTTACAAGGTTGTAAGAATTAAATGAGATCAGGCAACTAAAGCACAGAAAACAGTGCTTACTGGAAAACAAAAACAAAAACAAAAAACAAGCTGCTACTGTATAAGCATTAGTCGTCATTCTGAGATTTTTTTTTGGTCAATCAGAAAATTAAAACTCAGTGTTTGCTTGGAAAATCTGGTAACAGATGTGCTTACTCTCAAGTGGTTCCCATTTAAACTTTCTTTCCAAAGTCCCCTCTATTACCTCTTCAACTATGAAGTGTTAGGAAAAGATGAAGTTTTAGTCCTTCTCAATAAATATTTGAGTGCATAGTAAGTATTGGCAGTATGAGAGATGTGCTTTCTTATGGAGTTTACTATCTGGAAGACAAGAAAACACATTGAATAAATAATGGAAAGCTTGACCTATGTCTGGAAAAGGAAGTTTAAATATTCTCAACGGGAGAAAATAAGGAGGCAAATCAGAGAAGGCAAACAAACAACGTGGTGCAGAGTTTGGAGGAGTGATACGCATTTGGGCTGCAAATGAGAATTCCAGCGCTCCAGTCTCTCATCAGTAATGAAACACGGGATGAGGAGTTGAGATTCGTGCGGTGGTCGGCGGTAGTCAGAAGGTAATCTATCCCTTCCCGGAGGAGCTGATTCCTTCCTGGCCATGTGGTTATTCCCCCTAAAATAAGTTTCAACCTTCGCTTTAGTCCCGCCCCTCTCCTCTTGACCACGCCTCTTGATTCACAAAGCACTTCGTCAGCACAGGGCCTATCGCGAGAACGACCTTAATTCTGACGTTTCCCTCGGTGGTAGTCTCTCTCCCTCTCTCTGTTCTCGCGATGTTTCCGGGTAAACGGGAGCCTCGGCGAACCGGGCTTCTGTGAAACATGGCGGTCGGCTGGGACCGAAGCAGAAGGTAAAATACGGAGAGCGCGCCGGGTGCTGTTGCCTCGGTGGTTCCAGGGCTGTTCAGGGCGTGGATGTGGTCGAGGGGGCTGAGAACCTGCCATGGGGTTGGCTCCCTGCTTATCGCTTTTCTGGGGAGAGCGGGCCGGATGGGGGAGCCGCTCCACCTCCCCCGGGGGCGGTGCTGGCAGGACCCTGGGCAGCGCTGCTCTAGGCGCTCCCCTCTGCCCTGGCTGGTTTCCCGGCGCTGTCTCGCAGCTTGGAGTTGAGGTGCTTCCCCCTGTAGCTGCTGACCCTGACCCGTTGCTTCTCGCAGTGCCCGGTGCCCCGGCGGCTCCTCCCGTCCGCAGGCGTGGAGGGTCCGGCGTTGTGAAGACCGTCCGATCGTGTTCCGATCCTCCTGGGTGTCTGGCTCCCCACCACCATTCAGACAAATACCAAATTCTTGGCAGCAAGTTGCTTTCTCTTTTTAAGAAAGACTGAGGTCTTGGCCTGGTCTGGAAGGAGAGTTGCAGACGCCGCTTGGGAAAATGGGAGAGGGGCAGGGCAGGGCGAGATGGTACCGGTCCGAGAGACAGGTCCGACTGTCACTGCTTTTTCTTAAACCTTCGAGGGTTAAGACATCCTCGGAAGGTAACTTGTCAACTCGTGGTAGACAGTAGCCTTGGGTAGTTGTAGTATATTGAGTTGAAAGGTCATTGGTTGGAGAAAACACGTTTAAGTAACTTTTACATTCAGAATTTAGTGCCCTCGAGAGTTAACGCAAAGTTACATACGTATCTGTTAAAATGTTGCAAGACTGGTGGCTTTCAGAAGTAACTAAAGATACAGTTTAAAACAATTGATTCATTTGTTTGAGGTTGTACTTAAATATTTCCTATTTCCTAAGTAATTGCCTAGCCTGATACTTTGAACTCTAGTATACAGCCATTATAAAGAAACGAGTCAGGCTTGTGCCCTGAATAATTCAGGACTATGCTTGTTTACTTAATTTGTTTATTGATATGTTTAAAGAGATGCAATTATTCCAGTTCTCTTGAAGGGAAAACATGAGAAAAATTCCACTTTTTTGGCAGGGCGGGGAGGAATTTTTCTTTTTGAGAATAAACTTTGCTACACAACTGAGTATTGTGATAGTTTGAGGGTACAAATCAGAAAAATATATCAAGCTTGAAAGATTGCAAAGGAAATTAGGCCCAATCTGGAACAACAACAACCAAAAAAAATTAGGAAAAAAAAAATTATTTACTTTGGGATTTAGTGAGTTAATTGGAAGAAATAGTGAAACTTATTTTTAATAGAAGTTACTTTTAGGCAGTCTATTTCTACTACTAGTCCTATTTAACAGTTTTTCAATATTCTGATTCTGTCTCTTAAATTCCATGATGAGCAAATTAACCACTTTGTGCCTTAGTTTCCTTATCTTCAAAGTGAGAATAATAATAATGCTTAACTCATAAGGTGATTGGTGAGGATTAAATGAGTGAAAACATGCAATGCACTTAGAAGGATGCCTGGCTCCCAGTTAGCAAACACTGTGTTAACTCTTGTTATTTTTTAATGTTTGTTTTCTAACTTCTGTGGTTACTCACAAAATGTTGCCTTGGTACTTTGTTAAAATACAGACTGAAAAAGACGCTTTTTAAAAACTATTTTTTTTCTGGCCCCTAAATTAATTAAACACTATTTTATATGGTTAATATGGCTTTATTAAACTCCATCTTCCATTTGCTTGCTTTCTTAAGCTGTCATCCTCTGTAAGGTACAAATTTCTCCTTTCTACTACTCCATACTGTCTTATTGCAATCTAGGACAGTTCTACTGCTCTAGGTGCCTTGTTAACTCATTCTCCTTGCTTTTGGGGGCATTCATGTATTACAAATCTATTTCATGTCTCCCTGACCTTTTCCTACATGTTCTTTATACGTCTTCAATTTTGTACATGTTTATTGAGTAGTTGTTATAGTCAACCCATTCTTTGAGGAGGATTATACTCGCCCTTGCTTCACATTGCTACTAGGCACTGCCAAATTGTATTGTCATCACTCAGTAGTCTGTGCTCTTAACTTTTATTGTTTTATACTATCTTCAGTCTCTTTGTGATATTACTGACGAATCTCACGTACTCTCCCACTTTCCTCAAAGACTGTAACGTAATTCTCAAATATCCTACAAATCTTTACAGTTCTCTTGAGAATTAGAAACAGGCATTTATCAAATGATTCACTTCTATCTTGAATAAAAGCTGTGAGGGAGCCATTATGATCCTCTCCATCTTTTGAAACAAAACAATAATAGGGGATTCTGAGGGGTTGGGGAATCTTTCGGACTTTGTTCCACAGCTAATAAGTGCCTAGATAGTAACCCAAATTTTTCTGATCACAAAACTTACATTTATATTGTCTTACTTGACTTTCAAGTATACCTTTTTCATCACTCAGAAGGTTATTATATTTATTTGAATTATATTATGGTAAACAATTTAAAATATATAACATTTAAGTTGTGAAAAGTCTAAGTTGTAAAATAAAAAGAATAAGTAATTTTTTTGGATATCTAGTGTCTGTAAACTGAAACTTAGGTATCTTTCATAAAAATATTTTTATTATAAAATATTCTAATACAATTAAGTAATTTACAGATAAGTTGTAGTTTTGCTTTTTGTTTAAGTTCAGTGATATCCTGGGTAACATTTTTTCTATATCCTTTTCTCATTCTTATTAAAGGCTTGTATTAATTTTATAGGGCTTCTGTGAAACAAATGACAGTAAACTGGTGGCTCAGAAAATAGAAATTTATTCTCTGTCAGTTCTGGAGGCTTGCAGACTGAAATCAAGGTGTAGGCAGCGCCATGCCCCCTCTGATGGCTCTACGAAAGAATTCTTCTTTGCCTCTTCTAGCATCTGGGCAGTCTTGGGCACTTCTTGGCTTGTGGATGCATCACTCTAATCTCTGCCTCTGTCTTCACATAACATTCTCCCCTGTGTGTCTGTGTGTCTTCACATGGCTTTCTTTATAAGGGCACCAGTCATTGGATTTTTGGGCCACCCTAATCCAGTATGATCTCATCAATAGTTAAGTTACATCTTCAAAGACCCACGTATTTCCAAAAAGGCCCATTCACAGGTATCACGAGTTAGAACTTCAGTGTATCCTTTTGGGGGACACAGTTCAACCCACACATGGCCATATGTATTAGCTAATTAAATATTTCTCATATTGCCAAATGTATTTTAAAAATAGAAGTTAGCTCATAAAACGTGGGTAGCAGGAGATAAATTGTGTCTTCATTTTTGTTTGGAGAAGTAATTAAATTTAATTGAGCAGACAGATTGTAAAACATGTCATGAATTCTATATTTTAATTTTGGCAAAACATCTAATAATCTTGTTGTATTCCGATAGACACAATGATGAAATATGGGCTGTATGACATTACGTAGATTGAGTCTTGATAGTGTACGTCTGTGTTCTAGCAAGAAAGGTGATTTCTTATTTCTTAATGCAGTTTTTCAGTTCATTGTCTTAATCTCACCTATTACCAATGACTTCCTGGAGGTTTTTCATTTGTTTGATTTTTTTACTATCCGTGACAGTTTAGGATAGAAATTGGAGGAAACAGATACGGTATTGGAGCTTGTTAAAGTATGAAGAGCAGCACCAACCAGTGGGCAAAAGAATCTAGTGCAGTGGCTTCTAAATTTTAGATTTTTGTGTACCAGTACAAAACATGTATAGAAAAAAAGAGGAACGGGGCAGGATTTAAGTTCTGACGTAGAATTGCTGTTTTTAATTTTACTAAAGAAGGATATCTAAAAACAAAACAAACAACAAACCTCTGTTATCTACTTTTATCATTTCATAAAAGAAAAGATGTTTTGACATTTAAAAAAAAGAAGGAAATCTCAGAATAAAGGACATATTTTTAAATCGAATAAATTTAACTTAAAAAAATCCTATATTGTCCTTGGTTTTTTTCATTTAGTTACAGACTTAGAAAATTTTGTAACAGAATGGCAGTGACTGCTGGAAACCACTGTTGTAGGGTATTTCCAGATGCATTTTGTAAACGACTGTGTAAGCTGGATGGTGTGGCAAATACAGTGGGAATGGGAGCAATGGAACTGGATGACTGGGAGGAAGGAGTCCAAGAGATTGAGAACACAGGAAAAAGGAAGAGCAGATTCTGACCTAGACAGCCAATGAAAGAACTGAAGGATAATTCATTCTGCTCAGAGGAGAAAAAATGAGTATCTTGGGTTTTAGAGGCGGAGCACTTTTAAAAGTGAAGCGGAGCCCAAACATGACCTTGCTAATGTGGGCCTTAGAATTAAGGTGGAGGTCACTGGAGTGGAAGATACTTACTGTTCCATGGTAAAGGGATTATCAGTGTGAATGAATGCCATAGGATGCGTGTCACAGGGTGGTGAGTTCCAAAGCATGGTGATGGAATGGGAAACAAGAAGCATAGTAAGTGATCCAGAGGCTGAAGTCATTAAGGAAATTGTAAATACATCCCGATGTAGAAGATGAGAAGTACTGAAGTGAGAGTCGGTGTACACTGTGGTGTGGAGCGTGGACCCTGGAGCCACGCTGCTTGGGATCAAATCCGGGTTCTGCCACCTGCGGTGTGGCCCTGCAAAAATTACTTGACTTTTTTTGTGCCTCACTATCTTTATAAATGAGAATAAAAATAGTATCTACTACCGGGAGTCATTTAGAAGATTTAATGAATTAATATATAAATAATACCCAGCACATAATATGAAAGTTAGGCTATAATTCTGTGGAGTACATGTGGTGATGGTGGTGATGGTGATGATGGTGATGATGGTGATTAGATAGACTTGAAAAGGGGAGAGATGGCTGAGAAATCATGATAAAACTATGCTACTTTGTTACCTTGTGAGTCTCAGAGATGAAGTAAGGATTTAAAGGGCATTACCACCAGTAGAAAGTCAAGTTTCATAGAGAAATAGGTAAGAGGATTTCTTTTAGAAAAGCTAGGAGTTGTTGGGTAACTTGTTCATATCAGAATGCTGGCTTTATGGAATAGAGTGGTAAATATTGGAGTAGAATGAGTTTTTTCGGTGTAGGTTAGTGTTGAACTAACAGAAACAGGACAGGAGTAGCAGCAGAGTGGCAAGGTTCTCCATCCTAGAACAGTAATCATGGAAAATAGGAATGGAAGAAGCTAGAGGCAAAGGGGTAGTAGCCAAGTGGGCTCGACTGGCTAGACTTATGGGAGGAGTGCTGAACTGGCTGTGTGGATTGTTAGATGATTTGGAAAACTAACTAGCTGCTTGCTATATCTTTATACTTGCATAATTTTTAAAAAAAAGCATTTATGAAGCTTATAAAAATACAGAAAATTTAGGAAGTAAAATTCACAGTTTTAGTCATGTGCTCAACAATGCCGTACCTACTATGTGCCAACCACTGTTCTAGGTGCTAGAGATACTGTAGTGAACAAAATAGAAGGATCTTCTTTGTGGTTCTCATATTTCTATGTATTTACTTATCTAAGTATAACAGTTTGTTCTGATTGGAAAGCGGGGCAACCATGGGTGCATCTGCGGAAATGCCCTTCCTTCCTTCTTTGGGGAAATTTCCTACCTTCCTTCTTTTTTTCCCCTTCAACAAATATTTACCAAATGCCTGCCATGCCAGCCACTGGAGATACAAAGATCAAGTCATACATGCTTCCTTCTGTGACATTACAGTGGAGAAAACAGAAAATTAAGCAAGCAATCGGAAACAGTGTTCTAGGAGCACACGCTATAACTAGTATCTTTGAGGTCATAGAAGTTTTTTTATTTTATTTTATTGTTTACTTGAGAGAGATGTGCAGACTGAGACTTGAAGAAAAAGCAGGAGTTAGCCAAATACGGAGGTGGGGGAGCGGAGAAAGGATATTTCTGGCAGACAGAACAGCATGTTTAAGGACTAGAACGTTTTTTAGGGCGGCTGGAGTTTAGACTTTGAGGGATTGGGTTTGAAGAGATGGAAGCAAGACCTGGTTTTGAGGCTTTCGTAAACCGTGTTAGGATAGAGTCCAAACTCTTCAAATGTAATGGGAACCTATACAAAGATTGTAAAAGAAAATTTATGTGAGCAGTTTGATGTATTAGAAAGATTACTGGTTGTAGTCTAGAGAGTGAATTGAAAGACTAAAGATTGGAGGTTCTGAAAGCAGTGCAGACATATGTGGTAGCAGTTGGGACCAGGGTCCTTGTAAGGAACTTCTCAGTGGGCCTGGAAGAGAGAAAACAGATTTGAGAGAAATTTAGGAAGAGCTTAAGTCTAAGAATGTAACCGGTGTTTCTGGCTGTGCCTTTGGGTCCATGTGTCATCATTAACTAAGACAGGGACTCAGGAGAAATAGTTTCAGTAGGGTGGAGTATTCATTTTTGGACTTGTTGAGTCTGAATTGTAATGTAATAGAAGGCAAGAAGATAGCACATGTCTGCTGAGAACTTTGGACTGGGAATAAAGATTTGGGAGAAATCAGCATGTAGATGGAAATTGAAGGGATGGGAGATCACTTTGGGCAAGTGTGGAAGTTGGGAGGAAGATTTACTGCAGAATCTGAGAGGAAGAATCTGCCAAGTAAGCCAAAAGGTCTTAGAGGTAGGACGAAAATCAGGAGTATACTATCATGCCTGTTTCAAGAGACTGTTTCAAGAAGAAAAGGAAGTGATAAACTGTTTTTTCAGAGGCAAAATGAGATAAGGACTGAAAGTGTCCATTGGATTTCGTACTAAGGAAGTTGTTAATGACCTCGCTGAGAGAAATGTAGTTCAGAAGTGAGGAGGCAGTCCCGGTGATTGCATGGGGACTACTCATTCTTTGAAGTTTGCCTGTAGGTACTCAGCCAGAGATCTATAGTTGGAGTTGGACTTGACCTTTAGTGGAGAGTTCTGTTTTAAAGATAAGAGGATTGAACATATTTAATATTTAACTCCAATAGGAAAGAATGGATAGAAATTGAAAGATTGAAGAAGGATCAGTCTTGGTGCAGTTACGACTAAGCAGGTACAGAAAATAAATGATATTCTCTCAACTGAACACATTTAAAGAGCAGGAGCATGGCTTAGGCCTAACACACGCTCAGAAGCTCAATTTACCAATGAGAATGCCAGTTCCATAACTGTCCTGGGGATGTCGTATGTTTTGTCTACATGTTCTTTTTTTTCCTTAGGAAAACCATATACAAGAGAAGCAAAATTATAATCTGAACATCACTTTGTGAGCATGGAGTCAGCCAAGGGGGTTAGTTGGATGCTTATAATGGCAAGTGGAACCAATCTGTTATTGCATCCAACTTCACTTGAGGGCAGTCGCTCCCTCATGGACCGATTGGTGTGCCCCTGGTTGGGTCTGCTTTCTATTGGACAGTGTGCATGATGGCTGCCAGTTTTACTCTCCGACTCTCCTTTCTTCTCTAGGAATGCCCTTTTTCAGCCTCTGCTTTCTGTATTAATTTAATCCTACCATTGGATTTTAGACGAGTCTTTCTGCTTTTTTTCTAGAGACAGTCTTCGTCTTTTCATGGCTTCTGCAACCATTTGATTTATTCTGCTATTAGGTATTGATTTTATTAATACAACTGATTTCTGGTAATGCTTTATAATATCACCTATCGCATTTATAGAAATGAGTCATAAAAATTATATAAATACTTGAAAATTCAGTTATTTTTATGGCTTGTAATGCATTTTAGATGTAGTTGGCATGCTGATCAAAAAGAATAGCAAGCAGTCAATTTTTAAATATGATTTTATTGTAAAAATAGATAATTTGTTAAGTCTAGCCTTTTGTAACGAAGACAATTAAAATCTCCCCATGGTCTACTTTGAACACTTTTGTGTGTAGACTTTCAATTTGTTTCTTTGAATATCATTTCCTCTGGACCCATATGGCCTTCTAGTCATCTCTTAATGTATTATGAGTATTTTCTTAGGTCATTAAATGTTTTCCTTTATAAGATTTTCAGTGTTTACATAGATTAGAACTTTTAATCCAACATATTTGTATATTGGATACCAGAAGTTTTTTTCTATCTTTACTATTTTAAAATAACAATGTGAAAAATATCCCTTTAATCAGATTTTTGTGCACAACCCTGATTATTGCCTTAAGATACATTCCTAAAATAGGAATTTACTTAGTCAAAAGTGGAGTGGTGAATATTTATATTCTTATTAGCAATGTATGAGCATGTTTATATACTTCATTGTCATTTATTAGTGGGAATGTATTATTTTTATATATTTGTAAATTTAATAGGAGAAAAATTATTTCTTATTTTAATTTGTATATTTAAATATTATGAATGTGATTGACTTTCTTTTCACTTTGTTTTTGCTATTTAATGTATTAGTATTTGTTTGTGTAAATTGCCTTTCATTAGTACTTTTTGTCAGGGTGGGAGTGGAGAAAAGGAGAGCTGTAAATAAGTGTTAAGCTCTTTTTTTCCTCAAAGAAGAATGAAAATGTTGTTTCAAGGATATGTGTCAATTATCTAAAAATAAAAGAGAGCTATTCTCTTTTTAGAGGATTCATTTATTTATTGTTTATTTCTTAGCATGACTATATGAAAAAATAAGGTTTTCCTGAAGATGAGGCGACTGAATCGGAAAAAAACCTTAAGTTTGGTTAAAGAGTTGGATGCCTTTCCAAAAGTTCCTGACAGCTATGTAGAGACTTCAGCCAGTGGGGGTACAGGTGAGTATCAATTCAAATTAAAACTCCTTCACTAAGTTCAACTTCTGAGTGCTCCAATCAACAGCATGCAGAAATGTAGCCACGAGGAAGAACTAATCAATGAATTGTGCAGTGAATTTGTAACCGGTCTGTCCTCATTTCACACTGTTTGTCCTAATTTTATTATATATATTCTCTTTGGCATCTAATTCAGTGCAGTCTGTGCATTTAGCAGTGTTTATTAAAACATTCCTGAAAAAAATAATCCAATTTTACTGTTTTGGTGCTGTTGAGTTATGTATAATTATATTAATAAGATCATTACCTATAAATAGAATGAAACTTGGAAGATGTTATTTAATGATGTGAAACTGCTTCAGTCCTATTTGGTTAAGAATAAATCAATTTAGACATTACAATAAAAATTATTAAGTTTCACATTACTGGAGACTTTGGAAGCGGACTGTCTGGATTTAAGTCCCACCTCTTCCCCTTCCTAACTGCTTGACTTTGAGGAAGTTAATCAATCTGTCTGCTTTAGTTTCTTCTTCCATGAAATGGGGATGACATTTACCTAGTAGGGATGCTGTAGTGATTAAGTAAGTTAATATTTATAAAGTGTTTAGAGCAATCATATTAAGGCACTCTGATAATTTTAATCTCATGTAAAATAGTTTCCTGTTGCTCTCCTTTTAAAAATTGTTTTAATTATGTTTTTCTTGTCTGTTTCATTTCTTAGTTTCTCTAATAGCCTTCACCACTATGGCTTTATTAACCATAATGGAATTTTCAGTGTATCAAGATACTTGGTAGAGATAGAAGTATTTGTTAAATAGAATAAATAAATAATGAAATATATAAGAATATTATGCAACTATAACAATATTTACTATTATTTCTTTCCCTATTAAATGCTAATAAAATAATGTTTCACATAAGATTGACATTTCATTTGGTAAAATATGTACGAAGTTGCTTCCTATTTCTGATCTCTTGTGCTTAAATTTTGTTAACAAAAATAGTGCAAGTTCTTGTGCAGAAGCCATTTTAAGTGTGTTTTACATAGTACATGATAGTTCTTTCCTTTTTGTCAGACCTTTGATTTGCTTTTTTAAATGAAATGATATGTTTAGGGGATTCAAAGTAGATAAGAGATGAGAGTTTTATTAGCAATTTGGAGATGTTATTTGAGTTTCTGGCACACAGATTGTTGTGGCTTCTCACTTCCCAGTATCTAAGAAAAGAGGCTTTTTTTGGGGGAGGGGGTTGCAGGCCTGGATGCATTTTAAATTATGAGGGGACTACGTTCAAATTTGTATTGTAAAACTTATGCTTACTTTGATTATTATATGTGACACTATTATATATAAGAAAGTAAAAGTTTTGAGGCTTCTAAAAGTTTGGCAAATTTTTTTTAGTGAGAGATGTCCTTAACATTGAAGAAATAAAATGCTTTGTCAATAGTATAAATGTTTGTGTTCATTTTTGTGTTCATCTCCTTTTTTGAGCTGTTTTAGGGGAATAAAGCCTATAATGAACATTTTAAGGAAAACCTTTTATAGTATTCATTTACGTGGCAATCATATTAAGGCACTCTTTGATAATTTTAATCTCATGTAAAATAGTTTCCTGTTGCTCTCCTTTTAAAAATTGTTTTAATTATGTTTTAAAAATTGTTTAATTATTGTTTTTCTTGTCTGTTTCATTTCTTAGTTTCTCTAATAGCCTTCACCACTATGGCTTTATTAACCATAATGGAATTTTCAGTGTATCAAGATACATGGATGAAGTATGAATATGAAGTAGATAAGGATTTTTCTAGGTAACTTTTTTTTTCTTGAAATACCTTTAGATAGTGTTATAAAGATAAATTGTTATAAAGATAACATACCTTTTATAAAAAAGTCTAACCTTTTATATTTAGTTCTGAAGGAATAGTTCTGATAAGTTCTTATCAATTGCATGCCTTGGGTGAAACATTTTAGAATCTTTTGAATACTGGTTAAATTGAAAAAAGGAGGTTCTCTGATTTAATATACCCTAGTTTAAAAAGGTTAGGAAAACATAATGTTTTTTCTTAGATGTTGAAATGGTGGGAATTGGTTAATGTTTTGAAACTGTTCACTCTTTAGATTTTGAAATAGCTTACTGTGTGAGTTGGAAAATAAATTGTCTAAAGATACATTGTATATGCCTATAGCTTGATTTTTATAGATTGTATCTAAATTAAATTGCAATGTAAATAACATCACTTAAAACTTTGAAGACGTAGTTTAATTAGGACACAAATTATACTTTATTTTTGTTATTTGGATTTTTTTAATTGATTGAAAATAACAGATTTATAATATTAAGATTGTACTAGATAGGGGAGACATTTACTTCTCCATTCCAGTTCCAGCTCTGCCATTTACTAGCTGTGTGACGTTAGGGAAGTTACTAAATCTATATCTGTATGTGCTTCAGTTTCCTTTTCTGTTAAATGGGGATAATAATTACATTACCTTCATGTTGTTAATAAGAAGTAAGTCAACATTTGTAAATTGCTGTGTAACCTTCAGTAAGTCACACAACTGACTTCTTTTGGGCTTCAGTTTCTCCATTATAACTTGAGTATTCCTGATGACATTAATTTTCAAGGACTATATTGTTTTTCTTATTTTGTTTGCTTTTAGCACCAATGAAGTACTTTTTATTTTTTCCAAATGCAGTCTTATGTAGTTCACCACGTAAGCGTAGTGGGGATGCCTGTCTACTTGGTCTTATCCTCTGGTTCCTGGGCCTAAACTCCAGTTATTTGGAGCACAGCTTGAACTCTAGACAACTAACTCTAAAACTCTGCGAAGCTCTAAAAATCTATAATTCCTATTGAAATCAGATGCAAATTATTAGAGTAAAAAAAGTTTTGATAGGAAGCACTGGACAACACTGGTTTTACTCATTGTTATTCATGGTGCTTAATTAATTCTAATATTTCAAAGTTAATTCTGTTTGAACTCATCATTAGAAAATAAAGCATTGGGTGAGCCTTTTCAAAAGACCTTGCAAAACTTTAAACATAAGAGGGTTTTTTTTTGCTGGCAATTCGGTTGCAATTTCCGGAGTCACACAGGCCTCGTCTCCAGTATGCCATTTCAATGGTTATGCGATCTTAAGCCAGGCATTTACACTGCCCTGACCACCACTGGCTTATCTACAAAACTGTGAAGCAGGCCCCTATATAGGTCCATGGTAAAGAATAAAGAAGATAATACTCGTAGGGAATCAGGCATAATGCTTGATGTATGGTATTTATTTGATAAATAGAGGCGATAGACTTGCAATTCCTAACTCTTGATTTTGGAAGTTTTAAAGGAATATTCTTCATAAGGTTTATGTAAACAAAGTTTAAGACTTGTTTGCTGAGTTGCTTAGCATTATTAATTGTAGAGCTGCCATTATTAAATTAAAGGGTACTGTGTTAAAACCCTATGAAATCAGAAAGGCCTTTGGAATGATTGCAAATTAGAATTTTAATATGCCTTTGTTTTGGTCATAAGAAATGCTTTCCACGATCTGATTGACATATTTTATTCTTCTTGAAATCCAAGTTTTTCATAGATCGATTGAATTATGTTTCTCATTTTTGTTGATTAATGGGTAGGTACTAATGTTTCCTTTTTGTCTTTTAGCAAATTGAGAATCAATATAGATATTACTGTTGCCATGAAGTGTCAGTGTGAGTACACCTTTAACTTGATGAATCCATATGTAGTTATAGTTTAAACAATTGCTAGTGAAAAGTAAAAAAGTTGTGCTTCAACTTTTTCATTTATGATGCTATTGCAGTGTTATTTAATAATAGAAGTTGTTTTTCTCCCCAGCTTATTATATTTTTTAAATTTCTTCTCCATAAAGAGATTTAACTTTCACATTAGTATAATTAAAGTAAAAGAAATTGAAAGAATTTTTGTGAATCAGAGTTTTAGGTTAGGTATACCCTTTATTTCTTTCTTGTCTGGAGTACTAGTTTTTATACCCATTTTCCACAAATGTATCCTGTTTCATTCTCTCAGTTTACTTACCACCCTCTACTTTTATTCTTGCATATTAAAATGCAGATCCAAGTCTTTTAAGTTAATAGTGATGTTACCCTTTTCTATTTTCTTCACTAGCTTCACTTGACTATATTGGTAGAAGTGAAAAAAATGTAATATGCCAGATAGTGTTTGAATTAGTATTGTTCTCAAAAATAAGAATGCCTTTGCATGAAAGTTATCTTTTCAATTACTGCCTGAAAAGTAGAGACCAAGAATTCAGTAGTTCAGACAATATTTTTTAGTGTAGTAGTAGTATTCAATTATGGAAATTAATTTCTGGGAGGTTTAGTCTCAGAACAACCTTACATCTCTTTTCCTTTTCCATTTCCTTTTCCTTATGTCAATGGTTTTAAGAGAAAAGGAATACTTTGTATCTAAATTATGAGCTAGTGTTAATGCTGAATATGCCATATTTTACCTTGTTTTAGATGTTTCAATACCATTAAACTTATAGTCTTTTTGGAATAAGCTTTTTCCATGTGTTGATTTTTAAAATGTCGTTAGTAGCTTTGCCTTAAGATTTCTTTTAATCTCTAAAAATAATAGTTGTAATTAATATTTTGGTTAGCAGCCAGTTAGTACTTGTGATAGGTTCTTGCCAATTTTTTTAAAGCTCTTCAGTTCACTAAAGTTTATGCTTTTTACCATGAGATTCTGAGTCATCTTTTTACTGAGCAAGAAGTAGAAAAAGCATTATTAATTTTTGTAATAATTGCTATCAAAATATAATGCTACTTTTTAAACTTTTGAACAAGTAAGCAATATAAGAAAGTGAGTTTTCTATTAGTCATCTTAATTTGTTAGTTTATATCAGATATAGTATGACAGCATAGAATGTAAAACTTCTAATATTTTTTAATCTTTTTTTTTAAACTTCCAATTTTTTTATGTAGATGTTGGAGCAGATGTATTGGATTTAGCAGAAACAATGGTTGCATCTGCAGATGGTCTAGTTTATGAACCAGTAAGTTTTATTTATATGTTTTTTTAATAATATTGTTTGAGAAGTGGTCCCCTTGAAGATAGTTTTGATATTAGCTTTTAGTTTTGTCCCAGCTAGTTTTTAAAATATATTTTCTTAATTGAAAAGTAATCTACATTCTTCGTAAAAGTTAGTTTGTGTCTAATACAAATCCTTAAGATAACCATTGTTAGCATTTTGAATAAGGCTTGCTGTCTGTTTTATAACCTTGCTGTCTGTTTTATAACCTTGTTCTTACTTTATACTTTTTGTTAATGCTTTATAATAGTTTCTTTTTTTTTTCCTTCAGTTGCTATAGTGATTGAAATTTTTTCTTTCCTCTAATGATTTGGAAATTTTGTGTTTTATTTGTATTCTATTTTTACCATATCTAAGTCTTTAAAAATGTTTGAGTTGAATTTCTCTTATACTTAAGAATGAAGCAGTATCTAAGGGGAGAAATTTCATATACATTTGCTTCCTTCTCTCTCTTACACCTTCCATTTCCCAAAGATAGTGAAATACTGATTCTCTTATTGTTTTCATAGCACAAATTGTATTTAATATAATTGATTTATCAGAAAACGGCATCACATTACAGGGGCAGGTATGGCATTACAAGGGCTGATGATAACAAGTCATGACCAGAAAACTAGCCCAAAAGAAACTATAAAGAATAAAGCATGGAACTCCCAGCTACTTGGAGTTGCTGGCTGCTCTGTTGGCATTGTGGTACTTACGTTTACCATGCATTCTTGAGTTCTTTTGTTTGCCAGTGACCGTTACAAACTCTTCTGTAAGCAAAATTGCAAAATGAAAACTAAAGATGATGGAGGAGAATTAGAAGTAACTGAATGTGTGGAGGTAAAAAAGGAAACTCTTAGGTCAGTTTTGATACAAAATTATTTTTAGCTTGCATTAACAAAATACTACATCCCTTTTGATACATACTTTTTAAATAGAAATTTCTAAAGAAAGAGTAACTTTGTTATTGCCTCTCTTCTCTACTTCTAACTCCTGTATTCCCACTCAAAAAATTGATTTCACAATGTAATTTTTTATGAGGTTAGGTACCTTACAAATTCAGGTACCATGTTACTGCGTATTAAACTGTTACGGGGAAATTTAGATCTAGACAATTATTATTAGGCACTTTAACATTTGTATTACATTTCATACTATTTTAAGAATACTTATTCAACTTTACCTCTATGTGTTATTGTTTCCATTCTCTAACATTCCTAGGTCCTTTATTTTTGTCTTTTTGAGTCTTACCAGCAAGAATATGTGGCTTATGTTTATGAACTCTAGCGTGATTGCCTATGTCATTCTGTTCTTTATACATTAAGCTTGGTTGAGAATAGAATTCTTGCTTTATGGTGTTTTGCATTCAAAACTTCGTAGATGTTCCTTCATTGTCTTCTGGCACAATTATTTTTTTCCTTCGTAGTTAACATGTTTACTTTATCTGCTTGAACGCTTTTTTTCTTTTACTTTTCAAATTCAAATATTTATCCTGTATATCCACTTTAGGTTTTTTGGTCTTTGGTGATCTTAATTTTTCAAATCTTTTTAGCTTGTTGGTTGTAATAATGTTCAAAGCAATGCTTTTACCTCTGCTTTTTGAAATTATCATATGATGTTGAATTTGGGGGAGTGGTTCTCAATATCTTTCGCAGTTCTTACATTAGATGCGTATTTTGAACTTTGCCTCTGAATTCTGGGAGATTGGCTTGATCCAGCAAGATCAATCTTCTTTTTAGTGCCTTCATTATGTTTTAAAATTCAGTGATTATATTTTCCACCTCCAATATATCACAGATCATTCCTTTTTTTTCTTTCTGTCTTCATAATGCTAAATCTCATTGGGAAATAATCAGAAAAACTTAACATTTTTGTTCTTCTCTTTAGAATGGTATCATAGAGGAAAATTAGCCATAGTACCTCATATTGACCAGTTCCTTAAATTAATGAATCTTTTAATGTATCCGTTGATTGATTGATTGATTGATTGAGTTTCTTATTTATCTTTAGAATGGGGAAATGAGTGGCCTATTAAATGAGTGGGAGTTAGAATAGAGTCTCATGTCAATTCCTGTCTCCTTTCTTGTTTTTGTCAGACCTAGATCAGAACAGGCTGTATAGGTAAGCTATACGATGTTTCTAAGTCAAATCAGAGCATCACATGGGTTTGAAAAGGAAGGAGGAAGTCACAAATGGGTCCAGGATGGCTGAGTGGTTTCACCAGGGTACCCCAAATTTCTTTTTCTGTATTTGCTTTGAGAGGATAAATTTAGCTAGCATAACGCTTTAACTGGTATGACTCTTCATTAGCAGCCAGCTGTGGCAATATTGTTGCTTAATTTAGAGTACTGCGCAGGCCATATATAAGCTGGGAAATAACATTGCTGTGGAATGCCCTCACCATGTGGTCTGTGGCACTTGGCTGAGCTCTTAAAAGTGTCCCTGGGATGGAGACTGCCTCATTGTCACACCTCTCCCTATCTTTTATCACCTGTTTCCTCTGTTCCTCGGAATTGGGGATTTTACTTACTGCCTACGTGGACTTTTTTGTTCCATGAAATAAATTCTGTGTTGGGTTCTTTTCTCAGTTAAGTAGTCTCCCTTGTCTTGTATAAGTTCTTAAAAATTTCCAGCAAGTTGATGCTAATTTAGAATGATTTAAAATGATGATATAGATTGTGTCCTAATTTTTATATTTCTGTAGACATTGTGAGAATTTGGTTTTGAGGAGACTTAATTGTCTTGAACTTATCTTTAAAATTTATTTATGCTTTCTCTAGCATTCTCTTCATATTCTGAGTGTCTGTCTTTCCACTCTTTTCTTTACGTGTGTTAAGTCCCCGATTATGTTTATGTGTATTTTTTCTGGATGGTTTGTGTCTCTAGCTAGATTTTTAAGCTCCTGAGAAGCATTAACTTTCTTCTTTCTTCTTTAAAGTTCACAAAATGTAAAGCATGCTGTCTTGTAGGGATTAGGCATTAATGAATATGTTAGAATTATGTAATTGACAAGATCGTTGATTATTCCATTGTGAACAGTTTCTGCCATCTCTTCCAATCTTTTGTGGAATAGGAAAGTTTTATTTAAATTTAACTGTTATGTAATTAAAGGTCATGTCTTAGCTAGAAAGTTAGGAACTTAAAAATACTTAATTTTATACTTTTTATCAATAATTTTTAAAATGTTTAACAATGTTCCTGATAAGTGTTCATTTCCTTGTCCTTATTTATATAAAAATATTTAAGTAATATAAAATATTAAGTATATTTAATATAATAAATATATTATTAGCAGTATAAAATTAATTAAAAGATAATTTTACTTGTTTTCACATTCTCACTTTTGTTGCTTTAATATGCACTCTGAATATTAAAACTTAACCCTAATAACTTCGTTTCCAAACCGTGATCTTAGAATATTTTGTGATAGTCACTATTTTGCTATTTGCTATTATATTACATTGCTATTTATTTATTTAAGTAAAAGAATTATTTTTTAAAATATAGGAAAGTGAGGAATCTGGCAGAGCTGGGTTTTTATACTGACCCTTACCATCCATGATTTTGAAAAAAGTTTTTTAACTTTTTGAGCATCTTCCTTATATGCAAAAGGAAAATAATAACAACAAACTCATAAGGTTGTTATGAAAGTTAAGTGAGATAATGAATTTAGCGTAGTGCCTAACACAAAGTAGACTACTCAGTAGTTCTTTTACGCCCTTGTGCTAAGCATTCTAAGCAATTTGAGGAAGTCAAAGGAAAAATCACCTACTGCCAATCATTTTATTCAGAAGGTAATGTGAGCTGTCACATTCAGCCTCTTCTGTGTGCCATGATGCAGTTTACAGATATTAGCATTTTCCTTGTGTGCTGTGGTGTGAAAAAGTTTGGAAAGCATGCTATAGACAAGTTAAGCAGAGGAGTAATAGAGTAATTTCATTGTAATCAAAAAGATGGGGTCAGTTTAACCTGAAGCATATTGTTTATAGAATTTACATAGACATGAGGGTCAAAATTACAGGAGAGAAAGGTTCCAGATTGGTATAATTAGATTACCAAAGGCACAGAGGTAGAACTGTTTGATAGAAGGAGGAATCCTTCTGTTTTGATGAAAGAGCAAGGATTTATAAAGACAGAGTAGTAACTTAGGGCCTGATTATAGAATTATAATTAATATTAATGAATTAAAAAGTAGAATTAATGCGCTTTGTTATGAATTGCCTTTATGAACATCAAAAGTGGACTTTTTGTTGCAAAATTAAATTGTGAGCATTGCCACAAACCATGAGAAACTTGCATATTTCCCTCTGATTCTTTAGCCAAGTCTCATTTTGAATTGATGAAGATAGTGCTTAGATAAAATTTTTTGAATTATTCTTTATTGATTAATACCTTTAAGAATTAAAGTGCCATTGTTCAGCTTATTTTTAAAAATTGTTGATTTCACCATGGTGTTATCCTGGCTGGAATATGGATTTGGAAGCTTGAACATTATACTTAAGCTGGAGATCTTTTTTTAAAAAAATACTTGTAAATGTCATGCCGGCGTTATTTAAATGATTTTAAGTCCTAACATACCATTTTGTACATATGATAGATTACCAACTTGTATTCATTCCCTTAAGTGTAGATGACTGTAATAGGAAAATATTTGTGATTAGTAAAGTTTTTTTATATTATTTTCGAGTAAAAATGTATATTTAAAATTTTTTAGGTTGACTTATGGATAATTAAATGTAAATCATGAATAGATGTTTTTAATAACACTATAAATTTGTTTCGTGTTCAAAGATAATTAAAGAAAAATTATGACATAAAAGCCAAGACAAGTTGATAATGCTAGTGATTATGTTTTCCTTTATTTCAGGTAATATTTGATCTTTCACCACGGCAAAAAGAGTGGCAGAGGTAATAAGTAAACAAAGTATTGTGGTCCATAGAAATCTAGATCACATTTTGTCTATTTTGTCTATAGTGAATTATTCGTAGATTAGCGTACTTCTCTAGGCATTTTTTAAATGAAATATTAGCAGAATATAGTATATAGTATAATCCTTATATTTTCAAAAATGTTATCAGATCTTAGGAAAGTCATGTATAAATATTATCTCTAGTATACTTTGAATCATGAACACACTTAGTTTTCATTTAAAATTTTATTAACTATTTAAAAATTTTAAAAAGCAACATATGATCATTGTTTAAAATTCAGTTTGAATTTTGAAGGCTATGAATTGAGGATACAGAAAGGATATAAAGTAAAAGTAAAAGTAAACACCCTCTCATCATTCCATAAACTAGTACTTCTGACTAGTGATAATAACCAGTTAAATTTCTTGTGTAGCCTTCTAGGAGTTTTCAGTTCATATATAATTTTCTGTACTTTTGTATGTTTATGTTATTTTTTCCTAATACAAATAGAATCATTCCATACATTTGTTCTATAGTTGGCTTTTTTTCATCTAATGTGATATTTTGTACATCTTCCCATTTCAGTACATATAGTAGTAGTCCATTTTATGTATAAACTATAGTTTATTGGATTGTTATTGATGGGTATTTAGATTACTTGTAAGATTCTAGTATTAAACGTAAGGCTTAATGAAAATTCTTGAACCTGATTTCTTACATACTTTTTGTGTGGTGTGTGTGTGTGTGTGTGTGTAGTTTCTAGAAATAGAATTTCTCTTCCAGAGGATATTTAATTAACTTATTGATAAGTTCTTCATCACAAGGAAACAAATTTTAACTATGAGAGGTGATGATTGTTTGCTAAACTTACTGTGGTAATCATTTTGCAATAGATACGTATGTTAAATCATATGTTGTGCACCTTTAAACTTATACAATGTTATATGTTAATTATATCTCAATAAACTGGAAATAATTTTGGTAGATAATGCCAAATAGCTTACCAAAATAGTTTCATTTATGCTCCAAAACTGTATGAGAGTACTTGTTTCTATACACCCTCTCCAACAGTGGGTATAACAAGATTTTTTTTTTTGCCAATTTGATGGGTAAAAAATGTTTTAATTAGTATTTCTTTATGAATCAGTTGAATGTCTTTATGGTTTTTTTTCCATTTGTACATTTTTTATGAAATTGCCTGTTCATACTATTCTGTTTTGCATGGTTATTGATTTTTTTTCTTAATAACTGTAAAGAATCCTTTGTATATTAAGGAAACTAGTCCTGTGTTTTATGTGATTCTCTCACCCCCGCTACCATAGTGTTTTTTTTTTTTTCTTTTTGGTTCTAGGCTGTGTCTTATGTTTAGAAAGGCTTGACCTAATTTAAGATTATTACAAAAAAATATTTTTTACCCATCTTTTAAAACAATTTTCTTTCTAGTCCAAAAGTATGTTTCAAAGTATATTTTTAATTTCCAGTTTTACCATTTGGGGAGATGTTGAAATTAAAGTTGAAATCTAACATAATCAAACGAAAGAACTGAGTGTCAGATGTCTGTGGGTTTCTAGTGCTTTTAGTAGAAAGCTATCTGGAGGGGAAATGAGTTACTTTAATCTACACATATTAAAGTGAGAAGTCACCTTTCATCTGGAATTTTATTCTGTGTTCAAAACTAGTAATAAGTGGGAGAGAGATTGTGTTTTTACTATTAAAATGTTAGACTTTTTCCATCATAGTAGAGTTCTCTATGTACCTTCATATGTAGAACATAAGCTTGGATATTTATTGGTATAGTTGAGGTAGAAGTTAAACACACACACACACACACACACACACACACACTCATTCACTCTCACACACTCCCCTACATACAGTTTGATGTCATCAACCTCTTTTTCCCACTGCCTAGCAGAAAAGGTTGAACTCTGGAAATATAAGACATACAAAAATATGAAGCTTTCAGGTTCTGCTAGCATTATATACAAAAATTTTAAGTCTTTAGATGTGTAAATCTGAACATGGTAGGTACCTGGCATCTTGAAGCTCTAGAGAATGGGTTCTCCTTCTAAACAAATATTCTTGAATGGACTAGAGATATCCAAGGCCTAACATTCCAGAATAATGTACTTGCCATGCTCTTTACCTTTAGAATTTGTTTAAAGAGATTTAAGTTTTCTCTCAATTGATGTTCTGCTTTCTTAAAATATTTGACATCCTAATTAATCTCTCTCCAGTAGTAGTAAATCTCAAGCCTTTCTGATTTCTGTTTTTTATTTCTAGATTTATTTTGAACTAAATTTAGAGTCTAAAAATGACTTGTTATTTTAAATAGATCTTTTTACCAGTGTTTTTAGTGGATGGTACATACGTTTTATCTCACTTGCATTTCTAGAAAATGTTTGTATCATTATTGTGGGATGTGAAGTGTTATCAGGTTTACATTTGCTTCCTTTTGTAAGTGCCTGTATTTGTTCATAGTCTTTTCCAAGTTATTTAAATATCCATTTAAAGACTTTGTTTTTTAGAGTAGTTTTTGGTTCACAGCAAAATTGAGCGAAAAGTAGAGTTCCCAAATACCCTCTTCCCCACACATGCACAGCCCCCACCGTTATCAACATCTGACAGTGTAGTGCTACATTTCATACAGTCTTTGAACCTACATTGACATGTCATTATCACCCAAAGTGCATTGTTTACATTAGGGTTCGCTCTAAACAGTCAACGAGTTTTGCCTAATGATGTATAATGATGTGTACATTTTAGTACATGTAGTCCTATAGTACCCACTATAGTATCTGTAGAATAGTTTTGCTGCCCGAAAAGTCCTCTGTTTGGTCTATTCATTCCTCCTTCCTCTCTGTGTATAATTTTTGTACTGTCTAAGTTTGAACTTTAATAAAGATGACTTGGATCATTAGTTAAAGATACAGAATTAAAGGAGGTAAAATAGGATTATATCTAAAGGTACAAAGTTATTGCTAAAAATGGTAAGAGATAATATGGCCCAATGGTAGAAGTGCTTGAGGAAAAGCTTTTATTCTTGGTTTTGTTGTTTGGAATAAGTAATTTCGTGAGTTATTGTGAACATAAGCATTTTGTTAAAAAATATTTAAGCAACTAATCTTTATGTCTAGGCATTTTTAAAAAGTATTTAAACATGGATTCTCAAATGTCTACTTTGTTCTTTATAATCCAATGTCTTAAATGATGATATTGTTTTTAAAAATTATAGGTAGAGTAGAATATTTTATTTAGAATAGTCTTGTCATAGAATAACATTCAGGTTTTTTTTGGAAAAGTAAACACCAGGTAATATTAAATGGCACTGTGGTTGGTTTGTCATGAGAACTAGATACTTGTACTGTGGGTTTGTACCCCAGTAGTCTCCCATTTTAAGTCTATGAGATCTATTATGTGACCCCTTATTCTTATTTTTTGTGTTTCTATAACGCTTTATTCAATGCCTGACAAAAAGTAAGGATTTCCTAATTGTTGCATGCGTGCATGAAAGATGAATTTAGACATTCAGATGAGCAAACGCTGCTTACGGTGACTGAGAATGCACATCCGTCATTGATGGAATCAGACAGGCTTATTATGGAGCCCAGTTGTGACACCTATGGCCACCCTACCTCACTTTTCCTGCTTTCAAGGAAAATGACCAAAGAAAACTTGGTACTTTATTTTAGAAAAAATCCTTTTATAATAAATGTATGTCTTAGCTAAGTCAGCTAACCATTATTATTTTAAAAAGAGGATTGGCTTTCATTGTATACTCTCCTGTGTTTATAAACTATTGTTTGTTTGTGTTATATTTAGGATGCTGCAGCTGATTCAGAGTAGACTGCAAGAAGAACATTCACTTCAAGATGTGATATTTAAAAGTGCTTTTAAAAGTTCATCAACAGCACTTCCACCAAGGTGAGATTTATATTTTATATGCCCAACTATTTAGTATGAATTTACTTTGACTTAATTTTGTTACTGACTTAGTTCTCGAATCTCACATTTCTTAGAGAAAATATAATCATTCTTTATGATAAAGATGTGTTCTTACTCTTAAATTTATAACCTGTGATATTGATCAAGATTAGCACAAATAAAATTACAGCTGATCATTGCACAACGTAGATTTGAACTATGCAGGTCTACTTAAACACAGATTTTTTTCAGTAACTCCTTGTACTGTTTTCTATCTGTGGTTGGGAGTCCACAGATGACGAGGGCTGATTGTACGCAGTGATCTACACCATTTTATATATAAAATTGTATTAGGTTTTAAGAACAGATTAATTGGACTTTTAATTATGTATAAATTTTGATTAGGAATTTTGTGTTTTTATTTTTTTCTCTTTCATAAATTAGAATAACTGATATTTGGAAACACTATAATCATGAAAAATGATCATTTAAATTTAAAACTCTATAAAGGTTTTACATTTGCTTAGGAAGAAAATGTCATTGCTATTTGAACTTAGATGGCATGTCCTTCGCTTTCCTCAGTTTTATTCCCATCCTCCCCTGCCCTTTAAAGTGCCAAAAAACAGATAATGAAAGCATGTCTTTGTTGGACTAATTCTTTATTTTTCATCTTTTTTCTATTATTGGACTTAGTCCTCTGGTTAGATTTGAAGAATCGTGGAATTTTAGATTTGTGTAAATATAATATATGATTATGTAACTTTTTTCATTTTGTAGATGTTTGCTTTTTTATAAATGTACAGACTTCAAAAAATTGTGCCTCTACATATGACATTTATAACATTACCTAAAAATTGATTTGTAGGGCTTTTGTTTCCCTCTACTAAATGTTTTCACCATGAAATGGTGACTACATTGAATGTACTGTAAGCAATTCTAACATATCTTGTTGTAATAGGGAAGACGATACATCACAGCCTCCAGATGCTTGCAGAATTCATGGTCATCTCTATGTCAATAAAGTAGCAGGGAATTTTCACATAACTGTGGGCAAGTATGTTCTTTTCACCTACTGAAAATACTTTAGACAAGTTGGGAGCTTGGTTAAAAGTAAATTCTTTGCTGATCGGATAATATATTACTAACTTCTAAAGGACTGCTTAAAGTGTTGTGTATCTGTATTTTTGATGTCTTGAGACTGATGTTCGGGGCTTTAATCTCAGGATAGAGAAGACTACTAACTTTAAAAACTACTTCAAAACAAAAGTTAAACAGTCATGCCATATTTTGTATATTAAAGTAAATGAGCTAAAGGGTAGATAGGAATTAAATTCTACTTGCCAAGTTTTAGTACCCATACAGCTCATCTAGACATTTCATTAATTTACGCATTTTGTTGGATGGTATTAGGTTTTTGTTTCGTTTTTCCATTTGGCAGTCATCATCAAAATGGAATCCCTAGCTAATCTGAGACAAGTATTTTGATGTAGTTAGATATTTGTAGTATATGGGATAAAGTTAAATTAGGTAAAGGTTAAGGAAAAATGTTAGACCACCTACATTCACAAACAGTACCCAGCTCAGAAACTGTTACACAATAAACACTTGGTAAATTTCTGTGTGAATGAATAGATTCTCTGATCCGCCTTCCCTCTCTCCTTGACTCTCTTCTTTCCTTTCATCCATCTTGAGTTGCAGAGCTGAACAATTCTTCATTGTAAAAGACATTTTTTGAGTACCGCTATGCGCAAAGTTCCATGCTAGATACTAAGGGTGAAATGAAAAAAGAAAGCGTTTTTCGTCCTTATGGTCTTATTCCATGAGAGAATCTAAACTTTAAACAGTGAATTACACTAATGATTATTTAATTATAATAGTATTGAAGCTATAAAGGAGATGTATGGCTGATAAGAAACTATATAAGAAGGTACCTGACCTACTCTGCAAGTCAGCACAGGCTTTATTGTGGAAAATCTTAATCGTGTCGAAACTAGTGAATGATTAGGAATTTTATATATAAAGGAGAGAAGTACATCCAGGCTGAGGGAAAGGTTACAGAGCTTGAAAGACAATGGCTGGAGATTGTATGTGTGTGTGTGTGTGTGTGTGTGTGTGGGTGTGTGGGTGTGTGTGTGTGTAGGTGTGTAGAGAGAGAGAGGGAATTAGACTTTTATGCAAAATGACTTCAGTGTCCACAGTGATCAGATCAAAACATTTATATGTCTTCATGGTCCCATTCTTCTTAACATGCATTGCTTGTTTTGTTACTGTTGCCAGCACCCATTCTCCCCATCCTTAACCTAGGATCTTTAGAATTTCTTGGTATCATACAAGCAAATAATAATTGGCTCAAAGCTCAAAGAAATTTAGAAGAGTTTATTGCACCTTTGGATACAAAACAATATCCTACTCCAAAACCAACTGAAGGAGGGAAACTTTGACATATACTGTATGAGCCGCCATAGTATGGCCTTTGTTCCTAGTTTTACTTCTCTCTTCATGTGAGAACTCATACTAGCAGTCAGAGAGGCCAGATGGAAAAGCATTTGGTTTGTATCTTGTCCTTATCGCCTCAGATAGCCTATAAACCCACTCCTCATTTTTTTGTTACTAGGTTTGTCAAGTTCAGTTTTGATCTTTTTGAAGATCTCACATTACCTCTCAGGCACAACACCATTCTCAACTGTCTTATAAAGGAGAAATTAAAAGAACTTGATTTATAACCTCATAATATTCATTTCAATATGCAAATCCTTGAGCATGAGTTCATGAGATAAGGTAATGAAGAAGTCAGATGCTTGCTACTTGCATGTAGAATCATTAGGTATCCAACAGTTGTAAATGCAGACTGAAACAGATGTATTGGCCGCTCAGATATCCTGAATGATACTTCTGTTGAGGAAGTGGTATTCTGAAATAGTGAACAACTCTTTGTAATACTGTGAACAACACAAAAGACAACATTCCCTCTGTTTCCTGGGAACTTCAGTATATATTGCAACTATACCAAAGTACTTTGTATAGCTAAATGGAATTAAGTTCTAGGCTCAGATCATTTCTACATAGGTTTTTCACCTACGCAAATGCCACTTAGAGTGTTTGGAAGTCATGCAAGATGAGGAATGATATTTTTTTGTGTGAAACTGTCATTGCGTTGTAGGATGCTGTGCTTCCCTGGCTGCTAGCCACTAAATGCCAACAGCCACTCTTCCGCAGCATTTGTGACAAGCAAAAATGCCTCCCCCAGTGCCCTTCAAACAACCTTTCCTTTGCTGAAAATTACATGGAATAATATGTCATAGCACATGAAAAATATATGAAATTCAAATTTCAGTATCCAAAAATGAAAGTTTTACTGGAACATAGTCATGCTTATTTGAAGTTTGTGAAAATTTGGTTTCTTTCCTGTTATGTACTTAACTACATAATATCTTCAGTTTTGCATCTTGGGCCACAAAGCCCAAAATATTTACTGTCTGGCTCTTGACAGAAAAAGTTTGCAAACCCCCAGTTTATTTTATTGCTGAGATGAGTAGACATACATACTTAAATCATAGGCCAAGTATGCTCTTGTATTATTTTTATTATATTAAGAAAATTATATACCTTAAGATCCTTTTTCTTATTTTAATTAGTTATATATTTAAATATTATTACTTTAATCTTTTTTTCCTCCTTTCAGGGCAATTCCCCATCCCCGAGGTCATGCACATTTGGCAGCACTTGTTAACCATGACTGTAAGCCGTTTCTGAAATTGTTTTCCATGAAAATGTCCTTGAAAAAAAAGTGTGTTGTGTGGTTTTAATTTTTAGTGCAGGTGCAAGGTAGGACTTTGAAAGTAGGCTGTTTTGAAAACAGATATCCAAAAGAGAAAATAAGTGATTAAATTTATTGACCTTAATGCATTTTCTCTTGTCTTTAAGGAGTCTGTATTTCTAGTTAGTCATGGCTCAGAAGTTGCCCAAGTTAGGGAGGAGATCCTTGGTGTGCTTTATATCGCTTGGTACACATTTCTGCTTATTTTTATGGATATGGAAGGAAATATATTTGAAGTTTATTTCAATATGTAAATCTAAATATGGACATAGACACATGTACATATAAAGTATGCAAGTTAGTTTCTTGTAATGATTGTCATAAAACTTAATTTTTAAAGTTTGCTTTAGAGAACAAAAACAGGTAATAAATGCCATAAAAAGTCAGTTTGGTCACATTTAGCAGTGTATTAAAATTCATTATTTGGCTTCATGGACATCATCCTAGTTATTCTGATAATACAATCCTATTACTATGTGATGATTTGGACAAGGGAAGACTTATTTTTTGGGTTATCAGGATTAGATGTAACGTTATTTCTTAAATGTTAATTTGTATGTAATCATGAAATTTGAGATACAGCATTTTATGAAAGACAACTTACCTTTATACATTGAATTTCCATATATTTGTATGCATTTTTCTCAAAATTAATGTCGTTTTAAATACTATATTACTATACCTGCAGATTTTAGATGTTTTAATTTGAGAGAGGGTAAGAATGTGAACCAATCTGTAATACGTGTTTTTAATAATATAATTTTTCCACTTAATTGGTTTTATTTTTTGCCTCTTAGCATACAACTTTTCTCACAGAATAGATCATTTGTCTTTTGGAGAGGTTGTTCCAGGAATTATTAATCCTTTAGATGGAACTGAAAAAATTGCTGTAGATCGTAAGTACTTAATAGTTACTATTGGAATTTGCATGTAGGCAATTGTTCTTATATCTTTAATATTAAAAATTTTAATAATCCTCTTCCTAACCCCTTGTAACAGATAAACAGATACATCTTTAAGTGGTTTAAGTGGTTGATAATCTTTAAGTGAAAATGTGTGTGAAAAGACTTTGTCCTAGGAATGGATAAAATTTAAATATTAAAAAATGAGCCATAGAACAAAATAAGAAATTAGAATTAAATGTAGGCTAGAGAAGGAATAGAATTTAAAAGGTCTCTGAATATATGAAAGGTTAATGAGTTAATAGGGCATAACTGCTTTCCCATATTCACCAAAGAAAGACTAAGAACAAAAGAAAGTTTCAACATTCTAAGAAGAATTTTCTTCGTATAAAGTTCTAATATGCCATTTTATAAACCTCTCTGGAGAATTTTACAAACATCAAAAACCTAGAGTTATTCTAGAATGGTTTGGTTATTCACACAGATACAAGTAGTACATTATAGCACAGATACCTTTTATTGTTGTTTGTTTTAACCTTCTATTCCATTTAAAATTTGAATTTATCCAAATATGGACGGACAATGTTGATGATGATGATGATGATTTTACTTTTGTAGCAAATAAGCTATTCTTGAGTTTCCTGATGGGTTTTGGTTGCTTTTCTTCTTGTTAAATAGTCATCTTCTATGATATGTCCTACCTATAGGACATTTTAAGGACATCTTCCTGTGCTCGGAATTCTAGCCTTTACAAAACTGCAATTAAGGATTTCATTTTTTATTAGTTCAAATAGATTTATTAATATTCATGTCAGTATTCTACTCTTTTAGCGTACTGCTGTAATCAGGTACATTTAAGATGCTTTGTATATAATACTGACTGACATTCATGAGTATTTTGTGTTGTGTGGGAATGTTTTCACTTAAGGACATTTGAGTGTACTGAATTTGGAAATGTGTGAGTAGAAACATTCTGAGAATTGTAAGCTCTGTTCACTATAATCTCGTCTTTAATCTAAGTATGTGTTCATTCTATACCAAAATGCATTAAATATTACTTAAGAGATGTTCACTTGAAAACATGTTGGTTAATACTTTGTTTCAAGATGCTAAAATGAACTATAAATTTCTGTATAGAAGTGGTTCCAAATGTAAACATACTAATTTTTGAAGGCTCTTTTTAAGTCTACTTGTTCCTAAATGCAAAAAGACTAAATAAAGGTCGTTTAGAATTATATTATAAAATGCCACCAGATGAGTGTCAGTAAGTTATTCAAAGCTTTAAAACAGATGTACTCATCTCCTTTCTGTTTTTATTGGGCCTCTTTTCCAAAAACAAAGGGAAAAAAACCCCATAAACCTGGTGTGTTTTGGTAACTACCACCTCCTTGATGTTCTCCAGAAGTTTGAGGGGATTAGCAGTTGCATCTTTAATACTATGCAGATTTGGACTGACCTACAGCCTTTGGAGCAATTTGTGGCTTGCAACAAAATTTCAACTCCATTCCGCACCCCCACCCCCTGCCTGCTAACTAAATTATTTAACAAATTTATAGCCCTTTCTTGAATTAACATTAGACAAATAGGTTTTCAGTAATTCTCTGGCCACAGCTTAAATGGCTCCCAGTTTTTCCTGGCATGTTTCTTTGACCCTTGGTGGTTATTACTCATTGCATTGGCATGTCTCTCCTCATGGTGAGGTCGCCTTCGTCCTTCATTTTGCCCCCGAGTCTGATTATCCTACCCATGTGTACAGCATCATTGTTGCCTTACTATTCTGTTTCATCTTTTTTTCGTAAACAATACCTGAACACCTTTTTTCTCTTAGTACTTTCACCTCACAATGACATGATAGGGTTTATTTGTAAAGCACCTCAAAACTGAGCACAAATAGAACAGTTCCCCTTACATCAGAGAACAACGTACACCTGAGGGCCATCCACAACTGATGGGCCATCTATTGGTTGTGGACAAAGTTCATTCCCTTTCGCCCTAATGTTGTCTGTGATAATATTTAGGATATTAAGTTGGAATTAATAATGGAAGCACTTGGCAAAAACTGTGGTTTTGAAATTTATAAGTGGTACAAATAGTAGGAACAATAAGAAGTGGTGAAGTTGAAACAGGCTTTGCTTTATTGTATTATAAACTCATTTAATGTTAGTGTTAAAAGAAACCCCTACTCATACCTGTCTTCCTCCTATCTACAGTTTTACCCTTCCCTCCCCCATTCTGAATTACAAAGACAAGAGACAGAGATATCGGATTGACGGAAATAAAAAGTCATTCATGCTGAGCAATAAAAGCTAGATACACTGTATGCTTCCACATGTATGAAATTCTAATCTGTGACAATAGAAGGTAGATTAGTGGTTGGCCCAGGGCCAGAGATAGAGGGGATTGACTGCAGAGGGGTACAAAGGAAGCTTTTGAGGTGATGAAAATGCTCTGTATTTTGATTATTGTGGTGATCATGTGGATGAATACATTTGTTAAAATATATCGAACCATACATTTAAAATCGATGCATTTATTCATGTACACAACTTTCAAAGATAATTATTACCATGTGGTGTGAAGTACATCTGTTTTCAGGCGAAACATAATGAGAGCCCTAGTACTTATCTAGTTGTAACTATAGATAGATATATCTCATTCTAAATTTTTTAGAATATAGACTTAGATAATTAGCATTTTGTATTATGTGAACTGTTAATTGTTTAAAATTAATTAATAATTGGTAATATACTGGTATTTATGACTTGTATTAAATTTAGAAATTCCTGACTGTATAAATATGATCCTTTTGATTACACAGTAACCTTAGCCATCATTAATTAGTTTCTTCGATAATCTTTCTGCGTGTTTTGACTTCCTCATATTTATTCAAAGATTGTCTAATTCAATTTTGGTTTATTTACATATCTTAAGATACTAGTAGGCTCTGAAAATGTGTCTTGTGGTAGTTAATACGTAGTATAATTTTAATCATGTTCGTTTTTGTATTATAAAGAAATGCTACTTTTCCATATCTGATAAAAGGATGATAATGATTATAAAAGTATCTGAGTCACTAATTAACCTTTCTTAACATCTTATAAAAGAGGAGTTTGTGTGTGTGTGTGTGTGTGTGTGTGTGTGACTATTTTATGCTTACTGAGAACTTGTTTTACCAAGTATGAATATACTTCATAAGTGTATTTAATAGGAGTATCTATTTGGCAGTAGTTTTACTGCTAGTGGATTAAAAAAACAAACACATTTTGTTTTTATTTTAGACAACCAGATGTTTCAGTATTTTATTACAGTTGTGCCAACAAAACTACATACATATAAAATTTCAGCAGACACCCATCAGTTTTCTGTGACAGAAAGGGTAAGTTTGAATCTAACTGATAAAATGATCGTTTTTTAGCATTTTATAGTCCTGCTACAAAATAAGTTTGTAGTTTCAGTTGGTTCCCTTCCCCATTTAAAATTTGTACAAGTTTTCAAATGCATTAACATTTTATTTTAAGCCAATAAAATATCAGAAACAGGTATTAGTATGTTCCAGGGTAGGAAAGGAAGTAAATTTTTTAAATCTCGAAGGTTTTATATTTAATTAAATCAGAATTATTAAATTATGATGGTATTACTCTTAATATCTTAATTTTGTAATATGTTTTCTCATGTATTGGTACAAGCAGTTCTTACCTGCCAGCAGATTTTTCTGATTTCTGTGTTGTTATTTATTTTTTAATTAATGTACCTACCCTTGGGCATGCATGTATATTGACTCACAGAACAGATTTTGAGGGTTTGCCTTCCTATTTTGCTTTGTATTCATCTGACTGAGGGGACAAAAGTTCTGCAGCCTCAGGGTGGAGTGGCCTCATAAACAAATTGAGGATCAGAGTTTGGGAATTGGACAGTTTAACAGATTTCTCATCTACTCTAAGGTCATGTTTTCTTATTATTGTGTTTAGGAATGGTGAATATTCAAATACTAGTGTCCAGAAGAATTCTAAGGCAAAATTTAAGTGCTTTTAAAATTTTGCTTTTCTCCATATGGAGTTTTCTTTTGATAGTCTTATAACTTCTAATGACTATGTCCTTAATAATGGTTGAATTTTCCTTATTCATAGGAAATTACTGAAGGTATTAGGGGTGAAGTGTCATGTGTTTATAACTTTTCAGATGATTAAGGGGAAAAATCAAGTGTGTGTAACTGCGTGTGTGTGTGTGATGTATTTTCACATACAGAAAGAGAGAGAGGCTAGGTAAAGTGTATACAGTATATATTGTGCTTTTCTGCATTTCTATAGGATACCATTTCTCAGTAATATCGGCACCACCTGAACCTCAGAGTCTACACAGTGGCCAGGTTTTGGGGAACACAGGCATATTGCTACGGAATTGTAAAATGGTAGTCTCTATGGAAGGGAGTTTGGCAATATCTGCAAAATGACATATGCATTTACCCTTTGACCCAGAAATCCCACTTCTAGAAGTTGCATCGAAAGATTCAGTGAAAAAATACAAAAATTATGTGTGTATGAGACTATTCATTGTGTTGTTATTTGTAATAGTAGAAGACTAGAAACAACCCAAATGGTACATCCACACAATGGAGGAACATGCAACTTTGAAAGAAAGATATTTGTATATTGATGAAATTATCTCCAAGATACATTTTAAATAAAAACAAAACAAATAGAATCCCAGAGCATTTGACCATTTTGGGGTGTGTTTGTGCTGATAGGGTGGCTAAATAGTTCCGTTTCACGTAAAATAAAAATGGAGTGAGTTGGTCAAGTGGAGGATGAAGGGGGCAGGGATGGGAAGGGCTACCTTTGTTGGTCCTGGAACCCAGAGGGAATCATTATTTGTCTCTTGTGATGTAAACACCCTGATCCCTGAAACAGCTTTCACCCATGTAGGTTGTGACAGTATATTTATAATTTTGGCGTGATTGAACATACCAGAGCTTTATGATGAAGTCAGTTTATTGGACACTTGAATAATGGGTTCATAAGGCACTGTTGTGCTACTAGAGAAAGGGGTTTTGTAATGCCCCACGTAAAATTGTTTTGATTTCCCTTGTAATTTGTATTCCTAAAGTTTGAAGTTTGCTATAGCTTAGTAAAAATAGGTAGGACCTGACATAAAAGTCCTAACAAAGCACTGTGGTAACGTAGTTGTTTGGAGCTATAACAGAAATTTATTAGAAAGTTTGGAAACTTGAATTTTGAAGTGTAAACAGGATTGAATGAAATAGAATGTTTTCTCAGTGTACACACTGTGTGGGTTAATAATTTTAGTTACATTCTTTACAAGAAAAAAAATTCTTTAAAAACTGAACCAATAGTTCAAATATTGATCTTTTTTTTTTCATTTTCCAATTAACAGTTGACATTCAGTATTATTTTATATTAGATTCAGGTGTACAGCATAGTGGTTAGACATTTATATAATTTATGAAGTGATTCCCCGGTTACTCTAGCACCATCTGGCACCACACATAGTTACTACAGTATTACAGACTATATTCTCTATGCTGTACTTTACATCCCCTTGACTGTTTTGTAACTGCCAATTTGATATCTTTCAAGTTAATGCATTATGTTTTCTTCCTGTATTGTATCTCATCTAGTTTAAAATGAAAAACAGGAAGTGAAATTGTTTTAAATCTGGTTATTTGAAATGACAGGAAGTAAATAAGATTATTTTGTAATTTCTTAGCAAAGAAATATCATAAAACGTATGTCAAAATGTGAACTTAGTTTTTATTGATTTCATCAATGAATGTGCCATGCAGTCGTAAGCTCTTGAGTTCAATAGAAAATTTGTAGGTAAAGTGATCTTTTTGAGAAAATAGGAAAAAACAATTCTGTTCTCTTGATTGCTTTAAAAGCTAAATCACACAAAGAATGCAGAATAATCTGATTGTCTCGTAACAGCTTGATATAGTAGCACAATTCATAAAGAGATTTGCATGTCCCTCTCATCGGGTAGGGCTGTAGGACTTCATATTGACTGTATGTATGTAAGGAACCAGATGACAAGAACCCTATTTTTCTCTTCCTCTCTCTCCCCTTCCTTTTGCCTTCCTATAGGAACGTGTCATTAACCATGCTGCAGGCAGCCACGGAGTCTCTGGGATATTTATGAAATATGATCTCAGTTCTCTTATGGTGACAGTTACTGAGGAACACATGCCATTCTGGCAGTTTTTTGTAAGACTCTGTGGTATCGTTGGAGGAATCTTTTCAACAACAGGTTAAGATTCATTTCTTTTTATTTTTTGTATAATTTCTCAAAGTGTTGCTGATACTGAAATTAAGATGTTTTTACTTAAAAAGAGCAAGAAATATAAACATTTTCATGTTTTGTTATATAAAGAACTTTTTTTTTAGACTTAATTCCAAACCTCCAAAATTATATTGATTAAGCATTAAGCATAGCTAAGTTCACTGCATTCAGCTATTTAAGGGAGATTACTTTGTGAGCTAGAAAGATCCTAGAAGTGAATCCAAGTTGTGTCATTTATGGAATAATAATCTTATATACAGGTCACCCACCTTTGCTGAAATTTTCTCATCTATAAAAATGGGACTAATATCTAACTTGCAAATGTGTTATAGGGTTAGATGAGAACATGCCTAGAAATAGTAGACATTTGAATGTAAGTTTCCTTTTTTCTTGAATGTATTTTTAACTCTACAATATGTAAAATCATGCTACTTTGAACTATATGGTATGCAAAACTATATTTTTCAGTAGGTGTATTTATGATTTTGGCCTTTTGCCCTGAGATTATGGGGTTCTCTCAAAAATAACTTGCAGAACTGTAATCATGAAAATTTGAGAGTTAAATACAATAGATAAAGGAAATAGTTCATTCTTTATCCCCAACCCCTATTCGTTATTACATGGACCTGGGTAGTTTATATATTTTGAATTATATTTTTTAGATGAATGACTTTTTTTAATGAAAGTCTTTGTCACTGCTTCATTTAAATGGATTTAAATTTGTGGTGCTGGGGTGCTGGTATTATATATTTTTTTAAATGGTGTGAGATGTATTCAGGACTCTTGAAAAGATTGCTGTATCAAGGTCATGAATTATGTGACTGTGATTTTGAAAAGAAATCCATTTGTTTGAAAATTAAACTCTCTTGTGTTTTTTTTATAACTGTGGAAGTGAGTAAAGCAAATTGCTTTCTTTCCTTCCTTAATCTATTCTATTGTAATTAGTTTAGTTTTATATTCTTATATAGCCAATTAGGGCATAATTCCATTAAAAGCATAATTTAATTAAAATATTTTTTATTGTAGGCATGTTACATGGAATTGGAAAATTTATAGTTGAAATAATTTACTGTCGTTTCAGAATTGGATCCTACAAACCCATCAGTTCTGTAAGTGGCATAGTACGAGTGGTACTGTTCTCTAAGTCCTAGTGTCATTGTTTAAATCGTATATTTTGGTATCCAGCAAGAAATTGCCCAAAGGAAAGCATTGTGTTTAGAGGAAATAGTGTAAGGAATAAAACTAATGCTTTGGTCTTTTTCTCCCTAGATCCCCTTTGAGGATGGCCACACAGACAACCACTTACCTCTTTTAGAAAATAATACGCATTAGCACCTCCCGAGTGAAGGACAAAAACTTTTTGCCTGAGACATAAAACCTTTTTTAATAAAGTATTGTGCAATATATTCAAAGAAAAGAAAATATGAATGAGAGCAGGAATCATACCTAGAAAAAAAAAGAACAAAAACCCCCAAACTGAAATCCTATATATGTTGTGTCTGTTACAAATGTCCTAGAAGAAATTATGCAGCTAATCAGTGAATAAGCCCAACTGGAGTATTGCTTTGAAGATGATCCGTTCTGATGTTTTCACAGCAATGGGCCACATCGAAATCAGACAGTGAAGAGACTGAAGGAAAGAAGTCAAACCACAGCTAAAGAGAAAGGCATTGATAAGTGCAAATGTTTGCGTTCTTTTGTTTTTAACATATATGATGTCAGAATAAAATACGGAATACATATGGAAAACTTAGTCTAGACTTTAAAAAATTGTGATCAGGTCACATTGTTAATAAAGGAAAACAGATGGATTCCCATGCTATAGCCATATTAATGTTAAGCCATAATGACAAGACCACTTATCCAATAATTTGGTCTTAGGAAGATAACTGCTTTTCTTTAAACTCTGGCTATGGACTTTTTTAACTGTTCAAGGCAGTGTCTTGGAAGACTAAGGTGAATTCTTACAGAGGAAGGTACATAGGTGCTATAATATATTACAGAGGTATTCACAAATTGTAGAGTGGGCACTTAACACAGGGAGAGGAAAGCACATTTTTTTTAAAGATGCTAAATTTCCTAATCTGATCATTAGAATATTGGTATGCTTTGGGAGCGGGGGCTGGGGGGCTGAGTAATAAAAAGATCCACTACTGATGGTGAAAATTACCAGTTTGTAAAATATTAAAAAGCAAAGTAGAATATTTTATACATGTGGTGATTGGGCAACAGGGTAACTTTAATAGAAGTGTGAGGCAGCTATGTAATTAAAACAAGATAATGTCGTATCTGAGGGATTATCATATTAAACAATGTCCGTTAACCTGTAAAACTGGATGAAAGTAGTATCTGCATTCAGGTGTCCTGAATATGATTGATTCTGTATTAGATTGTGTTGTTCTGACTTTCTTACTATTTAAGGGTTGATACAAAATTTTCAGCTATAAAGGATTAAAAATAATGAGAGGGAGCTATCACTCAGGTGCCATTAAAAACTATATTTGGAATATGTGTGCCAACATCAGTTTTCCTTTTGTAATACTTAATGATAGTAGAAGAATCATCAACCAGTTCCCATGCTTTAAATCATTTAAGGAAATGGGGAAACAAAAATTCCAGGTAAGCAAGAAAGACCAAGAATAAAAGACTAGATATAAAATCATGGCTTTTAGAGAATAGGCTGTCACAAGTTACAGTTTTTCAACTGGATTTTAAAGGAAAAAAAGTTTTCTGGAAAGCAGGTGGGACAGTAATAGAATGGAGAGGAGAAATACGGATAAAACTACGTGGCAGTAAATCTTATGTCGAATGGTATTTTGCAGAAAATAACAGAAGCATCAATGTTTAAAATACACAGTTTATCATTAAGAGCCGTGAAATTAACTGATTATACAGGGGACATAACATACTTGAAAGATTTTTTTGAATACAGAGAATTCTAAGTAATGAATGAGCCTTCTCTATGGTTTTGATTTCTTCAGATATTACTTTCAATGAAGATAGGCTAGGAACTAATGGAACATCTCTCAAAAGGAATTTTAACTGAAGAGAACTAGAATTTTAAATATTTTAGATTGAATATTGGTTCTTTGAATCTGCATGTCAGGCAGTTCAGTCAAATTTCAGGTTTTTTGTATGTTTGGTTTTTTTAAATGGGAAGAAACACAATAATTTAGAACTATTTTCTCTCAGGATTATAACTAACGTATCTTTAAAAATAATTTTAAAAATTACTTATATGTGATTTTAATTGTTTCCATGTTTATTAAATACCACATTAAGAATTTTAATGGAATTAATCTGTCCCATTAAAACTATGAAAGGAATTTCTTCAAAGCAAAATCCTGCTTTGCCATTGATTTTCATTTTAAATAGAAAGGTTTCCAGCTGAAATTCCTTGAATAGCAGGGTCAGATTTTCTCAATCAAAGCATTAAAATTCCGACCCCCCCTTCGGATGATAGACAGTGAAGCATATTGAGATTTGTTAAGAGTTTTGATCTCGTCAAGTGTTGCTTTTCCATTGCAGAGAACACTGCCCTGACCTACCTACCTATGATGCACTTCAGCTTGTGCCTGGGGTGCCACCAGTAGGATGTCTAACTTTATTATGCAGTCCTTCTTGTTTTATTAGGGTATTCATAATATCTGCATGTATATTTCAGCCTAAATATTTTAAAAGTTGAGACTTCAAAATATGTGAAATGAGTTTTTTAAAACTGTTTGCATACATTGGCCTTTAAGAAAACATGACATGTTTAGGTGAATTCTCTGCTGCAGTATTTATACACTTCAGACTACCTCTTGGGAAAAGCTTAACTCCATATTAGTGAGAATTACAAAATTCTAACTTAGATGATTTTCAACTTAGATGACTAATATCACACTTATACATTTTATGATAGAAAGCACTGACTTTTTATAATAAATAATTTATGAATGCACACAAAATTTACAATCTTTAATACAAACTTTGAATTTTATAAAGGAATGACTAAGACCTAATTTTTAATGGTGTAAGGATGTCTGTGTTACACATTTTGTCTTTTTTCTATCTTGGGTTTGTAATTCAGTTACCAAGAAAGTAAATTTATATGCAACTCTTCTACTTCAAAATTTAAAATTTTGAATCATGAGCTTGAGTTCAAGATGCATAGTTTTGATTTTTTTAAAATGACTTAAACCTGAGCCTTAAGACCTTTAACTGTCTCTCCATCCCCCTGTACTTAAGTGCTTCCCCTTCTGTTTTGAGCTCTAGCCAACTTTTAGCCAGCCAAAGGGAGTCACCCTTTGTCAGCAGTGTCCAAATAGAGATTACCATTTGTGCACTACCTTACAGAACAATGCCTGGATTTAATATCCAAGTATTTCCTTAATGTAGTTTTTTTACCCCTTTTGAAGTATTTCTTTAGTAATGAAATTACTTTGCATTAAGAGTAGGATTTTTTGGTGTCTTGCAGGGTTTTTTTGGTTTTGTTTCAAGAGAACAGAGAACAAAAAACACTCTCAGTCCTGAACACATGGACTCTAAATAAAATGAGACATTATAGAACACATTCTTTGTCCTTTTACAATCATGTACCCCCAAATAAGCCGCAGTTCCTTATACTTAAGCTTTTCTTCTTTATAGGAAAGTTATAGCTATCTTTAAATATCACTTGGTTACATTTGCTTTTGTTCCAGATGGAGCTAAATAACTGTGAGATTGGGTTTATTTTATATTTTTCATATTAAAAATGAATGAGTGATGAAGATTGAGCAGTTGGTTCAAGTCTATAAACCTGTAAACAAAGTTGAAGATTATACCGTTTCCCCGAAAATAAGCCCCAGTTAAGATCATCGCCAGATGGACACATTTAGTACATTATGACGATGTTCCAGAAGAAGATGACATGACTGTATTTGAATAAATTTAGATTGTTGTACATGAAAAAAATGAGACATCCCCTGAAAATACGACCTAATGCGTCTTTTGGAGCAAAAATTAATATAAGACCCGGTCTAATTTTCGGGAAAACAAGTAATTAGCAAAACATTTAAATAATTTTTTTTTAGCAACTCCAAATTATGTTGAATATTTATCGTCCCTTAGCTAAAATACTCAGTGATGGAAAACTGAAAGCTTTTCCTCTTAAGATCAAGAACAAGACAATAATGTTCATTCTCACCTGTTACTCAGTACAGTACTAGAAGTCCTTGCCAGGGCAGTCAGGCAAGAGAAAGAAAGAAAAGGCATCCAAACTGGAAATGAAGAAATAAAAGTGTCAATTTTTGCAAGTGAATGTTTACTGGAAATAATTAGAGTAACAATTCCAAATATAACTCATTTGTGCTATTTTCTGTGATTTTAAAGTAAAGCTTAGAATGAGAAGGTGTGGGGAAATTATTCATTAATGAAAGCTGCATATTAAAGCAGACCTTCAGCAACAACTCTTATAACTAATAAGTATCTTATGAATTCTGTGCTGTTTTTAAGCAGTTAGGCTAATCAGTTTGGTGAATTCTTGTACTACACTTTTTTGAAAAAGATTTTTATTAAAATATAGCTAATGTACAATATTATATTAGTTTCAGGTATACACCATAGTTATTCAACATTTATATACCTAACAAAGTGATCACAATAAATCCATCAACCATCTGACACCATACCACATTATCGCAATATTGACTGTATTCCCTATGCTGCACATTACATCCCATAACTTATTTGTTTTATACTTGGAGAGTTAGACCTCTTATTTCCCTTCACCTTTACCCCCCTTTTAAATTTTCAACTACATTTGCCATTCAATTTTATTTTATATTAATTTCAGGTGTACGGCATAGTGGTTAGACATCTGTATAATTTAAGAATTGATCCCCCTGAATAGTACTCAACCTGGCACTATACATAGTTGTTACCACATTATTGACTACATTCCCTGTGCTTTACATCCCCATGACTATTTTGTAAGTATCAGTTTGTACTTCTTACTCCCTTCGTCATTCACACCCTGCCCCCAACCACCTCCCACCTATCCAAATCAGGTACCCATCTTGACACTATATACCTAGTTATTACAATATTATTGACTACATTCCTTATGCTATACCCTATATCCCCATGATTACTGTGTAACAACTAATTTGTACTTCTTAATCCCTTCCTCTTTTTCACTCATTCCCAACCCCCCTCCCATCTGGCAACCATCAAAATGTTCTCTCTATCTGTGATTTTATTTTATTTTGTTCTTTGGAGTCCACATATAAGCAAAATCTCATTGCACCTGTCTTTCTCTGTCTGACACTCCACTCAGCACAGTACCCTCCAGGTCCATCCATGCCGCTGCAGATGGCAAGCACCCATTCCCTTCCCTGCATGAGCAATATGTATGTACCACCTCCCCTTTAACTATTCTTCCATTGACAGACACCCAGCCTGCCTTCACATCTTGACCATAGTAAACAATGTTGTAATTAACATGGATGCACACATCCCCTCCAGGTAGCATTTTGGGTTTCTTCAGATAAAAACTCTGAAGTGGGATTACTGGGTCCTTTGTTTCTTGTTATATCCTTTGTTTTATCTGGTATAAGTATTGCTACCTCAGCTTTTTTTTTTCCCCCATGAAATATCTTTTTCCATCCCTTTACACTCCATTTGTGTTTGTCTTTCATTCTGAAGTGAGTCTCTTGTAGGCATTATATGTAAGGCTCTTGTTTTCTTGCCATGCTATGTATTTTGAGCAGAGCATTTAACCTATTTACATTGAAGGTAATTGTTGATAGATACATGGCTATTGCTATTTTGTTATTCATAATTTTTATTTTTATTTTTCCATCTTAAAGAAGTCCCTCAAACATTCCTTGTAATACTGGATTGGTGATGATGAACTCCTTTAGCTTTTTCTTGTCTTGGAAGAGGTTATCTGTCCTTCAATTCTAAATGATAGATTTCTGGGTAGAGTAATCTTGGTTGTAGGTCCTTGCTTTTCATCACGTTGAATATTTTGTGCCAATCCCTTCAGGCATGCAAAATTTCTATTGAGAAATCAACTGACAGTCTTATGGGATCTCCCTTATAAGTTACTAGTTGCCTTTCTCTTGCTGCTTTTAGGATTCTCTCTTTGTCTTTAACCTTTGCCATTTTCATTATAATGTGACTTGGTGCGGGCCTGTTTGGGTTCATCTCGTTTGGGATTCTATGCTTCTTGGAGTTATATGTCTGTTTCCTTCACCAGGTTAGGAAAGTTTTCAGTCATTATTTCTTCAATTAGGTTCTTAATCTTTTGCTTTTTTTCTTCTCCTTCTGGTATCCCTATGATGCGAATGTTGTTATGCTTAATGTTGTTCCAGAGGTCTCTTAAACTATCCTCATTTCTTAAAATTCTTTTTTTCTTTTTGCTGTTCTAATTCAATATTTACTGCTATCTCATCTTCCAAATCACTGATTTGATCCTGTGCTTCATCTAGTCTGCTGGTGATTCCTTCTAGTACTTTCTTCATTTCAGTTATTACATTCTTCACTTCTGACTGGTTATTGTTTATGGTTTCTATGTCCTTTTTTTATGCTTGGTATCTCTTTGCTGAAGTTCTCACTAAGTTCCTTGAGCATCCTTATAACCATTGTTTTGAACACTATCTGGTAGGTTGCTTGCCTCCATTTTGTTTAGGATTTTATTTTATTTTTGAGTTTTCTCCTGTTCTTTCATTTGAGATGTATTTCTTTGTTTCGTCATTTTGACTACCTCTCTGTGTTCGTTTCTATGTATTGGGTAGATCTGCTACATCCCTCAGTCTTGGCCAGGTGGCCTTACGTAGGAGATGCCCTGTGGGGCCCAGTGGCACAAACTTCCTGGTAACCTATGATGGGTGCTCCAGGCGTGTCCCTTGTATGGGTTGTGTGTGCCCTCCTGTTGTAGTTGAGACTTGGTTTCTATTGGCGTTTCAGTGGGTGGGATTGACCCTCAGGCTGATTGGCTGTGGGTTTTTGCCATGTCCACAACTTATAGGCTGCTATGCAGGGGACTTACTCTACTGAGTGGGATTTGCTCCAGCAAGCTCTGGTGCCTGTTGAGACTGCCTTTTGTGTGTGCTGCAAGTGGGGCTAATTGGGTGGTGTTCTGCTGCGGTCTGAAGCCAACGTTCAAGTATGTTTGTTCTGTGGCCTCTTGGGAGGGGCTCCGGTGCAGGCCTAGGTCACCCACTGCCTGTGCCTGCCAGGGACTACCTGGTAAGAGCAATAGAGCAATTCGTGGTTTTTCACTGCCTGTGCTAACTCTGGAGGTGTGTGGGAGAAGCCAGTACCAGGCCTGCCATAGCTCCACAAAATGCCAGGACACCCCAAGGCCTGCTGCCACCTGCCAGCTTCCTTACGGTTCAGCCACTGATAAAGCCTTGTGTGGTATGCAAGTTGGGTGTCTCTGGGAATCACTGGAGTGGGAAGAGTTGTGGTCACCAGGTTAAAGTAAATTCTGGTTTGGTGCCAGTACTAGATACTCAGCAAAAGCCTCAGAGCACGCTGAGGCCGGTCACCGCCCACCTGGGATCTGCCGGACTCTGATAGTTTTCTAAGAAAGAGTGCAATGCAGGCAGAGCTGGCTGCTCGTGGAGAAAGTGGTTCCATCATTGGGTGGGGAAGTTCCCAGTGAGTCATCAGGGCAGAGCTTCAGAGCTCATTAGACGAATCAGGTTCAGATTTGGTTGTAAGTATAGGGGGAGGGTTCAACACAGGAAAAATGGTGCCTGCTAGCTGCACGTGAGAAGTATTCCTAACCAGGAAAATGCCAAGTGTCTTTCAGCCCTTGTCTTGTAGCCACACAACTGAGTCTGCTCCCCATGTCTTTGACACCCCCCAAGTTACTGTCCCTCCGTTGGGAGCCCAAAGTGAGTGCCTGGGAGTGAGAGTCTGAGCATGGCCCTTTAAGAGGATGCCTAGGTTTACTGCCACTTTCCTTCCCACCCGGATGGTTGGAGTCCCCACTGTTTTTCACAGCCAGTTGTTGTGGGGGCTCCTGTTCCCTGCACCAGTACTCTGGATTGGGGAGGCCGGTGTGGGGCTGGGGTCCCTATCTCCTCATGGGGGAACCCCCGCAGCCAAGCTATCCCTCCAGGTTCTCAACCATCACACTGAGGTTTAGGGTTAGCCAGTTCCGCGTCCTCAATCCTACCACTCTCGACGTGATGCTTTATATCCTTAATTATAAAACTTCTGTTCAGCCAGACTTTAGATGGTTCCCCAGGTTGATTGCGCTGTAATTTAGTAGTAATTTTAATTTGTTCATGAAAGGAAGCAGGCACAGTGTTTATCTGTTCCACCATCTTGGATCTCCCCCCTACTACACTTACTTTTAATTTCTCTAAAGTATTCAAGAATTGATGCAAGTTTCCCAACCTTGTATCTCCCCACCTATTTACAATTATAGGTAGGAATCAGTATTTCAAATAAATTAAGTACACACCTAAAATGTTTGTGTATTAGAATAACTGTTTCTAACTATTGCAACTCAATTTCAGTTACGCACCCTTTCCTGTTAACTGTATCTATACAGGGCATTACCATCTGTCAAATTAACTACTTCTTAAAAACAGCAACTGCTAGTTTTATTTTGTTAATTTTTAAAAAATATATTTTTTTAAAAAGTAACCTAGGCAGTGAGTATTTTTCCCTACCTTTTTGTGGGCATATGGGACAACCATTACTTTTTATTTTAGGTAGTTACTTAGGTTCCCAAAACATAATGATTAGGCTTGCAGTTCTAGAAAAACAGCCATGTGGACATTTGCTTGTGAGTCCTTTGAACTTTGAAAATTATTGATGTTTTTGGAATCTTTAGGCTGACCTACTTTAATTATTAAGTTCATTGTCAGGTAACACACTATTTGGTTATTAGTACTCCCTCCGATCAGTCTATTTACCTTGAGATTCTAAATCAGTTATTTAAATGAAGTGTTAACTGGAGATAATGCTAGGGAAGGGTAGTACAAAATTGTGAGGAATGATTTTCTGAGTTGTGTGCCCATCTCTCTCAACTTTCTCTAGTATTAATTGCCTCAGGTGGTGACTGTCTTCTTCTTTGTGATGATATTCATTACTAAATCAGGTATCTAGTGGGTGCAGAATATAGGGATTACCAAAAATTCTTTTTAAACATAGACATCTTTTCTTTGTACTTCCAGCCCCTTGCCCCCAAAAGTAGAAGGCTCTTTCTCATTACATTGTATATATTTGGCATTCAAATAATTGTTAATTGGTCTTGATTAAAATAACTAGGGATTTTCTTTCCTACAGATACCTACCTACTTTTATACTGCTTAATCCTCCACAAGAGGACTTTATTCCTGTCATTTCTCTAATGCCACAGACAGAACATGCTTCAGCATATAAATGTAATCCTATGAATGGTGTCAGAAAAAGTGAAGCATGATGTACCTATATGTTAATTTATATTAATCTGATAGGTTCTTTGGAAGATGATATCATTTTTTTCTGAGGGAGAGGGAGGAGATCTGCAGTCGTCAGCAGTTAAAGACACAACACTAGAAGAGAGAAAAACATTTTTAATTCAAATTCTCATTTAATCAAAAGTCAAATACTTAGTGGAATTTATTGAATTAGTGAAACAGAATAATCAAAAGATAGTAAACTTTTAGAACTATTATGTTTTATCCAATCCTTGAATTATGTCTTCATTTCATTTTTACTGTACCTATAGTTTGTATCTTAAAATGACTCAAAAATATCGTATAGATATCTTAAACTAAAGATCACCAGGTGTTTTGTTTCAGAGCTGAGTTGTCTGTCCTGGAAAGTAGTTCCCAGAACTTAGATGAGGTTGGGAAAGACATTGTCCAGAAGAGTTCCCCCAAAATGCCCTTTATGGGTTCAGAAAAATCTCAAGAAATACTAGAAGCCCACCTTCAAGGCCTTGTACATTCCAACTACCTGAATGTGCCTTTCTGAGTTTTACCAATTATTCCAGAAAGTGAGCATAACTATAACTGCTGTTGTTGACATTTATACTCATGTAATTTTCTAGTAGTTGTGATTATTTTTAGTTATGCCCCAGACATTATATTTGAATAATATTCCAGGTTTTTAACATGAAATACTGCAATCCAACATGCACTGATCTCTCAAATAGGAAAGTTGGGATAAATCGCATTATTATAGAAATTTGAGAATAAATTAGTTTTTACTAATTCATTTGCCTTATACATAAAATAATTTTAAACAGACAAAACAACACTTATTCTCTAAATTTAGAGTCACTTAATGAAGTCTATCCTCTTCTGTTGTATATTGGACAGTTAATATTATGCCATTGGTGTGATTGAGATACTAGCAAATCCGGGTGATCACACAAGAGTAACCTTCCCCACTTTGTAGAAAAAGCCTAAAGCTAGCATTTAAAATTTTATTTGAAATTTTGCTTTCCTCCATGGCAAAGATCAGGGGATTGGGTTTTTATATGATTCTAGCCTAGGACCTTCCTCTCCATTTTAGCCACTCTAATTGAGGCCTCAGCAAAATAAGCTTAAATATAAGGGGTTTGGTGACTTTAATGAACAAAAAGGAAACTCTTGAGAGAAGGTAATGAGAAAAATTGGTGATTGAAAAGATTTAGAAATAGTAGTTGTCAAATTGAAATTACGAAGATTAATTTTTACTTAAAAGCACAATAAACTGAGTCTCAATGCAAATATGCTTGAGCCCTCAATCAATATACAATTATTTCCACCTCTGGGTTAATTTTAGGCTTCAGAAGTGGGTATAGTTAAGAAAAATGTTAAGTGTAAGTCCACTTTTCTAATTTCCCTAACCCTCAACCAGGACACCACAGTATAACACAAAAAGGAAGCAGAGACTTTTCAGTGGATCATTATTTCTCTTACAGCATTTGTGAGGATGTGGAAACCGTTCTTCTGGTTGTCTTGATTTTAAACCTTTGTACTGGGTGCCCCAGAATGGTTCCAAGAAACAATCTGAAAATATTTTTTTTCCTAAAATGTGTGTAATTATAGGCTAGGATATGACTTGCCTTCTCTCGTTGCAGTAGAAAGAATATAGCATAGTTAAGAAATAGGGATGAATACTTGACAGCACATTGGATGAGTAATGAGGCTGGACGTGTTCTTTGTTAACGTCCTGATCTTGAGAACCACAGTTTGCTGTTTTAGAGGTATCTGAGAGTTTCCAGGTAAAAGGAGATTGCCAAGTGTTCTTAAACCTTGAGTGTGCCGGATGCCCTAAAGTAGGAGAGGAATTTATAACAGAAGCTCACAATGAAGAGCCAGACGTTCCGAGCCATCTGAGATCTTGCAATGAGAAGGCGCCAGGCAATGAGCAAGAGGGCCGTGTTAAAGAGGTAGTGAATATTTCGGAGCCTGGGGAGCAGACACAGATAACCAAAGTTAAAACAGTACCAAACACCCAACTATGTTATCTGAAGCATAAACATGTCTTTTTCTCGCTGTGACCAGCAAATTATAAGTAAGCGCGCACAGGCACGCCCTGATGGCCTTTGGGTTTTATATCTTTTATTTTCACAACATCCCTGCTCAGTAATCAGATTTCCGTAATAGTCCCTGATAGTTTCTCTCTCTCATACCTCTCACTACTTTAACCTATCTTGCAAACGTGACTAACAAAATCTTCCTGAAATATACTTTGACCATGTTACCATATCACAAATCTTCACTGGTTCTTGTTCCCTGGAGGGCAAGTCCTAAAGTTCTTAGCCTACGACTCATGGTTCCTCTCTGTTTGCAATTTACTTTTCCATCCTTATCATCACTGCATTAAAAACCCTTTGCTTCTACCAGAATTCTTCCATACTGCTATAATTCTTTGTCCCTTAGGGGATTTTAAGGCAGTTGAAGGACGTGAAGAGTGGTTAAGTGACTTGCCCGTGTTAAATAGTATTATCAGGTCTCCTGCCTATTGGGTATTCATTTTCTATATCACATTATGATAGGTTGTGGTAGGAGAATCAGAAAATTTCATTCACATTTGGCTCTCATACTTTACTGTGTGTTACCATGAACAAGTTACCTTCTTTGAGCCTAACTATCTCTTTGACAAAAACGGGATAACAGAAATAATACCTTCCTCATAGGAGTGTGGTGACATCTAAATGAAACAGTGTATTACAGGGAAGCACCTGTTATGTAAACGTTCAAAAAATGTTAATTCCTCCCCTCCCCTGGTCTAATTTCATATCTGGTATAAAAGTGTTCAATAAATATTAACTGACTGATTATGCTTACCTTTTTAAGTGTTGCTTTGCTTTTGGAACCCCAGCCATATCCTCTTTCAATAAGTACTTCTTAACTCCTAAAACATAATTTTCAATGTATTCCAACCAGTTCAACTGGCGCACGTCAAAGTTGAATACCTGAAAGTCAGAGAGAATGGATTGCCATACTGCACTGGTGGACAATCACTCTATCCACGTAAGGAAGTTTCTTTTACACAAATGAGTGACATTCAGTTTAAAAGACTTAAGTTGGACCTCATTTGAGCTGTTATTTCAAAGGCCCTGACAAAAACCATTTGCATAGCAATATTTAAACATGGATCAAGCGCAAACATTTGACTTTTAGGAAGTCGTGTGAGGGAAGTTTAAGGAACTGGTATTAATCTGGCGGAAGCTAATTTCATTTCTACTACATGTGGATTAATTATTTTTTAAAGTGATGGAATAATATGTTAGGGGACAAAACAAATTGTGTGTCTTTTCCTTTCCGTTTCTCATAAATTTTGGTGGTGTCCACTTTGCCTACCATTGTTTCCTACAATGTCGCCAATTCATTATGCAGATTCAGGTAAATTTGGGGGAGCAAAGCCTTGAGGAATAGCTTAACATATGAGTAATTTATATTTTGTATTTGCTTTAGAGCTATTATTATCTATTATGTTAGGTTTCTTTTAGAGTTAAGTGGTAAGGAAAACTTTACTTCTCCTGGAACACTAGTATAATTTCTCCTCTGGGACAAAGAATACCACGAAACTATATTTTCCTTTTCACTGTGCCTCTAAAAAGCTCAAGAACTGTAGTTCAAAATTCCCTATCGAATTCTATTATTTCATTCTTATCCCCGACTTTGTATTTTAATTCATATATTCCCTAATTTGATATTTATTTCTATTTTTTATATGTATTTGTTGTAATATATCTGAAATCTTTGAGATAATTTTGAGTATTAACAGAGAGCATATGAGATTAACAAGGTACAGAGCACTTCATAGACTTGTCCAAAAGCTGAATTGTTTTCCAAAAGTAATTCTGTATCACTTTATTACTTTATTTGGATATGTTTGTTTTCCATACTATCTCTACATTTTATTTATTCATCTATACAAACAGAGGCTTTTACTTTTACACTATTTCAAATTTCTAAGTTAGAGGTCAATGAAGCCCTAGTTTAGAAACCTGATTCCATATGGCAAATCAAACTGGAATCTGAGACACATCAGTTTGGCAATTAAATCCAAGTATTCAGGTCTATTACCTTTGCATACAGTAAATCAACTGCTGACTTGATTCTTTTTTATTTTTTTCCATGAATTTGTAAGTTATTTTAGGTAAAAATAGTAAAATGTCAAAAGGGAAACTCGAAGCTTATTACCTTTTGAATTATGTAGATGGGTAAATTCCATGGAGAGAAGAAAAGCCCACATAAAATTTGAAGCTTTTTAAAAATAATGTACAATAGCTTGAGTTTTTTTAATACCTGGCTTGAGCATCATTCGTGCATTTCAAACAGGTACTTAGAAGAATTTTATCTATACAGGGTAGGTAAGCATTTCTGAAAATAGCTCTATTCATGTCAGTTTTACAGGTCCTCAGTGATGATTTTAGTTAACATCCCTCTAAATCTCATTTGATTTATTAATATAATATTGATGGTGTTTAACTTTGCAAGTAATCCTTAGGTTCCCTGACATAAAGGAATTCTAGGACTTGGATTTGAATCATGCTCTATGAGGCTAGTAGATAAGAGTAAAATCCTTAATTAGCCTTAATCTAATCCTTAATCTAACATTTACTTCTCAGTATGACTTGATTTCTTCTACATGCTGTCAAGTAGAAGTTAAATCAAGAAATGGTTTGACCTTTTAAAAAACATTTTTGGTGGAAAATGTCAATCAAGAGAGTGAAAACTTTCAGGTTTAATTGAAAACTAATGATATGTTCAGGGAACTCATGACTCTGAAGGGAAAACAAAGCTAGGAGCATGTACAAAGTACAAAAGATTTCTATACTTGTGAATTTCAGAATATGCAAAGATTTCAGGGCTTATTGTTTTCAATGGCCAAGAAGCTAATGTAAAGAAATAAGTGGCATGGATGCTAAGCAATTAAAGACCTGTTTTGAGAAATAAAAGTCTGAATTGTTGAAGGAAGTCATTATAGGGAGAAAGACTGACAGTGCTGGAGAGAAGGCAATACTGATGGGGGAAGGTCTTAGATGAGATAGAATAAATAGGAATAGGAATAGGGGTCAGCTTAAAAAGATAAGGAAGAAATTATAGCTTTAGAGATGCTGAACAATTTTGACAAGAACAGTGGTTGAGACAGTTTATGAGCAATAAAGTTATTATTTTTCATCAAAGTCATGCTGTGGCAATTAGGGGAAAGATAGAAGTATGGAGAGCTTGTTGAAAAGATAACAGCTGCGAAAGTATATGAAATGTGACTGCAGAATAGCAGTGAGGATCTAACTGAAGTCCAAGAGCTAGATTTATTACCTACATTAAACTTGTTTCTTGCTGTGTTGATAGCTTTGACTGATTTTCTTAGTGAAAAAAATTCTGTGTATATACCTAAAACTTTATTCATTGGCTTTCCAGGGAAAATAATTCTAAATTCCAAATGAGTAAGATTTTGCTGTTGGTTAAGTCCATGCTGTACTTACTCTTTGGTCCTCGGGACTCAGCTCGGACATCAGCATCTCTGTATTGTATGTGCTCCATTCCCAACTCCGGTTAAGGAAATACTCCAGCATGGAAACGGTTCTTAAAAGCCGATTCATGAGCTTTGTCATCCTGAGGTAAAGATCATATAGAAGCAAAGATCAGCACAGCTCAGATGGCTGCTTCCCTGTTACTCTGTAGAAATCCATGAGAAATTGTTTTGAGAAAAATATTAAAAATATCCCTCTCCTCTTTTCCCCAATTCTTCATTAAAACTCCTGTTGAATGAAGGGAAGGGGATGAATCTAAGGGAGATTGTTCTATCAGGCCTTTTAATACCACCAAACTCCCCCTTTTCCTCTTTTCTACCATCTCTTTCTCAAGAGTAGCAAACATTTTAGAAACCAAACCAGATATCCACCCTTAATGGCATACTGTTCTTTCTCTGAAATCTGAAGTACACAATTCGAAATCTTATTTGTCTTCTTTATGGTATGTTCTTGGATTTTTAAAAAATGGATTGATCCAAAGTCTTAGTATCTAATTTCTGGGCAGAAGTGTTGACTGTATTAGCGTCTGGTGAACTGAAAGCAGTTGTCAGTTGTAATGCAGATTTAAGGGGAAAAGAACTTATTTGTTGATAACCTACTCTGGTAGGCACAGTGCTAATACATGTAAAAAATATCTCCTCTAATTCTCATAGCATCCCTCTTACGTAGGTATGAAGCTGCATTTCTATGAATGGGTAAAGTGAGCTTAAGACAAAAAGGGTCACAATGATATAATAGGTGTTAAAGCCAAAATTGCAACCCAGCTTTGACCGACCTCAAAAAGCCTCTGCTTTTGTAATCCCACCACTCTGTGTCCCATGACTTAACATGGACCACATCTTCCAATACTGTGGTGACGACTGGGACCAGCTCTGCTATGTGAACTTCCCACCTTAACAACAATTGACAACAAACTTCCACATGCAACCTTATATGATCCTCACAATATGACTGTAAGTTAGTCAGGACCTACATCGTTTATCTTCATCTTACAAAAGGATGCATAGGTTCATGGTCACATAGCTAATGCTCATACCTCGGTCTTCCAGCTACAAGTCACCTTTGGCCTATAGAATGTTTGATTTTTATCTTTATCAGTTACGCCAAACTTGGTAGTAGTGACTACTGCAGTTGACCCAGTAATGGCACTGTTTTGGGAATTTGGTCTTACTTCTGGTCAATCCTAATGCCCACATACCTAATAACTCATGGTATCATGGGAAAGTCATAGGCAGAGGGTAGCATCAATATTTCCTGATACAAGCCCATTTGGCTTTTATTATCTAACATCTTTGCTATAGACTGAATGTGTGTCCCCCTCAAAATTCATATGTTGAAACCTATTCCCCCCAATGGGATTACATTTGGAGGAGGAGATTTTGGGAGGTGATTAGTGTCCTTAAAAAAAGATACCCCAGAAGCTCTCTCAGCATGTGAGAGCACAGAGAGAAGATGGCCGTCTAGGAACCGGGAAGCGGGTCCTCAGCAGACCCTGAATCAACCGGTACCTTGGATCTTAGACTTCCTAGTTTCTGTAACAGTGAGAAATAAGTTTCTGCTGTTAATAAGCCACCCAGTCCATGATATTCTGTTATAGCAGCCTAAATGGACAGTCTTTATCCACTCTATGACGTCGATGTAATTGATATGATTTCAACAGATTTATTTTAATTTTTAAAAATAATCTTTGTATAATGATATCATTATATGTGTAGGACTGTATCAGCATAATACTATTTCTTTTCTGAAAGAAAGAATACATTTATTACTCTCAGGTAGAGAAGGTCTGCTTAGTACATAAAATGCAAAAGCCATAAAGGAAAAGAATTGATTCGTTTTATCACATAAAAATCTAAAACTTCTTTAGTAATAATAGTGATTACTGTATTCTATACATTCTTACGTAAAACTCTATTAAATAGGTATGATTACTATCTTTTTTTTTACAGGTGAGGAAGCTATGATTTAGAGAGGTTAAATAATTTAGGGCTCATATGGCTAAATTGGTAAAGTCAGGATTTAAATCGTTAAGTCTGACTCTAAATTCCATGCTCTTAAGAACAGCATTATATTAGCTTTCCTTGCGTTATATTATAAAAAGCTTCATACTCAAAGCTACAAGATAAGAAACAGACTTGGAGAAAACACATTAAATATATATTTACACACACACACACACATGTCCATAAATTAATAAGGCCAACTCAGTAGAAAAATAGACAAGAAATAGAAACAGGCAACTCACAGAGGAGAAAAATGTGAATGTCCAATGAACAAATGAGAGCCCAGCCCCTTCAGCAATCAGGGGAATGCAAATCAAAGTAACAAAGAGATGCCATTTCTTGTCTTCAGTTTGACAATTTAAAAGATTGATTTTTGCCAAGTATTTATAGGAGTGGAAACTACCGCCCCTCCCCCCAGATTTGTGCCTTCGTGTGCTGATGTGGCAGTGCAAATCGGCAGAGCCTTCCTCTAGGGCAGCCTGGCAGTAGCCCAATATCCACATACCTTCCAACGCAGCAATAGCAGCCCTCAGCATCTTCCCCAAGCCCAAGGGCAGACTGGACAAAAACGCATGTGCGCTGGTATTCATTGCCCCATTGTTTGTAATAGGGAAACAAAGACAACACTCAGCACAATGACTGAGATTTTCACGGAACATTAGTGACAAGCACTGGAAAATATATAGGATTGATGTATACACACACCCTTACGTCAAAGCAAAACTGTATATATGTTCATATATGGTTGTAAATGCATAGATTACACACAAACACACCTAGGGAGAGAAAGGGTCTAGAAGGATTCTAGCATTTTCTGCTGTAAAGATTATTCTTAAAACTCCTATCACAAAATACACTTACCCATTTCCCACAAATATTATAATTTAATTTCTCACAAAGAAAATTCATAAAAGATTTTTATTGAGTCCCTTCCTCCTGTGTTTTTCTTTTCTACTTACTGAACTTCGCTCTTACCCCGGGTCTTCTTCCACCCTGATATGTTTTAAAGTCTTTAGCATTTCTGCCTGCAATGTTTCTTTTTTCTTTTTTTACCCATCTTTATTTAATAAGCCCCATACAAATATCTTCCCTATTGCCACAATGCCCCCTTTTCACTTTGCACAAGGAGAAATTGACAGTTACTGAGTTTTGAGCTCTTAATAAGGTCTCTGCCAAATTTGGATAAAATCTACATTGCCTAAGTTTTGTCATTTGCTCTACTAATAAGGATGGAAATTAGACATGCTGGGAAAGACTTCCTCCTTTATAAAGGGCTAGAACAGAGGCTCGAATATTCATACTTTTGATTGCAGAAATTGCCTTTGGTAATTATAATAATGATGGCTCCTCAGACGCCTCTAATATTCAAGTGAGACAGAGAGCGAAAAGGATATGTCTTGTGTCACACAGCTACAGGGTGACAGAGCTGCCTCAGCATCAGCATACATTTTACTCTACCTTGTTACCTTTAATTTCTTCACTCATCTTTAGGTGGCAGTAATCTAGTTCAGATTTCTCCAAATCTTTCGTCTGTCACTTCCTTAGAGGCTACTTTAAATTCTACCCTTAGCTTCTGTTTCCTTATTTGTATAATTGGGATGATGAAGATATCTTCCTTGAGTGGTGGTGAGAATGAAAGTGAGATCATCATGCATCTTCCCATGTGTATGTAAGTGAGGCTGTTATCGCTATCATACATTGTAAGATCATCTAATGATTTAGAAAACCTCACACCAGTCTCAGTTGCTTTTCCTTTTGGGTGGATGATTACTTGCTGAATTCAGCAAGCAAGATCCGTAACACTTAACTTCCATTACTATGATGGAAGATTGTTAAGGTTGGGTAGCTTAGGGCTTTTCACTACTATTCTTTTGGTTGTCCATATACATATATATGTTAGATTCGGTTGTCAACTTTGGTCCCCAGCCGAAGGGAGGGCTAAGGACTTGGGGCCCTAATGTTCCATGGAGCGACACTCTTAAAGCTGTTGACCCAGCTTCTCACCTGGGTTTCCTTCCTGTGAGCCGGAGGTAGAAGTCATAGATGATGGCAGGGGCCCGGTGGCTGACTGCATTCCAGTACTGTGTTGTGATGGTGTTGGTTGTGAAGTCAGCATACGGCCTCCTAAAAGCTCTCTCAAATGGGATTTTTTCAAAGGCTGCCAAGACTTGGAATCCTGGGGGAAAAAAACCAAAAAAACAGTGCTAAGTCTAAAGCATATAAGCCCATTGTGGTGGATGGCATTTGCAATGGGTCAAAACAATAAAGAATAAGGATTTGCTGTGTAGAGTCAAGAATCAATTTCTGAGAACAATATTAAGATTTTTATCCCAGACTAGTGGTCACCTGCAAAATCAAACGTGAATGAGTTAGGAATTGGGTCCTTTTCTTGAAACCTTTACTATAAAACAACTTCTTGGAGAAATAGTTTTAGTTAGTACTGTGAAGTATTGCTTGGAAAAACTTAAATTCATCATTTAATTCCAAGGTTATTGGCCTAGTCTGGAAGTCCCTAGATAGAGCCTAAGAGGCCTTATTTCCTTGTTTGGGTCATTACTTGCAGAACCATCTGGAAAGTTCTTTAACATTTTACTTAAACCTTTATAAAGGGCTACTTAAACCTTAATCCTTTAAAGGTTTAAGTAAGAGAGAGAATATAAAGGCAAATTTCTTTGTGCTTGTTCACTTTAATGCCATAGTCTTTTACTTCTTTGGGATTTCTGCTTCTTTGGGAATATATCAGACTCAATTGTCCACTCTTGTCTCCAGAGGGTTTTTTTTTTCATAATAACTTTTTAAATACTATTACTTAGATAACACCTTGTTAAAAACTTTTAATGTACATTTGCAAATTCAATAATTCTTTTCAAAAGAATACTCATTTGAATTCAATGTTGATTTTATTTATGTAGAATTTGCATTGAATATGCTTAAATTCATTATTCAATTATGACGAAGAGATCGATTGTCTTCGTAATATGATTATTGTTCTCCTTAAAAGATACTACTTGGAAATCTATATGAAAAATATTTACTCTGTACTGAAAAGATTCTCAAGACATATCTGACCCAGGAATCTGGACTCTTTTCCTGCCAGAGGGATTTATATTCACTTTTAAGGATCTAGTGGCGTGGTTATTGCACATTCAATAGGCAAGAGACCTGTCTCCCATTTCAGGCACCAGCTCCCCATATCAGTTTGAATAGATAGATCATTTACTCTCTCTGGGTCTCATATGTAAAATAAAGTGACCCTCCTAGATTATTTTTAAGATCATTTTTCAACTATGAGATGCTATAGTTACATAAAACAGAAAGTAAGAATTTTTGGCATGGAAGAGGGCTACTTTGAATCTCAGAAAGGAAATTTACATGGAACATCTTTTTATTTAAGGGCTTAAGATATCTTGTTTGCTTCTATTAATGCCTCTTTTTATGAGTGACATCAATTCTGTTACTGAGGTAGAGGACATTTATTTTTGCTTCCAAATGTTTTCAGAATTATTTTTGATATATTATGTAAATAACGATATATGATCTATGATGTAAAGATCTCTTATGGTAGATAAATAATTTCATTGACTTTTCATGGAAGCAATAACTTTGCAAATAGAATAGCACAGCCGAGTGTTCTGAATTGGAAATCACATTGTAATAAATTAAGCACATGTGATTTTTTTCCTCCTCCATTTAGTACCCCCCCACACCCCAAACAGCTAGATGATCTGAAGTTTCATAAATTCACAAGAAAATCAACTCCTAAATTGACAAAGGAGTACAAGATTGGTTAGCTAATTTTCTATTTATATGTAGGATTAATTACAACAAGGTACTTTCAAGGTTACTCTTGTGGCTAACTGCATAATTAACAAAGAGTATCACTGACTTAATAACAAAAGTTTGTGTTATTAGACACTTCTAAGTCTACTTGGCCGTTTCACATTGATGTAGCACAGTGATGTAGCAAGGAGGCCGAGGGTGAGTGTGTCTGTGGGAGCAGCTGCCTCAACAGGAGCATTTTATCACTGACGTGGCTTATAATTGCTGACTTCTAGTTGGTTTTATTTATTTTAAAAAATCTCTATAGCCAATGGACCCCTTATTGCTTACAATCATGCAGATGTTCCAATTGACCCTTCTTTGTTTTTTTTTCCCCATTACACTCTAAGTTCCATGACACACTTTGTCAACCCCCCCCCCCCCAGACGCTAGTATTTATGTAGTTATGTCCCTATAGGCACTTACCCATTTTGCCCCAGTAACAGGGATTGAAGTTACCAGAAGTACAGTGGTAGATTAACGTTGATTTAGGTCTAGAAAGAGAAATAAAATTTAGGTAAATACAACAAAGTGGAGAACGAATGAAAGAAAGATAAGGAAAAATAATAGACAAGGTTGTTTCAATAATTCCCAGCAGAAAGGCAAATGAAGCAACACTTCCATCTTTTGTTCCTTCTTTGGGTTAATAAGCAAAATGGAAGAAGTCTAGGAACAGTGTGTGCGTGTATGAAAGAGATCTCAGATAGATCAATACATTTGTGGAACAAATGGAAGTACCATGACAATGAGAAAGCAGATCATGCTTCTAACTTATGGACATGTTTGCTGGGCAAAAAAAATAGTCTGTGTTTTCTCCTAAGTCCAGTTAAGCCCTGCTGGTTTGGAAAACATCTAAATGTCTTACTTCAAATAAGAAAAAAATAATTCTGTTTACCATTTACTAACAGAGCCAAATATAAAATATACAAACAACCTATTTTTTTTTTTTTGAATGAGGAAGTACTCCCACACATGGTGATCTTAACTTTGGCATTTATCAGGAATTGAGCAGTTCAATGAAATATAAAATACGCTCTCAGTTCATCCACTTTTATCTCCTTTGCCTTAAAAAAAGAAGCTGTATTTTAGATTACTGACTAGAAAGAGAAGCTTTTTGGTTATCAACAATTTTACGGTTAAATGATTAAAAGAGTTTGTATTTTATGATCAAAGAAGTATTAAGCACTATTTATAAAACAACTCAATACATATGTGATGGCATATTTGGAACTATGTGAAATAGTGAAACAGATATCTTCTCATATTTGTGGTCTTCTATGATAAAAACGCATATATTTTGAAAATAAGCCTAAAATATTCACCCCCCACCCCTTATCATCAAATCTTTTGAAAGCCAGCTTAAGCATACCTGTTAACAGCAGTGTACCATCCTACAGCCAAGGTGAGATTGGCGACTGTATCAACCGGAATTAAATCTGCCACAGCCTTTGGAGTACCTCTTATTGCCCGGAGAAACCCTTTCCCAGCCTGCACAGGAGGGAGAACATAAAATACTGAACCAGGTCTTCAGTGACAGTTGGGGCTAATACTAATGCTTTCAGTAATAATTGCAAACATTGATTCATCGCTTACTAGGCTATTGTGCCAAGCTGACATCTCTCAGCCTATTCAAGCTCCCAGCCAAGTTCACCTCAAATGCCAACATTTCCATGAACAGCTAGTGGTCCTTAGGTTCCTTTAGGGCGTGAAATTCCTCAAATTTGTGAGAAGCTAATATATTTAGTTAATTAACAAACACCAAGAATACTTTTTCACATCTTAAAAATTAATTTATAAGACACTTTAAGAACTAAGGTTTTCCAAATTTCCTATTAATACTTTTTTTTAAAATTTAAGTTTACCATTTCTTAAATGATATTATTTTCTGCTAGTGCTTACTAACTTACCAGCAACAGCAGACACTAAAAGTTTAAGAAATAATTTATTTAAAAAAATTAATAAAATTCTACTCTTTAACAACTTTGTTATTACTTGGGAAAAGGCCACCATTATTTACTTTTCGTTCGGTATCTTAGTTCACCTCACAGATCACTGATGTTACTTAGATGCAAGAATCGGGAGTTATGCACATTAATAAATAGGTCATGCCAACAGATAAATCAGTTAATAAATAAAAAGTTGTTTATTGATTTTATGAAGTAATTGATTATTTATACCCTGCGTACTCCCAACACTGATTTGCAGCATTTCGCACTTTTGTATGTTCCTGATTTCTGTTTTCTTGTAACTGATTCTCTTCCCTTTGGACATAAGAAAATTTTATACAATTTTGGAAAATTTTAGAAAATTTGATTAAGTGTGCAGCTTTGTAAACTGTGTGATGAAACACACTCTAGTGTCATGTTAAAATAATTGTGTTCCAAATTACCAAATGCTCACCCTCAGCTAAGCCTTATAGAAACAAGAGCTGAAGGCCGGTAGAGAACAAAAAGAGAAGCTGCTAGAAAAAAGAAAAAAAAATCAGAAAGAAGTTCATTTTTACTATCTTTGACAAGTAGTCATAATTCACTGTCTTATATTTGTATTTTAGTTCATGTCGGACCTAGCTCTGAGAAGAGCAGAGGCAGAGTGTGAAGCACAAGATTTCTAATAAGAGTTCAGCTCAGTTAGAAAATTGAATTCCTTTTCATTGTTCTAAAGAGTAGAGCTGTGGTCTGGTCCTAAAATGCTTTAGTGTGACCTGTGAAGCACCACAGCTCAGACCAGATAGGTCTTGACTGCAGGGGACTCTTACCTAGAGGAATCATTGACGTTTCTCCTCCTCTGTGAGAGGTTTATTGTTGAAAAGCGTTTCCTATATCAACTTTTATATTTGAAAAATTTGTTCCAATTGGTAGTTCTCTTTCATATATACAGAGGCTGCCAAAAAAATGTATACACATTTTAAGAAATGTCATCTTAAAATATGTATACATTTTTTGGTACCCCTGGTATATATTAATAACTAGTTATTTATGTATTTTATATATGTGTATATATACACACACACACATATATATACATATATATAAAGTCTCTATACACACACACACACACACACATAAACTCTTGTATGTGTTTTAGAATCAAGAATTTAGTATGATTTTTGTTGCATCCCCAACTCGCAGCGAGAAGTAGGAAACACCCCCATCTTGTGGTATCTATAGGGAAGTGCAGACATGTTCCTCCATGCTCAAAGACTTTCCAAAAATAAAACTCCTAAATAGTAATTGATATCACAGTACCTCTGTTTTTCTGACAATAAAATCCACAAATAAAAGTAATGTCATCCTGCCTCTATTTTCCAATCAGCAAAATTAAGAAAAGTTGCTTCAATTGTAGTTAGTAAACTAACATTTATGGTTTTGGATCAATGAAGCTAAGACAACACTAAGCATTTTGTTACTATCCCTCCACTACATTTCAAGGAGTTATTTCCACATTATCATACATACCGCAATAATGAGCCCACTAGGTCCATTTAGGTTATCAACCCAACCCTAAAAAAGGAGAAGAGAAAGAGGAGATCTTTACTGATTACACATGTCAGAAAATCGTAATACCTTACCCCTGGAACATCTGCAGTCTAATATTAATAAATTTCAAAGCAGGGCACTGAGACCCCAGTCGATACAACTGTCTAATGCAGTATTTCAGATCACAAATAAAGGTCAATGGCAAAGCACTGGATATTTTCAGCACTTTATTTGTGCAAAAATTAAAATTCTGCCAGCAGGAGTCATGGATGGTTTCAAGTTGTTTTAATGACATCTTAGGGGCTAAATTAGACCTTGTATTAATATCATAATCTGCTTACCAATTCATCAACCATTATTTTTCTCCACCTGGGTCCTGATTTTGTCTCCCCAGGGGAACATTTGAAACATGATTTCTGGGAATTATCTAGTTCTTGAGAATTTTAGGAGTCATAGCACCGATACTATCTCTCTATATATTTGTATGAGCTTGCTTAGATATGTTAGAGGAAAGATTATGTTTAGGAGTAGTTACAGGAAAATGTCTTTTTGAGTTTTTCCCCTACACCCTAAGCAAGTCAGCTGACTTTATTTTGTCTGTTTTTTTTTTTTTTTTAAATCTGTAAAAGTGAACATGTGAGTGTAAAATGGGAGAGGAGGGAGAAGATGAAAGGATTTTATGTTGAAACTTTTACTAGGGACCAGGTACTGTACTACGCACTCCTCATACATTGTCTCATTTGATCAATTCTCCACAGTGGGTAGTAATAACCCAGTTTTACAGATGCGACAAGTCAAAAGGCTGCACTTTCAGTAAGTGATGGAGCTTGAATTTATCTGGTCCTAAAACTTCACAGAATTGCTTCAAAGAAGATGGTGTAATTCCAAGTACTTTGAAAAGGATAAAGGAGTATCTAGAGACAAAAATTATTACGTGTTCCTAAACTGAGAACCTTCTGTGAACTTTATGATTCCTGTTACCCTGGCAGTTGCCATCAAGAACATTTTGGTATATTTAAACTATAGTGGGAAAGGCAAGACATTAAACTATCTCTCATGTACGTTTTAAGACTACAGTTAATGAGAAGCTAGTTTAAGATCTCCACCCAACTCTAGACAGCTGGTGTAAATCCCAGAGGAGCCTCATGATAGATAAATCCTGAACCAAACGTGGAATTTGCCCTAATATAATGGATTCATGTTTGATTTCCTGCACTCAGCTATACATCCTGAGAAGAGAGAGACAGCGAGTGAGAAAAGACATCAGAAAGTAATTGGGCTAGAAGGGCGCAACTTGGAAGCAGAGAATTCGTGTGAAATGCGCTTACTGGGAAAGGCTCCTGCCAGGTTGCTCCGACAATGGAGGGCCTTACGATGGCAATGTTTAGGTTTCTGCTCTCCTGCTGCACCACCATCTCTCCCAAGGCCTTGGTGTAGGTGTAAGTGTTGGGCCGATCCCCGATCAGCTTGGGTGTGATCTCATCAATAATAGCATCGTCTAACCACCTGGAAGTAGTCAACGGAAAAAAGAATTCTAGCAGCGTGTGTTAGACAATAGACCAAGGAGAAACTGTGAGATACAGACAATCAAACAAAACTTCCACTTTTTCTCGCTTGAGTTCTGGAATTCAGAGTAGTGACGGGGTGCTAAGGATGAGTGTATCCCTGTCCAAATCACACATGTTGGATGAGCTCTTCACTCTCCATTGTTAGCCTAATCTCACCAGTAGAATCCTACTTCTTCCCACCCAGATCAATGTAACAGCTTTTCAGTCTACTACTTTGTTACATACAGTCTCTAATTATCTTAAATTACTTGCTCTCCAAAAGGTCATAAGTACACATTCATTGAACACATTCGTGAGCCCAGGAGCATGTTAGGTGCTGTGTGCGTGTAGTTTAGAGTCTCTCATCCAAGGTGCTTCTGTGGCAGTGCCACTCATTCCATGTTGTCCAGTTAAAACCTAATGCACCAATCTTGCAAATTTCAGCTTTTAATTTTGAAAACTCCATCAACAAACAAAAGAACTACATCTGACAGCTTGCAATCTGCTTTAGCAAATCACACGTGAACTGTATTTTGAAGGTCTGTTTTGAGTCTATGCCAATAACTTGGTAATTCTTTCTAGTGAAGTCTGAAATGCTCTCATAACTATTAATAGTGTGTCAAGCGGCGTCATTATAATACTCTGAAGTGGTTTTAATAGAATTATTATTGAATACCTCTACTTACAAGAACACATGTATTGTTAACAACTGACGGACCATCTTTTCTTTAAAGATGTCAGAACCATTTTGAAAATCCCAAGGTCTATCTGTACTTCTTGAAGAGAGCAATAAATACAATTACTGTCAGTTAAATATTTAATGTTTCTCTTATCTGGCAGATCTAGGTGGTTAAAGTTTTGATATAACATAGTTTGAAAAATAATAGGCTACCTATATGGGTTAGAGTGATTTTATAATCAATAGAGTTGATATCTGTATTCCTTTCTTATAGGACAGAGCTCAGTCATACTGTTCTGATGGTAGAAAAATCTTAGTTGTGACCACTTTGTTCCCATGACAAATTGTTAAGCATTTAAGATGTGCTCATGCCATGACTTATTCAGCAGCACAATTTTAATAACTCTCCATTTTAATAACTCTCATTTGATTTTAACGTGCAACCTGAGCACTGTCTATAATTTCATTTTTCTCTTTGCTGCCACTAGTGCTGCGTGTTTTCTAGATAGCCAAATGCCTTTTGATTTAAATTGAATAGGGAAAGATTGAGAAGTTCCTAGAATTAAAAACAATTCCAAGTACTTAGAAAAATACAAGCTACTCCAAGTACTTGTATATGGCCACTTGAGATTTGGGAGCGAGAGTGGGACGCTGCGGGCACCTCTCTGTCTTTAGAATAACGTTACCTTTACCTCATCTTATTTGTGGGTCAACAGTAGATTAATTAACGTAAGACCATTTTCTTTCACTTGCAAAAACATACAGGTTACAGCAACCTGGTCAGAAGAACTACAGCCTAATTTCAATAAGGCTGTAGAGAAAAAAAATGTAAGTGAACATCAGACCCTAGTAATGCACTAGGATTATACGTCACAGGGTTGGTACCAGTTGCTGTCGCTGACTCATTGGTGAGCACGGAAAGGGTGATACTTAGAGGCTTTATCAAGTTGGGTGAGTTAGCTTCTTAAAAATATTGGTTTCATAGGTTTCTAAGAACACATATGCAAGAGAAGTTGTAATATTCTGTAGATGGTTTGCCGCCACTATTCAGAGCTCCACTTGTATTCTAGTGTATTGGCTTCTCGTTGCCTCCATTTTCACTTGTGCAAAGTGGCAATAATGACATATTTGTAATTATTATAATTATATAAACATCTAAACGTTCAGGTTACCACGAGGACACACAGGAATATTCACAACTGCACTTAAAAGTATTTGATAAAACACAATAAACCAGTAAACCTAAGGCACACTAAAACAACCAGGGAACATATATGTACACAGGTATTAGGTGGTTTTAAAGTATCTTTTCTAATACAGCCAAAAAGACCACCGCCTGTGTCATGCAGCCACTTCCTGAGTTCTCAGAGATGAGTCTGACAAGCATGCACACCCATTCGTTACAGTGATGCCCTTTTTAGGATCTATAATCAGTTCATGCTCTTCTTTACCAAACTTTGATTTGCTGCTGGGGTTTGTTCTCAGTTTGTTTTTAGAACAGTAAATAAGTTAGCGTGAAAAAAGATACTATATAAACCAAAGTACATTTCTCAAATTAACCCAATGGCCTTGGGTGTACTCAAGATGTTTTGAACCCATAGGTCCCAAATTCTAAACGTCTATTTAAACTGATTCAAAAGAAGCAAACAGTTATTAAAGGATTCAGAAAATAGAGAGTGTGTATGCATGTGTTTGAGGGTGTGTGGGGGGCACGCACACCTACAATTTCCTCTAAATGTTACTCTCATTTTGGTTTTAAATTTATTGAATCAACCTCTAATATCATTAATAATTTCATAATTTATGTGTTTCCCAAATGAAATAACGAGGAATTTTCCTCCTAATTTTCTTATTCAACAAGCAGGGCAAGTCTACTGGTGTATCAGGAAAAGCTTTCTGGAGAGTAAGTGCTGGACGCACTGCCTCATGGTTACAATAGCTCTCTCCTTCTGTCATCTGGATCATGTCCATCTCTTGATTATTGCAATTATCATGCCATATGTACTTGCTCATGTGTCTGTTTCTCCACTTTACAATGAGTCCAGGAGAGCAGCGATTATGGTTTTTTGTTTTTTTGTTTTAATCTCGGTGTCCAATCACTTTTCCTCTCTCAGGAACCAGCTATTTTTATTTTATTCAGTAAATGGGTACTTTCCCATATGACAGTCTTGATTGGCCAATTTAAATTCTGTATAAGGTTTTGAGAAGCTGAACTGGACAATGGTAGGAAAGAATGGGTGAAGTCAGAAAGAGGTGAGGCTGCAGGGAGACTGTGTGAAAGGAAGAAAGGATGAAGCAAAATTGGAAGTTCAAGTATCCCGTGGCTGTGGTGAAACGTGTTGAGAAGCTGAAAAGGTGAATGTTCACCCACTTCAATTTGGCAGGGTTGGCTTCCGAGTAAACTTAACCGGCTTCAGAGTAAATTTAAACTTTTATTAGGGAGAAGAAATGTGTACCTGAGCTTAAATGCTTGTGGTGAACTGACCTCTGTATTTTCCTCCAGACTTTTATTGAGCACTTATTCTGGCCTCCAATGGCCTGACAACATGAAAATTATTCAGTTTGTTTAAGAAACAATCTATCCCTACTCTGATTGGTATTTAAAGCCTGGTAATATTAAAAATACATAGAATTTTAAATTGTTTGTCAACCACTTAGATGCTACCTTGAGACTATACAATCTTGAAAGTAAAAGCACAAAAGCTAAAATTAGCTTTTTTCTTTCCCCTAGAATGGGTAAACTTTCTTAGTGTTAACAATGTCATCTTCAGCACCAAGAAAACTACTTTTCCACATTTGACCTCTTTTCATATTTCCCAAAGGGCTGTTATTAGGATGCCATTGTCAGCTGCAGGCAGCTTTCATCTTGCCTGCATCTCATTCTCTAGCGGCAGCTCTCTGGCCACAGCAGATTGCTCTCAGTGTTTGATCAAGAAAAACTACGTATAGTGTCAGATGGATACTAGACTTATCAGGGGAATCACTACGTAAATTATATAAATGCCTAACCACTATACTGTACACCTGAAACTAATATAAAATAATATTGTCAACTATAATTTTAAAAATATATCTAGTCACGGGATGTAAAGTACAGCATAGGGTATATAGTCAATGGTACTGTAGCAGCTATAGACGGCGTCAGAAGGGTAGGAGACTTGGGGGTATTATCACTTTGTGAGGGGTGTAAATGTCTAATCATTATGTTGTTTTGTACACCTGAAACTAATTAAAAAAATGAAATCAAATCAAATGATGAGCGAGAAAAAAAGAAACACCTTTTCACATGGCAGATTAGCTGTGTCTTCTGGTGACTTGGTAGCTTCAAAAGTGTGAATTTTAGTAGGTACAAATCTATCAGGAACTTTTTATTCAATTAAAGCATCTAGAAATTGAAAGCCAACAGAAGGTGAGGAGAATGGGGAAAAGAGGCTACACTGATTATTGGAATACAAATGCAACCCACTCAAATGAAAACTGCTAACTGAAAAAGCACTTTAAAACACTATTTTCCAAGTTTGCCAGCTCATAAATAAGATGTCTGGGGCCTCTCTGGATTTTTATTCCTGGATGGGTTTAAGGTACCATCTTAGAGTTTACTAATTCAGTCTTTAGGTTGATAGCCTGATAATCTGTATTTTTAACAAGCCCTAGTGATTCAAATGGGGGAATTACTAATTTAGAAGAACTCTGCTTCACAAATATAAGTTATTAAGACTTGAATAAATTGGGATTAGCTCTCAAGAAGGCATTGCTCTCTTTGGAGGAAAAGTCTCAGTAGAATTGAACTTTAAAAGAATTAAATCCCTGGTGTTGGAAAAGTATATATTGTGACAATATACATTTTCTAATCTTGTAGCTTATGAGATGGTGCAAGGCCCATATGCAAAGCAGTGGCTATGTCCTGTCGGTTTTTTCCTCCCAAAACACAGGTGTTTTTATCCATTGCCACTCCCTACTCTAGTCATTTATCCACTCCATCTCAGGTAGTGGGTCTTCGGTCTCTGGCTACTCCCCATGTTAATCTACATCCCCCCTCCGTAGTAATGTTCCTAAAACTCACTTTTATCAAAGTTTTTCCTTTATTGAAACAAAATAAAGCAAACAACTGACTAAAGCACCCCCTGTTTCCCCCGCCAACCCCCCTACACACGGCCCTCCTTCAGTGGATGTGTACTGCCTGCAGACTTAAATACAACCCTCTGTATGGTGTTCACAATCGCCACAGTATGTCTCCAGCCCATCTTCCCGGCTTGATCTCTAATAACTTCCCTCTGCACAGCATCTGTGCTGCCAAAATGGACGTCACAGCTATATCCCAAACATACCCCAGGTGTTCTTGCTTCACTAGCTCTGCGTAGCATGTGCACCTATTTAACCATCCATGATGCCTGCTCTCCCCAGTAGCTCTCCCACGCCTGTCTTTATGCCAAATGAATCTCTGAGTGCCTGTTGCTGTAGTCTTCCTACTCCCTCCAATTCCATCTAACTTAATACATCCCATTTCCTCCACCACACCACATGTATTATTCTACCCTGCTCCACTCATGTTTGATTGTGACCGCTGTGAGAGCACAATCTATATCTTAAAGAAACATCTTTTAATCTCTGGCACTGTCAAGTATGTGGTATATTGAAAAAACCATGACCACGCGGCCAGATCATGTGGCCATGGAGGAAATTGTGTTTCTGTGACGTACTAGCTGAGAGACTTCCAAGGAGTTCCTTAGCCTCTCCAAGCTTTTGTTCCTTTAATATTATAGTACAGCCGTGCTAATATCAGCCCTCCAATACTAGGTTAAGGAAGTAAATGTCTGACCGTGTCTTTGCTCACAGTACTTGCTCAATAGTGATTCATAGTCATCTTTTCCTTCTTAATGCATATTTACTAGATCGAGTATGTTCAAGCAGCCTCGATGTATGGATCCACTTTTCTACTTCCTAACTCTTGTTATTTCAGATTTTTATACACGTGCGTAACGCCTTTCCTTCTCCACTGGCTCCCCTAAGAGAAGTTACCTTGGCCTGAAAAATATGGAAAGCACCAGCCCCGAAACTCTATCTTTCCCGGTCAGTTAGATGCAGTTTAAAAAATAAATACACTTAAACTGTTATTCTGAAAATGCGGAATTTCACTGGCAATCCCTGACCCATTTATGCACATGAGTTCCTAAAGGTAAACATCACCAACTATGTACAAGCTATGTACCAAGTATGCACAAGAAATTTATAGGCAGAGATGAGTAAGTCTTCTGACACAGTTACATGGTAAAACGTCTGTGATAGTTGGGATGGGGGGGCAAAGACAGCTGCAGGTATAAGAGCTAGGAAAACTAGTTGCTTAACGCCGATGAATGGCCATTCTTGTCATACCAATTAAAAGCATTAACTCCTAATTTAAGTTATTATTAAAATGTGTTTATGCTACAGTTTTTATACTAACACAATCAAATTTTATTGCTTGGGTTCCGGGCCATCGTAATTCTGGAAGTTTTTAAATATGGGCTGAAGGAAAGTGAGCTGAGGCCTGGCAGTCTTGGGCTGTGGGATGGACAGAAAATGAGGTGGGCTGAGAGGATGGGGCGGGGTGGGGGGTGACTGGTTTCAGTTCACAGTCCCTTTCCCTTTCTTAGCAACACTTGGGCCTCTGCAATTGGGAAAGTTCCTGGCAAAAAGTGCAAATTCTCTTTCATTTCCCAGAACTGGAATTCAAATTAAACTTGTTTTCTGGAAAAAGAAAAGTTCATTTTACTTTTTCAAGGGTGATTTTCCTTTTCTATTTTCTTCTTCTTTTTTTTTAAGGTATATTTACTTTCAGGTATATTTATTGTTTCAGGTATATTTACTAAGATAAAATTGTAAGCTATTTAAAGTGAACCATGTGACGATTTGGTATACGTATGTATTGTGAAATGATTCCCCCCTCCAGTTAATGAACACATCCACGTGGGTGATTTTCATGAGGTCACAAAGCCCAGAGTACAGCTTTAAGATCATCTTGCTGTCTAATTTCTCGTTCCTTTTAAAAAATGAGGGCCATGGGAACGCTAAGAACAAGGATAGCCACTACATAAGGGGTTTTTGTTAATAAAAATTTCCAAGGAAATAGAAGCCTAAAAATCTTGGAAAATAATTTTATTTTAATCTTAGGCCAATGACAACAGAGAAGAAGTCAGACAATAAATATATTCTTAAAACAAAACAACTAAACCTGGATTTAGGTGAATTAATATTTATTCAGAAGAACTTGAATGTGATTTGTGATTCTAGAGCTTCAGAAAATCTCATCTAATAGAGGAGTTGCTGAAACACTTTTGAACAATGGTGTTGTTGGTAATAGGTTGCTGGACTCTATTCAAAGTGTTATTCAAAACCAAACACATAGGTTTTATTTGAAGTTCAAGAAGAAAAAATGGGCAATCAAGCAGGAATGATATATCAGCGTAAGCTATTTTATGCGTTAAGACTTAATATCCCATAATATCAGCTTGCTATGGAAGTCTGTCATCTATTCTTGCTTTTGTCAAAACAAACAACACTCCCTCCCCTGCACAGCCAGAACAGTATGAACAATGATCATCTAGTGCTAGCAATAGCTTTTCATTCAATCAGGAAATATTTGAGTCCCTACTGTGTGCTGGCACTAGAGAGCAAGAAGGAGCAAGACACGTTCCCTTCCTTTGAGAAGCTCATTGTCTAATGGAGACTAACTAGAGATAAGCAAACCAGATTTTAGAATGAGCACCGGGTACTATGGCCCACCTGCGCCTGAGGGATTCCAGGGGAGAGCTTTGCTGTCTGAAGCAGAGGTGGAAGTTGTCTTTAGGAACACAACCATGATAATCAAAGGCAGACCATAGGATAGAGAGGAGAAACTACCTCAGTGTGACAGCAGCACCAATGTAAGGGGAGGGCTGAGAGAGATGAGGTCTCTCCATGTAAAATTCTGAATTAATTCTGAATTTACAGGTGGTCCTGAATGTAAAATTCTGAATTAATAAATGGTGGTTATGACGTCTCCCTGCTTAAAAAAAAAAAAAACAGTTAAGTTCCTTAATCGCATTCAAAATGTATTCTGTTGAGACAAAGTATAATGTCATCTCTCCTTCTGTTTGGCTGTACATTTTTTAAAGTAACTATTCTCCTTGGAGAGCAATAAATGACAGACACACATTTTGTACAAGTGTCAATGACAGTTAGGTCATAAACCATGTAGCAATTCCTTGCCTTTATATAATGGGGAATATGGAAAGCGCTAAATACTTAAAGATAAATCAACTCGTCCTCTGGAAGGTGTGTCCATTGTTCTTTGAAATCTCAGGATGTGGAGGACAGTTTGGGATGGAGGAAGTGGTATGGAGTACCTCAGAAACCTCTCACTATGGGTGAAGGGAATCTGTATTTTCTACCTCTTTTTTCTGGTGAATTCTCAGAGACTCCTGTTCTCCCTCAAATCATGCTGCGATCTGTCAGAGGGGTCAGAGGGGTCAGTAGTGGAGTGAGTGTCAGGAATCTCAGCAGCAGGGTCTGGAATCAAAGGAAGTCTGCCCCTTTTTGTGTTGTATATCAACACAAAAACACCATGTTTACCGAGAGACAACACTTTTCAGGGGCAGCTAACTGACAGACAAATCAATTCCATCCTGAAAATGCTCCGAGGCTTTAGATATTGACTTTCCTGCTCTGACTTTGGACATCAGAGTCTTTTTCTTTTCTCCATCTATCCTCACAAACTCTGGACACTGAAAGTCTCCTTTTACCAGTTAAGCAAATCATGTTTTATTAGCAATTTTAAATATAACCTCCAGGTCCTTTAGATGACTTTCATTCTTCTTTGTCCTGGATATTTTTTAATGACAGGTAAAAATATCTATTCTCAAAGCTGTATGAGATAAAAATGTCTGCCCTGAAGGGAATGAACTCTTGATGTAGCGAAAGTTTCATTTTGAAGAGTATATCTTAAATGAAAATACGGATTATATGACATTCAAATCTAACAAATTCACTGTGAAGTAGTCTCCTTCCGCTGTTGTAATACTTTTAATGCATAGTTTATTAAAAACAAGTAAACAAGGTATATTTAGTAAACGGAACAGAAGAACAAAGAAGCAGAAAACAGAAACATATATATTCTGAGATTTGGGCCATGTCCTAAGATGAAAGTGGTTCCTGTCAGTTGGTGAGAAGAGAAAAATGCTAGACGCTTTTTTCCTGCACAATAGGACAGAAAGGAGAGTGTATCTCAGCCAAACAGGTCTTTTTCTTCTCTATTAGTTCTTCTTTACTAACCTTTTGATTAACTGCTATTTAACACTCCCTAGCACTGTAATAATTGTTTTATATAACTCAATTTATCATCACAACTATAAGATGTGCACTACTTTAGTCTCATTTTACAAGGGAAGGAACTGAAACTCAGAGAAGCCAAGGAACTTGCTCAAGGTCACAAAGCAACTAAACTGCAGAGCCTAAGTAAACTTGAACCCTTGTCAGTCTGACTCCAAAAGCTTTCTTCTGAACGTTTTACTCGCTATGTTATACTTCCTTTAGTGATAATGCTGAGTTCATTCAGTGGGAAACCACTTCTATGTAAAATATCCCCACGGACCTCACGCAGTCGTGGACGTTTCTGTGGGATTTTTCTATCCCTGTCCTCTCCTGTACTCAAGCACTGTATACCCCACTTGGGGATGGAGGGAATGGCAGGGACAGGATAGCTAAAGCGATCACCATTCGAAGTCCTTTGTTTCAAGGGTGTTCCACTTAGTTACCTCATTAGTGAATGAATACACAGAATCAAAGAGAACAACAATGTGCTCATTCCTTCAGCCCCTCATTTAACCCAACTTACTCCATGGAGTCGATGATTTTTTTGGGCTCCACAGGGCATGGATAGATGACTTCATCGATGTGCTTCAGGTTACAATTTGAAAAGGCAGTAGAAATATGTATGAAGGCTTCCAGCTTTGGCATCTGACTGGCCATGAGCAAGAGCTGCTGGGTGGCAGTGACGTTCAGTTGCACGGCATGTCTAGAGAAAATTAAGGAGAAGGAAATGCAGGTAGCTTGTATCATGCTTCACGGTAAAAAGTTAGGAGCACTGCTTTTAAAGTCAGGGCCAAGAAAGATTTCTACAATCACTACTGCTACTTAATATTGCTCTGAAGTTCCAGTCTTATAATTAGAAAGAAAAATTAAATTAACAGATATAAATATTGTAAAGGCAGGCACAAAAATCAGTATCAGATTATATAATTGTATATCTGGAAAACAAACGGACGCAGCTGAAAAATCTGGGATGGACGATAAGATAATTCAGTAAGACATCCACTTATAAAAGTTATGTAAGTCATTGGCTTTCCTGTACAGAAACAACAGTTAGGGAACACAATGGAAGAAAGGTACACATTCAAAACTGAGCATTTTAAACATATATCAAATTAATAATAAATGAATAGGCTGTATATTAAAAATTGATAAAACTTCATTAAGTATCATAACAGAAAAAATTGAATAAATAAAAAGACATAGACTGTTCTTCCATAAGAAGAACTAATGTTTTAAATATGTTAAGTTTTCTAAAGGAATATACATATCTAATCAAATGTCCAACACTTTTAAAAACTTGGCAAAATTTTTCTAAGTTTAAGAAAGAAGTATAAGTAGGTGAGAATAGTCAAGAAAATTCTATAAAAAGAGAATGATATGTGTATACCTGCCTAATAAAATAAAATTACAGTAATGAAAATCCTATGGTACTGAAAGAGAAAGCCTAGTTAATGAATGAAAATAAAGAGTTCAAAAATGGGAATTTAATATATTACAAGAATTTCCTTTCAAATAAAGCGTGAAAATAAGTAATTTAATAAATGTTTAAGAAATAACCATCTGTTAGAAATAAAAGAAAAGTTACTCTACATTTATACCTACATCACTGTGTTTATAGAATTTTCCTGACTATTCTTTTTTATAGCTAAATAAATTTTAAATGGGTCAAAGATTTAAATATAAATATGAACAATAAAAATACTAGGAGAAGTTATGAATAACTGCATAAATAATAAAAACAAAGTTGAGGACAAATGACAAACTGTTAAAAATATTTGGAGCCTTATAAAAAAACAAAGAATTGCTAAATCTTTCAAGAGACCTTAACATTTATAATAAAAAAATATTCCAAGAGAAAAAAAGTCAAAGACCATGAATAGGTATTTCACAAAAGAATAAAATGCCAATCAATATGTAAACATCTTCAACCTTGCTAATTATCAAAATAATAAAATCAAAACATGCAATGCCATTTCCATCATCATACTGACAATGTTAAACAGAATTAAAGAATTATAATACAGTATTGTTGCGGGTGTCAGAAATGAGATTCATGTGCACAGAGACAGTATAAATTGATAGCACCTTTTTGGAAAGCTATTTAGCATTATATGACAAAATGTAAACTGGTCATAACTTGGGCACATCTGATACATCTAAGTTACACTTCTGGGAATTTACCCAATGGAAAGCACCCAAAGGTATTTGAAAAAAAATGTATGCACAGAGAATGTTCATTGCAGTGTTGTTTAGAAGAGTGAAAAATTAGAAAAATCCCCAAAATGCTCACCAATACAGAACTGCTTGAGTATATTATACACATGTACAATGGAATGTCATGCAGTCATTACAAATTATAATAAAATAGCCTGACAATGGAAGATATCAAAAATATAATTGAGTAGGTTATAAAATATCATTCTTAATAGGATGTCTTTTTTTTTGTTTTTTGTTTTGTATTGTTTTTAAATTGGAGTCACATTTATTATGGATGCATAAAGGAAAGTTGGAATGTATGTTCTCCACAGTATTAAACAGTATTTCTGGATGGTGAGATTTTGGAGAAGTTTTACTCATTTGTATTTTTCTTTCATTGACAGTATATCTTTAAAAAAGAGGAATACAGAAACCGTTAAGAAACTTGCACACACACGTATACCTACAAGCCACGAGAGGGAAATGGGACTGTACCTCAGATGGTCATCAAAGCGTACAGTGGCGGCACAGTGGAAGACAATGTTTGTACAGGAGAGAAGCTCCTGCATGTCCTCCTTGCTGATGGCTAAGTCATTCTGATTGAGATCCGCATAAATAGCTCTGATCTTCTCATGCACGTTTGGACAAACGTCTTTGACTTTTTCAAACAGCTAAAACACAAATATAAATCAATACACAAAGATCACCGCCACCATCACATCGTTTGTCTTCTCACTGACTTGTTTTATTATACATCTCAAAAACAAGTTGTAGTGGAAGTGTCACTCAAAGAAGGTACCTATCTACTCAAGAGCCATTTGCTTTATTTCATGCAGTTCAAAGTCAGTTTAGTATAATCCCTGCTCCTCTTAGTTTGATAAACATTTGAAAAGTCAGTTCCAATAACCAGTAAAAAGTATATTCTGAACTTTTCCTGCACAGTGAAAGAGTGATAGTAAGTTAACCATATTCTGCCCTATCCAGTTTTTCCCTACAAGGTGGCTTCATGTTTACACGTGGTGATTGTTTCCATTTTGTGCTGAGAAATACTGTTTTCACTGTAAAATTACCATCCTTTATAAATTACCAGCAAAATTACCAGCCTTTACAAAGGATATCTCATCAGCACAAATTTGTAACGATTTGTTTAGCTGGCCCAGATTAACACAATGACCTAGCAGTACACATGTAGTTAGAAACAAATTAAGTAAATTTGTAATGGGTACAACAAATACAAATTTTATATAATCTCATTCTAATGTAAATGGCAGTTATTGTCTAGTAAAAGAATTACATGTAGCTCATGTACTTTTTATAGAATTTTAATTGACTTTTTTAATATCCTTATTTATAATGGGTAAAGGAAAGAGCACTGGCAGCTTTAGCTTTTATTACAATTACTCAGTTGGATCAGAGTCTCTACTTTCGCTTCCACATAGAAGTTCTTTGATTAAATTCATATTTTCCATTTTCGTAGGAAATACAGTTTTAATAAAATGATCATGGTTCCAAACTATTTTGATAAAATGGAATTTTACTCTAATATTGGTATGATATGCTAACGGTGAGGAAGAGAAGAGTAAGTTTAAATGTTTAGAAAAGTTAAGAACAGAGAGAATCCATCTGGGATTTCAATCATAATATAGTAGCAGAGTCAGTTCTCTTCTCCCTTTTAACCCAAAAGAATGTTTTCATCTATTCCTTGATCCTTACATAGTAGCGGGATTCTACTCTCCGTTAGAGACCTACCTAACCCAGGATTTTTATTGGGTAATAAGAAGTTATCTTAGGTAATCAGAGAAATCATGTCTCGTTTGTATCAAGCAAGACCATGTTAAGAGGCCATCCTGGGAACTCAATGAAGGTAGCTGGGGAAAGGAATTAAATTCACATATTTTCCTGGCAAGGTAATATATTCTGTCTCTGAGCTACCACTTTTCTGCACTGTAGGGACAGCCTTTTCCGTGGGGTGTTAACTACAATTCTAAAAATAATTTAGGTCAATCCTCAACGCTTTTTTGACATCTGGGATTGATGAGCTTGTGAAAGTGTCTGAGGGATGTTTTCAACAAAGGTCATTCTAGCTCTTCCAGAAACATAAAAACAGCTCTTCTAATATTGATGGATCATAGCATGCTCAATATGTGCTCTCACAGTCAAATGTTTTCTTCTCGTAGTTCATGTTACTTGCACAACAAACATATGTTGGATATTTTTTGATAAATTTATGTAAAATTTGTGCAATTTCGCCCCTTTTAAATAACTAAAGTTGTAGGAGACCTTTAAGAGAATCTGCATGATAAATTTTACTTAAAAAACAACAACATTATTTAAGGTTCTGTGGCGACTGACTTTGGCCTGTGATGACTTTTGGCTACTTGAGAGCTAGAAGTAGAAGATAATTTCGGAGTCCTCCCTTCTAGCAATGGGGTTCTTCACATATGATGTACGCTGCCATATATGGATTTTCTTTTTCCTCTGCATTTTTTGTGACTTTAAAAGACAGAAGATACTGTTCTGCTATACTGTACTTTCAGGCAACCAGCACAATATTGAACAGCACCAAGATACTAATTTACAGTAATACTATTTTAGGAGATAATTACTAATTCAGGAAATAATGTCAATGGATAGTGTATATATTGATTTATGATTTCAAATAAGAGGGTATATTTGATGAAACATAGTGCAATTTAAAGTAATCCAATTGAATTTGGATCAAGATAGTAGTTGATTGTGGTCAGTCAAAACTAATCAATGAATTGGCTGCATCACTTCAAACCACAGTGTTAAATGTGGGTCTCATTTTATATTTAACCATGACTAGTCATATGACTTGCCTTGTCTGAATCTCACCATACTGCTACAATTGTTAATAAAATAACACTCTTTAAATATTGCTGCATCCTAAATAGAGTTCTAGAGATTACAGCCAACTGCCATCTAATAGATCAGTGCTTTTCAAGGTGTTATACACCAAGTGAACTGCATTGGAAACACTAGTATGCGTATTAAAAATGTATATTCCTGGACCCCATGAAAGAAATTGAAGAGGACACAAATAAATGAAAAGAAATTCCATGCTCATGGATTGGGAGAATAAATATTGTTAAAATGTCCGTACTACCTAATGCAATCTACAGATCTAATCCAATCCTTATCAAAATTACAACAGTAGTTTTCAAAGATCTAGAACAAATAGTCCTAAAATTTGTATGAAACCACAAAACAACCCTGAATATCCAAAGCAATCTTGAGAAAGAAGAACAAAGCTGGAGGCATCATGCCCCTGATTTTAAACTATATTACAGAACTACAGTAGTTTAACAGTATGATACTGGCATAAAAACAGACACATCAATCAATGGAACAGAATTGAGAGCCTAGAAATAAATCCATGCATATATGGTCAATTAATGTTTCTAAGGAGCCAGAAATATACAATGGAGAAAGGACAGTCTTTTCAGTAAACGGTGCTGGGAAAATTGGACAGCCACATGCAAAAGAATGAAACTGGAACACTATCAGACATCATATGCAAAAATTAAGTCAAAATGGATTAAAGACTTGAATGTAAGATCTGAAACCATAAAACTGCTAGAAGGAAACATAGTTTGTAAACTCTTTGACAGAGGTCTTGGCATTGATTTTTGAATCTGACACCAAAAGCAAAAGCAACAAAGGAAAAAATAAACAAGTGTGACTACATCATACTAAAAAGCTTCTGCATACTAGCAAAGGAAACCATCAACAAAATGAAAAGGCAACCGACTGAATAGGAAAAAATGTTTGCAAATCATATATTTGAAAAGGGGCTAATATACAAAATATATAAAGAACTCATACAACTCAATAGTAAAAAAATAAAATAAAATAATAATAATAAATCTGATTAAAAATTGGGTAAGAGATCTGAATAGACATTTTCGAAAGATGACATATGTATTAATGGCCAAAGGGCACATGAAAAGATACTCAACATCACTAATAGTTTTGTTATGAGTTTGAAATGCTTAGATCACCTCCCAGCTGTTATCTTTCAGTGACCACAGAAATGTGTCCTGCTCCTGTCAAGAAAACCGTTTCATAAAATGGAAAAGCAGCAGCCCCTCAGCGTGAGTTTTCATAAATGGCGAGTAGTTATTCAACTCTTTACCTTCTCAGTGTTGTGCCATGAGATAAAACATATAAGAGAAGGCATAAAATAAACTCTCAGAATCCAAAATAATTTTGCTATGTTCTTTATGAGTGGGCCTTCAACGGCATTTTTGAAATTATATTTTTTCTTCACTCATTTTTATTCCATCTATTTTTTCTTACTTATAATTAATGTCTCACATTAGCAAAAGAAACTTTCCAGAGAGCTGGTGAAACTTTCCGGAGGCTACGTTTGCATCATTTCATTTGTCCTTAGGTCTTGTCACTATGACAAAGGACGAGGGCCTGCTCTGTGACATTCCAGTTCCCACTGGCAATTAATACACAAGACCCAAGGGAACCCTCTGTGTCTTCCTTTAGTAGCAGTTTTCGGCTGTCTTTCATCCTAATAATACAAAAGAGCTGCTAACCAAACAATTTCAGGAATCAAACTCCCATTCATGATTCTATTACTGTTCTTACAATAATTAATTTCAACATAATAGCACAATTTGAGTCTTTTCAATGAACTGTGTGCTGTCACACATAAAGAGATGAACAAGAATCAAACTTTATAAACCAGAGGGGGAAATTTAAGGCCTGGCTTTCAAAATGGACATACACTTGCAGAGTCAGTGTTTCTCCAAGTATAGTAACTGAACTATTAGACCTATCTGTGGATTTTATTAAGAAATACAACTTCCTGGGTTACATACCAAACCTACCAAGTCAATATCTCTGAGGGTGGAACTAGAAAATTATTTTTAACCAGTCCACAGATTATTCTGAAGTCTACAGTTGGAAAACCACTGATATCCTGTACCTCCCTGGCAGTTATAAAGGGAAATGAATCATACAGATTTGATCATTAGCCATTATCTGTGTTATCACTCCAACTAGAGAAGTTCTCCTCTTGGGATCAGTTAAAATCAACTATGGAACTTGATGTGAAATGCAAACTCCTGATTATGCCCCAGTACTTTCTTATTTTGTGAGTATGGGGTGGAGCAAATCAAACACCTCAGGATTAATTTATTTTATGCCCCTATTGGTGATGAGAGCTTGTGCAAGAACCTAAATTCAGTATGCCTCTGCTATCTAAACTTTAAAATAAAAATAACACCCAACTCACAGGATTGGTAGTTTGATTGATTGAGTTTTAATAAATTTATACACCCTCCCCCCATTTCTCCCACCTTCCAGCCCCCACCTGTGGCAACCGCCAATCTGTTCTTTGTATCTGTGAGGTTTTTTGTTTTGGGGTCTTTTTTTTTTAATTCCACATATAGGAAATCAGACCACCTCTTTCTCTGTCTGACTTATTTCACTGAGCATAATGTCCTTGAGGTCCATACATGTTGTCACAAATGCCAAGATTTCATTTGTTTTTTTGGCTGAATAATATATATATCCCACAATTTCCTTATCCATTCATCTAATGGATGGATGCCTCGGTTGTTTCTATGTCATGGCTAGTGTAGATAATACTGCAGTGAACATGGGGGTGCATATATCTTTTTGAGTTTGCATTTTGTTTTCTTCAGATAAATACCCAAAAGTAGAATTGCTGAATCATATGGTAGTTCTATTTTTTAATTTTTGAGAACCTCCATATTGTTTTCCATAGTTGCTGCACCAATTTACAATCTCACCAGCAGGGCTCTAGGATCTCCTTTTCTCCATACCCTCGCCAACACATGTTAGTTCTTGTCTTTTTGATAATAGCCATTTTAACAGCTGTGAGGTATATGGTACCTGTGGTTTTGATTTGCTCCACCCCATACTCACAAAATAAGAAAGTACTGGGGCATAATCAGGAGTTTGCATTTCACATCAAGTTCCATAGTTGATTTTAACTGATCCCAAGAGGAGAACTTCTCTAGTTGGAGTGATAACACAGATAATGGCTAATGATCAAATCTGTATGATTCATTTCTCTTTATAACTGCCAGGGAGGTACAGGATATCAGTGGTTTTCCAACTGTAGACATCAGAATAATCTGTGGACCGATTAAAAGTAATTTTCTAGTTCCATCCTCAGAGATCTTGACTTGGTAGGTTTGGTATGTAACCCAGGAAGTTGTATTTCTTAATAAAATCCACAGATAGGTCTAATAGTTCAGTTACTATACTTGGAGAAACACTGACTCTGCAAGTGTATGTCCATTTTGAAAGCCAGGCCTTAAATTTCCCCCTCTGGTTTGTAAAGTTTGATTCTTGTTCATCTCTTTATGTGTGACAGCACTCAGTTCATTGAAAAGACTCAAATTGTGCTATTATGTTGAAATTAATTATTGTAAGAACAGTAATAGAATCATGAATGGGAGTTTGATTCCTGAAATTATTTGGTTAGCAGCTCTTTTGTATTATTAGGATGAAAGACAGCCGAAAACTGCTACTAAAGGAAGACACAGAGGGTTCCCTTGGGTCTTGTGTATTAATTGCCAGTGGGAACTGGAATGTCACAGAGCAGGCCCTCGGTCCTTTGTCATAGTGACAAGACCTAAGGACAAATGAAATGATGCAAACGTAGCCTCCGGAAAGTTTCACCAGCTCTCCGGAAAGTTTCTTTTGCTAATGTGAGACATTAATTATAAGTAAGAAAAAATAGATGGAATAAAAATGAGTGAAGAAAAAATATAATTTCAAAAATGCCGTTGAAGGCCCACTCATAAAGAACATAGCAAAATTATTTTGGATTCTGAGAGTTTATTTTATGCCTTCTCGTATATGTTTTATCTCATGGCACAACACTGAGAAGGTAAAGAGTTGAATAACTACTCGCCATTTATGAAAACTCACGCTGAGGGGCTGCTGCTTTTCCATTTTATGAAACGGTTTTCTTGACAGGAGCAGGACACATTTCTGTGGTCACTGAAAGATAACAGCTGGGAGGTGAGCTAAGCATTTCAAACTCATAACAAAACTATCCATCTTCCTTGGGAAGTTTGGGAGTGTTGCCCTGATTTGACATTACACAGGCAAGTATTTCTCTCTCTTAATTTGTTTTTCAACATGAGTAACTATCCTGTTTATGGCAATAGTTACTTATAGCTCAGACGCAAGAAATTTTCTTACTTAGGATTTTGCAAATCCTAAGTAGAAAATTCAGCAGAATGAGAAAACCAGAAAGAGAAACTTTTTTTTGGATTCAATAAACTCCTTGGGTATGACTTCGGTAGACAGACACTAAGACTGCATTTTTATTAGCAGGAATTGGGCAAGGGCTGGGGGTGTGACATTTACGTTGAGTTTTTGAAACAATGTAGAGTCCTGAACTTGGACTACAATCAGCTTGCTATGCACATGACCTCACTTTGGAGGGATCCACAAGAGGTTCGGTCACTATTTCCTGGGGACCACTGAAGTTATGTAATTGTATCTGTTACAATCATGAGAGCCTTTGATCTTCATGCAGTTTACTGAGTTTTCCTCTTCAAATATAACTCTGTTATTTGGTCCCAATAGCACACGAAAATTTGCTTAATATTTTTATTGAGGTTAAAAAAACAAAACAAAACGGTAATGTCCCTTAAACTAAAGGGCAATCTTTGTGAAATATCTGGTGTCCTAAAGCGAAAGAGAGCCTGTGACATTTACCAGAGTTTGAGAGTGCTGAATGAAAGCAGATCAATGGGCTGTGTAAGTTAGCTCTCAAAAAAAGAAAGACTTATTAAGAAAGGATGTAATCTGAGGACAATTCAACACAAATAAATGCATGTAAATTAAAGGGAAAAAGAAAACTGTCATACCCAATGTAAAGATTCATACAAATTTACAAAATGTTAGGATTTGTCTAGTTTGTTAATAAAATATAAAGGATTAACCTAGAAGTTTTGACTGCTTAGTGAGGACATTTCTATAGGACCATCCGGCAGTACGGTATAGTAGCGTGGTTATCAAACTCTGCCATATAGAAAGTTGTTTACAAAAACAAAAAATAAAACCCAAATGTCCTGACTGTGGAGACCCTGACTCAATAGTATTGAGTTGAAACTTTGGCATCTGTACTTTGTAGAAGCTCTCTAGAGAGTCGGATACACTCAGACTGTGAGAACCATTGGTGTATCGGGAAGATCTCAGGCAGGCTCTTTGGAGTCAGAAAGGTAAGAGTTTGAATCCACGTTCTACCATTTATTAGCTGGGTAACTGGGGCAAATTACTCATCTCTTGGGGCCTCAGTGCCCTTGTTTGTATATTTATCTAAAATGCTAATCACGTGACTATCTCATTCTGTGATCTCAGAGAACTAATGATTCCGCAGATATTTTATTCTTAAAAATAATTTTGCATTTAACAAAATTTTAGTTCATTTTACATAAGAATCTATAATAAATGCTAGGGGTGACAGAATGTTCAGTTCTTCATCTTGTCAATGCTTTCTTCCCACACCAAAGGCCAGTTTCAGAGTTCTGCAAGTATAAGCACCTTGGTTAGAAGAAGCAACATCGTAGGTGAGGCAATGCAGGGCAGTGGGGAAAAGCACGGGCTTTGGGGATTAGAGAACTGCATTGAAATTGTGCTTTGTCACTTCCTTGGATAGGTGTCAACTTTTTTGGATGCATTTCTCAATTGTGAGGTAGCAATAAGGCATAGCACAGTTTTGTGAGGATTAAATAGGGTAGTGAAAGTCAAATGCCTAGCATGTGCCTGCGACTCAGTAGGTTCCTAATACCAGAAAAAAATTATTTCTGCTGCTAAAATACTCCACTTTCAAAAGCTGCTAATCAGACAGCTATGTGTGTATGTGTATGTGTTTGTGAGTGTTGGGTCATCCCAAGGTTTCTGATTATACTGTGTGATCCAGACACCTCTGAAAACTGAATGTGTACCAGAGTCATGTTGAATCCTGTGGCTTGGTGACGTTTTGAGTGAAATCAGTAAAGGCAATTTGAAGCTTTAACAAACAAACAAACAAACAAAAACCGATGTGATTGGAAGCAATTTAAAAGGAAGGAAAGAAATTGGATAAGTGAAATCATGCCTGTGATTGAATTATCTAGTGAATGGTATTGTCAAAGAAAAATAAGAGATTAAGAAAATAAATTGTGGGGACAGAGCCCCAAAAAGCAGTTTCCAGGCTCTCGGCCTCACATAGAAAGGTGCTGGCTCAGATAGTAAATGGCCATTGACTGGGATCAAATGGCCATCAGCTGTGGCTAGCTGGCCGTCAGCTGTAACCAGTGAGCCATCAGCCATGAATATAACTGCCGTGGCTAGGCTAGCAGGAAAAAAAGGGGGAGCTAGCAAGAAGATGGGGGCTGAGTCTGCAAGCGGCACAGTGAGGGTTGAGAATTGTGTTGCTCCTGGTTCCTGTGTCTCCAACCCAGCCGCCAGCGAGAGTATAGAGATATGACTCCCCTACTTATGGCTCCGTGGGTGTTCCTTTTTGGCCTCACCATGTCCTGCGTTTTTGTGTGGGGAGTGGGACCAGAGACCCCGTCTGACACCCCGCATGACATAAATTGTCCCTGTTTCTGTGACTTTTAGTAAATCCCCAGGACTAAATCAATTTTTCTTTTTTCTTCCTTCTTTCCTTCCTTTCCTTTCCTTTCCTTTCCTTTCCTTTCCTTTCCTTCCCTTCCCTTCCCTTCCCTTCCCTTCCCTTCCCTTCCCTTCCCTTCCCTTCCCTTCCCTCCCCTCCCCTCCCCTTCCCTCCCCTTCCCTCCCCTTCCCTTTTTCTTGAAAGAAACAAAATGGCCCATAGGGGAGAGGCTTAACATGTTTCAACTAATTTGACTTGAGTAATGTCAAACTAAACCCCAGTATGTTTGTTAATCATGGGAAATTTAAATTCTTGGAAATATTATATTCTCACTAATTGTGCCAGGTATATAGAAGCCTCTTGCTTTTTGAGGGATAGTTTCTTAGGAAAAATGAGAAATAGTAATGGAACAAAGCTAGCTTTGGGGATTTAAAATACAAACTTCTGTTTCCAATTGCCTCTGCTTTATATAGAGATTTAACAGAATCATTGACGTCAATCGGAAATTCATTTTTGGAAGTTGGGGACACAGGGTAGCACAGACCAATGCTTTTTCTTTTCTTTCTTTTTTTCTTATAAAGGAGTCTACAAATTAACAAGGAACTTTTATGTAAAATAAAATTAATATTTCTGTTGTGTGCTTTTTAATACTCAACAAGATCAGATAGTTGGCCTTTTCTTTGCAGGTGTTATTTGGTTCAAAGTTATTTTATTTTTAGTTCAAAGTTAATTTGTTTAAATGTATTATTTTTCCTCTTAAGGATTAATTTATCTAACGTCTTCTAGAATCTACCAAACAGTCACAGTCTTACAAAAAGATTCAATAAATTATTTCATAAAATGTTACTATTTTCTATTGTCTTAAACCAAATTAATTCTGTGAATTGAGGGTCCAGGGTTCCTGCATGTTTCATTACAGAAAACTCTTCCAGGGTATTTCAAGGTTAATTGATCTCAGGGCCAACTAAGGGCTTATTGAGTAATTCACATTTTTCCAGAAATGTTGACTTGAAATATCCAGTGCAACCTGCCAAGCTCTGCCTTTGTTTATAAATCCACTTTATGGGACATCATACAGGATAGGTCTTTGTTGGAAATCATGAATTACGCCTGGTCTTCTCAGAGGATGAATTCTAAACCCAGCATAACCTCTTTATAACACTTTTCTTATCTGATTACTATAGCTTAATAGGAAAAGCCCAACCAGTTTTGGTATTCTCTCCATAAACGATTTTTTAGATTCTGACCTCACAATCATTCTTTTTAAAAAAAATTTATTGGAGTGACATTGGTTAATAAAATTACACAGGTTTCAAGTGTACAATTCTATAATATATCTTTTGGATATTGCATTGTGTGTTCACCATTCAAAGTCAAATCTCCTTCATCACCATATATTTATCCCATCTTTACCCTCTTCTATCTCCTCTTCCCCCCTCTTACCCTCTGGTAAGGACTAAACTATTTTGTGTCAATGAGTTTTTGTTTGTTGGTTTGTTTGTCTTGTTTGGTTGTTGGTTTCAATTTTATATCCCACATATAAGTAAAATCATACGGTTGTTGACTTTTTCTGCCTGACTTATTTTGCTTAGAATGATCATCTCAAGATCCATCCAAGTTGTTGCAAACGGCAGTATTTAATCTTTTTTTATGGTTGTGTAATATTCCATTGTATGAGTATCTATGTACCACATCTTCTTTATTCAATCATCCATTGAAGGACACCTTGGTTGTTTCCATGTCTTGGCCACTGTGAATAATGCTACAATGAACATAGGTGTACATATATCTTTACAGATAAATATTTTAGGATTTTTTTTTTTTTTTTGGTGGATACCCAGAAGAGGGATTGTTGGGTCATATGGTAATTCTATTTTTAATTTTTTGAGGAACCTCCATACTGTTTTCCATAGTGGCTGTACCAATTTACTTCCCTCCAGCAGTGTATGAGGATTCCTTTTTCCCCACAACCTCTCCAACACTTGTTATTTTTCTTGTTGATAACAGCCATTCCAACAGGTGTAAGGTGGTATCTCATTGTGGTTTTGATTTACATTTCCCTAATATCTGTTGGCCGTTTGTTTATTTTCTTGAGGAATGTTTCTTTTCAGGTCCTCTGCCCGCTTTTTAACTGGAGTCTTTGTTTTTCTTGTGTTGTTGAGGTGTATAAATTCTTTATATATTTGGGATATTAGCTCCTTATCGGAGGTGTTGTTTGCAAGTATCTTCTTCCATTCAGTTGGTTGTGTCTTTGTTTTGTTAACTGTTTCTTTTGCTGTGCAGAAGCTTTTTAGATTGCTATAGTCCCATTCATTTATTTTTGCTTTTACTTCTCTTGCTTTTGAGGTCAAATTAAAAAAAAAAAAAAACCCTCTCTAAGACCAAGGCCCATTAGGTTATTACCTATGCTTTCTTCTATGTAATTTATTGTTTCAGGTCTTATATTTAGGTTTTTGATCCCTTTTGAGTTAATTTTTGTACATGTGGTACATATATACATACAGCAGTCTAGTTTCGTTCTTTTGCATGTGGCTTTCCAATTTCCCGGCACCACTTATTGAAGAGGCTTTCTTTTCTCCATTGTATGTTTTTGTCTCCTTTGTCAAAAATTATTTGCCCACATATATGTGGGTTTATTTCTGTGTTACCATTTCTGTTCCATTGGTCTCTGTGTCTATTTTTCTTGCCAATACCATGCTGTTTTGATTATTGTTGCTTTGTAGTACAATTTCTTTATTTCTCAGGATTGTTTTGACTATTAGGGATCTTTTGTGATTCCATACAAATCGGATGATTTTTTTGTTCTATTTCTTTTAAAAAATGTCATTAGGAATTTGATGGGGATTGCATTACATCTGTATACTGCTTTGGAGTAAATGGTCATTTTAATTATGTTGATTCTCCCAATCCATGGACATAGAATATCTTTCCATTTCTTTGTGTCTTCTTCAATTTCTTTTAATAATATCTTGTAGTTTTAAGTGTATAGGTCCTTCACATCCTTTGTTAAGTTTATGCCTAGGTATTTTATTCTTTTTGTTGCAATGGGAGAAAGAATTGTTTTTTTTTTTTCATTTCTATTTCTGAAATTTCATTGTTAGTATATAGGAAGGCATGGATTTTTGTACATTGATTTTGTATCCTGCAACTTTACTGTATTTGCTTATTATTTCTAATAGTTTAGGGTTTTCTATGTAAAGAAGTATGTCATCTGCAAAAAGTGACAATTTGACTTCTGCATTCCCAATTTGGATGCCTTTTATTTCTTTCTCTTGTCTGATTGCTCTGACTAGGACTTCCACTACTACGATGAACAACAGTGGTGAGAGGGGGTATTTTCTGTCTTGTTCCTGATCTTAGAGGAAAAGCTTTCAGTTTTCACCACTGAGTCTGATATTAGCTGAGGGTTTGTCATATATGGCCTTTATATGTTGAGGTAATTTCCTTCTATACCCATTTTATTAAGTGTTTTAATCATAAATTGATGTATCTTTTCAAATGCTTTTTCTGCATCTATTAATATGATCATATGATTTTTATCCTTTATTTTGTTTATGTGATCTATCACACTGATTGATTTGCATATGTTGAACCATCCTTGAGCCATTTTTTTTCATAATGTATAATCTTTTCAATGTATTGTTGTATTCTGCTAATATTTTGCTTAGAATTTTTGCATCTGTATTCATCAGAAATATTGGTCTGTATTTTTTTTCTCTTGTGTTATCCTTACCAGGTTTTGGTATCTGGGTAATGCTGCCCTCACAAAATGAGTTAGGATGTATTGCCTCTTCTTCAGTTTTCTGGGAGAATTTGAGAAGGATGGGTATTAAATCATTTTTGAATGTTTGGTAGAATTTACTAGTGATGCCATTTGGTACTGGACTTTTGCTTTTGGGGAGGTTTTGGATGATTGTTTCAATTTCATTACTGGTGATTGGTCTATTTAGATTTTCTAGTTCTTCATGATTCTGTTTATGAAGCTTATATATTTCTAAGAACTTGTCCATTTCTTCTAGATTATTGAATTTGGTGGCATATAGTCCTTCATAGTATTATTGTATGATCCTCTGTATTTCTGTGGTATCTATTTCCTTCTCTTCTTTTATTTCTGATTCTGCTTATTTTCATCTTTTCTCTTTTTTTCCTTAGTGATTTTAGCCAGGGGTTTGCCAATTTTATTTGCCTTTTCAAAGAACCAGTTTTTTGTTGCATTAATTTTTCTATTATCTTTTTGTTTCCTATTTCATTTAGCTCTGCTGTAATTTTTATTATTTCCTTCCTTCTGCTGACTTTGGGCTTCATTTGTTTTTCTTTTTCTAGTTCTTTAAGATGGAATGTTAGGTGGTTTTTTGGGGGATTTTTCTTGTTTCTTGAGCTAGGCCTGTAATGATATAACCTTCCCTGTGGAACATTTAGATTGGTTCCAGTTTTTGCTACTATAATACTACAATAAATATATTTGTACAGTAGTTGTATGTGTCTCTGCTTGTTTACTTAGAGTGCTACCTTAATTATCTTTGAAAGAAAGTCCTCAAGAATCTGTAATCAATTCATATCCCTTTCCCTTCATTGATATATTCCTTTAAGTGCTCTGAAAATTCTTAAGAAACTTAGTCATATGTGATGAAACGAATCCTCCCTTCTGATTCTTGAGTCCCAGTTTATGTGGCTAATGGATTAAAAACATCTTTCTTTCCAAAGCATTTCCAACTTAATTGTCTCCCTCTGTAAGCATGAGATCAGGAAGGGAGAGGTGATAAAAGGGAGAGGTGACAAACCATGAAAAAGACAGGAGTGAAGCAGATACATGAATTTTGGTAGGTAGAACAGATATTCTCTTGACTATATTTCCTGAAGACATAGTGGGAATCAAAGGCAAAGTGGTAACACTTTTACTTACTATGTTTTAAAGAAAAATATCCAAGCCTCGCATACCTGATATTATTCATCTACCTTTAAGAACACTCTATTACTTAAGGTTGGTTAGAAATCTATAAACTGGCTACAAAGCTAAAGAGCCATGTCTACTAGGTGAGGAAAACAAAGTCCATTAGGGGTATAGCACTGAGCAAAGCTATCTGAAGAGGGGCCTGAGAGTTTCTTCTGGATTTCAGTTTTATGCCACATTAGCCTTTGGGTCTTATTCTTAAGAACCGTTAGTTATGATGTAGGCAGTAGAGGAGTAGGAGTAAGCATGTTGGCCCTGGAGCCAGACTTGGGGGTCTGAAGTTTGACTCTCCTGTTCACTACTTGGGTGACCTTTGGTAAGTTAACCCTTCAGATCTCAGTTTTGCCATCTGTAAAATGAGGTTATCAATAGCTCTTACTTCCCAAGGTTGTTATGAAAATCAGAGGTAAGGCATGAAAAACCCTTCGAATACTGTCTGCCATGTAGTAAGTACCCAGTAACTGTCAGTTATGATTGTCTGTCCACTGCTGAGTCAGGTCATGAGATAGGGCTTTTCTGATGCTCTTGATGATGGTTTGTACCCAGATCTCATCCTGATGCCAGCAGATAAATGTAGTCATGAGGGTTACTGGGCATCTATAACGTGCTGGGCTATCAGATACCCAGTAGATGTTGGTATTCCTACACACTGGAAAAGAGACTTTGTAAATAAAAATACCTTTGTTAAATTGTCCGTTTACCAACCTTAAGTGACCCTTATATTCCAAAGAAAACTATGAACAAGATATGTGCTTTTCTTCCTTTTCATTTAATTCCTAAAGCAATCCTGGAAAGTCATCACCATTGTTTCTATTTTAAATGCTGCAAACTGGGGCTGAGGAGGTGAAGTGATAACAAATTGATAAGCCAGAATTTGAGTCAACATAGGTTTGAGACCAAGCCTATACTGCTTTCAAATTTATGAATTAAAACACGAGAGAACATGCATAATACTCTTTTGGAGGAATGAGTTTGATACACAAATGCTTATTCACACATAGAATATTTCATTTCCATGTTTTTCCTTTCGAGGAACTTATGGTATAATAGAAGTACAACGGGGTAATAGAAATATCAATTTACCACAGATAAAGTATTTAACAGTTAAACCTTGTGGAGTTTAAACGATTGAAAGTATTACTGCATGGCTACTGAGTAATCGTACCTGTCCCCTATATAACATAATATAATATAATATGATATGATGTGATGTGATATGATGTAATGTAATATAATATAGAATATCCAAAAAGTGAGGGGAAGACTGCCTTAAATTTAGAAGAAAATTAGGGAAGAGTTCAGATGAACTTGTGTTTGGTTTCAAGCCGGGAGAGTCCACTCTGGGAATTTTAGCATTTTGATTTTTAGTCAGTAATTTCCAGAACATAGATGATCTGTTCACCTGCCCTGGACAGAGCCTAAGCACTGTTTTCTCTCTTTATTTCCACAAACAGTTGTTTGCTGTCTTGTTTGCAGTTGTTTGCAGGATAGTTGAGTCTATAAGGGAACAACATAGTGAGTCACTTTGCCCTAAGGTTCTTTCCATAAGTCATACCTTACTATTTAGGATTTGGAAAACTCTCTGCTGCAGTGTCTGGCCAGACTTGGGCCTCATAAGGATGTAAATGACTTTCAGGTCAGGGCTGGTACGAAATAGCTTCTCCATCAATACTTTGCCCAAGAATCCTGTGGCCCCAGTAATGAGAATGGACTTGCCACTATAGAAAGCTGCAATCATGGACATGATTCTTCCTGTTGTCTTTTACGGCTCCAGAAAGAGATTCCTGAAAAGGAAGAGAAATAACAAAAGATTACATTCTTCGAAGTTCTAAGATGCAATCATTTACAGTGTTTCTGGTGCTTGCAGAGTTTTGAATGTGGGAAAAGGTCAGAGAGAGTGATAGCTAGCATCATGGTTTATTGGCAATGATTTACTTCAATCAATATTTATTTAGCACACTATACTTGCCAGATTTTATGCCAGGAACTGTGGGCCAGAAATGAGTAAAACGTGGTTCCTGCTCACAAGGAATAGCTTGGAGTCTAATGAAGGAGACAAATACATAAAGAGATCGCTACATATACACATACAGTATGGTAAGTGCTAAAACAAAGGGGGCACAGAGGAGAGGTGCACAGCAGGATCTGGACATTTCGGGAAGGCCTGTACAGGTGGTGACATCTGAGGTGAAACTTGAAGGCAGAGAAGGGCTGTGGTAAGGGTGTTTCAGGCCAAATAAAGAGGAAGAACAAAGGTCTAAGGTGTGGTATAGCACCCTCTATGGGGGAAATAAAAGCAATTCAGGGTTACAAGAATGTAAATAAGGCTAGGAGCGGCCCTATAACCTGTGAAACCAAAGCTTAGAACAGCTCTCCATTTTTTTGAAATTATGATGTATTTGGTATTTCAGTTACAGTTTTATTTTGAGACAGTACTGGAGCAAATAACTTTTAGTTTCACTTGAACTCACTGGCCCTAGCCTACCTAGTCGTTTCTTATTAATTATGTTTTTCTCTTCCTTGAGCTGAAAATGGTCGGGTGCCATCCTTTCCTTCATAGGATGCGGATGGGGTTGGAACATTGCAAATGACAAAGGGCAGAAGAGAAGCCACAACCCAGAGGCCTGTTCAGTCCTGAAATAACACCAGGTGCAATGTAGTATGCCGTTCACTGAGGCCCTATTCCAAGGAGAACAGGTGAAGTGCTTGTGGGAAGCCAGCTGCAGCACTTCGATGCCATGGCCCCTGACAAAAAGCATGACAGGCTGTAGAAATGCAACATGAAATGTTTTGTCTTTAGGCCCCAGGTTAAAGACTGTTGATTGGAAGCAGCCGCTGAGAGCTCTGAACCACACAGTACTGCTGGTGCAGGAGCCAACTTTCCTTTCTGTCCACTGACTGTTCTGACTACAGCGAGTCCTGGGCTCTCTGCCTGGAAGGGATTTGGGTGTATTTTACACATACACAGCTCCTGGGACCAACCCTGATATCAGGGTTTATAAAGAAGAAGGAAAACAAGTCAAAGAGTCAACACCCTCCTGCCTCTTGAACTCGACAAGATCACTCTGCCAGTAACTCCTTAAGAAACAATGCCTTTCCATAGTCATAATGGACATGGTACAATCTGTAGTCATAATTTATATTCTGAGGATTTGGGGGTTATGTTCTTGGGCAGAACTCTGCCTTTGGAAGATTCATTCATTCATGAATTGACTCAGCCTATAATTTTGGGCACCTGTCTTGCCAGGCTCTGTGCTAAATCTGAAGGTAAACAGATAAATAAGGCAAACAGATCCTTGCTATCCCTCTAGCAGAGGAAGCCAGTGATACAAAGATAAGATAAACAAGATAATTACAGTCTGTTATAAATGTAAATGTAACAGGGATCAAGGACAAATCATCAACACTACTCACTTTAGGACACCTGGATTTCAAAGCACATTAGTTATAGTCATTGAACTACTATGTAAGCCCTTTTCATTGATGTGAGAAATATTATTTTGAAGAACACATGTGAACTTTGTGCAAACAACAATTAATGCTAATTTTTGTCATGTTACATAATGTTCCCAAAGAACGGAATTTTCCTGCTCTGTCCTCAGTCCAAATGCTTCTCAAACACAACAAACACTATAGTGGGGTACATTGAGTGCTCTGAGAAGAAAAGAAAACATAAACCAGTGTCTTCTGGCACTCATCACCCGATTAAGACCAGGTGGCAGAGGAGTCGTGCCATGACTCTAATCAAGGCATGTGATACTGAAAAATGTCAAAGAGAATTCCTCATCCTCAGATCACAGCTGCATCAGAAATATTTCGTGTATTTCTTGCTTCTATTTTCAAGATACGGCTTGGTTGTAGACCCCAGAAACCCATCTGTATGTTATAGTTTTGCAAGGTCCAAGAATTTTTTAACTGCTAATATGCTTCATCAGAATAATTAATTATTTTAAAATTAAAATATTTTTATAGTTAGTAATGGAGAAGATGCAACTCCCGAAGGAGGAATATGTTGAGAACAGCTGACCAGGTCATGGCTTGCCTTTCATATCTTCTCAAATTACCAGTGCAGAGAGCAAAGAACAATTTCCTCTTCTTCATGCTCTTAAGAAGTGTAACTCTCTTTGCCCATCACCAGAATCATCCTGTGTAATGCAAGATATCTGATGCTTGAATGAAAAAGTAAGAGACCTCAGAGGGTCATCCAGCGTATTTTTACGGAATGTAAACGATGTGCCACTTACTGGGTAGATGCCGGGAGTGGCAGTGAACAGGCCTTAGATTCTTCCTTTCTATTCTGGAGCATTTTTTCTCCTTAAGATCACCAGTTTTCCCATGGTAGTTAGTGAAAATAGAGAGTTTTTTACTCTCTACTTGATGGTAAAATGAGGCTATTCTCATTTCTAACGAACAGATGTTACAATACTGAATCACGATAGTTGTGCCAAGTGATACATTTTTTGCAGGTTGCAGTATATGGGGATTTTATTGTTTGGGTAGTTCCTCTAGGGGAAAAAAGATAAGATGAAAACATCTAAGGGAGACAAGTTTATCCAAATTTCTTGGTAGTCCTTAAGAGAAAAACATTTTTTAAAAAGAAACAAGGTGCTTTGCCTCTCAGGAATCTTACTCTTGACCAAGGTCTTGGTCTTGGAATTATTAACATTTTGGGACAGATAAATTTGTGGTGTTGGGGGGCTGTGCAGTGCAATAGAGAGCATTTAGCAGCATCTCTGGCCTCCACTCTCTACATGGTAACAACGTCCCTCTTTCCCCTAGCCAGATATTACAATCCACAATGTCTCTAGATGTTGCTAAATGTGCTCTGGGGGAAAACTTGCCCCCTTCAGAGAACCATTGCTCTAGGACCTTCTTAAATTCTCGTTTTATAATATTCAGCACATCCTATTAAAAAATGAAGCTTCAAAGATGAAATGTCTGATTGTGAAGCTAAGTATAAATATGATCCACGGCCAAACACCATTTTGTCTATATTGAATCATTCATAACTAATTACAGTTACCCCAGTAAATTATACATGTGGCAAATCTTGGTAGTATTCCAAGTAGAGATAAAGGAAGATTTCTGCAGAGAAAAGTTTTCCACTTTTTATTTAACCAAATTTTTTTTTTTCCGTCTCTGTGTTATAAGTTAGACTACTAACCCCACCTTTCGTTTAGAGTGAGCCTCTCGACTTTATTAATCTAAACTTATTATGAGCAAACTTAAGGAAGATGGGCAATTGGACCAGCATGAGATCAGCTGAAAAAAAAATTATTATTCGTTGCTGTATATCAATAATTCTATGGATAATCAAGTCAATCTCATCTATATGTAATTCTTTTGTCTTTTTTGAAGATTCAAAGTATGTTGTGTATTAAGAGATATCTCATGTAGACAATGGACTTTTGCTTGGCAATGTCCACAGTAATATGGGCTGGTAAATTGAAAAAAATCAATGGTGTTTTATAAAATTCAGTAAGTGGAAGTTGTTCTGCTTCATCAAAATTAAACACTAGAATTCTTTCAATAAGTATGTTGAATTAAGGTAACGTACTTACAAAATAATATTCAATGAAAAAAAGGAGAATGCAAACTTGTAAAACATCATAATGTCCATTACAAGTCCCTGTGGAAAAGATTGGAGGCGAATGAAATAAATGACAGTAGTTTTAAAACACTGAGACAGAATTAAAGGTAAAGCGTCTTCTTTCATGGGGGTAATTTCTTTCCACTTTAAAAGGTAATTTAATAATACATAGTTTAAAAAACGATTTCTTAGAAAGCAATGATAACTGGTACGTTTATAGTCACTTCTTTGGCTGTGGATACTAGAAACATAAAGAAATTTGCAAAACAAACGTCCTTAGTTTATTTTAAAAAGTGTGGCTCAGCTGACTTTACACGTTTTAGACTAAACTGTGTTCCCTCCAAATTCATTTGTCAAAGCTCTAACCCCTAATGTGATGGTACTTGGAGATAAGGCCTTTGGAAAGTGAGTCAGGTTAAAATGAGGTCCTAAGGGTGAGGCCCTGAGATAACAGGACTAGTGTCCTAATAAGAAAAGGAACAGTCTCTCCTTGAACAGACGCCAAGGAAAGGTCATGTGAGGACGCAGTGAGAAGGCAGTTGTCTACAAGCCAAGAGAACTCTTACCAGAAACTGAATTTGCTGGCACCTTGATCATGGACTTCCAGCCTCCAGAACTGTGAGAAATAAACGTCTGTTGTTTAAGCCACCCAGTCTGTGGTACGTTGTCATGGTAACTTGAGCACGCTAATACACACACAAACACACTTGAACGAGGTATGTGTGTTTTGGGATAAGTGAGTAAAACAACTCTTGACAATAATTCGTATCAACCTTTGCAATTCTGGAGTAAAACCTTTTTATGAAGCAAATGTATCTGCCTCATTTGCCCCTCTGTGTGCCATAGAGGTAGGATATTGGTTCTTGGTTTGCACAGGTTTGGACAGGTCTTTTATCAGAAAACCTGTGTATATATATCACATATCTCTTTGTCAAGTACTTAGTGGGAAAAAGTTCTTTATTTTTATTGCTTTAGTTTTCTGAGTATATCCCAAATTATACAATTCAGCAATGGACTTAGGTAACTTTCACTGTGGGCTTCTTACATAGTTTTTCTGAGAGAAATTTTAAGTTCTTGATGGAGGAATATAAACCCCCAGGGGTCTTGCCAGCAGCTGTTGGGCTCAGGCCTCACTAATTGGATTAGCAGTGCTCCATATTCAAGAAAAACCAATTTGAAAAGCCCCACCTCTGGGCAATAGTTCAGGCTGGCTTTAAGAATACAAAATTTAGTATTCATCTCAACGCCTTCTTCCAAGTTTGCTTCTGCTTAGCTTATTATTAAGTCTTGAAAACAAATCCAAACAAAACAAAAATCTCCAAATTTCACAGAAATGAAAAAGGAAAAAGATATGACCGAAATTCATCATTTCATTATACTTGATTAAACAGGTGTATTGAGTGCCTACTGTGTGCTACACATTGTGTTAGGTGTGAATAATTAATGTGTAAACATTCTTGCTAATTGATGAAGAGTTTAAAAAGGCACGCTATTATTATTGTTATTTATAGATAAGTCAAACATCAGTCAACATGTGAAGAATCTAAAATGGTATCAAGAATGTTACCATCAAATGTAAATCTTGATGCTTCCTATTTCCTCTTGGTGAATTATAAATTGGTCAGGTTATAAATAAAAGAATAGTTGATCAACACAATGACAAAATGAACCGTACTGAATGGATTGTAAATCAGTACACATTTTCATGCTTTCCTTAGAATTAAAGACTATTTTTATTTTGCAGATGACATGACATGCCGTGTACTACACACACACACACACACACATGCACACAGAGAGTGCCAAAAAATGTATATACATTTTAAGAAAAAAATGTTTTAAAATATTAATATTCAATATATACTGATAACAGAAGATGAATACAAGTCATGTTTGACTTCTGCAATTACAAGAGGTACTCAAAGTGTTTACCATCAGTGAAATTTCACAGTTTTATCCCTTCTTAAAATTTGTATACATTTTTTTGGCACCGTGTGTCTGTATGTGTGTGTGTATACACACATACACATGAAGTCTGACAATTAAGTTCGTGAATTTGTTGCACGATGTTGCTAACCTTTTCTGATATCAAAGGGATTATTCATTATGAATTTGTACCAACTGGACAAGCAGTTAACCAAGTTCACTATTTGGAAGTGTTGAAAAGGCTGCGTGAAAAAGTTAGATGACCTGAACTTTTCACCAACAATTCAAGGCCCTTGCATCACGACAATACATCAGCTCACATGGCACTGTCTGTGAGGGAGTTTTTAGCCAGTAAACAAATAACTGTGTTGGAACACCCTCCCTAATCGCCTGAGCTGGCCCCCAAGGACTTCTTTCTTTACCCAAAGATAAAGAAGATAGTGAAAGGAAGACATTTGGATGACATTCAGGACATTAAGGGTAATACGACCACAGTTCTGATGGCCATTCCAGAAAAAGAGTTCCAAAATTGCTTTGAAGATTGGACTAGGCACTGGCGTTAGTGCATAGCTTCCCAAGGGGAATACTTTGAAGGTGACCATAGTGATATTCAGAAATGAGGTATGCATTTTTTCTAGGATGAGTTTGCAAACTTATTTGTCAAAATTTGTATATATACGGGGGTGTCAACAAAATGTATACACATGACTTGTATTCATCTTTGGTATAGGCATATAACATTGAGTATTATACTTTTAATACTGTTTTTTCCTTTCTTAAAATGTATATACATTTTTGGGGGCACTCTGTGTGTGTGTGCGTGTGTGTATATGGAGGGAGAAGGAGAGGGAAGGAGGGGGGGAGAGAGAGAGAGAGAGAGAAAGGAGGGGGGTGTGGATTTTAAGGAATTGGCTAATGAGATTGTGGAAGCTTAATAAATCCAAAATCTGCAGGCTGGAGATTCAAGGAAGAGTTGCAGTTTGAGTCCAAAGGCAGTCTGTTGGCAGAACTCTTTCTTGGGGCAGGTCAGAATTTGCTCCATTTTGGCCTTCAACTAACTGGATGAGGCCCACTCATAATACGGCGGGTAATCTACTTGACTCAAAGTCCAGTGGTTTCAATGTTATCTCATCCAAATAACACCTTCACAGAAACATCTTGAATAATGTTTAACCAAATGTCTGGGCACCATGGCCCAGCCAAGGTGACACATAAAACTAACCATCATAGGTCCACCCCTCATCAATTTGGCGCTCATACCCATCTCCTTAAACCATACTTAATCTCTAAATAAAGGCAAGTACAAAGTCATACTTTTGCCTGATACAACTATACCACATACAACTGAAAACATACTAACCCTTTCTCCAGGAGAGAATGCAAAGTCTTTGAGTGATGTTTATTCTTCTTCTTGATATCCCATTACTTAAATACCATGTTTCCCTGAAAATAAGACCTAACCGGAAAATAAGCCCTAGCATGATTTTTCAGGATGGCATCCTCTGAACATAAACACTAATGTGTCTTTTGGAGCAAAAATTAATATAAGACCTGGTCTTATTTTTGGGAAAACACAGTACTATGTTGTAAAGTTAACAATATGTAAATACTATGATATAAAATCAGTGCATTTTATGTTACACGATAAAGGGATTAGATAGCAAACATATTTGCTTTACACACACACACACGTATTCATAACAAATAAGGAAGAAACACGCATGACAATTACAATCCTCATTTGTATAACTGATCACATGGTCACAGCTGGTATTTATAGCTGCGTCCTTTCACTACTTATTCTGTATTCCCTTTGCCCTCAGCAAGGACTTCAGTTGGTCATGGTTCTTTACCCGATGAGATGACCCAAACCTTCATTCCTGAAGGGTCTGGGCCATCAGTAGTCCTCCCTGAATGGGGTTGTAGTTTTGCACTGACCATAATCACAGGGCATGGTAACACTAAGAGATGCCCTAAGGGACCTCCTGTATTTCAGACATACTCTTCCTGTGGAATGGCAGTCCAATTTCCTCTTGGTAGTCAGGATCAATCACCCCAGCCAGCCTAGTATGTATCTCTCTTCCTTGTCTGTTGGTTCACAGGCATGAGAAGTTCGAAGTGGCTGGGCAACAGTCTGAACTTCCGGTTCAGTGGAATCAGTGTTGTGTATCATGGTGGGAGCATTGTTCCCTTTGGAACTAAGACCTCTAGCCCAGCAGAGCACAATGTTGTAGCGGCAGGAAGCAAAACATTTTGCTTTTGGGCCACTAGTGGTAATAGTAAGTGGAAACAGTCTCATTTCCACCCCATCATTTCTGGATCCATGAATCTTGGCTATAGGAGAAACAGCACCACATGTTGGAGGCTGACTCAGAGCATATGCAGCTTTCTGGCGAACCTTGTCTCAGCCCTGTAGGGTATTGCCACCTAGCTGGCAATGTAAATGAGTCTTTAAAAGGCTATGTCACCATTCTATCGAGTCAGCAGCTTCAGCATGGCAGGGAACATGGTAAGACCAGTGAATTCATGAGCATGGGCCCATCACACACTTCATTTACTGTGAAGTGAGTTCCTTGGTCAGAAGCAGTGCTGTGTGGAATACCATGATGGTGGATGAGGCATTCTGGAAGACCACACATGACAGTTTTGGCAGAAGCATTGTGTGTGGGGAAGGCAAATCCATATCCTGAGTATGTGACTACTCCAGTAAGAGCAAAACACTGGCCCTTCCCTGATGGAAGTGGTCCAAGGTAATCAGTCGGTCACTAGGGAGCAGGTTGGTCACTCTGAGGAAGGGTGCCATGTTGGGGACTCTGTGTTGGTCTCTGCTGCTGGCAGATTGGGCACTCAGTAGTGGCTGCAGCCAAGCTGGCCTTGGGCAGCAGAAGTCCGTGTTCCTGAGCCTATGAATAACTTCCATCCCTGCCACCACTGCCATTTTGTTCATGAGTCCATTGGGTGATGACAGGGGTGGCTGGGGAAGGAGGCTGACTGGTATTTACAGAACAGGTCATCCTATCTACTTGATTATTGAAGTCTTCCTCTGTTGATGTCATTTTTTGGTGAGCATTTATATAGGACTCAAGTATTTTGTTCATTCCACACACATCTTCCTCAGAAATCCTTGTAATCAATTTTCCAGTAATGTTCTTTCGAAGTCCCTGACCACCCATGTAAACCACTGGGCACAAGTCATGGATCAATATATAACCCACATCTGCCCAGGTGCACTGCTTGAAGTTCTGGTCACTGGAGAAATTTCCCTTCACCATCATCCTTCAGTAATGTTCCAGAAAAGGGCTATGGTGCTGTAGCTGTGCACTTTGGGTGGAGCCTGCATGTTGTGCAGAACCATCTGTAAGTCAGGCTTGAGATTGCTCTTCTTCTGTTAACAGAATTGTAGTGCATTACCCATGAGGTAATAGGTGCAGCCGGGGAGAGAGAAGGTAATACAGCAGGAGTGGGGACCATGGGCATTTGAGCCACTTCTTCCTGTAACTTACATGAGTCTTCAGGGCTCGCTTGGGACCGATCAGACATATTTACAACTTCCACTTGGTGGAGGGCTGCTGTGCATGCACTGCTTTATGGCTTGGTGGGTCCGACAACATCTACTTTACGATGGGCAGCTCAGGCTTCATGGTAAGTTGGTGCTCCAAGGTTAAGTGTTCAGTCACTATGAAGGCTCAGTAGCTGGCTTACAGCTGTTTCTTAAAAGGAGACTATTTATCCATAGACAATGGCAGGGCTTTGCTTTAAAATTCTAAGAACTTGTGTTGTGATCCACCAATAGAAACCTGATGAAGAACCCAAAGAGCCTCCCTGTCTCCCATTGCCACTTCAAGTACTATTAGGTCGGCTGGATCATGTAGCACACAGCATGTTGGACCTGTGGCAGTCTCCTCCTGTTCTGGGTCCCACTCAACACTAGAAACTTTTGGGGTTACTCACTAAGTGGGCCAGAGTAACACACCCAAATGAGGAATATGTTGCCTCTAAAATCCAGAGGTTCATTAGGCATCGTGCCTTCAATTTTGGTTGTAGGAAAAATCTACAACCTTAGAGGCAACAACTTAGCCTTCACATTAGAGGGGTATCTTGACATGCCCCACAGCACTGGACCTCTAACATTTCAATGAGATAAAAGGCCCCTAATTTTTTGTTGGATTTATTTATCACCCTCTAGTATGCAAATGTCTTACCAATAAGTCTAGAGTAGTTGCTACTCTTGATCATTAGGTCCAATCAGCATAATATCATCAATGTAATGAACCAACGTAATATCTTGTGGAAGGGGAAGGTGATCAAGGTTTCTGCAAACTAAACTATGACACAGAGGAAGAGAGTTAATTGATATACCCTTGAGGTGGGACAGTGAATGTATATTGCTGGTGTTACTAGGTGAAAACAAACACTTTCTGATGCCTCTCTCTCTCTCTCTCTCTCTCTCTCTCTCTCTCTCGTAAAATAAGATCACCAATATTTTATACTTTATTTTTTCCAGTTTATTGAGACACAATTGACATACATCACTGTATGAGTTTCAAGTATACAGTATAAAGGCTTAAATTATCTACATTATGAAATGATTACCACAATAAGTTTAGTTAACACCTATCATCTTATATAAGTACAATAAAAAGAAATGGAGAAAAAAAGAAAACAAATCTCCTTGTAATGAGAACTCTTAGGATTTACTCTCTCAACAACTTTCTACAGCAGCTTTTCAACAACTTTCTATTAGCTATAGTTATCATGTTGTACGTTACATCACTAGTACTTATTTATCTTGTAACTGGAAGTTTGTACCTTTTGACCACCTTTCTCCAATTCCCCTTTTGCACAGTCTCCACCTCTAGTAACTACAAATCTGATCTCTTTTCCTATCAGTTCTTATTGTTGTTGTTTTAGATTCCACATATAAGTGAGATCATACAGCATTTGTCTTCCTGTTACTGACTTGTTTCACTCAGGTTACTACCCTGAAGGTCTATCCATCGTTTTGCAAATGGCAAGATGGACATTGAGGTTGTTTCCATGTCTCGGCTATTATAAATAATGCTGCTATAAACAATGGGGTGCAGATATCTTTTTGAGTTGGTGCTATTGTTTCCTTTGGATATGTTCGCAGAAGTAGGACTGCTGGATCATATGGGAATTCTATTTTTAATTTTTTAAGGATCCTCCACACTTTTTTCCATAGCTGCTGTACAGCATTTGCCAGATCAACAGCCACATACCAGGGACCTGGGAATGTGTTAATTTTCTCAGACAATGAAATGACGTCTGATGTAACAGCTGTAATTGGAATCATCACCAAGGTTAAGCTTACAATAGTCCACTGTCATTCTAAAAAAATAAACCTATCTTCTGCACAGGCTAAATAGGCCAGTTGAATGGGGATGTGGTGGGAATCATCACCCTTGAATCTTTTAAGTCCTTGACGGTGGCACTGATCGCTGAAATCCCTCCAAGAATGATGTATTTCTTTTGGTTTGTTACTTTTCAACGTAGAGGCAGTTCTTGTGACTTCCATTTGGCCTTTTCCGCCATAATAGTCCTCACTCCACAGGTCAGGAAACCAATGTGGGGATTCTGCCAGCTGCTGAGCATGTCTATTCCAAATACGCATTCCAGGATTGGGGAAAGAACCATAGAGAGGGTCTGAGGACTCACTGGGCCCACCTTGAGACAGACCCGAGGTAAAACTTCACTGATCACTTGACCTCCATAAGTCCCAATTCTGACTGGTGGACCACAGTGACGTTTGGGGTTTCCTGGAATACGTGTCAGGTCAGAGCCATCGTCCAGTAGTCCCCAAAATCTCTCATTATTTCCTCTCCCCCAGTGTACAGTTACTCTGGCAAAAGGCTGTATAGTCCTCTCGGGAAGGCGGGGAGAAAGATGAAAAGTATATATTTTTAGCAATGTACTAGGGTCCTTTTTCAAGGGGACAAAGCCTCTCCTTCATTCAAGAGGTACTGGCTCAAGTCTGGGAATTTATTAAGGGGTCATGACTTTATTTTATGATTCAAGGTAGACTTTTGTTCAGTTGATCTAGAACTTTTCTGCTTACACAGATCAAGTAAGAATGTAGTAGGCATACCATCTATTCCACTTCCGGGAACCCCACGATCAACCAATCAATGCCACAGGTCTGTCTGTATGAGTCAGAGTATTCTGATTGTTGCTTTGATTGCTGTTTGTTACGGCAACCATGACCACTGTGACTTTGGCAATTGAGGCTTACCACTTGGACCCTGTCACCCCAGGATCTCCATTGCATTTAGGTTTGCCAAATCAGTGATAGCAGTTTCCACTGTTAAGTTCTGGGCTACAGAAAAGAGTGATCACAGAGCTCCTTAAGGATGCTGGGGCTCCCTTCACACATTTATTTCTGTGGCCCAGCCAAGTTCACACGTAAAATAAACCATCACAGCTACTCTATTTTCTCCTAACACATTCACCACATGCTGGATTTCTCTCACATGTTTTTCTTTTTGGAACAGGATCCTTGCTTGATGGCTTGGTAGCTGAACATAAAATACTTATTGACAGGAAGGAAGTTTTATTCATTTATTTGATTTGGAATAATTCCTTTTGTTTGTTTTTCAACCAAAGTATCCAATGCTGAAATAATTTCATTTTATCTGAATGCCTCTCTCTCGAGACTGCTTAAGTAAGAAAAAAATCACATGGGGTACAATATAATAGTGAGAAGAACACTAGTCTAGGAATTATAAAATCTAGACATGAACATTTCTCTGCTTCCTACTGGTCACATAACTGAATGTCAAATCTTGACAACTTTCAGACTCAATTTTTTTTCTGTTAAATAATATATTACCTATTTCACAGAATGGTTTTAGTAATCAAGTGAAGTAATGGATAAGAGAGATTGTTACTCCAGCTGTCCTCTGACCAGAACAGAATGATGTCTCTTTTGTTTGGGATGTTACATGTGATACTATTAATGCTACCTTGACCTTGAATCCAAATACTTTATGCTTATTTATTAATATATATTGAGGATACATCTTGTCACCTTAATTAGGTAGTAAAACACTTGACACTGCTGATGTCTTTTATATTGTATTATTCCTCACATTTGAACTAGCACAGTACTATGCAATGAAAAGTGGCTCAATGTCAGGTAGGGTCTCTGGTCCCCCTCCCCTCACAAGAAGGCAGGATATGGCGAGGCCAAAAAGGAACAACAATGGAGCCATAGATAGGGGAGTCACACCACTATATTCTCGATGGTGGCTGGTCAAGACACAAAAGCAAACAGCTGCCAGTACACCAACATGGGGTCTTCCTATACCCCAGTCTCGCTGGCAGCTGGGTGAAACACAGGAAATAGGATTCACACAATCTGCAATCCACAATCTGTTCTTGCTAACCCCACTTGCTAGCCACAATCCGCCATCCGCTTTTCTGCCAACCAACCAGCCAACTCTCAAACGTAGCCACGGCAGTTGTATTAGTGGCTAATGGCTAACCGGTAACAGCTGATGGCCACCCAGCCACAGCGGATGGCCATCTGATTACAGTTGATGGCCATCTAATAACCGAGCCAGCACCTTTCCACGTGAGGCCGAGAGCCTGGAAACTGCTCTCTGGGACTCTGTCCCCACACTCAATAATAGTGTTGAATCAATGGGTGAATGAGTCAGGACTGAGGGATTGGTTCATTTAATCAATGAATAAGAAGTCAGGGGGTGGTTCCCAAACCCTAGTGGGCATGTGAAGCGTTTGTTAAAAGCGTTTTTTACCATACCCCATTCTCTGAGATTCTGATTTAGAAAGCCTGAGGTAGGGCCCAGGTGCATCTCCAACTGATTCTGATCTAAGTGGTAAGAGAAATGCTGGTGCAGGGAATTTGATTGTGTTCTGATCCCAGGTCACACTTTGTACCTTAGCATATATCTTTACTATGAGCTTGTGTTGTCCCTATGGTTTGTTTCAATTTCTCAAACTGATTCATAACAGAATCTGCTTGCTTTAGAATTCTCATTTCCAATAACAGTAGAATGTGGATAACATAGGGAAGCAGCAGAGCGTGTCTTCCTTCCACCCATAGCCTAAGCCTGTGCTTCTGTGGCCCCCAAGCTTACACTAAGGTCATTTTGACTGAAAGACTTTCTACCTATTTACTACGAGCATCAGCGCTCACAGGTGTCACCCATCACAACACATGTATTGGCAGAAGTGGAATGGAGACACATCTTTTCAAATAATTATCTAACGCTTTTAAAAATTAGTTTTCTCTTTGTTCCTGTTTCCCAATACTAAAAATTAAAACAAATGGCTATATAAAGGATTTTTAAAACTGTATAGTGCAAATTTATGCACAGATAGGAAACTAGCATACCAATGATTAATAAATATATAGCATTACTCTGGCATAAGAGGGTTATATATCAAAGTGTCCTAATTTTTTTTTTTTTATAAGCTACAGTCATTTTTTCTTCCACTCGTACAGGTTAAAGAACTTATTCGGATTCATTCAAGCAAAGCTTAGAAATAAAGTTGAAGATTTCTGTTTCCCAGTTGTGGGGACAGAGCCCCAAAAAGCAGTTTCCAGGCTCTCGGCCTCACATAGATCACATAGAAAGGTGCTGGCTCAGGTAGTAAATGGCCATCGACTGTGATCAAATGGCCATCAGCTGTGGCTAGTTGGCCGTTAGCTGTAACCAGTGAGCCATTGGGCATGAATATAACTGCCGTGGCTAGGCTAGCAAAAAATGGGGGCTAGCAAGAAGATGGTGGCTGAGCCTGCAAGCGGCACAGTGAGGGTTGAGAATTATGTTGCTCCTGGTCCCTGTGTCTCCAACCCAGCCGCCAGTGAGAGTATAGTGGTATGACTCCCCTACCTATGGCTCTGTGGGTGTTCCTTTCTGGCCTAGCCATATCCTGCGTTCTTGTGTGGGGAGCGGGACCAGAGACCCTGCCTGACACCCCGCACGACACTTGGCGTAGTCGGCAGGATCCCCCGCAGGCTGCCCCGCACGACATCCTGCACTACATCAGTCCATAACACTGTATCTCAACCTTTGATTCAACCATGGAAATTATGTGGAAACAAAATAGTTGGAATGTTTAACGACAATACTTTATTAAAGGAGATTGACTTAACTTCATGAACTCAGTCCATCAACAAGACAATTGATTCATAGAATAACACTGAAAACTTGCTACAAAATCATAGTACAAATTGTTGTTTGCCCCAAAAGATTACAATGTTTGTATTTAAAAACACATACTTCTTTTGCAGCTATGTGGGTTACCAGAATTTGTTATTGTCAATAATTCAACACAGTATTTAAAAACTATATCCATCTAGGGGGGCCCGGCCCGGTGGCTCAGGCGGTTAGAGCTCCGTGCTCCTAGCTCCAAAGGCTGCCGGTTCGATTCCCACATGGGCCAGTGGGCTCTCAACCACAAGGTTGCCAGTTCAATTCCTCGAGTCCCACAAGGGATGGTGGGCTCTGCCCCCTGCAACTAAGATTGAACACAGCACCTTGAGCTGAGCTGCCGCTGAGCTCCCGGATGGCTCAGTTGGTTGGAGCGCATCCTCTCAACCACAAGGTTGCCAGTTTGATTCCTCGACTCCCGCAAGGGATGGTGGGCTATGCCCCCTGCAACTAGCAATGGCAACTGGACCTGGAGCTGAGCTGCACCCTCCACGACTAAGACTGAAAGGACAACAACTGGAAGCTGAATGGCACCCTCCAAAACTAAGATTAAAGGACAACAACTTGACTTGGAAAAAAGAAAAAAAGTCCTAGAAATACACACTGTTCCCCAATAAAGTCCTGTTCCCCTTCCCCAATAAAATCTTAAAAAAAAAAAAAAAAAAAGCTGTATCCATCCAAAGAAAAAGCACAGTGTTAATCACTTCATGTATGGAGATTCCAGGAGCTTAGTCATGGCCATGTACCAACTAATTATTCTTGAACCATGTAGGAAATTATATTTTTAAAAGGTTAATGCAAAGGTTAGTTAATTAGACATAAATCCATATAATATGGTAAATTGGAAATCCTTACTTCCTAATGGAAGTTACCGATCATAACTTGTGCCAATAAATCGACAGTCTCTCAGGAAACATCTGAATAAATGTAAATACAGTTGACCCTTTAACAACTGTTAATGGGTTTGAACTGCGAGTGTGATTCCACCTAGACAAGGCGGACGTGGGTTTGCACTTTAGCTCCACTATTTACTAGCTATGATCTTAGGCAAGTGACTTAGCTTTCACCAGATGGTTTCCTCATTTATAAAATGGGAACAATATTATTGGGAGGATTTAATTTAAAAAAGGCTGGACAGATCCTGGTACATTTTATAGTTGGGTCAATGAGGCTGGAAGGGAAGAGATAGGTGGTAGAAACATTGGAAGGACATTTAGTTTTTTCTCTTACTTCCTACGTTCTATCTTATATATTTGTGGACATGAGTTTTCTGTTGTACAGGAGCTGGAGTTCTTCAAGGCCAGAGAACCAGAGCCATCATTACATGCTCCAGATATTATGATTGAATGAATAAATTCTGTCCAATTTTGTCTCTAGCTGCATTTGTGTTCAGCATCTATTTTATATCATACCCTTGAGCTCTTTGAGGGCAGGGACAGTGGATTCAATTTTTATACCTAGTGCCTGGTAAACTCTAGGTGCTCAATCAATGTTATGTAAGTGAATGAATAAACGGACAAACACATGGATAAATGGATGTGTGGAGGATGAACTGCACACTAGTAATGGCTGAATGCTAAGCCAGTTTTCTTGTCTTTGAAATCCTGGTCTCCAGGGACTCCGCCATACAAAATGCAAGAGGCTCTGCCTGTCACAATGAGATGTACAGTCCCTGAGACGCCATGTGAACCAACTAGCTTGGAACATATTGCTGTGAAATCATTGGAATAAGTTTAGCATTTAAAGTTCAAATTCTGCACCAGTTCACATGGATGCTAATAAGATACTTCAAGTCATCTTTCTTTTCTGTTCATTGAACAGGGCTTAAAAAATTCATTTAATGTGTACATTGGCACTTTCTTTTCAGAATTTAGCATTTGGGGAGAGGAAATGACCAAAATAGTCATTATTCCTGATTTTGCATATCATTATAGATTCTATGTTCAAGCATTTGGTTATTTCTTAGCTCTGTTAGATTTTAGGAGCTGGTGAGAAATAGAACATACAAGAATATCGAATTACACAGCCAATAGTAGTCAAGGTGACATCTACTTTCTTCACAATAGCCACTTTATCTAAGTTGGAAAATTCATTCATTCATTCATGCATCAATTCATTCATTCACCTGCTGATTAAGTATATACTTAATATATACCTAAAATATGTGCCAAGCATTGTACAAGGTACTAGGCATACAGTGATAAACAAGACATCTACCTGTTCAGGATAAGGTGCTTTCTCTTTCATCCTGTGAGTTCTTATTATAGGATTTTTAACAACTGCAAGTGGTTTTAAGCTCATTGGTATCCACAGAATCCTAAATTCAGGATGAATTTAGACACCTCTTAGCACCCTAGAGTTTCTTTTGGGCTTGAACAGTTCGTAGATGTGAAATGAATGAGATAGGCAATTTTAGACTCTCCTAGGGAATTCACAGCTGTTTTGCTTACAACTGACATACTATTCCAGCAGAAAAGGATCTACGGTGTTTCCCCAAAAATAAGACCTAGCCGGACAATCAGCTTTAATGCGTCTTTTGGAGCAAAAATTAATATAAGACCTGGTCTTATTTTGTTATAAGACCAGGTCTTATCTAACAAAATATAATATAAGACAGTTTTTGCTCCAAAAGACGCACTAGAGCTGATTGTCCGGCTAGGTCTTATTTTCGGGGAAACATGGTAGTTATACCAACATAATCTGGCTTTCCCACATCCACCTAGTTCTGATCCAAACTCCAGCACTGACATCAAGAAAAATGTACTGAATAGCAGTGGTTCCAAACACTTGCAGAAACTGTACTTCCGTTTATTGCACACCTGCTACTCCATAGCCCTGTGATGAATGCTTTTCATGAGAGACTGAATATACAAATGAAAAATGGCCAGACTGTATATAAAAATTGAACTTTGACCCACAACCTGAGTTACCTGTCCAGGAACCCAACCACTTTTTTTTTTTTTTTTTTACAATAAACAAGCCAGGAAGCCAGCCAGTTATAAATCAGATTTGCAGGAAGTCAAATTATACTTCTAGTAACAGTCCCGGAAGGGAAACAAGAACTTCTGTAACAGTTGGCCCCAAACGGCCAGGACTCGATTAATAACTGACAGCTGCCCTAATTTTTATTCCTTTCCATCTTAGCACCAATCAGAGAGAGCCAAATATCTACCCCTAACCAATCCCATAAAATGCCCCGCTTCTGGTTAGCTTGCTTACAGCTTCCTCATACCAATCAATAATCACCAATCAGGGAATACCAGAAGACTTCCCTTTTCCACCATAAAGCTTTCCCACTCCTTTGCCTGTCTTTGAGTTTCTGCCAAAACTCAAGAGATGGGGGCTGACTCCCTTGCTGTAACAAGGTCTGAATAAATAGCCTTTGCCTGTTCTCATTTGGTTGATCTTCATTTATTTCCTCACAACTATTATAGTCATTTTACAGATAAGGGAATTTATAGAGATTAACTTTTGAATGGGGCCACATAAGTGGCAGAGCAAGGATTTCAATCTGATCTCACTAATTCCAAATTTATCCCATTAATCATTACCCAAATGTAGAAAGACCAAAGAGGCTTTTCTGTCCTCTGCTAAACCTAATTTTTAATTTTTGGAGTACTTTTATCCTTGAAAGGCAGTTACTCAAAGTACAATGCTATTAGTCTATACACTAGTTTAGCAAAAAAGTACAATTCAGATGCACTACAAAGAAAAATTCCGTATTTCTTTACTGTGAACTGACTGTATGAATAGGTCTAGACCCCAGTGGGTGGTGAGACTTGAGTTGCTCATGGGGACGCAGTTCTCTGTTGTCACTGATTCGTGGGACACAGTACTGCCCACGTGCACCACATCCCAGTGCCTTATTGAGGGCATTTTACTTACAGGTTGTGGGCCTCTATGGACTTTAAGAGGATTTAAAAATAACATGCAAAATTCTTCAGGATGCAGAATTTTAGCATGTGTAGAGTCGCTAGTTTAGAGAATGGGGTAAATTCACCAGTATACTGGTGTTCAGAGGTCACGAAGGGAAGTAGATTAACTCAATCTATAATTAAGTTTTTTATAACATTTAAAAAAAAAGAAGCTTTTTGTTTTAGTTACTACATTTCATTTGTCATTTTGGGTTACTCCGTTCTAAATGGAGTGAAGGCCTCACACTTACAAGTACACACACGTACCTCTCTAGTCCACAGACACGCTGGAGTTTTGTGTCAAAACTTGTGTGAATTCTTTTGGGTAACATGGCATTCTGTCATTTAAATGGATCTACAAAAATATCCAGAGACAAGGTCCATGCTTAGCATTCACACTCAGCTCTCCAAGAACCCCACATTTGCCATGTCGCACTGTCACCAAATGTGTTGTCTGCGTGATTTCTCTGTAGAGATTCTAGAGAGGGAAGTGGTGTTCCTCATTACTCAGACACCCTAGGGAACGTGGCTGCACCCATCAGCAATCTCTCAGGAATCAACCACACCTGGGAGCAGCTGAGGTGCCTCTGCCGGAATGAAAGGCAGGAAAGACAGCAACCAACGGCAGTCCTGCTGCTGGAATACCAACCAGAAATGGGAGACTGTTTGCTTCTCACATCAAATGTTGACAGAGGGAAGAAAGGAAGGATTCTACACTTCACACATTTTTTTTTTTTTTTGAAAAGTAGCTCAGAATACAGCATCAAAGGAAACATTACGAGCATTGTCAGGGTGCAGTGAAGTCTGCAAAAAACACCTCAGTATGTAAAAAAAAAAAAAAAAAAATTAAGAAAGGAATTGAGCTAGAGAGACAAGAGGAGGGAGTGGGGAACAACAACAAAAAATTCCCTTCTCCTGACGAGAAGGAAAAGAAACGAAGTAGTATATACACACAAAAATAGAAACCACAACTTGTGGCATATCTAGGTAAAATAAATCTAAAATTTACAGAAATTCTTCCTTCATTTTCTTGAGAAAGTATTTTTAGATTTCTGTCAAATATAAAGTAAAAAGTAAGAGTAATACTAAAGGAAGAAAAAAGGAAGTGAAGTGCATTTTAGCATATGCTTACATCGCTAAACATTATACCTGTATTCACAAATACACACACTTTATATATGTAGTATATACATAGCTTAATTTTTCTTTAGTATAAATTCAGAATGACATTTTCAAAACTAGCCCTTAAATATAGAGTAAAATCCTGGCATTAAAAAAAAAGGTATACCTTTTATCTGTGAATAATTACATAGGTCAGTTACCCTTTTCAATTATATTCCTTTCCCCCGACCCCCACCCCATCAAAAATTGTATCTGGAATTGGTGTTGGCCAAGATGTTCTTGGAAGCACTTTTAACAGACATAGTCCTTTCTTGACAAAATCTTACAAAGAGAAAAAGATAATGCTAATAAAACGTAAAATGATGATATTGCACATAGAAAATTGCAATTCAGAGCTAGGAGAAAGGCAGAAATCCTCTTAAGGAGATTTCTTTTTTGTTCAGGAAAGGAAAGTATTGGCATGTTTACTCCTGAGAACCACTACCTCTCATCCCCTCTACGTGACTGGGAGAGAGGGGTGGGGGAGACAGGGGAGGAGGAGGAGGAGGCGGAGGAAGGAAGAGGAGTAATAGTGGTAGTAGTAGAGGAAGGAGAAAAAGAAGAAGGAGGAGGAGGAGGAGAAGGGGAAGGGGAAGAAGAGGAAGAGAGAAAGAGAAGGAGAAGAGATTCCAGAGGAGAGAGACCTGAATGAAATGGTGGGAAATTGAGGAAGAAGGAATGTGAACACAAAATTCTGTGATGTCCGTGGTGAGGACAGTAAAGTGAAATATGCAATACAAAATTCCCATTTTGTGCTGGAACCTCTCTGTAATACCCACGCCTTGAGGAAGCCTCTGCTGTACATTTATGGTAGTGGTACTCTTGGTAAAGGGAGCAGTGTCTGCCATAGGGAAGTGGTATAGAAAGAACAGCCATGATGGGGGTGGGGGCGGGTGGTGGTGAGCAAAGTAGCCCAGGTGTGAAGAAGCCAGTGGGAGCAAGAATTCAGAATGAGAGCTGCTCAGGAGACTATAAGCCTTTGGTTCAGGGTATAATTGGGTACTTCAAGAGGCTAAGGGCAATTCTTTCTGATCATTAAAGCTTTAGTAACAAAGGTACATCTGCTCTACTAGCCATGTCTCTCAATCAGCTGATTGATTCCATGAAAAAAGATTTCCTATCTTTTTAACCCAACCTAGAATTTACTGAAATTATTGGAAAAGCAGCCTGGTACTGACAGGCAGCCCTTTATTTCCTGAAACAAACAAACAAAAAAATACAACCCTTGTCTCATTTGTTTCCATCACCCACCACATTTCCCCCCCAGAGCCAGGCACAGTGTGTGGTGTAGCACAATGTTTTGTGTGTTGTAGATGCCTGGCAATGCTGTTGGGACCGATTGGTACGTGGGCCAGGGCACACTTGGAAAAGGTACCATGTGGTGAAATGTTCTGGCATGGCTTCCAGGTTTATCTTAAGAGAAAAAAGCCCAAACATTAGTAAATGTATATTGACTATAGACTTACTTTCTTACCATACTGGACTCAGTGTACTTTTTCTTTGACCACACGCTTCAGGAAGTGCCTCCATAATAGCCAACTTTCAAGTGAATAACTTGTGGAAAAGTACTGAGAGATGCATAAGGTACATTTCCACAACACACAAAGCGGCTAAAACTGCATTCTCAGCATGTACTACCGAGAAAATATGGTGAGATTTTCTAATTTGCACTTAAAAAATTCCAATAACTTCTTATTCTGTCTTCCTGACTCAGGATCTTTATTTTCATTCTATTTTATCAATCTTACCCAGCTTCTCTACGAACATCTTTCCTACTGTCTAGATACAATAGAACATTGATAGAGAGAAGTTCCAAAAAGAGAAGAGAGAAATGCAAATGCAATCCTGAGCCGAGTTTATGAATTAACATTTCACATGAGAGATATATACTAATTTGGTGTAAATACAGAAGAAATGCATGCAGATATGTGGTTGGTAAGGGGGAAAATAAGGAAGTTAACAGAGTATACAATCTATACATGAGAAGATAAATTGAAAGAGTTCCTATCTTAAGGCTCCTATTTTCTTTTAAATAGAAAGGGAAATCAGGTGCTGAAAATGGCATGGGAAATTGAGGGTTTAGAAGGCTTAAGGAGGATGGTGAAGGAGTGAAGGAGGTATCGATCTGCACATGTGCACAATTTTCCAGTGCTGTACTTGGCAGTGCATGAGTTAGTGCAGAGAAGCTGCACATTAGAGTTTTTCCATGATTTGGATTCTGGAGGTAAAGTATAAAAGGTAAAGAATTGAGTTTGTGTTTAAAAAACGGTGTAGGAGAATGATTAAAAATTGTATAGTCTAGGCCAGTTAAGGATGGAAATGGAGCTGGGAGGTGTGGGGAGGACTGACAGATTGGGAGAAAATGGAGGAGGGTCAAGGGACTGGAGCACTCATTGATGTCAAAGAATAAGTATAGTGATGACAATACTGAAGACTCCAACTTTGAAATAACAGGTTGTTTTCAGAGAGCGAGATATTGAAATTCAGGATTCCAGACTTGAAGCAGCTCTGGGTGACATGGTCCATGATGTAGCCATTGGAATAGTTGTCAGTGAGGAGTTGTCCTGAAGACCATTGGAATTGAACAGACCATGAAGGACTGATGGAAATGGGTGTATTTTTTGGGTCATCTACATTGACGTAGAAAACTTTTGAGTGAAGAGAAAGATGGTGACTTAGATGCCTAAGCTGTGAAAAAATATGGAGGAATAACCAAGATGTTGTAGGATGGCGGTGATACGAGGTCGAATAATAATCAGGTTGCATGGCTTACCAAAAGGATGTCTGGAGATATAATGTTTAGGACATAAGAGAATGCTGAACACCCTCCTGACCGTGGGAAAGAAAGAACAAACTATTTGAGATAGCTCTTAGTGGGACACATTCAAATCTCAGTTAAAGGAAGGCGATAAAAGATGTAGAGGGCTTCCACTAACATAGAAAGATTAGGAGGGAACAACGCAGGAGGAAGAAAAAACCATGAGAAGGGAAGAAAGCACAAAGGAATGTGGAGAGGAGAGTATGGGGGAGGACAGAGGACTAGAGAGGTTTGCAATTTGGATGTTACCCAAAGGTGGAAAGAATGAAACCAGCTCGAAGCTGCTTCAGGGTCAGCACAGATCTCTGGAGAGTGTTGGAAGCTTGATGACACGCACATGCTGAAGCTTTTGTTCCAGTTTTCAAGGAGAAAGTTGGCGAGATAAGGTCTTTGGAGAAATCTTAGCCTAGAATTGCAAACAATTAGTTCAATCCTAGGACCTTATATTGAAAACAGCATTTGTCTCTTCCCAGGGATAAATCGTAAAATCCAAGTTCTTGGATTCAGATTCCCAGCCCCTGAGATATGCTCTTTTTCAGCACCATAGTTCATAATATCGTACCCATCTCTTCCCAAGGTTTCAGGGTGTGCATCGAACCATGCCCAGTGTTCCCATGGCTGTCATGAACTCTGTTCTGTTCCTACAACTGTATAATCTCATCTACTTGACCGAGAGATCCTCAATGGGGAGGGTTTTTTTAATCTCTGTGTCCCCAGCAGTTTCAGCTGTGTGTGGCACATGATAGACTTTGTTGAATGAACAAAGCATACAAATGAATCTACTTGTATCTGCACCCATCCTTTTCCATAGAGGGAAAAGCTGCCTCTCTTTGTATTTAGGACTCATCCCAGTACTTGTGTTTGAATTCCACCTCCTCCAGTCTTCTTTGAGAGCTATATGATTGATTATCCCTTCTTTCTCTTGCATTATCAGCCCACTCTACCCAAAACTATCCTTCCTTTATGCTTTGGAATATCTCTCATCTGCCTAGACCTCACCCTTGAGCTGTAGGCCATGGCACCTAATTACTTACTTGACACTCCACTTGGGTATCACAAAGGCACCATACTCTTATGATCTTTTCCCTAAAGACTGGTTCTAATTCCAGCTTTTTTTTTCCTTCTGTATTCTTGGAGGAAATTACTCTGTTGTATAAGCCTGAAAGTCAGTTGGTAGGCGCTCACTAAAGATATTTTGGAATGAATGAATCAACGGAACAAATGGATATGATCTTTTCAAAAAGTTTCTGACATCTTTACTTCACTAACCAATTTCTTTTTGTTGCTCAGGAATCCTTTGGTTTTCACTGTGTTTTCTTTATATTGAGAGATGAAACTGTCAGCAGGTACATCATGAATTTAAAGTGGGATTGCTAGAATAGTGATGCCTGTCTGGACCACCTGTGCAGATTATTTCAAAATCAGATTTCCAAGCCTCGCATCTGAGTTTTTCATACGAACCTATTAAAATATATCAACTACCTTTCAGGAACTTCACACCTTATTTTATTTTGTGTCTTCATTAGAAAAATTAAAAACAGACTGCAACTTGAAAATATACCAATTCTGATACAACAGGTAAAGCACAAACAGAAGCTCAGCATGCCACACTCAGTGGGGAAGACGGGCTTCAGAATATAGTCTATCATGGGTAAAAATGCTTTTAGAAACAATCATTGTTGACCTAACTACAAAGAGTGTCAAAACTGAGTAACTACAGAAAGAATATTACTGAGTTTCTGCAAATGAAGAAGAAGAAGAAAAAAAAATCCCTTAATAGTCCCTGTGTTGTTCTTATGCCCAAGATAAAGACATTCTTTCAAAGACCCTGAGATGCTGCAGATGCCAGTCAAGGATATTCACACTTCAGGAAGATTATGGTTTTCTGCCAAAGTATGATGGGAAAAAATGAATCAATACAAAAATAATTTTATAGCAAGTTTCTCAAATAAAGTTTTATGACTACTTAAAAATAATAGTATTAAAAATAATGGCTCGTTTAAAATTTAAACCTTTAAAGGAAATGTAACCTTAAGAAAGGCAGTACCATTCTTCAGAAAACAAACAAACAAACAAAAAAACAATGACATCATCCTAATATTTTAAAATTAAAAATCCTGATTATTTTTTGTTTCATTTGGAAACAAAACAACCAATAGGAAAGATTGAAATGTAGTTCTATTAGACTGTTTTGCTGAGAAGGTAAATTAGGTTAGTAACAATAACAAAGTTTAAAAAACTACTCTTTATTAAAAAAAAATCAAAATGAAAGCCTTAGCAAAGTATATCAATGAAATATACATGGCTTGTGGCTATTATTCTGTCCTAGTGCTAAGTCTAGAACAGGGCAGATGTTAATTGCCCTGAGAAACTAAACACCACATAAAAATTCTCAGGAAAAGAAATTTTTTCTGCAGTCAAGATGATGGTGCTTTTTCAGATGCTTCCTTGAGTGATACTAAAATTTCTTATTTCATAGCATTCGTGAAAATTTGATTGCTTAATAAAGCAATCTTCCTGAATAAAACTTCCTGGAAACCGTTAGTTGTAATACCCCTGTATGAAAGACAAACTGGAAAAATGGTAAGACAGAAAACCTTGGGGCAAATATAATAAATACATAGAGAATCTGGGTTCTGGTCAAGATGGCGGAGTAGGAAAATGCTACGCAGGGCTCCTCCCATAACCACATTAAAATTGCAACCAAATTATAGAACATTCAACCCGGAGAACCATCTGAAGTCTAGCTGCACAGAAGTCCTATAACTGAAAATATAAAGAAGAAGCCAGGTGGTGAGTGGTAGGAGGGGCGGAGATGAGAAGCAGGCCAGCCCCCCACCTGTGTGTGGCAGCCGAGAATCAGGAGGGATAGTTCTGAGGCAGAGTTCCTCTATGAAAGATAAGGGGTACCAGGCCCACACTGGGTTCCAGCCTGAAGCACCAGGGCCAGGAAGAGGAGTGCCCACAACATCTGGCTTTGAAAAATCAATCGGGATTCTGTCCATCTGGGTGAAATGGAAGGAAGCTGAAAACCCAGGCATTCCTCTTACAGGGCCCATGCATAGACTCTTGCTCCCAGGCACTCACCCTGGGCTCCGACCGAGGGACTGCGGCTTGGGAATGGAACGTATTATGCTAAGTGAAATAAGTCAGGCAGAGAAGGACAAATACTACATGGTCGCATTATATGTGGAATCTAAGAAACAAAATAAATGAACCAACAAAACAGAAACAGACTTATAGATGCAGGAAACAAGCTGATGGTTGCCAGGTAGGAGAAGGTTGGGGGCAAGGTGAAAAAGATGAAGGAATTAAGAAGTATAAATTGGTAGTTATAAGATAGATAATCATGCAGATGTAAAGTAAAGCATAAGGAATATAGTCAATAATATGGTAATAACTATGTATAGTGCCAGCTAGGTTCTAGACTAGTCAGGGGGATAACTTCGTAAATTATATAAATGTCAAACCACTATGCTGTATACCTGAAATTAATATAAGTTAATATTGAATTTCAACTGTAATTGAAAACTCTTAAAATAAAACCTGGTCTTATTTTACTATAATATAAGACCAGATCTTACATAACATATATAATATAAGACTGGGTCTTATATTAATTTTTGCTCCAAAATATGCATTAGAGCTGATTGTCCAGCTAGTTCTTATTTTCGGGAAAACACAGTATATAAATGTTGAATAACCATGGTACACACCTGACACTAATGTAATATTGTATGTCAGCTATATTTTAATAAAAATCTTTTAAAAGTACATAGAGTAGCTGCTCAACAGAGAAGAAAAGGGGCCTACTTTTTACCCATAATTTAAAGAAATATAATGAAAAGGGACCTACTTCTTATCCATGATTTAAAATTACCCAGTTATTGTTCATTAACCCTAGACAGATGGAAAGGAGAATAAATGTTAAATGTCAGGAGTTAAGTAGATAATAAGAAACCACTGTTTCAGGGATAATGGATAAACTATTTGTATATTATCCATTTATACTGACAATGTTTTATTTCCGAGATCTTCATTATAATGTTTCTATTTTCTTTAATTTAAATCCCCTTCTCAAAATTTTTATGTAAATTCTTTAATATTGCCAACCAAATGCCTTAAACTAAATGTTTTCCTTGCTCTTAGCAACCAAAGGGCCAAATCTGTTGACAAACATCAGAAATATAACAATTACAGCACATGGGGTGCCCTGCAGAAATTGGGGCACCTCCACACTTTAAGTGATTTCTCATTCCTCACCAAGATAGAAAATAAATCCCCTTATAAAGGGGGAAAATGACATTTGCTTTGAATTTTATTTTCTAATCTTATTTTTTTTAATTCTAAGTAAAATACATTTTCAAACTATTAAGTATGTTGTATGTTCTTTCAAATAAGCCACCTCATTATACTTTTTTATGGTGCCCCACCAAGTTTTCTTCACATCTTCCCAAATGGCACCATTTTGCTCTGACAGAATTTAATAGTGTTCTATCTCATTACTTAAAATATATGCTTAGAGGAACTTAGAGGCTCCATACACTGGCTCTAAACCAGGATGGGACTAGGACTAAAATGATTTCAAAGTGGAATGAAAAAAGTGTGGACATTAGATATACATCCAAACGCCCGGGAAAGAGGGACGAAAGATAATATATCTGCTCCACAATACTAAATGAAAATGATTTTGGATGGATTAGAATTTCATTTGGAAGAAACTCACCATTATAAATACGTTTGTGTTTCCAAAATAGTTTGGAAAAGAGATTTAGAGCTTAAACCTTTTCCCAGAGCAAAATTTGCATACGAACTTTTGCTAATTAACTTCTTACAGTTATTTTAGAAACAAAGACCTTGTCCCAGTACTTTGTGAACCTGCACTACTAGAAGTGGAAAGAGCAACAGTTTAAATCTGAAGACAATTTTCAGATTCTATGCTACTGAATTAATAAATGAAGCAAGTACAGAGGTTTGACTATAGGTTTTGGGAACAAGACTTCTAATTTCCCTTTTTCCCAATTCCTTTACTCTGAGTCAACTTAACTAATGGAAGAAACTATATAGTAAAACCAGAATGATACCTAACTTCTGTTAAAATTATTAAACAAGGAGGTTATTAGAGAAGATTGCTTTAATGCCCTACGTAAGCAAACCAAAACATAAGCTTGTAATACTTCAAAGTTAAGAAATTGAAACCTAAGGACAAACAATCATAAACAACCAACTAGGCTTTCCCAAATAATGCAATTACTTAAGCTATAGACAATCAAATAATTTCCTTGTTTTATTTCCACCTCTTCTCTATCAGTCTTTCCTTTAGCTCCTGCCTGTGGAGGGCTTCTAACCACTTCCGGTTTGGCACTGCCCAACTCTGATCATTTTTTGCTCAAATATACTCTTAACATTTTCCATATGCTTTAGTTTACCTTGTAATACTTCCCAGTACAAATATCAACCAACAAAAGAAATGAAAAGGGTTGCTAATATTTACTGAGCACTTACTACGTTGCAGACAAATGTCCCAGGTGCCATGCAATTATTTTCTCACATAATCCTTACAATAATTTCAGGAGGTAACAACGAGGACTCTCAACTCAGGGAGCTTAAGTAACTTGTGCAAGTCCAATAACAGAAGAAGAGTAGGAATTTAAATCCAGGAACTCTACCTGCAGGGCCTGTTTTCTTCACATGAAACAACAGGATGCCCTTATTTAAGTATTCTCTAGGGTAAAGAGCACAGGTCTTCACCTCCACATGCTGCAATTCAGTTTGGAAATAAGGGAACCTACCATCATTTTTATAAGTAAAACAAGGAGAGGTCTTAAGGTGCCTCAAGGTGTACTACTAATGTGATAATGAGCAAACCTCTGGCAGCTCCCCTCTAGGAACAATATGATTGCCTTGGTTAACTTTTGCTGTTATCTACAGTTTTCATGTCAGCATTTGTCCTCCTCTTATTGGATAGCTGTCCTGTAACTGTAAACTTTGATCAACAATAATAACAATAACAATGATAGCTAAGATTTTTTGTCCTAGGACTTCTGCTAAGGGCTACATATGTATTAAACTAATCTATTTAATATTTATAGCAATACTGTGAAGCCAACACAATGATGGATGAGAAAAAAGAGGCTTAAAGAGGGTCAGCAACTTGCCCCAAAGTTTTTTATTTACAAAGTTAACTAATTACTTCTTAATAAATGTTATTTTCATATTCCTTAGCTTCAAAAAAGGACATTAAGCTATTAAGAACTCACTTCAGTTAGTCCATACAATCATACATCTTTCATACTATTGCACTAATTCCACTTCGCAATTTAACTATACCATAGATATCTTTTAAAATTACTGCTTGAGTCTAATAAATCACTACTCTGGTATGTATAGGATTTGAACGTGTCCCATGGAGAAGCCAGCTGAAATAAAAAGAGGTGAAATATTTATGGGATGAAGATTCCATTCTAATTCTCCCATACCCAACAAAATAGAACAATCAGCCTTCTGAGCACTTTGGAGTTATTTAATGAAAACACACACACACACACACACACACACACACACACACACACACTCCTATTGTCAGGCATGAGCTGGAATGAAAAACCTCTGAGTATGAAAATTAAATTCCATTTTTAATTGATTTTTCCAGGCAAATTCAATAAGATGATCAAATGCCATTGAAATATCGTATTCTTCCCTGGAGCTCTCAAGTTCTTTCTTATTGTAATCATGTTTGAATCCCACATGAAAACACTTAGACTATAAATCTGTACCACATGTGTGAAAATGATGCTTGGTTACACACAAACTCAAGGCAGAATTAAATTTCAGAGACTGGCAACAACAACCTCACTCCTCATCACCCAATACCCCACCTCCACAAAAAGTTCAGCATCTCATATCATGCAGTCATAGTGAAAAGCAATTTTTCTTCATTCAAACATTTAAATAAGTTGCAACAATTATTTGTCCTGTACTTCAGAGCACAAGGTGAACTAAGCACTCATTTTTTAAGCAACGTAGAACATTGCAGATTTATTGATTTCACTTCACAGGAAATTAGTCATTGATTTCTTAGGATAAATGAGTTCTGATGAGCTATGGTGAAGACCAAGGAAAAGTGAAAATGAGTTAAAAAGACCAGTCTCTCACCTCAATACTCATTTACCTTGTCATTCCCACTAATAGCTTTAGCAACATCTGGGACTTCATTGATTGCTTGTTTTTCTCTTACCTTTTCATCTTATTTCTCTGGTTTTAGGTTTCTCTAGGACAAGAATGTATGAATAAGAAGAGTTGAACAGGAAATGTGGCAGAAGAATCTAACTCAGGTAGAAAGAGCAATAGAAACGGCTCCCACAGAATCCCACAACCAGCCACCTTTCATCAGGAGAGCTCTTTCGTCTAGGGAAGAAAGGTTCATCACACTACTGTGTTTCCCCGAAAATAAGACCTAACTGGAAAATAAGCCCTAGCATGATTTTTCAAGAGGACATCCCCTGAACATAAGCCCTAAGGCGTCTTTTGGAGCAAAACTTAATATAAGACCCGGTCTTATTTTTGGGGAAACACGATATTATATCCATGTGCCTGAGGCCAGCTCACCTCAAGCTGACATTGGAAGGCCCTGTGGACAACTGCAATCACCTGTGTATTATGAAATACAGACAACGTCTTCTGCTCTTAAAATGTTGGAGCCCGCCGGCACACACAGAGTTTGAGAAACATAACTTGATTATCTTGTTAGTGATCAGGAACTGAGTATCACCTTGTAATTCATTCAATCATTTATTTATCCAACAACAAAAATTGCTGATGCCCTGCTATGTATTAAGCACTATGCTAGGTAGTACATATAAAAAGTTTTGAGGGTGAAGAATAGCCCAAAATAACTTCCACAAATATCCTTCTACTCTTCCTTTACCCAGTTCTATGTATCTGCTTGGAGAAAGGAAAGGAAAGAGATTTTATGATGCAGGAATGCACAGTGATTAAGAACACCATCTCAAAAACCATGTTGCTTAGGCTCCAATCACATATTGGCTCCAATCACATCCTGACATATTTTAATTGAGTAACTTTGGATAAGTTTTATAACTGCTATGTGCTTCATTTTCTTTGTCTGCAATCTTGGGATAAAGGTAATAATAGTACTTCCCTCGCAAAATTGTAGGGAGGCTTAAAGGGGTTAATTCATATAAGTCAAGAAAGTGCCTGACAAATAGTCATCACAGTATAAATATTACAAATATTTTCATCATCCTCTGACATTGATCAAATTTCCTAGATTTCACTTGTAACAAAGTGTCAGTATGCAGGCAGTTCAGCTAAAAGATTTTGTTCTAAGACAGTTGATGGTACTCATCCATGGATGAGCCTTATGAATAATGATGGAGCCTATTGTCTAGAGCGCTAAAATAACTAACACAGTATTACTAGCATTCTAAATTGGGTCGTATTAGTGGATAAATTTGAATTTGGAAAGGCTATGGTGGTAACACTTGATAACTAACCAAGTACCTCTCCCCATCCCATTTAATTTAGGCATCTTTTTTTCCGAGAGAGACTGTAGCAATTTACTATCCCAACTGCCATACAATTTTTATTTTATGTAACAAACACTTCTTTAGAATTATAGACCAGATACTGTTCTAAGTGGCTTATAACAGCAACATATTTAATTCTCACATAAGCCATTCGAGGTAGGTAATAGTAGTACCTACTTTGGATATAGAATTCTAAATTGGCAGGTTTTATTTTCAGCATTTTAATGATATCATTCCAATATTTTCTGATTTTCATTGTTTCTGAGAAGTCAGTCATCATTCTTACTGTAGTTTTTCTGAATGTAACCTTTCCCCCCTTATAGCTGCTTTTAAGATTTTTCTCTATATCTTTTTTTCACAACAATTTTCTAGGTGTCATTGTTTTGTATTCATCCTTCTTGGAGATCTGGAAACAGGTGAGGGCTGATCACAAATGTTTGGGTTATCTGCATATGGAATAGAATATAAATGAATAACTTTGTCAAATGATGGTGAAAGAAGACCGAAGAGAAGGGATAAAGATAGCATCCTGAGTAAAGCTACATATAATAGATGAAAAATGGTCAGAGAAGGAGCAACTGGAGAAGTAAAATAAAATCCAGGGATAGAGGTCACAATCATGAAGTGGAACTGCCAAAGATAATAGTGATCAGTGACAAACGGAATAGGCAAGTCAGCAAGAATAAAGATTGGAAATGGGGCATTAGATTTAGCAATATTTTTTTTCTCAAAAGAACACATTTGTTTTATTTTTACGGCAGAGGAGAAGTAAAAGACAGATTTTTTTTTTGTCCTTTTTATAAACAAGTTTTTATTGAATACCTTTGCAAAGAAAAGACAGATTTTTAAGGAATTGCCTTATATTGTTTCAGGTTCAGATTCCTATAGTTTTATTGGTAGCATCTTGATGAGCATGTACATGTATTTATTCTCAATAACATACTTAGGCAATTTCTAACTACTATATATTTAAAATGTGGCTAACCAAAATATCACTAATACAGAGAATATGTCAACCACAGATTTTTAGTTAAAGTATATTTTGTAGTGACAGCAAATGAAGTCCTGATGATAGGTCCTCCATGTTTCTGTTAGAGCCAGGGGTACCGTCCGAGCAAATTCGTAGAAGGATGCTTCTGGGAAATTTTCCAGGTAAATTATATCTTTGATAGTCTCCCTCCCTTCCTGGTGCTCACTTTGTCATTTTTTATACCTCTAAGCCCCCCCCAATATCATTTAGGCTGTTTATTTTGTCTGTATTTCCCAGGACATGTGAAGGCTGGTTCCATGCGCTATAGTTTTCTATTTTCCTGAATAAAATTTTATCCTTGTTCATCATTGCATTTCTTATAATAGGGGGAGAAAACCCTGAAAACAAATATCTGATAATAGGAGAGGAACAAAATTAGTTTAGCCATGGAACTAAATACTATGACGTTATTAAAAAAATTGACATTATTAGAAAAATTAATAATATGAAAAAAATGTCAATATATTAAGTGAAAAATTATGTCTGACCTTTATTCTGGTTCATAAAATAAGAATATTCTTATAAAAATAATAGAAGAGAATATTTGAAATTGGATTTGCCTGAACATAGCCTATGGCCACAGGCACCATGTTAAATAATTTGGGGCAGGGAGTCCTACAGTATTCCAAAACATACAACCACTTAAGCATGTGCTATATGAGTAACTTTTCATTTCTATGTCCTTTGAGTAATTTACAGAGAATTTCATATCCCAACATAAAATTTGGATTTTCCATTAGGAGATTAAAAAAAAATCATACTAGCATCTTTCTTACACCACTAAGTTTAGTAGCTCTCCTGACAAAGGCAAAATGGAAACCCCATGAAACAGTGTTCATTATCATTATATGGGCTGTACGTACTCTTAGTTGATTAATGTGGTTTCATTATATGCCAATAAATAAAACCTTTTGGACCATCTGTTTTTATGTTTTGTTTTAGAATTTGTGATTGACATTTAAATGGAAAACTGAAGATTTGTTCATGTTTCATTTAAAAAGAGAAAACTAATACAAAACATTTCCTCATTAAAATGACTATAATTAAATTAATTTCACAATAAGGCAACTAACAGAGCCAAAGCATGTCAAATAGAGAATTCAAGATATTCAAAATATTTCTTGTGAAAAACTACTGAATCTGAAACACTGGTTTTTGTTAGTATATAGAGTATTCGTCTCTCCATCAAGATACTGTCAAAGTGAGTTTTCCTGTAATTTGTATGGTGCTTTATAAACATATCTCATCAGTCCTTTAATATCCCTGTGAGTCAAGAAGAAAATTTTTCTTAATTTAATATATAGAGAATCTAGCACAAGAGATCGGCTCAATTATTTTAGGAGATTGAATAATTTATCAGGAAAATAGAAATCGATTACAGCTCACATTATTTCCTTCTTTACATACAGTTATAGTTTGGGTTTATATACATATAGGCACACAACTGATCTCATAAATCACTACATTATAACTACTAACAAAGGACTAAATATGACCGTTTTATCAGTATCAAAATCCTGATGATGTAGTCATCTATAAATATGCATACATCCATACATGCATATATAATCTGCTAAATTCACACACACAATACATATTATATTAACACCATTTTACAGATGGAGACAGCAGAGGGTTTAAGTACTTGTTTGGAATATAGAGCAACTCTTAGTTGAAGAAGAGATATAAACCAAGTCTTAAAATTACTATTTTCATTAAAGTTACTGGAGCGTGGGGAAAAAACAATTTATAAACACAAGGAAGATATTTGCTGCCTGGAAAATATATGTTGACTGGTAGGATATTTGACAGTCTAGAAGGTACGAGCTGGTTGAATTTAACAAAATGAAGTACAATAAATAAAATTCTCTCCTTGGAATTAAAAAAAAAAAGAAACTATGCAAGTTCAGGAGGGATGGATGAATATATATATATATATGTATATATATATGTATATATGTGTGTATATATGTATATATGTGTGTATATAAGTGTGTGTGTGTGTGTGTGTGTATATATATATATGTATATATATATGTATATATGTGTGTATATATGTATATATGTGTGTATATAAGTGTGTGTGTGTGTGTATGTATATATATGTATATATATATATATATATATATATATATATAATGTATATATATCTCTCCATCCATTCATTAAATGATTTATCAGCTCCTATTTTGTGCCAGGCTACTTATAGTACTTGATAAACAAGCCAGAGAGAGCCTATCATTTTGTAGCTTATCTAGTGGGAAAAATGATTAAGAAATTTCAGTTCATTTTACCATATTACAGAACACTGTAATTCCCTCCAAAGCTAATGTAATCTTAGGTTGCATTTATTGAAGGCCAGTATCTAGAAAAATATTATGTTTAATTCTATGCTAATCTGTACTGTTGTGACCACAACCGAGATTTGCATGTTCCACTCTAAAATAGATACAATAGACTCTGGGTGGTGAACACACAGTGTGATTTATGGATGATGTGATACAGAATTGCACACCTGAAATCTATGTAATTTTACTAACAATTGTCACCCCAATAAATTAAAAAATAAAAATAAATAAAAAAAAATAAAATAGATACAATAAACTGAAACATTTCATGGAGCTAATCATGGAGGTTAAAAAACTAAAAAACTGTGTCGTATGAGTTATAGTTGAAAGAAATCAAGGGCTAGTTTAGAAAACAAATGACTTAGAAGGGCATAATAGCTGTCAAACATTGAAAGGACTGATGTGTAAAAGGGAATTAAATTTGTTCTTTCTAGCTTTAAGAAACTGAACTATAATAAATGGGTGAAAACTATAGATAGATTAGAGTTCAGTTTAATATAAGAAATCATATTTTAATCATCAGAGCTACTAAAGATAGAGTGGGTTACCTCAGGAGTTAGCAGATATACCCAAGTAGAGGTGGGAAAACCACTTTGCTGAGACATGGTTGAAGATACTCAAATATCCAATGGGTAGCTGAGACAGATGACATGATTATTCTTCCCAGACATGAAAGTCTATTAATTAATGATGCGAGTTTGAGAGATACAGGACAATACTGAATTTCTTTATCTTTTTGAAATGTTTGATTTTATCAAAAGATTTTCTTTCTTAATGGTCTTAATCAACAGTGATGTTGAGAGAAAGATCTTAAGTCTACTTTATTTGTGTTATAATGTAGTTTATATTATCTTGTTGCACTCATTGGTCTATTACTCACCGTATCAGTGTCCCAGGGCTGCTGTAACCAAGTATTGCAAACTTGGAATAATGGAAATGGATTGTCTCCCAGTTCTGGAAGCCAGAAGTCCAAAATCAAGGTGGTGGCAAGGCCATGTTCCCCCTTAAGATGTTAGGGAAAGATCTATTCCAGGCCTCTCTCCTTGCTTCTGGTAGTACCTCGGCTTGTGACAGCATAGCTCTTCACACAGTTTTCTCCCTGTGTGTGTGTATCTCTACGTTCAAATTTCCCCTTTTCACAAAAAAACACTGGTTATGTTGAATTAGTGACCTCCTCTTGACTAGTAATGGCCATGTTTCCAAATACAGTCACATTCTTAGGTATCGGGGTCAGAACTTAAACATATGAACTTCGGGGGATCAGAAACTAGGGGCAAGGAGGCAGGCCTACACTATTCACTTCTACCCAGCCTGCCTAGCAACAGTAATTTCCAGTTTTCTACCAGCAGGACTGACGTCTTCCCAGTGTCTGTGGTGGTGAAATCACCACTCTCACTACTGATTCAACATGGCCTTCGTAAACTATTATTAATAAAAGGTATTTGTCCTAAAGGAAGGCATCACTTTCTGCACTGCATAAATTCTAGGTGACTTGGAGCCCGAGCTAGTCTACCCTCAAAACAGATACTCTGATGATTGACTTAATCTACGTCAGAGATGGGAAAAAGAGAGTGAGAGAAGACTTAAAAGGAATACACTTGTAAAAGTCAAAAGCATTTCTAAAGACAAAAATCTTTGCTGAAAACACTGACACCAGAGGAAAAATTTTGTGTTTCATTAAACTATGGGATCTCTAACGTTTGTCCTTAATTAGAAACAATTTATGATCTTTGCACTCTTCCATGAAATTCCTCTTGGATTCTCTTTTTTTTGGGCAGTGCTTTGACCTCAGGGCAGGTCCAAATGACCTCCTGCCTGAATTTCTGCAACAGCCTCCAAACCTGTGTTCTGACTAGCCTCTTCTCCCTTTGAGAGCATTCTGGGTACCTAGTCTTCTCTGGACTAATCCACCCAAAGCAGATTGCTTTCCCCACGCTCTATTTTGTCACACCAAGGTTGCATTTGGCCATTGGAACATTCTCCCATGGTTTTGCTCATTGGAACATGCTCGCATATTTTGTTCTTTTTCTTCTCCCACTACTCAGAAATTAAATCCCATTCATTAGTCCAGTCCCATGTTTCAGATCAACACATCAGAGCATGTGATCATTTCATTTTCAGAACATGTCCTGCAGCTGTTATAAGCATCTCTCACTTTAGTATTCATTTACTCTCTAAATGGCTCATATTTTATCATTTTGTCTGGCTAAGACAGACTTTTTTCTTCCTTCTTGCTAGCATTTAGCTTGAGACCAGAGTTCTCAATAAATATTTCCTAAGTTCTCAATAAATATTTCCTAATACCTGAGTAATAGACGATTGCATTTCTCCTTAAGAAACTGACATAGTACACCTTTTATTATAGTAAACTTTGATAGTAGAAATGTACATAAAGAGTAAACTAGATAACATTTGTGATACTTGCATGGCTACAAGCCACATCCTATCAACAAAGACTACACACACACACCACACACACACACACACACACACACACACTCAGAGGAAACATTCTTTGACTCATGGCTTCCTACAAGGCCTATTTCTCCTACGTCAAGGGACTGAGTTAGTGCAGCTCAAGTTCCCTCATCACTGAAGTTTGGGCAAAAGACTTCCCTGTCTGTCTGCAGCTGTTCAGTGATGAGTAGATATGTGAAAATAGATGGCAGAAATTGAAGCATTCTGTGGAGGGCACCAGAGTGTCCAGTCTTTAAATTTCAGGTCAAAAGAAGAAGTGCAGGAAGACAATTTTAGTTGCTTCAGAATTTTTTTTTTCTTCTCACATACAGGTTGTAACCCTGATCAAAGCTCTCGTCCAGTCAGGAAATGCTAAACTTCTGGTCAGTTGTGAGGCAGTATGAACACAGACTTACTTGAAATAAGTTAGTATATGAATAAACAGAGACTTATGGTTAATGTGCTATGTCCAAGTTCCTGAATTCGTGTGGTGGTGTAAAATTTATCTTCTTTTAAGATCTAACAGAATTTTATCTGCAAAGAATCTTATGAAATGCCTGCTATCAATGCCATTTCCTTCTAGTTAGGTCGCCTTCTTCAGAATAATCTATCTGTCTGCCCTTCCATCTATCATCTATCTATCTATCTATATATTCATCCATCCACCCATACGTTGAACTTGTGTCAGCCCAATATTAGCCATAATATGATTGAAACTTTACCCAGGCCTGCTCTTCAAACAAGGAAATAAAAAAGAAAGAAGCAGAGACACCAAAACAAACCAAACTAGATCGAAGTCATAATGAAAGCATCGGTGTAATCCAGGAGATGCCAGTGCAGAGTTCCCTCACTATAGGTAACCAGGATGAGCCCAGGGAGACCGGGTTACTCGGGGACACTAGTTTTGCTGCCTCAGCGGAGCCCCCTTCTGTCTATTACTCAGGGGGCTTCTACGCAGCAGTTGTACTTCTGTAAAAATCACCATCTCCCCATAGTAACAGTCAGGATCCTGTATCTGAGAAAATGAGGATCTGGTGAAATATTAGCCTGCGTCTACACTTAATTTCTGTCAAACTTAGGCTTCCAAGCAAGGGTGGAAATGGGAAGCGAGGAGTTATGAGATACAGAGGAATTCCAATGTTGTTCTCCAGCTGTAAAAGTCAGATGTTGTAGCTAAATATGCCCCATTATACTGAGCCAAATAATGTTTCCAAAATGCCTGGCACACAAGGCTATTTACAAATCCAATGAAACCTGACTTTTCTGTCTTCTCTTGTTTTCTCCTCCTACACTAAATTTTTACTGTAACCAAACAGGCTTTGTTTCTTTAAACCTTTTTATTTTCCTTCTCACAGAACCCCCACTTTTCTTTTATGCCTGTCCACGATATCTAACTTGGCTTTCTTTTACACTTCTCAAGATGGTGCCCGTGTCTAGGGAAGTCTGAGAACCAGTGGCCTATGTAAGGTCCACATCATATCCTATTTCATCCATGATACCAGCCCAGGCTCCTCTGGGACTGAGACATGTCTCCTCCCTCCATCCTCCCACTGCAGTTATAGTTTACATCAGTCTTTTGGCACACAGTCATAATTGTCTTATGTCATTTCATGTTATGATCTTCTTTTATTCTTTTATAGCACTTTCACTGTTCTTTCCCTTTTTAAAGATGTGTATGTCGTAATTCCCCAATCAGAGGAGGAAACAATGAGAGCTGAATCCCATTGTGCCTTCCATTTACTTAGGGGTCAATAAATACTGTTGATTGCCTGAAAGGGGTCAAAGGAAACCAACCCATTATTTTATTTATGGCAGCCAAAAAAGGAGCTTTGTGGAAAAGCTGCATGCTTCGTAGTGGTATGGGTACATCTCTCAGGGTCTGAGTCCTTTTACCAGGTTGAATACAAGCCATAGTTTTAAGAGCATTCAGCACGGTTTCTCAGTCAATATTAGTTCTGATGAGGCAAGAATTTGTGTTAGGTAAACCTCAGTGTCACTTTTGGAATATAATGTCTTAATTGTCTTAACTGTTGAGTATTGAACCTTGTAGGAATATTGCAACCATCTGAAAAAGTTCAAGTAAGCTATATGTCATTGTGACCCATGACATAAAACATAATGAAAGATAGGCATTTAGTCCAATTCTGCCCATGGATGAGGATTGCTGGATCCTTTGGTGATTGTCATCCAATTCTTGGGGAAAACGTCAGGGAAACAGGTTGTCTAGGACCCTCCTCATTGGGTGAGGATGCACTCTCATGAAACAAGCTTCTCAGTGATGACAAGTATTAGAGAATAAATGTAAGGGAAGCATCATTTAAGAAACTGCATCTTTATTATGCTCTACTTCTGGGAGATACTATCATTAAGACACAGTCCCTAGGCTCTCATCAAAGAATCAGAATTGATTTTTTTTTAAAGCACTTTATGATGAGTATCTGGTAGCCACAAGTCAGAAAAGTAAAATACAGTTGTTGTTGTTTTAATTTTTTTAAAGACAAAGGAAAATAAGAAATAATAAGCTGTGGAACCCTAACTCCCTGCTTGCAGCCTCCTTGAATATTCAGCTATGAGACATACGTGCTATTTCCTAGAGACTGAAGCTTCTGAGAATTTACGGATGCTTTGTATTCTCTTTCTATGTGAGACCTTTTGAAGTTGGCCAGTACCATTATTTCATTCTAATCCAGAGCTAAGATCAACCAGCTCTCTGTTGAAAAGTTCCAGACCACATGTATCTGACTTCCGAGTCACACTTGGTCGTGGTGACCACTCTTTCTGCCCTGAAACTCGGTTCTTGTCATTTCTACACCAATTGATTTCTTTATTTCTGGCTACTTCTTGATCTCCTTCCCAGCTGATTTCTTACTGCTGGCCACTAGGCAGAATTAGGGGAGGCTGTACTCTGCTCAACTCCGGGCCATCATTCACTTTGTAGACTTCAATAATTTGTCAATTCATTATGACCACTTTCTGGCTGATGGAAGTAAAGGTGTTCTCTAATTCTCACAAAAATACCATATGGCCTAGAAGTCCCCCAGTTTGGCCACTAGGACGGCAATACTTCCCTTGGGTGCCACCCTAGGCCCTTCACGTTTTCATTTGAATGTAGCTACTAACGACCTCATTCATACATATGGCTTCAACCACCACCTGGATGGCTCTTAACTTGTTCTATTATCTACAACTCAGAGTTTTCTCCTGAACTCTAGAGTCATACTAACTGGGTTTGACACAGTTCGATTCAGATGATTCAGTGGCATCACAAACACAGCATATTAAAACAATGAATTGATTCCCAATCCTGATTAACACCACTACCCTCCACCTGGTAACTCAAGCCAGAATGTGAGAATTATCTTCATCTCACTCATTCTTCACTTAAGATCAATCGATAAATCCTGGAGATTCTGCTTCAGCCTCTTTCAATGTCTGTCCCTGCTATATTCTTGCGGCTGCGTGGGACCTCTCAATGCCCCCTAACCGCCTGCCATCTTTTCTATCATTCTGAACCATGCTGCCTCCACATGGCTTCCGTTGGGATCTTTCGACAATGCGTGTACTATCATGTCACTCTTCTGCTGAAGCTTCTTCAGTTTTTATGCCTTGTGAATCTTATGGTAAAGTTTGAATTCCCAGTTGTAGCATACAACAAGGAACAGGTGAGCTGGACTCTGCATGCTTTTCCATTTTCAACTTTTACCACTTCTCCTAACATATGCCTACCCTTTAGTCATACACATTACATGTGGCTTCCTGAACAGACCCGGCCCGACTTCGCAGACTGGGTCAGTCGCCCTGCCTACAAATCCAGTGGTATTTACCAGGGTCCATTGCAATTCTTTCCAAATGTATCTTTTTCTTTAGACTTTAAAAACCTTGAGAACAGGAGTATGATTTTATCTTTGTATCTTTAGCACCTGCCCAGCACCTGCTATGCATTATAAATGTTTGTCAAGTAGATGGATGAATGCAAAGGTCAAAGAGAAAGAAAAAGGAGGAAATTAGTGAACTTCAAATACCTCTGAAAGATCAGGAAAGGTGGGGAGGAGATGAAGTAGGAAAGAAAATAATAACAGTGACGCAGAAAGTATCTTTAGATTTAAAAATTACTCTGCTTTTTCCACCCTGTAGGTGGAAGTGGGGAGTTGATTGCATCATTATTTCACAGAGACGTAACATTTTTATGCTGCAGGTTTTTGTTTTTTTTTTAATCTACAAAAGGGGAATATCACTTCAAAGCATTTATGCTCTAAAGCCTTTGATCTCTATGACAAAACTATGGATAAACCTTAAAATCTAGTGATAAACCTTAAAGGAAAGGTGCTATGATATTTAAATGTAAAAAAGAATGGGAAAAGATATTAATTGCCTTTACACAAAGATATTTCAAAATGGTAACTATCAAAGGAAATTCTCCAAGTATAGTTTTGTTTTTCCTTCTATTCTTTTTTCTGTAAAAAACAAATTGTTATTTTGAAAGTACACTGCTGTTCACAGCTATAAATAAAGAGGTATCAATATCACATCTGTTTGAAGTAAATATAATGTCACCATTAAGCTATATCAATCACTTCATATATGTACAAACATGAGAGGTGAGTTTTTGGTTCATAAAAATTGTCTTGCATTAAGTTTGAGATTTTGTTTGGTCTTGAGTCCAAATATCTTGGTGTGTATCTGTTTGTTTGTTAGCCATCATCAACAGAGACTGTGATGGAATACATCTTTATGTAAACCAATACTCATACAATTTCAGAAGTCAACTCTCTATATCATTAGTTTGGGGTATAATTAAACCATAAGGCTGGAAACTGCATTTCATAATTTCAAACAGACATTTAAAAATGCAATTTAAAAAACTTTTAGTTTTAAATGTTTACTGAGCCACTGTTTTGTTTCATCTGTATCTTCCCCTATAATATCAGACATGCAGGAGGTGCTTAATATATACTTAAGCAAATTATTTAACTTTCTAAGCCTCAGTTTACTCATTAATGAAATAGGATTAATACACATATCATAAAGCTGTTGGAGGATTAAATGAGGTAGTGCTTTATACTGAGCCGGGTACATGGTAACCATTCAATCAAAGGCTGCCATGATTATTTGCATATCTGATCCTTGAAAGTCTGGCTAAGGGTTCTTTTTATCATCAACATATTCATAGAAATGTAAGACTATGCATTTTATATTTCAGGATGGGGTAGTAGTTAAGTTACAAAACACAAAGGTTCAGAGGGAAATTGGAGACTCTAAATGAACACAGCCAGCTAATAATGAGAAACTCCTTTAGTGAGGACTAAGTAACTTATGAAACAAATTCTTTCCATTTGGAATGATTATTATCTGAAATGCAGCATAAAGTTAGTAATAAATGATATAATACACATTATAGGTCAAGTACAAATGTTGCTTCATGTGAATTTTCTCTCCACCAAGGAATTTCACCAATTTTCTTGCAGACCTAGTTTACGAACCACTAGTTTACGAACTACTGATCTAGACTGTTCCATCACAGAACCTATTTGTTCTTATAAACAGATTATAAAGTTTAAAAAAAACGCCCTAGAGAAGGGGGTCTTCTTTTCAAATGTTTCTTATTTTTGCAAATGTTTTTCAACTGTATTCTGAATCTTTTCCATTTCTCTTTGAGTATATTCTCTTGTTCTCTCCTCAGTGGAGATATAGAAGATTTGGTCAAAGTCATTCAGAATTAATCTTCACTTTGCTACTTTACTTTTCATGTGTTAAATAGTTTACAGGAATTTTCTCTGCTGTCCCCAGTATATCAAAATATACATATTATTTTCCTTTTAAATGATAATATGGTAGAATAGGGTCAGTGTTTTGGAATAACAAGCAAAATGAGACTTCATAAGAAATAGAAGGAAGATTCACAATCTGGAATAACAAGCAAAATGAGACTTCATAAGAAATAGAAGGAAGATTCACGATCAGCCAGTTTAGAAAAAAAATGTTTGAAAGAGGTTGTAGATGGTGGAAAGTACAATTTCCTTAGAATACTATGCGTTAAAATAGCTTAATTATACCTGCAAAAGATGAGATTTGCTGATCTGAAGAAATCATCAGAGAAGACACTTTGATTCCCAGGTTAAAAAGTAAGAAAGACTGGGTCAGCAAACATATTGAATTCTCTAACATTAAGGACTGTTTTGTGGGAAAACTCTCATAAGCAGAAGTAAAGAACAATAATGTGTATTCCTCCCCACCCCCAGCCCCAACAACACTGATCAAAAGGTAGAAATGTAAAATCCTGGTGTTCTAGACTCTCGAGAGGCTAACGCTGCTATATATAGACGTTCCACTTAAACTCCACCATACATTCACTGCATTTTGCTATAATTCCACATTAACTAAACACTCTTTGGATTACAAATCTGAAGACCCAGTACAATAAAGAGTCTGAATCCATTTTTTGATCACTGAAAAGCCTTACCCTTCCCACTGCCCTTTCTGCCCCACCTCTGGGGAAGCTGATAAGAAACCCAGGAGCTTTGTCACCAGCAGTAAATTCGAATCATGTGTTACAACCCTCCCCCCAGCCCTATCCTCTAACCACCATAAAAACTCAGACCCAGTCTTCTTTCCTCTTTTCACAGCTCTTTCAAGCCATTTTCAGTTCGGTTTGAGAGGTTTGCCCTGCTCTCACCAGAGCCTCAATAATGGGAAGAAAAAATTTTCATACCCGCTTGGTGTGTGTGTGTGTGTGTGTGTGTGTGTGTGTGTGTGTGTGTGTGTGAGTGTGCGTGTTTGTGTGTTCATCAGTTTGGAAACCCAAACCAAATTTTGCAAGGGGATCCATCCCAACTCTGTGGACTGGCCCTAACACCCAGTCACCATACTGGAAAGACGGTCCCTTGCAGTGAAGACACAATAACTTTAGTACCTAGGAAGAAATTTGCATCCAACAGAAACTTAATAAACTGGGATTCTAGTTTATACATCAATTTCTTGTGAGCTCATATACTGGCAATCCATTCCATTGAATCTAGTCAATGTTAACATGATGCCAAGACTGAATTTCAGAAAGTTGGAAGTGGAAGACTAGTCTTTGGAATTTGGTAACCCCAACAGACTACTTACTACACCTTCTCTTTTTGCTTCCATTTATCATATGGAAACACACCTTTATTTCTCTAGGAAATAATACACACTCCATTTGAAGAAACTGTTCTACTTTATGAGAAGCAAACTTGAATGCCTACAGGGGGCAGTAATTGACTTAAATAGAACAGGCAAGAGAAAATGTGCTAAGCTTTTGTATTACAACCAGAATAACCCGGCTCGATTGTATTGTCTATTAAAACACTACTGCTTAAAAGGCAAGTACTTTAAAAGGCAAGTACTTTAAAAGGCAATGTACAGTCCCCTTTTTACCCCCTGCTGTAAATGCTAAGGTTGAAAGTTGCATAACTAGAAATATCAGAATCTTAACTCCTTTGTTATCAAATTTAAAAAAACAAAACAAAAACCTCTCGATATCTGCAATATAGGCACTAACTTGTGGGTATGTATATAATGGGAAAAGGGTGGCACTGAAGGAACGAAGGCCTTCGTTTTGACTCTCCCTTACTTTATAATTTCCACTTTCAATTATTTTATTTTTAATTAAAAAATTTTTTTTTAAATTTTTTTTTAAAGATTTTTTTTTTTTTAAATTGGGGAGGGGAACAGGATTCCATTAGGGAACAGTGTGCACCTCCAGGCCTTTCCTCCAAGTCAAGTTGCTGTCCCCTCAATCCTAGTTGTGGAGAGTGCCGTTCAGCTTCAAGTTGTTGTCCCCTCAGTCCTAGTTGTGGAGGGCGCAGCTCAGCTCCAGGTCCAGTTGCCGTTCCTAGCTGCAGGGGGCAGAGCCCACCATCCCTTGCGGGAGTCGAACCGGCAACCTTGTGGTTGAGAGGACGCACTCCAACCAACTGAGCCATCCAGGAGCTCAGTGGCAGCTCAGCTAAAGGTGCCGTGTTTAATCGTTTAATCTTAGTTGCAGGGGGCGCAGCCCACCATCCCTTTGGGGACTTGAGGAACTGGCAACCTTATGGTTGAGAGCCCACTGACCCATGTGGGAATCAAACTGGCAGCCTTCGGAGTTAGGAGCACGGAGCTCCAACCTCCCGAGTCACCGGGCAGGCCTCCACTTTCATTTTTTAATTTCATGTTGACCAGATCTTTATGCTTTGTTAATTGTTATAAAAGCTGATGCTCATTTACTGGACCTCACTCTAAGTAAATTTATATGTATTAGTTGACTTTGGTATTTCCAGCACAAACACAATATTTTATGGAAACTTTGAACTATTTGATAAACATATAACACATATTATTTCTGAACTAGAAATCTGTAAATACACAAATGGTTTTTAAAGAACACTGGGGTTTTGGAATTATCCAGAACTAGGTCCAAATACTGGCTCCACCAGTTACAAACTATGGCGAAACTTGGCCAACCTCATCTGTTCCATGGAGAACCTTGTGAGGATTAAATGAGATTGCATACGTATAGCATCCATCATAGTGTCCTGCACAGAGGAAGTTCTTAAAAAATGTTAACCCCTTTTTTTCCAAGTTAGTCCCTTCAGGTCTTTTGGGTTTTGGTACTCTGAAAACTTCATGTGCCTGATAGTTCATATTCATGCAGAAAATTCAAATTTGCATAATCATACAAGAGAGTTTAAATAATTTAATTTGTGAGGAGCAATAATGGGAAAATGGCGAGAAGTACTGTGGTGCATTCATTCACCCAGTTTGGAATTTGATGCACTAGAGAAAGTGAGAAAATTAATGATGGTTATTTTCACACATGGCTACTCACTGGGCCATGGCTATTCTCCTCTTGCTTTTTTAAAAACCATAGGAAATTTACCTGCTTGGAGACCTTAGCCAACGTCCTAATCAACAAACACAAATAGCCAGGCAACTGACTTTCAGATAAATAAGAGTCCACTGTTTACTTTAAAGGAGTAGTCTCTATATGGGAATTCATTAGCTAACCTCAAAAATGTATTGTCATAAACTGATTCCGCAGAAGTAAACTAAGATGTGAGGAGTAGATGAGATTGTGAATGGCATCAAGCTTTTTGCTTTATTCCTCCTGAACAATCTTTTCAAGTTACTTACTCACCTAAGTAAGTAAAGCCTAAAACAAAGACACTTATGAACACCTGGTAAATACAAAAGCTTATTAATGCAATGTTAGTATTGAACATGTAAATATATCAAAGGTCAAATTTCAGTTACAGTTCCCACAGCAATTGTAACTTGGCCAGTTTACACTTCAATAGTAACTACCCAGCATATCCACAACCAGAGAAGGCATTTCTGCAACCATTCTAGGCCTTTCTGTTATTGAAAAGTTTGGGCTATTATTGGCATTTGTTTTGGTGTGTTTACTCACATCAGTATTTCCAAAGCATCACATTGAGCTTCTGCTACTGAAAGCTCTTCAAATTGGCCTCACTGTTTCAATAGTGATGGCTGCAGACACATGTATCTTTCAATTGTCCATTTTAGCCAATAGCGTTTTAAATGCACCTATACACTTTTCTGTAGAAACTTTTATGATAAGTCTTCCTGCTGAACTGGAAGGCTATTTTAACACTATGGTGTAAATCAGAAAATTTAGGAGTGTTCACAGCTCAGCAAATTAATTCAAAGTGGGAAATATATAAAAATGAAGGCTCGGGGGAATTCCAAGATGGCGCAGTAGGTAAACTCTGTGCTTTCCTTCTCTCACAGCCCCATCAAAATTACAACTAAACTACAAAACAACCATCATTGAGAATCGCCTAAAATCTTCCTGAACTGAAGCACTACAACTAAAGACTTGCAGAAGCCACCTCGAGACTGGTAGGAGGGGCAGAGACACTGAACAGGCTGGTCCCACACCTGCGTGTGACCATTAAAGGTTGGGAGGGATATTTCCATCCTCCAAAGGAGTGAAAGATACCAGCCCCTCCCCAGCCCAGGGTTTCAGTGCGGAGGAGTGAAGTCCTCATAATTGCTGGTTGTGAAATCCAACGAAGATTGTGACTGAGTGAGGTGGAGGGTGGCTGCACTCCCAGGCGCTCCTCTTAAAGGGACCGCATGTGGACTTACTCACCAATGGAATCACTCGCTCTGAGCTCCAGTGCTGGGCCAGCACCTGAAAAGGCAGCAGAGACATACAGTGGGGAACTGAGCTGTCTGGCTTGGGATGGGGGCTGGTAAGGCAGCTTTCTCCTCGATGGAGGAGCTGGCTGAGGCCATTGTTTCTTTGTTGAGCTCTCCTCCTTCCCAGCGTGAGGACACAGGTGCCCAAAATAGCTCTGTTTCCGCCATTCGTTCACCATGCCCTGGAGATTTGAGATCCAGCTCCCCCCAAATTTCCAGGCATACCCAAACCACTTCCAGTAGCTTTTTCATACAAACCATCTGCCTTTGCTCATGCTGCAGACTTCCCTAGGGTCTCTCAAAGATTTGCGGAAGCCAGACAAGCAGCATCTGGCTTGAGCATGCCCTGTACCTCTGGCTGAGCAGCCCTAAGCCAACATTAGCGGCAGCTGGCTCTGGTTTGTGGCTTAGCCTCTCACATTGCATACAAGCATAGCATGGGCAGCAGCCATCTGAGGATTTCTTTGTGGCTTCTGCCAAGTGGCACCAGGTGGGTCATGGGCTGTGGCTGAACTTGACCTATAATGGATCCCCTCCAAGGTGGTCCTGAGGCTGGTGCCACCAGTGGCCAGCTTCAAAACAAGCTGGATCATTATCCATCCACCTCCAAGTACGACACATTCAAGGGGTGAATCAGGCAGGCACCAGAGTCCTGCTAAGGCAGATCCTGCTCTGTAGGGTCAGCCCCTCCACAACAACTCTTCCACTGTAGTCAAGGCCAGTCCTCACAACCAGTGAACCCAAGGGTCAGTCCCTCCCATTGATGTGCAATTATCAACCAATGGTCAACTACATGAGGAGGGCACACATAACCCACACAAGGGACACACCTGGAGCACATGGCTCAGGTGACCAGAAAGACTGTGCCACTGAACCCCACAGAACACCTACTACATAAGGCCACTCTACTAAGACCAAAAGACATAGCAGCCCTACCTAATACATAGAAACAAACACGGGGAGGCAGCCAAAATGGGAAGACAAAGAAACATGTCCCAAATAAAAGAACAGAACAAAACTCCCAAAAAAACACGGAGATAAGCAATCTATCAGATGCAGACTTCCAAACTCTGGTTATAAGGATGCTCAATGATCTCAGGGAGAACTTTAACAAAGGTATAGGAAACATAAAAATAGAGATAGAAAACATGAAAAGGAACCAGTCAAAAATAAAGAATACAGTAATGGAAATGAAGAATATATTATAGGGAGTCAACAGTAGATCAGTTGAAGCAGAGGATCGAGTCAGCAATTTAGAAAGTAACATAGCAGAAGACATCCAACTAGAACAGCAAAAAGACAAAAGAATCCACAAAACTGAGGAGAGTTTAAGGGGCCTCCAGAAGAACATCAAGAATACCAACATTCGCATTATAAGGGTAACAGAAGAGAGAGAGAGCAAGAAATTGAAAACCTATTTGAAAAAATAATGACAGAAAATTTCCCTAAACTGGTGAAGGAAATAGCTATACAAGCCCAGAAAGCTTGTATACAGAGAGTCCCAAACAAGATGAACTCAAAGAGGCCAACACCAAGACACATCATAATTAAATTGCCAAAGGTTAAACACAAAGAGAGAATCTTAAAAGCAGCAGGAGAAAAGCAGTTAGTTACCTCTAAGGGAGCCCCCATAAGGCTATCAGCTGATTTGTCAACAGAAACTTTGCAGGCCAGAAGGGATTGGCAGGAAATATTCAAAGTGATGAAAAGCAGGGACCTACAACCAAGATTACTCTACCTAGCAAAGCAATCATTTAGTATTGAAGGACAGATATAGAGCTTCCCAGACAAGCAAATACTAAAGGAGTTCACCATCACCAAAGCAGGGATTTCTTTAAGATGGGAGGGTGTTAGGGATGGGTGAAAAGGAGAGGGATTAACAAGTACAAATTGATTGTTACACAGTAGTTTTGGGTATGTAAGGTATAGCATAAGGAATATAGTCAATAATATTGTAATAACTGTGTATGGTGCCAGATAGGTATTAGATTTATCAAGGTGATAGATGGGAATGGGGTTGGGGCATGGTGTAAAAGGTGAAGGTATTAAGAAATACAAATTGGTAGTTACAAAATAGTCATGGGATGTAAAGTATAGGGAATATAGTCAATAATATGGTAAAAACTATGTATAGTGCCAGGTGGTATTAGTTAGGGGGATCTCTTCGTAAATTATATAAATTTCTAACCACTATGCTGTACACTTGAAACTAATATAAAATAATATTGAATGTCAACACTAGCTGAAAATTTTAAAAAGGGGGGAAAAGATCAATAATATTGTGATAGCATGGTACAGTGTCAGATGGTTGCTGAACTTATCATGGTGGTCACTTCTTTAGCATAGGGAATACAATCAATAATATGGTAATAAAACTGTATAGAGCTAGGTGGGTGCCGTTGAATAACTATGAAGTACAGCTGAAACTAATATAATATTGTATGTTAGCTGTATTTTAATAAAAAATCTTAAAACAATAAAATAAAAAAAATAAAAATGATGGTTCAAAAGCTAAGAAATGAAGGACTCAAAGCTAAGTGTGAGGTTTCAGGAAATTATTAAAAGAAAACAACAACAATGTAAAAACTGGATACATGTTGTTTCAAAAGAAGAGGTATAAATGATTTTTATAATACGTGCAGCAGAAAAATTCAAAAGACAATAAATAGAGTTTCATAGTCAGACAAGAATGAGTGGTCTCTGAAGTTGTCTTCTTTGTATTCAAAGGTCAGTATAACTCAACATTATACCAGAATCATGATGGGAAATCAGATGGCTAATCTATACCATTAAAGTGGAGTGATTCTAGAATATCTAGAACAAGGACCAACAAGCTACAGCCAATGGGCCACATATAACCTGAGGTCTGTTTTTGTAAATAAAGTTTTATTGGAACACAGCCAGGTTGACACTTTTACATATTGTTTATGGCAGCGTTCATGTTACAATAGCAGGCAAATGGAGTAGTTGTGTTGTGACAGAGACCATTGTGTTGTCAAAGTCTATAATATTTACAATCTGGATCTTAACAGAAAATACAGCCAACAAGCCTAAATAAAATCAGATATATAGATCCATTGTCTGGAATATACAACTCTTTATTTTGTTTGAATAAAAGTGAACAGTAAAACAAGCAAACAAACAAACCCCATGTGAACTAGAAATACCACTTATTTTATTCTGCTTTCAGGCCATAAAGTTACCAAATTCCCACTAAAATATGGATAAATCATTCCCCTAAAAATATTCAGAACAGTTGATATGATTTCCTATTTTTCATAATCTAAGCCACTAATACACAGGCTTGATACATTTTAAAATCCATGTCTTGATTGATTTAAAGATTTAAAGTTCAAAAGTCCTGTACTTGACATCCAAATATTAAAAATTATATTTATGTTTTTGACTTTAGGGGTATTTTAATTGAAAGTCAAGTAGAAATAGTTATGAAAGATAATTGAACAATACCCCAAGCAAAATGTTTATTATTTAATAACCAACCTCTAGAGAAATGAGGAAGAATGGACAAAATGGTTATATTCAATACAGCATGAAGGACTGTCAAAAGGAACTTAGTAACGTGTACAATTGGTCTTGAAAAACATGGGTAGGAAATAAATAGTTTTATTAGATGGAGAAAATGTAGGAATATTTATGAAAGTTTCAGCAGGGGAAACTCAGGTAAACTACTGTAAAAGAGAGAGAGAGAGAGAGAGAGAGAGAGAGAGAGAGAGAGAGAGAGAGAGGCAGCCATAGAAGAAATAAGATGTATAAAATGCTGCCAAAAAGGCTGGAAATTTGTGTTCAGGTAATATCCTGAATAATGAAAGCAATTAAGGCAAATGTCAAGAAAAAAAAATTTTTTTTTTAAATCAAGCCTCGAATTATAAAATGGTTAATTTAGTTTCATACTAAAAAAGAAACAAACATTCAAATGACTCATCTAGAAATCAATTTTCAAAGGCTTAAAAGATCAGAAGATACAAAATAAAGCTTTGGCTTTCTGAAAAACACATTAGGCAGAGCGATCTTATTTTTTTCTATGATACAATGACAGGAATCATAGATGAAGTCAACTGAGGTCTTTTATTCAGTTGCTTATGACATGCATCTTGCCAGAAAGGCAAACACTGTTTAGAAAAGCACTCAGAATCTCCTAGAACTATAACATAGGAACCACTAGCTACAGGGGACTATTAAGCATTTGAAATGTTTGAGATGTGTTGTCAAGTGTAAATAAATACCGGAGTTTGAAAACAGCATAAAAAATGTAAAATATCTCAATAATTATATATTGATTACATACTAAAATGATATTTTGTATATACTAGGATAAAAAGAATATATTATTAAATTAATTTTACCAGTTTTAAAATATTGTAATGTGTCTATTACCGACTTTAAAATTACACATGATGGCTTGTATTTGTGGCTCACAGGCTATTTCTGTTGGATAGCACTGTCTATAGTATAGACTGATGCTAAACCCAGTAGATTGTGGGAGAATCTCTTATCTTTCCTGAGCAACAGTTTTTCTTTTGTAATAAGGGGTGGGAAGTTGGGAGGTTGGTAGGTGGGATGGGGAGAGGACAGTTCTTTGTTGAGCTATTGGGTGGATATGTTCCCTGCAATGCAGTATATTTAGCATTTCTAGATTCTTCCCACTTATGTTCTCCATCATGACAGCTAAAAACAGCCTTCATATAGTTGCAAATACCCCTAGGGTGAGGTGGGGTGATATCTAACTTTGAAAACCAGTGGCTATGAGATTGTTCCTAAGGTCCTTTTCAGTGCTGAATTTTTATGATTCTACAGTGTGATTTTATAAATCTTTTTTGGCCTTGGTTTTATGAAAATTATTTCGTTTTGATATATTAATCTAGTGCCTAATGACAGCCTCCTGGAGGGCTGAATTATAAAACCATTCTGAGTGTTTACCCTACATAATGTTCTAAGTTTGTATGAAGTTTATTCATCTAGCATTCTAGCTCTTTGCACCAGCTGCTTTTTATTTAATTCCTTTGTATACATGTCTTGTGCACCAACCAAGCAGGATCATAAACTCTGATGGAAAAGTTTCTTATACAAACTTTCTCTCCCATAATGAAATGAATGATAGATCTCAGTGTAGTAAAGGGATCCAGTGGTCAGGATAGCTTTCTGGACTGAGTTAGAATCTGGTGTTATTCGATATTTTCAGCAGTGACTATGATGTGGAATATATTATTCATTTGAAACTAAATCATATGCTGTCTTATGCATTATAAAAATTTCATAGATTTAAATTTGATTATCCAAATTAAATTCTTTGAGGGCAGAAAACTATGTCTTTCTGTGGTAACAATATTTAAAAATAGTTATGATATCATATACATTTTCTAATTTAAAAATTGAAGGAACTCTATAAAGAAGACACCGTTATCATCTCCATTTTACCTAAGGGGAAACTGATGACATTAGTGCCAACATTTGAAACTAGAACTTGAATTTAGGTCGTCTGATGCTAGGTTGATGGTCTTGGTGTCACTCTACAGCACTCTCTTCCTTTGTATGTGTCCTTGTTTGCATTCCCGTAGACCCTGACCCTGAGAAAAGGATTAGAGTGGAAGTTTGGGGTGGTGCAAGAAACATCTGAAGTATCCAATAAGAAGCAATACTAAGTCAGCTACCACTATATGTAAATGGACCTTAATTTCTCAGAGAAACACTTAAGTGGTGTAAAACCCATGTGTTGTGGGCTGAATCATGTCCCCTCAAAATCCATGGCTTCACGCCCTAACCCCCAGTACCACAACATATGAATGTATTTGGAGATAGGGCCTTTAAAGAGGCGATTAAGTTCAAATGAAGGCATTAAGGTGGGTCCTCACCCAAACTGACTCATGTCCTAAGAAGAGGAATTTAAACACACAAAGGGACACACAGAGGAAAGGCCATGTGAGGACACAACAAGAAGGCAACCATCTGCAAGCCAAGAAAGAAAGCCTAAAAGAAATGATACCTTCCAACACCTTGATCTTGGACTTTTAGTTTCCAGAACAGTGAGAAAATTACTATCTGTCATTTAAGCCACGCAGGCTGTGGTATTTTCTTATGGCAGCCCTAGCAAATAAATAGGCCACGCCTCAGAATTTTCCCTCCAAGTAGTGAGGGAGTTGGAGTAGTTGTACTTGAGTTTCACTTTCTGTACTCATGGCTTTCACAGAGCCTCCCTGTCAAGTCTCCTAAACTTCAGGCCTGCAAACCACTGGGACTGTCCTCTCCTGCTTCCTGCTTTCGCCCCTTGAGCAGACAGTAACACACTCATTTCTATTTGAATAACACCTTACAGGTTATTCAGCTATGCCTTCCCAGCTAGATGGATGTTTTGGCAATAACATCAGAATTCAAAAAAGTTGGAAGAGCTGGAATGAAGTGTATCGAATAGATTTTAACAGCAAACACATACAGAATTAAATTTCAGAGAGAGGAGAGCCATCAGTAATTCCCAGAATTCAAACTGAATCTTAATGCAGAGTTTAACACAATAACACAATATTAGTGTTATTATTGCAAGTAAAGAGCACAGGACTGACAGAGAACAAATGAAGTATGGATGTGAATGCACATTTTAATTCATTGCACCAATAGTGCTTGATGGTATTATTATGAGTCTAGAGAAGAAAAGAATAGCACGCTGAAAGAAGACATTAATTTTTCCATTCTACATCTGGGTAACAATTACATCTAGTTTGGAATCCTATGAAATAATGTATGAAATGGAAATCTTAAAAAGAGACAAGAAGTGAATAATAAAGATGTTTTAAAATTTGTTAAAAAAACTTTGAGGAAAAGCTTATAAGATTTGGAGAAAAAAGATCAGCAGCATTACTAAAGTTTTTGAAGTGGTATCACTGGAATAGATCAGCTGTTATCTATTCCTACTGAGAATTTAAAAGAGAAGAAATAGATTTTAAACCTGAAGGAAAAATTTAACTGAGCAATCCAAACTTTGAGGGTCAGAGTATAATACAAGAAAATGCCAACAAAGGTTACAAAAACTTTCTCCCTAGGGACCTTGAAGAGGAAAGATGATATATCAACCTCTACAATGGATGTTGGGAACCAGGCCATATAATTTATCACAGTGAGAACAAATAATTCAGAAAAAGTACAGTTTTTAGACTCTGAGTGATATTCAAGAATTCAGTGACAATTTAACTTGCCTACAATTTCTTTATTAATGTCTGACATCTCTCTCAGAACTGCAGATTCAAATTGATTTCTGTGGTCTGGATAGATAATTATCCTGCTGGAGTTACGTAAGGTTCTTTTATAGAAGAAGGAGATGAGCTTCTCAAAGATTTTCTGCCTTTGTGCTGAATTTTTGTTTTTATTGAGGTGACATTCACATAACAAAATAAACTACTTTAATGTGTATAATTCAGTGACATTTAATACATTCACAATGATACACAACCATCACCTTTACCAAGTTCTAAATTTGTGTTGATATTTGCAGTTAAGACAGTCTTTAGTATATTTCTTTTTTTTTAATTAAAGTTTATTGGGGTGACGATAACATCATCTATATATCACACTGTGTGGTTAGTATGTTTCTTTTTGAGGTTTCCTAAAAAAATAATGATGTGGTACAGACTCTGGAAATCTGAAGGATTCCTTTAAACTTTCATTTGGAATTAAAATAGCCACTTAATATATGAATGAAACTTGTTTGTGCTTAATGAATGATAATAAAGTAACTTAGAGTGCTATTGAGCACCAAGATAAATGTTAACTGGAGAATGTCCTGGAGGGAAAAATCCTGTTTCTTCATGTTAACTTCTGGAGAAAGAGGAAAATATACTGTATTCCAAAGGCATATTTCAAATAAAATTTGAATGCTGTGAACTATTAAAAAATCAATCATTAGTGGATAATTTTATGCATGAATTTCAGGAAAACTAATATAAAAGTTTATTTCTATGTTTGCCAATTATTACATCATACAGTTGAAAACTATTAAGCATAATGACAAGATAAACACTGATCATTCAGTCAAGTAAAAAACTGTAATTACATATTTTATAGATAAGTACATGGGGATTAATGAACGTTTAAGGGTAATAAAACTAGATACAATAGACTTTTATTATGTGAAAACACGTATGCTTGAAAAAGTTTTCTTCCCACTCCTACACCAAAAAAGTAGGGAGAAGACACATCACAAGCTGATGTTTTCTTCACAGGAAGGATTAATAAATGAGAGAACCAAATGCTCTCTCAGGAAATCCAGAAATTTCCAGCTCTTTGTATTTTATGAGTGGTTTTTACAGATAGATGATAGATGTATAGATAGATGATAGATAGACAAACTCATTGAATAATACATGTGATCTTAGGAACATACACATGGTTTGAAGAAAAGGAAAGATTCCGCAGACCAAGGCTCTCTCCCTTGAAAGTCTTCCTTGGGGCCTTAAAACACTACCAGAAGAATATAAATGCTCTGTTTAAACTGTTACAATTGCTATTTAATTGTAAAGTTGATGATTACATGTAATCTTGGGGAAATCATGGGACATATTTATAAAATGAGCACAACAATACCTTCTAGAGCCATGAGCAAAATGCCCACTTGAGGTTTGTCCAGATCTGAGATCTATAAATGTGTGAATTCATTCCAGTTCAGCTACTGTGTCATAGTAATTTCAATTCTTTTTTCAACCCAATCCTCATTTGAATCATTTGTAAATACCTTGTTACTTATGCAACTGTAGGAGAAAAACCCTAGGATAGCCCTCCTTATATAAGCCACAGGAAAACTGGTTACATTCCCATTTTATTTTCTGGGGAAATGACACTGGGACGATGAACCAATTCACCGACATAGTTCGCAGTGGCATTATTCTTCTATCCATATTTTCCCACAGAAACATGTATACAATAATGTGTTCTAGTAAAAACATAAATAGAAGCAAAAAGAGCCTCTCTTAAAAATCTCTAATCATGACCACAGCCACAGCCAGCTCTCTGTCATTTGTTCTGCAGAGTATTTGGAATTTATGTAGCATGTCTTCACCTGTATTGCTACTCTAGAGCCAACTCAGCCAGAGAAGATTGGAATAAGACTGATGAGATTTGTGTCAATTCCTGAATGTCTGGATGTCCTCTGAGGGCATTCAAACGTCATCTACAAAGGATTTGGCTCCATTCGTTATTGCATCATTCATAAACTTCCTCAGGCTCTTACCCAGGTTATTTTAAATTGACTGTTCTTCAGAATGCTCTTTGGCTCTAAAGAAGGTTGGCCATTGCTTCTTATGAGGTAAATGCTGGGTGTAGGTGTGTCTTGCTTAACTAAATTGATGAAGGACAGGGAATCAGCATGGCTAAATGAAATTCACTGATAGTTTGTTCAAGAATACTAACTTAACCTGCAGTTTCTGGGTTCTCCACAACCAAAGTTCTCACTTTTTCTTTGAAAAAGTGTTCAAGTGATTTACGTAAAATTTCCTTTTTTAACCATTTTCTCTGACACTGCCGTGAGTAAAAGCCCAAGTGAACACTTGGGCTAAGGCAGAATCAAAACAGCCTACACAATGACACACTGGATTAAAGAACTGGGACAATGGCAACACATCTATATTTTGTACATATTATACTCATAGCATCATTTCCTCAACCTTTGTCCTAAGTGAGCATATATTTTTAGGATAAAGGTGACAGTTTTAGCTACTGTTCTTGTTTTATTTTCTTTTCCTCTAAATGGTCTTTCAACTGCTTCATTTAAACGTTATTTTCTTTACATAAAAATTAGGTATTTGTTTTTCTGCAAGAGCTTTTTCTTTTCTAGGATGAAGAAAATAATGCAAACTAAATAAGACTGTTCAAACTGTTGTGTCTGCCAGTGGCAAAGTACCTGTCTGCTTTTGCTGTTCTTATCCGAACTCAGTTGGAACTACAATTACTAATGTATCACAGAACTTAGATGCATGCCCCAGTCAATAAATTGGCTAAGAAGAGCAAATGAACACCTTGCTTTAATAGCAATGATTACCTTTTGCAATCATGGGGGGGGGGGGTGGCGGAGGAGGGTGGAAAGGCTTTTATCTATTAGAAATTAAATTTTCTCTTTAAACAAAGTTGCTAAGCATTTTCCCAAAAGTTCCATATGAGGCAAGACCAATCTAGGGAGTTTAAATTAAAATTTGATAACGAAGATTACAAAAACTGAGGTCCTATGTTTAACGCTTTGGAAAACTCAAGTAACAGGTACATAATTGTATAAAACTAAAGGAGTGCAATATTTAAATTTTCCATCCTTTAAGATTTCATAAACTAAGGTCACCAGTTTTTACCCTTGATTTTAAATTTTGATATTTTGTTTTCTTTTTCAATTTTTACTCTAGCAGTTTAATAAGATGAATACTAAGTTATCATCATTTATAGTTTGAATTACTTTCTATTCATTTCTTTCTGAGCCTGTTTTTCAGAAATGAGCTTTTGCAGCCTCCAGACACGCACTAAATGGTATGCCTCAGGGGCCGAGTCCATCAGCAAACATATCACACTCTCTACCCCCAGAAATGAGTTGACCAGTAATACCATTAGGGTAGCTTGACACCTGCAAACAGTAGAAAGTCCCCCATGTCAGCTCATAGGATCATAAATCTCAATTATTTCTGTCAGCAGAGGTGAGGGTTCATCCAAATGCACTGTCTCCTATTATAAGGAGCAAAACCCAAAGTTCAGCAACTCCCAATTGGTCTCTGGTTTCTAGCCAGGATTCACTGTAAAGAAAATGTTTCCCTTGACATCTGCGCGTACTCTTGACTAATACATAATCAAGAACTCACTTTCTAGAATCCTGAATAGAGAAATTACTTGTATTTCATCTATGAGGATATGCACATTTATTTTGATGCAACATTTCTCCAAGAATTTTACATCAGCAGCTGATAGAGAAATGTATTGTTTTTTCCCTCACAGCTGTCATTACTATCCTTAAAGTTTGCATTTCCAACATGAAGCTTCAAAGATAGTGTTCTGATGCCATTTCTAGTTGTTGGTCAAAGCAGCACATTATGTTCACATACTCATCGAAAGCAAACATCCTTATTGAGTAAGGTAAAATGTCAAAATAGAAGAAAGTAACTAATACCGTATCAAATTAAATGCTAGAAAAATTCATAAACTGTTTTTTGGTTTGTAGTATTAATATGACAAGTTAGAACAGATTACTTAATTAGAACACCCAGTGTAAATTACCACTGGGAGAAGTTCAACCATAGAAGGAAAAGTGACGTAGTGTCACAGGGTACCAACAGGAGAATAGAAGGATATAAAAATAAGGAAGTGGCAGATGACACAGAGTGACGCTATAGGAATGGCGGCAGCAAGGTGGGCTTTTTGAGTTCTCCGGAACTTACCACAAATTGAACATTTATAACCCATCAAAGGACTCTCTGCTAATCGTACAGAACAGCTAACAGACTCCCTCGAGGATTACTTGAAAGTGGGCAAAACAGGGGAGCAGGGGAAGAGGGAAGAGAGCAGTGTAGAGACGCAGTCCGCATCCGCGGCTGTAGGGTCGCAGGGGCCTCAGGACACAGACCAGAGATCACAAGAGCCAGGCAGTGGGCTCTTTCCCTGCATCCCACAGCTGATCTCTCCTGCTGAAAGAGCAGTGTATCCAGCGCATGAGGCAGTAACCTCAGCTGAGATCTCCAGCTGGGCCCTAAGTCGGACATAAAGACAAAAAACAAATGCCATACCTGGGCCCCTCTCCCCACTCTCCCACAGCAATCCGATCCCCACCCTTCCAGAGTCTCAAGGTGGTCCCTGAACTGAGGAGTAGTGTCAGGTTACAGAGGAGCCAAAGCGCTCAGGATCCAGAAAGACCCAGTTTGCAGCTGTGACCTAGGGAAGAAGACGGGCAGGGAGACAGAAGACTCCTCCCTCCCCAGCGCCCGCCTTTTCTGGGCTGCTTGTGGCAGGGCAATTACAGCTGCAGAGACACACCCACGGGTCAGCAGAAGGTGGCAGTGGCAGCCCTGGGCTTTCAGCAGCTCAGAAATCTCGTGCCCTCCACACACACCCCAATGGAAGAAGTGCCCTAAGACTCAGGAGACCTGGGCACAGGGAATAAGCCCCTTCCAGTGGCTGGCTATGGTGCTCTCAGCATGCATTTGTGCAGGTGAGAGCAGAAACTGCATTTACTTTGTAAAAACTACCAACCACACCTCACAGCCCCACTCATCTAGAACTGCAGTGCCAGGGTCACTCTGGACACCAGGTGACCAGCTTTGCCTCCACAAGATGCAGAGGAGTCTTTGTACAGCAGAGGACAACCTGGAGATAGCTTGGTGGGCTCAAGCCAAGACTGGCGCTGCATTTTTCCCCCCCCTTATCTTTTTTTTTTTCTTTTGTTTTCCTTGCCCTACTTTTCCTCCCTCTTTTCATTTTTCTGTATTGAGTCTTCTTCTTCTTCTTCTTCTTTTTCTTTTGTATTTTTGATAGTTTTGCCTGTGTTGCGTGTTTGTTATCGGTTGTTTTTACATGTGAGTGTATTTGGTTTTTCCTTTGTTGTTGTTGTGCTTGTTGATTTGTTTTGCTCTGAAATTGCTCTACATCAGGGCCCAGACCAAGAGGCCCAAGATTCAACACACCCAGAGGCCAACTCCAGATCAAATCAGAGTATTACCAGGTGTGACCTACAAGTGACACACCCAGAAGGAATTCTCTACAGGCAGAAGAGCCCATAGGGGCCAAGCTTCATCTGATGGGTTAACCCCCACAGCAGCTCATCCACTGTGAGCATAGCCAATTCTCACAACTAGTCAGCCTAGGAGTCAATCCCACCTACTGACAAGCCAAAAGCAATTAAAGCTCAACTTTAACAGGAGAATACACACAACACAAGGGTCTCCTCTGGAGTACACACACAGGAGAAAAGGGATGTGGTGCAAGTCAAATATAAAGGACACATGCTACATAAGACCACCCAGCAAAGACTGAGAACCCTAGGGGATCTACCTAATACATCAAAGCAAACACAGAGAGTCAGCCAGAATGGGGAAACAAGGAAACACATCCCAAATAAAAGAACAGAAGAAACCGCCACAATTGGAACCAAATGAAATAGAGGTAACCAGCCTATCAGAGACAGAGTTTAGAACACTGATGATGTTTAAGGAGCGTAGTGATGACATAAAGAAGGATAGAGAAATCATAAACAACAACCAACTAGAACTAAAGAATACAATAACTGAAATAAAGAACACACTTGAAGGAATTACCAGCAGGTTAGATGAGGCAGACGATCAAATAAGCAAGTTAGAAGACAAATTAGCAGTTCACCCAAGTGGAACAACAACAAGGAAAAAGAATAAAAAACAATGAAAATGGTTTAAGAGATCTGTGGGATAACATCAAGCACAACAACTTGCACATAATAGACATATCAGAAGGTGAAAAGAGGGAGCAAGGGATTGAGAACATATTTGAACTAATAATGATCGAAAACGTCCCTAACCTGGTGAAGGAAATTGACATACAATTCCAGGAAGTGCAGAGAGTTCCAATCAAGATGAACCCAAACAGGCCCACATCAAGACTCATTATAGTTAAAATGGAAAAGGTTAAAGAGAAAGAGGGAGTACTAAAAGCAGCAAGAGAAAGACAGCAGTTTACATACAAGGGAACTCCTATAAGACTATCGAATGACTTCTACAGAAACTTTGCAGGTTAGAAGAGAGTGGTAGGAGGTATTCAAACTGATGAAAAACAAAGGCCTACAACCTAGATTGCTTTATCCAGCAAGGTTATCATTTAAAATTGAAGGAGAGATAAAGAGCTTCCCAGAAAAGAATAAGCTAAAGGAACTCATTACCACCAAGCTAGCAATGCAGGAAATGTTAAAAGTGCTTCTGTAAACAGATGAAAGATGAAAACAATCTAACTAATGAAGACCAGAAATACAAACAACAAAATGGCAATAACGATGTACCTATCAATAATCACTTTAAATGTAAATGGATTAAATACTCCAATCAAAAGACAGAGTGGCTGAGTGGATAAGAAAACAATACCTTTGCATATGCTGTATACAAGGGATTCACCTCAGATCAAAAGACACACACAGGCTGAAAGTGAAGGGTTGGAGTAAGATATTTCATGCAAATGGAAATGAGAAAAAATCTGGAGTAGCAATACTTGTATCTAACAAAATAGACTTTAAAATGAAGAATATATTGAAAGACAAAGATAGGCACTACATAATAATAAAGGGATTGATCCAACAAGCGGACATAAGCCTAGTAAACATTTATGCACCCAACATAGGAGCACCTAAATATATAAAACAGATATTGACTGACATAAAGGCAGAGATCACCAATAACACTATCATAGTAGGAGACTTCAACACACCACTGACAAGAGACAGGTCCTCTGGACAGAAAACAAATATGGAGACAGTGGCCTTAAATGACACATTGGACCAGTTGCATTTAATCAATATTTTCAGAGCATTTCACCCCAAAGCTGCAGGATATACATTCTTCTCCAGCACACATGGAACATTTTCCAAGATAGACCACATGTTAGGCCACAAAACAAGTCTCAATAAATTTTAAAAAATTGAAATCATATCTAGTGTCTTCTCTGACCACAGTAAAATTAGAAATCAATTACAAGAAAAAAACTGGAAGACACACAAATACATGGAGGCTGAATAACATGTTACTAATTTTGAATGGGTCATTAATGAGATCAAGGAAGAAATCAAAAGATATCTCAAGACAAGCAAAAATGAAAACATGATGACCCCAAATCTATGGGATGTAGAGAAAGCAGTCCTATGAGGGAAATTCACAGCAGTGCAGGCCTACCTAAAGAAACAAGAAAAATCACAAATCAACAGTTTATCCTTACACTTAAGGGATCTGGAAGAAGAACAGCAAAATAAGCCCAAAGGGAGTACAAGGAAGGAGATAATAAAGATCAGAGCAGAAATAAATGAAATAGAAATAATAATAATAATAATAATAATAAAAACAATACAAAAGATCAATGAAGCCAAGAGCTGGTTTTTCGAGAAGATAAAATCAACAAATATTTAGCCAGACTCATCAAGAAAAAGAAAGGACCCAAATTAATAAAATCAGAAATGAAAGCAGAGAAGTGACAGCAGACATCACAGAAATACAAAAATTTTATGAAATTACTATGAGCAACTATACACCAATAAATTAGACAATCTGGAAGAAATGGATAATTTTCTAGAAGCATACAACCTTCCAAGGCTAACTTAAGGAGAAATGGAAAACCTGAATAGACTGATTACTACCAGCTAAATTGAATCAGTAATCAACAAGCTCCCAACAAACAAAAGCCCTGGATCAGATGGCTTTACAGGTGAATTTTACAAAATGTTGAAAAAAGAATTATCACCTATTCTCCTCAAACTATTCCAAAAAATCCAGAAGGAGGGAAGGCTCCCAAACACTCTTTACGAGGGCACTATCACCCTGACCCCAATATTAGACAAAGACATTACAAAAAAAGAAAACTACAGGCCAATATCCCTAATGAACATAGATGCAAAAATCCTCAACAAAATATTAGCAAACAGAATTCAGCAATACATTAAAAAGATCATGAACCCTGATCAAGTAGGATTCATTCCTGGTATGCAAGGTTGGTTCAACATCCACAAATCAAATAATGTGATACACCACATTAACAAAATGAAAAATAAAAATCATATGATCATATCAATAGATGCAGAAAAAGCATTTGACAAAATCCAGCAGCCATTTATGATAAAAATTCTTAAGAAAATAGGACTAGAGGGACCATATCTCAACATAATAAAGGCCACATATGATAAACCCACAGCTAACATCATACTCAATGGGGAAAAGCTAAAATCATTCCCCTTAAGATCAGGAACAAAGCAACGTTGCCCACTTTCTCCACTTCTACTTAACATAGTTCTGGAAGTTCTAGCCACAGCAATCAGACAAGAAAAAGAAATAAAAGGCATCCAAATTGGTAAGAAGGGAATATAAATACCACTATATGCAGATGACATGACACTATATATAGAGAACCCCAAAGACTCCACCAAAAAACTATTAGAACTGATAAATGAATTTAGTAAAGTAGCAGGATACAAAATTAATATTCAGAAATCAGTTGCATTTGTATATACCAATAATAAACTGTCAGAAGGAGAAATTAAGAAAACAGTCCCATTTATAATTGCTTCAAAGACTATAAAATACCTGGGAATAAATTTAACCAAAGAAGTAAAAGACCTGTACTCAGAAAACTATAAACACTGAAGAGAGAAATTAAAGAAGATACAAATAGATGGAAACACATATCATGCTCATGGATAGGAAGAATTAATATAGTTAAAATGTCCATATTGCCTAAGGCAATATACAGATTCAGTGCAATTCCTATCAAACTACCAAGGACATTTTTCACAGAAATAGAACATACAATCCTAAAATTTACGTGAAACCGTAAAAGACCCCGAATAGCCTCGGCAATGTTGAGATATAAGAACAAAGTGGGAGGTATCATGATACCTGACATCAAATTATACTACAAGGCTACAGTAATCAAAACAGCATAGTACTGGCATAAAAACAAACAAGTAGATCAATGGAACGGAATAGAGGGCCCAGAAATAAATCCATGCCTATATGGTCATTTAATCTATGACAATGGAAGCAAGAATTTACATTGGGGTAAAGACAGTCTATTCAATAAATGGTGCTGGGAAACCTGGACAGACACATGCAAAAAAATGAAGCTGGACCACCTCCTCTGGACACCATATACAAGATTAAACTCAAAATGGATTACAGACTTAAATGTAAGATCTGAAAACATAAAACTCCTAGAAGAAAATATAGGAAGAAAGTTTGCAGACATTACCCATAGTAATATTTTTACTGATATATCCCCTCAGGCAAGGGAAGTAAGAGAAAAAACAAACATATGGGATTACGTCTAGCTAAAAAGTTTTTTCACAGCAAAGGAAACCATCAATAAAACAAAAAGGCATCCTACTGAATGAGAGAAGATATTTGTTAATGATATATCTGACAAGGGGTTAATACCCAAAATTTATTAAAAAATTCACTCAACTCGATACCAAAAAAAATAAAACAACTCAATTAAAAAATGGGCAGAGGACATGAATAGACTTTTTTCTAAAAAGGACATACCAATGGCAAACAGACATATGAAAAAAATGCTCAACCTCAGTAATTAATAGAGAAATGCAAATAAAAACCACAATGAGATACCACCTCACCCCAGTCAAAATGGCTATCATCAATAAATCAACAAACAACAAGTGCTGACGAGAATGTGGAGAAAAGTGATCCCTCGTGCATTGCTGATGAGATTGCAGATTGGTGCAGCCACTATGGAATCAGTATGAAGGTATCTCAAAAAACTGGAAATAGAATTACCTTATGACCCAGCAATTACACTCCTAGCTATTTATCCAAAAAAATCCAAAACACTAGTTTGAAAAAATTTATGCACCCCTATGTTTATTGCAGCGCTATACACAATAGCCAAGACAAGGAAACAACCAAAATGCCCATCGGTAGATGACTGGATCAAGAAACTGTGGTACATTTATACAATGGAGTATTACGCAGCCATAAAGAAGAAGGAAATCTTACCATTTGCAACGATATGGATGGACCTAGAGAACATTATGCTAAGTGAAATAAGTCAGACAGAGAAAGACAAATACCATATGATCTCACTTATATGTGGAATCTAAAGAATACAATAAATGAACAGGCTAATCAGACAGTCTCAGAGATATAGAGAAAAACTGAGGGTTGCAAGATGGGAGGGGAGGTGGGCATGAGGGAGAAGGTGAGGGGATTAGAAAGCACAATTGGTAACCACAAAATGGCCACGGGGATACGAAAGACAGCTTGGGGAATGTAATCAATAATGTTTTAAAGATTTTGTCGGGTATCTGATGGACACTTGTCTTATAAGGGAGATCACTTCAGGGATGGTGTAGATGCCTGATCACTGCACTGTACACCTGAAGCTGAAGCTGAATAATAATGAATGTCAACTATAATTTTATATATATGTACACACATATATAGTAACAAGTGGAGTACAGCATAAGGAAAAGAGGCAGTGGAAATGTAATGGCTGCAGTGTCGGAGGGGTAGTGGATTGGGGGAGGGGGTTATCACCTTGTGAGGGATATAAATGTCTATTACATTGTTTTGTATACCTTAAACTAATAATAATAAAAATATGGGAGTGGAGGGAAGTTCATTTGTTGGTGACATGGGATGTTTGAGCATATGCAGAGTGAGAGGAATTAGAAAAGAACGACAGACTGAAAATAAGTGGAACCAAGGTTCTGAAGAATTTCAAAGGGAATAAAATTAGTAGAAAAGATAAAGTGGTCAGCCCTGAACACAGGAAGCCCTTAATCCTCTAAAAAGGATGAAAAGAGGTAAGAGTGGGTGGGAGGTAGATAAATTTGTAGTTGGAACAGAACCTGAGATAGATCTTTGGTTATTTCTCAGTAAGGAGTATGAGGCAACATCATATTTTATTAAAGAGCTACAATTAAAGGAAGATACTCAGGGAAACGTGTAAATATTTGTAATCACTGCTCTAGATAGGAAGAAAAATAGACCAGAAACCAGCAAAGAGACTGAAAGTAGGGGAGTGTCCTGCTGAGATTAAAGATGGATTTGTACGACCTCTATTTCAGACAAGTACTTACCTGGTGTTCTCCAGCAAGACCTGACTGCCTGTGGTTGGAGGAGGGAATATGGATTGTCCGCAAGACCCAAATTTGGGGGTATGAACAGTGGATTTAGGAGAAACAAATGGAAAAGTTAGGGGGTAGAGGAAGCTGGCAAAGGTTTAGTTAAAGCAATGGACCTAGGTTGGGTGACGAGGAGGCAAATGACCGGAGGGCTTGCTGAATTGAACAGTAGTTTTGGTGAGAGAAAGAAAATGAGAGATCTGACAGCAAAGACTGTCACTGTCCAAGTGTAAACTATTAGATTTAGGGATCTCAGATATTGCAGTCTGGAGCAGTGCTGACGCCAAGGATTGACCTTGGAAGTAGGTTCTAAAAATAGGGTGCTGTAGCGCTTGCATTGAAAGCTGATGAAGATGTGAGGTCAAGGCAGAGTGCTGTGTGCTCGTTCAGAGGACTGTTGAACTTAAGGATACACTCAGAAGTTGGCAAGGAATGGATATATGTGAGTTACATAGTTGACAAATATCATAGAATGATATAGAGGTGAAAGGTTACAGAAACAATGACTGACAGAAGTTGCAAAAAAGGAGAGGCTTTCTTTGGGGGTAAAAAGCAGAGATGTGTGTTAGCAACATGGAAAGGCAGGACAACACCTGGCCCATCTCACAGGTCTTTCTGAGGCTTGTATAAAACAATGTCTATAAATGTCCTCCAAGGAGTGTAAAATGTAATTTAAATGGAAAGTAGTATTATCATTATTTGTGTACAAAATTATATACATACATAGATGTTAGAGCCTATACACACACAGAATTATTAGTCTCACATGCTATTAATACTACTTACTATTAACATTACCAACTCTTGTAATAGCTTACACTTTTTGTTAACAGTTCTTAAAGTATTTCATGTGCACATTTCCGTATTTTCTCACAAGAGTCTTGGGAGGTAAATAGTGTAGATTCTATTATCCACAGATGTGGAAACTGAAGAACAGACAGCTAGTGATTTGGCAAAGGCCCATCCCAGTGACAGAGCCAAGACTTAAATTTTGATAAAAGAATTTGAAGTCTTCTAACTTCTCCAGGTAATGAAAAAGAGGCTTTTCAGCAGGAGTTCATTTGCTTCCTGCTTTTCCTATATAACAACATCTAGGACACATGTACTGTACACCTCATAACTCCCTGTTCTATGTTTTTTCTTTTGTTTTTTGTTTGTCCCTTAACCACCGCTTATTAGAATATTAGAACTTGAGGAGCTCAATGGTACTGAATTTGCAAGGAGACTCTATCTTCAACAGCCAATTTCCATTCATAGGCTTCAAGTATTTACCTATTGGTACAATTATTTTTCACACTGTCTCTTGGTAGTAAAAACAAACCCACGATTCTGTTCCTGTCACATTACCTATTAAACATGAATATAGAATCATTTTCTTGTTGTTGATTTTCTGAAAAATATGATGCTACTTAATCCAAACATACCTACTATATCCAAACAATGGGAGTGTGTCAATATCAAAAGCATTTTCAAACTAAGTTTTTTGGTTGGAAAACTTCTCTTAACTGAAGTTATGCTTCAATAACGATTATATCTTTATTTTGATGCTTGCCTAATGACCGTATTTTGAAATTTGTGGGCCTTGGTTTTCTTATCTGTAAAACGTATAATCCTCAGGCTTGGTGTGATATATATTTTTAAAGTGTCTGCATAGGACCTTGCACTTGTTAAACACTCAGTAAATAGTAAGGGTGATTTTAATCAGCCACGATTTAGTGTCCTGCATATCACTATTAGAGTATTTCCTTCCTTTGTGTGAATTGTGTCACTGCGTTGACACCAACAAAAGGAAATCAACCGTTGCAAACTGGAGTCTGAAATGATAGTCTAACTGAGGGAGGTGTTCCCCAACTAATTACTTAAAAAGTGAAGCAGACAGGGAAGGCTCTCTTTAAACAAGACACAAAAATCTCAATACAAAGAGAAAATGTTTGGCTAACTCACCAACACTAGTAGTAAGAACTTTGGTTCTTCAAAACACACCAAAAAGAACGTCGACCCAACTATTCAACCCAACAATGTGAGTCATGGTTAACATATGGGCGACACTAGGCAACGGCCAGTAAACAGTTTTGCAAGGAACTGCAACTAGCCCTGCTTTTACTCAGGAAAGGCACGTTTTTAATTTTCCTTCTTTCTGCTGCTTCTCTAATATCTCTCTCCATCTTGGTTCATGCACAACTGGATCCTTATCATACAAACACACTAATGTGTGACTGAAGTTCTGCAGTCAGAGCATGGTTCCTCAATATCCTGTGTCTCTGTCCCACTGCCCCGCTCTTGGCTGAGGGCTGGCTGGGGCTCCTTTCACTCTCCTCAGTTCTCCCCTCTTCTGGGCCTACACCCAGGACCACTCTTAGATGTCCCCTGCTCCTTTCACCCTCCCTGAAATTCAGGCCAGCCAGCCTGGTGTCTGGAATGCCGAGAAGTCTCATAATAGATGGCCAGTACCAACGTTACACTCTGAGGAAGGTGGAAATTAGGCCCCCTGACGCCAAGGACTGGTCTGGAGAGGGAGGGTGAGGGTTTGAGGAGAAAAGAAGAGATAGAAAAAGCTAGCTTCATTCCAGAAACTTTGATGCTAAATTTCCCTGAGTAAAAACCACTGCTTATCTCAATGAAAGCACTGGAAACAAGCAAAATGACAATGGGAGCCAGCACTGGAAGTGCAACACAACTGTACCCTTACAAAATGATTGCCTAGTCACCGCATGCCTGCCTGAATGTGAGGACGGGAAGGAGCCCTAAATGGGTATACTATGCAATGCCTAATTGTTCTTTGCAAATTAAACTAAGTGCAATAGATTATGAACAGTCCAAATAGCCTTAATAATATGGGAAACCTTATTTTATGTCAAGCACTGTTCTTAGAATGTGACACATATGAACTCAGTTACTTCTCAGTACAACCCCTTAAAAATGTCTGGGTGGCCAGTTAGCTCAGTTGGTTAGAGCGCGTTGCTATTAACACCAAGGTTGCCGCCCTCCCTGAAAAACAAAACAAAACAAAAAACAAAAAAAAAAGGAAGGAAAAAGAAAAAGTGTCTGTTACTAAGTTGAACCATGTAAAATTGCCAACTCAACCATTTTGACCTACAAATGGCAACTGTGCATGGTTCAGTCTGCATTCTGTCTGAATTTTACAGAAGAAACTTAACTAGATGCACAGCCCTTAAGTAATTTGCTGGAAACTGTCAAGCCTGGGTCCAGGCAATGAGCCTCCTGTTTCTATGGTCGTTATTAACTACTGAAATATATCTCCTGTCTACCACATTGAATTAAAATTACAGAAATGGTTTCTTCCAATTTAAAAATTCTGTCCACGAACCTGTGCTCCATCATTCCCTGTCTCCACACACACCAATCTCTTCTTGACTTGCCTACATCTTTTAAAATGATACCACTGCTCACCCAGTCACTCAGCTGGAAATCTCAAAATCAAATTTGATTTCTCGTTTTATTTCTCTACTACCAGAATCCAAATAGTATTTATTAAGTCTATCTCAGCAGGAGCTGCAGAATCATAGGACATGAGAGCTGCAAGGAACTTGAGAGATAATCTAGTCATTTTTCCTTTTTTACTTTCTCATTAAACTTTGTTTTAATGGGTCTCAAAATTCTGTGACAGATTTCTGGTCAAGTTGTTTCCATTAAAAAGTACTGATTTTAAAAACTAACTTAATAATTGATTCACAAAAAAAGCCCAAATAATCCGTTCTCTTTTCCTTCTGAAAGTTTCATGATGCATTATAATCATTAACAGTCTTTTACTATTAAACATAAATGGCCAATTGACACAAACAGTTCTGAGACTATTTTTCCACCATTGATTAAGACAGGGCGTGGCAGTATGGGGGTAATATTCTTTTAGCCTTCGGAGCTTTGTGCACAGACTTGGTGACTTGGCCAGCTCAGCTGCCTTCTTGTCCACTGTTTCGATGTCTTTCTTATGTCATGAACAGCAAAATGGCCCAGAGGAGGATTGTCAGAGAAGCTCTCAACACACAGGGGCTTACCAGGAACCATATCCATGATGGCAGCATTATTACATTTCAAAATCTTTGGGACATCTTCCAGCTTTTTCCCAGAGCGAAGCTCAATCTTCTCCTTCAGCTTAGTAAATCTGCAAGCAATGTAAGCTGTGTGACATCCAGCACAGGAGCGTTTCCGGCACTGATTTGGCTTGGATGGTTCAGGATAATCATCATCTGAGCAGTGAAGCCAGCTACATCCATTGGTGGGTCATTTTCGCTGTCAGCGGCCACATTGCCATAACGGACATGTTTGACAGACATGTTCTTGACATTGAAGCCCACATTGTCCCCAGGAAAAGTTTTACTCACAGCTTTATGGTGCATCTCAACAGACTTTACTTAAGTTGTAACGTTGACTGGAGCAAAAATGACCACCATGCTGGGTTTAATAACACCAGTCTCCACTGGCCCGCAGTCAGAGTACCAACACCACCAATTTTGTAGACATCCTGGAGGGGCAGATGCAAGCGCTTGTCAGTTGGATGACTTGGTGGCAGGATGCAATCCAGAGCTGCAAACAGTGTGGTTTCACTGGCACTGCCATCTTTATGGGTGACTTTCATCCCTTGAACCAAGGCATGTCAGCACTTGACTCTAGCATGTTGTCACCATTCCAACCAAAATTGGCACAAATGCAACTGTGTCGGAGTTGTGGCCAGTTTCCTTAATGTAGGGTCTGACTTCCCTTAACAATTTCTTCATCTCTCTTTTGCCTTCAGGGTGGGTGAGTGGAATCCACTTTGTTGGCACCAACAATAAGTATTTTACATCTAGTGTGTAAGCCAGGGCAGGCTCATGGGTCTGCCCATTCTTGGGGATACCTGCTCTGAATTCACCAACACCAGAAGCAACATACAGAGCAGTACAGTCAGCCTGAGATATGCCTGTAATCATGTTTTTGATAAGGTCTCTGTGTCCTGGGGCATCAATGATGGTCACGAAATACTTGCCGATCTCAAATTTCCACAGAGAGGTATCAATGATGATATCATACTCCCATGCAGCTCGCAGTTTATCCAAGACCCAGACACACTTGAGGGAGCCCTTTCCCATCTCAGCAGCCTCCTTCTCAAATTTCTTGATGATTCATTTGTTGGTCCCATCACATTTGTAGATCAGATGGCCTACAGTGGTGGTAGACTTGCCCAAATCTACACATCCAATGATGACGATGTTGATATGAGTCTTTCTTTTCCCACTTTGGCTTAGATTTAGTGGTGGTTTTCACAACACCTGTGTTGTGATGGCAAACCCATTGAGAAAAGGCAATCTAGTCATTTTTATAATGCAGATATGGTCACTGAGCGGGCAGGTAGCAGAATCAGAATCAGACAAGAGTCTATAATCCTGACTTCTGGTGTGCTCTTTTCTCTCTACTTCAGTTCTCACACTGGACTAAATCTGTAGATAATACCTCTTTGCTTCTCCAGCGCTTCAGGACAAACCCTTCCAGGTGATAATAGCTCTACTCATTGGACACTTACTCTGTGTCAATCTTTCTTCTAAATAATTAACATGTATTAATTAACTCATGAATCAGCACAACAACTGTATGGTGTTTGCTATTGCAAACCCCATTTTACAAATAGGAATCTGAGGCCACAGAATTTAAAGTGATTTACATCCGGTCATACAGCTTGTAGACTAGTTCCAGAGGCCACGACCTACACTACCCAGCCATATACCCTTTGTCCCGTCCTACCCTTCAGTGGGCAAAGCTCAGACTTAACTCCTTTGGGAAACAGTTCCCAGTTCTCCCCTCTCTTTGGGCTGAGTTGAAAGTCTGATCTGCCAGACTCTCAGAGTCCCTATTCAATATCACATTGTATGTAATTGATGACTTATTTGTCTGTTCTTGCCATAGAATTTCAAACACTTTAAGAGCAGTGACTGTTTTACCATTCTTAATAATCACAGGATTTGACACAATGAATGACAGTAATCACTAAATAAATATTTGTTGAATGAATGCATGAAAGAATGGATGGGCACCTGACTCGTCTTCCTGCTTTCAATTTCTCCCTTTTCGAGCTGTTTTTTCATCTTAAAGTGAGCTGGAGAAACTAGTGAGACATTTAGTGCATTGGAGAAAGGTTAAGCCCTTAATTTATCTTCCTTCTTAATAACCAACGATAAGCCTTTTGATTACTGTTCCCCAAATGTTTGGTCATGAACTTATCACACTATTATCACAAATTTTTTTCATCCATATTCACTGTAGCTCAGACCCATTTGTTTTATATTTTACACTTTGATTTTTTAGTGTAAAATAAACTAATTTATTTTATTTTACCTAAAATAAGATCAGAAATTAGGTCCCTATAAGCAGGTCAAATAAGTACTTTGATCTTAACATTGAGGGTTCTCGAGTTTTCATAATCACAATGGATTCCAGAAGCCGTTACAGTGCGATGTGTCTTAAATGACTTTGTGCTTAAATTCATGAGTTCCAACTGAGGTGTTCAGGCTGCTCATATGTAGAATTATAATAAAGCATGCTGAGTCAATTGGATATCCAAATGGAAAAATGTATTTTTATTTCTCACAACATATAAAAAACTTAATTCCAGATGGACAGATCTTAGTATGAAAAACAAAACAATTAACTCTTTAGAAGAGAACATCTTCTTGATCTGTGAGTAGGCAAAAAGCACTCACCACAGAAGAATAATACTAATAAATCAGACTCTATTATATTCATCAAAAGAAAAACATTAAGAGAGTAAAAAGCAAAGCCACAGCTTGGGAGAAGACATGCACAATACATATATCCAACAAAGAAATCATATCATATGAAGTATATGCACAAATCATAAAAAAGACAATAGACAAATGGACAAAGGCTTGGGAACTTCTCAAGAGAAGCTATACAGATGACCAAATATACAAAACGTGAAAAGGTGCTCAGTGTTTTCAGTCACCAAAGAAATACAAACAAAATCACTATGTCATACAACTACTCTCCCACCAAAGTGGCAAAAATAAGGACAGGAAGCAAGAAGTGCTGATAAGGACATGGAACAAGGGGATCTCTTGACGACTGCTACCGGGAGTATAAATTGTACAACCACTTTGGAAACTCTTTGGCGGATTTCATTAATGCTCCCTCTATAAAGCAATTCCATGCCTAGGTATTACACAACAGAAATGTATACATATGTCCAACAAAAGACATTCATAAGGGTGTGCTTGATAGCACTACCCTTAGGAACCCCATAGTGGAAACTATACCTGTTCATCAACGATTGATTGAATGCTGGATTAAATCAACTGGCATTAATTTAAATCAAAAGGAATTACATGCTGCATATTCACAGTATGGAGTACTGTACAGCAACGAGAATAAATAATCTACCAATTCACACAATTTGGATAAATCTCACAAACATAATGTTGAGTAAAGAAGCCAGGTACAAAAGAGTGCATATTATATGATTTCTTTTATATAAACTCCCAAAAACTGGCAAAGCGAATCTATGTTTGTGTCTAGCTAATCTATGACTTAGAAGTCAGGATAGTGGTTACTTACGGGGGCAATAAGTAGTGACTGGATGAAGGTGACTGGACTTATGGAGTACCCATAACGTTTAGTTTTTTGTTTTTTTTTTAATCTAGAAACTGGAATTTGAGAGATGCTTGAATGTATTCAACTTATTACATTCATGATATATTCACTTTTCTACATGCAAATTATACCTCATAAAAGTAAGGAAAGTCACGTGGAGAAGAAACACTTGGTGAAGGCAATAGTCATTACTTATGTTCATTATTAATTCATACCTAAAATGTATATAACATTTGTTTTGTTTTTTTTCAGTTCTGTGTGTTTTTGTTTGTTTCATTCTTTTGTTGTTGTTGTTGTTGTTGTTGTTTGTTTGTTTATTTGAGTAACATGAAAGTCCTTTGTAGACATAGTTTCATCACCAAATTGAATTGTGGCATGGAGGAGTCCAGCATTAGGTCAGGTATTCGTCTTCTGAGTGTTAGGGATTGAATCGTGCCACCTCTCTCGTCCCAACTCATATTGAAGTCCTAAAGCACAGCATCTTAGAATGTGACCTCATTGGGAAATAAGTAGTAGATGTAACTAGTTAAGATGAGGTCATACTGGAGCTGGGTGCCCTTAATTCAATACGACTAGTGTCCTTATGAAAAAGGGAATTTGGGCACAGACATAGATAGACACGTAGAGGGAAGATTTAAAGACACAGGGAGAAGATGACCATCTACAAGCCAAGGAGAGAGGCCTGGAACAGCTCCTTCCCTCACAGCCTTCAGAAGGAACCCATCCTGCTGACATCTTGATTGGGGATTTCTAGTCTCCAGATTAGTAAAACAATAAAGTTCTGTTATTTAAACCACTCAGTTTGTGGTGGTTTCTTAAAGCAGTCCAAGCAAACTAATACATTGGGAAAACCAAAAGGCTAACTAATTGCTTATGGGTACCCAGCCAGATAGCAGGTGATGTTAAAGGCTCCTATACACCAGCGACCCCACCCCACCCCCAACTAGCATTCACTGAGCTGCCCCTGTTTTGGAACACTGTAGTGCTCTAAATAACGTGACCCCCTGAAGATGGAACATGCAAACAGCCCAAACAGTTCTATGATCTCTGTGAGGAACCTTTAGAAGGGATCTTTCCTGCTCTGGCAGTGGCCTGGGTCTGGAGTATTTCAAAGAGGTAAAATGGTCCACTTGATTGTTCCCAAAGGTTCTGATCTTGTTTCCACCATGAACTCTCTGAAAATCTGCTGAAAGCTATAAATCCTCTCATCAGACAAATGCCCATACTCATCCCGATTTAAGAGTATAGGTAAGGTCTTTGAAGGCAGAGGATTGTTTTTTTGATTTCTCTTCTAGAAATAAAGATGAATGGCTAAAGACAACAGGGTTTCCACTTGTCATCTTAGAAGTCAGCAATTAACTACTGACCCTATGGCAAGACTCAAAGGTATCCTGGACACTTTGTAACTTTCCCACATTGGTTATTTTTGCTCTTCCCTTATCTCTTTTTCCAGTGATTAGCACTTGATTACTTAAAACACAAAGAGATTGCAAGTCTATCTTTAGGGGCAGAAAGGAAAGGGGAAGCCTGAGGATGGAACCCACTCCATAGCCAGGTTGGGAGAAAGAGTGAGTAACTGAGAGGATGGGAGCACAGGCTAACTAATCCTCAGGATTTGTGATGAATAAAGGAAAACACTGTTTCCCTGTGAAAAACGTTCATTCCCTTCCCTGCGGACATTTTAATATTTATTTTAATTCCATTTCCCATCACACCTTTATTAGTGTTAACTGCTCAGGGCTTTGGGAAGCTAAATCATTGACTGGGGCTGGTTAGGAAGGGGAAGGGGACATAAAAACTTATGAGTGTTTTAGATTTTTACACTAAGCATCTTAAAAAAAATTCACAAACTCCTAAGTTGTGACTGGTTAAACATTGCTCAACGATTAGGGGGCACTAAAGCTTAAGGGCAGGTACTATATAACTTATTCACCATTATATTTGCAGAGCTAAACACCCTGTCTGGCACATGACAGACACTCAATAAATCATATACTGAATGAATGAAGAAAGAATGAACAAATGGAATGGCCATGGGATTTGCAGTAATAAGATCTGGATACTAGTCTACACTCATCTATTAAATAGAAGTGTGATAAGTTACTTTATATCTTTGGGAGTGGCTTTTCTTTTCTATAAACGAGGAAACTAGATCAAATATAGATAAGGTACTCAGTCATTCTACAATTTAGAATATGAATATACCTGATTAAGGCAAAGCTATTTGCAGTCACCACTATGTACAGTAGATAAGATGGTGTGATATGTGCCAACATATAGTACATCGAGGAGTTCAGGGAAGTCTAATTTGAGCAAGTTGCACTGTGTCCTAAAAGAAACTGAGACCTAATTTACCTAAAGGGAAATTCTGTGATCAGTATGCACTGCACAGCAATTGCAGAACCACTGCTTCAGGAAGAACTAGACCAATATAGTAGGAGGAAAAGAAGGAAGAAGCAATTCTAGGAAGGAGAGAGTTTTGACAAGTACAACATACTGAGAAAGAAGGAAACTGCTCATGTGGATGAAAGAAATTAACTCTTCCAAACCATCAAAGATTCCTGCACCCTTGAGAACAGTTTTGCAAGTGGCTTTTCATGCTCTCAAAGCCTTTTGGTACGAGAACAAGTGTCGGGCTTTTAGGTTATATACTCATCATGGCGATCTCATATAAACAAAGCACAATAGAAATGAGATTCAATTCAGAATGAGACAACAGTTATTGTGTAATAGAAACAAACAAAAAAACAGACTGATATGAAGTTGATTTCATTAGCATTTATCAGGGTAACTTATGTACATTTATATTTCATGTGGAATTAAGTGGACAATTTCTCTTGTTTTAGGTAAATGGCTCTATTTTTCTTAAATGAATACTGTCTATCTTCAAGATGCTCTTATCACTAGATAAAACTATGCTGCTACTACCCACATATCTTTTAGTATTAGATATCCTTTCTTGAAAGTAATGAGCAAAAACCTTCAATACATGCATGCACATTGAATAGTTATACAGTTGGGAAGATTCCTCCGGTTTCTTGACAATATTGTACATTGGCATATCTAACTCTGCCAATGAAGTACTTAAAGTTTCAATATGTTTAAAGGTTTCAAATATGTTGGGACCAGACATGTAGTTTAATGGTTTTCCTAATTTCCAACTTTCCTTTCCTTAAGAATACCTGGGTTTTGTGCTGACTTTTGTGGAATGTGTCCTCTCCCTGACCTATGATAAATAAGGCACTATTTTTCTAAAACGTGGAGCATTTTCACAATGACTTTTTCTCATGGCTTGGCTCAGGAAATATTATTCTTGCCTCCTGTGATCATCCTGTTATTCACCAGCGAATGTTACTGACCCAACAACTCCTCAGCTGAGGTGGAAGGACAAATAAGTAGATAGGAGAGGCCATATTTCTGCCTTCTGTACACAGAGTCACAGGGAAGAGGCTTTGCTTTCTCTTCCTCCCTTTACGTGCGTGCCTCAATGTTTTGGGGCCATCTCTGGAGGAACCTGGGAAGTTAAAATGCCTTAAAAACAGGATAATAGTATGTCCAAAAGCCATAAGGCACACATACTGTCAGCTGCAGTTTGAAAATGTTTTTGCTGGACTGTAAAGATTAGGGATAAAAAATTAAGACTTTTTCAAATAAACCATGCCTAAAACAATAAACAAATGGCAGTCATAGTGTCTGGTAATTATAGTCATTTTTGTCATTGTCTGCTTAATCACATTGTTGCCTACACAATATTCTTTGCTTTGATACAGGCACTGCTACTGCATAAAATGGAAAAATGCTTATTGAGTGATCTCACCTGAAACCCATTCTTTTTTTAAAGGTAGTTCTCTTAGTTAGGCATGGAAATCTCCTGATGAATGCGGCTGGCAAGGAACCCCATATTTCATACTGTTTGATTCCCCCAGAATACCCCGATCTGGAAAGATTTCGTGATAGCAGTGGTAGACCTAAGCGCCAAGCCTCCTATCTTCTGGTTTCAAGTCCCATGGAAGTCCCTCGACCAGTTGTGCCCCCATTTTGTATACCTGAGCTATGCTGGTTATATATGAAGCACCTGGGGATTTTCGTACGAAAAATCCTGATTCAAGAGGTGTGGGGTGGGGACAAGGAAATGTGTATTTCTGTCACACCAAAATTAAGATTGTCACCCTTAAACCATCACTTTCCACAAAAAGCGTGCATTAATAAAAAGTAGATTTGCCTCATTATTGAAATAAAAACTGGAGGTGACTACTCATGCTCAGAGGTGGTAGATTTCTAATTTATTGGAGTAAATTACCTGCTACCTCCTGGAGCTCTTGTGATATTTACCTGAGTGCCCATCCTCCATATATGAGTTCAAATGTTTGAATAACTCTCAAAAGCTGTTACCTTCAAGACTATCTTCCACTCCTCACATCAGCCTGTAACATTAGCTACACTAGCCATTGACAAGAAATAGCATTGTCATGACGCCAGTGCCAATAATGGTGAGGAGCTTCCAGGAAGTCAGTTTACCTATGTGTAGGTCTTCCACTGCTATATTCAGATGTTGAAATCTAGTGCTCAATGTGACGGTGTTTGGAAGTAGGGCCTCTGGGAGGTGATTAGGTCACGAGGGTGGAAACCGCCAGAGTGGGACTAGTGACCTTATAGAGGTGACTACAAAGAACTCCCTTGCCCCTTCCAACCTGCAAGGTTACAATGAAAAGACATCCATGAATCAGGCTTTCGCAACCTTTAAAACTGCTAGAAATAAATTCCTGTTGTTTATAAGCCACCCAATCTATGGTACTTTGTTATAGCAGCCTGAACTAATTAAGGCACCCCCTAATATGTAAAACAAATGAAAAAAAAACTATTAAAATTATCTATGGCTGGTGAGTTTACCAGTCTAGAATAGGGGTCAGCAAAACACCTTCTGTAAAGGGCCAGATAGTCGATATATTAGGCTTTGCTGGTCATTGGATGAGGCACTAAAACAGCCATAGATAATATGAGATGTATGTATGACATTGGCTGATTTCCAAATAATCTTTATTTACGGACACTGAAATTTACATTTCATATAATTTTCATGTGCCACATAACATTGTTTTTCTTTTTCTTCCCCTGCCCCGCAACCATTAAAACATATAACAATCACTCTTAGTTCAAAGGATGTATAAACACAGGTTGGGGTCAGATTGGCCCTGAGGCCACAGTTGGCTGATCCCTGGGCTGTAGAGCACCAGCCACAGCCAAGTCCACAGATGTGTGAGCTTGTTTCTTCTGTTCTGCTCGGTTGCATTGCTCTTTGGTCACAGATTGCATTCCTGTCTCCACCCCACCAGCCTGCAAACGTATTGGGAACCAGGAAAGAGATTTATTGTAATATCACTGCCCTAGGTATTCGCATGGTTTTGCTCTGCAGGAGATATATTATAAACATCAAATAAGGCCCAGACCTATCATGGGACACAAGATGGTCTGTGAAGTCTGCCCCACTGTTTATGCTTCAGGTTCCTCGTGTGTAAATCTAGACTTGACAGGACGTACCTCACAGAGATCCTGCATAACCTTGCCAGAAAAGTAGAAATTAAAAAAAAGAAATGTTTTTAATCAGACTGCAGCTCTTGCTTGTGAATATCTCTTTGTCTCGTATCCATAGAGCAGAAGTATTTCCGCCATCAACCTAAAGCCTATTAACAGAGTTGATTCCGGTCTCCTGCTTTCTTCCAAGCAGCATAAAAAGACATGAGAGGAGATGATGATGGTTAATAGAGAGCGGTAGATGTTAAAAGGTTTAATCTATTAATATAGGGCAGCATTTCCCAAAGTGTGTTATGCTGAATGCTGACTCTGTTAGATGTTCTGCCAAAAAAGCATTCAAGGTCAAAAAAGTTTAGGAAATACAGCATAAAATGTCTCTTCTTTCTTGATGATTCTTAATGTGCATTAGTATATTAAATGCGCTGAGGATTCCTTCAATAAAACTGCTTAACTAGGTTAAATCAAGTGTTTCTCAAGCTTGTATGATAAAGAAACCTTTTTTTCCCCTTCTCTTAACTACTATTAATATCCCAAGGAACTAATGATCCACATACTACATTTTGGGAAACACTGATATAGTCAAGGGGGAAGAATGGAAAGGTTTTGTGCAGGGGAGGGAGTTATGCTTTAGAACCATCATTTTGGTGAGGATCAGGCCTTTCTTTCCTGGTTTTTGTCATTTTAGGAAATTAGAGCCCATATTCTATCCATGTGCTCAAGCGAGAAAAACAGGAGCCATATTTGTTGTGGTGGTAATCTTTAAAAATTATAAAATGCATGCATGGTTTAAAAATAGTTCCAACAGTCCAAATGATAGTATGAAAAGCAAAAGCCTCCTTCCTCCTCTCTCTCAGCTCTACCCAACATACTTTCCAAAGGTACTAAGTAGGGTTAGCAGTTTTCATTCGTTTTTCAGTTCTTATGGCAATTCTAACTCATATGCATGGAAGCCTTTTGTTTGGGATTATAAACATTCAGCAGTATCTATTGAAGGAATTTATGCTCATACTTCTTTCCACCTCATCCACCTCTCATATCCACTCGATCACCAAGTTCTATCAATTCTACTTTCAAAATGTATCTCTTCTTTCCTCTTCTCTACATCTTCCCTGTCAGTAGTCACCGGCACTCTTTCCTAACTGGTTTCCTACATTTGGTCCTTTATCCCTCTAGTCCCTTCTCTTATTGGAGTCAGAAAGATCTCCTTAAAATATATATCAGATAGTCTCTGGCTTCAAAGTCTTCAATGGCTTTCCACTAAAATAACATTCAAGATGTTTATCAAGGTCTGTGAAGTTTTGCACGACCAGGTTCCTACCCACCTCCTCACACTCATATCCAACCTTTCAGCAAATCCCTCACCAAACTCCAGGTACATGTGCCTTCTTTCTGTCCCTTGAGCCTTTCCAGCCTTTCTATCTCCTTACAGCCTGCCCATTTGCTACTTCCTCTGCCCAGACTACTTTTTGCACTGTATTTTTTTTTTTTTTGCCAAGTTGACCCCTCTGACTCTTTCAAAATCAATTTAAATCTTTCTTTGTCACAGAGACCTTCCCAGAGCACCAAGTCGGAGCCAGTCCTTCTGTTTTTTTTTTCCTTCGTATCACCCTGTTCTTCTCCATACTACTTTCAACAACTTGTGTTATGTTTTGTGTTTTTTTTAAACATCTGTAAGTTCCAAAAGAATAGGGAGCACATCTGCTTTATTCAAAACTCAATGCTGTAAAATTGGCACTGTGTCTGGCCACAAAATGGGCTGAATAATTATTTTTCACATGAATGAAGCTAGCCAGTGGAAAGTTTTCTTACAGTTTCATTTCCTGCCTTTTCTTTACATAAAAATTTTGGCCCCAGAAAATCCAGATTTTCATTTTTGTCACACTGATCACCCAGAAGACTCATTCATTCATCTCTATCAGGAGTAGAACTTTAAGGGCTATCTCATGTAACTCTCCTCTAAAGCTTCAGTAACCATTTTGGTTTATTTTATTCTCTTCTTGGGAACTCATTGCACTTATTTTCTGTACCAGTCATTTTGTGCTGAATCTTATATTGCCTTGTACCAACTTATCTGCTATTGTTATCTAACGCCTTATCTTTACGTGTGCTGTCTTGCCAATGATGTCATGAGTTTATCAAGTACAGGACCGGTACTTCATTTCCTGAAGTATACAGCATGACTCTGAACAGGGTAATTGCATGAAGGAAGGAATATCCATCTATCGCCTTTAGCCCCCAATTGATAAGACCTTAATGTGGGAGTTTGACCCATTTTCTTTTGCTCTATTTTCTTCCTCAGCCCTTCTCAGTGTGTTGCCATCATGCTAGGAATGAAAGCTGGTATAAAGATGAGTTCTGAGGTCAGAGAGAAGTAATTAAGGAAGGAGTGTGGGGACAGAGGACTTGCCCAAAGTTTCTCAGTTCCTCCCTCAGTGTCACAGGACTTGAAGACAGCTCGGTAAGGGACTAAGTGTGCTTTATATTGCTAGAATACATAAAAGAATAACTTGTTCAAGATTTTGAAAATATGGGTTTTTAAAAACATAAATGAAGCAAACAGAATTACCTCCTCAAAATTTTTCAATTATTGAAAATTATTCTCATTGTTCAAATTTTGAATGAATTAGATCCAAATATCAACTTAATTCAGGAAGTATCTTTGGGATCCAAGTTATTTTGTACTTTGAGTTGTCACTTTCAATGTTGTCCACATAATAATTTTTTAATGAATATTACAAATACTGGAGACCTTAGCTACCTTTTCCCCCTCCAACACATAAGGGTTATAAAGGACCTACACCCCTTTTATTGTACTGAAACAACCTTCCTCAATCTACTTCTGGAAAGTGGAGTGGAAAAGTCCAAAATGTAATAATACCATTTTTTTTTTTAGCATAGAACTGTTCAGGATAAGCAGACATTTTCACAATTACTACCTCTTTTTACCTACCTCAATTACTATATCACAGCAACCTTTTATGATAAACAGAGTGAAGGTTATTTTCTGTTGTCTTTATTTTATCAATGAGGGAAGTGGACATAGAGGGCTTAGTGACATAAGTATGCAGTAGCTAACTTCCAGGTGAATTCACCTGGAATGTAGAAGGGTACGAGACAACACTGTTATTCAATAAGTTCTAAACAGGGTCAGGACTGGCTATAGAATTTGCAGGATCTAGTGTACCATGAAAATTGGGAGCTCCTTGTTGGAAAGTTATTAAAACAGCTGAAAGTGACAGCAGAACATTAAAGCGAACATGGGGTCCTTCTAAGTATAGAGTCCTGAGTGACTGCACAGTTTGTGCTTCCATGAAGTTGGACCTGCCTGGGGCCTCTGGATGGCTAACATCTGAGTGGTTGGGTATCAAAGAGACTGTGAACTCCTGAAATTTTAGGCAGAATTCTGGGTTAATGTGCATATGTTTGTTTCTCGTATTTCCTAGCTTTTGTCAGATTCTTAAAGTGGTCTGTTAACACAATAATGTGTGAAGAATGGTTCTTCAAGAGCTATAAGTATTCTCACAGAACCCACAATGTCAGAATAGATTGGCAGGGACCAGCTGTTCATGTCCACTGTGCATTATCCTTCAGGAGACCGTGTTGTGAATGAATATAAAAACAAAGGCTTAAGGCTGCCCAGATGTTGCCGGAAAGAAATATACTCAAGAATACATCTTGAGAAGATAGGAAAGCAAACATTGAATTGTTCAAGATGGTCACATTCTTTATAAACCCCAAAGTAATACACCAAAATGGTCTATTTTATTTTCACCCCCTTAAAGGGAGGTTTTCCCACTTCTGTGATTAGATGTCACATTCCCTCTTTTGAGTAAAGGAGAAAATGTCTCACTGTAAGATTTACCAACTCATGGCAATTTATATCTATTTGATAGATAATTATAACTCAATGTTAGAAGTAAGTTAGGAATTTAATAAAGTAGGCACAGAAGATGGCCTCAGAAAAAGGAAAAGAGTACCCCAAAGACCTGCATCTTGAGAAATACTACAGATGAAATGTTGCAACACTTGAGACAGGCTTGTAAAGGCCCCTGGTCATCTAGAAGTGTCACACACAAATATCCCTAAATGTGGATTTTGCTGAAAAGCCTGCTCCTGAAGTTTGAGAGTTTGCCTTAAAATTGTATTTAGTCCCCTTTTAGACTAAATATGCTCCTCAGCCAAATCTCCAGCTCACAGAAATGGGGATATAGAGAGAAACCAGAGTAATTCTCAAATTTCCATCTGCACAGTGTCAAACTTCAATTGATGCAGGCTCTCACGAGTAGAAAAGCACAATTCATTTGTTTCCCGGTCAATCTGCTGTGCCCACTCTGTTCTTGCTCACGGCACCATGGGGCACTATATGATTCAACCTGCTGCCAAAGCTCTTGCAGATCCAGCGAGAACCTTGGTTGCTCACAGCAGGTAACTCATCCACGTTAGAATAAGTGTTCATAATTCTACCCATCCGGAAAGGAGAAAGAGTAGGAGGCTGGCAGTTGGGACTCCTCCCTACGGTTTCTAGGATTCTTTTAATGGAATGGAATTGACCTGCGGGGATTCTAACTCGCTTTCCCGCAAGCCATCTATTCCAATTGGAGTCTTCTGGTACTTGCTCCCCTACTCTCACTATGCCCAGGCCACAGGAAGCGGTAGAAAACTTTCAACGGGAACAGACCCCGCCCTACCGTCCCTGGCCATTAGCCTGGGGCTGGGTACTGGCCAGGTCCCATTGCAAGGGTCCAGACGCGCGCATCCCAGGCTGGGGCTAGCGCCGTCCGAGACCGCGATTCCGGGGTCGGGAAGCGGGAAGCGCAGGGAGGGCAACCGAGAAAGGCACAGCGCCACACGTGGCCCCGGAGTTCACGCGCTCTCTCTAGGAATAGCCGCAGGGGACAAGGAGGCCTGGCCCAGACCTGGGCGGGCGCCTCTCTCCCTGGGTCCCCTATTGCCCTGGCGCTGTTCCCGAGGTTAACCCTTGCGGGCCTGGCCCACACGCAGCCGTGCCCGCCTCTGCGCGCGCCACCTTGGCGGGCTCTGCCGGCGCCCCACGCGCCCAAACCGCCAGCTGACCGCGGGGTGAGACGGGGGCCCCTCCAACCTGCAGATGCTCGGCAAACGCTTCCCTGCTCCCGCCCGGCCTCACGCCCACCCTGCCTCGCGCCCCGAGGGGACCCGCCCCTCCCGCCACCCCTGCCAAGCCCGCCCTCCGCGGCCACCCCAGCCCGCACTCTGCCTTCCGAGGCGCGGGCTCTGAGCGGCTGGGCTGCGGACCCTGCAATACCTGCTTCTCCGGCTCGGGGTGGGGTTCAACTAGTGCTGCTCTAAATCCCGGTCCTTCCCCGAGGCTACGGGAAGTACTCCAGCCACTAGGAAACTGCTCTCGTCTTTCGGCTCCAGAACGTGACACTCTATATATCCGGCTCCGAGACTGGGTGTGGGGCGGGAGGAAACCACCCTCCCCCCGACCTTCCCCGCTGCCACCGCGGCCTCGGCGTCGGGCGCGGAGCCGGCGGCAGCCTCCACCCGGGGCGGGAGCGCGGCGAGGGGCTGGCGGAGACCCCACAGGCCGCGGGGCGACAGCGTCTAGGGCAGGGCGACCGCGCGCGCAGGTCCACCCCAAGTCTCCATTCATTCAGCATCGAGCAGATCCACGCTGTAACTCCTGTTTTATTTTTTCCCCATTCTTTTAATCGGTGGGTGAGGGGAGAGGGAACTTGAAAGGCGCCCCTCTCTGGTCTGGAAAAGAACTCCCACGCCTGGAAAGAGAAAGAGGGAGGACGGAGGGAGGAAGATACAGATAGACAGACGACAGACAGACACACACACAAAGGGTCAGAGAGTCTGGTCGGAACGCTAGGAGGACACATCTTTCCCCAACCATCCTAGCAGAAAAGGCAGCCAAAACTCCGAGTGTACTCGGCTTGTTGGTTCTGCACACCCCGTGGGAGGGAGGCTCTTGTATCTGCTCCAAACTCTGCCGAGTTGCCCAGCAATGACCTCCCCCCACCCCAGCGCAGTGTCGTTTTAAAAATCCAGGACGGGCTGGAGGCGCGGTTTAATTATACCCAGGTTTGGAGGTCAAAAATCAGGCACTGTCTGCGCAGGGTGCAGGTGGGAGTGGGCAGGTGAATGGGAGATTGGAACAAATCAGATGCGGGCTAGGTGTTTGCTCAGCAGCCCTTCTCCAGACTGGCAAAAAAAAAAAAAAAAAAAAAAAAAAAGACGTTTTTGCGGGGAATTTGGTTTGGTCATTGTTACATTTTAAAAGGAAAAACTGGACCTATCATCAGAGAAGACTTGTAGAGGGAAGGACAGTCTCATGAGTGGAGCTACCATAGATCTCAGCAAGGATGTGATGAAAACCGGCCAACACCCAACCTCATTCCTTGGACAAGGTGGAAGGTAAATTCCCACATAAGTATGCTATGTTAAGAAAATCCAGAAAGAAGTATTGCCCTATAAACTATCTTCATTCCCCTCATTACAACAATCGACATACAGATAAAAACATAAAATTGAAGTCATGAAGGTTAGAATTAATGAAATGAGCTATTTCTTGCATTAAAAAAATTGCACCCATTTTAAATTCTCTTCTACTGGACTCTCTTCAATTAAATATATTAAGGAAAGTTTAGCCCAAAGACACTGGCTGATTTCCTCTGGTCACTTCCTGAAAGCAACAGCGATTGGAAAAGTTAGGACCAAATAAATATACTCTTTGTTACTCCTCCTCCAACTCAAGAATACATCTGAATGTGTTCTCAAAACGTATGACAGTATCTGAAAAGATACTGTCAAATGTTAGTGAGAAAGTGTTGAAATCACTCATCACACAGCAGGTAGAAAGAAGGTCAGTTGTTACAACCCTTTGTAAAGCAACTTAGCAACACATTTTAAAGACACAAAATATTTAGTCGCTCATTTTTTTTAAAAAAAAAACTGTTCTGAACTTTTTGGTAAAGGATTCCCATTTCTTAGAATGTATCCAAAGGAAATAGCCCACAAAACGAGAAATGCCACATGGACAAAGTCACAGGTTTATTACAGCATTATTAATAAAGTAGAAAATAAAACACATACTTTCAGTGGAATGTTAAGAAATAAAATGCAACATTATTATAGATTATAAAATCATATTAGATTATCACCATTAAAAATGATATTTATGTATGGATTATGTATTAGTTTGCCAGGGCTGCCATATCCAATACATGGACTGGGTGGCTTAAACAGAAATTTATTTTCTCATAGTTCTGAAGCCTAGAAGTCAGATTGAATTGTCAGCAGGGTTCGTTCCTTTTGAGGGCTATGAGGGAGAATCTGTTTCATGCCTCCCTTCTGGTGGGTTTGCTGGTAATCTCTGGCTTTTCTTGGCTTGTAGAAGCATAACCCCAATCTTTGCCTGCATCTTCACATGGTGTCCTTGCTTTGTGAGAGTCTGTGTCCAAGTCCAAATTTCCCCTTTTTATATTGGATTAGGGCTGATTCTAATAACGTCATCTGAATTTATTATGTCTGCCACAACTTTATTTCCAAATGAGGTCACATTCTGAGATACTTAGTGTTAGGACTTCAATACATGAATTTTGTGGTGGTGGTGGAAGGGGGAGGCAGACTTCAACCCCTAACAGATAATAACAACAAAAAAGGCAATGGTTGAACGGTGGTTCCCCAAAATATGTCCTGGTGCAAATCTCTGGAACCTATGAATGTTACCTCATTCAAATAAAAGGGTCTCTGCAAATGTAATGACATTAAAGATCTTGGGAGGAGATCATTCTGGAATATCTAGGTGGGACCTCAATTCAACGGCAAGTGCCTTTATAAGAGAAAGGCAGAGGTGGATTAGGGCACTTGCATTTGACAAGGTGATGTGAAGATGAGGCAGAGATTGGAGTAATGTGGCAGGAAAAAGAAAAAAAAAGGAAAAAGGAAGATAAGGAATGCCTAAGCTGGGGGAGAGAAGGCAGGATCATCCCCTAGAACCTCCACAGTAAGTATGGCCCACGTCTTCCTTTCAGACTTCTAGCCTCCAGAACTGTGAGAATTGTTTAAAGCATCTAGCAATTTATTACAGCAGACCTAGGAAACTAATACAGGCCATTTGTTTGGGGTGACATTCTATGTATTTACTTTTTAATTTTTTTCTTGAAAGAGAGCTATATGGTTGAAGATCATTTCAAGTATGTATTTTGATAGAGTTCACTCAAAATTCTCATCTGCTTTTGAGAGGAAGGGCAGAGAACACGCTAAAAATTTCATCATCGTACAAAGTAAATTCTCCAATAGGGACAAATGCAGTTAAAACTGCAAAGGGTTCTGATCCTGTGAAACAGGTCCTATTGTTCTGGATCTTTGCACATGGTGTACATATAACTCCTCTTAATACGAATTCAGTTCCACACAGGTTTGATTAGAGGGCAGTCTCCAGCGCTTTATCTCAAAGTCATCGTTGCTCAAAGTCAATGTTGAGAAATAGATTATTACAATAACTGACCTCTACTTTCAAAGTCTTCCCTCCCTCACTGTTGCTCAATGACTTACCATTTTATTTAATCCCATAAAATAAATGTTTCTTTGGAAATCTGCCTGGAAGTTTTTACTTAATATGCAAAAATACTTACAAAATGTGCCAGACCTAAAATAATATGTCAGATCATTCTAATGACATGCTAAAGTTGGAGATTGTGAATAAACCCAGTGTTCCAAAAGGATACTATCATTCCCCAATACTATCTGTTTAAACAAATACTATTTCTATTGACCAATAGTATCATGGAAACAGAGGATTGATTTTGATCCATAGTAGAATCATAAAAATATAGTGTTCTAACTAGAAAGCTAGTCCTCTGAGCCCACGATCTTACTTTACAATGGTGAAGACTGGACTTTGCGTTTTGTCTGAGGTTACTGTATTAGTTTTCTGTTGCTGCATAACCAATGACCATAAACTTGGTGTTTTAAACAGTGCCCATTTCTTATCTCAAAGTTCTGTAGGATAGTCCTCTGGACATGGCATAACTGGGTTCTTTGCTCAGGTCTCACAAAGCTGAAATAACAACGTCAACCCAGGCTCTGTTCTCATCAGTGGCTCGGGGCCCACTTTCAAGCTCCTCATTGGTTGTTGGCAGGATTTAGTTCCTTACATTTACAGGGCTGAAGACCTCATTTTCTTACTGGTTGTTGGTGAGGGTTTGCTTCCAACTCCTAGAGGTCAACTTCCGGTCCTAACCACGTGCTCTCTCACAGCATGGGTGTTTGTTTCTTTAAAGCAAGCAGAAGAAATACCTGTCTCTTCAAATCTCTGACCCCCTATAAGGGCTGCAACTCAGTTACATGAGGACCCCCTAGGATACATTCCCTTTTGATTAATTCAAAATCAACTGATTTGGAGCTTTCACTTTCATCACACAACAAGATCACAGTAATGAAACCCATCATAGGCACAGTTTCTCTCCTTCAAAGAGACAGGGTTCTGCAGAACGTATACGAGTGCACTGATCGTGGGGGCCGTCTTAGAATTGTGCCCAGCTTATCACTTACTTAGATGCTAGATGGTGGCATCGGCAGTAGCAAAGTGTCGTTTCCTACTTTATTGAAGAGTTACTTTTGAATAAGGAAGATGGTTTTTCATTATATGGCCTTTTTATGAAGCAGCTAGTTAGGGACGTTTACAATTTTTTTCTTGTCGTCTTTTCCTTATGGAGATATGCAGATCTTTAAAAGTTATATAACTTCTTCATTCACAATTGGGAAAGTGTAAAAAAATTAAAGCTAAACTCAGATTTCCTGATTCCAAGTGTAGTATCTCCTGAGCTGATGGTTCCTTAAAACTTATGTCATAAACATCAAGAGTCTTTTGAGAATACTATTGAGAATTCTTTTGAGAATCTTGTTAACAAGAATGTAGTAGGGTTACAGCTGAATTAACTAAAGGCATATCCTCTCTATTTACTACTATGTAGACATTAAAAAGAATAAACTAATGAAATTATTCTCAATTCTAGTGTTCAGTGTTCCTCTAGTTACCAATGTTAGAAAAGAAAAAAAAAGTTGGTAACACGCTTCACAGTACTACATTGAGATTCACATATATACAAATTTAACAATGGATTATTTACTAAGGCAAAATGTTCATGAGTCGTGAAAAGCAACTCTTGCAAATACTGCACTAATTTGGAATCAGAAATTGGAACACAAAGAGAAACCAGACATTTGACTTTCAGCACTACTAAGAAAAGACACTATTACGCAGTTTATTGCATTCATACGTAGTATTTGAGAAGCAGGATTTGATGTCAATTATTTTCCCTTTGCTGTTTGCTAAGTTCTTCTGCCACTCAAATCCTCCTCACACTCCAAAACAGTATCCTTCTAACACTAGCAAAGGCACAACCCTGAACCTCTGTGGCATTCAGATGTGGTCACATTGTTTGGAGGACGAATGGCGAGAGAGACAGCGCTTTCCGGTAGCTGAATGGTATTAATCATGAGAGTGGACGTTTAGGATTGTGCATCTAATTGTGCCACTAATGAACACTGGGATCCCAATAACAAACACTCATGCATTGTGTAAGGTGTGTGTGTGTGTGTGTGTGAGTGTGTGTGTGAGTGTGTGTGATGTGGAACCCTCCGGAAGGCAAATCTTAGAGAGGGGACCCTCTTGCTTGGTTGCAATATCACACTTAGATTGTATAAGGGAAAGGGCAAAGGGGAGGCACTAGGCATTAAGATATAACATTTTCAACATTATACTGAAAACTGGGAAGTGGTAGAAGGGACAGAGGGAAAGATTAGGAGGAGGGATGGTTAGCAGGCTTTGAACCTGACTCAAAGAAGAGGTTTAGTCAAATAGAATATAGATAAAAATTTGGGCCCAGGTTATTACATAATAGCTGATAAAATCAAGAAATTGGGTCTAATATTAATATAACTTTTGATCATCTTTTTGCTGTGGTTACAGGAAGTATAGTTTTTCTCCATGATCCATGAAGATTTAATGTAGGTTTTGGTGGAAGAAGACCAGTGGGGTCATTCTTGTAGATGTTTGATGGTTTGGGTGACTATGGTGCATTCCACGGCACGAATTCTGCTTAATAAGTGACCCATTAAACACTCTCCTTCTTTGGGGATGGGGAACAGCTGGCATTCAGGAAGCCCACTCCTAATAACCTCCTATAACCTGTCGGAGTTTTAAAATAGGCATGAAGAGGATGTGTGAAAGAGGCACCAATACATGCTGTCAAGGGTGCAACATGTTACAATGACCTGATCTGATCTGATCTGATCTGATCTGATCTGGAGTTGAATTTTCCAGACATAGAATTTGAATACATAAGGGGATACCAATATAAATTGTCACCCGTTGTTCTCCATAGCTTAGGTTAGGACCAGACTTGCTATAAAATGCCTACTCACACATTCTATAGTTGTTCCTTCCTACCTTTTCTAAGCAGGCAAACTGAAATTATTTTCAGCTGTTTGATTAATAATTAATGTTTCACACTCTCCTGAATTTCAAGTACTCATAGGCAAGTTCTTTTCAGATAATTCCTTTCATGCCCATACTTTTTTCATATTACTAAGGTCATCTAACTGTAGTGTTTGGCACATGTTAAGTCAAAAGAAATCCCATCCATATCTACATCCCCCCCAAATAAAAATTATCAAAATGTGCTTTTTTGTTAAAAGAAAAAAATGGATATATAGAGCTTTAAAAAGTTAAATGGATTCTGTATATTGAATGTGAATCATTTTGGGGTAAAAATTCTACCAATTTTATTTTCAAAATTTCAATTAATCAGTCAGTTGTCACCATATTCAGCTGCTAGATACTGTGTAAGGTGACGCTCTGTTTCCCTCTTTGAGACTGCCCCTGAAACATAAGGGTGATCCTCTATCAACCATCTTTCATTCACTCACAAATATTCATTGACTATTTGCTATGTATCCATCACTGGGCCAGCTTTAAAACTGAGACAAAAGAATCAAAATCTCTGCTCTCTTATAGATTATTGTTAGAGAGCATAGAAGACAGAGATTAAAGTCCAAAGTAAACATCTGGTTACAAATTATGGTAAGTGCTACAAAGGTATAGAGCAAAACCCTATGAGAGACATTAACAGGGGAATCCTGGTTTAGATTTGGAGGTTGAAACAACAACCCTGTGAAATGGCACTTTGGTTCATACATAAAAGATGAGAAAGAGTGATGGGGAAAGTTCTAGGCAAGAGAAGAAATACAAAGATCTCAAAGGTGAAGTGTATGGAGCATGAAAGTCTGTGGTTTGAGTGAATCTGGAGGATAGGTAGGCACCAGATGATATGAGGCCCTATAGGTCCTGGCAGGATATTGGGGTTTGAGGGGAAGTACCACAGTACCATGGAAGGATTTTATGCAGAGTTTTAAGAGCCTGTCCTTGTGATCGCAACTGATGCCTCCAAGGGCAATCACCTAATTCTGGCTGAACCAATCAGGTTTTCCCAGTAGATTGGACTAAGGACATTTTGTCACCTTCTCATATAAAGGGACTGTAAGAGTGAAATTTGGTACCAAAGCATTTATCTGACAATTGAGCTCCATCACTAGTATCCACAGCCGCGTTTTGTTTGGGCACCAATTCCTGGTTCCTTTAGTTATGACTAAGGTGGCAGTGTCACATTATATAAGGCTTCGCAATTTCATAAACAAAAGACTCATCTATGGCAAGCAATTTCTCTCTGAAGGTGGTTGTGGGCATGGAGGATACTCCGAGGTTTACAGCCTCCTGTGGAGTGCAGATTTCTAAAGCTTCTTATTGATCTTATTACCCAGCCTGACTCCTCCAAGACGAAGGTCTAAGTTTGGTGTCTGGCCATATGGTCTATACGTTTCCAATAGATTTTTAGAATCTCTTTCCATGATTGTAACAATCGTGATGATACTTCCTATTTATACCTATTTATACCTTTTGCCTGAACCCCAAATTTCCTGTGTCCACACTAAACTTATCGTCTTCCCCCAGACCTTTTCTTCCTTCTGTATGACTTATCTTGGTAAATAGTGTCAATTATCCTTCTAGTAGAAAAGGCAGAGAAAATTTTAGATTAATTATTTTCAATATTCATTCAGCTTTCCCCCATCTTGTAAATGTCCACCAATTCATCCCCTTTCTCTCTATTCCCACTGTCTTATTTGTTCATGTGCCATATTTTCTAGCCTATGACTGCGATAGTCTCTTAAATGCCTCAGTCTTGTCTCTTCCCAGAGTTATTTTTCCTCAAACAAAAATGTCATCCCATTAATCTTCTAATGCAAATTTTTAATTCGTCTCTAGAATTTTAGTTATTTTAGGTTCGAACCTAAAGTTCTCTTCAGCTCTGGCCCCAAGCTGCTTCTCTGATTCTGTCTATTATTATTCTCTGCACTCTTTGTTACAGCCCCATGGAGCATGTATTTTCACATTTACTGTGAAAATAGTCATGCTTCATGTCTTTCCCTGGGCCTTTAAAAATGCTTCTTTTTCTTCCTGGAATGTCTGCCCTAACGTCTGGGTCAACTTGGCCTTGTTACCAAGGGTGAATTCTCACTGCCTGCAAGGTAAGATTCTTGCCCTCATTCTATAATTTCAGAAATGGAACACACAGTGATGAACTACTATGCAGCCAATAATTGATGGAGCCAACTACCAAGCAGACGTCTTTCTGCCTCCAGCTCTCACTTATTTCCCACCAAACAATTTTGCTTTGTGTACCTATTCAGAGGGGCAACAGAGCAGCAGCCAACTCAAAGGTTTTACCGGTGATGGGGGTGTGAAGGTACATCTTAAGGTTTGCAGACTTAAATTTTTACCCCAGAAACTTTTTGTGCTGTGATAGAGCTGACTGTCTAAGAGGAAGATAGTGTTGCTGTCAGGTGGGGGCAGTACTTCTCACCTTGAGCTGGCAAGCCCTTAAAGAAGGTTGTCAGGTGCTGATGGGACTTTGAAGGTGCCCGGGGGCGGGAGCTTCGGTGTGTGAGTGGGGTCATACAGGTTTATCGAGGGAGTAGAATTCTCAGCAGCTTTCACTTTGGTTATTTTTTCATTGCTTTAGGAAAACTTTTTAAATTTTTTTTTAATTATAGAAGTCAAACACGCTCACTTGAAAATTTTAGAAAATGCAATACACTTTAACAAAGTAAAAACAAGATTGACTCCCACTGCTCTGAGATAAATGCTCCTTGTGAATGTTTGCTACATGTCCATCTCAACATCTCTTGTTGCTTCGTTTAGTGTTGTTGCCAGGATCCTGGCTCGGCCGTCACCCCATCACCAGGACTGTTGGCTTCTGACTCTTAACTGTGCTGCTCCTGCCTGATATGCTGGTACTATATTGCCTATCTGTCCTGGGCACACTGCTAGGCTGTGTTTCTACCAGCTTCCATTAAATAAGATGCACTGATGATTTTGATGTACAATTGCATTTTCCTCTTAAGTGTGGGTATTGTGGGTACCCTTAAGAGAATCTAACATGGAGTGTCATATAGTTCAAGCAATTTCACTTTTTTTTCACAAAAGCACTTCTCATGTTGAAAAGTACTCAGTGACCCCCCCCCCCACAGGGGGGCCAGGAATGCTCAGATATTATGATTTGAACAATCTCTCCTGCTCTCAACTCTCTTTTGTTTCTAAGGTAGGACCTGCTCTCAGTCTGTTCTCAGCCTGTGTGAGTTCAGAGCCCCACCTTGCACTCTTTATGTCTTCATTCCACCTGCTGTCCACAGGTTCTGCCTTTTCTCCACCCCACAGTCTTCTGTCTCCTATCTCCTTTTTCTCCTTTTTGGTAAGTCTTCCCAGCTAATTATTTCCAGTTCCTCTCCCTTTCCCTTGTTCTGTACTTCATGAGCTCTTTGTCTATTCTCCATCCTCCAATTCTTTTGAAGGTCTCTAGTCGGCTGAATTGAGTCTAGGTCACTTATGGCTTTAAAATACCATCCTTATAAGTATACATCTTAATTTTCTTCAAAGCAACATAAATAGGTTTTTGCCACTTCCAAAAATAATTAAGAGTGCCCCTCACACACCTTTAAAATTCCTATCACCCTTAAACACCACGTCGCTGTAAGTGCTTTTCATGTATTTGCGTATTCAATTCTCACAAGAACTCTAGCGATAGGCACTATTACTATCCCTACTTTACAGCTGAAACAACTGAAAAAATAAATTGGAGTAAATTACATTTAGGAAAAAGATTCAAAATTGAGGGCAGTGGAGAATGGTAGTAGTATCTTCTTAACCTGAAATGGGGTGTGTTTGTGTGTGTGTGTGTGTGTGTGTGTGTGTGTGAGTTTGTGTGAATGTGAGCAAAACTCCATTTATGAATCCATAGTTTTGACATACTTGCTCTCTTGGAGAATGACAGAACAACTTTTCTTATTCTGCACATAGGAAATGAGAGTGTTGGGGAATCTAACAGTGATTAATATAAAAATCAGTCTCTTAAAAACCAGGCTCTTAAATACCTCCTTCCACTGATTTTTGAATGATTGCATTTCACATTTGGGATTTTATTGTAAAAAAACATAGTGAAAATGCTTAATAAACAGCCTGGCCCTCTATTGCTAGATCTTTGCCAAGCAATCAGGCCATACCCGTGTTCCAGACTTGAGTATCCTGAGGACAGCTGAGTTAGGATGGTCTTTATTTCCCTTTCTAGTTCTATTTATTTTATGCTCTGTGATTTTTCTTTCCCTCTCTAGAGGGTTGATATTTTCCCCCCTGACGATAAAAAGGAAGATTAAACACTTTAGTTATAAGAATTCTCTTTATTCAACAAAAATCAGGAGTTATTCATGTCAACAAGCTCAGGAAATTATTTAACAAGTTCCTTGACAACGAGCCTTTCAATCCATTTTAAAGTAATATTATAATGTAGAGACTCAATACTTGCTTGTTGAATGAATGAATTGAAATTAAAATCAGTGGAGTTATGTCCATTGCATGATCTCACATCAACATCTATGAAGAACTTAAAATAGCAGGGTTTTACCTTTAAAAATTGCTTTCTTAGCCTTTATTTTAAGTTATGCAGACAGTTCTATTATGGATATCTTCTCTTTGGGAAAAGTAACCTGCTAAGAATAAGAAATAAATGAGCAGTGTTAGGTTTGCAAAAAAGGAGAGAGTTAGGTTTGCAAAAAAGGAGCATTAGATCACACTTCATTCTACAAAGAATTGGACGGTGAAGAATAACAGGCTTCCTGTTTCAATTGAAAATGTCGCTGTTTTGTTCTCCACCAGACTGCTTTGAATTGAAACAGGAAGTCTGTGGTATTAAGATTTATGGCTTGCCCGTTATGTACAAGGCCACGATGTGAAATAAAACATGAGTATTTTCAATTAAAATTTTTCGAAAGAAGCCATGATGCAATTGAGGACATTTCATTCATGCTGACTCAGTGCCTGGGTCCAGGCGTTTCCTAGCCCTTGGTCCCCTTTTGAAACCAGAACACTCAGCTTTAATACGTTTCATGCCACTCTTCTTAGGATCGTTCCCACCTACAGCAAACAGCTCGGGAGCTGAAAACACAAAGGAGGCTCGGTGAGCTCCCACAAGTTGTAGGCCTCAGACCAGGCTCAGGTGAGATGTGGAGCTACTCCGCTTCCCTCTTTCCACTCCTGAGTTTTCTAATTAGTAATGACCTAAATCCAAAGCACTCGAACTGACAAATGCTAATGGAGAACTATTCAAGGGCCAGGCTAATCACTGGATTGCTCGTCCACCTCCCAGCTTTAGTCTCATTCCTCTATCATCCAATGTTTATATAATATTAAATTTGAATGAAGCCTACCCTGCCTTCAAAGAACCTGCAGTCTAGTGAGAGAAGCTGATCCTGGGGTTATGACTATAATACAGTGTCATAAATAAAATTCTAGGGGACAGCCTGCTAGTGCAGAGAAGGGCACACCACCCAGTGAAGAATGTGGGGTTCAGAGGAGAGTTTGGTATAGGAAGGAATCTCGGTGATAAGTAGGAGGTATTTCCTTGATGGAATGAGGCTTTGGGGTAACATGGGGGAAGAACTGCCCATGCAGAAAAGAAATAGCTTGTGCGTTTCAGAACGTAAATAAGAGACCATGGAGTGTTTTGAGGAACCACCACCCATTTCCTTTTGCTGCAATGTAAATGTAGGAAGGCGGCACTGAGGGGTCTGCAGCAGAGACCTGCCCACACAGAGTCTCTTGGATGCTGGGCTAAGGCATTTAGATCGTATTCTACAGGGAATGCAGAAGATCTGAAGAGTTTGAGGCAGGAAATAACACCAATAGGTTTCCTTTTCAGTAAACCACAGTAGTAGCTGTGTAGGAGATAAATTTGAGAGGGGCAAGCCTGAAAGCAAAACAATAGTCTGTGATCTAGAGTAATCTGGAGATATTGGAAATGATCACTGATTTCAGTTTCATGGCACTTGTAAGAAAACATTGCAATTTGGCACTTGGAGAGCACAGATTCTGGAACCAGATGGCCAGGGTTTGAATTTTGGCCTACCACTATGTGACCTCAGGCAAATTAGTAATCTCCAAGTTTCATTTTCTTCCTGTGTAAAATTGGGATGAAAATACAGATACTTTATCAGTTACCATGAAAATTAAACAAGATAATTAATGTGTATTGCATAGCACAGTGCCTGGTATTATGTAATACTCAATAAATGTTAGCTATTCTCATCACCTAATAAGGAGAAAAATGGAAAATAGAATACAGTGAGGAATAGCAATGGCTGTTCCAGACAACCTAAATACTTCTCCCAACCTAAAACCATAAAAATTATTTTTATTCCAGAAAAAATACAGAAGAAAAATAACTCGATAAGAATGAAAACGTCAAGGGACTATACTTGTTTTCTGCAAAAGACAAAATCCTAGACATAGTGACATGCATCCTAGTTTTTAAGATGCAAAGCTGTATACATGTAGTTGGTATAGCCTTGTGTTAACGTAGATATAGAAAAAAATTCTAAGAATGATAGGATCAATATTTCTGCAGTGTTCACTGATGATGAGAAGCATTTGATATCAGTAATTAAAGATTCTATCAACATTTGAAAAGCTTTACTGCCCAGAGATATCTAATGAAATCTCAGTTCTTTCTGGCTGGCTTCATCAGGTTTTACAGTATATTTTCTTGTTTGTCTGACGACAGTGGAGAGAAGTACAAATGTGAGATTGTTTATTTTACTCAATCTATTTGCTATATATTTAGTGTTTTTATTTTTCAATTTTTGATGTATTTAAATTTTGTAATTTTATTTATTTTCTGTATTTAAAATTGAATTATTTGCAAATGTTTCAAAAAGTAAAAAGTATTATTGAGAGTTTAAAGTAACATCAGGAGGAAGTAATGAGCCATATTTTCACAAAGCCTTAACTTAATATTCTTTTGTGACTGCCTCAGGTACCAGCCTATCAATCTTCTGTACGTGGAAGCCTTCTCTTGCTGTTCCTTTCCACCTCTACTCTTATGTCCTCTTGCTGTAATCTGGTCTGTCATAGCTTTCTGGACAATTATTGACTCTCCTTGGTAGAGTCAATCTTTTAGTTGTGCTAAAGATGACCAAAAAGCTCTTCATTATATTGTGAAGAAAATAGTTCTCTCTCATTCTGCAGTTTCTTCACAATCTATTTATAATGCATTCATTTAATAGAAAGGAAATTGAATTGTTGCAAGGAAAAATATTCAATTTTTTAAAATTTTTACAGACTTCTAGACTGAGAGATTCTAAACCCGTAGAATACACTACTAAGCAATTAGCCAGAAAAGCCAGGGCAGAACAAATTTTTGCTTGGAATTTTCAGATGTTAGAACAGACATAGTAGGAAATAGGACTTTAAAAAGTGAAGTGTTAAACACAAAACTATCAAACTTCAAATATAACAAAAAAGAAAGTCTAGATGACTTTTGGTTTGCGCATCACTTTTTTATATACAACACTGAAAGCACAATCTATAAAATAAAAAAAAGGATAACTTGAACTTTTTTAAAATGAAAAACTTCTGCTCTGCAAAAGGCACTGTTAAGAGAATGAAACAACAAGACACAGATTGGGAAAACACTTTTGCAAAAGACATTGATAATGGACTATTATGCAAAATATACAAGAGACTCTTAAAACTCAACAGTAAGAAAACAAACAACTCAATTTAAAAAGGGGCCAAAGACTGGAATCTCACCAAAAAAAAATACAGGTGGCAAGTAGCATATGAAAAGATGATCAACATCATATGTCATTAAGAAATTACAAAGTAAAACAACGAGATACCACTACACACTTATCAGAATGGCTAAAATCCAAAACACCGACAACACTAAATGCTGATGAGACTGTGGAGCAACGGGAACTCTCATTCATTGCTGGTGGGGATGCAAAATGGTACAGCCAGTTTGGAAGACATTTTGGCAGTTTCTTACAAAACTAAAGTTACCCTTACTATACAATCCAGCAATTTTACTCCTTGGTATTTACCCAAATGAGTTGAATACCTACATCCAAACAAAAAGCTGCACATAACTTTTATCATAGCTTCATTCAGAATTGCCAAAGCTTGGAAGCAATCAAGATACCTTTCAGGAGGTGAGTGGGTAAACAAGCCCTGGCATATCCATATGATGGAATATTATTCAGCATTACAAAGAAATGAGCTATCAAGCCACAAAATGATATGGAAGAAACGGAATTGTATATTACTAAGTGAAAGAAGCCAATCCGAAAATGCTACATACTGTGTTATTCCAACTATATGACATTATGGAAAGGGCAAACTATGGAGACAGTAAAAAGTTCATTCTTTTTTATGTCAAAGCAACACACCACACACACACATACATACACACACACACAATTTATACAATCAAGATGCCCTTCAATAGGTGAATTCAATATAAGAAATTTATGACAATTTCCAATCTTAGCACATAAAAAGAGAAAATTCTTTTAGATAACTAGCCTTTAACCAAGGAAGCCTGTCACCCGGTAGGCATAACGATTGGGTAAAGTGTGTTTATGATCTGAATATGAAGCATGTGTTTTGTATCTAGGATCTAAGAAAGAAGTATGACATTTTTACTTAATATATATCTGTTCTATATTATAGATAAAGATGAAAATATGAACCAATTTAACTGAGTAGAAATCTGGTACCAAACACTAACAGAGGTGACCTGTAATAGAATATCCTACCTATGAGCTTAGAGTAGAAAGTCTAGAGTTAAACACTCAACAAATGAAAGTAAAGTGAAATAATTGTCCACCACGATCAAATGTACTTTATACCAGGAATAGTGTGAGAATATAATGTGAGAAAAACTGTTACTGTGGTAGGTCATGTTAGTAGGTCAACTCACAAAAATAAATAATCCTTTCATCAGCAGCTGAAGAAGGGCATATGATAAAATTCAGTGTCCATTTCTTGTTTAAAAACTTTTTATTTTCACAAATCAGATTTTGAAGTTAATTTCCTTAATCTAAAATGAATATTTGCTACTGACTAATGGCCAAAATAATGTTTAAGAGTGAAATACTAGAAACAGTCTTACTAAGCAAGGAAAAATTAAGTATGGAAACATGCGTTAAGTTAGAACTCCATTTAACTGAAGCAAAATGGGAATTTGTTGGCAAGCTCTCAAGGTCTCACAGATTTGTTGATAGGCTGGAAGACCAGGCTTGGAAACAACAGGATTCAAGGAACTCATAAAAGTGAGGAAGCAGGATACATGGTAGGGACACTGTCTGGTCAGAAACAGTCCACATGCAGCCCATCCACCAGAGATGCCTTAGCTGCAGTGAGCATTACCTCTAACAGTATAACAGCCAGTCGGGTCACTGGCTCAAGATGCAAAGCCCCAGGGGAGGGTCACTTGGCTAACTCGAAGTCAAGGGATTCTCCCAGCCACCCTGCAATACTACGTATAAAGGGAGTGTCCTCCAAATAGAGGTGGGGAGCTAATAGGAAGAGGGGAAAGGAATGTTGGACCTCCTTAAATGACATTACTACCATTGCTATTATTTATCATCTTTCTTTGCAGATTAAAATATTTTAGGGAATCAACTGAATCCAATAGCAAAAGATAAGAACTTTGTGAAGAATTTGGATACAAAAATACACAGAAAAACTACAATTTTCCTTAAAATGTCAATAACCAGACAGAGAATACAATGAAAGGAAATACTACTTTCATAGTAGCAAAAGTAGGAAAGTTTTAGAAATTATTGTAGAATCATGATTATTGCAAAATGTTGCATTCCATTGCATTCCAGGGGATTTATGGATGCTTGGAAGCTTCCCAAAGGATAGTCTAGGCCTTTTTAATCTTTTACCCTTGAGGAATCCTTGCAATAACATCCAGGTCTCAGGAACTCTTGCATAAAAATTATATTTACAGTTCATGGTACATTAATGTGATTGATAAATTGTAGATATAATGAGCCATTGTCATTGTTGGTGATCGTTGAATAAAGAACGATATTTTTCTTATGATCTGTTTCTTTTGCATAACTTATTATCTTACTTTTTTGTGTGACTTCCTCTTCCCCACAAAAGAAGTTCACTTTAATGCAAGTCAGTAATGCTGATAATGAACACTTCAATTTCTTTTCCTTACTTGATTTTGTTTTTAACCTATCCAGGTAAGTCTAAAAGTCTTATAACAAATTTTTACTCTGCAAGATGCTAATTTGGAATAAAGTGGTATATGTAGTAGACAGTATATATACAAGTATTTTTTTTGTATTTAAAACTAAAAATGACATTTCAACCAAACATTCTTGGAAAAGAACTAGATAACTAAGTTTTGCTTACTTTTTTCACAATTAATCTGATTTTTATAAATTTTAAAAATCCATAAGGCAAACATAATAAATTTCTGGTAAATTACTATCTTAAGCCAAATGGAATTTCAATTTTCTAAAGGTGGTTTTGGTAGATTTAATACAAATAATCATTATTAATTGATTTTAACTAATGGTATTTACAACATAAAATTTATTGACAATGTTGAACAGTAAAGCTACTAAAGTCATAAGCTGAAGCTGTATGAATGAAAATATGACCCAAGATACAATTTTACATATACTTTGAAAAAGTTTCTTACAAAGTAACATGAACAGAATGATAGGCCTAGCTGTTTCAAAATGACTATACAAGCATTCTTGATCTTTTTTATAGAAATATTTATGCATAAATGTGCTATTTTGACATTAAACGTGAAGAACGATCTTCACCTCTTTATTGTGCATCTTATGCTTGATTTTTGCTACACAAATTCTCAATTCTGGGTTTAACTTCAGATAAGCGTGCACACACACACACACACACACACACACACTTTATTTTTAACTAAAATGAGATTTCTCTTCCTTGTTCTTCACGCCTGTTAACACAAGAAAAATCTGATTATACATGTTAATAAACTACAAACTATAGCCGAGTGTTCATTGCTTTCTTTCCTATGGCTTGCATGATACTGTTCTTACACAGAGACCCAGATTTTGTCTAGTGGCAGACTGGTCTACATTTTAAGTGTAGCTCACAAAGTTCTTTCTTCTGCCAAAGTCATATTCTCAGGCTGAGTAGAAGATTCAGAGAGAAGGGACTGGAAATATCGCTTAATTTTAATCTGCAGTTCTTCTGACTGGTTTTCAACAGTACTTGAAAATTATTGATACCTTTTCTTACTCTCAAATTCAAGCAGCATTGGAAACATTTAAAGATTTCGTTTTACAACATGATTTTCCCAAAGATCAAGTTTCTTTTTAAATCCAAGAATCATATCATGTGAAGTCAAAACTTTTTCTTCAAGCTGTGCAGATACATGTTCAATCAGTTTATGTGATGAAAACGTCTGCAAAGGAGACTAATTTCTATAGCCTTTCTTCATCTTCAAAGCATGTAGGAAAATCTAGACTACTGGCTTCTTGAAATTGCTTCTGAAATTTAAGCTCAAACAACTTGTTAAACCCCCAGATTTGTGTGTGTAGCAGATTTATTTGTTCTTAGGCTACATTTTCACATGGTCTTTTCTTGAATAATTGGTCTTTGTTCAATAAAGCTAACCATTTAGCATCATCCTGATAATTTTTCATTTTATTCTCAAGCCTATTTGACACCAGAATCCCTCTGTGAAGAAAGAAGTGTATTGTGACAAAGTCAAATTTTTCACACTTTTTTTTATGAGAGGTGAACCTTTTATGAATATAATTAATTAAAGGGGCAACATCCACCCAAATGCCAGCAAAGACTTTATTTCTAGGTATGATGACAACACAATACCTGTATCTTGGGCTTTGCTTGTTTTGGCCAGCTCTTGAGGCAGACATAATTTCTTGAATTTCACCAGCATATACAATTTCTAAAGATGTGATATACCATGGCTTTTACTGGTTAAATTGCTTTATCAAATTGGATAGTGAAACTGTTGTTCTTCAGGTTTTTACACAAAACCTCTTGAGATTCACATGACAAGTGATCAATACTCGTGTGCTGACTTATACTATTTGAGAATAGCGCTTACGTATTCAGCTTCTCGTTTTGCATCTTGCATTTTACTCACTATCGTTTTATAATACATACTGTCATTATTCTTAGACTTCCTGTGAGTGTTCTTTCTTGTGGCAACAGGTTCTGCTGTAAAATAACTTGATCCCTGAGACTTTTACTGATTCTACTCCCTCCCCTGCGACTTTATTGAGGCATGGCTGACAAATAAAAAATATATATACTTAAGGTGCACAACATGGTATATATTGTGAAATAATGACTGCAATCAAGCCAATTAACATTTTCATCACGCCACATGATTATCCTTTTTTTGTGGTGAGAACTCCTGTGATCTATTCTCTTAGCATATCTCAAGTACGCAATTGAATACATGAGTATTCTCTATAGTCACCATGCTGTCTGTACGTTGGGTCTTTAAACTGAAAGATTGAACACTTCTATTAATAGCTTGCATTGCCCCCCACCTCCTAGCCCCTGGTAACCACCATTCTACTATGTTACTATAACTTTGACTTTTTTTTTTTTTTAGATTCCACATATAAGTGAGATCATGTACTATTTGAATTTCTGTGTCTGGCTTATTTCTGTTAGGATAATGTCCTCCAGTTTCATCCATATTTTTGCGAATAGCAGGATTTCTTCCATGTAAATAATATTCCATTTTTGTGTGTGTGTGTGTGTGTGTGTGTCTGTGTGTCTGTGTGTGACGTTATCTTTATCCATTCATCTCTTGATGCATCTTGGCTGTTGTGTACAATGCTGCAAAGAACATGGGAGTGCCTATATTTCTTTAAGACAACAATTTTATTTCCTGCAGATATATACCCAAAAGGGAGATTGCTGGATCACATAGTTGCCCTATTTTTAATTTCTTGCAGAACCTCTGTATTGTTTTCCATAGTGGCTGTACCAATTTACATTCCCACCAAGAGTGCACAAGGTTCCCATTTCTCCACATCCTCACCAGCATTTGTTATCTTTTGACTCTTTAGCCATACTAATGGGAATAAAATGATATCTCATTGTAGTTTTGATTTGCATTTTCCTGATGATTAGTGGTGTTGAGCATCTTTTCATACACCAGTTAGTCATAATGACTTTTTTTAAACAAAAATTTTCCGTTGGAGATTCCAAGTCATTTTAAAAAATGAGTATCTTTACATGTCTAATGGTTATGATATGTACATAAGAGGCTTTTCAATTTTTTAAAATCAACCCTATTAGGTATACTTTATATACAATAAAATTCTGTGATTTTTAATGTAAAATTCTATGAGTTTTAGCAAATGTATACACAGCTGTGTAATGACACTTACATTTAATCACGGTATATGAAACATGTCTATTACCCTAAATAGTTTTCTCATGCCCCTTTGAAGTAAATCCTCATTCTAGGTCTCTGGATATCACTGATCTGTTTTCTGTCACTTTAAATTTGCCTTTTCAAAATTTCATGTAAATGGAATTGTACAGTATGTAGTCTTTTATGTTCTTTCACTTAGCATAATGTTTTTGAGATTCATCCATGTTGTGTGTATAGTAGTACATTCCTTTTTTTTATAGAGTGGTGTTTCTTTTAATGAATTTACCACACTTATCCATTTACCGGTTGATTAACCTTTGGGTTGCTTCCAGTTTTGTCCTTCATATTTCCATATAAATTTTGTGGACATGTGCATTTTTTCCTCTGAGTAAATACTCACGTGTAAATGTCTGTGTTTTATTGGAATTGCATGTAAACACTTTAAGTTTCCAAAGTATTTTCCAAAGTGTCTTTATCATTTTGCATTTTCATCAACAATTTGTGAGTGGGTTTATTTGCTCTACATCCTTCTGAAGACTTGACGCTGTTAATCTATTTAATTTTTGACATTTTAGTAGGTAGACAGTGATTATCTCACTGTGGCTTTAATTTGAATTTCCCTAAAGATGATGCTAATTATTTTTTCATGTGCTTATATAGCAATTCTTATATGTCTTTGATGAAGTGATTGTTCAAATCTTTTGTCTATTAAAAACATTATGTTGTTTGTCTTTTTTTTTTTATTGAGTGATAAGAATTCTTCATCATTTCTGAATACGAGTTCATTTTCAGATAAATGCATTGCAATATCCCTTCCAATCTGGGATGTCTCTTCATTTCTGAAACATTATTTTTTGAGGGGTATGAGCTTTAATTTTAATGAGGTAAAATTTATCAGTTCTTTCTTTTATGACTTATTTTGTGTGTGTTGTGTATGTGGTTTACCTAAGAAATCTATGCCAAGATTGGTGATCTTCCTTATTCCAAGTTCAAAAAGATTTTTTTCTCTGTTTCTGCTTCTGGAAGTTTTATGGTTCCACCTCTTACATATAGTTGTGTGATTTAATTCATAATAGTTTTAATATGTGGTGCAAGGTTAGAGGGTCATTTTGTTGTATGTGCATATGCAATTATTCCTAATGGTTTGCTGAAAGATTATTCTTTCTCTCTTTGGATTTCTTGGTACTTTTGTTGAAAGGTTTTATTTTTAGACTCTATGCTTTGTTGCTTGATTTGTAACACTATGTTAGAATTTCATGTGTTATGCACTGTAGTTTCAGAGTAAATGCTGAAGTTAGTTAATGTAAACCTCCCTGTTTTGTTGGACAATTTCTACATAAAAGCCCTTGGGATTTTTTATTGGAATTCTATTAAATCTATAAACTAATTTAGAGAGAACTGATTTCTTTACACTATTGAGTATTCTAATTCATGAATATAACATATTTCTATATTTAGTTGGGACTTCTTTAATTTCAATAATACTTTGTAGTCTTCAGTGTAAAGTCTTACACATATTTTGCTTAATTTATCTTTATTTTATATTGTTTGATGATGTTACAAATGGTATTGCCTTTCAAGTTTCAATTTCCAAATGTTGATGGTTAGTATGGAGAAATATAATTGATTTATGCATATTAACCTTGTATCTATCTACTTTAGCAAACTCACTTATTAATTCTAATAGCTTTTTCACAGATTGTTTAACATTTTATTCACGGATGACCACGTCATCCGTGAATAAAGATGATAAGGTAAAAAGCCAGAAAAGGAAGACAAAAACAGAAAATATTACAGAGCAACCGAAATTTTCATAACCTCCCCCCCAAAAAAAAAAAATCAGTGAAGTACTTTGAAGAAACTTGAAGAAATCTCACAAAATTTATTGGAAAAGAACAAGGTTATAAACATTTTTATAGAAAAGATGATAAAAATATAAGATAATGAGGAGATCCAAATTCCATATAAGCAGTATTTAAGAAGAAGCAAACCAAACAAATGGAACAGAGACTTACATAGTTTACTGTGCTTCACTTTAGGTATATCTATTTAATTTATCACATTAAATTGTGCAGAAGAAACTCTAGCTGCTGTTTTAAGTATAACTTTGGCATTAGATTTACTTGGTTCAAATTGTTGCTCAATTCGTTACTAGCTCTGTGACCTTGGAAACATCTCATTTGGGTCACTCAGCTATCTCATTTGTAAAGTGGAGATAATAATAGTGACTATTATGAAGACTTGTTCTGATGTTTAAATAAGATACTTTACATAAAGTGCTTAGAATTGTGACTGGCACACAAAAAAGGTAATTAATAAATGTTATTTATTACTATTAAATATCATTTCTTGCTCTGTCACATTTCAATTAGGACTGTTTCTGAAATAGGCAATAAATAACTCTTATCCAAATAGCTTAAATAACAAGTTAGTCTCTCTCTCTCTCTCTCTCTCTCTCTCTCTCTCTCTCTCTCTCTCCCCTTCTCAATTCAGCTCATCTCGCGTGGGCTCCATTCATAGGCAAGGGCTCCCCTTGTGGTAGTAGGATAACTGTCAGTTGCTTCCGGCACTTCATCTTTCATTCACATGGAAATAAAAGGGTAAAAGTTTTTTCTAACCCAAATGTTGCACAGAAAGCATGGCTTCATTATTAGTGGACCAATTTGAGTGACAGGCCCATTCCTGAACCAATCACTATGGCTGAAACCTGACCTCTAGAGATGAGGGTGGGGTCATTTTCTGGTTGCATGAAGACAGGGTGGGTACTATTAATAAGAGAAGGGGAGTGGATGCCAGACAGCCCAAACCAGCAAATACCTGTGAAAAATCCTATCTCATTCCTGTTGTAGCTGAAGAGAGATCGCATTTCTATATCCAGTGGAGAACTGCTCTTTATCTATTTTCTTGGGTAATTCCTCCATTTCCTTGGGTAAACTGCTCTTTATCTGCCTTTTGCTAGTGCTGTGTGTGTGTGTGTGTGTGTGTGTGTGTGTGTGTGTGTGACAGTTTTTATGTATTAGCTCATGCTGGTTTCTTCATAATTATTACTCATCTTCAAATGGAAGCCAGCCACTTGCTAAAAATAAATGAATACATACATACATACATGCATACATACATACTGTGGTTAGGAATGGCTGAGGACAAAAGCTAAATCTTTTAAGTCACAAGCTCTGTTATAGTCTCACCATAACTCCTTCCCCTCCCTCTTTCACTCCACTTCACCTCCAGAGGTCTCCCTTGACTAGAATAGTGTACTGTGAATCTTTTCCCTTTCCTTCCCTTCCCTTCCCTTCCCTTCCCTTCCCTTCCCTTCCCTTCCCTTCCCTTCCCTCCCCTCCCCTCCCCGACTCTCGCCTCCTCTCCTTTCCCCTTCCCTTCTCTTTCCTTGTCTTCCCTTGGCGTGCCTTGCCTTCCTCCCCTTCCCGCCTTCCCTTATCTCTCACACATATAAACATGGGTCAGCAGGATTTGTCTTTCTACTGCATCTTCCCTGTATTCTGAGATGCCCTGGATCTCTATAAGGACCTCCTTCCTTTCTTATGTACTCCGTATACCCACAGAGCTCAATGCACCAATTAAAGGGATTTTTAGGCCATTGGTGACAGGGACTTTTGGGGGAAACTAGTTTTCCTTGTCTAGATACTAGGAGGCAAGGATTGGCTCTCTGTTCTCTCTTCTCTCATCTTAGTCTAGACTTCACAGTATTTGGCAGATATGCTTCCTCATTTGTGGCTTGTGGTTGTGTTCTTTTCCATGTTTCATTGAAGACGGATTATTTTCCCTCTATTTTTTGTTTGTTTTTGGTGGAGCTAGAGGGAGTGGAGAAGAGTAAAAATTTTACTACTCCCTTTTCTTTAACCAAAAATCTTCTTCAGAATGATTTCAGTCTATTTCACATTTTCACTTAAATGTGTCCCAGATACACAAAATTAACATGTTAAAAAGTGAAAACATATTCCTTGTTTCCTCTTACCACAATTCTTTTCCTGCTTCAGTTTTTCCTACCTCAGGAAGAGGCACCATTATCTCCAACTGACTCTGAAATTCTAGAGTTTTTCTAGACATTTTCCTTTCTCTTACCTAAAATACCCAAAATGGCTGTCACATCTTATATATTTTATCTTTTATGTCTTTTAAATCCATCTCTCTTTCTCAGTGCCCACCACCATGGATTCTTGTCTGTTCTATTTCCTCAGCCTCGGATCTGGTCTCCTTGTCTTCATGCTTATTCTTTTTTTATCCATATAGGAATATTGAAGCCGGTGGAAAATGGATTGGTTTAACCAATAGCAATTTAAGATGATCTTCAACCAGTTCAAATCCTCCTTCTAGGTATATATATAAAGTCAAAAGTTGTGACTTTAGCCACTCCTTTCCAAGATGCCCCCACTTTGTAATTACTTCTTTCTTTCAAGGCTGACCTTGAACCATGTTGTTTGAATCATTTTCCTGCTGTGTTATAGTGCTAGAGAAGAGAGGTGGAAAATGACAGAGATAGACAGCATAAATTGTCTCTTCCAAATCTATTCTTAAACAACTCTCAGATATAAATCTTCAAGCAGTCTCTGATTTTGGGTTAATCTTTATAATGTGATAAAGGCTACACTTTTGTTTCTAAGAAGAAAGACCTATTTATAATGTTTTGAAAAATAAAGAGTAAACAGTTCCCATTTTCTGATAAATGGAAAATTTCTCTGTGTTTTAGTAATGATGGCAGGAGGGTGGAGTGCTAGTTTAACTTTTGAAGAGTTCAGCCAGCACTGCTTAAGGGATGAATGAAGAGGAGAAATAGTTTCCGTCTGTATTTCTTCAGCAGCTCAGTGAAAATTATAAGTAGAGGACACCTAGTGGTGCTTTGTAGAAATCCACGTATGCTAAAAAAGAGTGCACTTGAATATTAACAGCACTCACTATACCAGGATCTTGTGGCCAAATATAACAGAGGCATGATAAGACAACAAATTACAAACCAAACCTGACTTTGGTCTAACTGTATTGGCCATTATAGGCTAACTGCTGTAACAAATAACCTCTAAATATAATAGTTTATTTTTGCAACCTCAAAAGAGTGTACATGCTCAGTTTGTGAACTTCCGCATAAGGACACAAAAAAGCGTCCTGATTACACGGAAAAAAATATATACTTTATGCTTGCATAGGAAGATTCAACAATGTGAAGATATTATTTCTCAAAAACAAACAAACAAATAGATTAATTAAATACAACATTGTATGTTGAAATGGGTATGGCTGATTAAAATTTTCAAGAATCATCAAATTGTGCATTTAAAAATCTCTGCACTTCACTGTATGTAAATTATACCTCAATTTAAAAAATAATTTAAAAAAGAACACCTGGTATAAAGTTGGGAAAAAAAGCAATACTTGGGGAGGAGAAACACTTATGTTAAAACTCATAAAATCTCAATAATTAAAAGAAAGTGGTACTATAATATTAAAAACAAGCAATTGAAAAAAAGGAGTGGAATGGACATAATAATAGACTAACTGATAGAGTAGGAAAGCCAGAAATATACCCAAGTGCACACAGAAATTTAATAAAAGATAAAATAGCAATTAGAAATCCAATAACTATTCAGTAAACATTTTTGGGATAGCTGTAAATATCTGTATTCTTATTTGGAGGAAGGATGGTAGAAAGGAAGGAAAGAAGGAAAGAAGGAAGGAAGAAAAGGAGGTAGGCAGGAAGGGGAAAGTTAATTCATGCTTCAGAAAAATACTCTTGGGCATCGCATTAGTCAGGGTTCTCAGAGAAATGGAACCAATAGGATGCATATATGTGTATGTGTGTTTATTTATTTGCTTAGGTATGTATCCACATTTTATATAAATTAAATATTCATTTATTCATTGATTTATTATAAGGAACAGCTCATCTGATATGGAGGCTAACTAGTTTCTAGGTCTGCAGGGTGAGTTGGCAAGGTGGAGACACACCAGCTGATGGTGTACCTGCAGTCTGAAGGCCCATGGGCTCAAGACCCAGGAAGAGCTGATGTCTCAGTTCAAGTCTAAGGCAGGAGAAGGTCAATGTTCCGGTTCAAAGGCAGTCATGCAGGAGGAATTCTCTTTAATTCAGGGGAGGGGCAGCCTTTTTGTTCTAGTTGGCCTTCAACTGATTAGATGAGGCCCACCCACATAAGGAAGCGCAATCTGCTTTACTCAACCTACTAATTTAAATGTTAATCCAAAAATACGGTCACAGACACATCCAGAATAATGTTGGACCAAATATCTGGGCACCCTATGACACAGTTAAATTGAAATATAAAATTAACTATTACATACATCATAAAGGATTTATATTCTTTGACTGCTTATTCTCTTTCCTGAAATCTTGAAGTCACAAAGGATCATGATATCTTGTTTGAAATGAACCACAAAAAAGAAATGTATTGAAGAATCCTTTGGCTGTATTTGCAAGATATGCACAAAATGTCTCCTTCCCGGCAGTCCTCTACTGCTTCCTGAATATGAGTATGCCTCAAATCTACAACAAGACATTTGTTTAGTAAATAAACATAGAGCAAATCTTTATCTTTTAATATGGAGGCAGATCATGGCATGATGTCTGGCCAACCACAAACTTAAATGGTCATTTGCTATTGATTTTTCTATATAAAGATGGGTATCACTGTGTCTCTAGCAATTAGAGACACACACTTCTCTTCATTCTCTTCTTTTTTCCTTTAGTGGGTTTGAAATTGATCCATGCTTTAGGTGACCATTGGTGGTTACATTACTCTGATATTTAACTTGCGTGTATTTCTGTGAGTGCAACTGAAATCACTCAAAGGCATCTGACAGAATGGAATGATAACAATATTGTTGAATATAGCATAGCATTCATGTTTGGATCCTTTATTGTCCAGAGTTATCTACGCTACCTTACAATTTGAAAGAATCTTAATGAGGCAGAATATGGAGAGAAGCCTTTGTGAGTGCCCCAACCATTATCACTTTTAATCATAAATGCAACTTTCTGCGGAGCACTTCAGTCCTGGCGAAAAGGAAGTGCTGAACTGCACAGAGATCACCTTCGCAAGGTTAAGCTAATTGGCATCAATAGCTCACACGATTTGCTTATTTTGCATCTCTTTTTTGTTTGGAGCAATTCAAAACTGTATCTCTTGGTGTCTCAATTGAATGAAGCTAAGAGAAAGTCTTCCTGGCTTTGGGGGGTGGCGGGGAATCAATAATCAAACTTAAATTCTGAAAATTCTCTGTATGTCCTAATGGGAATAGTTTATCAGATAAAATGATCATGAATGAACCGTTTCAGTGACAAATGGCCTTCATGATTGGGACATGGGCCTATTATATCAGGAACGTTCTTTGTTTCTTTGTTTTTCCCTCAGCACAAATCATGTGTATCTATACGTGTAACTGGAAGAGTTCACCACTGTCTTTCATCACCTGCACCTATTTTTCTATAACTCCCCACCACCATGCATGATTAAAAAAAAGAATAATCTGAGTCTTTATAAGAACAGCAAAACTAAAGTTTTTCTTGGGTTTACCCAGAAAGCAGCTGTTGAAAGATAACGGGCACTTAGTTTGCTTCCATATCTTGGCTATTGTAAATAATGCTGCGGTGAACATCGGGGTGCAGATATCTTTTTGAATTCGTGTTTTGGATTTCTTGGGATAAATACCTAGAAGTGGACTTGTTGGGTTATAAGGTAGTTCTATTTTGAAAATTTTGAGGAACCTAAGTGCCCCATAGATGATTGGATCAAGAAAATGTGGTACACTTATACAATTGAATATTATTCGGCCATAAAAAATAATGAAATCTTACCATTTGTGACAACATGGATGGAACTAGAGGGTATCATGTTAAGTGAAATGAGTGAAATGAGAAAGACAAATACCATATGACCTCATTTCTATGTGGAATCTAAAGAACAAAACAAAATAAACAAAACAGAAACAGAGTCATAGATACAGAGAACTAACTGATGGTTGCCAGATGGGAGGGGGGTTGGGGTGCTGGGTGAAGAAGGTGCAGGGATTGTGAAGTACAAATTGGTACTTACAGATAGTCACGGGGATGTAAAGTACAGCATAGGAAATAGAGTCAGTAATGTTGCAACAGCTATGTATAGCGCCAGGTGGGTACTAGACTAATCGGGGAGATCATTCATAAATTATATAAACATCTAACCACTATGTTTTACACATGAAAGTAATATAACACGATACTGAATGTCAGCTGTAACTGACAAAAGTAAATAATTAACAAATAAAATATAAAGTAAAAAAAAAAAATCACTAAAAAAAAAAAGGAAAAAGAAAGAAAAAAGAAAAGAGAGATAATGTGGTTCCTCTGCTTTTCTGATAGGCCCTCAGGTGGAGAAGAACAGAATTGAATCTGTTCTGAATGGTAGTGGACTTTGAGGTTTCCAGGGAAGAACATTAAGTACTTTTTAGGCAAAAAAGAGAAACGTTTCCTTCCTCAGTATAGTTTTACACTGTTCTGTCACTGGGAGTTGATGTCTCTGCTAGATAGGAATAGTTATGTTTGATTTAATAGGTTCAATAGTTGAAGAAGCTGGAGTGCCTGCATTGCACACGTCTCTATATCTGCTGTTAGCATCTAAGCCTCCAGAATAGTGCCTAGCACATGGTAGGTGTTACAACATTTTTTGATACATGGACAAAAGAACATCCCGCCTCAGTAAAAGTTAAGACTTTATTTAAGCCTAACTGACGACAATTTCTGGGAAGCAAAATCTCAATGGTTTGAGAAAATACTCCAGAGAATGGCAGTTTTGCAGCTTACTTTAGACACTATAATCAAGAGGGAGATGTAAGGAGAGTTACCTGAAATTCATTATTGGTAGATTAGGGAGGTGGGAAAAAGCAAAGCAGGGAAATCTCTGGGCTTGGATAAAAAGCAAAATGGAGAATCACATGCTTCTTTTACATTGGTGGGTGCAGTATGGTTAACATTCACAATGTATAGAGATGTTATGCAGGAATAAAATAATGTGGCTTTGTGTTCTGTTGTCTGTGGTTGAACCTTCCAGGGGTCTGGAAAAGAAAATTACTTTGATGTTTCAAAGGTATTGTGGGGACAGAGCCCCAAAAAGCAGTTTCCAGGCTCTCGGCCTCACATAGAAAGGTGCTAGCTCAGGTAGTAAATGGCCATCAACTGTGATCAAATGGCCATCAGCTGTGGCTAGTTGGCCGTCAGCTGTAACCAGTGAGCCAATGGCCACTAATATAACTGCTGTGGCTACGCTAGGAAAAGGGGGGCCTAGCAAGAAGATGGTGGCTGAGCCTGCAAGCGGCACAGTGAGGGTTGAGAATTGTGTGGCTCCTGGTTGCTGTGTCTCCAACCCAGCCGCCAGCGAGAGTATAGTGGTGTGACTCCCCCATCTATGGCTCCGTGGGTGTTCCTTTTTGGCCTCACCATGTCCTGCGTTTTTGTGTGGGGAGCGGGACCAGAGACCCCGCCGGACGCCCCGCATGACACATGGTGAAGTCGGCAGGATCCCTTGCACTACAGGTATATTACCTTAGGTGCAAAAGACAACAGATAATTTCAAAGGTAAAGATTTACCTTTGTCAAGGAAGCTACAGGCCGAGGATATGACTACCCACCATGACCGGCTTTTAGTTAGGAATTTTTACTTTCAGACCACCGTGTGGTTACTTTCTGTCTCTGGGTTTGTAAGGCCCACCATTGTGGGCCTCCCCTGAGCTTGTCAGGTTTAGTATGCGGCCCATTTTGCATCCACAGATATGTGAATGAACACCTGATTTTGTAGACTGATTCATACCTGATATAAATTACAATTATTGCATGTATATACATTCATGATTAAATACACCTATGTAGGTTTTTCAGTAAATGAAACAAAAAGTTAATTTCACACTGTGAATTCAGTTCTTCTTGCCTTTTTTTTTTTTCCTGGGGCTTTAGTTTGACTCTAGAAAAGTGAATTACAGTCTCCCTCTACCCTCCCTCTACAGTCTCCCCCTACAGCCACCTCTCCTGCCAGAAGGAGCAGGAATTCATGGGTTGGAGACAGATGCTGTAATTTACGAGAATTTCCCATCTGCACGTGTTGGGGTCGACATAAGAATTCTGCTTTTAGAGCATGTTTACAGAAGAGCTAAAAGCCTCTGTCATAGTAGCGGCTAAAGAGATGGGTTATGGGAGGTTTTTGTTTTCTTTCTTTTTTTTGGTGGGCGACGGTATTATATTATTGAACCTTGTTTAGAATTACCAGCATATGGTTATAATAAAAAAGCAGACCAACATTTAATCAGTTTTATGACTGTTTTAAAATGATCTACAGCTTATGCGCCTCTTTACTGCCAGCACCCTGGCTAGACCACTGCTGCTCTGCAAGTTCCTGGTACCAAGCTTTGTGACGTGAGCGTCCAATTCAAGCACACTATCACCTCCCAGAGGACCTCCAGTCAATCCAGATCTCACTCTACTCCCAAGATGAGGTTCTGATATGGATTCTTCAAGGAACACAAAATGGGATCAGAATTTATACAGGAAAGAGACAGAGATCACAGGGGCAGGAATAAAGGTTAAAATGGAAGAGGACCCAAGCGATGATTTCTACCATCTTTCTCTGACTGCTCTGATCTCAGATCTCTTAGGTCTTTTCAGAAAAAAACATAATTTGGATCTCTGTAGTTATTGTGTGGCTACTGGAAAGCCAAGAAGACCTTCGGATCTGCCTGTATCTAACTTTGTACGAAAGTCAGAAGGACCAGGGCAGTGTGCCAGGTGTGATGGTTAATTTTATGTGTCAAGTTGGCTGGGCCATGGTGCCTAGATATTTGGTCAAACATTATTCTGATGTTTCAGTGAGGGCATTTTGGGTTGAGGTTAACGTTTATTTTATTTTTTATTTTTTTGAAGAATAATAACATTTTAATGGATTTTAGGCAGAAATCTGTCTATTCAAAGCAACTTCCAGGAGTGTGTGAGTGTTCCTTTTTCTCCACAGCCTCTCCAATGCTTGTCTTGTTGATAATAGCCATTCTAACAGATGAGAGGTGGTATCTCATTGTGGATTTGATTTGCATTTTCCTAATAGCTAGTAAAGTTGAGCAGTTTTTCATCTATCTGTTTGCCGTTTGTGTGTTGTCTTGAGAGAAATGTCTGTTTAGGTCCTCTGCCCATTTTTAAATTGGATTGTTTATTTTTTTATTGTTGAGCTGTATGAGTTCTTTATGTTTTGGATATTAGCCTGTTATCGGAGGTGTGGTTTGCAAATATTTTCTCCCATTTGGTTGGTTGCCTCTTTGTTTTGTTGATGGTTTCTTTTGCTGTGCAGAATCTCTTTAGTTGATATAGTCCCATTCATTTATTTTTGCTTTTACTTCCCTTGCCTTTGAGGTCAAATTCATAAAATCCTCTCTAAACCCAAGGTCCATAAGTTTATTACCTATGCTTTCTTTTATGCACTTTATTGTTTCAAGTCTTATGTTTAGGTCTTTGATCCATTTTGAATTTATTTTGGTACATGGGGACAGATAGGAGTCTAGTTTCATTATTTTGTACATGGCTTTGCAATTAGAGCAGAAGAAATGTTACAAATAACTATTTCAGGATGATTTTTAGAAGGTTCTAGTATTGAGTTGTAATTCAAAGATGTGATGGAACATATAAAGTTGTTTATTTTTTCCCTCCAGTTTGCAACACCTGGTTTGCAACCACAGACAGGAAACATGCAGACACCTTCCTGGAGAAGTTCGTTACTGAGTCAATAATGAACATTGTGAGCAGCTTCTTTAATTCTCCATTTTCAGACAACAGTACCAGCCTCCAGGTAACTTAAACAAACAAATGCAGAAGCATTCTGTCACACAAACTTTATTTACCTTGTTGGAGTAGGAAAAACTTTAATCTGGTCAGGAAGCCATTTCCTACACTTCTGAAGGTGATTCTTCTCCCATTATTATTTACTGTTCTGCCCCTTTGTGACTTTACCAAACTTTATTTCAATAAAGAGTCCCCATCTTCAAATTAAATTATTCTTGCTCTCTCTGTAAGCATAATAGGAACTTTCATATTATATATTGACTGTTTGGCAGGTGTTGAAATAAATGATACAATTCTTTAAATGGATAGGCATTTTGACTCAATAATTCCACTTTAGTAATTTATCCTGAAAGAATCAGCAGAGATTTATATACTAAGATTTTCTTTCTTCCTTTTTTAAACCTTTAAAAAGAGCAATTAAGATTTAAATTAGTGGATTTTGAGTACAGTGGATAGTCCTTTATGTGGGTGGGCTTCTCCAGTCATTTAAAGGTCTGAATAGAACAAAAGATTGACCCCCCTTGAGCAAAAAGAAATTCTGCCAGTAAATGGCATTTGGCCTTTGGCCTTGAACTAGAGCATTGGCTTTTCCTGAATCTCCAGCCTGATGGCCCACCCAGCAGAGTTTGGACTTGCCAGCCTCCATAATTGAATGAGACAATTTCTTAAAATAAATCTCTCTCTATGTATATACACATCCTCTTGGTTCTGTTTCTTTAGAGCTAACCGCAACTAATACACCAGGGTATGAGACTACATAGAGATCTGGGAGAAAGCACCAGCTGCTAATCGAAGGTATGCAGCTTCCTGTAGGATCTTCTATGTACACATTCTTCAGGGAAGTAGCTGTGGTGCTGGAGACCGTGGGACGTATATGGTCAGGAATTCAGAATCCCATTCTGAATATCTCTTTTTAGAGACAACATTACTAACCATAACATATTCTAGCTGCCTATGGAGAAACAATACACTTTAAAATAGTGATATTTTTTTGGTTTAAATAACAAACTCTTAAAATTCTAGTCTAACAATATGCTACCTAAAGATACTAATTAGCAGGTTGTTTTCTTCCTAAATCAATAATAATAGTCAAGGCAATAGTTTACGTAAATTGCATTTACCTAGAAAAAGGTGAAACCACCAAAAGCTAGAGAAATAGCAAGTATCCTACCCAATGTGTTGTGCTGTTTTGAGACAATTTTGCAGAAATCTATATAAGGAAAACTATAAAATTCTGATGAAAGCCATCAAAGAATTACTAAATAGAGAGACATTCTTTGTTTATAATTAGGAAAACTCAATATTGTCAAGATGTCAGTTCTTTCCAACTTGTTCTACAGATACAATCAATTGCAATAAAAATCCCAGCAAGGCATTTTTTGGACGTTGACAAACTTATTCCAAAGAGTATCTGGAGAGGCAAAAGACTCACAATAGCCAACTCAGCTTTGGAGAAGAACCAAGTTGGAAGACTGACATTACCCAACTTCAGGACTTACTATGAAGCTACAGTAATCAAGACAGTGATGTATTGGTGAAAGAATACACAAATAGATCAATGGAATAGAATAGAGAACCTAGAAATAGACCCACATAAATATAGTTGGCAGATCATTGACAAAGGATCAAAGGCAATACAATGGAGCAAAGATCCTCTTTTCAACAAATGCTGCTGGAACAACTGGATATTTACCTGTGAAAAAATAAATCTATTCCAGACAAACAAAAGCTGAGTTCATCACCACTAGAGCGCTTCACAAGAAATGCTAAAGGGAGATCTTCAAGTTGAAATGAAAGGATGCTAAGTAACAACATGAAAACATACGAAAGTATAAAACTCACTGATAAAGGTAAATATATAGTCAAATTCATAATACTCTAATACTGTAATGGTGGTTCATAAATCACTTTTATATCTAGAACAAAAGTTAAAAGATACAAATTTAAAAAATAATTGGTTACTGGATAAAAGTATAAAAAGATGTAAAGTGTGACATCAATAGCATTAAATGTGGGGCTGGGGAAGAAGTAAAAGTGTAGAGTTTTTGCCTGAGATGGAAGTTGCTATCAGCTTAATATAGACTTATAACTATAAGATGTTTTACGTAAACTTGATAAGCACAAAGAAGATACCCTTGTAGGTACACAAAAGGTAAAGAGAATGGAAGAAAAATATACCACTACAAAAAAATCAACAAATAGCACTTTGTGTTAAAACATATGAATGAATCTTCATATATAGTTTTTGTGTTTTTTTTTTTTTTCCTTTGGTGGATTTAAAACATTTTCTTTGAGTATGGGCTCACTGTTTGAAAGTCAGTGTTGTTTCCCCTTCATTAACCATACCAATTATCTATCACTTATAATGTCCTTGGTTGTATTTCTTTACTGTGAAGCAGGAACTTTAAAAAGGAAAATTACTCTGAGTACAGAATCCTAGATATTTACTATTTTTCCCCCTAATTTGTTTACATTTGTCTGCCTCCACCTAACTGATTATGATTTTTATTGTCATTTATGTTTATTGAGCCTTTCCAAAAATTCTACTCAACTTTCATAGCAACATCATTTTCTCACTCATGGTTCATAGGCTTTTGTAATATTTAATTGAACTGTGAAATAATAATAATAAATTGAACTAACATAAACAGGTTTGGGAACAAACACAACTGTGTCTTGGTGCATATACCAGTACAGCATGGGAGTGAAAGAGTGGGTAGACCTACTAAGCCAGAATTCAGTGGGACTCCTGGTCAACATGAGTTATATGTTGGGAATGGAGAGCTCTGTTTAAATGGTGAATTGGCTTAGGGGAAGTCTGAGATTGAGTTTTTATAATATTATTTTAGAAAAAAATATCTTTATGTGAATAAGATGAAGCTTTAAGAAACTTAGAATTCCATGTCTCTGATTTTGAATTTTATGAATGTTTTGTATAGGTTTAAAAATATTATATTAATGAGGATAAGAAAGAAATAAAGCTAACAGTATTTGGTGGGGTAATGCATAGCATTATGCAGAAGCAAATAACCCTGTGCCCTTCGTAAGTGTTCTGAAAAGATTGGTTCGAATTACATTATGAGAAAGTTTTCTTGCACCAGCATTATTTTCATAGGTTTTTTTTTTTTTTTTTTTTTTTTTTTTTTTTTTTTTTTTTTTTAATTCCAGAAAGTGAAAAAATGTCTCACCAAGGGAACTGCTGTATAAGTGGACCTGGAACTCACATGTCACCCTGAAAATCTGAGTAAGTTACTATTTCAGAGACATGAGCCCTGATTATTATCAGCTTCAGAAAATAGTTTCTCCCAGAATGCTTGCCTGTGTGGGTTCTCTGCTGCTGCTTTTTAGACTTTATGTCACCCAATCCTCCCAACACCCATATGTGGTAGGCACTTAGACCTCTACTTTGCATTCAGAGAAACCGAGGCTTAGAAAAATTAGGTAAACTGTCAAAAGTCAAACAGCTAGTGAATGTCTAATTCCAAGCCCAAGATTTTTCCTTCCTGCTCCCCTTCTGGCTTGAAGTGTCTGTGTGTGCAGGTCAGGAAGATATAAATATGCTAAAACTAGGCATTGCCTATTAAATTTTGAGTGAATGTTCCCTGAATAGAGGTCCTACATGCTATGATTTATGACACCTTTAGACCTAAAAATAATACCAAAAATGATAATCATCTTCTCAAAAATGATTTCTCACAGCCTTTAGTTAGTTTAGAGGACAAAGCTTTTAAATCCTTGTCATACAAATAAAATTCCCTATCTAAATAACTACAATAATGAACAAAATTAATTTCCTCGTAATTATTTTAAGACCAGATTATTCAAAGTTGCTACTCATTTATAAAACTATTAATTATCACTAGTATTACTTATTTTTGTTTATGAAACAAAACAAGTACACTAATCCCTGGAAACAAGTGTTGATTAGATAATCTCTGGAGCTTATTTTGAGACTGCAGTGAAGAATAATGTTTACCTCTTTATTAAAGAAATAAAATAAAAAGACTGGTAACTTCAGAGGGAATGTATAGAATTTAATTTGATTTCATCAAGGAGAAAGAAAGCACAACTAGGGCTTTAAAGGATTGGTTTGCCTCAAGTATATTTGCTGTTTTTAAAATGTAACTCAAACTTGACATGTATAAATTAGTAGACCATGGCTCCCGAGAGAGTTTATGTCTTATATGAAAAGAAACAAAAACTCATAAGACATGGACAATAGTTCAGTGGGTATCAGAGGGGAAGGGGGGAAGGGGGAAGGGGGTGGTAGAAGAGGGTAAATGGGGTCAACTATATGGTGATGGAAGGAGAACTGACTCTGGGTGGTGAACACACAATATGATATATCGATGATGTATTACAGAAGTGTACACTTGAAACCTATGTAATTTTACTAACCATTGTCACCTCAGTAAATTTTAATTTAAAAAAGGGCAGTGTTCAAAAATGAACAACAAACAAACAAACAAACACAAAGTAATAGAAAGAAGAAAAATATAGGGACTTTTAGCTAGTGCCAGAGCTGCCAAATCAGAGAACAGATAATACTAAAGAACAGTTCCCTTGACTGTTCTGCAGAAGAGTGTGTAAGTTGAAACACTCTTCGAGGATCACTCAGGTAAGAATGAGTGATGCCCACTCTCCAAACCTGACTTTCCTCCACACGTTTGCTCACTGTATTTTCCCCACCCAGACTGTCTTCCTTATTCCTAGCTTCATCAGTTGACTTCTTCATAGACAACTCATTATTAACCTCTTCCCTGAAGCCTTCCATGACCGCCTCATTTAGAAGTTCTCGCTCCATCCCCTGAACTTCTACGGAATATATGATCACTTAAAATCACATGCTCTGTATTCGGCACTGATTGAATATTTAGTTAGTTATGTATATATCTTAACTCCTGTGTTTGTAAACTCTTGGAAGGAAGGAAATCTGACTCATGTTTCCTTTTATTCCTCATCCTAAATTACAAAACTATATTCAAAGAGGGGGTGTTAATAACAACCTTATAAATAAGTGAGTGTGTGGATTGTTTTTTGCTGTCAATATTTTTCCAACTTGTCACTGATGCCTGAAATTTAATCATTAGTGATACCAATTTCACTAACTGAAACACTGTAGATTTTTTTCATAAAGACAAATAGTTCAACATTAGTAGTCAGTTGTCACTTATAAATGTGAATATATACATATATATTTTTTCAGTGAACTCCTAAGTTTTGACAATGACTATATCTATGTAACCTAAATATCTATCAAGACGTAGAACATTACTCTCGCCCCAAAAACCTCTCTCATGCCATGTTACCATTATGTATATTGTTGAACAGTTTTTGTAATTGCCCTTCATTACATTGAGAAGTTTCATTTTATTATTTATTTGCTGAGAGATTTTATCATAGGCAGCTGCTGAATTCATTAAACATATATGTGGTATAGTCTGGGACATTATGTATATACATGATCTATATATGTATATATGTAAACATTGCCTGGAATGTATGAGAAGATGAGGCTTTGGGGTAGTAGGAAGGGAAGGGTTGCTAAAAGAGAAGGAGGGATAGAAAAAGGGAGGCGGAGCCTTCTAGAAGAGGCAGGGGCAGATCCAAGTCTATGCCTTCTCAAGCCCTGCTAGGTATGGATATGCTCACTAAGGAACTCTTCTAAGAAAACATTTAAAATAGTTTTTTTGTTTGCAAACCTAATTCCAACATGGAAATTTTTCAAATTTAAGGTCTTCCTGGAATTTGGTTATTATTGGCGAGATTGATTCCTTCAGACCTGGCCAATTATTTCTTCCGAAGCACCTAGACCTGGGATTTGTCTTCACCACATTAAAACACTTGTCATCCTTCCTTCACTCTGTGGCAGGACACAGTTGTTATGGCTGTCTTGCCAATTAAGCCCATTTAGGGTTTTCTAATTGAAGCTTCATATAGTGGCATCTGTTCTTCGTCATCTTAATCTGTGGTCATTTTCCTGAAAGGCCAAAGATGGCCAACTCATCCTTACACTGGAAATCAATATGCCTCATGTGGCCGAGATTTTATGAATAACATCCGTGGTTTCATTCAATAATGTTCCACCTTGCTTTGATTCTTGGAAAAATAGAGATTCTATACTCCGCTTCCCAGATGGTTCTGTCATTAGCTGGTGTTCAGCAATGAGCCAGAAGCCTGTTTCGTCTGTTTATGAGAATAGACCTGGGGAATTGCTCTCTCTAGTGCATTGTCAGGGAACATGTCTTTCTCATCAGGTGCCATTGCAAATGGCTCTGTGCTAAAGTGGAGATTCTGACAGGTTGAGCAAAGGCAGGCATTTCCTGGGTTGCACAGCCTGAAAGATTTTCCATTAAACAGAGGTTTCAATAATAAGTTAATAGAACCTTTCTGATGTTAGTTTATTTTTAGGTTAGACACATGGGCTGCTGCTGCCCACCACACAGATTCTACAACCAGCATTATATTATCTAGGCTGCATAGTCATCTGTCTATCCATTCTACTCTATGTTCATCAATTCATCTGATTTTTTGGTACGTTTCAAAGTACATAACAGATATTAGTGCAGTCTTCCCTAAATACTTCAGCATGCTTTTCTTTAATTAAAGTTCAAAATTTTACAGTATTTATTTCTTTCATGACATAATTGATAAACAACAAAATTTGCAAATTTTAAGTGAACACTGAAGTTTTGACAAATGACTGTATCTATGTAACCTAAACATCTATCAAGATGCAGAACATTACCCTCACCCCAGAAACTTCTCTCATGCCATGATGTTACCTGTATGTAGTCTGTTTCTATAACAGACTGTTTTGTTTTACTGCTTTTATAACTGCCTTCATAACATCGAGAAGTTTCATTTCATTATTTATTTGCTGAGAGTTTTTATCACAAGTAGCTGCTGAATTCATTAGGTAACTTTTTTTTCCAACTACTAAAATGATAACATGATTTTTACACTTAATTTTATTAATAAGGTGATTTCCATTGTTTGATTTTCAAAGATTCAACCAATCTTGCATTCCTGGGAGGAACCCTATTGGGACACGATGTATTATCCTTTTGATATATTGTTGGATTTTCTTAAGAAATATTTTGTTAAGAAATTTTGTGTCTATACGGTATACTGGCCTGTAATTCCCCCCGACACATCCTATTTGGTAATACCATTTTAAGTTCTACTAATATTTCACTGGCAGAATTATTCCCTCATCAGATGTTCTCTCAAGTATCGATGGTCAGAACTAGAGCCTGTATTCACCCCTATATCAACTACTGACAAGGGGATGGTTTCCTAAGCTTGATTTAGACTATTAAAGATACATTCTTGAAAATGGGGCTACTACTAAAACTGTGTGGAAGAGGGTGACTACCTAATCAAACTCAGGATTTTGTTTTTTGATTTTTGTTTTGGAGGGGGGAAAGGAATAGCTCTTACAACTAAACCACAAATATATTACTATCATCCTTTTTTGTCGGAAGGGGAAAAACAATAAGAGATGTTTAAGAAGTTAAGTAGCTTGTTGAACGTACCTAGCCAGCAAGTAGAAGATCCAGAATTATGACATAGTAAAAACAATATTATTGTAGATGTCAAGAAGCTTGCAATAGCCTAGTTGTATCTTGAAATAACTAACTCACAAATATTCCTGAAGCTCAGTTTTCTCATTTCAAAATTAAGCTCTAAAATAAGCTCCATGAATCACAGATTTCACAATCAAATGTAGAATTCCACACCATGTTCTCCAAATTTATTTGAATGGATTAGTGAATCATCTGTGACCTAAAATATCAGAAACTGAATGGCAATATCAATTGTGTTAAAATATAAAACTACTAGATTTTGTATAAGAAACTTGGAGCAAGAAGAGCTGGTTTGGAAGCTGAATTTATCTGCTATTCCATCTGCATTTTCATTCTTAAATACCTTATGATTTACATAGTTTTGAATTTTCTACTACTTTGTAATTAAATAAATATGAAGAGTCAAACCATCAAGATTAAAATTATGACAGAGACATCGTGGTAATGAAAAGAACATAAGCATATCTGAGTGTGAATCTTAGTTCTGCCTCTTACTAGAGGAGTAAGGACAAATCACTTAATGTCCTGACTCTCAGAATTTTCATTAGAAAAGGAGCAATAGAGTCTGGTGAAGATTAAAAAAAAAATTATCTCTCAATAGATGAACTTGACATATATAAAACATTCCATTATCAAAAAGCAGTACACATTCTTCTAAGGGCACATGGAAAGTTCTTCAGGAGAGATCACATGTTAAACCACATAGCAAATCTCAGTAAATTCAAGACGATTAAAGTCATATCAAGTGTTTTTCCTAACCACAATGGTAGATATAAATTACAAGAAAAAATTACTGAAAAAAGTGGAGATTAAACAATGTGCTACCAAATAATGAGTCATCAGAGAAATCACAAAATACCTAAAGAATAATGAGTCATCAGAGAAATCACAAAATACCTAAAGACAAATGAAAACAACTCTGACATACCAATATCTATGGGATGAAGCAAAAGCAGTTCTAAGAGGAAAGTGCATAGCAATGCAGGCCTATCTCAAGAACCAAGAAAAAATCTGAAATAAATAACTTTATAACTAAAAAAAACTATGTGAAAAAAGAACAAATGAGGACCAAAGCTAATAGAGGAAAAGAAATAATAAAAATCAGTGTGGAAATAAATGAAATACAGACTAAAAAGACAATAGAAAAAAAAACAATGAAACTAAGAGCTGGTTCATTGATAAAGTAAACCAAATTGACAGCCCTTTAGCTAGACTCACCAAGAAAAAAATGAAAGAGTTCAAATAAATAAAATCAGAAATGAAAGAGAAGTCACAACTGATACGACAGAAATACAAACAATCATGAGACTGCTACAAACAAGTACTGTGTTTCCCTGAAAATAAGACTGGGTCTTATATCAATCTTTGCTCCAAAAGATGCATTACGGCTTATGTTCGGGGGATGTCATCCTGAAAAATCATGCTAGGGCTTATTTTCCAGTTAGGTCTTATTTTCGGGGAAACACGGCATATGCCAACAAATTTGACAACCTTGAAGAAATTGATAAATTCCTAGAAATATACAGTCTCCCATGACTGACTCATGAAGAAATAGAATGCAGAATAGACCAATTATAGTAAGGAGATTGAATCAATAATAAAAAACTTCCCAACAAACAAAAGTCCAGGACCAGATGGCTTCACTGGTGATTTTGTCATATGAGTACACTCACAGGAGAATTAATACATATATTTCTCAAACTCTTCCAAAAACTTGAAGAAGAAGGACTACTTCTAAACACAGCTCATTAGTCCAGTATTTTCTGATACCCAAATCAGAAAACGACACCACGGAAAAAGAAAATTACAAGCTAATATCCTTGATGAAAATAGATACAAAAACCCTCAACAAAAATACCATGCTTCCCCGAAAATAAGACCTAGCCAGACAATCAGCTCTAATGCGTCTTTTGGAGCAAAAATTAATATAAGACCTGGTATTATATTATATTATATTATATTATATTATATTATATTATATTATATTATATTATATTATATCATATTACATTATATTATACTAAAGACCGGGTCCTTTATTATAGTAAAATAAGACTGGGTCTTATATTAATTTTTGCTCCAAAAGACACATTAGAGCTGACTGTCCGGCTAGGTCTTATTTTCGGGGAAAGATGGTATTAGCAAACCAAATAGAACAATACATTAAAAGGGTTATACAGAACAATCAAGTGAGATTTAATCCAGGGATGCAGAGATGTTTCAATATTCACAAATCAATCAATGTGACACACCACATTAACAAAATAAAGAATAAAAAATAAACACACAGAAAAATTATTTAATAAAATTCAACACCCACTTATGATAAAAACTCTTAACAAAGTGGCCATAGGTGTAATGTACCTCAACATAATAAAGACTATATATGGCAAACCCACAGCTAACATTATACTCAATGGTAAAAAGCTGAAAGCTTTTCCTCTAAGATCAGGAAAAAGACAAGGATACCCACTTTTGCCACTTTTATTCCACATAGTATTGGAAGTCTTAGCCCCAGCAATTAGGCAAAAGACATAAAAAGGATCCAAATCAAAAAGGAGAAGTACAGCTGTCACTATTTGCAGATGACAATTTGATAAATAAAAAACCCTCAAGACTCCACCAAAGACTTGGAACTAATAAATGAATTCAGTGAAGTGGCAAAATACAAAATCAAGATACAGAAAACTGGTGTTTCTATATACCAATAATGAACTCTCAGAAAGAAGAATTGAGAAAACAATCCTATTTACAATTGTATCAAAAAATACTTAGGAATAAATTTAACCAAAGAAGTGAAAGTCCTGTACGTTGAAAACTGTAAGATAATGATGAAAGAAATCGAAGAAGACACAAATAAATGAAAACATATTCTTTGCTCATGGATTAGAAGAATTAGTATTGTTAAAATGCCACTACTACCCAAAGCAATCTATAGATTCAATGCAATCTCTATCAAAATTCCAATGAATATTTCACAGAACTAAAAAAATTAATTGTAAAATTTGTATATATTTCACAGAACTAAAAAAATTAATTGTAAAATTTGTATGGAACCACAAAGGACTCTGAATAATCAAAGCTATCTTGCAAAAGAAGAACAAAGCTGGAAGTATCATGGTCCACAATTGCAAACTATACTGCAAAGCTATAGTAATCAAAACAGTATGATACTGGAACAAAAATAAGCACAGTGACCAATAGAATGGAACAGAGAGCCCAAAAACCCACACGTATACATGTATGTATAATTATTTATGACAAAGAGGCCAAGAACATACAATGGAGAAAAAGAATAGTTTTCAATAAATGGTGTTGGGAAAACAAGACTGCCACATGCAAAACAATGAAACTAGATCACTATCTTATACCATACACAAAAATTAATTCAAAATGGATTAAAAAACTTGAATATAAGACATGAAAGCACAAAATACCTAGAAGAAAACATAGGTAATAATCTTCTTGACATAGGTCTTAGCAATATTTTTGTGGATCTGACTCCAAAGACAAAAAGAAAAAAAAAAGAAAGCAAAAATAAACAAATAGAACTTCTGCATAGCAAAGCTTCTGCACAAAAAGCTTCTGCATAGCAAAGGAGACTCTCAACAAAATTAAAAGGCAACCTACCAAATAGGAAAAGATATTTGCAAGTCATGCATCCAATAAGGGGTTAATATCCAAAATATATAAAGAACTCATACATCTCAATAACAACAACAACAACAACAACAACAACAACAAAAAGCAATCTGATTAAAAAATGGACAGAGAATCTGCATAGACGTTTTTCCAAAGAAGATGTATTTAGTTTGGTGCAAAAGTAATTGCAGTTTTTGCAATTATTTTTAACTTTAAACAACAATTACGTTTGCACCAACCTAATACATATGGCCAATAAGCACATGAAAATATGTTCATCATCACTAATATTCAGGGAAATGCAAATCAAAACCACAAGATACCTCCTCACACCTGTTAAAATGGCTATTACCAAAAAGACAAGAAACAACAAGTGTCAGAGAAAAACGTGGCGAAAAGGCAATCCTTGGACACTGCTGGTGGGAATGTAAATTAGTATATCCACTATGGAAAATAATATGGAGACTCCTCAAAAAATTAAGAATACAGCTGCCATATGATCCAGCAATTCTCCTTCTGGGTATTTATCTGAAGACTATGAAAACACTAATTTGAAAACATGTATGCATCCCTATGTTTATTGCAGCATTATTTACAATAGCCAAGATATGGAAACAACCTAAGTGCCCATCGATGGATGAATGGGTAGAGAAGATGTGGTACATACACACGTGGACTACTACTCAGCTATAAGAAATGAAAGCTTGCCATTTGCAACCACATGAATCAAATTTTAGGGTACAATGCTAAATGAAATAAATCAGGCAGAGAAAGACAAACATTACATGATTTCACTCATATGTAGAATCAAATAGTAATAAAAAACCTAAATGAACAAAACAAATTTATGGATGCAGAGAACAGATTGGTGGTTACCAGAGAGAAATGAGTTTAAGGGGTGGGCAAAAGGGATGAAGGGATCAATTGCATGGTGATGGATAGTAACTAGACTTTTGGGGATGATCAGTTTATAGTGTATACAGATGTCAAATTATGAAGTTATACACCTGAAACTTACTTAAACCCAAAGTAAGTAAAATGGAAGGAAATAAATATACAACACACTATCGTGACAGAAAGCAGAGCAGTAGTTGCTTGGGCTGGGAGATGTGGGTTATTGATCACAAAGGGATAGTGGAGAACATAGAATTCAAGAATTTTTCTCTATTTTGATTGTAGTGGTGATTACATAAATATAAAGAATTATCAAAACTCATTGAACTTTACACTTGAAATGAGTATCTTTATTGCTTGTACATTCTGCCCCATTAAATATGATTTAAATTTTTTTAAATCTCTCAAAGCTATATGAAATTTATGAAATTATACATACATATATATATATTAGCAAAATATCTGTACCCAGGAGGTGTTCAGTAATTATTTGTCCCTTTTCCAATTTTACTTGTGAATAATGTTTATAATGTGCTTCATTGTAAAGTGGATATTTCCAAGCTGGTTTGGACAGTTTAGAATGTGAAGCTTTGGTTACTAAGTATTTTTAGGTAAAAACTGAGAGACTCCCTCTCCACTTGTCTAAAATTAATCCAGAGATGGGGGCGGGGGCCCTAAGGGAAGGAGCTGTAGCAACTGGAATTGCATTTTCATGGTTTTCTGTAATGTGCCTTACTCCAACTCCCCCCTGATCCCAACCCCAAGATAAATAATTATTTAAAGAAAAATACTCAGTTGATTCTGATGTTGGCCTTTTACTGTTAAAAGTGCTTTTAGCTTCAAGTAACAGAAAATTCAGCTAACAGTGGCTTACAGAAAAAGAGTTTACTTTTCCACATAACAAGAAAATGTGGCAGCTGGTGATGGTTCAGCAGCTCAAACACATCAGATAGGGCATTTCTGAAATTCTCTTGACATTTTCTTCATTTTCACAGTGCAGTTGCCACTATAGTATCAGGTTCATGTTCAAATCATGAAGTAGCATTGTCAACTACCTCTGTTCCTTTCATCAGTGAAGTAAAAAGTTTTCCAGATGTTTCCCAGCAGACTTCTGTGTTAGCCTCTGGTGAGCCAGATGTGACACAGCCATCTGTCAGGGTGTAGCTGAAAGGGTGGCTGTATAAATCAGCTTACATGCTCCAGCTCTTGTGGGAGGGAGAAGGTTAGTTCATAATGGATGTGGGCTAATCATCCAGTAGTAACTGCTCCAGTCTTTCTTACCAGGTACTTGAGAATTTCTTCCTTAATGTTTTCCATTTTGTTTTGTTTTGTTTTGTTTTGTTTTTCATCTTCTCCACAGTTTGATATTTATTCCCAGAAGGACTGACATAGCTGTGGGAGAAAAATAAATTCTTCCTGAAAAGAAATAAGGTCCTAGGTAATAGTGAGAGCCAACGTTAACCCTCTATGTAGCAACTGATTTTAGGTTTAGGAACCTGGGAAGGCTAATTAATTCCTTCCCTAATTCTTCATCCACTGATTTATGCTGGAATTTCCTGCTTCATCCTTCATAACCTATTTATTCTAATTCATATAGAGAGAGCATCTCTGAGGTTACAATTGAAGATGATAACCAGAGTTTTGATAACCACAGGTAAGCACCCGTGAAATGAGGAATTGCAAGTAAATTTTAATGAGGTTTAAGGAAAGCATTATGGTACTGAAGTGGGTCGAGTAGGAAACCAAAGACAAATTTCATCCTCTTGACAATTTTGTTCAGAATTAGCCGTTGTAAACCTCTAATCCATCATAATGGTTTATACATTATCTATTCATCTAGTAGTCAGTAGTTGAATTAGATTATTTTCTTCTGTACAAACAATACATGTCCCTAGCTTATCTCCTGGTACTTTCCTATAGAAACCAAGAAATGACTTTCCTTGCTAGTCTCAAAATATGCTGTGGACTTTCCTGCTTCTACCCAATTGCTCAGAGTATGCCCCACCTAGAATGCCCTCTGTGTCCACTGAAATCTTGCTCATTCGTCAGTGCCATTTTCAAATACTCCTTTCTTTGTTCAGCCTGCTTAGAGTATATCAGTTGGAGTTTGTTTTTGTGGCACTAACCATATATACTACCTGGTTTGGCAGATATTGTGTTACAACCCTATTAAAACACAAAGTCCTTTATCTCAGAGAGTGACAAGTAGCCATCTCTATAGTACTTTCTATGATAACTTACGTATTATAGACACTTTGTTTTTAATCTATTTGTTTAATTTTTATTCTATTTTACTCTATTTATAGAATAAATGTAGAATACATTTGTAGAATAAATGAGTAAATGGAGTAATACTGTGGCTTGAAAAACTATTGACCTAAACAAATTGAAAGTCTTCTAAGCTCCCTCTAGTATCATCACCAAATGGTATGTATATATAATATATGTTTAATGGACAACTCCCTTTGGACATTTATGTTTAAGCTGTTGTTGTAATATTTTAGGGATACCATTGAAAATAATAAATAAAGAAGAACAGTATTCTCTAGAATAGAAAACAAGAATTCCGAGCATTTGGCACTAAAATATATGATAAATGGTCATTTATTTCGATAACTTCCTCATCAGAGAGCTAACTTATTAATCTTGGTTACTTGCTAGGACTGATGTCTGTGGGTTTTGTAGTAGCAACTCTTCCATTTGGTGATAGCAGTAGTTGAACTGGATTCTTCTTTCTTTGCCAGAAGAGTATATGACTTAATAAAACTGTGGTGTTTCTATATAATATTAATAATGTGTCTTTTTTTTTTCTTGCTTGCAGGTCATTTGCTCCAAGCAAGAAGACTCGTAATTAATGTTGCCTGTTCTTCGCTGAAAATGAACTCAAGGCACATCCACATGAAATGGAAGAGCCACTCTGTCAGTAGTTTTCTGACCTTGACCAATGGTTTTATGGTTCTGAAGGTACCACAAAGACATGTCACTCCAGAGTCCTGCTGATGTCTAAAGATGCACCAACACACTAAGTGGAAACCAGTCTGATCAAATCCTTGTGAACAGAATATCACTGGGAGAGTATTAATTTTTTAAAAATGTATTACAAGTAAATGGTAATTTCTAATTTTCTTTCCCTTAGGAACATGTCTATCCTGACACTTCAACAATTTCAAGTGATGCTGTCTTTGCATTTATTTTAATAGACTCCTTTCTGTTACAGCTCTGATGCAGTAATTTGTCACCCACAGAATCTAGGAATTCCACAATTCTCAGGAGCAGAGGAATAAAATCAATGCTGATGATTCTAACAAAGTCTAAAATTGTTCATGAATTAAAAGGATGCTAGGCTGAACTAAAGTAAAGGAGAATTTCTAGCCAATAATTTCAAAGGTGTAGGGCTGCTAACTTACTCCTTTATCTGTTGGGGGACTGCGTATGAACCCCAAAGGAGAACCCTGGAAAAAGCCAAGTTAAGGGGGAACAATTTTAGATCACTCCAAGAATTCAGAACGAAACTGAATGCTGCCCACCCCACAAATTAGATCTTTCAGTTGCAAAATTTCCATCCAATCTCTTTTCAAAATTCTCGGCTACAAATGTCTTCTTATTCTTCCTCTTGTTCAGGCTTGGATCACTCAGATCTGTGATGTTGTCTTTATTTCAAAAAAACAGGGTTCCTTAGCTTCTGAAGACTGATTTACTATTTGAGAATGATCCTTCTTTTGCCAGGGTGTCAACAGATTGCCCAAGATTGTGTTCCTGAAATAGCTGAAATCATGTTTAAGCCAAACTCCATAAACATTACATTTTATTATCCTAGAAAGAACCACAAGACATTAGTCACTGCTCGTTGCATTCCTATGTTATGAAAGACTTTTTTTTTTACTTCTGTTTTTGTATTTATGAGAGTGTCCCAGTTTTTTCAACATTATTTAGAACAACAAGTCATCATGCTCCTATACTGTCCTGCATTCTGTACCACACAGATTCTGATAAGCTCAGTGGATACTTCAGAAGTGCTGGGTTCTGAGTCATCTGAGGCCTTGCACGTCCTTTACCTCTGGTTTGTGGTCAGTGGCCAGGATACAATGTTTCAGTTCTTCAATCTCCAACGAATAGGAGTCTGGGAATCCACCGGCAAGTACCCTTGGCTCCATCATCTATAAGTGATGAACGATCTCCTTCCACTTGTTTGTGGTGTTTCTGGAAGGCCCTCAAGGTCAATCTCATAGTGAAAAGAAAATATATCGCCTTCCTCGTCTAAAACGAAGACTCAGTAATAGCGTAGGCACTTTTATCTTCTACCTTTTCACACTTGCATTTATAATGTGATCATTTTTAATATTCTTAGATATTTTAAAAACGTGAGATGAATAATGTATTTCATGTAATATTTTAAAATACGACTGTATAATTTATGTGACAATTTACTTGTCATAACATCTAAATCTTGACATTTAGATTTATTATTATAGTTTTTCTCAGTTTTAAACACCACTATTACACTATGCATTTTATTTTTAATGATTACTTTTATTTATTTTTGACCTTATCTCGGGTTTGAATATCAAAGTGCTAACAGAGGTTCTTTAACTTTCTCTTTATCTCATCTCATATTTATCCCGAGACTCTTTGGGAATGGAATTGAAAATAAAATAGAGGCAAGGTGTTTCGGTTTTCTAAGTAGCTGTTGACTGGTTCCGCAGAACCAAACAGGGGAAAGACCGCTAGGTGTTGACTCACGGGCTGGCTCATTTGGCACTGGAAAGAGCCAGAATACCTCTGGGCAGTAGGGCAGGCCCGAGCATCTATGGCTTCATGGAGATAGCTGAGAGGCTAGTAGGTGCTCCTTATTTTGAACTCAGAGGTGGAAACTGTCTTGAAACTGCTTTGTCTTAGAGTGGCTTAAAATCTCAGATCAGACAATTGGATGTAGTTTGCCATAAGAACTGAAAGCCAGTTTATACAGTTGGTCTTAGCTTTGGTCCCTCTGCCCAGGATGCAATGATTTTTCCAATGTATTGGTCTGTGAGGCCATTCTACTGCTCCTCTCAGTACTTCTGTTTATTTAGGTGTTATTACTTAGTGCTACAAGTGAATGTTCCTTTATGTGCCACCTCTCCCTTCAATTACACCTCTGGCCCCTGGGTCACTTCCTCTGGCTCACTTCTGATTTCAGCCATACTTGTGATGAGATTTCAACAAAGTCTTAGAGTCACCTGGCCCTGACAGCATCCCTTAGAGTCACCTTGCCCAGACACATGCACCATGTGTCTTTTTATTTTCTGTTCCAGGGCTTTCTTCAACTGTGTAGGAGCCTAGAAGGACTTGCTGGTCCCATGCACAACCTCAGTCCAGAAACTCAGGGTAAATATTTGCCAACAAATGTGGGTTGAGAGCAGATGTTTAAGGAGTACAGCCTCCCGTTCGGTGTCCCATTGAGTGACCATTCTAGGAAATATGCGCACCCTTCTCTTGGTGTCCTCATTACCCGCAGTAGAGACCTTGATAATGCTGCCTCATATTTTCTTCTCCTCTTTCCTTGTTTCACACTCCTCATTACTTCACTCCTTTATCCTGAGTATCTTTTTCCAAGTTTTTGTCTCAGCCTCTGCTTTCAGGAAATCTAAACTAAAATAGCACAGATGTGATCCTTAAAGCCAGTTCTCAGAATTGGACCGGAGAACAAGCTCACTCGCCTGTCAGTAAGAGTTGGGTGGCATTAATGGTGGTTAGGAGAGAAGCGGTAATCTCTAGGATGCTTATACCTCCTGGAAAGTTGTAGGATGACAGTTATGAAGAGGCTTACCTGTGTTGGATTCAGAAGAGTATAGTTATAAGGAGAAGTCATGGTGTATAGCAAGGGTCAGCTTGCTATAAGCTGTGGGCCAAATCTGATCCACTGCCTAATTTGGCACCTAAAGTTTTATTGAAACACAGCTATGCACATTCATTTATGCGTTGTCTGTGGCTGCTTTTATGCTCTGACAGCAGAGTTTAGTAGTTGCAGTAGAGACCATATTGTTAGCAAAGCCTAAAATACTTACTATGTGGCCCCTTAAAGAAAAAGTTTGCAGATTTTTGGTATGTAACATGGGTTAATCTCAGGCAGACTGGATTGCATGTTTATCTCGAGTTGCTTGAAGCATGGTAGTGATCCTTGAGCGAAACTACAGAATGAACTAACTCAGATAAATTATAATTTACAACCATGAGTCTGTGAGTTGTTTGTGGACAGCTGAATGGAAAATATGTTTTGGTTAATACAAAAACTACAATTAACAGACATTTTTGCAGAGAAAAAAAAAAACATCTCATAGGAGGGACAAACTTTGAGGCTGTTGTATTGGATTAAAGGAGGAGCACATTATACTTACAAGGAAAAGTGGCAAAACTTGGCCACATAGTGGCAAATAACTTACTGCCTAGTGGATGAGAGAGTCCCATGTCTTTATCTTTCAAACCTCATCCCCATAGAAATAAGAACGGGTGAGGGAGAAGGCACTTTCCATACTACTCGTTCTCCTAGCAATATGGGTTATTTAATGTGCTTACTGGGAGGCAGGGACATTTGATTAAAAACAAATGATACTTGGAAGGTAAGATCATTGTAGCCATTAAATTCTGGGATGTCTTGTTAGGCAGCAATAGGCAGCAATTAGATAACTAAAACAATATCCACGGTGGATTAAAATGTGGGGTCTTTGGCCAGCTCCGGTAAGAGACTCACAGCTTATACCTCTAGGGATCTGGAGGAAGGCTATGTTTTTCTGGAAGAGAATTCCCCACCATATGAGAAACTGGGCCTGGTGTCATACTGGACCCTAGAAAAGCCCAAGTGTCAGGTCAAGGGGCACCAAGTAAGTTATATACCCCAGCTGCCCATCATGAGCAAGATAGTATCAGACCCATGAAGTAACAAGATTGGAAGAGCCCAGCAGCGATGCATTGTACTTATCTGAGAGTGCACCTGGCAGGTCCAGAAGGCACAGTAACATTTTTGAGTCGGTCTCCCAGACTCCTATGCACTTAATGTTTTTGAACTAATGTTTCTTCTTCAGATTCCTCAACTTCCTCAACAAACTCTTAGGAGATTTCCTAAGGTCAGCTGATGGAAGAAGAATAAACTCAGGAGTTCACAGATGGATTTATAAGAATATTCTATAGAGCTATAGTCTCACTCAAGGATGTCCTAAAAGACAGTGGTGGGGGACATCCACCAAATGGGAGAATCTTTCAGTGGTGCACTTGGCATTCCCTTTGTGGTTAGAGAAGTAAGGATGCACACATAATTCTGGCCAGTGGCAAGTAGGTTGGAAGAAGCATGATCCAGGAAAAGGAGATCTGAGAAAGTAGCAAGAAAATAGATTTTTTTCTGGGGGGTATAAGCACAAAGGGTGAGGACTTTGTATTAACATTATGCCCAAAGAGAGCATCCAGTACAGAGAAGCCAATCAACAGTTAGACAGACCTATAGAGTAGATGTCAGCCAGTCTCTATCCTCAGGAACCCCATCATTTGCAAAGAGGACCCCTGAAGGTAGATATGGTTGTAGTGATGGAAGTTGTGCACGGGTCTAAAGCACAGGATACCTCTAATTAAGCTATTTAGCTATTGCCATCAGTGAATGTCCAATATGCCGGAAAAGAGGCAACACTGAGCTCTTAATATTACAGCCAACTTTCTACTTGAAAGCAGTTGATGGCATCAGATCCCTTCATCCTAAGAATAGAAGTGGTTTATCCTTACAAAATTATTTATTATGGATTTGGATTTGTCTTCTCTACACACAATGCCTTGGCCAACACCACAATTTGAGAGCTTATAGAATAAGTCATCTATCAGCATGATACACCAAACGGATTGTTTCAGACCAAGTGAACTGTTTTTATGACCAAAAGAGGTACGTGCATGGCAATGGACTGCATTTATCTTACCATCCTGAAGCAGGTGACATATTAGAATGATGGAATGTTCAGTTAGAAGCTCAACTAAGGTGCTAGCTTGAGGTTAATATTGGCTAAGTGTTTGGGTGTGAGTTTGGGGTGCTGTCCTCCAGCAACAGTGTGTATGTTGAATCAACAGAAAGTATATGGGTCTACATCCTCAATTGGTAGACCAGATGGGTTGAACAACCAGGGGATGGGAGCAGGATTGGCCCCTCTCATTGTCACTTTTGGATACCACTTGTCGAATTTGTGTTATCTTCATAACCTTGTCTTCTACTTGGTCAGAGGCTCTAGTTCCCTAGAAAGAAAGGCTTTTACCAGACGACAGAGTAAGAATTCTATTGGTTCTACATGCCATCAGACCAGCAAGCAAAGAAAAAAAAATGACTTAAAAGATGAAAATGATCAGCCTGATTTCTAGAGAGAGCTAGGGATTTTTTCTGACCAATGTAGGGAGAGAGGAAGATGCCCGGAACTCAGGGAGTTGACTGGTACATCTCTTGCTGTTTCCATGCCCAGTACTAACAATGAATGGACAATTACAGTATTCACTTCCTGACAAGAGAAAGACAACTAAGCGATGATGATCTACATCACTTGCCCAGGAAATACAGATAAATTTGAGGGCTGACAAAAGTGGAAAAAATCTGAAATGGATAGTGGAAGAAGGAAGTAATGAATACCAAGTATTGCCTCAGGGCCAGTCAGTTACAACAACAAGGACTTCAGTCTTTTCACCTAATCCCCCTATATTAAGCCTTTGCAGATATTGTAGCTGGCCACCCCCTTGAAGCAAACCTTGTGATATATTAGGTATAACACAGAGCTCGAGCAGATTGAAGGGATGTCAGAAGTGGATCATATCAGACAATTCTTGTACATGATTTCATATCTCCTAAGGCTTACATTTATACCAGCCATTGTAGTGGCAATCAAATCTGCCACTTTTTGACAAGCTTCATGAAGTTGAAATTTGACAGTGATTCATCATGAGCATATTGATATGTACTTCTTTTTTGCTGCTCCATGGTTTCGCTGATGCCAATGTATGGGATGTCTGTGGATATTAGCTCAACACCCATAGTTCACAGTTAGAAAGTTCAGGGGAGTAAAGGTTGGTGGGGCCACAGTTGATCAATGGAATATAAGAACTAATGGATAAATGCATCCTTCTTTTGTCTCCTGGGCAGATAGCTCTGAAATATATTTCATAATATTTTATAATGTCCCTTGGACAGTCCCACAAAATCAGGTAATAGCTACCTGAAGTAGTGGCCAACTTTATAACACATACTTCAGTTGTTTTTTGTTGTTTTTTTTTTTTAATCTTTCTCTTTTCAGGCCCCCTATCTCTCACACCTGCTTCCTGGTTCATATTCTCAGATAAACCACATGAATGCAAGACTTTAATCTCAAAATCAGCTTTAAGAGGGAAAATATGTGTTAGAATTATTTACTAATATGCTTTTCTCTCTTTTGGACTGTGAATTTATTGAGGGCAGGACAAAGGTGCTCAATGGATGCTTACTGACGGAACTGAACCAAGAAAAATTCAACACACAAATCTTTTTCAAGTATGGCCTTAGCATGATCTAGTCTCACAACAGAGTAAAGCATAAAAATCCAAGGAAATTGAATTTATTTTAAAAGGGAAGATTACCTATTAAAACAAAGTTAGCTATCTTTACCATTGTGAACTATCTTAAGTCTGTAAAGCAAGGGACAGTTAGATAGAGAGATAGAAGATGAAATATCTATGGATTGTCTGCCATGATGTGGTCTCACTTGGGAAATAATTAAAAATAATTAAAATGAAAAGAAAACTGCCAGCTACTAGAGTGAGGTGAATTTGTCACACATGAGGGAAAGTGCTGCTTTAATATAATTGCAACATTTACAATAATAACTGCCATTTATTGAGAACCAAGTATGTGATAGGCATTTTTCTATGTGTTTTATTTGTATTCTCTCAGTCCTTACAATTTCATACAGTAGAGACTTACAGTTTTTATGCATGTGGAAACTGGGGTATGGAAATACTAAGTAACGTGTCCAAATTCACACAGAGGAATGAGTCAGGACACGAATTCAGACTCTAGGGCATGTGTTCGTTACCACTGTGGTATACTTCAAAGATACATGTTAGTGGTCTATTAACTTTGAACATAGGCTCAAGGTCACTATATCTAAAAAGATGAATTAATATCACTTTTAAATCTCTGACCCAAGATTGCTGATTCTGTGCTCCAGATCAAGCAAAAACAGTATTTCATGTGAAATAAAATGTAATAAGAGTGAACCTAGATATAGTTTAGAGAAAAGCCCCAGTATATGCTTTATTTTCCACTAGGCTGTCTAATATTAAAGGTACAAACAAAGTAGTGAAAAGGTCTGTACCTAGACCTGAGTTCTGAACTTGTGCTTTGTTGTCTGTACCACATGAGTATAATTTAATAGGAAAACTAGAGTCTGGGAATTCAGAGACCTGGCTTTTAATGCCAGTATAACCCTCAATACTTTAAACAAGTTATTTATCCTTCTGTGTTTTAATTTCCCTCAGTTGTCACATGGTTACCTGCTCTCCACTTAACCACAGGGTTCCTGCAAGGTTAAAAAGAAAAGTTTGAGAAAGCTTAAAGTCCTACTTAAGTGTTTAGTGCTATTCATCATTACTTTCCATCACTGAATTTATTATGCATTTGCTATATAACCCCACACTCTTCAGTGTATAAGATCATCTTTCCTATAATCAAAATAGTCCTCAAACCAAAGATGTTATTATGACCCTTGGGGTTAATGCAATGTTTTCAGAGATGACACGGTGAAAGAACGTTTAAACCTCTGAGAATGCATAAATGTTTTCTTTTCCTCTCTTTTAATATTAAAGAAGCCATTGAGTGTTCTGGACAAATGCTCCTCTTGGGCGAGGTTCATAGCCTCACCGGTTCAGTTTCTCTTCTCTTGGAAACTCTGTGATGGTTTGTGTAACCAGAATCCTTAGAGCACTTGTTCATGATGTAGGAACAACGTCAAGTGCAGCTGTTGGTCAAATTCCTATTTGTCTTCCAACCCAATTTAGATGCCACAAGAATAGTCAGGTTTCTCTCAAAGCAAAACATGGCAATTTCCATACAAATGCTACAGAAGAATATTCTGTGTTCCCTTCACACCAGGGAAGAATGGAGAAAGGAAGATATCACCTCAGCGAGAGAAATAGAGGATTATTGGAAATCAAATTGAAGCTAAAACTTAAGAAGACTGTGGGCAGGGACTGAATTTTTTTATATTTTCCCCCCGGCACTTTTTACAAAGAAAAACACTTTGTAAGCATTTTAGTAAATGATTTTAAAGGAAAGAATAAACAGACATTTAGCCTAAGAAAACTCATTCCATTCACTCAATAAAGGGAATAATTTTGAGATTGAAGTTAGAAAATCAGGATTCAAGTCTGGTTTTTTTCCCTTATCATCTGGGTATTTGTTGAACTTCTTAACGCCTACAACTTCTCATCTATAAAATGGGGGTGAAACTAGCCTCCATGTGAGTGACAGAGACTCTATCTAAAATGCACATCTGACCAAGATTCTCTTCCTTTAAAACCTTATAGTCTCCAAGATCGTATCCAGATTCCTTAGTGAAGCACAGAAATCTTTCCTGGTCCGACCTTTGGCTTTCTCTTGCACAAATAAACTCTTAAAGCTTCCAAGTGAAGTGCCTGGGGGAATTTTAAGCCATAAGAGCTAGCTGAAAGAATAGTCATGAGCATGGAAGACAGAATAGTTCTTACAATATCAGGTCAGTGAGAGAGCTACAGACATTAGAAATGTATGCATTGCAAACAATAGAGAACTCTACTACAGTGATTGAAATAGATCGGAACGGATATCGAGTGCAAAAGCCCTGAAAAGGGAAGCAGGGCTACATGCTCCAGGAAGAAAAGCAACCAGTGAAAGATACAAAACAATGCGGGAGAAGAAGGCGAGATTCAGATCAAATGAAACACAGCTCTGAATGATGCTCAGATTAACCAATCTGGATTTTATGTTACATGCTCTGGGATAAGATTGAAAGAGTTTTAAGCAAGTCAGTATAAATATGAGATGCGAGACAGGAAGGAATCAAGGGTTTCACTTCACAACCAATTGAATTGGGACATTTACTACATGGGGAAGGTGGACAGAAACGGACATTGTTGGTTATGGGGGAAAAGGAAAGCAAACCAAGAATTTTATTTAGCTATGTTAGCGATGCCTGTTAGACACTGCTATAGACAGGTTTAGTAAACACTAAATCTTGGAGTCTGGATTTCAGGAGTGAGATGTAGGCTTGAGAAACTTTCTTTCCCTGTCAGACAGAGTTAGGGACCTCCTTCCAGTGTTCACCGTGGAAGATTTCAAACTCTTCTGGAGTCATAGGGTTCTCAGGAAATAACCACCGAGGGAACTCAACAAATTGAGGGAAAGTTCAAGTGGATGAAGCTCCTTTAACAAAGCAACCCTTGTTTATTTTCTTGTTCTTTAAATGCGTTTTCTACATATGGATTTTACGTAAGATTTTATTTTAACAAATGTCTGGAAGTTACAACATAATAATAGCTAGCATATATTATACATAGTGCTTACAATGTGCCAGACCCTGTATGTTTACACACACACACCACACACAAATGACTATATATATATAATACATATATATGACATATGACATATGATATATATATATATATATATACACATATATATATATGACATATCTACTAATTTAAATATCACAACAACCTGGTAGTGTAGACACTATTATTAGCCCTATCGTATGATGGGGAAACTGAGACAGAGAGCTTGAGTGACTTACCTAGTCTAAAAGCTAGGAAGAGGTGGAGTCAGAGTTCAGTTGGACTCCTCACCACTAGCACACGACCACAGAATGATATTGAAAATTTCTAACAGGGCACACAAACCTTTAACCTACTTTGCTGCCTCATGGCTTATAAAAACACCCCCAAGTAGCCCATGCTCCAACTAGCCTGCGTTGTGACTATTTCTCCAAGTCATTCACACTCGTGCCTCTATGCCTTTGTTTATTATATCCTTTAAAATCCAGCTAAATGTAAATGTTTTCATAAAGGCTTGCTTGACTCCTTACCTTTTGAGGGCAGAGTGAATCATGACTTCCTCTGAACCTTTAGAATGCTCCGCTCACAGTTCAATTACATCAATCATGATTTTTTGTGCATGGATCTCTTCTCCACCTTCACCACACCCACACAGAGAATGTGAAAGCCTTAAGGGCAACCAAACACCTCCCGTGTTTAACTGAACTTCCTAAGATACCTTTACTTCTGGAAGTACCAGTGTACTAATAAACATAGGCCCAGCAGCAACTATAACCCATTAAACAAGTGCCATAAAGAACTGGCATTTTACAGATTCTTGAATCAGACTACCTTAGGTTCAAATCCTGGCTTGGCCACTTCTTTCCTAAACTTAGAGAAGTTATTTAACTTTCCTTTGACTCAGACTGTGTATTTATAATATGCAGATAAAATTACCTATTTCATAATGCTATTATAAGGATTAAACGAGATATGTAGTATACTTGGAATAGTGACTGGCACATATTAATAGGATGCATTTGATAAATGTTTGTTGTTGTTATTATTATTTATTATCATTATTGTTTTACCTTTATTATAGAAGCATATTTCAATGTGTCCCAGAAGATTATATTTTGCATTTCTAGCACGTATAACTATGAATGGCATTACATGTTTTTTTAATGAATGACTCAGTTAATGGATAGGCTATATCCATTGAACCATTCATTAATACAATATTTATTATGTATCTACAAGGTTTTATTGCTGTGCTGGGGTTCTGTGGGTGAACCATATCAATAAGTTTTCTTTCTGAGCTCTCAGGGATTATAGTTGCCCTGAGATCAGGTATGGGTGGCACCAACAAATAAATAGGCCATTCCATCACAGGATAATGATCAAGAGTATAATAAGGGAAGTACAGTATGTTATGGGGATAGAGGAAAGAGCCTTTCTCATATTTGGGAGGTAAATGTTAGCTGAATTAATACCAGTAGCTAGACATATTAGTAGATCAGGGGAAAACAGAATACAAGACTGAATGTTTAAGCAGAACATATACAAAAAAACTTTGGAAGCCAGGGAGAGCAAGGCTTCATGGAGGAACTTCAATGGAATTAGATGCAAAGCAGCAGAAAGGGAAAGGCTGAGATCATGAAAGATCTTGTGCTCATTTTAGTTAGGGTGACTTTATTCTGAGAGCAATGATTAGCTATTGAAGGTCGTAATTAGAAGAGGAACTTGATCAGAATTGCGTTTTAACAATATCATTCTAGCTTCAGCGTACAGAGTAAATTGGAAGAGGCAAAGACTGAATACAGGGAGACCAATTTGAAGGCTGTAATAGAATTCTAGGAGTCTGAGACTGGATTAAATGAGTGGAAGTGAGAATGAAGAAACAGGGACTGGAGCTAAATCATCAAGGCTTGGTGAGAGACTGGAAATGAGGGTTGGAGAGGAGCCTGTGTGATGTTTGATTTTTTGAGAGACACTTGAATAGATAGTGATAGCTGGCAGGAGGATAACATGGAGTAGGCTAGAGTTTATGAGAAGATGATGAGCTCAGTTTTAGATATAATTAGTTTCAGTTACTTGTAACATTAAAGAAAAGAAAAAGCAGTTAGCTGGATTAACCCAGGGCTTGAGTTTTGCCAGGCAGTGATTAAATGAGCAAGCAGAAATATGACTGAGGGAACTGTAAGAATTTAATAGAAGTGATGGTGTATGAAATCTAATGGGGTAGGGAAGAAAGAGTGAAGAGAAAGTCTGGATAAACACAGATAAAATAGGTGAGTGAAAAAACACGGAGGTACTGCCCAAGTGTAGGCACAATGACAACAAATAAGTAGGAAGAATGGAAGAATAGAAGTTATGGTTATGTTATTGGAATTGATTATTTCGGGGATGGATCTCTCCAAATTGATGACAAGAACCAAACTGTAGTCATGAAAGTAAGAAACAGAGGTGGAGTAAAGGCAAAAACCCACAGAAATGAGTAAATAAAGAATGCAAAAGGTCATGGTGTTGTGTCATACACATGTATTTCACATCATTCAAGAGGGTGGCAGAACTGGGGATAGAGAGGAAGATTTTAAAATGGGAATGAAAGACTTTGTTCAATGTTATAGAGCAACTAGGATGCTAGTAGATGACACCAGGGAGGGGAAATTATTGAGAGCAGGAATAATAGACAGCTGTCTGGGCTTTAGAGTTTCAGGGAGTCTCTGGGGGTAGCCTAGACACACTCTAAATTTAAAATATTGTTTTGGAAAGAAGATGAGCAGGGCAGATAATGAAGCTGCACAATTCAACTCACCAGTGGGCTATATTCCCAGAAACTGAGTGAAAGCAGATTTTTTCATTATCAGCTCCAGCAGGTTGGGTCTACCTGGGAGCCCCAACCATCTCAAGCAGTTCATTTCTTCCCTGGCTTTGAAAAATTGGAACCAAAGGTAGGGAACAGCGAATGTAAGAAAACAGGAAAGTCCTAATAAGAATTTATTCTTTCTGAAAGGCTATTTTTAAGACTGTCTTTTATTTTTTATTTTTTAAGAAAAAATGGTTCAAAGCTTCCCTCCATCCCTTCAGAATCTAGGTGGAAGAAAATGCAAAAACAAATCAGTAAAAAGAACTGGAACTTCCCCAACCCTTGATGTGGTCCAGCACAAACATCATGGGAGATGTGGAAAACTCTACACGGCAACATTTCCTAGGATTATAGAATTTTGAGCTGGAAGGCACCCGGATGAAATGGACCAGCACTTCATTTTAAATGAGGATGCCCTGAAAAGGCCAACAGAATGGAAGGTAGTCAGGCTGGAACATTGCTGATTAGAAAAGTCGTCACAAAATGATCTTTTTTCAATTTCACTGAAAAAACAAACACACAGAAAAACCCAATGGTTCTAATGGTTTTTAAAAGAGAATCTTAGATAAATTTGATTATGGAAATGTAACTGTAAGTCAGCATTTTAACAAAAATTATATCGCTCATAAGAACTTGTTCACTTAATGACGTTCATATTGACGTTGTTACATAATTTTGACTCTGAAACTTTTAAAAAGCTCTGTAACTCTGCAGCACGAGAAATACCCTTAAATGCAAAGCCATTTCCCTGCTAATACAAGCAGGAAATCAGAAATCATGCTAATTGGGAAGGTCAAAATGATTGATCTCATTAATGTTATAACTTACTATTTTTCTCACAGTAATTACACAATATTCTAGATTTTCCTTCTTTCACTTAAATACTTCATCCACCTATAACTAAAGTGTACCTAATACAATAAATTAGACAAGGAGACACTTCTTTGTCACTGACAAATAACCACAGGAAGTCAGGCAAATCTAATCTTCTCTTCACCATCTGATAATATGGCATAATTTGCTTAATTGTGTCTCCAAGCATATCTCACTTTGGCTTTGTTCTGGTATCCTAAGACAGTTTCATTTTTTTTTTTATTAGCAGCACTCTTTATTCAAATAAAATCTTACCAACTGTGTAAAATATTGAAAAGCCAAAGTTCCAATTGAAATAGTGATGGCACGTGGCCCACATCTCAACCCACATACATCTCCACTGCTTACATCTCTCTCCATCACAGCTCTAAAAGATTTTGTGGAGCTGAGATTGAAAACCAGTGCCATAAGGGGGTCTATAAAAAGCGTAGGCAAATAAATACTTAGACTAATTAATTTACACACATACACACCCATACAGACCCTCACATGTATTTACGCAGATATGCATACATTCACAAAATGCATATAAGAAACTATGCATATAATAAGACCTGGCTATTTAGAAAAATTTAGCACCATAGAAGCCAAATAGAAAATATTATTCTGATGCGTTTGGAAACGTTAATGGAGAATGGATTTCAATAGTTTACAAGGGTTTATGGTACAACGCATGATCGGGTTTATACCAATTGACACTGGCTTCTTTTAACCAAGAGCTAGATTTTATTTATATTCTGGTTGGAACCTTTGACTCATATGATCAGACACCCACACAATCCGCTTAGCTTTAAAAATAAAATAAAATAAAAACCACCAGAGTGAAGAAGGTAGCGTGTTGCAGTTCTCCTTTTTGGGTTGTGGTTAATGTAACAAGATCATGAACAAAAGGGTCAAGAAACCACATGGTTTGAACAGGGAACACTTCAAAGCAGAGGCTGCCTTCAAACCAAAAGGGTTTATACAGGCAAATTGAGCATATGGTTGCTTAGTGTCCTAAGATGACTTGAGGAAAGACTGGACCCACAGGAAAGGTGAATGGCATAGAAGAAAGATATCATGTTTTGGCTGAACACCTACGTTTGTCAGAGGCTTTATATGTACAGTCCCCTTTTATCTACAGCACAAAGCAGGTTATCTCCTGTTTACTAAAGAGGACACTACAGTTAGGAGAGATTCATTAATTTGGCCAGGATTGTACAGTCTATGTTTGTTTTATCATTTCACACTATCTCCTTGTTCTTTGACAAACTAGCCAACCATATTTGTACCTCAAGTTCTTTGCTATTGGCTGTTTGTTCTGCCTACAATTACTTTCCAACAGTTATCCTCATATCTTACTTTCTTGTTTCACATAGGTCTCTTCTGTTCAACAGTACCTTCTTAGTGGGGCCTACTCTGACCACCTTCCATAAGATCTCTTAGGATTAATGCTCTATGGTCCATGCAAGGAGGAATGCTGAAAGCAAGCTCCTACATCACGCTGAAAGCCTTAAAGTCCCACCTATTATTGGCGGTGGTGGGGGGAGGACTAAAATAACTTCACCTAAACAGACCTACAAACAAGCAAGAACAACAAAATACTTGTCATCCACCTGGAAATGTGCATAGAAAAAAGTCACCTATAGTCATGAGCAATCTAGGCTAGTAAATTGATCAGAAGAAGTTAAAACCTTGGGGGGTCTTTTGAAGAATAAAATTTGAAACCATTCTGAAGGGAACATTTGCACAACCTAGGGTACACAGGACTTTCACAGGATGAGAAAAACTGAAGATGAATTAACAATCCAGTTTAAATAACACACAAGGAAATGTACCACTTTGAGAGAATATCACCAAAGTCAGTAATTACTTAAATATGACAGTAGTAAAAACAAGCCTGGATTTTCTAGGGGACAGAGCCCAGATGTTTATGGCCAGGAGCTGCAGTGGGACAACTGGGGAGCCAAACAATATGAAACGATGTCAAAGCTCCAGAGGCTTGGGGCAATGGCTGGAGCAGCTGAAGGCAAGTTACTAAACCAGAGTGGGTGAGTGTGTCGGAGGCAGTGAATATTTCCCAGCCAGATTCCAATAATGTCAGAGTTGAGGGGATATAGATTTCAAAAAAGCAAAGAGAGGCGAAGCTGCGTCTGAGACACCTGCTCTGAATCAAAATAATTGTAGAGTCTGAAATTGTCCTTGTATATGGGGACCAAATGGCTGACAATAATTTGGAAAGCTGCTCAGAAATGGCTCAGGATAGGATTCTCAAAGATGAAAATAAGCATGACTTCAGAAACAAGATTGCCAAAAAAAGAGAAGTCAAGTCATCATAGTGAATGCTTGTCAACAGAAACAGGATGCAAGACATGTAAATACTAGAAGACTGACAATATTAAAACTGACAGATATAGGATGAAGAAAAATACTATACATGAAAATATTTTACATATTAAAATAAAGTATGCAATTACAATGAGTATAATATCAAGAATGAACAGAGAGACTATACAGAAACAAATAAGAACTCTAGGAATAAAAACTATCATGTATAGGTTTCAAATGATAGTATAAGAAGTTAAAAAAAAATGACAGAATACATTCTCTGTGGTTAAACAACCCATTAGAGCAGCGTCATTTTCTGTGGGGAGGAGAAGGTGGTAAGGTAGCTTGGGGAATGCCTAGAGTTCTCCAATGCGCTGTTTCCAGTAAATCATTTCAGGAAGGAGTAGGAAGCTTTTTTGTTTGTTTTTTCCTCTTTTACTTTTTCTCTTCTCCAGTCTGTTTTACCAGCAATCAAGCTGATCTTTGAATCCTTAATCTGACTCTTATATCTATTTTTTTTAGATTTACTTTTATTTTTTGATGTGCTCTGAATTTATTTTTCTTTTTTCAACTTTAGTCAAAAGCTTTTTGCTTAAAACTTGAATACCTTTGAATTACAGTTATATCAGAGACTATATTCGGTTGATAGTTCAGCATTTTGCCTAACACTCTTTATGAGCTATCCATAATGGCAGTATAAAAGCAACAAACTTATGTTTAGCAAACTTGTAACACAATGTACAACTTATGATTATAAAAAATTTTAAATTTACACAAAAGAGAGAACAGATTATGAATCCCCATATACTCATTAATACATAGTCTTTAACAGTGTTGAACAGTTCATGGTTCATTTTGTTTCATTTACACTTTACTTGTGCTTCTCAACCCACACTGATATATTTTGAAGCAAATTTCAGTCATATGATTTGATTACCATATTTAAGTATGGAATATTTCTGTGAAAAATAACTTTACTTCATCAACTATTAGGTTACTTCCATAATAATTCACATAGGAAAGACAGGATGAGTATACTTGATACTTTCCCCTTATTTACCAGTTTTCACGCTAAGAGTGGGTTCTCTTCTGTAATCAAAGATAAACAATGAGGTTTTTGGCTTGTGTATTTGGTTGATGGGTTGAATCTTTTTGAGTATAATTCTTAAGTATATTTGTATTTTAATCCATTACAGTTACCTTTATTGATGCTTGAAATTATCTTTGGCCAGAGGGAGGCTTTTCAAATTGGTTCCTGAGTCTTTCTGATATGACTCTCATAGCCTTTGATTACTTCCCTGCTTCCTCAGGCAACATGTTTCAGGTTCATTTTGTTCATTCGCTGCCTCAGATCCATGAACCCATGTTTCTACGGAGTCTCTGATTCTTTTAACTGAAAATAGTTTGTAGCACAGTCACAATTTGGGTGGGAAGGGGGCTTGTGCCTATGGACGAAAAAGGGTGCTATAACAAATCATAAATTTCTAACTGGGCAGGTCGTAGTGGGTACTCACACCCCCGGCCTACAACTTCTTTTTTCAAAATTAAATTTATTGGGGTGACATTGGTTAGTAAAATTATATAGGTTTCAAGTGTACAATTCTATAACATATCATCTATAAATCCCATTGTGTGCTCACCGCCCAGAGCCAGTTCTCCTTCCATCACCATATATTTGACCCTCTTTGCCCTCTTCTACCTCCCACCTCCCCCTTACCCTCTGGTAACCACTAAACTGCTGTCTGTGTCTACGAGTTTGGTTTGTTTATCTTGTTTGTTGCTTTCAGTTTTATATCCCACATATGAGTGAGATTATGTGGTTCTTGACTTTTTCTCTCTGATTTATTTCGCTTAGCAGGATCATCCCACGATTCATGAATGCCCTCTTACCTTGGGTTACGTGGTCGTTTTCTCCTGAGTAGATTTAGGGTTTTGTATCTTTATCAGGATGATCAGTCCTTGTGAGTGTATCACATCAAAAGGAACGTGATGTCAGTTTGTCCCTGGCACGATGATGATAACGTGGATCCCTTGGTTAGTGTCATTTTGCGACAATAAAGAAACCATTGTGTTTCTTATTGTAATCACTATATGATCTATATGTAACTACTTTGATCCTGTTCAACAAACTGCGACACATTGGTTGTAGCTTCCATTGATGGTTCCTGACTAAACAAATTATCGTTTTGTTGGTGGCTAAATCTTCTATTTTAACTGGGTCAGAATCCGGAAGGACAAGGAATTTGAGGCACGCTACATTAGCCTGGAAACCTCAAGAAATCAACATACAGGTTAGAATAGTGAGAAAACGTGTTTTGGAGTGGCTTGGGTAGATGCCTTTAAATACAGGCCTTGCCAGTCTTGGAATTTGTGGGCTGTAGCCGTTTATATTGTGGCTAGTGTTTGCAGGCATGTGATGGGTTATAAAGAACACTGCCAGATTTGGAGGATTCACCCAATTTTCTTGTCTTCAAGTATGGAACCCTATCTGGGTTTAGTAAATAAAGGGATTCAGTTTAGGGATGAAGGCAATTAGGGCATTCAATTGAGTGAATAGATTCTGTACTCAGGAAGAAATTGCAATTCCTTCCCAGTAGTCAGAAAGGATTTTCTTGACTCTGGAGAAAAAGCTTATCTCTGGAGGATTTCAAAATCCCTCGAGGAGAAGAAACACCCTTGCTAAATTAGAACCTGTTCACCTGTAAAAAGGTAATGTTTCTTTTGCAACCTCTCTTCCAGGACTGCAAGCGCACAGAGGTGTAGTAGGCATGCTCTGCTGTCCCTTATTTTTGGAGTGCTGAGGACAAAGATACGAAAAGGAATTGATTCTCCCTTTTAATCCCCCCAACCTATTTATCTTTGTTTCTCAACTTGTGCTAAGAGACAGGCCTTTACATAGTACATGGATGGTGGAAAGGGAGTTTCAAATGGTCGCAGAAAGTTGTGCTTATGCAATATTTTAGGATTAATGGCTGATAAAGCAGGGCTTGGGGATAAGTATAGGACCTGAGTCTCTGTTTCTCATTGGCATTCTTAGAGAAACTCCAGAAGGAGCAACGGGGGAGTGCACCTGGGCTCTAGAACTGGTACAAACTACTGGCAAGGCTGAAAACAAATGATTTATCTTGACTATCCTATTGTTTGCCTATCTTCCTTCTCCAATGGATTATAAAGTTATGAATTACTTATTAGAATCCTTTCCTGTTCTCCCAGAGTTACTGAGACTAGATAGCACGGTGAAAATAGTCCAAAGAGGAGTTCTAGAAGAATCAGCATAGCAAGGCCCCATTCCTTCTAGTTTATACAACTAACGAAAACCAAAAAATAACCACTGAGGACAACAGAGATGATATCACCTTTTTAAGGAGAACCGAGTTCTATGGGGTAGAGTCCCCTGGAGACCCCAAGAACCTTACCTGTGAAGTTGGCAGGTGTCTACAGGAAACAAAGCCCAGCATCATGTCTCCCAGAAGGATGAATGCTGTGAAAAAGGATGTGGAGACGTGTGCAAGGGCCACAGCAAAGGGAAAGACCCTTCAAGAGCAAGGATGGAGTGACCCTTTCAATACTGCCGAGTTTCCACAGAAAGGTGGCAACACCTGTGTCCACAGATCCCAACTTAGGTATACAGAGACTAGGTGCAATTAGCACTATGCAAGCTTGCCAGAAATTGTGGAGGAAAAGGCACATAAAACAGGGGAATATAGACACGATGCCTTCATCTGGTGACTCGACAGAACCTCTAACTGCATCTTTCAGGAGGATCACTGACGACTATAAACTTGGAGGGACTGGATCCCCCAGCCACCTACAGAGTTAAAATCCTGGCTGGGCTAGATGAGCAAGGATTCATTTGGTCAACAAAATATTTACCGAATACCTACTATTTGTCATGAACTGTCATTGGCAAAGGGATAGAATAGTAAACCATACAGATAAAGCCTCTGCTTTCCATTCATTAAGAGAGATAGATAATAGACGAATGTACAAATGAATACATGAGACAAACACATAAAAATAATTAATTAAAAAACAAAACAAAGCAGAGGACAGAAAACTTAGCTCAACAGCCTATTATATAAAACAATGGTCGCTCCTAGATAACACATCCCTCACAAGAGTAAGAGAAGAGGCAGAAGAAAAGCGAAGAGGATGAAAAAGTTATACTCTAAAAGAAAATTTCCTTGGCTCGACATAGCCTGGGATGGAAGTGGGGGGAAGAGTTTATTGGTAAGACATACAGGAGGTTTTGAACCAAATTAAGACCAGATACTAATGACTAGATTTTTAGAAAAGTCATTGGAGTACAATTTTATTTCTCAATTATACCTCAATAAAGCAGGTGAAAAGTCATGAATTGGACTGATGTGAAACATAAGAAACTACTTTAAAGTTTCAGCAGCCTCATTACCCATTAGGGTAAGACCTTGATGAAATAAAGATGGCAATGCTTGTTGAAAATATGCAAAGCCGTTCCATGATGAGCTGAGACTGCTCAATCAGACCTATAACCCTCAGTGTCCAACAAGTGTCTGCATCAGGGTTCCACTGGCATTGCGCATGTGGTTAAAAGTTGTCCTATGAGTGGTCTGGGGAATACTGTTTTGCTATAATATGTAGTTATTATGCTCTTTAGATTCTTTTGGTCTAGAGCTGATGCTTTGCTAAGCTCATATATCTGATGTACTCTGTAGACCTCTTTAAAAGGACTGGGGATTTGATTAATTCAACTTTAGAGATGCTGAACAAATTTCCTGTTTTGGTGAAATACTCCAGGCGGTAGCTATGTAAAGAACCACAATTCTACCCAGATATATAAAATGAAATCATTCTGGAAGAGACCGAGCAGAGTACGAAATGGGGAAATAGAGAAAGGGTTGTTGTTGTTTGTTTGTTTGTTTTCAGGTTTTTGTGTTTTAACATGTAAGAGGAAAAAGAAGATTTAACTTTTGGCTTTTACTTCTTTGGGGAATTTATTACTAGAAGAGTACTCATATTGAAATTTGGGCATTTTAATATTGCTGTCACTATATTATTAGGGGTAATTTAGATAGTTATTTGGGTTCCTTACATAACTTCTGCAGAGCTATAATGGAGACTGTGGCAGGGTATCATTTGCAACAGGAGAGAGATAAAGGATTTCTGGTCCTCCTGGTAGAGAGTGGTTTTGTGAATATTTTAAGGTGTGCCCTGCTCTGATGCATTTTAGAGCAAAATTAGTGTGGCATATCTCAGGTCTCAGGATGGTCAATAGAGAAACAGTTGCTGGAATGGGAAGAAGGGCCATATTGGAAGGAAAAGGGAAGAGTAGTGCTGGACACACTGTGGGACCTCTTCCCTAGGTGGCCAGCCATAAACAGTAGGCTCGAATGCTTAAGTATATTAGGTTACAGAACAAAAATTATAGGAGGACCAGGAGAAACATAGGAATTATGATAGGAATTAACATAGGAATTTCTGCCCTTGAGGAAATTGAGGGAGGGAAGTTTTATGTTGTTCTCCATCATGCTCTCTCCATTGCTTCTTCCCAAGGATTATTGGTCAGGCATGGCCGTGTCTCCCTGGCTCCCTGTTTAGATCCGTGGCGGACAGGGAGCTTTCATCCCCCTTTTCTCCACATGGAAAGCCCTGTGGGTCAGGCTTGGTGAGGAGAGGCTGAAGTTGGCCAGCGGCTCTGCTTGAAAAGGGGTAGGGCAAATCCATTTCAGGCCAGAAGAATCCCAAGTACTTTCTGGTGTTGGATACAGCTCTGGCCTGCAATCCAGCTGCTACTGACACTTGGATTTCCCTCTGACTCTTGTATGTATTTTCTCAATTGCTTCAGAATCCAGAGGGAAGAAGGACTAACAAGACTTTGCCAACAGTGCCAATGGTCCCGTGTGTGTGTGGGAGAGAGAGATCACATAGGACAGAGAGATGTCAAGCAGGGCAGGCAAAGACAGGCTGCAGATCAGGCGGGAACACCAAACGGCTACACAGAGGAGATGTGCTCAGCCCAGTGGTACCTAAGACCTCCTGCGGGACTATAGATGGCAGGTACTCTGTCAGGGCTTTCCCTGTACTGTTTTAGTTAACTCTCACAGAAATCCAATGCAAGAGAGACTGTTTTCTCCAAGGACAGTAGCCAGGCTTTGGCAGGAGTGAACTTATGGAAGAAAGCCTCCTAAGCTAGTACATTCAACAGTTTTTGACTATCGCCCACAATAAGAAGTACAGTTCTCATTGTGACCTTACACTTTAAATGCTTATCTTTGATTGAAACAAAAATGTCACACACACACACACACAAAAAAAAAAAAAGAAGAAGAAGAAAGAAAGAAACAACCCAGTAGTTATTATTACTGTCTATAGTGGAATCTGATCTTTTTTATTCTATTTTAAAATATCTGGCTGAAACAACTAAAATATTTTCAAAAGGGATGAATTAATCATGACATATAACTTGAAGGAAAAAAAAACTGTTCTAACTAAAGCCATGGAACATAGATCTGGGTTCAAAACCTGATTTGATCATGGTTAGCTGCATGACCTTGAGCAAATCACCTTTCAGAGCCTCAGATTCCTCATCTGTAAAATCGGATTAATCCTTATATCTTAGTGTGGTCCGTTAAAAGCAGCAATGAGCCAGGAGCTCAGCTGAGCTGTACAGAGCAGATTCAACAGATATCTGAGTAGCCGATTAAAAACAACAAACCAAAAAGAAAGTAACAGTCGAGCCTTAAATCTCTTACTGTAATGGGCTAAGCAAGAGTCTGAAATTGGAAAAAGTGGTGACCCTTCCCTAGTCCATTTTCTCCCAGGGAACCAGTCTAAGGTTAGAAGGATCAGCACAGATATGGGGGCCGTCTCAATGCCTACAGACCCCTGAACAAGAAGCTCATGTAGTTTTGTGAACCAAGGAGCTGTGGGGTGGGGAGGAGAGCAAGGGGGAAAGGCTGGGGATGGAAAAGTGCTGAGTGGAGAAAAGTGGCGTCAGGTTTCCCTCTCCTTACCTGTGATAAGGAGGCCTCAGGAGAGATGCCCGAAGAAGACCTAGGCTGAAGGCCCCAAATAAAGAGGTCTCTAGATGAAAGTACCCAGGCTAGGAATGCAAATTGCATAAGAGCAGAGGGGCCTGAGTCCTGGACTGTAACTCCTTCCAGAGACTACAATGCACGCTGTGCACCAAGTCTGGTGTGGTGAGGGCAGCTTTCCTCTATGAGGTCGGCCAGGTGAAGCCTTTGTAACCACCTATGGTCAGGCCTGAAAATCTTGCCTAGGATTTTGGCCAAGATCCAGACCCCTCATAATATATAAGAAGGAATGAACTCTGTGTCTGGCAAAAAAACACCTACTGAATAGGGTTAGTGTGAGAATTAAATTAAATGAATTGAAGTTAACACTGTGCGGATACTAGTGCCTGGCACGTAGTTATAGCTGTATGTGTTTTTAATTAAACAAATAAAATGACAACAATTCAATGAATGTTAGGTATTTTGCAATTTCCCCGAATTTGACCGTGTCTCTATTTCTTCCACTTTGATCTAAGCCATCCCTGGATGATTGTAATTGGAGTGGAAATATGTACAACAATATTTACCAATGGATATAAGAAAAAAGAAAGGTGGTTTTTTCCCCCCTTTTGAAATTCAATACTTTTCTCAACAATGAAGGAATAATAGAATTAGAATATCACCATTTTGCAGTCTCTGATAATTAATCATTGATCATCACCAGTTGCTAATATCACAAAAAGAAAGACATACAAAAATTGTGCAACTCCTCAAGGAAGAATATACGACCATCCCTATTGCCAAAGAAATTGAAGCCACATCTGGTCAAACCTCTAGAACCAACAATCAATTCACGGGCCACCCAGAGGAGAGAGGCACGTGTTAGCTGACATCACTGGAATGTGATCAACAAAATCCAGACTGTGAGAAACTCATAGGACAAACAATCTAGTTTCTTCGATGCAAAATTTCAAGATCAGTGGTGGAGTGGAAACCTACAGATTATAAGAGACTTAGGCAACAAAATACAAATCACATTATGTGGTTCTTATTTGGATACTTACACAAACAAGTTATAACAAAGAAAAAGGCAGTTATTGACACATGCACACACACGCACAGGCATGTATATGGCAGCAATGGAGATACAGACTTTTACTTTGCCTAATCGATAGCCCCCAACTGTAACCAATATTCTCAACTCTATCACCATCGTTAGGTTTTGCGTCTTCTAGAACTAGTATATGAATGGAGTGATACAGTAGTCACTCTTATGTATATAGTTCCTTTGCTTAACATCATGTCTGTGGGATTCAACCATATTGTTGGCATGTGGCAGTAGTTCAGTTAAAACAGTGTATTTTTAAAAGATGTAGGAATATAATGTGTCACCCATTACGGGAATGATTTATTTGGCATGTTAAAAAACCTTTAGCACAGATACAAAATAATTTATAAGGCTCAGTCTTTGCATGAATCAATCGATGTAGCTGCCATGGGCAGAGATTATGAAAACAAAGGAATTTGAGCTGGATTTTGGAAGAAAGGTAAAACCAAAGAAGCATAAAAAAAGGATAGTCCAGGTGGGAGACTAGTGAACAAAAGCTTTGAGGAGTTTTGGAACAACAACAACAAAGTGATTAAATTAGCATAGCTGCGTTGTGGGAGGTATTTGCAGGATTCCCCCCATGCTTTATTGAGGTACTATTGATATACAATAAATTGTAC